>NC_136070.1:103760318-104970675 GCF_964261635.1 Lissotriton helveticus | reverse complement strand
AGTCATACTACCACTCCAGCCCACTCTGCGACCTGGAACGCACGGTGCATGAGATGCCGACCGGCCAACCGCGTGGACACCGTCGCAAACGCGGGCCGCACTGCCAATTACAGACGTTGCCTGAATCGCACACCAGACGAAGTGTTACCCTTCTGCCACTCAATCTAAACTGTTAGCCGGGTGACCCTGCACATGTCCGGAGGGGTAAGGACGCGCACTGGGACTGGAGGTGCCCCGCTGAAGGGAAAAACTGACAAATCACTAAGCAAGATGGCCGCCGATCAAGTGACCACGAGGCTGGACAGCGTACTAGCAGATATGGAGCGCATGGAACAGTCGCTCCAACTGACCAGAACCTCCCTGGAGTCCAAAATAGACAGTGTCGCCATAGATCTCACCAACCTGAGAGACGACCACAGGAAACTGACTGATCGGACCAAGTCTCTGGAGGGAACTGTGAAGGAACTCAAACCCAAAGTCACCCAGACGGACAAGCAAGTACGGGACCTCCTAAACAGAGGGGAATTCCTGGAGGACCGCGCTGAGGACGCGGAAGGGAGGGCGAGACGCAATAACATCAGGCTCGTGGGGGTCCCGGAAAAATGGGAGGGAAATCAACCTGCCCAACGTGTGGAGGACTGGCTCAGAAACATGCTACCTGCAGGCACGCTTTCGCCCCACTTCGTAGTGGAACGGGCGCACCGAGTAACTACGAGGCCCCACACCACAGGCACTAACCCGAGGCCGCTACTCTTCAAGATACTGAATTATAGGGACAGAGACACGGTGCTGAGAGAAACCAGACAGCTCGGAGAAATTGGTATAGACAATGCTACAATAATGTTTTTCCCAGACTACACTGTCCAAGTGCAACGTCAAAGGCACAATTTCTTGGAGGTAAAACGGCGACTCCGCACCGCAGGCATTAAGTATTCCGTACTCTTTCCTGCAAAACTGAGAGTGGTGGCACGGGACAAGACCTACTTCTTTAACACTCCGGAGGAGGTCGGTGAGTGGCTGGACGGCGGTACGGACACGGCACCCAGACAGGCACAGATTTATGAGGCGAGGTCGCGATCACGCGGGCCGCGCCGCCGCCGCAGAAACAGAGAACAGCGGGCCCAACGCCCAGAGGAAATGTCACGACACTCTGCGCCGGCGGACAAAATGATCCAGGAACAGCAAGATACGCTCCGGAGAGTCTCCCAACTGAGCAATTCGCCATCATCGGAAGTTGTCCCAGACGACGGCCCACAGACAATTCCCAGCGATGATGACGCTATTTACGGACTACCGGACTCCCAAGTGTCCGTGGAACTGCCAGACGTCACACCGCAGACGGCGGACATGCTCCGCTGAAGCCAACCGAGTACTACTAACGGACCCTATCGGGGTGGCGGAGACGGAGCCCGGGACGAGATGACCGCTGGACGCTGTGAGTGCAGGTCATCAGCCGGGACGCCTCCCGCCGCCCCGGTGGTGGATGGAGTGTTCTTACTACAGTGGGTATTCCTCCCAGTCACATAGACACTGAGAAGGTAAGATGGTGGTGGGAACATACTGCATTCTTTCCCCTTCTCTCCTCCATATCTGCTGTCCTTCCCATCTTGAGACTTTCCTCTACTGAGGAGTTGGGGAATGAGGACTGCTTGCACTCCCTCTGCATGGTTAACCGACCGGGAGATCACGCAGCACGGGGCGGCGCTGATTCCCCGGACAATAACTTTGGCTACACGACACAATCGGCATATGGCCCAGGGAAGGACCATTGCTCCCCTTCCCCTCTTTGACTATATAAACCGCCAAGACTGTGATTAGCACATGATACCCCCTAGACTTGAATATTGATCTTTTGCCTCTTCGGTGTGTTTGGACGGCGACATGTTACGTGGCCGACCTTTTGGTATTTGTTATTGTTTTGCATTGTTTGACCATTATGATTCTTACCCCACCCTTACCCTCGGAGAATTGCCTACCCTATTCCTTCATAAGCAGGTGCCTGTGTTTGATCTGAGCGGGGGGAGGGCTGGGGGGCCTATGGAGGCTCGCACCTAGGGGGCGGATGGTGGGTGGGACGGGCGCTCCTTGCCGGCACTGTGAATATGGCTGAGATCAGGATATGTACATGGAATGTCAGAGGCATGCACACACCATCGAGACGCTACCAAATCTATTCCTACTTGAAATGTCACAAATTTCACGTAGCATTATTACAGGAAACGCACTTGAATGAGGCAGAGATACACGCACTGCGCCGCAGATGGCGCGGACAACTTTACGCCACCGAGTATTCCTCCTTTGCTCGTGGGGCACTCATATGGATCCGGCCGGGCACCCTGTGGGCGGTCCTGGATACACAGATTGACTCAGAGGGTAGATACGTGATTGCCCGAGGCAGACTTGATGGACGCCCTGTGGTGATTGCCTCTATATACTCCCCTAACATTGACCAGGGTAAATTCTTTGATGGCCTCTCCACAAAACTGGCGTCCTGGCATGGGATCCCATGGATTCTTGGGGGCGACTACAATTGCATCCTAGATGTCAAACTAGACAGATCATCCGCGCCCGCGGCTACTGCCCAGACACACACCACCACGAAAACTCTCCTCAATTGGGCCATTCGATGGGACCTCCAGGATGCATGGAGGTCACACAACCCCACTACACGGGCGTATTCCTACTGGTCAGGGGCACATGCACTACATGTCAGATTAGACAGGTACATGATTTCTACTGAACTTCTCCCGCTGGTCAAAGACACGCAATATATGGGCCGCACACACTCGGATCACAACCCCCACACACTAGTGATTGCTTGGGAGAACCCACACCCGCCTATCCCCACTTGGCGCCTCCAGCCAGACCTCTTGCTAGATGCGACCTTCCGTGACTCCCTGCTCACGCAGACAGCCCAATACTTTGAACTCAATGCTGGCACGGCGTCCTCCCCCCAGATCAAATGGGACGCCTTTAAGGTGGTGACCCGGGGACTCTGTTTAGGGACGCAGGGACACATTAAGCGACAACTTGAAACCGAACTGACGCGACTGGAGACTGAGCTGCTGGACCTCGAGCGCGCTACGGAGGGGGAAGCGGACGCTCGGTTGACGGAGGCCATGGCAGAACATGGTCGCCTCTTAGAGCGCTTACGCACCATCAACTTCGCGGCACACTCTGCCCGCATGCATCAACAGGGTGACGGGCCTGGCAAGCTGTTAACCTGGCTGATTGCACGAGAGAATCGCTCATCTCCCATCTCGGCGATTCGGGCAGAGGGAGGTGGTTTACTTTACACCCAACGCCAAATACACGAGCCATTTACCGGTCACTACTCGGGGCTGTACCGTTCCCAATTGCGCACCTCGATATATGACATAGCCGAATATCTCTTGCCCATACCTCTGCCCACCTTAACAGCTGATTTCAAAAAGGGGGTGGTGATGGACAGAGTATCTGAGTTAATCAGAACACTCCTACCCAGTCAACAGATCCATCACCGTTTTTTTAGCTCACTGCACCATCCCAGTTCAGAACCAAATCTGAGCTGGGATGGTGCAGTGAGCTAAAAAACGGTGATGGATCAAGCCCTGATCTTTTGACTGGGTACGAGTGTTCTGTTTAAATCAGATACTCTGTCCATCACCACCCCCACTTTTTGAATCACCTTAACAGCTGAGCAGCAAGATGACCTTGGAGCGCCGCTAGACCCCGAGGAACTCCGCGACGCCATATTTAATCTCTCGAACGGCAAGTCTCCGGGACCGGATGGCTTGCCGGCCGAATTTTACAAGGCCGCTTCTGCCATCCTTATTCCCCAGCTGGTGAAAATGTACACTGCGGCGACAGACGATTTCTCCTTGCCCCCGACGCTTAATGAGGCTACCCTCGTGTCTCTGCTCAAACCCGACAGGGATAGTGAGCGGATGAGATCCTACCGCCCCTTAGCTCTCCTCAACACAGACTATAAAATACTCGCCTCCACGCTTGCCCGTAGACTGGCCCCTATGGTACCCACACTGGTACACCATGACCAGAACGGGTTTGTACCAACGCGCCACACTTCCCATAATATCCGCCGCCTCTTCCGAATACAGGAGTATGCCACACGACAGTGGCCGCG
Organism: Lissotriton helveticus; assembly: GCF_964261635.1. Lineage (NCBI taxonomy): Eukaryota > Metazoa > Chordata > Amphibia > Caudata > Salamandridae > Lissotriton > Lissotriton helveticus. The sequence goes on along the minus strand of NC_136070.1, from coordinate 104,966,552 downwards.
CGCTGGATGCCTGGTACTAGATCTGGAGAAGGCGTTTGATTCAGTGGAATGGCCCTACCTGCGAGCGGTCATGGACAAATTTGAGCTAGGAGACGACTATGTGACCGTGGTTGGCCTCTTGTACCGCAGACCTACAGTCCGCGTCCACACTGGTACTCTACTATCTGTCCCTATACCTGTGCAGAGAGGCACCAGACAGGGCTGCCCCCTGTCACCCTTGTTGTTCTCCTTAGCTGTGGAACCCTGGCCGAGACACTCAGGTCCCGAGGGGCGGAGTGGGGTATACCGATGGCAGATGGCCTACATGCGGTGTCGTTATATGCTGACGATCTTCTTCTATATGTGAAAGACCTCAGTGATGTTCCGGAGTCCCTCACTGACATTTTCGGCACCTTTGAGGAAATGTCAGGCTTGAAAGTAAACTGGGCCAAATCAGGGGCCTACTCCTTTGACCCGAATACTCCAGAGAGTGAGATACGCATCAGAGGTGTGAGACTACAGTGGTATCCCACGACATTCAGGTATCTTGGGATTCATATTTACCGTGAACCTGCAGATATACTGGATGGGAATCTGCTACGGGCGATTGCATCCATCCGATCGCAGGTTGGATTCTGGAAAACGCTGCCACTGAACGTTCCTAGCCGTGTGGCTATGACGAAAATGATCGTCCTGCCACGGCTACTATACTACTTTGCTAATATTCCAACATATGTCCCCAACCGGGTGTTTCGAGACCTCGAAGCCCTATTACGCAATCTGATCTGGAACAAGGGCCAGCCACGCATCGCTCTGGCGAAATTATATATGCCAACTGAAGCGGGGGGACTGGCTGTTCCCAATCTGGAACTATACTATCTGGCAGCGCAAATGCAGTGGGTGTCAGGATGGCTGGGCGGTAGGAACTTGGGAGATACGGCCACAGATGCCGCTGTCTGGACCCAGTTACAGGTCCAAGTGTTGTTTCACCCGCTGACCCGGACTCCGCACCCGCCGCAACTGCAACTTGCGGTAGCGCGCAGATGCTTCCTCCGCTGCCTATGCCTAACACGGGCGATAACACCATATGCCCCAATACTCCCTCTATTGGGTACCCCGACTGCGACGGGGGCACTGACGGCTGTGAAGCTTGACAGCTGGACCGCAGCGGGAGTGGAAACGTTGGGAGATCTATACTCTGACGGCGCCCTCCTCCCTTTTGCCACCCTCGTAGATGACACATCTCTTCCAGCTGGACAGTTCCTATTACATGCGTCCCTCACCCGCACACTGACTGCCGCCTGGGGTGACATAACTGTAGAGTTGCCCACCCATCATTTTCTACAGTACCTTCACGTCATGAGTAATGGCACGCACATAATCTACTGGCTAGCGCAAGCTCTTCTTCTCCATACTCATTCCGCCACTGTGCAACTGAGGGAGAAATGGGCGACCGACAGAGGACGAGATTGGACAGGTAAGGAGTGGGCAATGATTCTGGTTGGTCCGGTTAATATCCCTCGTAACCCTCGTTTTAAAATTATACAACTCTACATACTGCACTGTGCATACCTCACTCCGGACAAGATAAATAGATACTTCTCGGTCACGGATACGGCCTGCAACCGCTGCTCCCAGATAGGAGCGGACCTCCTACACATGCTCTGGCTCTGTCCTGCCCTTCAACAATATTGGGATGGGGTGACCATGCTACTGACACATTGCACTGACGAACGAGTGCCAAGAACTTGGGAGGCCTACATATTGGGACTATACAAACGTACGCGGCTGAATAAAGTCCAGGCCCGGTACTGGGATCTCGGGCTCATCACGGCCAAGCGACTGCTCACCAAGCGGTGGAAGGCCGACACGCCTCCGCACATCCGACACTGGAGCCTATCGTTGGTAAACTGGGCACGGGCAGAGAGCGCTGCCCTGCAACGAGAGGAAACGGCGGGCCTTAGGAAATTTCCGATTGCACAACACTGGGACAATATCCTCCAATCCTTTCAACAGAAATGTGTAGAGCAGGGGATCACGTGATGAGGTGTAGGCTACCCCCACTTCCCCAAACTGTGATAGACAACACGAAGCGTGATTGCGCCCGGCGGATTCCCCCTATTCCATTTCCCCCCTCTCCAGTCCTCACGAGATATTGCACTATAGTCTATGCTGCACTGCTCGCTGCCTCCATGACTCCCAGGTCTTGGATACTGTATGCTACGTACCCGGCTGTCCCGCAGTGACGGGTGTATTGCCTCTCCCGCACCCCCGTCCCCACGCACTTTACTATAGCCAGGGGTCCTACCACCGACTACCTCACGATCAACACTATCCTGCTACAACTAACATGCCTTTACGCTGGAAATCCTCCCTTACGTACTTGACGCACAGGCGGGCCGCCTGCTGCGCCCCCCGAGCTACCCCGCCCGCTGAACAGCTATGACACATTGGCACCACACCCCCCTCCACTAACACATGGCTTCTTCCATCCCACTCCCCTCCTCCCTTTCATTTGTATTTCCCAAGTTACTGTTACAAACGTTATTGACCTACTGGTCCCACCTTCTTCTGGACCAAACCCTTTGACGTTGATTTTCGTACACGCTACATCATGGGGCCTTTGAGGATCACTGTCAGAGCCGAGGTGATCCTACCCGAACACAACTACGGATACTAGACACTCCCATCAGGTCAGATACGCTGTATAGTCACCCGCTAACCAACACACTTAAGAAGCTATGCAGCCTCATCCCTCCTTGATGCTATCCCGCGCCCTCCTAGAGGGTGAACTAGTCCGTCATCCTTCCATGTGACCTACATGTGTTACAGCAGGCCACGGCTCACAAACTGACATCGATGAGCGCTAGCATAGCTCTGTGTTTATGAGTTTACATATGACAAAAGGAAAAAAGACCTACAGACCTACACTCATTATTCTTTTCTTTTTTCTCTCGTTTTATTGCATTGCCGAATGTTTGCATGATTGTGAAATACTAATTCAATTTCTTATACGCCGCCGGAACCCAGGGTTGTCGGCCTTTTGGCTGTGTTCATCCAATACGTGTGATATGATTTCAACCATACGCGGCTGGCCCAGTAGGGTTATAAGCCGAATGCTGTGTACTGTACGTTTCGGACAATAAAGGTCTTAAAATATAAAAAAAAAAAAAAATGAGACTGGGATAAAGAAAAGGAAACAAACTAAGTTCCAAAGGGACGAACAGGACTATTTAACAGGCCGGATACTCACCTTTGCTAAAAAGTTTGATGCAACAAGGAAGAGGCTTGCCCAGGGAGCACAGACTCCCGCTGAGACAGTAACGTCAGAATCTGATGCATCGGTCTCAGAAGACAAGTCAGTCAAGAGCAGTAAGGGCAAGAAAAAGGGCAATGATGATACAACTGCGGTCCCTTTTTTAGACGAGTACCAGGTCATGAAAGAAACACGGCAACGGCCCCAACCCCAAATGCCACAGAAACCACTCCAAAAAAGAGGAGGAAAACCAGGCGGGGCAGGAGGGGGCGCGCAGGTGGCACCACCTATGGTAACTCGCATCAAAGGCAAGAGAGGGAGATGGTAGAACATGAAAAAATAGTGAACCTCTCAGAGAGAAAATTAACAACATATGAAGAAACGGTATTAAAAAGAGGAATGACCTTTTGACCCATGGCTAAACTTGATCCGGTACAGACCAGGATAGATATCTTCAAGTTTGTCCGGAAGTTGAAACTGCAAAAAATATTCACATTGAAATCACAATCAGGAACCGAAATAACCCCTGAAGAAATAGAGGAAACCGGGATTGCTCTCATGGATGATGACACGTCACTCCTTATAACAACACACGATTTGGCAGGACTTGAAGTAGTTCCCAGTTCAATTGAAACACTAAGGAGAGAGGAGATCACGCAAATAAGAGACCCAAGTAACTTAATACGACTCTTACCACACGTCACACATGATGCTATAGATGTCTTTAATGATGCTATCCTACAGGATCTTGATAAAATGACAACTAAAAACACAGACTGACGAAAAAGAACTCGAACATCTCACGAATGGAATGGGAGGCCATAAAATCACTGAAGGGAGACACCTCTATCGAAATTAAACCCTCAGACAAGGGGGGGGCATTGTGATTTTCAGCAGGAGAGACTTTGTAAAATGCACCACAGAATATCATACACTACTAGAGGGGTGGAGGGATGAAGGGATGCTTAATAAAAATGAATTTGAATATTTATACTGTGAGCACCCAATAATTCCCACCTTTTACCACCTTCCAAAGGTGCATAAGGACATAAAAAATCCCCCGGGGAGACCTATTGTCTCCTCGATAGGAAGCCTCCTGGAAAACACATCAATGTTTATTGACATCTACCTGGCCCCCTTTGTAAAAGACCTGCCTTCCTTTGTCAGGGATACCCAAGACTTTTTAAGATTAATTGACGACATCAAGTGGGAGGCGGACATGCTTCTGATCACCCTAGATGTCGCCAATTTATATACCTGTATATAGGCCACCAAGAGGGGATTTCTGCGGCAAAATGGTTTCTTGGTAAGAAGAACATAAAATACCACCAACATAACCGCATGCTTCTCAAGATGACGGAGTTCTGCCTCCATAACAATATCTTTCTATTTGCAGGTATCATGTATCGACAGATCAGAGGGACCGCTACGGGCACGTGCTTCGCCCCCAGCTACGCAAACTTGTTGGGAGAAGCACGTGGCCTGGGGGGGGACCAACGAAAAATGGCTGGATCATATTATGCGAAATTAACAAAGGAGGGAGGTAGAGTAGTAGAAGTAGGATTCTTACTCCTCAAACTAATATGCATAAACAAAAGGAATCCTACCAAGAGAGAAGTGTTGCCCAAAGGGATATGGAGCACTCAGTGTTTGGTAAAATACCCCTCACACACCAAAAGGGCCCTTGGTGTCATGCTTCATCATCGGGGTCTTCGCACCCCTCTAACGGGATGCGGCGTGCTGCGACCTACGACTACGCGGGAGCACTGGTAAATGACTATGTGTGGTGTGTGTGGTGCTAGTGATAAGGATAATAATGTGAGTGGTGGTAGGTGGTGACTGGTTAAAAAGTACCTGGCTCGTAGGTAAAAATAATTTTTTTTTTATTCAAGACCTCGGGCTGGCTGTTTGTATTTTTTCAGGTCATGCAACTGCATGCAGCCTGAGCCAAAAAAAACGCTGTAGGCACACTATAGCCTTTTTATCACTTAAAAATTGTCACTTTTTGTTAACTAACGTTAATTTTTGAGTTATTAACTAGTAAAACGTGAGTAAGGTGGGGAAGTTGTGCTCCAGTCCTGAAGAAGGAGCGCATGCTCCGAAACATGTCGACGCACACATGAGGTACTGTCCATTATCACGACAGATTTTACCTCGCACTTCACTTCTTTTAACAGTGCCAGCCCGAGGTCTTGAATAAAAAAAAAAATTCTTTTTACCTACGAGCCAGTCATTTACCAGTGCTCCCGCGTAGTCGTAGGTCGCAGCACGCCGCATCCCGTTAGAGGGGTGCGAAGGCCCCGATGATGAAGCATGACACCAAGGGGCCTTTTGGTGTGTGAGGGGTATTTTACCAAACACTGAGTGCTCCCATATCCCTTTGGGCAACACTTCTCTCCTGGTAGGATTCCTTTTGGATCATAGTATGATCTGGACTAGATACATCGATGATCTGTTTGTCATCTGGCGCGGCGACAGATCCTCAGCTGAGGAATATGTCGCGGCGCTGAATGACAATGATCTCAATTTGAGATTCACAAGTACCATCACCAATACATCTGTATACTGCCTCGACTTGGAGGTCTTTGTGGCAGGGAGTTCTCTACAGACGAAACTCTATCGCAAACCTACAGCGGGAACACTGTATTACATGCGGTGAGCCATCATCCCAAATGCATGATAAGAAATATCCCTTTTGGAGAATTGCTTCGCCTGAAGAGGAATTGTTCAGATCCAAAGGATTTCTCCCAGGCACGGGATGCAGCTGTAGTTAGATTCCAAGATAGAGGCTATTCGAGGACACTACTAGCAAGTGCGTCAAGTAGAGCAGACCACATTGACAGAAAGGACCTCATGAAGAATAAAAGCAAAAAAGTTGAGTCGGAGGGAGTGACGAGGATGATCACCAGCTATAACATGCGATCGAGTGAGTTGGTCCAAATACTTAATAAAACTGGCATATCCTGAGAACGGATACAGTCATGAAAAATAGGTTACCCCCGAAGCCATCTGTGACTTACAGACGGTGTCAATCCCTCAGTGACCATCTGACTAGGAGTCATTTTGAGGACCCCCCGAAACCATCTAAGATTAAACCCATCCTAGGCTTTTTTCCTTGCACGCATTGCAAGGCGTGCAAGTACAGTAGAAAGCGGACTAAGTACGAGGGAAGACCTAATGACCCACGACCCACCAGAGAAATCACTAAATTCCTGAATTGCAATTCGGAATTTGTTATTTATTGCCTGGAATGCGCGTGCTCCAAGAGATACATCAGGAGCACCATCAACCCAGCGGAGAAACTTATCCTGGAGCACATGCGTGCCATAACTAACAAAGACAAAAGTTATCCTGTGGCACGCCACTTCGAAACCCACCACAACAGCAATAGGGATCTATTGACCTTCTTCCTTATAGACCAGTTAGACAGGAAGGAACGAGGTGGAGATAAGATAAGAGCGTTGAGGGTACTAGAATCAAAATACATCATTGATCTCCAGAGCATGCAACCAAGAGGGTTAAATAACGATGAGGAACTGTGGGTACATTTGGAGTAGTCTAGTACAGAAATACATTGAAAGTCACACCAGTATGAAGAACGTCCAACTCATATGCAATCTGTCCTGCGTCATACCAATAGGATATAGAATGGCAGAAAGGAAGGTGTCATTTTAATATACTTTACACCCCTCTCTCTCCCAATTTCATTTATAATGGAACAGACCTGCTGCACTGACACACAGGCCCATACAGGGCGAGACAAGAGGAGGAGGGAATATGTAATAGTTGAGCATGCCCACACAGGGCGAGATCAAAAAACGCATACAGATACAAAAGAAAATGAAATGAAGAGAATAATTGACACGATGATGATAAACATAACATTAGTACAGATTATAATAACAATGTAATGACATGATGTATCCTATAATGAGAAGTATTCATATGCCCTCTAAAACGTAATATATGCATGATACGGGCTTCGAGAGATACATATGTCGACATTGAGACTGAAAGACATTGGTAATCCTGTTCTTTTCTTTCCCCGGAAACAAACTGTAAATGCAAATCTGTGCATTTACACCTGTGCCATGTGACAGACATACATGCCCTTAGGGCATGTATGTGTGCCACATGTGCACACACGCACTATTCAGGGGTGCAACAGGATGTCAAAGTGACACCCTGCCACCCTTGACTCTTTCCCTATTTTACAGAATCGGTAATTACCGATTCGGTAATTGACATTCATTCCTATGGGTCTCCAGGCCGATTCGGTAAATACCGAATCTTAACGATTCGGTAATTTTTACCGAATTATTAGCTACATAGCATTTACAGATTCTAAAATACCGAATCGGTAAAATTCGGTATTTTAGAATCGGTAAATACTATTTACCTACATCTAGCCCTTAGATCCTAGTGAATCAATCAAAGCAGCTGAGTCAAGGTCCACATCATTTTTAGTTGAGATCTCCCAGGATCAAGACATTTGCCTCTTTTAATACAACAGCTGCAGAAATGTTCTCATGGTCTGTGACACACTTCGTTTTTGGACCTGGAGGCAGATAACTTAATAAAACTGATAAAGATAAGTTTTAACTTTCCTCCCCCACCCCGCCCTCCTGACTCCTCCCCCTCGGCGTCATCGCCTATTTAGGCTCCGCCCACTTTTGCCTCGCGATTTACCAAAGCCCTGTGGCAGAGGGCAGAGGTTTAGCGCGCTGAGCGCTGTGAAGCCTTGTATTTTTAACTTTGTTCTGCTTGCCTCTCTGCTGCTGAGTGCTAGCAGCTTTAAAACTTCATTTCCCTCGCTGACTACTAGCGGTGAGTGGCAGACCTTGTGTTTTAACTTTCCTCCCCCACCCCGCCCTCCTGACTCCTCCCCCTCGGCGTCATCGCCTATTTAGGCTCCGCCCACTTTTGCCTCGAGATTTACCAAAGCCCTGTGGCAGAGGGCAGAGGTTTAGCGCGCTGAGCGCTGTGAAGCCTTGTATTTTTAACTTTGTTCTGCTTGCCTCTCTGCTGCTGAGTGCTAGCAGCTTTAAAACTTCATTTCCCTCGCTGACTACTAGCGGTGAGTGGCACACCTTGTGTTTTAACTTTCCTCCCCCACCCCGCCCTCCTGACTCCTCCCCCTCGGCGTCATTGCCTATTTAGGCTCCGCCCACTTGTGCCTCGAGATTTACCAAAGCCCTGTGGCAGAGGGCAGAGGTTTAGCGCGCTGAGCGCTGTGAAGCCTTGTATTTTTAACTTTGTTCTGCTTGCCTCTCTGCTGCTGAGTGCTAGCAGCTTTAAAACTTCATTTCCCTCGCTGACTACTAGCGGTGAGTGGCACACCTTGTGTTTTAACTTTCCTCCCCCACCCCGCCCTCCTGACTCCTCCCCCTCGGCGTCATCGCCTATTTAGGCTCCGCCCACTTGTGCCTCGAGATTTACCAAAGCCCTGTGGCAGAGGGCAGAGGTTTAGCGCGCTGAGCGCTGTGAAGCCTTGTATTTTTAACTTTGTTCTGCTTGCCTCTCTGCTGCTGAGTGCTAGCAGCTTTAAAACTTCATTTCCCTCGCTGACTACTAGCGGTGAGTGGCACACCTTGTGTTTTAACTTTCCTCCCCCACCCCGCCCTCCTGACTCCTCCCCCTCGGCGTCATCGCCTATTTAGACGGGCCCCATGCGTCAGCGCAGCGGACGAGCGCAGCGGGCGCGATGTAGGCGCGCCGGAGTCGCACCAGAGTCAAGCCCGTCTGCTCCCGTCCGCGCCAGGACGGGCCTAGGGCCTAGGGATGTGGATACTACCATCTCCTACTCATCCCCCGCCCTGATGCACCTTCGAGCTGCTGACTGCCCCCTATCGTTTGACACCTGGACGCGGATCACTACTTTAGGAATCACTGGTAATCTACCCCCCCACCTTGGCCCACTCACTCCTCCCACTTCCCTCACTATTCCTGAGTCGCAGATCCGCCTACTATATTTGAACACTCGTTCTTTAGTCAGGCATCAAACTGATATTTTCCATCTACTTACGACTGAAAGACCTGACGTTCTTCTACTTTCTGAGACCTGGCTTACGGACGACTCCCTCCCGGACATACTGGCAGCATTACCTCCTGACTACTGCCTGCTTAACACCAATCGCCATGGGGGTCGCCCTGGAGGAGGGGTCGCGGCGGTAATACGTAAGGATATTCAGGTTATCACCCCCACTTCCATGATTTTTCCCGATGTAGATAATCTTGTCTTCAGTCTTGGAACTGAGGTGGGCGCTGTTACCTTTATGGTACTTTACCGCCCCCCACAATCCATGCCCTCTTTCCCCGCACTGTTTATTGAGCAGCTTGCTAGCATTGCTACCTCTTCTCCTCGCATAGTTATTGCTGGGGATTTTAATTATTGGTTTCAGCACAGGGACGCTGGCCCCCACGCCCTCGAATTGTTTGAAGGTCTCTCGAGCCTGAACTTCAGCCAGCTAGTCACCTCCCCCACCCATAGTGGTGGCCATATACTTGATCATATCTGGGTCTATGGGGTGAAGCCCTCCCACCCGCTTATTACACCTTGCATGTGGTCGGACCACCGCCTTATCGATACCACCATCTCGATGGCTGGTCAGGTCAGGATCCCTTCGCGGGAGGGTGGCATGGCTCGTAAGTGGAAGGCCGTCGACTCTTCCAAACTGTTAACTCATCTGTCTCACACTCGTCCGCCTCCCCCCAATAACCCTGACATTAATGAGCTAGATGGGCAAGTCTCTAACTGGCTCATATAAGCCAGCGATATCTTTGCCCCACTAATCAAGTTCCCTCGCTCTCGTCATAACCATTCTCATAAATGGTTTACTCCACTCCTCAAAACTTTACAGTTAGAACTTCGTCAATTCGAACGCAGATGGAGAAGAGACTACTGCCCGTCAAGTAGAGATATCTATGTGGCAGCTCGTAATAGGTACAAATCTGCTATCTCTGCAGCCAAGAAAGCCTATGTCTCCGAGCGTATCCTGTCAGCTCCCTGTAAGTCGAAGGAGATCTTTAGAGTTCTGGACGAGTTCACGTCTGACGCCAGAACGCTTTTGTCCCAGGCCCCTACCCAGGAATCTTGCAATGCACTTAGCACCTTTTTTTTACAGAAGATTGTTTTGATTAAGGGCACTATCCCGGTCACTTCATTGGATGCTGTTCCCATCACACCCCCTCATAATGCTTTCTCTATCACCCAGCTTCCCCCACTCGACGCTAGATCTCTAGCCAACCTGGCTGCCCGGATCAAGTCTGGCTCCCCTGACGACCACTGTCCACCTTCCATACTTCGCGACATCTGCCATTCTCTACCCGACTGTATCCTTCCTCTGCTCAATTCTTCTCTTCTTTCCGGGACGGTACCCAGCTCCTTCAAGGAGGCCGTTCTAGTGCCTCTGTTGAAGAAGCCTGGAGCCGACCCTGCCGTCCCGGCAAACTATCGTCCTATCTCTCTCTTACCTTTTTTCTCAAAAATCTTGGAAGCCCATGTCACTGCCTGTCTCTCGGGGTTCATCGAGAGTTCCATCTTTCTCGAGGCCAACCAGGCCGGCTTCCGCCCTGGTCATTCTACGGAGGCTGTGATCCTGGCTGTCCTAGACACCTTGAGAGACGGAGCTGACAAGGGTACCTCCCAGGCCCTGGTTTTACTAGATCTGTCGGCCGCTTTCGACACGGTGGACCATAACATTCTTCTCCACCGTGTCGAACAGGCCGGCATCCAGGGCTTGGCGCTGGCCTGGGTGAAATCTTTCCTTATGGGGAGATCCCAGTCCCTCAGCCTAGGTACATTTAGGGCCCCTAGGGAACATCTGCCTTGTGGGGTCCCTCAGGGCTCCTCTCTATCCCCTCTTCTTTTCAATCTCTATCTTCGCCCTCTTCTCTCTTCTCTGAGGCAGTGGGACGTCCGCGTCTTCAATTACGCGGACGACCTACAACTCATTTTCTCTCTTAACTCTCCCTCTTCTATTCCTACTTTTCAGGCAGTCATGTCCCATATCTTTCAGTGGATGTGTCAGAACCAGCTGAAATTGAACCCCGGTAAGACGGAGCTCCTCCTGCCGGGTAGGAGCGCCGTCCACTGGGGTCCACATTTCTGGCCGACAGAGCTTGGCTCTCCTCCCTCCCCGGTAACCTCGGTGAAAAGCCTCGGGGTCACTATTGACGCTGGGCTCTCTCTGGGGCCGCAGGTGGGGACAGTGGTTTCCTCCTGCATGTTCCAACTGCGCAGGATCAGGAAGGTGGCCTACCTTCTTACTCCCGATGCCTTGCTTCAAGTCATCATGGCCCTTGTTCTCTCCCGCCTGGATTTTTCAAATTCCATCTATCACGGCTTGCCCAAATGCTCCATCAATAGGTTGCAAGTCATTCAAAACCAGGCGGCGAGACTGGCCCTCGGGATTCCGAAGTGGCAGTCCGCCAAACCCCTCCTTATCAAGCTACATTGGCTCCCGGTTAGCCTAAGGGCGGCCTTCAAGGTTGGCTGTCTTATTTTCAAATCTCTCTCTGGTTCCTGTCCCGCCTTTCTGAAATCCCTTATCTGCCCCTACTGTCCCTCACGTAACCTTAGATCACTTCACTTACATCTTCTGGTGGTCCCTCCTTTCAAACTCTGTAGATCTGGGGGTCGAAGATTTGCCTTTCTCGGCCCCAAACTTTGGAACTCTCTTCCCCTCTCAGTTAGGACTTCCGGTACTCTCATTCAATTTCGCAAATCACTAAAAACCTGGCTTTTCCCACAATCCCGCTAAATTCCCTCTGTTTCCTCAGCACCTTTTCAGCGCCATGATACCTCCGGTGACAGTGCGCTATACAAAATCCCCTTAACATAACAGATATAAATAAAAGGCACAAGTGAACACAAAGAAGGAATTGATTATAAAATAAGCACTTCCCACTCAAGTTGTGGTCTACTAGCAAACAAGATAAAGAGGATTTATTTAAAAATGTCAACTCTCCCTCTCTGATTTATGTTTGCAATGCATCTGTGTAATTGAGCAGCCTGCAGGAATCACTGCTGCTATGTGCCAAGGAATCACAAAGCCAGGTTTTGCGGGGAAATTGAATATCTGGGTTTTGTGACTCAATAAAATCAAAACTATCTAGCTGATCTTCCCAGAGAAACCATACACTGACGAAAAAGCAGTGCAAAGCAGTAGAAGGAAAGTGTAAATTATGCAACGTAGTTGAAGGATGGAGTTGCGCACTGCCTGTGTCATTTTGAATTCAAGTGGAAAATCTGCAATAGAGACATGATATAAGTCCCATAATGTATTTTGAGGGAAGAAAAAGATGTATACAGCGCTTACCTATGGTATTCAGAGCAAGTAACCCATCCAATGTATAGACATAGCCAAACAGTAGGGTAAGAAGACCAGGGGTCCTGTCTGTGTTTGCCCTTGTCGCACTCCTGGCACAGATGTGCAGTTTCACCTATGGCTTAGCCCACCATTGAGAGGGTAGCCATGGCTAAGATGGGCCTTGATATCGCTCATTAAAAGCTAGACCGCTCACCTCGAGCACAAAATAGAAATAAATAAGTGATAAAGGAAAAAACTAAACCTGGAGCCGAGGTGCTCCTGACATCAAATGGCGAGCTCTCTTGCTGCATACCTATTGGGGCATTAAGTTTCATTAAATACACTTGAAAACATAGGGGGATATTCTCAAGAACATGTGATAATTATTGCAAAATTAGCTTAACACAACTTTCAACATCGCAGTCCATTGCAGGAAAATTCTGCAGTGTTAACGTTGTATTCTCAACACGGCAGTCCCATGCGATAGTCACACGATAACGCGTCAAATGACCGTGTAAAAATCAAGGTGACGCAGCAAAAATGCAAAACATGTACGCAAAAAAAGTGGTGATGAGGCCAATCGCATACAAAAATCAGCGATAACCAGCGACAGGACTGCAATTGCCACGCGTCATGCGGGAAAATGCACCATAAAAGCAGAACAAAAAAGGGAAAGAAATGAACTGCATAGCACCATGGATGCACCCGGACCAAGTGCAGAGGTCAACGCAAACCCCACAAGCCCCACAGACCAACCTCGAGGTCGGAGAAGAGGAAGAGGAATACGCGGTTTAGTCCGCAGGAAAACCGGATCACCGTCACGGAGGTGACAGAACACTACCAACAACTGTTTGTCACCTCCACTGTGTCATTGGCAACACAAACAGAAATATGGCATTCCATCGTGAACAGCGTGAATGCAGTCAGAGTGTCGAGGAGGTCAATGGAGGAGGTCAAGAGTAACTGGCATGATGTGAAAAGCCAAACCAAGCAGAAACCCACTGCCAACAGGAAGGCAGCAACAGCGACTGAAGGTGGGAGTCCTGCACCACAAGAGAAGCTGGTGAAAATGGTGTCCAAAGTCACCGTGTTTGGACAGTGCAAGGAGTTGGGAGTCTGGACACAGCTTGATATGACCTGACACAACATCAAGAGGGTGAGTAATGACCAGGGACTGGGGGACGGGGGAGATGGGCACAATGGCACACATGCACAATGATGTGTAGCACACTGCACACACAATGACCCTGGATCATGTCCCTGATACCCGTGGCACACAGCAGCACTCATACAAACACCAAGTATGCCCCCATCCACCATCTGCCCAAAGGGGTCCCACCCCACACATCAACAATCCCGCAACCAACACATGCACATATGCAAAACCCAGCAAAGATGCATGTTTGTGAGCCACACTGACAATGCAGGTGACACTACATGACGATCAGCATGGCTGCAGTACAATCATCATGACATTGTGCACGCCACAACACTGAGGTGGCTGAGTGTGGACCACATCCGGGAAGGAACAGGTCACACTCTGACACATCCATGTGCACAAACAACCCCTGACGTCAAAATACATCTGCAGACAAAAACAATGCACAAGAGTACAATAACCGTCTAAGAACACAAATGACCCAAGTCGCCAACATCTCAGCACCGTAAAAGCACAAAAGTCAAAGTCACACCGCCTCAAAGGGATAAGGGGCAGCAAAATCACAGCTGCAGCGGCGACTCTCCCACAATGCAGCACACACACATAGCAATAACAGCACATCCACATTGATGACAATGTGGTACAAAGTGCAACACTTACACTGCAGAACAGAGGACACAACTGGGTCCACTTGTGCGTAAAAACTGGCCAATGATACAGCAGGAAACTGTGAGATGAAAATGTACATGTACAACCTCACATCAGTCACGTAGTCCAAATGTCCACTGTCCGCATCAAATAGTCAACTCCTCACAAACAGTCACAATGTACATTGTCATGTAGTCTGTATGTAAACTTTAACAATGCAGTAATTACAAATTGAGAGAGAGGGAAAAGGGCACTCTTGGTCCCCCTGTTAAATCTTGTAAAACAACAAAAGAGTGTTGTGAGAGAAGTGTGTAAGCACTACACACAGAGAATAAATCTCCCTGAAGAAGTCACAGTGGAAATCAGCGGGGTTTTTTTTAGGAAGCCCTCACTCACCACCCTGGGTGGTGACATGCTTCATCATCGTGCCCACCAGGAGAAGCCAAATGCCTCCCTCCCTGGTGTGCTACAACGCCAGATTACTGCGGAGCAGGTTCTTTGTGGCAAAAGTGTCAAAAAGAAATGTGAATTAAAAATGTCAGAAACTGTACCATACAGAATTTTTTTTATTCAATGGTCAGTTAAAAACAAGTGTGTAAAATAAAGTGCAAAAACCAAACAAAAGTGATGGGAAACCTTCAATTTGAGGTCCCTGTACTGTTTGTAATGCACAAGATCCACACCCCATGGGTCTCGGGAGGGGGCAAAGCGACAATGGCACACCGCCCGCAATGCCTGCCACCCGTTTTGCACCTAGCGTCTCCTGCTACTGGACCCCGTGGATCACACACTTGTTTGTAACTTTCACGTCCTCTGGTAAGGGTGGGCCTTAGCGCGCCCATACCGCCGAGGTACACCACCTGACGGTCCTGATGAAAGCCCAATAAATAACACATAGACGGGCAGAAACATGTTGACCCCACTTTAAGTGGAAACAACCGAGTCATTAACTGGTAAGTTTCCCACACTTATTTTACTTATGTCAAACTGACCATTGAATAAAAAAAATTCTGTATGGTACAGTTTCTGACATTTTTAATTCACATTTCTTTTTGACACTTTTGCCACAAAGAACCTGCTCCACAGTAATCTGGTGTTGTAGCACACCAGGGAGGCATTCAGCTTCTCCTGGTGGGCCCGATGATGAAGCATGTCACCACCCAGGGTGGTGAGTGAGGGCTTCCTAAAAAAAAAAAAAAAACACTGATTTCCACTGTGACTTCTTCAGGGAGATTTATTCTCTGTGTCTAGTGCTTACACACTTCTCTCACGACACTCTTTTGTTGTTTTACAAAACTTTAACAATGCGCCAACATACATGTCAACACAATGTTAAAATGCATCTCCCCTTCACATTGCAGAGGGACAAACAACACCTCCAGCAGAGCAGACCAGATATCTCATCATTGATGCTGAAGAGGACCTCCACATCTTCGACACAGATGCCCTACAACAGTTCATGGACATCTTAGGCAACCCAACTCCAGGAGCTGGGCAGCCCAGCTGCATCGAGGAGACCCCACCCCCTGCACAGACCACACAGCAGGAAGCACCAACCACCACAGCTGGCTCCCAGCACCTAAGCGAAGCACACATCGCATTCCAAGGCCAGGTGTTGGACTGCCAGAAGGAGGTGGCCGAACAGGTGCGGGTGGGGTTCGACCTCATTGAAACCGAACTAGATCACATGTGTGGGTGTCTAAGTCCCATCAGAGACCACTTACACTCCCCAACGAGACCCACACTGCAACAGAGACACATGCAGTTGCACATTTCCAGTACTGAACCACGCCCAGAACCTCGAGATAATCATTCACACCCCCACGCTGGACTTGCGTACGCCGGCTCAGTACACTCCTCTTACGTATTGAGTGTGGGACGACAAAGCTACATGTCCAAGGTCTTACCCGCTGCCTGCGGTGACATGGTTGCGTCCGCTGTCCACAGCACAATGTAATGTTGTAGGGCTCGGGCCCTCATGCATACATTATGACCACACAGACACACTTAGATAGTTTGTGGAACTGGCTACAGGCACGTGCGCCCGGCACCATTATTGCCAGGGTCACATGTACAGTGATGCCTGTACTGGATGTGTGTGGGGTGAGTGTAAGCCAGCCCTCGCGGAGTGGTTAGTGATGGCAACAACTTGAACAGTGATCACTATTAAAGCGGAAACAGAAAACACCAGCATTACAGAAACAACTGCGAAGCATCATGCTGGTAGCCGGAGCAAGTACAGAGGTCACCCAATATGCAATCAGTAGTTTCCTTGAGTTGCAGTGCACTGAGGTTGGGGCACCAGAGCTGAGTGTGCTCATCTGAATAAATTGTCTAGGATTGTGTCCCTTGGGATATTCCTGTTGCAGCTGCAGTTGGGTGTGTTACACCTGCATCATCTTCCTCATCATTGTCCCAGGTCTTCCACACTGCCTGAGGGGACACTGTTGCGTGAGCTGTCCACAGCACAAAACTCAATCAGAAATGGTCCATGAGTTGTGGTGCACTGAGTTAGTGGCACCTGAAGAGCTGAGCAGGGTATCAAGAAGATGATGGCATCCACGACAGGTGTAAGCAACTCTGATAGTCTGACAGTAAGTCTCTTTTGACTCTGGCAGTTGTTGGTTGGAAGGTACCAGAGGCCAACAGATGCAGCACAGCCAGCAGCTTTGTCTGTGGAGGGATGTTGGTTGTCCGCTGTGTTGGTACCGTCAGCCTGTGGGCAATGATGGTCAGGATGCGGAGGATGGTTTTTCTTTTGAGCCTGTAGTGGGCAGTGACATCCTCTGGTGTTGGGTCTGTGAGGTTGGTGCGTTTTCTGAAGGTCCACTGTCTTTGTCTGTGCCACATCTGTGGTTGTCCGGGGGGGGGGGGGCTGGAGGGGGTTCTGGGGTGGTGGCGGGCCTTGGGTTGGTGGCGGTGGGTGTTGTGGTCCTCTTGGGGTTCCAGGCTGCATGATCAGTAGCTCCATGGCATCTGTTGTTCTTCAGGTGTGGCTCTGGGCTGGGTTCCCTTTTCTGTTGCAGGTTGTCGTTCGACTTTACACTAGGTAACAGCAGGTGTTAAATTCCTGCTGCTTACGCGTCTTATCGCCTGTTTTGTGATCTGATCGCCGATCTGGCTGGTCGCTGAGAATCTTGTGAAGTGGTGTTGTTGTGGCTTTTTGCATGGGAACGCCTACTCTGCATCTCATTAGCGACTGTTGCTGGGCTCATATGTGGCAATTCGGTTCTACTTGGCGTAACGAAAGTTGAGGGTGCACCCCTGCCACGAACATGGAGGGGCCCGCTCCAGATTTAATCCGGAGCTATTGTGCCTGAGTACTGTGCTGAGGGGGCTTCCTGCAGCTTGGGGGCCCTCCGCACTATTAGGGCCTGTGTTACGTCCCTGCATAGTACTTGAACTTTCCCTCAAATGAGCTGAAAGCCATGTCCAGCTGGTCATTTAAACTATCACTATTGTGTACATAGTGCATACTAAGACTTCTTCTTGTTTTTAATCAAGTCCAAAGAATTCAATATTGTTACCAATTGTTGAAAAAAGAAATTTCACAATCCATATCATATATTAGAAATGTTGGGCCAGATTCACAAAAAGGTAAAACTAGACAAAATTCTAACTTTAAAACTTTCGGTATTCACAAATGAATATTGAGGGGTATATTTACAATGAAGTGACTGAGTGCGGCTTAAGGCTTACTGACTCAAGGCCGCACTCCGTCACTTCTGAAATGCAGGGAAGCATCATATTTACAACAATATGATGTAACCCTGCGTTTCAGCCTGCGTTAGTGCTAAACTTAGCAGAGTAGAGCCAAAGCAGGCAACCTTGCACCATAGTGCAAGGGTGTCTGCATTGAGGGAACAATTGTTTCTGTGGCGGAAGGTGGCCCTCTCTGCACATAAACAATATTTAAATGATGTTTTGTCATTTGTATGTGTGCTGCTTAATGTAGCACACATTAAAGTTGCAAAATGTAATTTCTATTTTTTTTATTGTTTATGTGCAGGAAATTAAACCTTCCTGCACATAAACAATCAATGGCAATTTGATGTTTCTATGTGTGCTGCACAATGCAGCTCCCATGGAAACAGCAAAAACAAGGAGAAATAAAGCATTTCTTCTCGTTCGCCTGTTTAAGACCAGGTTTTCCCTGGCCTTAATTTTGGAGCTGCCCCCTATTTACGCTGCCCTTGTAAATAGGGGGCAGCGTCATAATCAATGGGTGTTGCGGTGGAATGCCCAATGCAACACCCAATGTTCTTTCCTTTCCCACTAAGTACAGCATAAAAGGGTGCCTTATTTACAAGGTAGCGTTAAGCCAGTTTAAGTGGCTTAACTGTAGTGAAGACTCAGGAAACGCCAGGTAGGTAAAAGACTTATTTATTGTCTTACTGCTGGACCATCTGAGGAGAGCTGCAGAACGACAAACCAACTCCAACTGCCAACACTGGAACTCTCCACACAGAACCCTGACACATAGAAGTTCCAAATCATAAGAGTTCTAAAACAAGCATAGATTACTACATTAATGCTGCCTTGTAAATACGGCGAGGTCCTTATCGCCATCACAACGTCACTGAAAGTGACGCTCTGGTAGAGATGGGGGCTTGTAAATATGCCCTTGAAAGTCGTAAAGTTCAACTTTCGGTATTCACAAAGGGCATTTACGAGTAATAAATGACCTTTGTGAATACCGAAAGTTATAAAGTTAGACTTTCATCTAACTTTACCTTTGTGAATCGGGCCTGGTGTGTCTGAGGAAGAGAAGTTTGAAAACGTAATTGCAGAAATTCAATTATCTTTGTTCATGGAATTGAAGCTCAGGCAGGGCGTCCTTGCTGACCTATTTTCAGATGGTTATTTTGTCATTCCTAGAGAGGACAGGCAGGGGAACGGTATCAGTAGGGAAGGTGGAATTGTAGACTTTCCAAGGGTGGGTAAGAATCATTCAATCACATTACAATGATTTGTCACTGAATGTAGAAAAGCAAATGCTACCTATAATTTTAGATGTTTTGTCTAACCTCAAGTTCCGTGGTGAATATCCTAAAGTTATTAATAATTAAAGGAACTCTGTAATACATCAGGCAAGACACCAAAGGCTCTTACAAACTGATAAAAAATAACAAATACAGATCGTATTCTCCCCAGGGATATGCATTTCTCTCCTTCCAGCGCACTTTAACCTTCTAAGACTGGTTAGGACATAAAATATGGTGCTGTTAGATAACGAATGACAACGCACATGTTTTGGCTGATTTGAGACCATTAATATCACGCTCACACGCCTCGCCCCCTTCTTTCGGTTTGGGCGCAGAGACTGCTGCATCAGTGCACATTCGAAGCTGCCACAGAACAGAGAAGTCCTCTGCTCTTTCATTTGCAGCTTTCCACAGTCACTTTGCTTGACGCATTCCCTTCTCGAACAGATAGTGGTGCACGTGTGGGCTTGTGCACACAGGGGTGCATTGCTACTACATGTTGCTATTGACACTTGAAAAACTTCCATAGTGCGCTAATAACGCCCATGTTGCCCCCACCCCACTGAATGGACTCACAAGGAGAAAGACAACTTTGTTTATGGTTTTGCCAAGGCATACACTTTATCTTTATTCACACAGCATCAGTGAGAAATGGGAACCATAGTTAAGCTGACAAGATAGTTATGAGGACATAAGATCTGCAAAACAGCTCAAAGATTGTACAAGCAATACACTGATTGTCACTACTTTCCATTACAGCGCAACACTCCAGAATGCAAAGTGTCAGAAGGCCCCTATTCCTTATCCATCATCCATTCTCCCAACCAAGGGCATCCTGGGGTTTATTGGCAAGTATACAATAGTGGCAACATTCCCTCTGTCTCATAGAGGGATGAGCAATGCCTGCAATTGTATACCAACACACACACCAGGGCACTGCATAGCTCTCCGTCCCTGCTAGGATAATTGTCACCAGGCAAATGCCCCAAAAATGTTCACCTCCAGGCATGCCGGGGTAAGGCAGAAAGGTCTAGGATCACCAGCAGGTCACTCAGGTCACTCCTCCCTCCTGCCTCCCCAGAGCCCACACAAAATCAACACCCCTCCATGGGGTCAGCTCAGGAAATCAGTCCAAATCATGTCCCCATCCGGCGTACTCACATTCGGTAATGTGCCCTAAAGCATGACCAAACTCCAGGACCTGTTTAATCTGGTATGCTGAATGATGGTGCTCGGTGGAGAGAAAAAGAGACTGATTCCTCACTTCTTGGCCCCTTTTGATGATGTGACAACCCTCCTTTTGCAGCGAAACCAACAAAGGACGCCTCACCTTGGCTCCTGCCCGTGGAGCAACCAATGGCGCCCCTCTGCTATTTGTATTGGGTGCCTGGCCAGGAGACAAATGCAATGCTTGTTTGATTAGTTGAGAAATGTATCCCAGACTACCAGAAAGCTAGCCAAGATTTTCACATGATAAGGGCCTCTGTAAAGGTGCTAGAGAAACAACAGGAAAACTTTATTTCAAGTAAGTGGGCTTGAGGCAAACCAGACATAATGTTATCTTTTATACTATCGGTACAAAAGGGGGTGGTGATGGACGGAGCATCTGAACCAATCAAACACTCACACCCAGTCAAAAGATCTGGGTTTAATCCATCACCGTTCTTTAGCCCACTCTGCCACCCCAGTTCAGACATGGCTATATGCAAATCAGTCTGACCCTGTGCCTCATGGGAACAGTCCAGCCCGAACTGCCAAGCCATGTCTTCCCTGGACCGAAAACAAGCTTCCGAGGACCGGTTTCTGGCATTTCAGCCGTCTTCAGCCCGGCTTGCTTGAATCCAGTGGCAAAGTGAGCAAGGGACTCACGTCTGAGCATACCCTGCCACACTTATGGCGGCCAAAAGCGGTACAAAAGGGGGTGGTGATGGACCGAGCATCTGAACCAATCAAACACTCACACCCAGTCAAAAGATCTGGGTTTAATCCATCACCGTTCTTTAGCCCACTCTGCCACCCCAGTTCAGACATGGCTATATGCAAATCAGTCTGACCCTGTGCCTCATGGGAACAGTCCAGCCCGAACTGCCAAGCCATGTCTTCCCTGGACCGGAAACAAGCTTCCGAGGACCGGTTTCTGGCATCTTTTATACTATGGCATTTTAAATGCACCTGGCAGAAAAGTAATGCCCTATCTGCACATTCCTTGTTTGGGTTTCCTATAAACTGCAATTGAAAAAAGTTTATAATGCAGCATCTCAGTTTTGTTGTTGGTAGAATGATTGTGTGTTAGGAGTTACTCTACGTTCCTGGTAGACACCTAATCCTGGACATGTACAATTCTATCTGCTGTCTTTACACATCTAGGGAAATGATAGCCCTAACTGGATTGCTTTGCTGTTTGCTCTGAGATCTTCTATTTTGGCCTAGTTCAGAAATCCAGGACTGCTCTTATGAATAAGTAACATTTTTGGTCTGGTCACTAAGGGGCATTTAGAACGCCCCTGCAACACTTTTACTCCACCGGAGCGTTAAATTTGTGATGCTCCGGAAGCTCAGTGTGCCGACCCATATTTACAAGGCCACGCAAAGCCTCCCTGCGTGGCTTTTCATGGCCTTGTAAATATGGAGTAAGCAAAGACTTACTCTGCGCAGAAGGGGCGTTCCATGGGTGTTGCTGTGGGTGTTCCTACACAACAACCATGGTATTTGTTCCTGCTCCAGATTTACAACAGAGTAAATCTGGGGCAGCATAAAAAATAATGCAATCCCAGAGCAGGTGTAACGGGGAGTAATGTTCACATTTCTCCTTGTTTTTTCCTCTGTCCACATGTGCTGCATTCTGCAGCACACATAGAATGAAGATAATGCATTCTTTGATTGTTTTTGTGAAGGAAGATGTCCCTTCTTGACCAAAAACAATCATGTCAACAACACAGGCACTCTAGCACGATGGTGCATGGGTGCCTGCTTTGGGGCTCAGCTGCAGTTTGTGCGCCGGTGCCGGCAGAAAAGACAGGAATGTGCCATATCTTGTAGATACCACACATTCTTGCCCTTTTGTTTTGACGTAGGGCAGCACTGCTAGAAGGCTTGTGGCGCTGCCCCATGCACCAATATTGTTACTATGCCCCTAGGTATCTATATTCAGCAAGTTTGTATCATATAGTGGCAGTAGGTCTGGCATTGACCTCCAGCTCTGTCTTTGTCAGTACATCTTATGTTTGGTCATGATTTTTTTATTGTTGGTGATATTGCCAAGTAATCAGCAATCTATTAAAATATAAAAAACAATAGCTAAAAGCAATAGTAGATTTTTTGGGTCTCAATAAGGCACATGTCCTATTAGTGCCTGGCACTTAACACAACTACTTTGTGTGAATGTGCTTCTATTGAAGGGGCAGTGCATGACCTGAGCTAACCCTCTACCCCATGCTGTATGTTGTAGTGGGTGGAAAACAATGTGAATGAAACAACAGACCAATGGATGAGGGGGACTGGTTGAAAGCCTATATATAATTAAATATACGTTTTGTAGATTCTAAAGATCTTGGCTAATGTTAGGCATACAAACGAGGCAATCCATTCTGGAATAGGTCTACAACTACGAACCAACGAATGGTTTGGAATGACAGACCTGTAAGACATTTGCCAGAAAATAAACTTGTGTACACCTGCCAGCCCTAACCCTACAGGTGCTGATTGAATAGTGACAAATCCACCGTCAAACGTTTAGGATAAATGCACAAATGCACAATACTTTTCTTTGATTTTCTTCTCCACATGGAAAATGTGTATTTTTGCATGTGGATTAGTCTATCCAATTACACCCTTTCACAAAATGGCAGTGTCCCATGCTTTTTCCACTTTACACCTGACTGTCTACCTGCAAGTGCACTGCATGTGTGGAAAATAGACTGCAAATGTTAGTGAACACATTCCAAAATGTGTCTTTATGGACCTTCCCAACATTTGCTGAAACACCCTGGAAACAACACCCAAATCCACACACCGGTGCACACTTACAACAGGAGAGTGTCCAGCCTCCTAGTATATTTTTCATGGTCTTAAATGAAAATTGGGTTCATAGATTTGTAATGGTTCTGATTCTGTGAATATCGGTTTGACATATCCGGCACCGATTTGTGAGTTAGCCCCAAAGTGGTTGCCCTAAAAGTGCTATGAATATTTTGCAGTGCCAAAACTGATTTAGGTGCATTTGATCATATTATGCTAACGTGTTCCATGTTTTCTGATGAACCGAAATTGTTTGATCCCGGAAGAAGGATGGGAATATTCATGGGCATGGTTTTTTCTAGGGTGGTTGATCTTTTAAAGGAAATCCGAAGAGATCTATAATAATGAGAATGTTCATTTGGACAGTACATACTTTTGAATGTATCATTATATCTTTACTTGTAATTATGTTTTTTGTAATTTATGAATTCGATGTAACATTTAACATTGAGATTCGTCATAAAGAAACCAAAAAGAAAATGGAAAGAGCTGTGATTAAAGTAGGGTGGAAAGATGGTGAAACTTCAAGTTTCATAAACAGCTTCTAACTTTTCATAAAAGTTCAGAGTTTGTTAAGACAATAAACGCTGATTTTTGCCCTTAGCTGAACATTACTGATCGGCCAAAGGCTACATAAGCAGAACACAAGGATACTGTCCATTTCCTCCTTCGTAACTAAGTCCATGCCTGTGGCCCAAAAAGGAAAAAGGAAAGGTGTGTGTTTTGTATCAAACCAGAGCGAAATAACATATTTGTTCATGATCTTGGTGCTACCAAATAATGCAAAGAAAGCAAGACTGTGAAGATCTATGCTGAGGAGACCAAAGTGTGTATATAAAATGCCCACCAAATATCAGACAGATAAAGGGCCTGATTTACATAGGGCTTCAGTACTCATGGTGGAGACCCGCAGTTGTGGGGTAGTCTCGGCACTCGGGGCGAAATCTCCACTGTGTGAGTTCTCTTTGCAGAGATTCTGCCCCGAGTATGGAGACTTCCCATGACTGTAGGGCCTCCATCATGAGTGAGGAGCAGCAGCAGGTGGCATGGCTCGCAGGTGGGGAGGTGGGGAGGTGGGGGCGGGGGCGTGGGAGGGTGCTGGGGGCACGGGTGGTGTCGCGCGGGTAGAGGGAGCACTTTTTTTTTTAACGTACTCTTTTTTTTAAACGTCCCATGTCGCTGCTCCTGTTCTCCTGTCTCCGACTAAAGGAATAGGAAGCAGGCAGCCAGGCTCCCTCCCCTAAACCCATCACAATCCTGACTACAGCATTGCGATTGGTCTGAGCGCCGTAACACGGAGCTCATCCAGGGGCTGGAGGGATGAGCATGTTCTCCATGCAGGCTGTAATGCAGCCTGCATAGCGAACAGGGAAGTGTGCATGACTGGTATGGACAGCCCAAGAGGGCCGGCCAAACAGTCACTGTGCACTTTGGAATGTGCAGAGCAGCCCTGCCCACCCGTGCGCCGGCGCAGCAGCAGGACACGTCAGGAAGCATAAAATGATAATAACTTAAAAGTTAGTATAATTTTATGTTTCTCTTCTTCACACTGCCTAAAAGTAGTCGGGCAACCCTCCTCCGCCATAGCGGAGAAGCTGCCGCTGGTGAGGAGGCCTTTGTGAATCAGGCCCAAAGTGATGTTTTGTGAAACAGTTGGAATATGCATCACCGTCTATCCCAATCCAGGAACATTATTTGTCAGTGTAGGCAGATGATGTGGACTTGAGGGGCTGTAGAAGTACCGAATGCCGTAGGTGCTGAACAAATATAGGTGATGAACAAATATAAAAAAAAGCAACATATAACTGCTGCTTTCAGTCACCAATTGTCTTTTTCACTTTGCTCAGGGAGATTATCAAGTGTGATTCAATTACAGTACTGATTCCGGACTACTAGGGCTTGTGTAGAAAATTTGCAGAAATGTCAATCTGGAGCAATCTGGCCTGTTTTTTTGGGGGTCTTTTTTTGGTTCCTCATGTAAAACTAATTTGGCTTAAAACTAGCCCTGGATGAAATATAAATTAATTGTGCAATTGTTGGAATTTTGCATTATATGTATTAAGCGAAATCCGTGAATATACTCCATTACTCTAATTGCATAAGTAGGTGCCATTTGCCGTAAAAGTTTACGTTAAATAGCGGGATTCATATGAAAATGTACAGCAAACGCACAGGAACTACAAACGGAACGCAGGCTGCTATTGTTCCCTGTGCTTTTGTTTAAATTTGACCTGCACCAAAAACTGAAGCAATGACACATCTCACACTACAATGTAGCACAAAAGGTCAGAATTACATTTTACATAATTTCATGTATTTTTGCTGAAATCTCATATTATACAAGAGAAAAGTACACACATTTTGTGCTCTCCTAATAAAAACTGCCAAGGATGAATTTTCAAAACAAACTGCATGGCACCACAAACTGCAAACGAATATCTTCACAGTAGAGGAACACACTGACAATTCAATTGGAGCGTGATTCTGTTTTTTTTTGTTCAGTATAAATTGAGGTGGCTGCTGGGAAACCGCATTCTCTTATGGGGTTTCGCTATGGGGTTTTGTTCTTTTAAAAGACGTATTCAGTGGTAATTTAGTGCTGTCACTTTCTAGTGAGATGCTGAGAATGAGGGTCCACTTGCCTAGTTTCATCTTGTTAAAAGTGCATTTTTGTGGGGAAACAGTCATGTCACTTCCTATTGGAATAGATTTGGGGAACTGTAGTGATGTTGCTTCCTGTTGAAATGGGCGCTGTGGGAAAAAATAGTGAACTTTGTCATTTTTGAGTAGTGTATTCCTTTTATTCTGTTTGAATAGCGGTGTGTATCCCTGCGACTGAAATTAGCAAAGTGATTGAGAAGTAACAATGAAGCATTTTTTGGGGGGATTTAGTTGGTTAATGGCGTGTGGTGTCAGTGTCTCCACCTCTTTATTTCTAAAGCATTTATATAAAGAAAAAACAAACAAAAAAGATATTGCACGTAGTGTTTTTTATTTTCAGGATTAGTTTATTGCTACCACTGGTGCTATTACTACATGATTTTCCTTAGGGCTTGCCTGTAACTGACGTTTTTCCTCAAGGCTGACCTCCCCCAGGTGCTATTCCTACATGGACCTACAAAAGAGTGAGTACTCACCCTAAAACTATGGTTTGCTCTCATTCTTTTTTTAATTAATATTTTCTTTGAGTTTTGAGTTTACATAACGTTGTTAGATAATAACAAATCTCAAAACATTATAGCAATCCCTGGATATCCCCGTACCTCCATAACCCAGACAGTACATGTTGTGCACACAGTTCTTTAAGGCTATTCTTCAAGCTGTTTGCCATGGTTCCAGGTTTCTTGGTGTCCCTCTTATTCATTTGCCCATCCTCTTCCCAGTCCGTGACCATTCTATTACACTGTCTCTTTTCCCTCTTTCGAGGACTCTGTATCACTAGTTCCCTGTGGCTCACCCCAACCACACATTTTTTCTAACTTTTTGAGGCATTTTCATCCCTCATACATCACTTTTTCACGATTTTTCTCATCACTAGTATGAATCCTAAATTGAACAATATCAGTTTATATGACATTGTGTCTGAGTAACTCCATATTCCCAATACTACTAGGGTGCCTGTGCATCAATATTTATGCCAGTGGCATCTTCTTGTGCTTGTTTTACTCCCTCTTCAATACGTTTGGTGTTTAGGGCATTCCATAGTGTGTGGAGGAAAGTGCCCTTCTGACCACAGTTCTGTATGCATTTGTTATGTTATGTTATGTTATGCAAACTTCTATAGCGCACAGCTGCCCCAGCAAAGGGGCGTCCCGGCGCTTAGGATAGGCGGAAGCGACATAACACTACGCAGAGCAACAGAAGAGCCAAAAAAGAGGGATCCTAGCATTCAGAGGGGAACAGAAAAGTTTTGATTGCTTTCCTAAACTTAAGTAAGTCATCAAAAGCACAAATATGGCAAGGGAGTGAATTCCAGAGTTTTGCGGCCAAAACATGGAAGGATCGTCCACCTACTCCGCAAAGCTTAAAGCGTGGGACAACGACCAGATTTTGCCCCAGAGACCTCAGAGAGCGAGACGGAATGTAAGGGATAAGAAAGTTCTCATGAATCCGAGGAGAGGATATTTTCAAGATCTTAAAGGAGAGACATAAGGTCTTAAAGTCAATCCTTTGCCTAATCGGTAGCCAGTGAAGTGCACGAATTGTACCTTTTGTGGAGCAGAACCTTGGTAAACCTATCAAAGGCCCTGGCCGCAGCGTTCTGTGCACGTTGTAGCCGGGCAATTTCCGCTTGGTTAGCGGGAACTAGCATAATCAAGTCGGGACAAGATAGTTGCCTGAATGACCAACTGCCTAGTGGGGGCATCAAAGAATTTTAATACGGGCCTCAGCCCACGTAAAATCCCAAAACAGGTCGCTGCTACTCTCTTTGTGTGGCCACAGAAAGAAAGGGTCCGGTCCAGCCAGACACCTAGGTTTTTGACCTCCAGAGTCGGGATTGGAGTAATACCTAGCTCTGGGGGCCATCAGTTATCGCCCCAAAGATTGCTCTGCTTGCCCACAATCAAAACTTCTGTCTTCTTAGCATTAAGCTGAAGACAGTTAGCTGTCATCCAGCCAGCCACCGCCAAGAGACCATTACGAAACCTCAGGGCATCAAGGTCAGAGTTCCCACTGAGAGCAACCGCCAGCTGCGTGTCGTCAGCGTATGAGACAACAGTCATACCCCAGAGCTTGGCGACAGCAGCCAGCGGCTGCACATAAAGATTAAAAAGTGTGGAACTCAGAGCGGAACCCTGAGGCACTCCTAGTTCCAAAGGATAAGGCTTCGATTCAAAAGGCAAGATGGCAACCCTGAAAGAGCGATTATCCAGAAAGGATCGAAACCAATCAAGTGCCAAGCCGGAGACACCTGCGTCTCCCAACCGTTTCAGCAGTATCGGGTGGGAGACGGTGTCAAACGCGGCACTGAGGTCAAGTAGCACCAGTGCCGCCGTTTGACCAGAATTCACCACCGTCCGCAGGTATTCTGTCATCGAGAGTAGGGCCGTCTCGGTGCTGTGACCAGCACGAAACCCGTTCTGAGACGAATCCAGAATATTAATCCTCTGCAAATGTTCCGATAAGATGTTATTTACATGGGCCTCAGCAACCTTCGCGGCCCATGGGAGAAGAGAAATAGGTCGATAATTCTCTAATTTGAGAGGATCCAATGTGGGTTTCTTCAGGATTGGAGAGACATAGGCCTGTTTCCATTTAGATGGAACTATGCCTGATGAGAAGGATAAATTTATAAGATGACGAAGATGTGGCAAGCATAGAGTGGAAAAATCTCTCAACTGTGCCGATCTGAGAGGGTCTGCAGGGGATCCAGATTTTACCCTGGTTGCCAAGCTGTCAAATACTTCCCCCGTCATCTCAGGGAAAGTTGAAAGGACCACATCGGTGGAACAGCTAGGCCTCAGGGCCTCACTCCGTGGGATGGGACTAGGAAAGGAGCGGTAGATGGTCTGTATTTTTTCAAGGAAGAAAGCCGCTAGATCTTCACAATGTGCCACCGAGCGGATATCAGCTGCTGGGGTTCTCTTAGCGGTCAGATCTTTGAGAACCTTGAAGATCAATTTAGAGGGATTGGAGCAGGTTTTGAACTCTAGCGCGTAGTAGGCCGCACGGGCTCTACAAATAGCTTTGTGGTAGGTTTTAACTGTAGAAAGATACAGTGTCTTCTTACCAGCCTCATAGGTTTTACGCCAGCACCTTTCCGCCTGTTTACAAGCTTTTTTCAGAGGCAACAAGGTGCTATCGTACCAAAGGCTGGGCTCTTGGGAGCGACATTTACTCCAAGTAGAAGGAATCAGAAGATCAAGAGCCCGAGTGATCTCATCACCGAATGAATCATAGCCAGATACCACATCATTAAGAGGACCCAGAGGATTTTCAACAAGTAATCTGTGAAAATCTACAAGCTTAAGTTTTTTCCAGGGGCGTTTCCACACCACTTTCTCTAAAGGTTTGAGGATAGGATCCTTAAGCTTAAGGTGACATTTCACGAGAAAGTGATCAGACCAGGCTACTGGGCTAGGCCGAAGCACCTTAGCTCCCGTTATATTTGTGAATATAGGGTCCAAGATATGTCCGCCCTCATGCGTAGGGTGGATCACCAGCTGGCTCATTTGTAATGCCTCCAAGTCTGCAAGAAGGCTGCTAATAGCTGGAGTGTGACAGAGATCAAAATGAAGATTGAGATCTCCGAAAACACTAAAGTTAGCAGAACTTAATGCAAGAGAACTCAGCAGATCAGGCAACGCCTTCCTAAAGGCAGTATCAGGTCCAGGAGGTCGATAGATCAGGAGGCCCGACAAAGAAAAGTGATGATTAACCATTATGGTAAAATATGCACACTCACAACAATCCACCTTCAGAACCTTCCATGTACAGGGAAAACAGGACTTAACTATCACGGCTATGCCCCCCGCCCTTAGAATTGCGATTATGAGTATAGATGGAGTATTCTGAGGGAATAGCAAGGTTTACTATAGCTGTCCCCTCATCCTGTAGCCATGTTTCGGTCAGGAAGAAAATATCCGGGGCCCCTTCAGAGATAAGATCATAAATATCAGAATGATGTTTCACAAAGGATCTGACATTGAGACTCCAAACTCTAAGATCACAAGGGGCCACCGGTTCTATAAAGCTGGATGCTTCCACCGGCAGTCCAGTTAAAGCAGAGATAGGGGCTGATGCCTTAAAGGAGAGATTACCACATGCGCATTGGAAAGGACCACATAACGGATCAACGAATCCCAAGGAGCAGTGTGGAGACAAGTGACGAATGCGTAAAAGCTCTACCTCTATAGGTAGAGACAGAGTTCCTGGCCCTTGGCACTTCCTTAGCGCTGACGGGCGCAGACGGGCAGGACTCTGGCACGACTCCGGCGCGAAGACGGCGCTCCTGCTGCGCGTCCCCGCTGCGCGTCTCTGAGAGAGCGCAAACTGACCTAAATGTATGAGTGCATCACACTTACCTGTAGTAAGCACAAATCATGAGGAGAAATGCCATGAGTGCTAATAGTATCTGCAATTATATTCTAAATGTATAGCTAATATAGAGATTTAAGTAGAAGTGGAACTAATACAGAAATGTGTGACACTATATGATTTTATTAGATGTGATTATTCCTGAATCCATGTCGTGTAGCTGTTAAAATGTAAGATGGTAGGTGGTTAAACGCAGAATGTGGTAGGCCTCAGGGCCAGAGCTGGAGGGAAAGGGAAGGTGTTTCTTTTCACGACATAGATTGTATTAATGTTTTGGTCATTGCATTAATGGGCCAGGATTTATAAATATGTTTACTGAATAATAGAATAAGAGTATTAACATGCTTTAATTAATGAAGAAGTTGAATGCTATAATCATTATGAGAAATATTGTAGGCCTGAAATGTTTTAACGTTGGTTTACACGTACATGTCTGGGCCAAGAAATGTTGCAAGCCTTTTTGGAAGTCTATGAGAGTTGGGATCTTGGCTGCAGATGGCTGTCTGCAAGAGAAAAGGGGGAATCCAATTATAAATAATATGAATAGAGGTCTGTTCAGTAGACAGCCCAGACATGGAGGAGGGTTCCGGAATGTTTAAGGGGTATCAGCGGGCCGGAGAAGAGTCTGAGAAGCAAGGTCAACTCTAACGTATGAGGCCCAATACAAAGCATCATGGAAAAAGCCAGAAGCTACACCACGTGAGGGGCGTCTCGCAAGGGGCGTCTCAAATGTTGTTGACTGTTTTGTATTAGGGACAGCACCCCTGGGTGGAGTTAGAGCAGTTACCTGAGGACCCTTTAGAGAGCGGATGGGTAGGCAGAGAGGGGTCATGACTGGAGAACTATAGGTTTTCACCAAGAGACTTAGAGTGAGTGACTTCCCTTGGGGGTCATTCACTGCTGACACCTTTGTTAGGTTGGGATTTGGTTAAGTAGGGATACCATCTAGAGCAGGGTAGGGACAGCCTAACCTGTGCGTTTTCCTCCAACTTAAATGAAGGAGAGATATGCGTCAATGCTGATAGCTTTATTATTCTTAGAACTTGTGTTAGTGATTTCCGTTGCTCGTCTGAGGGCTTTCCGAGAGCACATGTATGTAATTGGACCTGTGTATCTCGTGAATCTCATTCTGAGATGCTTGTATTTGCAGCTTATCATATCCTTACAATAAACTTTTGAAAGCTAGAAGTTGTTTGTGATCTTTGGGAGCAGAGTCCTTTATTGGGTGAACTAACTTGGAAATGGATGTACTTTCTTCCTTAAAGACAGGCAACAAAGGTTCAGTCGACCAGATCGAGGTTTAGATCAATAGTGCTAAGGTATCGATCAAAATCTCGCCCTTCCAGTTGGTAGCTATAGAGGATGGTTGCCTTCTTGAGGACGGTAACCTAGGCCAGGTTAGCTTACCCCAAGGCCCCTAGAAATCGATGATCGGAAGAACAGCCCGCCGAAGAAAATCCGGATGACGTGAGACAGAAAAAGCAGCAGTATCGGTCGAGAGTGAGTATAAAGGGTTATGCGTGTTAGATTGCGGTGTTTTGTATTGTATCTATGTTGTAATGTCAGGCGGAGTTGAATGTCTGTAGAGTGACTGTGGAACAGGTTGTGAGCGCGCGCAACCGGTGGAAATCTTAAGTTCAAGGAGAGCTTAAGTGGTTCGGGTGTATCGGACACCCAGAGTAATTGTCAACTAGTGTGAAGGGGGTCATGAGGTACCATTGATCACCCGAAAGACCGAGATAGGGGGAACGTAAGAGTGAGTGCGTGAGTAACGGACGCTGGTCGGAAGTTACTGTGTGTGTAAGCAACCTATCAGAGAGACGATAGACATTTCGTCAGTTATGTTGACAATTACATATAGACTGTGGACGTACAGTCGAGAGAAGTGACCGCTTGGTCGGAAGTAGTCATTTTTCGGTGTATGAATGGGACGCATGCATAACCGGGAGACGAGTTGAGAAAGGAGGGGTGCTGCTGCGAAGCGGAGAAAAGTGACGTCAGAAAGTGTCGCGACGTGATTGGCCGACCGGAGAAAGACCGCGCTGTGATAGGCCAGCTAGCAAAGACGTCAGACAGGGTCGCGACGTGATTGGCCGACCGGAGAAAGACCGCGCTGCGATAGGCCAAGTTAGCAAAGCCGCGACAGGATTGGTGGATTGTCATCAGGAAGTAAACAGAGTAGCGAGGCTGGATATTGTGCGCATAATTATGAAGTGTTTTAAATGGTTGAGAGCGGTGTTTAAAAAAGAGAAGCGGGGATCGTATGAAGGGGAAGAAGCCCCGCCGGAGGGTACGCCGGCTCGTTACATGGCAGTGAATGTTGGGTTGCATACGATCCTCTGGATATCAGAGTGGAGTAAGATTACGGAAGGAAATGAGGAACTGACGTTCCCGAAGTACGGGACGTTCAGATTAGAGGTGTTACATCGATTAAAATCAGTCATGACCTCAATGAGACCCTTGCCTAGACCGACCCAGTTTGAAGCCCTTGAAGCATGGATTAGGGCAGCGCATGAAAAGAATATGAACAGACGACAAGAAAGGGTGAAACGATCGGTAAGGGCAGTGCAGGATGCCAGGTGGGATGCGGATGCTAAAAGATGGAGAGTGCATAACATGGAAGTAAATAAACTGTACCCAGTGTTAGAGGTGCCCGTAAATAAAAGCCCCCTAGAAGAAGATGATGAGAGCGAAACAGAGGACAGCCTGATAAACAGATTATTGACAGACAGGCCACCCCCGTATAATAGGGCAGGGGGAGAGGTCGAGCATAGTGAAAGAGAAAAGGGGGGCAATGCAGGAGAGCATGGACCGCTTCCCAGTTCAGAGTGGGATCCTGAGGCAAAGAAAGAGCTGTCCCAGCCTAGTCAGGTGCAACGGGTAGTCGGTAGGTTTGTGGTGCAAAGAGCGCCGGAAACGGAGAGCGCCACATCCTACACATTACCAGATGCACTACAGGTACCTGTTACCATAGGTCCTATAATATCGATATATGACCAAGAAAGAGCAAGAGGGGAAGAACGGGTACGGAAGGACAGAGAAAGAGCAGGGACGGCAAGGAGGAACGATACGATTAATTCCCCAAGTCAGATGCCGATACCAAGAGAATGGAGCACTCCGGTGCACCCAGTAGGGGACCCAGGAGGGGATCCTGGGGGCCCTAGATGGCCAGTGGATCTGAGGGGATCTGGACGAAAATCCTTTCAAGAGCTAAATGAGTACATGAAGCAGTGGGATGAGGCAGTGGAGGCTCACAAGAGCATCATAGCTGCAGAAGCTGAAAGGGAAAGTCAGGACAGCAGAGCTCGGACTCACTGCGGGGCTGGGGAGAGCAGCCCGGAGTGGGACTGTAGAGAGAGAGATAGTAGAGGAGTCACCCATTGGGCCCGGAGTGGAGATAGAACAGACCTGGAAAACGGGGGCCCCGGGAGTGGAGGGGTGTCGCGCCCAATACTCAGTGAAGGGGAGAGGAGAGCGCAAGAGTACAGAAACAGCTTTAAGTGTCCACACTGTGTGCCTGGCACCAGAGAACTGAATGGGAGTTGTGAGAGGTCACACCATAGACCCTGTGATGACGGAAATGAGCGCAGCCCAGGGAATATGGGGAACCAGGAAGGATCGTATCGGATACTGAGCGATACGAGGCAAAGGGAGAGTAGCGACCAGAGGGAAAATAACAGAGAGGTGTGCGGTGAGAGGAGAGAAGAAGAAGAGAGTGGGCAGAGCAAGAGTAGGGGTAACAGGCCCGTGTTCCATCACCTTCCAAGATCGGATGGCCGAGCATGGGACCTGGAGAGATGGGAGCAAGGGAGGGCACCCATTAACTCTCCCGAGCCCAAACGCAGAGCTCGAAGTTGGGATGGTAGGGAGACCAGTGAGCCCCCTTCGAAAGACATATTGCGAGCTGAGATAAAAGCCAAGAGACTTGATGTCGCCAGCTTAAGGTCAGACCTGGATGACATGGTAGATGGTACCCTGCCTTTAGAAAGAATGGAAATGTATGAGCAGGATGAAATACTGTATATGGCAAAGGACATCACTCGAAAGGCGAGAGCAGTCCATGAGAAGTTAGTCGAACTAGCAGGCAAATATATGGTGGATCTGTCAAGAACCAAAGCATTACAGGGTAACCACAGGCTACATTACACAGATCGAGACCTAGATGAGAGGAGAACGATTGGGCTGAAAACGCACATAAGGGAACTGATCGCTGGAATAAGGACATGGAGGGCTCTAGATAAGTGGGAAGAGAGGTGGTCCAAGAAAGGGACCGGCAGGAGAAGCACGCTTGGTATGACACCAGGACTGCAGGGAATAGAAGCATACCCTTTGCGGGAAGTCGCAAATGGGAACTATGTGCATGTCCCTTGGAGTAGGGGAGATTTAGCTGCTTTTACCACCTCCTTCCCCAAATTGCGGGAAAACCCAGTGGAGTGGTACAAGCAAGTCGAGAGGTTTGTAAAAATCTCAAAGGTCCTATGGATAGATCTGAACACGCTGTTTGACATTGTAGTACCAGGAGATCTGTGGACAGCATGCAAGGTTAGCGCTGAGTGGCCCACAACGGAGCCAGAGAGAGATGCTAAGACTAATGGGCCGTCCGAGATTGTGATGGCAAAATTCGAGAGAGTGATGACTTGGCTGAAAGAGAAAGTGCCAATGCAAGACATAGATTGGGTCAGAATAGACCGAACCAGACAGGAACCCAAAGAGACAGTCCACGAATATTACGAGAGATTGCTGAAGGCGTTTAAACAGTATAGCGGCTTGGATGTAATGGATCCAAAGGACATAGGGCAATTTGTGTCCAAGTTCGTCCTGGGACTGAGACCGGATATTAGTTTAATGATTCAGCAACACTCGATTTGTTGGCAAAGTAAACCCCTAGACGAAATACTGAGATATGCCAGGTACTGCTGTGATGAGATAGACTCCAAGGCTAAGAAACTAAAAGAAAAGTTGATGGTGGTACAGATGCAGGCAGCAGGAAAGGGGGGACAGCAGCAACAGCAGCAAGGAACAGGTACAGGAGGAAAGAAGCAGTACAGTCAGAACAAGGGCAATGAGGAGAGTTCTACCTTTAGACCCAGAATAGACATAGCTGCCTTGAAGAAAACGACTAGGTGCCACCAGTGTAACGAGGTGGGGCATTGGAAACGCGAGTGTCCCTACAATGTAGAGATAGGAGAACAAGAGATAGAGGAGGAAGAGGTCCAGAGCGCACCTACAAGAGGGGTGACGCCATACCAAGGAAAGGTGCTCAAAGGGGGGGGGGCTCCTCCCCGAGCCCAGTTCCCGCAACCTCCTCGAGTAGGGACTGTGGGTAAGACCTATAGACAAATGCCCCTGTTTGTGGAAGGTGAAGAGTGCTATTATGTGGACCCATTAACCGGACAGAGAGTGGAAAGAGAAGACTGCACCCTCGGGGCAGCCTTAGAGGTGGACCAGAGGGGACCCTATGTCGAAGCAGAAGTAGCAGGGTGCCCTACGACATTTCTGGTGGACACAGGAGCCACTAGGTCCACGATCAGATCAGCTGCAGTTCCAGACCTGCCCATGTCTGGAGAGACCATACAAGTGGTAGGGGTCGCAAATAGGAGAATAACCAGCCAATTGACAGAACCGGTACAGGTGAAAATAGG
Organism: Lissotriton helveticus; assembly: GCF_964261635.1. Classification (NCBI taxonomy): domain Eukaryota; kingdom Metazoa; phylum Chordata; class Amphibia; order Caudata; family Salamandridae; genus Lissotriton; species Lissotriton helveticus. The sequence goes on along the minus strand of NC_136070.1, from coordinate 104,930,517 downwards.
GAAGTACAGCGATGAGCACCAATTTGTGGTTTGCGATTCAAGCCCTGTGTGTCTGCTAGGGAGAGACCTGTTGTGTAAATTGAATTGTACAATATACTGTACACCTCAGGGAGTGGAGGTATTGACCAATGATGATGACGCAGACTTCAAAGTTGCAAACTCAAGAATATGCGTGGAGCTGTACCCTACTTTGACAGTAGATGAGCTCCCCTGGGACTTGAGAGAGACAGTGGCACCAGAAGTATGGGATTTCACTGGGGAAGAGATAGGTTTGGTCAAAGGGGTGGACCCAGTGAAAATTGTAGTGAAACCGCATGCTGAGTTCCCAAGAACACCCCAATATAAATTGACTCCAGAAACGATTGCAGGCATAAAACCCGTGATCGAGTCCATGATTAAACAGGGAATACTGAAAGAAATCGTGGGTAGTCCATGCAACTCCCCGATTATGGGTCTGCAGAAACCAAATGGGAAATTTCGGATAGTGCAGGACCTTCGAAAGATTAATAACATAGTCGTTTCGTGTTGTCCAGTGGTACCGAATCCATCAGTGATACTGTTTCAGATTCCATTCCAAGCTGAGTGGTTCACAGTGATCGATCTTTGTCAGGCTTTCTTTTCGATCCCTTTGGACGAAGAAAGCCATTTTCTTTTCGCATTTAAGCTGGAAAATCGCGTCCTAACATGGTGTCGTATCCCTCAGGGGTATACAGAGAGTCCATCGATCTTTAACCAGCTTTTGAAGAAAAATCTTGAAAGTCTAGTGCTGCCCCAGAAGTCAGTTCTGGTCCAGTACATAGACGACCTCCTCGTGGCGTCAGAAACAGAAGAAGCTTGCAGGGAGGACTCCATTGCTTTGTTAAATCACCTAGCTGCCAATGGGCACAAGGTGTCCCCGGGAAAATTGCAGTACTGCCTGACAGAAGTGCAGTACTTAGGACACAGAATAGAGAAAGGCAAACGAAAGGTGTCACCAGACAGGATAGAGGCGATCATGAAAATGAATGCGCCTAAGACACAGAGAGAGGTCAGGATGTTCCTAGGGATGGTGGGTTATTGCCGACAGTGGATCGCGAACTTTTCACTGAAAGCAAAACCCTTGCAAAAACTGACGCACAAGGAGGTGAGCGATCCGGTACCATGGGACAAAGACTGTTTGATGGCATTCTTACAGCTGCGAGAGGACCTGTGTCGTGCTCCGGCATTGGGAATGCCTGATTACAATAAACCATTTTTTCTTTACTGTTGTGAGAGAGAAGGTTGCGCGTTGTCTGTATTAGTCCAAATCCATGGGAATGCCCGTAGACCAGTTGCTTATTTCTCGGCTACTTTAGACCCAGTAGCCGCAGCGTTGCCCGGATGTCTCAAATCCGTTGCTGCAACGGGTGTCAGCATTGAAAGATGTGAAAATATCGTCATGGGGCACCCGTTAGAGGTGTGCGTGCCCCATTCTGTTGAACTGTTGATGACCAGGACCAAAACACAGCATCTGACCAACAGCAGGCTCACGCGCTATGAGCAAGTTATTCTTGCTGCAGAGAATGTGACCCTCAAGAGATGCTCTGTTTTGAACCCTGCCACCTTGATGCCACTTCCAAATGATATCGAGGATGATGATGAATGTACAGACCATGACTGCCTCGATGTGACTGAACTATGCACCAAACCCAGACCCGACATCGTAGATGAGCCACTGACCGACCCAGACGAAATTTTCTTTGTCGATGGCTCATGTGTAAGAGACGAAGTTGGGCAGTTGAGAGCAGCTTATGCTGTTTGTACAATTGCTGGAGTTGTGGAAGGTGGGTGCCTGGAAGGAGTACACTCCGCTCAGGTAGCCGAGATTATTGCCCTGACACGTGCTTGCTTAGCAAGCAATCAAATTCGAGTCACCATATACACCGACAGCCAATATGGTTATGGGGTAGTTCATGATTACGGGCAGTTATGGTCTCAAAGAGGGTTCATGACCTCTTCAGGCTCTCCCATTCGCAATGGAGAGTTTGTGCGCCTGTTGTTAGAGGCGTTGCAATGCCCAGCAGGTATCGCAGTTGTAAAGTGCACCGCACATACCAGAAATGAGGACTTCGTTTCGAAAGGCAATAGATATGCAGATGAAGTTGCGCGGTATTGCGCGGAGCAAGGGTACTCTTTCACAGAGGTGGAAGTGGGCGGAATAAATGTAAGAACTGAATTAGCCATGATATTGGAAACTGTTGATACTTGGGATGAACTGTCAAACATGCAAGAAAATGCTCCTGATATTGAAAAGGAAACATGGGAAAAGGCAGGATGTGTAATGGGTGAGTCCCATTTTTGGGTCTCAGCAGACGGCAGAGCAGTGTTGCCCAATGAGATGGTGAGTCCAATGGCCAGACTCATACATGGTCCCGTACACTTAGGGAGAGATGCTATGCTGAGAGTGTTTAGACAGACTTGGTACAATCCTAAGTTTAGAATAGCAGCAGAAGCAGTATGCCAGCGTTGTGTGACCTGTCAGCAGCTGAACGTAGGAAAAAGAACACCAGTTACACTGAGTCACATAGGAAGGTCTGGAGGTCCATTCAACCGAATGCAGATAGATTTCATTGAAATGCCAAGGTGCAACCGCCTCCGCTATGTCCTGGTGGTTGTTTGTGTGTTCTCCAGATGGGTTGAGGCATACCCTACACGTAGGTGCGACACCCTCACAGTGGCCAAGTTACTGCTTAGGGAACTCATTCCGCGCTTCGGGGTGCCGGCCTTTTTGGAATCAGATAGGGGAACGCATTTTAACAGCGAGCTTGTGAAGATGATTTGTGCAGCACTAAATATAGATCAGAAGTTGCATTGCAGTTACCGACCAGAAGCCTCAGGGATTGTGGAGCAGATCAATGGCACGATCAGGGCCAGAATAGCAAAAGTTTGCTCCTCAACGACCCTGAGTTGGCCTGACGCCCTGCCATTGGTCCTCATGAGCCTTCGTAGTACCCCAGACAGAAGAACAGGGTTGTCACCACATGAGGTGTTAATGGGGAGAGCAATGAGGCTGCCATCTGTCCCAACTGCTGCACTGTTAAATATCACAGATGATATGATCCTGGACTATTGTAAGGGGCTGTCTGACGCCATTCGTTCTGTGTCCCTTCAGGTGCAGGCTGCCGAGGTTCCATCGTGCCAGGGCCCGTGCCATGACCTGTATCCTGGGGACTGGGTCCTGGTGAAAAAACATGTGAGAAGAAGCTGTCTGGATGTTCGTTGGCGTGGGCCCTTCCAGATCATCCTGATCACGAACACAGCTGTGAAGGTGGGAGGCCTGCCCAATTGGATCCACGCGTCACATACGCGAAGGGTTCCAGCACCTCGGGAAGAAACAGCTCCTCTCTCGGATAGACGTCCAGCAGAGGACCGAGAAGCCATAGAGGGGGCTAGCCAAGCTGTGGAGGTGCCAGCGGAAGCAGGGAACGAGTCTGACCAAGCTGAGGACGGTCAGTACAACAGCGAAACAGACGACGCTACAGAAGGAGAAAGTAGCTGGGAGTACGAGTCAGACACTGACAGGTCTGACAGAGAGCGAGAACAGACAAGAAGGAGAAGGAGTAGAAGGGCACGTGGAGAAGCTAATTGGCCGCAAAGAAGGAGCTCTAGCCTGAGGTCAACTCCAGAGGTAACCCTTCCTCCGATATCAGAAGACTCAGACCCGGAAGAAGGTGCTCAGGGCACTGAAGCACCCGACCGAAGAAGGTCAAGAAGAGTGCGTGTGCCTAACAGAAGATACTCCACACCTGAGTGGACATATCTGGCGACAAATGTCTGTGAAACCGGAGACAGGGAGGATCCGAGCGGTGGTGGTGTCCAGTTCTGAGCCCATTATCACCGTGGAAATACGACTGTTGGTACCCGGTGTCGAACAAGAAGGGTCACTAACATTCATGCTCCCCAGACCTCCCCGCCTCAGCAAGTTAAAACACATGTTTCTTTCAGAATTGCAATTCCCCGACTTTGGTACAACGATAACAGCACATGAAGAGCACAATCTTCGTTTGGAAATACTGAACTATGCTATTGAAGCTGCAAGCACAAACCTGATAGTAGACTGTTAAGGACTTTGTAAATAAAGCAAGCAGAAAAAGAAGATTACCTAGCGCCCAGGAAGCAGAGAATATTAGGGAACTTCCCTTGAGTTGATGGAGAAGGGCTAGGGTTGTCTTTATTGAACTGTTAAAGGACTTTTGCGAGGAAGGTTGTCAGCTTCCAGTTGTGTGGATTCTAAAGACAAAAGGATTAAAAAGAGACTGTAAAGGAACGAGAAGAAAAGAACTTTTGCCAAGATAAGAGAGAGCCATATTGTCTGACGAAATGGAAGCCGGCACCCAGAACCGCAGAGCTAAATGTATAATAGGTACACTAATAGTAGGAGTGATAATATTAATAGCTTTAGTGGTAACAATTTTTTATGTAAAGGGACATGAGGAAGAGGCAAAGGTAACTGATGTGAATTCTGTAGAAACGCTTACACCTACTGTTGCTGGTGAAAAAGGGGAAAACACTCAAGAGAAAGCGTTATTAGCTGCAGAAGCCCGCAGGTTACACGTAGATGAGTCCCAAGGAGACTTTAGGTCAAATGCTTATGCTAAACTCTTATATGAATACGTGGATGCCATGGAGGTTAAGGATTGTTACGTCTGCATGCAGTTGCCGGCGTCTGTAGATGAAGGCATTCGATATCATCACCTCCCGCTGACATATGGCATTACATGTAGCTTATTGCTTAGTATATTTTATGAGAGAGATAGTTTTGAATACTATTTTTCCAATTATGATTCAGTGTTGCCAGAAGTCCCAAATTATAAGCAGATGAACAAATGGGATTACTGGAAGAGTGAAGACAGATTGGCCAAGTTCTTCATTCCTTGGATTACCTTAGATACTTCACATGCCCGTAGAAATAACCTGACATGCAAGGTGTCAGAGGTCGAGAAGAAGTTCATAGGGCAGGTGGATGATCGTTACAGGAGACAAAAGATTTTGAAAAAATCAGGACAATGGAAAACAGATTGGACCGAGGAAGAGAAGGCACACAAGAAAAAGGGTAGTAGTGGTCCAATAGCTTTAGATAAGACGCAGAGAGGAAAGCTATGTCTTCACCGAGCCAAAACGTATTATGAAAATGTATACGTGGGAGAAGTCGACTGTGAACATGCTTTCAATATAGAGTACTATACTAAAGATTTCCTGAAGGGAATGCAAGTGATTCCAAATGTGTATTTTGTATGTGGAAGAAATGCCTACGTGAGACTACCTGACAACTGGTATGGATCATGTTACCTAGCAATTGTCTTCCCCAAAATATATCATGCACAAGACTTAGTGATCATTGAGGGCAAGACATCATCGAGGGGAAGGAGAGATGTAGGAGATGCCGAAATGGTTGGAGATGTCTTTGGAGCTATGTTCCCTCTTTTGGGTCTAATCCTTAATGATGTTAAAATTAGACGGCTGGCAACAGTCGTCGACAGGTTGTCTGCCAGCACTGCTCAGTCCTTAATGCTGGTAGAAGGAGAGATGCAATCGATAAGGGCTATGGTTCTTCAGAACCGTCTTGCGTTAGATGTCCTACTAGCAAAAGAGGGCGGAGTCTGTAAGGCTTTGAAGGTCCAGGAATGTTGCACTTACATTCCAGACAATTCAAAACCCCTTGAGAAGGTTATTAGGAACATAACTGATATTCACAAGGAGATCAAAGACTTGAGTAGAGAAAATGTCTGGGAAAAGGTGGGCCACGGAATGAGTGCAGTTGGAGGGTGGATTTCCACCTTAGGCAAAAGCTTTGTGTGGTGTATTCTAAAACCTGTCATCATAATATTGATCTGTGGGATCATATTGTGGGGATTGGTGAGGGTATTCAAATGGTACAGAGCAAGAAGGTCAGAAAGGGCCCAAAGAGAGCAGCTGCAGAGATTGGCTGCCATACAAGATAATCAGTACAGGAGTCTGAGGGCTCTGGAAGCGCAGAGACAAGTTATGCTACCAATAACTGCAGTTTAAATGTTAGTGATGACCCCGAGAGGTCATCAAAGGGGGGAACTGAGAGAGCGCAAACTGACCTAAATGTATGAGTGCATCACACTTACCTGTAGTAAGCACAAATCATGAGGAGAAATGCCATGAGTGCTAATAGTATCTGCAATTATATTCTAAATGTATAGCTAATATAGAGATTTAAGTAGAAGTGGAACTAATACAGAAATGTGTGACACTATATGATTTTATTAGATGTGATTATTCCTGAATCCATGTCGTGTAGCTGTTAAAATGTAAGATGGTAGGTGGTTAAACGCAGAATGTGGTAGGCCTCAGGGCCAGAGCTGGAGGGAAAGGGAAGGTGTTTCTTTTCACGACATAGATTGTATTAATGTTTTGGTCATTGCATTAATGGGCCAGGATTTATAAATATGTTTACTGAATAATAGAATAAGAGTATTAACATGCTTTAATTAATGAAGAAGTTGAATGCTATAATCATTATGAGAAATATTGTAGGCCTGAAATGTTTTAACGTTGGTTTACACGTACATGTCTGGGCCAAGAAATGTTGCAAGCCTTTTTGGAAGTCTATGAGAGTTGGGATCTTGGCTGCAGATGGCTGTCTGCAAGAGAAAAGGGGGAATCCAATTATAAATAATATGAATAGAGGTCTGTTCAGTAGACAGCCCAGACATGGAGGAGGGTTCCGGAATGTTTAAGGGGTATCAGCGGGCCGGAGAAGAGTCTGAGAAGCAAGGTCAACTCTAACGTATGAGGCCCAATACAAAGCATCATGGAAAAAGCCAGAAGCTACACCACGTGAGGGGCGTCTCGCAAGGGGCGTCTCAAATGTTGTTGACTGTTTTGTATTAGGGACAGCACCCCTGGGTGGAGTTAGAGCAGTTACCTGAGGACCCTTTAGAGAGCGGATGGGTAGGCAGAGAGGGGTCATGACTGGAGAACTATAGGTTTTCACCAAGAGACTTAGAGTGAGTGACTTCCCTTGGGGGTCATTCACTGCTGACACCTTTGTTAGGTTGGGATTTGGTTAAGTAGGGATACCATCTAGAGCAGGGTAGGGACAGCCTAACCTGTGCGTTTTCCTCCAACTTAAATGAAGGAGAGATATGCGTCAATGCTGATAGCTTTATTATTCTTAGAACTTGTGTTAGTGATTTCCGTTGCTCGTCTGAGGGCTTTCCGAGAGCACATGTATGTAATTGGACCTGTGTATCTCGTGAATCTCATTCTGAGATGCTTGTATTTGCAGCTTATCATATCCTTACAATAAACTTTTGAAAGCTAGAAGTTGTTTGTGATCTTTGGGAGCAGAGTCCTTTATTGGGTGAACTAACTTGGAAATGGATGTACTTTCTTCCTTAAAGACAGGCAACAAAGGTTCAGTCGACCAGATCGAGGTTTAGATCAATAGTGCTAAGGTATCGATCAAAATCTCGCCCTTCCATCTCCATGCCAGGTTTAAGTAGGGGATTTGCCTGCAGGGAAGAGCACTGGAGCGCTCACCAAAATGGTGCCAACAGCACGTCCCTACCTACCCCCAAGATGGCCGCGAGCGAGTAAAGGTGCCTAAAGACCCGCGAAAACAGCGGTGAGCATAACAATTATAGTGCAAGTGTGCGCAACTATTCTAATTTAAAAACAAGGTGTAATAACGAAATACAAAATAATAATTAGACACAAACAGGGAATTTCTTTACAAAGACGCGCTTGCTATTGCAAACTGTACCGCTCAGAGCGTGATGTCTTAATGTCCAGCGTTACCGGCGTTAAGCGCACAAACCTTATCCAAGCCTTTTTGTCACCCCTGGCTCTGTAATTCTGTGCAGACGGACTTGAGTGTAGTAGATTATAAGTAAATATTTTAATTGTACTTTAATTGTATTAAGCGAAAGCTCACCCATGTCGCCACCTCTCTTGAGAATAGTAGCATGCCTCTCTATTCGTGAATTGTCCAGCTTCCATATATCTCTCTGCCAATTTGCCCTCAATTGGTGTAGTTCTCCCTGTGTATTCCTCATCAGTGTGCCATACGTGAGAGAAATAAACAAAAAAAGACTTTTGTCCCTAACTCTTTGCTCAGGGAGATTATCAAGTGTGATTCGATTACGTTTTCCTGAGTACTCACTCAGTTCCCTGTCCCTCTCTCGCCTCCTACATGGACAGTCTTGGATGAGCTGCTGCAGTTCAGGCATTGGTGGTATTGGTTTCTCTGCATAGAATCCCTGCATAGAACCTGCCCTCAATGTTGGTATTTCCTCACTACCTGTGACTTTTGTGCTGCCTGGCGCTATAACATGCTTGAAGTGATTTCTGTCCAATTCTCCATTACTGAGCCATGCTAAGAGCTTTCCTTCTTTATCTCCTCTTTCATATACTAGTTTGTGATTGGCTAGATAAGTTGCTTTTACTCAGTCAGTGACCAGTGCACCATATTCCTCTGTTTTGAGGTTTATGCGTCTCTTTACATCCTTTGAGGGCATTGGATATACTCTTCTTCTAAATCTCTAAATCATCTCTCTTTCTAGGTTCAGGCATTGTCTGGTTCTCTCTCTTTCATCCCCCACTTTGCCTGATATTATCACCCCTGTATTGTGGTACCATGCAGCAAATCTCCACTCTCCCTTCCCCTTGTCTTTGTCATCACTAGGTTAATACTGAGAGGTGAGTGATCTTATTTCCCCGCATTTTCTATTCAGCTTCTGTGCATCTATGGAGTGTCACTAATGGAGTGAAGGAGTAGTTTATTCCAGAGTAGTATTATGGGATCTTGAGTAGCCGGAGAAGCACCTGTACATCCTGTGTAACGTTCTCCATATGTCTCCAGTCCCATTGTTCATATGAAGCGCTCTAGTTTGCTTGCCTTGGGGTTGCATACCAGTTTGACTCTAGTCCAGTAGTGTGGGTATATTGTCTTCATTAAGTCCCCTCCTATGATGATCATGCCCTATATGAGGTCCACGAGCACTTGAACTAATCATTACCAGGTGACAGTTTTGAGCCCCAGTTGGATGTATCCATTAACTAATGACAGTGTTTCACCTTCCCAGTCTCCTACGACCACAGTATAACTTTCTAACGCATCTATCAATGCCTGTGTAGGTTTGATGTTTATCCCTTTTTTAATCAGGATCATTCCTTCCCTGGAACCTGTGGTGTATCTTGAACTGCTGCTACTCTATATTTCAGTCTTCCCAGGAGGTCACATTTGGAGCCTTTCATTTGTGTCTCTTGAAGAAATGCTACATCTGCATATCATGCCGGTGCTTCAGTCACTAGACCTTCTTTGATTTTACTCCTTAGCCCATTAACATTTCATGTCACCAATTCAAGGGCACGCATTATTGTAGTTGTTCTTTTTGGTCTCACCCCACACATAGCTCGTCCTCCAAGGGATGTGTACCTCTTGTGCCCTGTGTGCCCCTGTGTCACTGCGAACAAGTGAACTTTACCCCAACTCTATTCCCACCCTACCTTACCATGCTGCTGTTTTCAAACTGACCCCACCCTAATGCATGGTACGTCCGCCACTCATTAGTAACATCTTAAAAACTCAAATGCTGACTTTGCTGTCTCTGCGAGTCTGTGGTGCCCTGGTGTATCCATTTGAGAAGGTTCCTTCGCTGGTTGGTATTTTGTTTCTCTGTTACACAGTGAAGCATCGATTATGGTGCAGTTTCCATACTTGGTTTTGGATATCTGTTGCCTCTGCAAAGTTCATGTTAGGTGATGTCATCGGTCATCATTGGGGTTACCACAGGCTTCTGAGTTAGCCATGTTGCTGTCGATCATTTCTGTTGGAACGCTCTCCATTTGTTGGTGTCTAATATGTTGGTTCAATTCATAGGAATACCCAAATTTGTCAGTCAGGCATCTACCGCTTGGGCCTTGGCAGGTCAGCTGTTTGGCCGTTCATGTGTGCTGTGTTTACTTTGCTGTTCCTGCCATCCCTCTTTCTGCAGGATACCAGTCCACCAGTTCCCCTGGGGGTCCAATCATTCTATGCATGTCCAGGTCTCTTTCGACATTAGGAAAATGTTTTTTTCTCCATCAATCACTCTCAGCTTCACCAAATACAATAGCGTGTATTTCTTGTTGAGTTGGCTCAAGCCATTCTTAACTGATATAAACGCCCCTCTTTGCCACTGAACTGCATTTGTATTGTCTGAGTAGGATGTTCAAATTTTTTTCCCCCAATATTTATCGCTGTCTCTAAAATTAATCAGATGCCTCTATAGATCTGGGGGTGCTCCAAACATCAGTGGCAATCCCAGCACCCTGTGTACCCATTTGATAGAGAAGAATTTAGAGGGATTGTCTTGCAGGACAGTGTGTATGAGCCGGTTTCCCACTCTGTGTACAGTGTTATGCTCTTATATTTTTTCTTGTACTCCCACCAGTTGCATATTATTATGCCTGGACCTGCCTTCGGCATCCTTTAGTCTGTTCATTTCAGTCCTCATGTCTTTGGATAATCCTTGGAATTTTTGTTGGAGGTCTTTCTCTATCTGACGTACACTGGCCATTGAGGATTTTGTCTACGATACCCACTCTGCCAGTTTTTTCTGGACTTCGTGGGAGATACTGCTGTCCCGAGCCACAGCGCTGATTTGGTATTCAAATGAAATTCTTGTGTATGTAATCACCTGCAGTATTTTGATGGTATGCTCCTCCAGGGGATTCCCCAATGCTTCCTGATCGCCCTTGTGTCTGTGTGCTTGGTTTACCTTGGTCAATCCCTTCAGTGCTTTTGAATTTGTTTGGTTCCATTTCTTTGTACTCTACCTTTCTCTGCCGTTTGAGTCCTGATGGAGGTTGGATCGCGATCCTGTCTCAGCCTGCTGTGCTGCGGAACCTGGTTCTGGTGGCACACTCTCACACCTCCATGTCTGGTTATCACCCTTACTGTGGTGACTATAGTGGCCCTTTTATGCCTTGGGCAGTACTACCGCTATGCCGGGGCCTGTGACAGTTGTGAGTTGTGTTGCAGTGTATGTCCTTTCTCGTATTTGTTCTCCCTCGTTAACCTCCCATGCCCTTGTGCGGGGGGGGGGCCAGTTCACGGCCCTGTTACCGCTCACTATGCATCCCAATGAGTTTCTAGTAATTCACTCCCTCCCGTTCATGCCAGGTTATCTTCCTTGCTGTGGGGGGTGGAGGAGATGAAGGCCTCCGCACACCTGCTCCCAGTGAGGAGTTACTAACTCACCTGGGACTGTGGGATTTGCCTGTGGATGCAACCCGGCCAACTTTGCTGCTCCCTACTCTTCTGTGCAGTGGCTATTCCAGCCAGCCCCACTCCTTCAGCCTCCACCCTTTGACCAATTCTGTGTGGTGCTCGGCCCCCACTCAGCCCTTGATCCCACCACAATTTTCTCTTTCGGCTTGATATCAAAGCAGATATCATCTTCTCGGCATTCGTATCTCAGCAGGATCAGGTCTGCTACTAGCTTACTGTCTTTTCATTGTGTATTTCATAAATGATGCTCGGTTTTACAGGCCTTCCTCACAGAGCTGGGGACACACGCGTCCTACTCCATCCCCATTGAGCTTTTACTTCACATTCTTGATCCTGCTCAGCATGGATGTACTAACCTCTGCTATGCCTTCATGGTAGTACCACTTGAAAAACATCCCTGAAACTGCAATTTCCCTTCACGCCCGCGTCGACTCCATGAGTGCGGTAGTAATAGATGTTTATCAACAGAATAGATATTCACATTTCATGGCTATGATGCACAATGTTACTTCTCTGTAGCAATATTCGCTGCAGCCTTGAATTTTCGTATGCCCGTAGGACTAAAGCTTGACTTGATTTTACATTGGGAGTGTTTAATTTATTGTCCACCATTATCTGTTTTCAAAAAATATAACACCTTTATCTGTGTAAATAGTTTTCATCTAATTCTGTTTTACTTTGAGTTTTCATGCAATCACATCTCTGGCCGCAGCATGGAGTGAATGTTTAAATACATAAACTTCATCAGTAATGTAAACAGTTTGGATCTAGCTGTGGATTTGGTATTTTGCATTTCGAACTTGGGGGCTCACATGGGGTAACGATCGCCACCGCCGGGCCATCATGATGAGAATTACCCACCGCCATATTAGGATGGCGGTGGGTATAGCGGCGGAAGCAAGGTCGTCAGCTGCTTTTCCGCCAGCAGCACCGTCCGCGATGGTAAAAGTCCAGGATGTGCCCACCAGTATGGCGGGCGCATCCTAATTGGGCTGGTGGGACCACCGCACGTCTGGCGGGCAGTCCCATCACCGTTGTGATGGCGGGCGGACTGATGTCCGCCCGCTATCATAATAAGCCCCTAAGCTCTTTTTTCATGTGATTGCTTGTGTTGTTGCTCTGGTGCGCCTTTCATTTGCTCTGTGATAAGTGTTCAGCGTGCTTTTAAATAGGTCTCTATCAACTTTTGTGACAGATAAAGTAAATGCAACGCCGCAAAAATGCAGAACACGAATGCAAAAAAACCTTGCGATGAGGCCAATCACGATACAAAAAGCAGCGAAAACCAGCGGCAGGCCTACAAATCCCACTCGTCTGGCGGGAAAATGCACGATAGAAACAACAAAAAGAACACACCAAAAACAATCCAAAGTACATAGCAACATGGATGCACCCGGACTGCATGCAGAGGCCAACCTGAACCCCACAAGCCCCCAGACCACCAGCAAGGAACAACGGGGTCGGGGAAGGCCAAGGAGAAGAGGGAAAGGAAGCATCACGGAGGTGACAGAACGCTACCATCAACTGACCCACAGTAAGAATACTGCGAATGCAGTCGGAGTGTCGAGGAGGGCAATGGAGGAGGCCAAAAGGCGCTGGCATTATATGAAAACCAAACCAAGGACAAACCCGCTGACAACAGGAAGGCAGCAATGGCGACAGGAGGTGGGAGTCCTGAGGCACAACAGGAGCTGGAGGAAACTGAGACCACAGTCATCAGTGTGGAGACAGTGCAAGGAGCTGTGAGTCTGGACACAGATACAGAGGATCTGACACAACATCAACAGGGCGAGTAACAACCAGGGACTGGGGGGACAGGGGGAGATGGGCACAATAGCACACATGCACAACGATGTGTAGCACACTGCACACCCACAATGACCCTGTATCATGTCCATGATCCCCGTAGCACACTGCAGCACACACACATAGCAAGAACAGCACATCCACATTGACGACAATGTGGTACAATGTGCAACCCCGACACTGCAGAACAGAGGACACAACTGGCTATGTACAGAAACAGGCCGACTACATCCAACAGAGCAGGAAACTGTGAGATGGGAATGTACGCGTACATCCATCATGTAGTCTAAATGTCCACTGTCCTCCATCAAAATCCAGCACCTCCCAAACAGTCACAATGTACATTGCCATACAGTCTTATGTAAACAAGAACAATGCGCCAACATACATGACAACACAATGTCAACATGCATCTCCCCTTCACATTGCAGATGGACAAACAACACCTCAGAGCAGACCAGACAACTCATCAGTGATGCCGGAGCAGACGGCCACACCTTCAACACCGACGCCCTACAACAGCTCATGGACATCCCAGGCAGCCTAGCTACATAGAGGAGAACCCAGACCCTGCACAAACCACACAGTAGGAAGCACCCGCAAGCACAGCTGACTAAACACACTTCACCGAGCCACACATACCATTCCAATGCCAGGTGTCAGAATTCCAAAAGGAGGTGGCCAAACAGGTAATGGTGGGGTCCGAACCCATGGAAGACGAACTAGATCACATACGTGGGTGACTAATACCCTTCAGGGACCATTCACACCCCACAAAGGAGACCCACACTGCTACAGAGACACATGCATATGGACATTTCCAGTACAGAACCATGCCCAGAGGCACGCAATTATCATTCACACACCCACGTTGGCTCTGTGTACAATGGCCAAGTCCACTCCTCTTACGTATTGAGTGGGTGACTACAAAGCTACATGTCCAAGCTCTAACCCGCTGCCTGCGCTGACATGTCTTCGTCCGCTGTGCACAGCACAATGTAATGTTATAGGACCCAGGGCCCTCATGCACACAACATGACCACAGGGACACACGCAGATAGTATGTAGAACTGGCTACAGACACGTGCACCCGGCCCTTTTATTGGTAGGGCCACATGTACAGTGACGCATGTGCTGGGTGTGTGTGGGGTGAGTGTAGGCCAGCCTGCACTGAGTGGTTGGTGCTGGCAACAACTTGAACAGTGAACACCATTAAAACGGAAACTGAAAACACCAACATAACAGAGACAACTGCTGAGCAACATGGAGATAGCCGAAGCAAGTACAGAGGTCACCCAAAATGCAAGCAGAAGTGTCCGTGAGTTGCAGTGCACTGAGGTTGGGGAACTAGAGGTGAGCGCTCCCATGTGTACAAATTGTCTAGGATTGTGTCCCATCGGGATATACCTGATGCAGCTGCAGTGGGGTGTGTTACACCTGCATCATCTTCCTCATCCTCGTCCCAGGTCTCCCGCAGTGCCTGAGGCGATATTGCTGCGCAACTTCTCCACAGCACAAAACTCAATTAGTAATGGTCCATGGGTTGCGGTGCACTGAGTCAGTGGCACCTGGAGCACGGAGCAGGGTATCAGGCAGATGATGGCATCCACGACAGGTGTGAGCAACTCCGTTATTCTGCCAGTACCACTGTTTCGACTTTGGCAGATGGGGGTTGGAGGTGGTCCTGGCGATGGTGGCGTGTGCCTCCTGCGTTGATGTGACGTCCGTGCCGGTCAATACTCGATTTGATGTTTGAGCCCTGGTGGACCGCAGTTGAGGCCGGAGACAGCAGACAGCGCAGGGCCATAGACACATGGCGCCGACGACCCCAAGCACATTGTCTCACAGGCCATCCAATATTCAATCAGACAGGGTCCCTGACTTGAGCTGCACAGAGTTAGTGGCCCCGAATGCACAGCGACTGGCACAGGCACACCGCGAAGGGACGGTGACTTGCGGTCCACTGAAGGAGGGCCACGCGGACTGAGCGGGTCCACGGCGATGTCAAAGGGGAATGTGGTGGAGGGTTACAGTGGAAGGTGTCCTCCAGGGCATGATGCAGAGGGCAGTAGCCGTCTGGAAGCAGCAAATGGAGGGGTGGAATGCTACAGCCTCTTTTCCACCACCGATTCGGTATCAGCTACATGAGGATGAAGACTACACCCTAGTCCATAGACTCAGACGCCACCAAAGTTCAACCAGGGAGTGTCCATGAATGTTGGGGAACAGACTTAGTGGCACTGGGGCTGAGAGGGGATGCAGTCTGCGATGACGCCGATACAATGATATGAACACCGCCATTGCTAAATCAAGACTCAGTCCCAAATGTGTGACCTACTTGACCACAGTGTAGGCTGAGGGCAGTAGTCCGCGTTTGCCCACAGACATGTGTGGTTGTAGTTCAATCCACAGACTTGATGGCACTACATCGAAGGGAGTAAAGTGACATCAAACGTCCCATGAACATATGAACTCGCACATCAGGATATCAAGACTCAGTTCCAAATGTGTGACCTACTTGTGCGCAGCGTAGGCCGAGGGTAGTAGTGCGCGTGGGCCTACAGACACGTGTGTTTGCAATTGTATGCACAGATTTGGTGGCACCACATTGAATAGAGTGTAGTGATATACACTCTGCCATAAATAATGGTCTCTGCCATAGTGTAATCAAGATTCAGTTCCAAATGTTTGACCTACTAGTCCGCTGTGTATGCTGGTGGAGTACGTCAACGAGAAAGGAGTACTGCCGCCCTGTGTCGCGGAGGCCATGATGGTCTAAGGACGCTGCCAGGGTAGCGGCCCTCAGGCTTTGAGCTTGCACCGGCACGTGATTGGCCCTCTTCGACACAAGCCGGTGTCGGCAGGTGAGCATTGAGACCTGGTTGCGCCAGGGTGGACAAGACTGGTTTGGGGACCAGCGACCCGGGTACAGCAGGCACACAGGATCGCAGGCAACACCGCTCACGGTGACGCGTCGGCCTCGTGGTTGGGTGAGAGACGTCGTCCTGGCAGAGATGTTGGGCATTCCAGAAGAGGACCACACCCAGAGTTACGTGCCTTTTATTTACACCCCTACGCTAGCCTGGCGTAGGCCGGGCCAGCCCATTCCGCTCATGCTTCTGGGGGGGACGTAACAAGCTACGTTTCTGCGATCTTCTCCACTGGCTGAGGTGACATGGTTGCGTCCACTGTCCACTACACTCCAAACACCTGCGGTGTATATCAACATGGATATGTGTGTGGTCTGCATACTGCAGTCTGGCCAGCACATCCACACCACACTTGGCATTGTGTACATTGTTATTCATCGATCACTTGCCTCCTTCACACATGCCTGGTCCCAGCCTCTTCACACAATCTGCTATTGGGTGGCTGAGGGGCTTTGCTGTTCATGGCTAATGTACATGGCTGGCCGAGGTTGCCACAGTAAGTTGTGCTATCGTGTCTGGTGGGTGTGCATGTTGTTTGGCATGTTGTATGTGAGCTTGTGATGTGTGCATTCCCAGTGTTGTGAGTTGTATGATTATGGAGTTGAGGTGTGCGGTGTGTTCATGTGGTATTTGCCAACGAGCAGTGCATTTCCGTGGGTGCCATGCTGGTAGCGGTGGTTGATGATTGACTGTTGGAAGATGTAGGGATCATGCACACTGGGTGGTTGGCGACGATGTTGGTGGAGATTCCCCAGTGATCCCCTAATGCCTGTACTTTAATGGAATACGTGCGCTTTCTGTTGCGGTTATTGTGTGCAGCATTGCCAGGGGGCACAAGTAGGACATGTGTGCAGTCAATTGCCCCCTAACACGTGCGGGAAGCCAGCTGTGGCGTAGACGCCTTGCTTGGTTTCCAGCTGTTCCTGCGCAGTGTGGGGGAAGTATAGATAGTGGGATACCATGCTGATGGTGTCATCCATGATTGTTGTTAGGGACTTGGATTGGGCTGGCTGTGTGACTCCTCCGATTCAGCCGGTTGTTGGTTGGAGGGTACCAGAGGCCAACACTTGCAGCACGGCCAGCAGCTTTGTCTGAGGTGGGATGTTGGTTGTCTGCTGTGTTGGTACCGTCAGCCTGTGGACAATGGTGGTCAGGATGTGGAGGATGGTTGTCCCTTTGAGCCTGTAGTGGGCAATGACATTCTCTGGTGTTGGGTCTGAGAGGTTGGTGCTTTTTCTGAGGGTTGCTGTCTTTGTCAGAGCTGCCTCTGTGGTTGTCCGGGGGGAGGGCAGGCGGGGTCCAGTGTGGTGGCGGTGGATGTTGTGACCCTGTTGGGGCACTGAGCTGCATGATCATTGGCTCCATGGCATCTTTGGTTCTTCTGGTGTGGCTCTGGCTTGGCTCCCTTTAGTGGTGCAGGCTGTCGTCTGACTTTACACCAGGTCAGAGCAGGTGTTAATTTCCTGCTGCTAATATGCCTTATCGCATTTTTTGGAATCTTATCGCCTATCTGGCTGGTCGTTGAGAATGTTGAGGAGTGGTGTTGTTGCAGCTTTTTTTCACTAGAACGCCTACTCTGCATCTCATTAACGATAGTTGCGGGGGTCATCTGTGGCAATGTTTTTGCGGCTGCTATCGCAGGTAAACTGGTGATATGGGCTGTCAGCACCAGTTTGTGAATGGGGCGATAAATGTATTGCCACTTTGGATGCGGTAAAGTGCCCGTTAACTCTGCAATAAGTCCTTGAGAATATGCCCCTCTGTGTTATATGAATGAATATGGCACACTGAACTAGCAGAAGGACCTTGAAATTAAAGTTGCAGGTTGTGACTGAGCTTAGCAAAGTTCATCCAGCACAGAATAAACAATGACAGTGGAAATAAACCAGTACATCACAACTTGATCTTCTGCTGGAAAATTTGCATGGATAGAAAAGGTGGGGGAAAGAGGGAGAGAATGAGTGACAGGTTAATTTCCGCCTTGCAAAAGATGGCATTTATACCTAAGTTGTGGCCTACTTAATACATATCAGGAAACCAGATTTCTACATATCATAGAAAATGTGTTTCAAGAGCATTAGTACTATATCAGTGTGCACATCGAGTGAGAAAATACACTCTGCAAGTTGATAATGATGCACAAAAGTAAAAACCCATACAAATCTTTCACATTGCCTCTTCTGCACATCACCACTTAACTACATCTTGAAACCACTTAAAGACATCCAGGGCCTTTCTTGATTGCAGCCCATAGATTTGTTTTCTCTTAGTGAATATCAAGACTAGATCGACAAATTTACAAATCTGACTCCTTAGTTTAGGCCTACGAATTTGCCCCAGCATATAGCGCAAAGGTTCTAGTGGTATCTCCAGCCCTGTGACCTCTTTGATTATCCCTGTAATCTCTGCCCAGAACTATTGATATGACAATATTCGCATTCCATGTGATAAATAAAAGACATTAGATTGCAGAAATCTGGGACATGTGTAATAATTTCCGAGACACATTTTGGCTATTAACTTTAACCTGTATCAGCCTGTCCATTCTTCTGATATATCCAGGCCTCAAGATATTTAAAAGTATAAGGCAACCAGGTTAGGGCAGTGTTAGACCTGTCATCCTTAGAGTGGTTTTTCCCCAACTATTTGCTTTTTGACTCCCATTTATGCTGATTCTTTTTGTTGACCTTAGGACTCTTAGCACTACCATTGCTGACGAGTGCTAAAGTGCATGTGCTTCTCCCCTAAACATGATGACATTTGTTGTATACCTGGTTGGCATATTTACTCTACTAGTAAGTCCCTTGCAAAGTGGAGTAGCATATACCCAGGGCCTGTAATTCAAATGTTATTAGTGAGCTGCAGCACTGATTGCGCCCTCCACAGAAGTAGCCTTTCAAACCCATCTCAGGCCTGCCACTACAGTACTTGTGTGTTCAGTTTACTGCCACTTCAGCTTGGCATTTAAAACTACTTGCCAAGCCTTAAACTCATCTTTTACTACATATAAGCCACCCCTGAGATAGGCTCTAAGTAACCCTAAGGCCAGGTTGCAATGTAGGTAAAAGGTAGAACATGTACTTGAATGTTTTGCATGCCCTGGTAGTGACAAATAGTCTATTTTGTTTTTCACTACTGTGAGACCTATGCCTCTGTTAGGCCAGCATTGGGAATTTCTTAATACACATTTAAGCTGTAATTCCTGATCAGAGAGGAGTTGCCTTTTCATGTTTTAAATGTTTTGAACGTTGATGATAACGCCTCCTTACTGATGAAATTGGATTTAACAATACTGTTTTAGAAATGCCACTTTTAGAAAGTGCTGTCTAATATATATGGGGATGATCCTGTTGAGGAAAATTGGGCAGAATTAATGAAACTGAGTAAACAACAAAAATACCCCCTATACCATAAATGTGTATACAATGTGTCCCAGGGCCGTGTAAACTCTGCACGTTCCAGGTGCACTTTGTGCCCTTGTTTTCTAACTTAGTGCATTCCCTCTCCTTCCTCTCTACCTTTCTTTTTGACTTCTTAATGGATGTGTGTATCCCACATCTCTAGTCAACATCTGTGTGAACATGGACAAAAATACCTGTCTATATGGCAATTATTAGTTTATGTTCTATGTTTTTTTTTATCCAATCAGATTTTTTTACAAAAACATTTTTTGAAGCACATTTAATGTGTGTATATTTAACACTTCATACAGTTTAAACATTTTATGACAACTCAATTACATGACACAAATGAAGACATGACTTGGACTTAATCACAACAATATAGGACATATAAAAACATAGCATACAAATACAAGTGTCCCAGTCAAAAGATAAAGCAGGGATTTATTAGGGAGTACATTTTATTTTGGTCCCTGGAACATTTTAATCCTCTGGATGTAATGTGGCCCAATGTGGTCGGGGTACAGAATACAATGTCTTTACGTAACTTTACAAGAGGATAACACTATTCGCTCTGGTTTTCCCTTTTTCTGACTTTAATTCTTTGGGAAGATGCGTCCCCTGGCCACAATCATATTACACTGATGCTTTTTGACCTTCCCGATGGGCCTGTGTGTCACACAGCAGCGGTTCTGATGCGGGGCTGCAAGAAGATGCATTGTGCTGCATTGGTTCTGCCCAAAGGACCAGAGCTGGACTGGCAGAGCCCCTTCAGCCCACTTCCAAGGGTCCAAGACTGGGGTAGATCCACTAGGAGTCAAGATTCACAGTACACAGAGTCCAAGTGCTGGGTTCAAGGTAGTTGGAGCCTTCTCCATCCCTGAGGCTTTGATCAGGAGGTCAGCCAACTAGACCTTAGATTCACTCTGGTGGTCATCAGTTCAAGCAGTGGAACAGGGCTCAAGCAGCAGGGCAGGCATCTGAAAGTTCAGGGTAGGCATCAAAGCAATCCTTCCAAGTGCAGCAAAGCAGTAATATGAAGTGCACAGTAGGCCAGGGCAGCAAGCTGTCCGCTGAGAGTCCTTCCTCAGGTCCAGAAAGGGACCTGAAAAGTGGGTCTGAGGGCCCTTTTTTTAAAACTAGAGAATAAGTCTGATTGTACTTCACCAGGCCAAGGATATCAGGTCTAACACCAGCCACACACCATTCATATGCACTAGCTGACTCACTCGCTAATCCTTGTCTCTTTTATTTTGTAATGCTTAATGGATTTTCAATGTCGTGTTTCCGCTGAATTGTCTATACAACTGCTGCAAAACTTCACATGCTGGGTTTTAAATATTTTTCATGCATGCAATATGTTTACCTTTTCAAAATTATGTCTGTTTTTTACATTTTGTTGTAAGATAGTTTTCAGCCTAGAGAAAGCCCTCTGCCAACCAGCCAGATACGATGAATCACATGTTGGCTGAACTCTGTCCAGATCATCAAAAGTGTTACATCAAGACCATGCATAAATAGAAGACACCAGCAAAACAGTCATTATTTGTTATGGTGTGGAATTATAACATATTTTTTTGTATTTTTGGAGACTCCGCTCACTTATTTCACATCGGTTTTTACTGCTATTCCATCGAGGGGAAGCAAAATAAGACTTAGACTACCAAACCTTTCCATTAGACAGCCACCAAATGACAGAACCTCATACAAAGTAACGTTCTGAATCAACACAAGGCATTATCTACTAGGAAAGCATTTGATTATGCTTAGTGTTATACCACCCATTGTGAATTTATACATGTTTTAACCAAAAAAGTTATACTATAAAAAGAACAATGAGCAGAGGGAGTATATTGATTCTTTAATAAACAAAATGATCAATAGAGCCTTTGCCATGCCCAATGGTGCTTCTGTCTCCTTAGTGGATTGGTAAACCATTTATAGCGGTTTAAGGTTTAAGCAATTAACGAGCTGTAACAATCCTACATTGCATTATTTTCTGTTAATTAAAATCACATGTCTAAGTACAGGGATCGTGTTATTGTGCACTGTGCCTTACGAAACAACACGAATTAAGATGTGTGATTTACAAATGAGTAAACAGCGTGCCATAGGGAATCGGGGACAGGCTGATTTCCCTTAAGTATCCGTCTTCATGGCTTGATACAGGTTTATAAACTGTTTGATATGTAATATAAAATCTGCCTCGCTTAAGAAACAGTCACCCAGAGCTCAAATTACAGAGAAATGTTTATAAAAACTCAACACCTACACTCTTATTAAAATTCTGCCTCAATTCCTAAATGTTTAATTTTTTATATCACATTGATATTGTTGTTCAACATATTTTGCCTGTGGTGGAATTTTGAGCCTTGCACATGAGAACCTAAAATAATACAATATTGTGAACAAACAAGTTTCATATCAGTGGTCCAGCTGACAGCACGTTGTTACTAAAGGATTACTTAGCTTCAGTGTAATTCAATTGTGATGTGAGATGATGGAAAAAGGATAGTGAGTGTGAAATGTGAGGGGAAATTCGAACAAAATGTGCGATGGTCCCACCAGCCCAATTAGGATGCGCCCGCCACACTGGTGGGAGCATCCTGGCCTTTTCACATAGCGGACGGTGCTGCTGGCTGCAGCACCGTCCGCAATGTGAATATGCCACGATGTGCATTTCCATGCACAACATGGCAGGCACCACGTGGTGCCTGCCACCTTGTGCATTGAAATGTAGGGGTTACCATAGGTACTACCCAGTACACCCCCTCACAGTGGGGGCCCACAACAAGCCCCCAAAGCCAGTCTCCACCTGTCTTTTTGCAGAAGGATATCCGCCGCAAAAAGACAGGCGGAAGGGCAAATCATAATCACTACGGTGGTGCCTGCACGGCACCGCCGCAATGATGCCCTGGTTCTGGGCTCCTCAAGGCGGGCAGAAAAAGACCGGCTTGCGGGACAATGGAGGACGGACTTTCCGTCTGCTGCAGGAAACATTGTGATTCCCACCGCCATCCTAATTTTGCGGTGGGTGAATCACATTCTGATGGCGGGAGGGTCGTCACCGCTGACCTTGCAGTGGCTATCCTCCCGCCATTATAATAAGCCCCTTAGTTCACTTATTTAGCTGAAAAAAGTCATGCAATTAGACTTTATTTGGTAGGGAAGGTGGATATTTTGACAGTAAAAGGGTAAGACATAATTGGAAAAAATAGCACACCTTCCTCTTTAAAACAGTATTTTTTTAAGTTTGCCCAATTACACTGGCGGATATATAATTTCATACACTTCTAGTTAATAGTTATCATCAGGGGTGCTGTAAATTGTTCTGCTCCCCAACGCTCCAAATATTTGAGCCAATTTAATCACAGCGTGTCTGTAATACTCTATTTCATTCAAAACCAATTAAATGTCCTCATTATTAAAGGTAACGTATTTGGGCATGGGGCAGACTGGCATGTAAAATTCTCCTAAAAAATGCCAAACAATGTTGACCTATCCAAGGTTTTCGGGTGGTGATTCTTCAATTAGTGTGTGCCTTCGTGGAGTTGTTTCAACACTGATTCTAACAGATCAGAATCCTCTTTAGCTATGGTTTAACAAGCATTGCCATAGCCAATAGGTCTCGCCTTTAGGACCGTATGTGTTTAGCCATGCAGCACATTAACCTGGGTGCTACGTCGCCGGGGATTGATTAGCTATACAATGCCGTTATGAACCAGTGTGGAATGAAACAAAGATAGCTCGAGCAACTGGATGATCATGAATGCAAATAATGAGCTAATAGGGATAGAATGCAGAGGAGGAAGAGAGACACCGCAGCCAGTGAAGATAGACATGTGAGGCTGAGACAGAGACAGTAGATGCTTCATAGAACTCTGAGAGGGATGAGTAAAGAGAGACAGGATGGAACTGTAACGAGGAAAGAGCGAGTGAGAGATACCTGGCAAGTTGAGGGGAGAGAGAAAGGCGCTTCAGGGAAGAGAGGTGGTATGAGAGTGGGAAGATAATGAGAAGTTATGCGACAGACAAAAGACTAGGGGAAGAGTGAGACAGGGAAGCAAGACATAGCAGGATGAGACGGGAGAGAATGTGAAACTGAGGGAGTCTGCAGGGGAGAAAGTGTGAAAGGCTGCAGACCGCTGGCAGGCTGAGATGGTAAACAAAAGACCTTTAACCCCTTCGCCGGCCGTCCGACGTCACGGTGGGCGTGTGCGGACGACGGCCGGGGGCCGTCCGAACCACACCCACGCCATAAATCACCCGCACCGTCAAGGGGTTAACAGGAGAGGGTGGGGTACGGAGATAGTAGTGTTGGTATTTGCATAGTGCTGTACCAATCTGGTTGGGGACTAATAGAGCACAGGCTATAACAATAGGGCAGGCATATTCGCCTGGTGGTGCCAGTAGCTGAAGATGGCAGTCCTCTCATCAGACACACTCACCCTGTCTGTGTTTCACTATCGTCTTAATCTTGACAGATTGAAAAGGGTGCTATCTTGCATTTGCCAGTGGGAGGTGATAGACTCGCTCCCAAAAGATGAACGGAAAAAGGTCCGGCTTTGTGCATTCTTGCACCATGAGACGGTTCACTGACAAAATATCGAGGTCCAAAATATCGACCTACAAAATGATCGACTACCTATACTTAAAAAGGTAAGGACAAAAATATTGATAAAAAATTGTTTTAAATAATATCTTTGTATTAAATATCGAGTTTTAAATATAAATGTATAAAGTTAAATATTAAAAACTAAATATATTAAATACTAACATTAATTTAATAAAAACTATTTATATTTAATGCATATTGTAACATATGTAACAATTAAACTTTAAAAAAGTGAAACACTTGTATATCTGTATTTAACATATATCTAGTTAAAAATGTATTATACAACGAATAATTTAAAATTATTATGATTAAGAAAATATTAAATAATATAATAATATAACACATATATATATATATATATATAGTATGTATATATATATAATATATATATATATATATATATATATATATACACACATATATATATATATATATATATTTTTTTTTTAATATATATATATATTACCTACTGGCGGTCGCCAGTAGGTATATATAGTTAGGATTTTTTCTCTATGGGATTTTTGAAAATTCTATGTCTAATAACTTTGGCGTTTGTGGACGGAATTGGCTGAAATTTTCAGGAAAATGGCACATTTTGTTTCTGAGCAGCCCCTGAAAATTTTGGGGGGTTCGTCAAGGGGGGGCCGAGAAAAAAGGGGGGTCCCAAAACGCGTTTTTCCCATGTTAATTTCCATAGGGCGGTTGGCCTCACTTTTAGCCCGAACGGCTGAATGGATTTGCACGAAACTTGGCAAAATTGTAGGGACTGGTAGCCCGATGTGCCTTTTGTAGGTCTCAATATATGTGCTCCAGTGGATTTTGAGAAATTAACGTTTAAAAAAAGATATATATCTGTAACAGCGGACCGGGCAGCGTCCCAGGACGCGTACTTTTCGCGCAACGGAGCTTTGTGAAGCGAAGCTGATTGGTTCTCCGGCGTCTGTCAACATTCCAAACAGTCCGTAGCGGCCGCCATCTTGTCTCTCGGTAGGATCGAGAGACAAGAGGAGGCCAAAGCGAAGGGGCTAATGACCATAAGGGGGAATAGTAGATCCTCGCTGACCCCCTATGTTTGATGTGGAGGTTTTAAAAGGGCCCCGCGGGGCAAAAAAAAAATAAAATAATAATAATCGAACGGCTGAATGGATTTGCACGAAACTTGGCAAAATTGTAGGGACTGGTAGCCCGATGTGCCTTTGCTAGGTCTCAATATATGTGCTCCAGTGGATTTTGAGAAACTAACGTTCAAAAAAAGATATATATCTGTAACAGCGCTCCGCTTCGCGTACTTTTCGCGTTACGGAGGTTTGCGAAGCTGATTGGTTTTTCGGCGTCTGTAAACATTCCAAACAGTCCGTAGGGGCCGCCATCTTGTCTCTCGGTAGGATCGAGAGACAAGAGGAGGCCAAAGCGAAGGGGCAAATGACCATAAGGGGGCATAGTAGATCGTCCCTGACCCCCTAGGTTTGATGTGGAGGCTTTGAAAGGGTCTCGCAGGGCAAAAAAAAATATACCGTTTTTTTAGTTTTTTTGCGTGGAGTGCGCCCGGTTCGCGAACCGGGAAGCGTTCTGGGGAGCGTACTTTCTTGAAAATTAGTGAAAAAAGTTAGAGTAAAATAATAATTGTGAGTGATCAGATGTAGGGTAGCTCTGAGAAGAGCTTTTGGGTTTATGGTACATTTAGGTACTTATAAGTAGGTACCAATGCACAGTCTTAAATTCAGAGTGAAAACTCTGTTGCCCTCATCTGAGAAGTGAACTCCATCTCCTCTGTAGATATCTTGCATGTAGTAACGCAAGTTATTGTTGTACAGGGAGCCCATTCCATGGTCTCTCATGTAAGCTGAAACAGATTTGTTTACATGCTTCCTCGATTTCTCAATTTGTGGACAAAATTGGTTCGACCACCTCCATTTCTGTCTTTGGCATATATTTGAATATACCAAGGCAGTCTGAGGAAAAAGTGCCATCAATTGCTCAAAGGTGTCCTTTAAAAGCATTTCCAGACCTACCCCAGTCAAAGTGCCCAAATCATTACCTCCACAGTGCACAATTAACAGGTCAGGTTTTGGCAAATGCATAAAGGTTTTCACCAATGGTATCAATTGGTGACATTTTAATCCTCTGTGGCCAAACCACTTAATTTCCACATCTTGTAAATTGAGGTTAGGTAAATTCCTGTTTTCAGCGTACCTTTGAGCCCAAAATATGTAACTATGTCCAACAATCCAGACAGAAAACATGGTGAGAGAGGGTTCTGCTGCAGTCAGATGAAGTGTGGCAATGAAATGGCAGTTGAAAAAATGAGAGTGTAAAATGAAAACAACTGAGGAGTTTCTGTGTTAATGAAGCAGTAAGAGTGATTGGTGGATTTTGATTGCTGAAAACAGAAAGTTAGTGTGCATGGATGAGTTCGTTGAAAGATGTATTTTGAGTGGCGAAGAAAAAATCATTAAATGAAAGAATGCTCTGGATATGCAGGTGCACTGAGAGTTCAGAGTTCAATTGCAACATTGTTGTGTGAGAGGTCTTGCAAGAGGTGGTTGCTATGCAGAAAAAGCAGAGAGGGGGCAGAGGGGGGAAGGGTTTTGCTTTGAAAAAAAGTGAGGGAAGAGTTTTGATTGGGTGACATGAGAGATATGTGTGAGGAATTACAGCATTTCTGTGCTTTTGATAGCTGCAGACTCTGGAGTGCATACCTTTTGCTCTGCTGAAGACAAATTGGTGTGTTTCTGAGACTGTTTTGAAACTCAAAGTATTTGCTAAGGTGAGAAAAGATTTCTTTAATTTAGATAGAAAATAGTGTGCTTTAAGGAGAAAATTATGAAGAAAGTTGTGTTTTTCAAATGTTGCTTTGTCTCAAGTGTTTCACAAATAGATTTTGTTTCTTTGAGAAATTGTAATTGGAGAAAATGTGAAGTATTAGTACTGACAGGGCTTTTATGTGCATAGGAGCTGTGGAGTGTTTTCAAATTATGACTTGTAAATCGTTTTTGAGAAAAAGCAATGGTTTTAATATTGATGAGAAGGACATAATGGTGTCTGCTTCTTTATAAGGTAATTGAGAGTCTCTGATGTTATTTTTCCCATTTCAATGTAAGAAGTTTGTCTGTGGAGCAAATTGCTTGTAAATATGCTCCCACCTGTGCATGGCAAATTTAGATTTTGAATGTTTCCGTTACATAGGCATGTTAAAGGTGACTGAAACATGCTGCAAAGGCAATCAAAAAATGCTTTTATGTGTCTTAAGGACATTTTAAGTCATTTCCCCATGTGCAGTGTTTTCAAATTATGAGTTGAAAATCGTTTTTGAGGTAAAGGAATGTTTTCAAAATTTATGTGCGCCATATGACCCCAAATTTCTTTTTCAGGGGTGCAGCAGGGTGTTCTTGAGACACCCCTGCACCGTCGGAAAAATTCGTAATTTGCGATGAGGTAATTGCTAATCGCAAATTGCACCTTCATTCCTATGGGCCTCCTGCTGCATGGAAATGAATGGGTAATTTGTAATTATCAAATAGGTCATCGCAAACTAGGAATGGTAAAGAATCGCTATTTATTCCTTAAAGTTCGCTATTTAGGAAATGCAAAAAACTTT
The DNA here is from genome assembly GCF_964261635.1 of Lissotriton helveticus. NCBI lineage: Eukaryota > Metazoa > Chordata > Amphibia > Caudata > Salamandridae > Lissotriton > Lissotriton helveticus. Next base: position 104,902,901 of record NC_136070.1, on the reverse strand, counting down.
GATGATACATATGGCGGTTTATCTCTAACAAGATAAGAAGCATAGGGATAGATTTATGATGGCTGGCGCATCACCAGGGATGTGTTAGTCATTCTGTGCCGCTGTTCCGTCACCTATGGTGTGCTGCATTTACAATGCGGCGCATCATGGGGCAAAAACAGCACAGATGCGTGACGTATTTGTGCCGTAAAGTTGGCGCATTGCTGGAGTTGTATCGCAAGTGTGATGAAGCTCCAGTAAGGTTGAGGGGTGCCCCTGTCGCAGGGTTTCTGTTCTGACACAGAACTGTGGACAGAGGATTGGAACCTCGGCGAATTAGGGTGTCCCAAAACTCACCTTAGTAATCAAAAACCCCTTAGCAAGCTAGGTACAGTGTCACATTGGATATAACAAACTCTCAATGTTTAGACAATCCAGAATATGAACTTATAGTACCTCAGGATACGTGGAACTCATGAACAGTCGGTCGTTATATATTTCTTAGAAACGAGAACATGGAGTTAAGAAGAACACATGTGTATTTGAAATGTTTATTTACTAATGCCGTCTTCTCAGGCGTAGTATCTTAGATTATACAAGTACACATATTATCAGTAGCAAAATTACCAGCATAGTCAATAGTACATAAAAAGCGAATGGTGACAGTATGTTAACATGCTGTAAATGAATAAGAGTTAGCAACACTTATAAGCAGCCGCGGGCCGTGGAGGGAGTTACGGTGGGGCAGGGAGGCGGGGAGGGGGAGGGGCAGGGTGGAGAGGGCTCCACCCTGCCCCTCCCCCCGACAGGATTCCATCAATTTGCTTTGTGATTTTATACGGTCATTTAGTAAGAAAAGTTTGAAGCAGAAAATGAAGTTGTTGCAAGAATTAGATCCTTGCAGAGTGAGAGAAGTGATAGGTTTGCATGGTCATTCACTGGCTTGTCTTTCCAGGAGAGTATGCCAGAGTGTTTTTCATCATTTCAGGATGCTAGCAGTGCATCATAATAAAGTGAGGAAATTAGTTAGAATGTTGTATTATGCTAAGAGTCCAGCAATTATGCTTAAACAATTATGCGCTGCTCTTTTGCATGGTTCTGAAATAGATGTGAAGAATATATGTGAAGAAATTGAGTTTTGTTACTTTGGAAGTAAAGAGGAGAATGTTGAAATTGACCAAGAAGAAGAGAGTAATGTGGAAGATAGTGTACAGGTTTCCAGTACAGATAATTTCCAGAGGGAAATTGCGACGTTTGAGGTGAAATCAAGTGAGAGGCCAAATTTCACTTGTGTGTGTTGTCGACGCACTTATTATAAGAATCAGACTAAGTTAGTGGATTTATATGGAAAAAGTGAAAGGGAAAATAATAGTGAATGGAAGGATTTTACAACATACTTGATGGTAGAAAATTGTTTTGATTTGGGATTGGATCAACGTGTGTGTACTTATTGTTGTAACAAATTAAATCAAAACCAGATGCCTGCTAGAGCAGTTCATAATAATCTGGAATTGGTTGAGATTCCTTCTGAATTGAAGGATTTAAATACTTATGAATCTATTTTGATTCAAAGTATCCATCCCTTTCAGGCTATTGTAAGAATGGAGCCAAAGACAGGGAAATTGCCTCCATCAGATTTACAGAGAGGATTAAAGGGAAGAGTTGTTTATTTGCCTCTAGATTTGAAGAAAAACATTAACACAATTGGAGTAGAAAAAGTGGAAGAGGAACCTCTTGTTATCTTAGTTAATGGGGTTCCGACAAAGAATAAGAAAATATGGCAAGATTTAGTAGATGTTAGGAAAGTCAAAAGGGCAACATTGTATTTGAAAAAATATAATAAATACTATAAAAATGTATATGTTGCAGAAGAGGAAGTAAGTGAGGAAGAGGATAGCGATTTGTGTGCTGGTCAAATTGAGAAAGTAGAACCCTGTACTAGTGAAGAAATATATGAACATTATAGTGTTCATCCTTTGCATTCCAAGGAAGTCATGGGGAATGCTATTGAGTTGTTTCAAATGAAACAAGCGAAAGGGAGTCCCATTAGTGTTTGGGAGGAAAGTTTGGAAGCTCGGTGTTTCCCACAGCTTTTTCCAACAGGTCAGGGAGGAAGATATGATGAGCGACCTCATCAAATTCCTGCTTCTGAATACCGGACTTTGCGATTGTATGCAGGAGATCCTAGGTTTCGACAATGCATTCCTTATTTGTTTCATCTCCTGTTTGAAAGCGATCGGTCTGGACTGTCATATGCAGTGAACCACATCTTGAAAAGTGGTATACACATGCAAAACATCTCGGCAAGTGACTTTATGGATAAAGTCAATGTCCAAGACAGTATTTTGGATTCTCACCTGATTAATCTCATGGCGTGTCAGCGTGGTACTAATGAGTACTGGTACCGTCGTCATGGTGATTTAAAATGTATGCTGAGGAACTTAGGAACTCCCACATGGTTCCTCACTTTGAGCTGTGCTGAGTATGGCTGGGAAGACTTACTTGAATTTCTACGAGAGGCAAATGCTAACGTAGAAAACATCGAATTCAAGACACCCGGAGAACTGTGCTCTTTGGATCCAGTCAATGTATGTAGGTACTTCAATCATAGATTTGAAGGTATGATGTCTTTCATCATGAATAAGAAGAATCCACCTCTTGGAGAGGTGTTGGATTTCTTCTGGAGGAAGGAGTACCAAGCAAGAGGTGCTCCTCATATACATATGTTGCTGTGGATCAAGGATGCACCTAAATTTGGAACGGATGCAGACGACTCAGTGATGAGTTTCATAGAACAGTATTCTACGTGTGCTGTTCCAAACGCAAAGGAGAAAAAAAGCCTAAGAGAAAAAGTTCTACGTTTCCAAAGCCATCGATGTGGAAAGTACTGTCGTCGTAAATTCCGGAACAAAGACAAGTTCTACACCAAATGTCGTTTCGGCTTTCCACGATCGGTGATTTCTAAAGGAAGAGTGAACAGTTTGATGTCTTCGCTGCGACATAATGTGATGAAGAAATCACCTAAAAACACATACAATTTGAAGAGGAACGAAGAGTCTAAGTACATCAACGACGACAACCCGGTGATTTTGTCCATGTGGAATGCTAACATGGATATACAGTTTGTGGCTGATAACTGTATGGCTGTGGCTCGGTATGTGACATCTTACATCACCAAAAAAGAGAAGACAGAATTGAAGGATATGTGGGAGGACATTTCCCATGAAAAGAGCCTCAGCAAGAAGTTGTACAGTTTCAGTCTGAAGATGTTGTCGCATCGAGAAATCGGAGCTTACGAATGTTCTGACCGGTTGTCTTCAGCAAGTCTCTATGCCAAGTCCAGGAGTATCGTTTGGGCGAGTGTTGGTCTTGCTGCAACGCATAATCGAGTTCTGAAACCTGTGCGGGAAATTGAGTATTTGGCGGAAAAGGAGCCAAACAGTACCGACATTTTGAAGAGCAACATGTTGGATACATATTATCCAAATCGAAGCAGTCACCTCGAGAATGTTTGTCTGTATGAGGTTCTGCAAAATTACATATTCAAGAGGAACATCAAAGAAGATACTGAGAAAGGAGTGTATGCTGTAATAGGAAGTGAGGGATGTCTGGTCAAGCAAAGAAAATGCCACTTGATAAACCATCGAAAATTGAGTGGCGAATCTCCTGAAAAAAAGGAGTTTTTCTATGTAGCACTTTTGCAACTTTTTACCATAGATTGTCCTGCTTTTCCCAAATATGTAGAAATGTTGAATGTGGAAATTGAGCAGGAAGCAACGATTGCAGCCGAGATTGCCAGAGACAGTTCTCAGGACAGTCAGAGTTCTGCTTCATTGAGTCAGGATCCACTAGGAGGACCTCTTATCGAAAATGAAGCTGCCACTGCTATGAATGAAGTGGAAAGAGCCATGGCACATGCTCAGGAGGATGCGGTTAACTTAGAAGAGTTGGAAAGACAACTCAACGTTGAGCAGAGGAAAATATATGACGAACTTACCATGCAAATTGATCATGGATTAAGTCATGACAAGAAAGAGTGCTCATGTACGTCGTTGAAGCCTGTCCGACTGTACGTGAGTGGAGAAGCGGGAACTGGAAAAAGTTTCCTTATTAAAGCAATTTCATGTTATTTGCAGGAAAGGACAGAGTCATCGCTGTCTTGTGTTGTCACCGCTCCAACTGGACTGGCAGAACATAACATTAAAGGGATTACTTTACATCGTTTACTGATGCTGCCAGTGGAGCATGACAACAAATTAGAATATCACAAGCTATCTGGAGATGCTTGTTTTGAAGTTTCAAGAGTCTTGAGGAAAATGAAACTTCTTATCATTGACGAAGTAAGCATGGTTTCCAATGTCATGCTTGCCTTTGTGCATTTGAGAATGCAAGAAGTTCGAAAAACAGAGTATGATGTGTTATTTGGTGGCAAACACATCATTGTTTTCGGAGATCTTCTGCAGCTGACACCAGTGAAAGGGCAACCTGTGTTCAAAATGCTCACGCATGAAGATACCAGGAAGTGCTTAGGGAGTATTGGCAACGTCAATATATGGTTAAACTTCAATTATGCTGAACTGCATGAAAATATGCGTCAGGCAAAGGATGAAGTTTACAAGACTATTCTACAAGATGTTAGAATTGGAAAAGTGACCGAGCATGGGAAAGAAGCTTTACATGCACGATTACTGACAAATTTATATCCAGACGAAGATGTTGTGCCTGAGAATATTTTTCAGAAAGTTACTGAGAAAAAATCTGGAATATGTTTGATGCCAACTCTTGCAGAATGTGCCAAATTCAACAACAAAATGTTGCATTTAGAAAAGCAAGAGATTGTGAAATTGGAAGCTATTGACAGAGTAGAGCATATGGGATCAACAATTATTTTGTCTGAGAATCTGAAAACAAAATTGGATTCATTAGAGAAGAGTATATCTAAAACTGCGGGTTTTGAAAAGACTCTGAATGTGTGCTTGAACTGCCGTATAATTTTAAGAAGGAATTTACATGTTGAAAGAGGTCTGGTAAATGGATCAATGGGTAATGTTGTTGATTTTGTGAAATACAGAAATAGAGATGGAATTGAATTTTTAAAAATTAAATTTGATGGCATTGAGGAAGTACAGCTAATTGCTCGTTGTTCTGCTAGATTTTTGCTTGTAAAAGACTTATATGTTCGTCGTAAGCAGTTTCCTGTTTGCTTGGCGTATGCGGTGACAATCCATAAATCGCAAGGTTTAAGTGTAGACTGTGCATTGGTGAATATTGGCAGTTCTGTGTTCAAGGAGGGTATGGCATATGTGGCATTGTCACGAGTTAGGACTTTATCGGGATTGTACTTGATTGAGTGTGATGTCACAAACATTTGTGCGGATCTAGATTGTGTTAAGGAATACAATAGGTTGAGAAGAGAGTATGCGCCACATTTGCCTCAGTATCCTTTGTTTGAGAAACGTGTGGTAGGCCGGAAACGAAGAAATGTGACCAATACTGGGGAGGTTGTAGCAAAAAGACGAAAAGTCGATGAACCTGAAATTATAAGCAGAAACAAAAAGGATTCTGTTGAAGATGTTGTTGGTTTTCAATTTGAAAACAGTTCTGGTGTCAACTGCTATGCTAATGTAGTGGTTAATGTTTTGTTTTCTCTACAAAATGTAAAAGAAGAGATTGTGGTCAATTCTGATCAAAGATTTTGCAGTTTGTTAAATTCTGTGTTAGAGAAATGTAGCACTGATAGAACAAACATAGAAAGTGTGTCTGAAATTCGAAATCTGTTAGACAGATGTTCAGGCCAAACACAATTCTCTCAAAATAGTCAGCAAGATTGTCAGGAGTTTTTAATGTATATGCTTGATGTATTGCATGCTGAAGGTGTAGATGTAGATCACCTGTTTGGGCTTTCTTATCAATGGCAGCATGACTGCGAGAACTGTAGGGTATCAAGTAGTACTAGTGTAGACTCAGAAAGATTTATATATTTAACTTTGCCAGACAGTAAATCAGTCTCTTTTAATAAGCTAGTAAAAGCAGCTGATCACAATATGGAGTGTAGGCAATGTAAATCTGAAATGATGTCCACATTATTTATACGAACATATGGCCAGTATGTCATTTTAATGTTCCAACGATGTAGGCCTGATGGAACAAAATTGACAACTTTAATTAAAAATGTTGTGGCTTCACAGTTGTCAATATCAGGAAGGACTTTTGTAACTGTAGCAATTATATATCATGATGGTCCTTCAATAACATCAGGAGATTATACAGCTTATTTAAAGTGTAGAAATGGCTGGTCATTCTGCAATGATTCTGTTTTAATTTTCAAAAAAAAATTGCCATATGACCTTAAAAACTCTTACCTGGTGTTTTTAAAACCAAAATTTTAGGGAAAGAATATCGGGATGTGCTCTGAGGAATTTCAAGAAGTTCTCATGGCTCCTACACGATTTGGCCTTGAGGATAAGTGTAGTACAGAGACATAACTTTTTACCATAACACTGGACGTTATTGAGAAATACGTGCACTTTGAATGAGTTCAGAAAAACTATTTCTTTTTATAAGCTAATTGAAGCAGCCAATCAAAACATGGAGTAGAGGGAATGTAAGTCTGCAATGCTGTCTACTGTTTTACATTGCTTTGTGATTAAAAGTGATGTAGAGAATTAAATAATTGTACTAGTCATAAAGGTAGTGTAAGTCTGCTTCATAGTAAGCAGTATCAGTGTGATAGGAAATGTAGAACATGATTGAGCAAGAAGGGGAAGATATTACTAGTCCAGGATTGTGTAAATGATCTTCAACATTTTAATTCTGAAAGTTGCGGAAATGCGAAAAGACGGGATTGGCTAACAAGAAATCCAAGAGTTATACATGGCTCTGACAAGATTTGGCCTTGTGGAATCTTGTGGTAGAGAGCAAGAAGTCATTTATTGTATGTAACATGTTTTTGAAAACGATGGAGGTTTTCTTTCAGAAAGTGGCGGGTTGAAAGTAATAACAGCACAACAGAGTGTAAGCTGTTCATAGGACATCCTTGGCCGTCATGGAAAGTAAGTTAACTTTGAGGAGTTCTGAATTCTGATTTGTAATGTTGTATGGGTTTTTTAAACACAATCATTTTGATTGTGTTTTTTTTTCCCCGCTGTTATATGATGAATACCTTCAAGTCACTGTTTTAGTGAAATTTGATACATTCTGAGAACAGCAAAAATAAACCATTTAACATGTATAATTAATTCTGTTCTGTTTGCATTTATGATGTACATGTAGAACTGTGTAGGAGGCATGGAGAAGGTGAGGCTTCTGTAAGTGTCAAAGTTGTTGCATACAGTGCTCATATTCTACGTAGTCTTTTATATTTCATTACTTTCACTGTTTCTGACTGATCTAAAATTTTTTTTTTTTAAAAGAACAGTAAGTATAAGGGAAGGAAACAGACAGTTATGTTAAAAGAAACACAGCTATAGGGAATAAACTAGGGATACTGTTACCCGCAATCCTCTGCTGATGATGTCACTGAGCATGTCATGAATGATGTAATATGTGACATCATCAGCAGTGGATTACGGGTAATAGTATCTCTAGCTTACTCCCCTATAGCTGTCTTTCTTTTAACATAACTGTCTGTTTCCTTCCCTTATACTTACTGTTCTTTTTAAAAAAAAAAATTTTTTGGTTCGCTTCCGGTTCGCGTACCGGGGAGCGAACTGGGAAGCGAACTAAGAGAAATAGAGGTTGGCACAGTTGCAAATATTGTACCAATTTTTTAATAACGGGGAGGTAGTTCTGAAAAGAACTTTTTTTTAAATTGTTTTTGTTGTTTTATATTTTTTTTATTATTTTTCTGAACATTTTTTTACTTTTTTTGAATTTTTCTGAACAGTTTTATATTTTTTTTGTTTTTTTTTCGGAGGGGGCAACGAAAACGATTCATTGTAAAGGGCTCAACAGGAGCAAGAAAACAAAAAAAAAGAATTTATTGTTTGGGGAGTTTCGGACAAACATGAGCATGATTGTCAATAGCTCTGTTGATCAGAGTGATGCTACTTTCTCCGTAGCAAATGAATCCACTGCAATGTACGCAGACTTGTTTTACTTCACGAAATCTCGTTTGTATATTTGGCACCATCTCCCTGCCCTCTGGTCCCGTTACTTCCGGTACAACAGATCTTCTGACCATAATAGGGAGATTATCTAGGTCGTCCTGTTCCTCTTCTTCCTCTTCTTGCTGAATTATAACTTTAGCAGGTGGTCCACTCTTCCTTGGATGTGGTGGAGGTGGTGGGGAAGCACCAGCTGAAGCTAGTAAAGAAGCCATTGCTCACTGGTAACAAAGGGTCTTTCTCTCACAATGATGAAAGTCAGAGTGAGGAAAGAAGGAGGGATTTTCACCATTTGGGAAAAAAAATAGTTCTCAACCAATGAAAAGTGTTCATTTTAGATCATATGACCTAGTCTTACATCATTAGGAAACCGAAAGTGAAATGAACCAATGAAAAGTGTTATTACCAAGTCACATGACCTGCTGTGTTTACGTTACGCGCTTTGCAGGGCCTCCCGGTTTGCTTCCAGAAACCTGTGCTTTGCGACTCAGTAAGCGTACGAGTTCGCTAACGTAGCACGTCATATGACGTATCACGCGACAACGCGAAACGTCATGCGGACGGGAGGCGTCACGATTTTGTTTTCTAACGCGGCAGTTGCGGTAAAGAAACGTTTACCGGCTCGCGGTCTATTTCGCGGCATCAAGGTCAGCTAACGGGAAGCTTCCCGATTCGCGAAGCGGGAACGAAGAAAAAAAAATATTAAAAAAAATAGTTATTAATAAACATATAAAATATATTTTTGGATTTAAAGAAGAATACATTTTACAGCTACAGATATTAGCTGTTAAAAAACCAATGAAATTCACTGAAAAAACCATAGGTTATAGACCATATATAGTTAGGAATTAGCATTTACAAAACCTTGAAAATTCACTGAAAAAACCATAGGTTATAGACCATATATAGTTAGGAATTAGCATTTACAAAACCTTATTTTACTCACACAAAACCATTGAAATTCCATATATAGTTAGTTGCACTAACTATATATCGCGCACCCGCAATCCACTGCTGATGATGTCACATATTACATCATTCATGACATGGTCAGTGACATCACTGATGACATCACTGATGACATCTCAAATGACATCACTGATGACATCACTGATGACATCTCAAATGACATCACTGATGACATCATGACACACCAATACCAGTTACTACATACGCACTCACTGATTCCTACGTCTACACACACATTCACTCATTCACCCATACAATCACTCATACATACAGTCACTCATTATTACAACACTATCATATGCACTCATACACCTATGCAGACAGTCACACACTGCCACTCATCCATGGAGTTACTCACACACCAAGTCAGTCCTGTAAAGAATCAATCACACTTCCATTTCTTCATCTATACAGTTAAACACAGAACACCATACTTCAGTGACATCACTGATGAGATCACTAATGACATCTGAAATGACATCACTGATGACATCTCAAATGACATCACTGATGACATCATGACACACCAATACCAGTTACTACATACGCACTCACTGATTCGTACGTCTACACACACATTCACTCATTCACCCATACAATTACTCATACATACAGTCAGTTATTATTAGAACACTATGATATGCACTCATACACCTAGTCAGTCCTGTGAAGAATCAATCACACTTCGATTTCCTCATCTATAGTTAAACACAGAACACCATACTTTTCACACATATACTAACACATACTTACTCTCTTATACAATCACTGATACAAGTACACATTGATATGCACAGCGTCACACACCTCCCAGCCAGCCACACACACACTCAGTCTCCCATACAAATACTTGGACAATCAATCAGTAACCCATATAGTTAATCATATAGCTACTGATCAACACATGCAGCAGTTTACAGAACAACAGACATAATGATGCACAAATTAAGACAGTTTAGTCACTAACCCATGCACTCAGTGAGACACATTTAATCACTCACTCATACATTCAGTCATGCACCTACTAAATCCTTTGTCGAGACACTTATACTTCCACTCATTCTTCAATATGTAAGACACATTTTAACTTTACAGAAACATACAGTCACTGGATGTTGTCATCAGTGATGTCATCAGTGATGTCATCAGTGATGTCATTTGAGATGTCATCAGTGATGTCATCAGTGATGTCACTGACCATGTCATGAATGATGTAATATGTGACATCATCAGCAGTGGATTGCGGGTGCGCGATATATAGTTAGTGCAACTAACTATATATGGAATTTCAATGGTTTTGTGTGAGTAAAATAAGGTTTTGTAAATGCTAATTCCTAACTATATATGGTCTATAACCTATGGTTTTTTCAGTGAATATATATATATGTATATATATATATCTATATATATATACCAATAACATAAAATATGTATAAAGCAAACCACTTTACTTCAAATTAAAAAGTAAACAACATGACTTTTGTAAAATGTCATAAACAATATTTTACAAAAAACAAAACATTAATACTTATAAATATTATTATTTTAAATAAAGAAAAACACAATGATATAAATTAAAACAATGTAAAAAAAATTATGACATATAAAAATGTATACATATAAAATTCCTACTACAATTTATACAAGAATAGAAAAAATTCTTACAGTAATAATATATCAAATTTACTACTCTAACCTCACACAACACAACAGTGATAACATTGTTACATCACACAAAGGTACAATTTACTACTCTCACTATAATAAATGCTAAATTAATAAGATATTCCATTTCAGAGCCACTACAATGAATACAACATTAGGAAGTCATTTAGATTATAGAGCCGTGGTACTTATAGTACGGCCTGCGGGTTGCCAGCGGCCCAGCAGGCCTTCATTGGTGGCCCACGGACCTGACCTTGCTGTTTCTACATTTCCAGTGAGGCCGGCAGTAAACACAGAAGATGACTGCAGGAGCATACATAGTGAATACCTATTAAATAGGTATTCACTACGTATGCTCCTGCGGCCATCTTCTGTGTTTACTGCCGGCCTCTGTGAGAGCACAACACCCTCGGAAAGCTTCCCAAAAGGCCCTTTTTAAAGTCAGCAGTAAGCGCTTTCACAGCTGACTTTTAAAGGGCCTTTTGGGAAGCTTCCTGTTTGGATAGAGACAGATAGAGGCAGAGACAGAGACAGATGGAGACAGAGAAAGATAGAGACAGGTAGAGACAAAGACAGATAGAGATAGAAACAGATAGAGACAGAGAGAGAGAGAGACAGACAGACAGAGACAGATCGAGACAGAGACAGAGATACAGACAGAAAGAGACAACAGACAGAGACAGATAGGGACAGACAGAGACAGATAGAGACAGAGACAGAGTCAGATAGAGACAGACAGAGACAGATAGAGACATATAGAGACAGACAGAGACAGATAGAGACAGAAACAGATAGAAACAGATAGAGAGAGATAGAGACAGAGACCGAGAAAGACAGACAGACAGAGGCAGATAGAGACAGACAGAGAGTGATCGAGACAGAGACAGACTGCGTCAGAGAGATGGAGACAGATAGAGACAGACAGACACAGAGATAGATACAGAGACAGAGAGTGACAGGGACACACATAGACAGATAGAGACAGAGACAGATAGAGACAAATACAGATGGAGACAGAGATAGATACAGAGATAGACAGGGACAGAAAGAGACAGAGGCAGCTAGAGACAGAGTCAGATTGAGACAAAGACAGATAGAGACAGAGACAGATAGAGGCAGAGATAGAGACAGAGACAGATGGAGACAGAGATAGACAGAGACAGACAGAGCGAGAGAGAGAGAGAGAAAGAGAGAGACAGAGATATATATATATATGTATATTACCTACTGGCGGTCGCCAGTAGATAGTTACAGTTAGGACCTAGTTTCCATAGGATAAGCGTTTATTCTTTTCCCAATAACTTTGGCGCCGGTTGACGAATCCTCACGAAATTTTCACAACTTGTGGCCCGCTCTGGTCAACTTCCTTCCTGAAAGTTTCGGGATGATACGCCAAGCGGGGGCCGAGAAAAAAGGGGATCCCAAAACGTGTTTTCTCCATGTTATGATCCATAGGAAACTTTAGACACGGCTACACACGAACTGCTGAACGAAATTACACCAAATTTTGCAAAAAGTTTGTCCTTGTTTCAGAAAGAGCTCTGGGGCATAATATCAAGAAAGATGATAAAATTATCGCCGCTTTAGCGGCAGGAAACTGCCGCTAAATGGCGATAATGGTCTTGATAATATGTGAATTCCCATAGCAGCCCAGGTTCTGGTGTTAACCTGGTGTGCAATGGGAATTCACAAGGGCATATTATCAAGCCCATTATCGCCGCTTTAGCGGCAGTTTCCTGCCGCTAAAGCGGCGATAACTTTATCGCCTTTCTTTATAATATGCCCCTCTTTTTGTTAAATGGTGAAAATCTGTTCAGTAGTTCCTGAGAAATAAAAAAAAAGAGGTCGGAAAATCAGTTTCCTATAGGAAACTTTAGACAAAACTACAGCCTGAACTGCTGAACGGATTTACACCAAATCTGGCAAAAAGGTAGCCCTTGTTTGAGAAAGAACTCTTTTTCTTAAATGGCGTAAATTCGTTCAGTAGTTGTTAAGAAAATCAGAAAATAAAAGTTTCGATATCTATGGACGCGGTGGATCCGCGGAGCCTCCCGACCACAAGCTTTATTCTAATTGGCTGTCAACACTCCAAACCAGGAAGTGTTGGCAGGGAAACAAAGGTGAAAAAGAGCTGCGTTGCAGAGAGGTGTAAAAAGGGGCGTGGCCTGGACCACCTCTCTGCAATGCAGCTCTGTGGCGCTTATTGGAGTTACCTGGTGGGCTAGTTGGACCCCAGGGGGCCTCAGGATTCAAGGGATTCAACCACCCAACTTACAACGTGCCAGGGGGCACGTTTGCAGAGTGGTGGAAACAGGGGGCATGGCCTTTGTCTACCTCTCACCAATCCCACTGCGTGGGGCTTACTGGAGGTAAAAGGTAGGCTAGTTGGCCCTTAAAGGACGCCCAGCAGTGAAAGGGACTTCAATCCCCATCCAAGAGCGTGCCAGGGAGCACGTTTGTAGAGTGGTGGGCAAAGTGGGTGTGGCCTGGTACGAGTACTTACCAATGCTGCTTTGTGGTACTGACTGGAGGTAATAGTTTGGGAAGTTGGCCCCCAAGGATGTCCTTGGAGGCCAACTACACCTCTTGTTACCTCCAGTAAGTCCCACACAGTGGGATTGCTAAGACGTCTTCGGAGGCCATGGCCCCCTTTCTCCACCACTCTGCAAACATGCCTCATGGCAGACTACGGAATGGGGGATTAAGTCCAATTTACTCCTGAGGAAGTTTGGGGGCCAAGAATCCCTCCTGGTACCTCCTGTAAGTCCTACGCAGCGGAATTCCTGAGCGTTGATTGGATGCCCAGCCCCATTTCTCCACCACTCTGCAAACGCGACTACTAGTTAAAGTAGCATATTTCTGCACCTCTGACTTGGAGGTAGTTTTAATCCCTGTGCCCTATTATGTACTAGGGCCTTACAGAGGAGGTCATGCTAATCACAGGGGTACCCCAATGCATAGTGTTCCCTAGTGTATGTAGGTGTTTTCACTGTTTTCTAAGTGTCTTTTAGCATAGCACTGGCTCTAGGCCTGGCTAGTCAGAGTCAGTTACCACCAGTACCCATCTGAAAAAGTTGTGGGCACAGGATGATTTTGCAACAAGGACTCTTTCTGCTCCTCCGTTGGTTCTTTCTGCACATGTATTGCTTCTTCCTGCACTTTTCTTCGTCTTTGTGGACTTCTGTTGCATCTTTCTGCATTTCTTTTGCTTCTTTCGGTGCATTTTTTCTTCTTTCTTCACATGTCCTACCTCTGTAGGCATAGTTAGAAACTAGCATTTAAAAAACCTTTGAAATTCACTTAAAAAAACATTGGTTTCAGGCACGTTATAGTTAGAAATTAGCATTTAGAAAACCTTAGAAATTCACTGAAAAAAACCATAGGCTTTAGGGAAAGTTATAGTTAGGCTGACATTTCATTCGTAAAAAAACAGAGAAATTCACCGTTATAGTTAGTTCAGCTAACTTTAACTTTCGCCCTCACAATGCACTGCTGATGACGTCACATATTACATCACTCATGACATGGTCAGTGACATCACTCATGACATCACTGATGACATCTCAAATGACATCTCTGATGGCATCACTGATGACATCATCCATGTGATAATTTGATGCATCTTCCCATGCCCTAATATAACCTTGAATACACCCACTCTAAATTACAGACTGCCATTCTCAAAAGCGTAGACACTTCAACACTAATAACTACATGCCCACTCAATGATTCTTAGGTTTACACACACATCCACTCACTCACCCGTACAGTCCCTCATACTTATGGTCACTCAGTACAGGACTATCATATGCACTCATACACCTATATAGACACTCACACACTGCCACTCATCCATAGAGGTACTCACACACCTAGTCAGTCATGCAAATAATTAATCACACTGCCATTTACTCACCTATACAGTTATACACAGACCAGCTCACTTACTCATACAAATACTAGCACATTCTTACGCTCTTATACAATCACTGATACAAGCACACACTCATCCATACAGCCACTCTCACAATCACACACTCTCACTTATAGCCATTTATATACTCCAACACACATATATACAGCCTTTCACATATGTAGTTACTCAAACATGTACCATTGAGATATACATTCACTCACTAACACACCCATACACACACTCACCCACCCATACGGTCCATCACAGATGCACTCTGGAAACCATGCACCCAGTGAATCACCCACTCACACATCTATGCACAGAGTCACACACACCCCACCCACACAAACACTCAGGCACCCATACAGATACTCAGACAACCAATCAATAACCCATATAGACACTCATGTAGCTATTCACAAACCCATGCAGCCGCTTACACACCAACAGACAGACGGCTACAGACATTCACACAGTTTAGTCACTAACCCATGCATTCAGTAAGATATGGTTAATCACTCACTTATAGTCAGTCACACACCTACTAAATCATCCATTCAGACACTTATACACCCACTCATTCTTCAATATGCCTTTCCCTATGTATATTAAACATATTTAAAGTTTACAAAAACACACAGTCACTAGATTAGGTCGTCAGTGATGTCATCAGTGATGTCATTTGAGATGTCATCAGTGATGTCACTGACCATGTCATGAGTGATGTAATATGTGACGTCATCAGCAGTGCATTGCGGGGGCGCAAGTTACAGTTAGCTGAACTAACTATAACGGGGGAATTTCTTTGGCTTTGTACGAGTGAAATGTCAGCCTAACTATAACTTTCCCTAAAACCTATGTTTTTTTTAGTGCATATATATAGCGAGAGAGAGAGAGAGAGAGAGAGAGAGAGAAAGAGAGAGAGAGAGAGAGATAGAGCGAAAGCTAGAGAGAAATAGAGATAGATAGATAGATAGATAGATAGATAGATAGATAGATAGATAGATAGATAGATAGATAGATAGATAGATAGATAGATAGATAGATAGATAGATAGATAGATAGATAGATAGATAGATAGATAGATAGATAGATAGATAGATAGATAGATAGATAGATAGATAGATAGATAGATAGATAGATAGATAGATAGATAGATAGATAGATAGATAGATAGATAGATAGAGGTAGATAGATCGATAGATAGATAGATAGATAGATAGATAGATAGATAGATAGATAGATAGATAGATAGATAGATAGATAGATAGACAGATAGACAGATAGAGAGAGAGATAGATAGAGAGAGAGCGATAGAGAAAGAGAGCGAGAGAGAGAGAGAGAGATAGAGAGAGATAGATAGAGAGATATATATATAGAGATAGATAGATAGAGAGAGATCGATAGAGAAAGAGAGCGAGAGAGAGATAGATATATATATATATATATATATATATAGAGAGAGAGAGAGAGAGAGAGATAGATAGATAGATAGATAGATAGATAGATAGATAGATAGATAGATAGATAGATAGATAGATAGATAGATAGATAGATAGATAGATAGATAGATAGATGTGTGTATGCAGGGTCTGGCTGCTCAGTGGACTAATGTGTCCGCAGCAGGGGCCTGTGTTCAACCTCATGGTCACAGCTTTTTTTTTTTGCTCAAGCCCCGCCCCCACTGACCCCGCCCACACCTGTGCAGCCCTCGGCCACAAACCACACTGTAAATGTTTGCCCTGAGAAAAAGTTTGTGAGTACCCATGTTATAGAGGGATAACATTTACCATTACCACTCCAATAAGTACAACAGTGGGGAAAGTGTTGGATTACAGTGGGATAGATTTTACTATTCCTTCTCCAATCAGTGCAAAAGTAGGAAAAGTGTTGTTTGCAGAGGGATAGAATTTACTATTCACACTCCAATGAGTGCAAAAGTAGGGAAAGTGTTGGATTGCGGAAGGGTAAAATGTAATATTCCCACCCCACTCTGAGCAACAGTAGGGAAAGTATTGGAATGCGGACGGGCAACTTACTATTCCCACTCCAGTCAGTGCAACAGTAGGGAAATTGTTGGATTGTGGAAGGAAAAAATTTAATATTTCCACTGCAGTCAGTACTGCAATAGAAACAAACAATTTGCTGCAAATCAATCAAATACTAAAAAAAAAATAAGAAAAATGTAGGGGCATATCAGCAAGGCCGAGGCGATAAAATTATCGCTGCTTTAGCGTCCTTTTTCGGACGAAAAGCAGCAATGATTTTATCGCCCTATCAGCATGGACACGCTAAATGAATCCATGCCTTAGCGCCTGTTTACTGAACGCCCAGCTTAGCATCTCTAATGAGATGCAAAGTGGGCGTCCCATCCCGAAATAACTGGAGAAATGTCGCTAACCGACATTTCTCCAATTATCAAGGGAATCGCTAACAAGCATAGCGATAAGAAAAGTAGCGCTAACCATGGTAATCGCTACTTTCCTATGCCTGCTTTAGTTCTGACTTAGCCATGTAATCCAATGGGAGGTGGATTACATGGCTAAGACCACCCTGCCCTATCAGCAAGGTATCGCCGGTCACAGTGCGATTATCGCTGGATTTCCAGCGATATTCACACTGTTTTCCAGCTAACGCTTGCATTTCTATCGTGTCGTGTATTTCTATAGGTTCTGAATCGATCCCCCTATTCCTGACCCTATTCTGGTTAAACTTACTAGCTAGTTAACTAACAGTCAGCCCATGAGGCAAGAAATCCCCCATGATGCAGATACCGTTATCTGACGCAGTCACACTACGGCACAGGAACGTGTTATCTGATTAGGTCATAACGCTTGAGATCTAATTAGACAAGCGATATTCCTCCAGCCCCTGATAAGGCATACGACGTTCTCATAACAAATCAAACCTATGACAACCTGGATAATCCGTGCGGCCATTGTTTTGATTTCACAGAGAACTTTAGTAAAGAATGTGCTAACGAGCAAGTCGTATGACATCTTTATTGACGTACCTATGTCCATCCTTACGTCAATCCCGGCACCTTTAAGGTATAAATATTGCCGACCTTGCCCTATGCAAAACACACGCGTGGTGACAAGACGGAGCAGCCATACTTGCCGAAGCAGAGAGCAGAAGCAGACCCCGCAGGCAACAGCCCCGCCTTCCTGACGCGCTGAGAGACGCGCTGCTATCTCAAGCCGAGAGACCCAGCACCGGCGCTTCCGGGTAGCCCTCGCAGGCAGCCTGGAATATCGAGAGCAGAGAAAGAGATACCATTCCTCATTCATCCTAAATTCCAGGTACAGAACTGAATAACCCCTCCTAGAGAATTCTTTAGTTATTCACTTGGCAAAAACAAACTTAACTTAAACTGTAACTTTCTATTCCCGCCCACGCATTAGACTTAGGTCAGGTACACGGGGTAGGCGTATTTAGAAACACCAGTTGAGTACGTTTAGTCAAATGTATATGTGTATGTAAATATGTTTTAATCATTTTAAACATCATATGGCTCAGAAACCATATCAATGTTTTTACAGTATTATTTTATACTATTGCTCTTAATGTATGCACTTTACTTAACTATAAGTATCGCAATAATATCGATCCATTTCTCTTGTACGAGAAAAGAGACTGATCAATAAATAACATCTTTTATTGAACACGCCCGTCTCTTCCTTTTCTCTACATTCTGATGAGACTAAGAATGCACGTACTGACTGAGTAAAATAATTGCCTTGTGCTCACACGACTCTTGAGATTGACTCTTGATTAGGGGAGAGCAAAGATGTCATGTTCTATGGTTGTCAGAAACTAAATCCCTTCTTGTCTAATCAGGGAAGTTAATCCTTCCTTGAACATTCGAGAAAGTTTCTAGCGAACTCTGAGCTTAGCTGGCAAACCCAAAAATTAAGTCTAGTATCGACAGTAGTAGACCTAGTTAACGTCTGGCCTAGGCCTTTACTGCTGTAGGTACTATTCCAATGCGCAGAGCCTATTGGGAAAATAGGAGCTACACTACATGGCGCCCAACGTGTTTGGAATGGGCGATAAAACTAACGTAAGACATTTAGAGTAACTCAGTCGTGCTTTCTCACTCAGACCCCTTTTCCCAAATACTCCAAAGACGTCTGGAGTGGGTGAAAGGTTATAATATCCTCCAAAACCTCGCAGGAGGGAACTCCTATGTATGGTTCTTGGTCTAGTCAACTTTGAAGGATAAAACAGTTCCAAAATATTGTGCATCTAATCTCTGTTTCCATAAAGAAACCTGATCTGCAAATAAACATAATACCATCCTGTCAGCAAAATGGACAGCGATGAAGAACGAGAGGTTACTAGATTAGCTACTGAAATAGCAGATGCTGATGCTACCATGCAAGCAGCAGACGCGGATATAATACTCATTCCGGTCGCCAAAAGGAGATCTATAACCTTAAAACTTATAGAAAATGGACTGACACCTAGAGGTGGCACAGTCATATTCGTAATCGAGGCACACGAATATCGGCAGACAGAGGTATACTATACATGGATACATTTTCCAGCAGCTAATACTATAACAAAGTACTTCCACTATTACAAAGTAGAGTAACCTCCTAATGAGTACACTCCTTTCGAGGAGGTGGAAGTACCACTCAAATTCCAAGAGCATTTGCTCTTATTTGATGGCGCCCTAAAACATAATAATCACATTACAAGGCTCGGTCCTTTAGGAAGACCAGGAGCAACGTGGCCGGTCTTAGCCGGATACACACCATATCCAGACATCGAAAGAATGCCTGCAGCAGAGCTGTTAATACAGCTAAAACAACTACTAAAAATTCACAGACAATTAGTTCAGTATGTAATGCGGACTTCAACAATTCAGCCAGCGATTAAACTTCCACAGCTGACCCCTCACCAGGGGAACACAAATAAAATTACACCACAGAACATCCAATCCTGCCTAGGTAAAGTTCCAGCTAAACGGGAACAGATACCATTCTGGTTGGCACAGAAAATTACCCAAATAGAGACGGTGTTTCCTGACACCACCCCATTAGAAAAACACAGGATTCTGACTATATGTCTCCCAATGGGAATCGCACCACACATTGAGGACTGTGACACTTGGGGTACAGTCTTTGCTTCCATCTACACAAAAACGCACGGTGTTCCATCCATTTCGGTAATACCAGATGTGCTAAAACAAATTCAAGATGAATATGGTCCAGAACCTGCTTTAACTCTTGGTATGAAATTACTAAAAGACTTCAAGCAGGTCTCGGCTATATTACTAGCCAACATAAAGGGTGAAGCAGCAAACGTGGCGATCCGCCAGAGGTTAAAAGAGACAGATATAGCAGACCAACCAGCTGAAATTGCCAGAATCATAGAAAAATCCTATGAAGAACTAGGCAGAGATAGTCTAGGTGGAATACCAGTAAAACCGCAACTGACTACAAGTCCAGAAAAAATGTTTTTTAATAATAATAATAATTCACCAAAAAAGAACTGGGATGGAAACAAACAATCCAATCCAAAAGAAAAGAAATTCCAGTCCAGAGGAAGGTCTCCTAGGCGAAGAGAGAAATCTCCAAACCCGAGACAAAGGTCACCTCAGAGTGAACCCTCTGGGAATAGATATAACCTTAGAAATAGGGATAATATTAAAAAACCTGATAGATATCAAGACATTGATACACGTCCCTCTCAATCTTTTCAGAATTCCTCGCAGAAATCGGAAAGAAGAGGACGATCAGAAGAGCACGCCAAGTCCAAAGACAAGGAACCTGCTCAACTGAAAAAGAAATCACAATTTCCAAAAAAGAAGGTAGCCAGTATCAAGGTAGTTAACAATGCCGAGAATACTGAGGACACAACTGAAAAACGGAGAATGGGCTCAGACAATGCTAGACAGCGCAGCAGAGGTGAGCATAGCTCGCAAAGTCCTTATGGATCATCTGGAGACAGTGGACACGAATGAATACCTTCAAGTGGAAACTGCAGATACCAGAGTTAGCAAGCCCCACAAAATATACGACATAACATTACGTATAGAGGGAGATAAGACTAGGAAAATAAGGGGACTATTTTGGGATAACCTATCCAAAGGCTATGACATCCTTCTAGCTGAAAAAGACTGGCCACCAGAGTTTGTCAGGGAGTGCCCTCATGGCGAAGAAGTAATTATGCCTGCCTTCTCAAATCAAATACCGATTCATAAAAAATATACACTTGCTAGAAAGTGGGCAGTGGCCTTAGCACCTGCTTTATATAAAAATCATGTAGGATGGGATGAGGATTCTCCTCCTCACAAAATCCAGTTAAAATCACAACCTACTGCACAAAGGCAGTACCCAATTAAGCAAGAAGCTAAAAAACAAGTAAATGAAATACTAGATCAGCTAGAATACCAGGGGGTGATTGAAACTTGCACCTCACAAATGAACAATCCTTTGTTTCCGGTCTCCAAACCAGACAATTCGTACCGTCTAGTTTTGGATTACCGACACCTTAACACATGTTGCAAAACTTTTGCAGTGCAAAACTCACACAGTGCTGCACTAATGAATAACATAGTGCGCAAAAAATACAAAACAACCTTGGACATCTCCAACGGATTCTTTTGTCAAAACATAGCACCAGAGAGCAGATATTTAACTGCATTCTCAGTAAATGGCACTCAAAAACAATTCTGTCGGTTAGCCCAGGGGTACAAGAACAGCCCGGGGGTATTCTCAGCGAGAGTAACAGAATTACTACAACTATATGATGATGAAGCATTATCTTATGTCGATGACATTTACTTAACAGATGATGACTTGGAGACTCACTTGAAAAGAGTGAACACCATAATACTTGGTTTCGCTGCAGAGGGTTACAAATTCAACTTCAAAAAATCCAGAATTGCCCATCTGACGGTCCTATTCTTAGGATATGAGTTATCAAGTGAAGGCAAAAGCCTGGCAGACAATTTCCTAGAGAAATGTGCCGTAATCCAAGCTCCTAAAACACTAAAAAACCTACAGTCAATTCTAGGCTTCCTAAATTTCGGAAGAACATATATTGCAAATTACGCAGAAAGGGTCAAACCCCTTTATGATCTAATTAAACCAGACTTTAAAAGATCCAGTTGGACTCAAGCACACACAGAAATTTTGAGATCCTTACAAACAGACATGCTAATTAAAACAAAATTAGAAACCCGTGATAATACACGCAACCTTGTGATCCGAGTCATCCCAGGGAGATGCGGATTCACATACCTGACTTCTAATGAAGGAGATAAGGTACCAATTGCATTCAAATCACATTTGTACACAAAAGCTGAACAGAGATTCAACAACAAAGGAAAAATTGTTCAAGCAGTTCAAACCGCAATAGCTAGAGAAAAAGACATAGCTGACGGTAGACATATCACAGTCAGAACAGCAGAATCAGCCTTTGAGGCATTAACAACACCGTGTAATTTACCAACAACAACATTGGATCCAGAATGGTTACAATGGGTAAATTCAATCACAACGGACAAAGTATATTACTTCTTTGATCCAGAACTAGAAGAATTAAAAAATCTAAAATATGAAAAAACGTATCCTCTGCCAATCGACATTCTGCCTCTACGACACTACGCCTGTGTAATCTATACAGACGGACATGCTCAACCCTCCGTTTGGGGAGAACATGCATACAATCCCACATGTGAGATTACAAAAGAAGTGTGGCACGGAGGTAAACTAAGACCTCTATTAACAAAATCACACTCAGTAGAAACTAATTCAGAACTACAAACTGAAATATTAGCTTTGAAAATGGCGCTAGATAATGCGGATCGCGAATTCCCGACACTTATAGTGTCAGATTCATATTTCTGCGTCAAAGCATATAACAAGGATTTGCAGACCTGGATTCAGAACGATTACAAAGATGACACGGATGCACCAATAAAGCAGAGACTGCTCTGGGAACAGGTAGCTCTTTTGAAAAAAGAACTACCAAAGACTCACGTGACACACTCACTGAGTCACCAGCGTGATGGCGTTCACGTTGTAGGGAATTCATTGGCTGAAACAGCCGCAGCGGCAGCCAGTATACCGGCTCCCGTAGATCGAAAAAAGCGTACATTAAAATACATTGACGGCGAAACATTGCTGGCAGTAAAAACGTCATCAAAAGGCGACTGCTCGGCGTTACCGATCAACTATCCACTCAATTACACATACATAATCAAACTCCATTCCTTTTGCTCGAATCCCTGGAGTGGGGGATAGAGTGATTCCAAACATGGACAGGAGAAACTTGTTAATCGCAGACGCACACATGGGCGAGGGTCTCAGACACCTTAAATTAAAAGATTCTCTGGAAGAATTACAATCACGGTACTGGTGGCCAGGCATGAGCCTGCACTACACCATGTTTGTAAAAAACTGCCCAAACTGCAACAGAGATCGCAGTGGGGAGAGAAGCAGTTTAATACCTCGTCGTATCAAGGCAGATAACATCACCACTAAAAAGAATGGCTTGCGATTAACATATACAGGCTAGTTCCCACTTATAATGTAGATCCACAGCACTCGGCTGACGTCCGGACTGTTATACAAGATTTGCGAGTCTAAATGGCATATACGCTAAGAGCATGCTACGTTCGACCATTTTGTTTTTTTTTTCTTTTTCTCAGGCAATCCAGCCTGGGGGGGGGAAAGAATGGCCAAATGAGCACAGCCCAGCGGGAATCTTCTCACTTCCTTCCTGAGGGTATGGGATGGTGTAAAGAAAAAACCAAGACAGAAAGCAATCTATAATAGAAAGGATATTAGGTTCGGGAGCTGGGTGGGTCAAACATCTAATAAGTGTCCAACGTAGTCTAAATAACTTGCCAAGAAATTCTCTGAAGGGATTCAGTCCGTACGAATTATTATTCGGAACTAGGATGTTGATCTCTGACCTTGATAGTCAGACTTCAGTGGTAACAGAAAAAAGCTTTGATGTCAAAGACCGTTTGGCTATTTTGCAGGACTTAAACAAAACAAGAAAAGACCTGAGCAATATACAGTTGAAAGAACAGCCAACAACCACTGAAGAATCACCACCTGTCCCAGCAAGACCTGTCTGGATTCCAAAAGTCGGGGATCTAGTCAGGGAGAAGATCGCGGTAAAGAAGGAATTTGGGCCTTCTTACAGAAAAGCAGTTCCTGTCTTGTCTGTCAACGGGACAAGATCAGTTGTACTACCGCCACTTGCTGGAAAAAAGGAGAACCGAGTTGTATCCATCGACCTGGTAAAACCACAACATGTGGCCGATAACCAACGGTAGGCCAAGTGGACTCCCAATAAGTAGCAGAACACCAAGGTTTGCTACCAGTACAGAGGTCCTATCAAAGAGGCTCATCACATTCGAAACGCCTACAGAAGAACAACAAGGACTATGCAACAATGCAATAGAACTAAGACCTCTGAAAACCCAAATAAAGACATTTAGCAGAGACACACCAATCTATACAGAAGTACCAAGTGAAAATGCAAGAAACAAAAATCCTGAACCAATTGGAACAATTGACAGAACTGCATCCGGTTACTTCATCAACTTCGATGATTCCTCTGACGGTTTCAGCGAACAAAAGACACAGCCATCATCAAAATCCTTTAAAGAAAAAGCGAAGGAACTTTTGAAACAACTAAAAGAAACATATCTGATTTCTCCATGGATTGAATTTTGGGTGGGTTTTGGTGCATTTATCCTCATACTTTGGCTCATCATGGTATTTACCTTGGGACGCTTCATTGAGGGAAAATATGCTAAAATGGACACAGCAAGTCAGAACATCAACTTGGTCCTCAAACCACACACATCTTCACACGTCGAGAAACGAGAACTTTCTTCAGAACTTTCTTCAGCCAACTTCACAGCAATTCCAATACCTGGTGGGGTAGCCTGGGACAACACTGACTATGAAATTTATGGTCCGGTCGAGATCCTGAAATATCCACACCAAATTAAGATCTCTTTGAGTGACTTTGCAAAACCAAACTCATTTGCTGATGATTGGGACTTTGAAAGTATTAACAATATGATGTCTGACTTAGTAATGTCTGCTAAATTTACAAAACATGATTATTTGCAGGGTTCTACAAATTATGACAGCATGTACTGCTATAACCATTATGGTAACCATTTCTTGCATAAATCTGCACAACCTAGAAATGTTTTAAGTTATAATCAATGGGAACATTGTGCTACACCTCCAAAAGGGAGCTCTAGAACCGTTTATGACAAATATTCATATTTTTCAGGTTTTAACATAACTAATGCTGAAACATTTTATTACAAATTGTCAAACAAGACAGGGATGAAAACCATGATAACCAACACAAAATTGATATATTCAGATTCTTTCTTTGAAAAAATGAATACTTTTGGATTTGATTATTGGGACAAAAATGTTGATTTGAAAAGTGTTTGGGGTACAAAAGAATGGCAAGTACAGGGTTTAGAAGCTTTGTTTAGAGCCTGCATGATCCCAGAACAAATGATATTTTTAAATGACACCGTTCAACAAACCACCTGTCTTGGCCTAGCAAAAATCAAAGATTTAAATAACCTGTCTATTCCAAAGCCAACAATGTTTAGCAATAACTCTGATATAGACATAAACCATATACTTAACCAAAACAGAACACATCCTGATTGGAAACAATGGTTGATCTGGCCCACAGATACAAATAACTGTCAAGATAGATTCCTGAATAAAACACAGGGTTTCAAAATGAACAGGCCAGACCCTAGATATCCTCAAAGACATCACCCAGGGATAATAACAACCTACAGTTTGGGCAAATTATGCCTTCAATGGCTACAGACTTCCACACTGCCTGAAATTAAGCAACACCTAACTTTACTTACTGATGGTGCTGACTTGCGTGATTTCATAATGGGACCACGCAAACAGCGTCAAAAGCGTTTCATAGCAGCCTCTGTATATGCAGCATACAATGAGGCCTGGAAGGTTACTCAAATTGAGACAGCAGAAAGAATACGGGAAATTGACCGTATCAATTTGGAAAAATCACTTTCTGTAGTGGACAATGGGTTAATGACTCTGTCCTCCAGAATATTTTCATTGGACAGCATTGTGTCTTCAGCAATCGATATATTATCGCAAGACTTACTGTTATTACAACATGGTCAGTCACAATTGCGCTCTATTGTACAGCTTGGCTGGACGTTACAAAATCTGCGTTCTGGCTATGTGCCTTGGCGTTTAATCAACACAACGTCACTATTCCAAATCTTTAACCTTACTGATAGACAAATCGGTATGGCGCAGAAGGGTGCTGATTATACAATCTTGAGCATTGAAAAACTAGAAAGATTACCGTTGACAATGTCAGAACGACCTGTCAGTGAATGGATAATCCACGGAATCATAAATATTCCAATCTCAACCTTCAGGTTTCAATACTGCCAAAAATATATACAGGCTGGCATGTACGAGAAATTGGGAAAGGGGTACCTTAAAACAACTTGGAACCTGCCCTATTCACATGCATGTGTCAGTAACAAAGGACAGAAAGTGTTTCTTAGTAGCAACAATTGTGCTATGTCACTAAGCGGCACGCTTCTGTGTAACGGTATTAGTTTGCACGGAGCCTGTGAAGGGAATTCATACAACCTTTCATGTCACCAGCAAGGCGCACCTGCAACTGAAATAGAACCATTCTTTCAAAGACTCTATAATGGGAGTTACATTCTTATTGTAGACCGCAGATGTTGTAGTCTTATGCCCGGGACTCCTTATCTCGACACTACGACGGCGAAGGTCAAGTGCTGTGGACGTTCTTTGTTCCCCAGCTCCTTTCCAGACAGGGAGGCAAGGGCATGGCCCGGTCTGAAAATTACTTCTATTCGAATAGACACTTTAAGCAGAATGAAAACAGTGCTTCTTCAGACGCCTACAAGGCTCACGTCATCAAAAGAAACGTATGATCTACAAGTCGCAAGGACGACTGCAGAGATACATACATTATTATCAACTAATTCCCCCGTACATTTCGCGGAAATCCTGAGCGAAATCTTAAATATTTCTGATACCACTGGGGTCTCAAAGGTATTTAAGACAGTATTTTCGATGGCATTAACACCATTCAAAGCCATACTGGGTATTTTTCCAGATTTCGTCCATTCGATTTTTGGCGGACTTCCCCTGATCCTAGGACTAATTGCAGGAATCCTATTCCTGGTCCTTATTTTTCGTTATGGCAACCCATGTCACAGATCAAACTCTCGCGACAATGGAAGATACGATCCTAGCCATTGGATACCGGGACCGGATATCAAAAATCCTGGGACTCTCCCGGCTTAGAGACCTAAACATGACTTGGTTTCTATCATTTCGACCAATGTGGCAAAGGTGTGTTTTACCTGTACTAAGGTGTCTGCTATGCGGAGAAGAATGCGTGTTAGACACCTGTCTGACGCTACAATCGGATGCGCCGGTGGATGCAGATACACTGTTGGTTCCTACCAAGGTTCACGCACTGTCCTGCCCTCAAAGGCTGCCAATTCTGATGACGGCATTCCTGGAATCTTCACCACTGCGATTGAAGAGTAGTGAAGTTCAAGATGAGAGCAGCATCGAACAGGTACGACCTTCTGTCAGCAATGCAAATCAGAATGTCAATGGAGACAATCATGCGCACGAATGCATGGTTACCCCTATTTCCGACTTAGTGGAACTTTCCCATGAAGCTGTTGACAGTTTTTTCGAAAGCCTGAATGATATGATGTTCTCTCCGGAACAGAAATAGAGACTTTTGAGTAAACTCGCACACGGCGTTCCCTGAATTCGGCCTTCAACTTTAAAAATAAAGTCACATGAACAATTACAATCCAGTTCACGGACAGCAACTTTTTTCAGCAAGCCCCTAAAATATTTTTCTATATATTTTTTCCCGGGACACTGATCTTCTGCTTAAAGTAAGAAACTATTCCTAGAGAACTAAGATTTCTATTTTTTTTAGATACTTTATAGACTTTATATAGACTTTAGCTGCCCACTGGTATGTTCACAATATATTTTATGTGATGAAATGGTTTCGACTTTTTTTCTGTATAGCCATATTAAGAGCCATTTCATGTGTATTTCTCATATACCAACAAGCAATAATGCATAACAATGCGTGTTTACTTTTGCATTTAATTCATAGCTTAAGTGCATACAATATATATGACTGCAATTTTTCAGTATATTTGAAAATTTCGAAATGCATTCATGTATTTTGGGGTGGTAAGGTATACACTATACTCTATAGTATGTTGTACTATGTTATACTATGCATAGATTAGTAGATATGACCATAGTTAGCGTGGAGTGGGTGTCGTGTATTTCTATAGGTTCTGAATCGATCCCCCTATTCCTGACCCTATTCTGGTTAAACTTACTAGCTAGTTAACTAACAGTCAGCCCATGAGGCAAGAAATCCCCCATGATGCAGATACCGTTATCTGACGAAGTCACACTACGGCACAGGAACGTGTTATCTGATTAGGTCATAACGCTTGAGATCTAATTAGACAAGCGATATTCCTCCAGCCCCTGATAAGGCATACGACGTTCTCATAACAAATCAAACCTATGACAACCTGGATAATCCGTGCGGCCATTGTTTTGATTTCACAGAGAACTTTAGTAAAGAATGTGCTAACGAGCAAGTCGTATGACATCTTTATTGACGTACCTATGTCCATCCTTACGTCAATCCCGGCACCTTTAAGGTATAAATATTGCCGACCATGCCCTATGCAAAACACACGCGTGGTGACAAGACGGAGCAGCCATACTTGCCGAAGCAGAGAGCAGAAGCAGACCCCGCAGGCAACAGCCCCGCCTTCCTGACGCGCTGAGAGACGCGCTGCTATCTCAAGCCGAGAGACCCAGCACCGGCGCTTCCGGGTAGCCCTCGCAGGCAGCCTGGAATATCGAGAGCAGAGAAAGAGATACCATTCCTCATTCATCCTAAATTCCAGGTACAGAACTGAATAACCCCTCCTAGAGAATTCTTTAGTTATTCACTTGGCAAAAACAAACTTAACTTAAACTGTAACTTTCTATTCCCGCCCACGCATTAGACTTAGGTCAGGTACACGGGGTAGGCGTATTTAGAAACACCAGTTGAGTACGTTTAGTCAAATGTATATGTGTATGTAAATATGTTTTAATCATTTTAAACATCATATGGCTCAGAAACCATATCAATGTTTTTACAGTATTATTTTATACTATTGCTCTTAATGTATGCACTTTACTTAACTATAAGTATCGCAATAATATCGATCCATTTCTCTTGTACGAGAAAAGAGACTGATCAATAAATAACATCTTTTATTGAACACGCCCGTCTCTTCCTTTTCTCTACATTCTGATGAGACTAAGAATGCACGTACTGACTGAGTAAAATAATTGCCTTGTGCTCACACGACTCTTGAGATTGACTCTTGATTAGGGGAGAGCAAAGTTGTCATGTTCTATGGTTGTCAGAAACTAAATCCCTTCTTGTCTAATCAGGGAAGTTAATCCTTCCTTGAACATTCGAGAAAGTTTCTAGCGAACTCTGAGCTTAGCTGGCAAACCCAAAAATTAAGTCTAGTATCGACAGTAGTAGACCTAGTTAACGTCTGGCCTAGGTCTTTACTGCTGTAGGTACTATTCCAATGCGCAGAGCCTATTGGGAAAATAGGAGCTACACTACAATCGCTTTGGAGATAAGCGTTGCTGATAGCACGCTATCTCCGCAATAGAAAGCAGCTATAGCTGGTTATAATTATCCAGGGCTAAGTGCGCTTAGCGATAATTATCGCTGGCCCTTGCTGATATGCCCCATAAATCTTAATATTAAAAAAACACAAATATATTTCATAGATTTTTTTAAATAAATACAAATTATAATGTTAAATATATATCATAAATAATTAGAAACATTAATAAAACACAAACCTAAAAATAATTCATATAAACATATTTTTCTTCAAAAATCATTTTACAAAAAAATTTATTAAATTATTGTTATGTTAGTTACCACCCACCATATACCCCTGCAAAACATACAAGCAACACCTAAAACTTAACTTTTAAAAGCTAATTATTTACACTATTTACATAAATATTTATTAAACTCATTATCAATGAATACAAATGTATTTTTATGTAATTTAATTTAATTTCCACAATATACCACCACTAAATGTACAAAACACATTTACTATAAAATTAATGAACATAATAAAAGTTAATTGTAGTAATTATTAGAATTAAGAAATTAAGAGGGGCGTGGCTTTGGCTCCAAAGAAGATGGCCGCCTTTCCATGAAGCTCCGCGGCAGTACGGGGACGGAGGAAGTCTCTGACAGCACCACTCGCCACATCGCAGCCCCAACTGACAGAGAGTAACAATGAAGGCTGTCTCCATCTTTTACGGCGTTCCTGCTCATTTTTGCTGAGTGCTCTACCTTCTTTTTTGCTGACTTCCAATCCAGTCAGCCTGCAGCCGCCATTTTGAGTGTTTTTATCGCTAGATTTTCAATGTTACATTTAATGCCCATATAAACTCTGCCAAATAAGCGCTCCTGCTAATTTTTTAATGCCCTCACCCCTTTGGCTTTTTTTTACGTTTTTTTTTGTTTTTGGAAGCATTTTTGCTACTTGGAGCTCTGGAACAGCGGCAGTTTATTTTTTGGGCTGTATTGTGTGGCTGTAATTTTCACTGGCTGTACTCAAAGCCATATTCTCTTCTTACTTGATGAAGAGCACCTTTGCCTTCCAGTTGTACTTTCATGCATGGCAGCCTTGGAGTACTACATTATTTACAGTTCACGATTATGCTACCTTTTTGTTGGCTAAAGAGTTTTTGTTTGCGCGCTGACTCTACTCCCACCCAGCTGACGCCTTGAGGCTTTCGTTGACCTGTTCCGTGGGTGCACCATTTTTTCACCAACGTTTCATCTCCTTATGGCTATTCTTACTCACCAACCAACTTTTTTTGAATTCCAGTTGACTCAAAGTTACAAATCAGCTTCTTCATGGCTTAATATTTTCTGCATTTTTCACAATGCAAATCTGTCATCGGTTCTACTGGCTGACTTGAGGAACATTTCTTCTTATTTCCTGTTTTTCTTCATCAAACTTCCAGTGTTTCCCTTACAATATACACGAGGGTGTTAGTGATATTGGGGTATGGTTTATGGCAAAAGCACGAGTTACCCGTGGCAGTGCTCTTACTCCCCCTGTCCCTGCTACCTTGGTGGATTATAACCCTTTCAGTATTCTGCAAGATCACATGGACGAGATGAAATCAAGCTCTTCGTCCTCCGCCACAATTGGCGCAGCTTCTGCTACCACCCGAATTGCGTCTGAACCAATTTCTAAATTACTTTCTGTATCATCATCAGCAACAGGTAAACGTGTCAAAAAAGACCCGCCTTCTCCTACCAATTCTTCAGCATCTATTTCTGTGGAATTACTTCTTGAAGAAATTTGCGCTCTCAATCCCTATATGACGGAAACAAATGCTCGCCTCCAAAGTTTTGAAGACAACTGGTCTCATACCAATCAAAAAGTTACTCATTTGGAAAATCGAGTTGACTCTGTTCAAGCTGTTGTCAATCAAATGCCTTCCATGCATCAGGAAATTTCCAGCCTAAAACAACAAATGAAAAATGTAGAAAATTGAAATAGGCGCAATAACCTACGCATCTATGGGACTTGAGGGCTCAGATCCTCTAATTTTCTTTCAATCTTTTCTCCAAACGCTTCTTAATATTCCAGAATCTCCACTACTGATAATGCAAAGAGCACACTGCCTGGGTCATGCCCCACAAGCTTCTCCATCAACTAAACCATGAGGCGTTATTGTATATTTTCTGTTATATACTGACTTACTTGAGGTCTTACAGGCAGCCAAAGTTAAGGGAAAAATTTCTTGGCAAAGATCTAACCTGTTTTTTGCTCAAGATTATGCAAAAGCGACAGCAGAGCATCAGAAGCAATTTCTAAAAATTAGACCTGCACGTCATAGTTTGAATGCCAGATAGGGTTTGTTTCATCCATGCTTCTTCAAGGTGACTTACAAAAATAAAACCACTAACTATGAAGACCCTGTTCTATTACAGTATTTTTGGATACCTGTAGGGTAGAGGTTATGGAGATGGCTCGTTCTTCGCTGATTTGATTGTTGTGTTAACCTTGTTGTTCTCTATTTTTCTCCCCTTTTTCATATTTTTTCTTTTTCAGTTATGTTGTCTGTAGGGGGAGCGACTTGGTGCTTACTAGTTTTTTCTTAGATTTCATTGTTCTGTTTTAACTTTGTCGTTATTTGTTCTCTCCTTCTGTGTTTTATTTTTCACATATTATGGTCATGTTTTTTATATAATGTATTTTCTTCTTTTTACCACTAGGTAAGGTTTTTTGTAGTCCCCTGATCTGTGAAAGTTACCCAGTCTGGATGTCCTCCTCCTTTTCCCATCCTCGTGTTTTTCAGATTGGCTGTGCCGTCTTCCTTATGTGGCTCCACCACCCCCGTTTTCATTGTATGTTTGTAGTATGTCTTTTTGTTTTTTGTTTTTTGTTTATTTTTTGTTTTTTATATCTTCTATTGGCCTCTTTATTTGACGATACATTTATTCCATGGTTCCTTTCTCAACCTACTTCTACATATTCTAAATGTTTCTTCCTTTCCATTTTCTTCTCTCTTTCCCTCTTTCCAGCCTCTTTTTCTTCCTCCTCTCCCTAGTTATTGCATAATCTTTTTCAATTATGTTCCTTTTTCCTTCATATTTAGCAACACTATTCCTCTCTTTTTACCCTTTTCATTGTTAGTATTACTGCTTTACACTATTGTGCTCTTTGAATTGTTGTTAGATACATTAAGATGTCGTTAAAGATTTTATCCTGGAATGTTAAAGGTTTGGGTTCGCCTCTAAAACATAAAAGGGTTTCATCACATATTGCTGGTTTGAAAGGTGAAATTATTTTATTGCAGGAGATTCATGTAATCCAAAAACAAATATCCAACCTTCAGTGACAATGGGTGGGCCATGTTTTTGCTTCTCCTGGTTCGGGGAAACTTAATGAGGTAGCCATTCGTTGTCATAAACGTTTGGATATTCATGTTGTTGCTCAAGAAGCGAATAATGAAGGTAGATAGGTCTCGGTTTCTTTGTTAGTTATCAAAATCCCTTTGAATATTTTTAATCTATATGCACCCACTAACCCTGAGAAACTTTTTGGGCCCTAGATTTTATCCAAACTAAAGACATATAGTGATGATTAGTTGATTGTTGGTGGCGATTGTAATATAATTGTATACCCTTTTATTGATAGACGTTCACAATCTAGAATTATCCCTTCTAATATCCATTCTACTATTGCCCAGCATTCCCTTGTTGATATTCTAAAGATTATGCCACCCTACCCTTCAAGAATACACCTTTTTCTCCCCTGTTCATTCCTCTCAATCCTGCATAGACTACCTGTTTATTTCTAAGGCCCTTACACAACATATAGGACATTCGAATATAGATTCTATTTTGCTTTCAGACCATGCTCCTATATCTCTCAATTTAGATTTACTCCCTCCTACGGTGGGATCTAAGTGTTGGAGATTTAATAATTCCCTCCTATTAGACCCCACATTTACCCCAGCATTTCAACATTTTTCAAGTACATTTTTTCTAGAAAATGAATCCAAACATACCTCCCCATCACTACTTTGGGACACCTTCAAAGCTGCTTCTAGAGACTTTATTATTTATTTTGTAGCTCACAAACAAAAATCCTCTTCCAAAAAATTGCAAACACTTATTTCGCATATTAAACAGTTAGAGCATTCCTTTCACTCTACTAAATCCCAGTCTGATTTGGACGTGCTTCTTAAAGCCCAATTTCTGTTTAATACACTTTCAACCGACTCTGCTAATCTGATTTTACTTAAATCCAGTGCTAAATATTATGGTGCCCAAAATGGGGCTGGGAAAATTCTCGCTAATTATCTTAAGATTATAAAAGTACAAACTAAAATTGATTCAATTTTAACTTGGGCTAACACTAGGGTTCATAGAAATTAAGATATTCTTTTAGAATTTACACATTTTTACCAATCTCCCTCTTGTCAAAAAGATATCTTACATTACTTACCTTCTATCTCCCCTTCTTCTTCTCCTGAAATAGATTTTTCTTCCCTAGAAGATGATATTCAAACTAATGATATTTTGTCCGCCATTCACTCTATTAAAAAAGGTAAAGCTCTGGGATGTGATGGGTTTACAATTTAATTCTACACTAATTTCTCCCAGATCCTTCTTCCTAAATTATATCAATTATTCCAACACTTTTTTCTCTACTCAGAATTCGGAAGGATCCTTTCAGGAGGCTTTAATATGTCTCCTTCCTAAAGAAAAGAAAGACTATACTTTATGCAAAAATGATAGGCTCATATCTTTGATCAATTTAGATTATAAGATCTTTGCAAAAATACTCGCCCTCCGCTTAGATTCTTTATTACTCTATTTGATTGAGAAGGAACAATGTGGTTTTATTAAGGGGCGGCATTTATCTGATAACACTCTACTGTTTTTTAATGTATTAAGCAAATCCAAACATATACAAATTCATTAGCAGCGATTTCATTGGACGCCGAAAAGGCTTTTGATAGAGTCAGTTGTCCTTTTATTTTTTCCAAGCTTGCTTGGTTTGGTTTTGGCCCAAAATGTATCAATTAAGTTTCTTTATTATACTTCTCTCCCAAATCCTTTATCTTAGCTAATGGTTTTGTATCTCCTTCTTTTCCGTTGCATAGAGGAGTCTGACAGAGTTGTCCCCTCTCTCCATTATTATTTATTCTTGCCCTGGAACCTTTCTTAATCAAAATCAGATTCAATAAAGTTATTACAGGGTTCCCATATAGTGACAAACTTTTAAAACTCTCAGTGTATGCAGATGACATTTTATTATTTATTTCTAATCCACAAACCTCCTTCCCAGTTTTTCTATCAGAAGTAGATGATTTTGCCCTTGTCTCCGGTTATAAATTAAATGCTGATAAATGTGAAATCCTCCCTTTAAATAGTTTATGCTTTCATGCTGATTTTTCTGCTTCATCTTTTCATTGGAATTCAAATAAGATTAAATATCTTGGTTTATGGTTCACTACCTCTATTAAAGATACCGTCACTCTAAATTTGAAAGAGTTACAATCAGTTGTATCTGTATCCACTTCGCGATGGCACCCTCACTACTTATCATGGTGAGGTCGACTAGATATCATAAAATGATGTTAGTCCCTATCATATTGTTTTATTCATCTAATATCCTAATCAATATTCCTAATTTGTATTATAAAAAGCTGTATGCTATTCTATCTAAGTTCTTATGGCATAACAAAACAGCAAGAATGTCCCTTTGTAAGCTTAAAAAACCTAAATATATGGGAGGTGTTAATTTCCCAGATTTTCACTTCTTTCATTCTGCCTTTTTTCTTAAACAATCTGCTTTTCTTTTAACTGACAATCAATATGACATTATACCTTACCCCTTATGAGTTCGAAGTTGAAAAATCTCTTTTTCAACTGTTTTCTCTTGAAGAATTTATCTCATTTTCCCACACTCCCTCCTCTCTAACTTTCCCCATTCTTAAAAATGCTCAGAAACATTCCAACCACTCTTCTCTTCTTCACAAGATGACGTACACAATGTTTAAATTCATCGCTTTGGTATAATAAACATATCAAATCTAATTAATACATTTATCTTTTGGAAGGATTTGTTTGCTCATGGTCTTAAATGGACTCATCAGCTTTTTCAAGATGGCGTCTGTATCCCATTCCCAATAATGCAATCTTGTTTTTCCCTTCCCTCATCATATCAACCCAGACACTTAGCTTGACTGCAACTGCTCAATCTTCTTATAATGATTTATCCTCTAACCTTTCCACTTGTCCCTCGACTTCTAGCATAACTTCAAGTTTATGCAATACACCTTCTGCCTCTCAAATCTATAAATCTTTAACTAACATCCCTCTTTTGCAAGATAAATTAGAAGTGGAACATAGTTGGGACTTTGACCTAAGTGAATCCTTCTCCATTTCACTCTGGAATAAGATCTGGGCTAAAATACGGAAGTCCTCTAGCGCAGCCAACACAACACAGACCCTATTTTTTGTTTATATTAGACTTCTCATTACCCCTGCTAAACTTCACAAAATTGACAGTGGTATGCCCTCTGCTTGTTGGTCTTGTGCTAATTCAACCGCTGACCTCAAACGCATGTTATTTAACTGTCCACTCATTCATACTTTTTGGACTCGAGTCTGCAACACATTAACAATATTTTTCATACCCATAATCCATTTTCCCTCACTCATATTTTCTGGGGATTATTTCTGAAGTTTGGTTGTCACAAGCCACTGAGGTGCATGTTATTGATTTACTCCTTGATGTTGCCTATCAGCAAATTACAAAATCATGGAAGGATACCTCTGCGGTTTCTTTTCAGGCATGGTGGTACGGAATCTGCTATAATCATAGGTTGGATAGAGCTTATGTATATCTCATCTCGCTTGTAATTAAAAGAGACTTACTTTGGTTGCCTTTCTCTGAATTTTTAAATGTATCTGCTAAAAAGATGTCTCTACATGAACCCTCCATTGAAGCAGTACTCAAACCACCTTGATTTTTGTAACCATTGTTGCTTTAATTCTTCCTAATTTACTGTTATATGCTAATATAATGCATTAGGAAAATTTTATTGTAATACTGTTTGCTTATACATTAACTATATATTCCCCCTTTTCCTTCTTTTGCTCTTTCTTTCCCTCCGCCCTTTTTCTTTCTTTCATCTCCCCCTTCCTCTTTCTAATAAAATGTATTATCTTCTTCTAGTTTATGATACCAATCTTGTATTATCTGTATTATGTTATACTTATTTTTCACTCATCAAATAAAAACCTTTAAAACTTAAAAAAAGAATTAAGAAATGAATACTAACCTAATAAAAATGTAATTTCAATCCTACTATACACCTCTACAAAACCCAAACCCACACGTAAAATGTTAGTTAAAAATGTAATTACACAATTTCCTAAATGAACTATAAATTAAATAATCATTATTAAATACAGACATTAAAATATATTGCTTACAATTAATTTACTTCCCACCCTGTACCCCTGTAAACATCACGACCCACACGTAAAATAAAACCAATATTTAAACAATTAACATAATTAATTAACAATTAAATACTTGATATTAATTAACAATTACTTAGTAATAAATTTAAATTAAATTACTTCCGACACTGTACTCCTATAAACCCCACAACCCAAACATAAAATGTATATTTAAAAAAAATGTAACACTACTAACATATTTATCAATGAAATAATGAATATTAATTAACAATTAATTATTAAATAATTAAAATGTAATTACTTCCTACTCTGTACCCCAATAAACTTCAAAACCCACACATAAAATTGAAGTTTTCAATGTTTTACAACACTAGTAAAAACATCAATTATGAATTGTGCACCTAAACATCCACAACCCGCTAGGGTAAAAACAAAAATGACTTATATTTAATTTAGTAACTACTAAAAAGTTTACAAATGCATTAAAAAAAAACAATAATAATGCAAAAAAATACATCATATACATTAAAACCATAGAACAAAATACATACCGATTAAAAACTGATATTATAAACAACTATATTTTTGTAATCAATATTAATGACTTCAATATTTTAAAAATCGATATTACTTACCTTAAAATCGATATTCTTGCAATTATATTCTCAATATATGTTTGACTCGATATTTCTGCGAGTCGATATTTCCAACTCGATATTTTGTCTCAACACCCTGGGTAGCATTTACAGAATCCGCTCCGAAGTCGACACTGACCTTGAGATGGGGCTACAGGTGGTCCTAATAATTTAGATGCATACATGCTCAGCAGAGTGCACGCAAAACTATTAGCTTGAAATAAAAGCATGTACAATTTTAAGTTTAAAGTAAAAATGGGTCTTTTACCAGAGAAAAGAAATGAGCAGGAAACGTGAAACTGACTGTAAAACTTGAGAAACTACATAATAGTAGCAGGGAACTCACCGTCAGGGACGAGAGAGAGAGAGATGCCAAAATGAGTGGAGATATGCTTGAGAAGCGAACAAGGTCTACAGCCACGTCTTGCTGTCAGCAACATTGAAAAGGGACAGACATGCAACTCAGAGTCATGCACGAGAGTGAAGGCAGTCTTTAAATGCAACAATCATTATGACTTAAAATGTCAAAGGCTATTTTTCTGCAGCTTACAGGGAGAGCCCATTGCTGGCTGAGCGGTTCAGAAAGCTGTGAACGTCATGGACTGGAGGTCTTGCTTACCAAGGGGCAGTTATGCTGGTTAGCGTGTTGCTACCTCGGCAGTGCTTTAAATGGGAAAAAATAAGTGCAGGTACTCATTAAAAGGAGCTAGAGGTGTGACAAGTGGGCGGGGCTAGGGGTGGGGCTAAGGCAACGGCATGATGATACATAATATGAAATATATAACAGTAAATAAAAGCATAAATCATTCAATCACTTCAAAAGTGCAAAAGTATTTCTGTATTTATACATATATATTTATAAACGATAATGAAAGTTAACAAGAAATACAGCAGATTTTGAACTCTGCACTAATTTGTGTAACAGTGCCATTTTTAAGCCCCGATTTCAGAACTGAACAACTGAACAAATATCTGGCAGTTTCAACTGGAAAAAAAGTGCCGATCCTAACTTCAGCTGTCACCTCACCTTTTTACATCCCTCCCTCCCCTTCCTTCTATGTTCATCATCTCGTCCCCCCACCCCCCGTCCCCCCAGCCAGATCCATTGCCAGTTGTCACTGGAGGTCATTTCAGGAGGGCTGCAGCGTTCCATGCTACGCACTGCTCTTTGGGCAAGGCTACTTTCAAACCCACGGATCCCTCGCTGTTATGTACATGCAGCGATTAGTTTATGGGTACACAAAGGAAAGCAGTTCCAGCGCTGTTAAAAAACAAACATGAAAAGAAAAGGTCGATGATTAAGTGTGGCCAGTGCAGCACCAGCCAGGCTATTCCATGCACCTGAGGGAGAGGGAGCTGGGGAGGGGGGCGAGGCTAAAGCATTTGTAGCTAAATGGTCATTACACGCTTAATCAACAGAGCAAGGTCTGGCTAGACCCTGCTCTGTTAATCACAGTGTGTGACGCAAACCCTCCCAAACCCCTGCAGTGAGAGGAATTACAAAGAGACGCCTCTGGACTTTACCAACGTCTCTTCAAAAGTCGACTTCATGGCTTACAAGAGCCGAAAGCAGAGCGGCATCCCTCATGCGTTGTAGGGAATATAGAACCTGAGCCTGCCCTGCCACCAATCAGGGTACCAGTACTCTCCCTGACAACAAAAAAAGTGCCGGCACTGAGGGCTAGAAAACCTGGAAGTGCCGGTACTCAGTACCGGTGAGTACCGGCCCATTTAAAGCACTGTACCTCGGTACAAGCACCCTTTTCTCCGTGCCTTCCAACACCAAGTTCCGGCTTTACCTTTCCACGGCAGAGAGCCGGATGCATGCTCAGATGTGCAGAAGGAGAAGATCCCACAGAAATGGAGCAGGGAGAGCAAATGACCTCCACCAGGAAGGTCACATTGAGAAGCATGGGTTTGGGTCAGCTGCAGTGCACTTCCACTGACTGCAGCGGTTGCCACCGAGCGGCTTGCAGAGGAGAGCTGCGGAAGAAGGGGTGCCGAGCTCATGGGAGGAGGGAGAAGTGTAGGTGTGCTCCTGGACTTGACAGACATAAGTAAACGAGGCGGGACTCCTCACGATAAACAGAAGTGAATAGTGATTCAAGGTTGTTTTAAATATATCAAACGGCATCTCTTGGCTTAATGTGGTCCCGGATTGCAGTTGAAAGTTGAAACAAAGTAATCAGCACAAAGAATGCCGCTGCCCGCGTCCCCCACAGGGGGACATCAGCAGGGCAGCCCCCTTAGTGCCCATTAGTCGGAGCCCCCCCTTTCAGTCCTCGTAGAGGGGGAGGCTCGAGCAGTTCACCAGCCCCTCCCCTGGTCACGTGCACCAGTGACGTGCATCCGGGGGAGGGCATGTGGGGGGCGGGCCGGGTATTTAGGCTCCTGTCGCCCAGTATGCGACCTCTTCGTGGTCATTCTGCCCTCATTGCCACTTCCTGTCCAGCCTCTGTGCCGGTCGTCCTGCGCCTGCCTGCCTCGCTGCATGTCCCCTCACCCTGTACCGTACGTGTTGAACGTGCCTCCCTTCCCAGAAGTGGGGCGGCTGTGCCCGGCCCCGCCGTGGCTGCGTCCATAATGGGGGGAGAGCATCTCCCGGGGACAAGGGGAGTGGGCAGCCCTCTAGTGCCTGATAGGTTAGCGAGGCGCAGCTTTGGGTGGGGGTATTTGCTGTTATGGCCGAGGCGACAAAACCCTCGTGGTCAGCGCACCTCGCTACAACTCTCTTGGTTGTGAGCACGTCCCGAGGCCACCAACATGGGGTCAACTAACCTCCGCGTAAGCTCACCTGGTGTGAGCACGTTCGAGGCTCGGTCACTGCTCTGGGCCTGCATTGCCTTTGCTGCTTGGCTCCGGTGTTGCGCCCTGTTTTGTTTGTTCAGTTTTTATGGCGCCCACGCGAGGAGGTCAACACCCCCCACCTCCCCCGCAGGGTCGCAACGGGAAATGGCGTTTTTAACTACGAGACTGCATCATTTTCCACCTTGTTTACATGGCACTCCCGGCATCATATCGGGCGCTCTCACAGGGCACCCGCTCCTCGTTGCTGGATGCTATTTTATATATGTTACCATTTTTATTTTCGGTACATTTCTTTTGCCCGCATCGGACGTAATTTTCATTTCGTTTGCATTCGTAGTTCTGGTGCATATTCAAATCTGCCCGCATCATCGCCCGTGCGCGGTTGCAGTAACAGGATTCGCTTGGACTGGCACGAGTTTTATTGCCCTCACTGGCGAGCGTGTGTGTTAGGCATGTTCATGCTTGCCGTGGTGTGTTACATTTTCTGTGTTGCGTTGGCCCGCATTTATGCTACGCATTCCTCCACACCCCACCCCTTTGGGGGGCAAGGCTGCTAGCCCGGTCGTTGCCGTGGCTGCGGCCGCCTTGGGGGCTGGACAGCCCCAGGTGCTAGTTGGGAGGGGAGGGGGGAGCCGGCTGTGTGAGCGGG
Organism: Lissotriton helveticus; assembly: GCF_964261635.1. Taxonomy (NCBI): domain Eukaryota; kingdom Metazoa; phylum Chordata; class Amphibia; order Caudata; family Salamandridae; genus Lissotriton; species Lissotriton helveticus. The sequence goes on along the minus strand of NC_136070.1, from coordinate 104,862,011 downwards.
CACCCCCCGCCTTCCATTCGCCCGTAGATGCGTGGGGGCATTGAGACGCTCCAACCCTCAGGGTGAAGGGGGGGCTAGGTAGGCCCCTAGCTGGCACGGCTACGGGGCCTCTGCCCACACGGGTTTGGTACCAAGGCCCGAAGTGGGCAAGTCGCGTGGGGGCGGGGTGCAGGCAGGAAGTGCTGCGAGGCTCCTTCTCTCGCCCGCAGCTTTTTCTGTGTCCTTCTTTAGATTTTAGTCAGCCCTCCCCCAGCCCTCAGTGTTTAGGGCATCGATCGCCTGGCCATTGCCGGGACCCACCGCACTACGATCTATGTTCGGCGAAAAGGCAGAAGAAGCACTGCTGCAGGTATATCGTATTGGCGCTAGCAGCACCCAGTGTCACGCTCTCCTGCTGCCTACTTGAGCTCTCTGCACGGCAGGCAGCGCGGGTGATAGGCGGTGAGTCCGAGGACATTTTCTGTAGTACTTCTGAGGGCACAGGTTTAGGTTAGCCTGTCCGGTACACTAAGTTGTTTACACTGCAGTGTGCCCAGGTGTCCCATAGCGGGGCTGCATTCGGGCAGACCAACAGCAGTGTATTTGGCGCCACCCCTCTCCAAAGCACACATGTTTCATTCTGCCATCATTGTTATTAATCGTTAGCACATCCTGGGTGCGCATATGTAGGAGTGACGCTGGCATTGCTAATAAGGGGAATCGCCACTTTGCCACCTTGACTGCGGCCAACAATGAGGAATGTATAGTTTGGGTGATTAATCAGGATTTCCCAGTTGTGGAATTACCATATCGGGGATGCCCCCCTGAATACATGACTGAGGTCCTTCCTCGGTCGCAGGTGCACAGGGCCCTCAGTTGGCACGTTATCATACACCGAAGGTTATGGCCTGCTGGGAGATCCCCGATGTGCACAATTTACTGTTACATGTGGTGTGTTCACCGCGCCCCCCCCCCATTACAGGCCTCATATGGCTAGGCCAGGCAGATGGCCAGATTGTCCCGGTTACCGGCGGCTCCTGCCCCGGTGCCCTTGTTGTTGCGGACTGCGATCCCTAGGGGAGAGGGGTAACAGTGACGCTTTACAGTGCGTTCACCCCGCCTCCCCACCCGAATATGGCCTGATCGTCCCTGGTTACCGGCAGCTCTCGGCCCGATGCCCTTAATGGGCAGACTATGATCTCAGAGGATCTCCTGTGGGGGAGGGGTAGCAACGCTTCCGCTCCACCTCCCAATTATCCTAGGTCGGGTCGGAGGGTCTGAGCGTCCCTGGTTCCCGGCGGCTATTGGCCCGGTGACCTGGATCGAGACAGCGTTCCTCAAGGGCTACCCTGGGGGGGATGGGTAGCAGCGACGCTCGCCAGTGTGTTCACCCCCCACCCGAATTTTGCTAGGCCAGACTGCTTGCTGGCTCAAGTGCCCTGGGTTCAGCGTGTGGCCATCCCCGAGCCTCATCACGGCTATTTGCAGGCCTCGGGGGAGATGCTGGGCAGTAGGCGGATGCTCCAGGGTGAGGTCGGCCTGGCAGTTGTTATGATCGATGCCTCCGCGGTCGTGGGGCAGCACTGGCCCGGCAGGCTACATGGGGTGTCCTGATTCCCCGGTGTGCCGGCTCCGGTCCCGTCCTCAAATTCAGGACAAAACGTGGTATCTCACTGTGCCTATTGTGTGGGGCAGTTTTGGGCTGAACGGGCATTATTACGGTGCTCATGTTGTGAGCTCTATACCTTCGGGTCGTGCATGTTTTAGGGCTACTTCGTGGCTGTGCTCATGGCATAGGGCGCACGGGATGAGTTTTCTGCGTGTTTTGTTTAGACAGTTTAGTACCATTACTGCGTTGATGGTCCCGACTTGCGGGTTGGGGCCAGCGGTGTTTGGCCGGAGGGACACTGCCGCGTTGTGTGGCGTTCTGCCCAGGAAGGATGGAGATGATTGTAATATGTTTTATTTATTAATTTTAGCCGTTTTAATATATCACGGACTTTACCCGTAGGTGTCACCCCGCTTCGAAAATAATAACCGTTGTGATACTGGAGAAAACATTTACTAGTCAGCATGTTACAAGAGCAAACGTTACGTCACAGGAATAGTGACAATTGTGCATGTATCAAGAGCAAACAAATTACAAGTATAATTTATTATTAGTATGTCCCGAGCGAAGTTTTTACCACCCCTTTAGTTAAGCGGAGCGGTTATATGTATGGGATGAGAACCTGTCGTATCACTCAGTCACAGGTTGTAGAACTGCTTGAACGGTGTGACGATGGGCAACATTAAAGTGACGGAGACAGTGTAGGAGACTGTGTCGGGTGTGTGGTTAAGCCTTTGCTGAACATCAGCAACAGGACAGCGGGCAGCTGATTGACCACGTGCTATGCACTATCTTTACTTTAAAGCATGTTGTGGAACTAGGGAAGGTAACTTACCTTAGCTCGAAACTGAACCGCGGTGAACGGTTTTTCGGGCGGGCGGCCCTCTCCCAACCCGGAATGCGCCCGGCTGAAACAAAGTTCTGCGTTGTGCACGTTTTCAGACGATGTGGGTAAACCTAGTTCGATTCTTGCAGTGACGCTCCGCAGCCCGCTGCAGTACGCCATCATGTCACACTCCTTATTTGCCTTTTTTAGCGCAGACTTTACCCTATGGTGTCAGTGCGCTCCCCAATAGGAACAGTACTGATACAAAAGAGCACCATAGGTGAACACATTACTAAACCAAACGCTAAGTTACATTAAGTAATGTGACAAAGGTGAGCAAACAATACAAGAGTTATCAAACTGTGCGTTACAGGAGGAAGAAGTGACAGGACACCCAGCCTCTCACCTATCGGGCAAGCATGAACGCAGCAGGGGAGGGACCCAAAGATAATTCACCCTGCCACGAAAACGTCCAGTGATACTCACTTTCATGAGTTGACCCAGGCATTATATTTTCTGCCTCCCAGACAGCACAAATTTTCCTCAGAGGCACCGGGGGGCTTCACAACGATATCGGGAGGAAGTACACTGTGAGGAACAGTTTCAATAATTTTACATAGCAGTCAAGGGTAGATAGCCAGGTGTGACTTGTTCCTCTTTCAGTGTAATAATGTGTGACAGTTCAACAAGGTGGGGGACAATTTCGCCATTTCATTGGGTAACACAGGATTGGGTAGCAGTCTGGGTGCCTTCTGCCTATTTTGCTGGCAGGGCGGTGCCAATAAATGAGTCCGGTCATATTTACACCCCCCCCCCCCGTTTATGGTGCTGCAGGCCACTGCTGTATTTGTGTCTACTTGTGTATACTTCAGTGTAGAAGAGGGTGTATGTCCAGGCACGAAGTTGATGCAGCAGATGATGTACTTTAGCACAGTGGGGTTGCTGAGGCGTGAGTGGGTGTGAAGAGACATGTCTCCCAGCACACATTTTAATTTAGTCTTATTTAATGTGAATGTTATAGCGTTAACTTTAACCGAAGGTGTCTGAGTGCCTCTCAATAGGACCAGTCACCAACATAGTCACTCCAAAGGTGCTTCACAGGAGGGGAAAAACTGACAAGAGTGCAAGTTACAAAAGAGTTCAAAGCACAAGTAGAGGTATAAGACTGCAATACATGGCTGCTGGTGCAAGCACCAGAAGCAAACACGATGTAAGAGGTAGCAAACACTGTGTTTCGAGATAAAAGTGACATGTACAGGTAACAACAGAGTACCAAAACAGGTAGAAGGATAATACTGCAATAAATGGCGGACTCTCTAACCCCAAGTACACTATGGGAAGACACTTCCATTGTCATGGAGAATAGAACTTGCTATAATAAAAAGGCCTTCTGCAGATAATGGAAAGGGCCTTAATTGTATTTGGAAGTGCCATTAAAGGAGGAGAACTTGGAGGTCAGTTTGGAGGCCTGGGATGAGGAAGGTTCCTGGGTAGAATGGTAAGGGGTCGAGTTAGGAATGTGATTAAATCACACACACCAAAGTGCAATGATCATTATCAGGCTCAGCATCTGAATAATTGACTTAATTTCACCACACTACACTACCACCTCTGTCAGTACACAAGTGCGTGCCACACCCTACTCCTTCCGAGAATGTATAGGGGCAAGCCAGTTCTCATAGTTGACAAACAGGCTTGGCCTGGTAAGGTGGGGGGCATTGAGGGCCCCTGCCTCATTGCAGAAAATATAGAGTGGTATATTAGGGGGGGCAGGGCTTCTAATAGATGTTTTAATGTCTCACATGCAGGAACCGCGCTGGAGAACCGCCCGACTCACATGGGGGGCCACCAGAACCATCAACAGGTATAAGGGTCATGCACACTGGGGGGGCAGTGAGCTAGGGTCTGGTGCACCCAGGTTCTCCCCAGGAGTCACCACTGTCCCTGTTTGAGAGCACGCAGGTTACGCCCTATGTAAGTAATACATTTGGTAGTCAACTGGTGAATCTGGACTTCCGTAAGAGCGACTTCCTGGCCCACGCTGAGACATTCACATAAAGTTGCATCATCAGTTTCTTACACTCAGGCCCATTGGCAAGATGGTGATGCGGGATAAATTGCACATAATTTTGGGCTGATTAGCCACACATACCTCCTCCAGGCTGACCCCACTAGGACCTGCTAGTCTGGCTCCGCTTTCGGTCTGGCTGATACAATATGACTGTCCTGTACTTACGGTGCCAGGCTTTTGGACTGACTGTGGATATTTATGATACCCTGCTCCAACTGAGCTATGTCAGTCCCATACCTTACCAGGCAGTTTGTCTCCCAAAATATCGTATATAGGTCTGTCTCTCACAGGCACACTTTGAGATAGGGTTCTTCTTAGGGTTTCTTGCTGGCCAAATGGGAGCAATTACTGTAAGGGGTCTCCCGCATCCTCATTGTTATTGCCAGCTATAAAGTGTCATCCTTAGCCTTAAGGTCACTCATAATGCACCGAAAGGATGGAAATGTCACACAGGACAGTTGAGACCTGGGCGGACATGGATGGGGGCAGCTAGCTCCAGTGAGCTAGGCAAGGAAGCTAGCGACTCTTCGAGGGTAGCTAACGGCTAGGGCAGCTGACTCAGAAGCCAGAGACCCAGGTTCGAGTCGATTGAAAGGCACAAAAAATAAAAATGTGTGCCTCTGTAATACGACTGGTGCAATTGTATTGTGTTGCTCCATTTCTAGATGTGGGCAGGTAATAACAGTGTTAATGCGAACTGCAGGGTTCACACGCAGTGGAGGGCCCTGGGCTAGGCACTAGAAAGCGTGCGGCCCGAGTCAGATTTATTTAGTGGTTATTCAGGTCTAGGGTGGGGAGATCTTAGGCGATATTTACATACCCGAAAGTGCATAGTGAGAAAGTAATAGCGTTCCAAATTTCCCAACTTGATTTTACACCTGAACAGGGTGCTGGTCAAACAGCCGCCTGGGGTCCAACGAACGCCCAATGGGGGTGACCGGTCACGATACAGACATATAGTTACTCTGCACTGTGTACTGGAAGGGAGATTGCTAAGTAGGTCTCAAAAGAACCTTCTCGCATGATGGGGACAATTAGTGACCTGCCTAGAGAGGTAAGCCTTGTATCTAGGGAGAGGATGCCTAGAGAGATAGCTTGGTCGGTGTGCACAGGCAGGTGATTCCAGCAGGGGCCTAGCTAAGTGGCTGCCAGGCAGGGGCTTACACAACTAAGGTGATTACATTAAGGTTGCAAGCATGCACCAAGAAATGGATGCTCAAGCCCATCGCCCGTAAGATAACCCAAGTCAGACAACTACACCTGCGCTAGAGCCAGAGTGGCAAGATAGTTCCCAAGGTGAGAGATGGCCATTGTCGCGTTAGAAATATAGATGGAGGAATCCAGAGAGTCCGCCTCCCCCCGTTCCGATCCGCAGCCACCGAAGTGATCTGGGGCGTACCTCAAGGATCCTCGCTCAGCCCCACCCTCTTCAACGTCTACATGAGTCCCCTCGCAGCCATCGCACGCCAACACAACCTAAACATCATCTCCTACGCTGACGACACCCAGCTGATCCTCTCCCTCACCAACGACCCGCCACCGCCAGAGCCAGCCTCCAGGAAGCAATGAAAGACGTCGCAGAGTGGATGAAGACCAGCCGCCTGAAACTGAACTCAGACAAGACGGAAGTCCTCATCCTGGGCTCATCCCCCTCCGCCTGGGACGACTCCTGGTGGCCCCCTTCCCTGGGCACCACACCCAAGCCAACGTACCATGCACGCAACCTGGGCTTCATCTTGGACTCCTCCTTCACGATGACCAAACAAGTCAACGCTGTCTTGTCATCCTGTTTCAACACCCTGCGCATGCTCTGAAAGATCTTCCCGTGGATCCCCACCGAAACCAGGAAGACGGTCACCCAGGCCCTCGTCACAGCCGACTGGACTACGGGAACACCCTCTACGCAGGAACCACAGCCAAACTCCAGAAAAGACTCCAGCGCGTACAGAACGCTTCTGCACGACTCATCCTGGACATCCCCCGCCACGACCACATCTCTGTTCATCTGAGAGACCTGCACTGGCTCCCCGTCAGCAAGAGGATCACGTTCAGACTCCTCACCCACGCACACAAGGCTCTCCACGACTTGGGACAAAAGTACCTCAACAACCGCCTCACATTCTACACACCCACCCGCTAGCTCCGCTCGACCGGCCTCGCCCTCGCCACCGTCCCATGTACTCGCAGAGCCACCGCCGGAGGAAGATCCTTCTCCTACCTGGCGGCGAAGACATGGAACTCCCTCCCCATCCACCTACGGCTGACCCAGGACCATCTCTCCTTCAGGAAACAACTCAAGACCTGGCTTTTCGAGCAGTAGCGGACCCCCCCCCACTCCCAGCGCCGTGAGACCCTAGCGGGTGAGTAGCGCGCTTTATAAATTCACCTGATTGATTGATTGCTGGGCCAAAAACCTTATCACAAAGTCAATGGGGGATAGCAGGCGGTGAGGTGTCTTTAAGGGACGGCTAGTGCATTATAGGGCTGAAGTGGGTGGTGGAACAGCGTTGGCAGGGACACAGATGTGTCCCCAGGAATCCAGCATGAAAGGGCTATAGCTAGACATGCGACCCACGATCTTGGAGTTGGCACTTCACGAAATGTGCAATGTCTTAGGAAGGGACACCTTGCACTATTCCTTCATAACTGTTGTGACCCCATTGTTATGGGCACCAGGGACAATTTGAACATAACTATGAATTTGGTTGGTCAATATGGCAAAGTCAGGATGGATATGTTTCTCCTAGACGTGCGGGAGGCACTGGAAGCTGCGGGATATAAGTGGGGAACTCTGAGGTGGGGGGCTCTGTCATCGACTGCAGCCTCCTCCAGAGCTGTGGCAGAGTTACAGGGTGATCTGGAGGCAGACTGGTACAGTAAGGGTACCTCTGCGGCAGACTGGTACAGTAAGGGTACCTCTGCCTGGCACAGTAAGGGTGCCTGAGCCAAAGACCTGGAGCCGCAGGGAGGTTCTGGGGAAACCGCGATGGCGCCCCGTTAGTCCTTCGGGCGGTTGGGGGCCTGACCAACCGGGGGTGTGCCATACCACGCTCCGCCCTGAAAGGGGCGGGAGTAGAATGCATGATCACGTGATCCAGAAGGGGATCTACAAAGGTGCTGCACTGTCTGGGCGACGACCCACCGTGCCGGCTGGCTCATTAGGCGGGCGGGGCAGCAAGGGGCTGCCTGCCCTGGATCGCCCGTAAGATAACCCACAGATAACGGCATACTTTGTGTATGAAAATAAACCTGCAGCAGTTCTTTACCCATAACAATGTGTCCTGTGTAATCATTATATGGGCAAGGGTATGAAATGCAAGGGGGAGCGGATGACGGTGTGGGCACTATGCCGCTGCCCGCATCCCCCACAGGGGGACATCAGCAGGGCAGCCCCCTTAGTGCTCATTAGTCAGAGCCCCCCCTTCAGTCCTCGTAGAGGGGGAGGCTTGGGCAGTTCACCAGCCCCTCCCCTGGCCAGGTGCACCAGTGACGTGCATCCGGGGGAGGGCACGTGGGGGGCAGGCCGGGTATTTAGGCCCCTGCCGCCCAGTATGGGACCTCTTCGTGATCGTTCTGCCCTCCTTGCCGCTTCCTGTCCGGCCTCTGTGCCGGTTGTCCTGCGCCTGCCTGCCTTGCTGCACCCACCCTATCCTCGTACCCAGCAGCTGGGCAGGTGGCATGCTGATTTGGACGTTCTAATGTTTTCTTTTGTGTTGCAGGCGGAGTCACAGGGCTATCTGGAGGCAGACTGGTACAGTAAGGGTACCTCTGCGGCAGACTGGTACAGTAAGGGTAGCTATGCCTGGCACAGTAAGGGTGCCTGAGCCAAAGACCTGGAGCCGCAGGGAGGTTCCGGGGAAACCGCGATGGCGCCCCGTTAGTCCTTCGGGCGGTTGGGGGCCTGACCAACCGGGGATGTGCCATACCACGCTCCGCCCTGAAAGGGGCGGTAGTAGAATGCATGATCACGTGATCCAGAAGGGAATCTACAAAGGTGCTGCACTGTCCAGGCGTCGACCCACTGTGCCGGCTGGCTCATTAGGCGGGCGGGGCAGCGAGGGGCTGCCTGCCCTGGATCGCCCGTAAGATAACCCACAGATAACGGCATACTTTGTGTATAAAAAAAAACATACAGCAGTTCTTTACCCATAACAATGTGTCCTGTGTAATCATTATATGGGCAAGTGTATAAAATGCAAGGGGGAGCGGATGACGGTGTGGGCACTAAGTACTAAGCAAGGAAGACACGCTGCCCGGGCCTTTTTTCCCCTCACAAACAATACATTTCACACATCTCCCGGTGCCACTCACCACTGCCTTTTTAAAAGGGGAAAAAGCCATTGAGCTGTGGTCTCTGAAGCGGCAAGAAGTAGCATAGTTCCCTGTAAGGTGTGCATGCACACCTATGGTTCCCCTGTGCGCAGTCTCTTATCTGGAGACACAACACAGCACATCCCGCGAGAGACCAGTATTCATTTTTATTTCAGAGCCCATGTGGTGCTGCAATTAACATGAATACTTTCAAAAAGGCACACAATCAGCCCTACAGCTGCCTTCTATTAATAAGAGATGCACTAACTCTAGAAGCACTTGGGTGCTTTCAGAATCACTAATATATATTAGTGATTCTGAAAGCGCACATCGTGCTTCTAGACTTGCTGCATGCTTTTTAATAATACAGCCTGGCTGCACGGCAGATTGTGTGCCTCTTTGAAAGTATTGATATTAATTGCAGCGCCTGTGTGGTGCTCCTATTGACATGGATACTTTCAAAAAGGTGCGCAATCTGCCATACAGCCGAGCTCTATTAACAAGGGATGTATCGACTCTAGAAGCACTGCTTTCAGTATCACAAATGTGTAGTCAGTCGCAGCCCGTCCCCTGCCAAAGTGGCAGGGCGCGCCGGGGGAGTGAGCTGTGGGGAAAGGTAATGAGGGGTTGGGGACAAAAAACTAAATAAAAAACGTACCTGATTACCTGATTGTCGCCGCCTCCATCGTCCGCTCCATTGCGCTCTTCCTGTTTGAGGGACAGCCTACCAGACTGTACTATGGCCAATCATGATTGGCCTGAGCTCTATGACTTTGCGCTCTCAGCAGGCAGACTGGAAGCCTGCGCCTGCGCCTGCGCCTGCATCCTCCAGCCTCAGCAGCTGGGACTTGAAAAAGCTTCACTGTGCATGAGATGTTTGGCCGGCCTGAAATGGCCAACCAAACACCTCATGCGCACTGAAGGGAAAAGGATGCCCTGGCACTCCCCACCACAGTGTCATCCCCTAGACCCGCCCTCAAGACACGTCAGAGTCCTGAGGGCGGGTCCAGGAGGATTAAAATAAAGCTATAGTAAAACGGTCTAGAAACCCGTTTTATTATCATTTTACTTGCGGTTGGTGACAGGGAGGCGGCACTCCTCCGCTCTAATAGGCTGCTGCTGTGTATAGTGCTTCTAGATGTGCTGCATACCTTGCTAATAGGCTCGGCTGCAGAGCAGATTGATTACCTGCCACAGACAGGCCGATGTGAGAGAAGACTTCTGCTCAGAGGAGCTCCCTAACTCCACTGCTTGTATGAAGACTGAGCTTCCCTGTATGTGTATGAGTCCCAGAAGTAGCCATATTTCTATGTTTTAGCAGGGGCAATGTGGGGTGCAAACTGCAGTGGCCTTCCTGGCGAGAGCCCTGGCACCTATGTATATATTTTGTTTTACAATTTAAGCACTGGGTCACAGGGACCCCCGGAGAAGCACAATATGAGGCGCTAAACAGTGCTGCTATCGGCGATGTTTGAAGTCATGTTCTCTAAAGCTTCCTCTGGCTGTCGGAATACCCCTGAACAAACAGGAGGAAGGATTCTTTTACTTGGGCCCCGGGTACCTGACTCCTCATGCGCACACTTTAACCGACGAGGCTCAGAGGAGGGAGAGGTCGAGCTGCTCTGTGGGAAGTTAGTCAATAGAAGGGACTGGAGATTAGTATCCTTTGGGGTAGAGGGCCATCCCAGTGAGGTCTAAGAGAGGCACGTCCCCTGTTTGGAGGGTGCAGATGATTCCAGTGAAGGTGTCATCTTCCAGATGTGGGTGAGTAGAGAGTTATGTCTTTGTCATCTCCAGATGGCCCACAACCCTTCTGCGCCTGTCCACCAGGACACATATTTCAACATTTCTCCTGATTCGCCAAGTGCTTCCTGTATTGAGACGCATGGTCTGTAGGGATATGCCGTGTCAGACAGTATAAGACACGATCCTGTTCAGTCCAGGTGCCACATTGCATCCTAGATCTAGGTCCTCGGTGCCTCATACTATATGCCTGATTTTTAATTTTGAGCCAGGTGGAAACTGCGCTTAGTCCAGTAGTTTTGCCTTCCTGTTTTACCTGAAGCTAATATTGTGGCTAACAGACTGGAATACCACAAGGCACCTACGTTTGACATGAACATTCTTCATGTTAGTCTCCATTACGACAGGAGAATGTATCACCGGAAGCAAACCCCACACAGGGAAACAGCGGTACCCGTGTGGCGCTCCTATTAACATGGATACTTTAAAAAAGGCATGCAATCTGCCGTGCAGCCACTGTAGTGTAGTTCCTCTATCCCTAATAGGCTCTGCGCATTAGAATAATATACACTATAGATATACATAGGACTGAGGTCAGTATGTCTCTATCGAGTACATTAAACTTAATTGTGTGTGACAGCTAACTCAGAGGTCACTAGGAACTTTCTCGAATGAACAAGAAGGGATAAGTCTCTGACAACCGCATAAACATGACAACTTTGTTTCCCTTAGAGTCGGAACAATATCTTCAGAGTCGTGGAAACAATACATAACTATTTCACTCAATCAATTGTGCATGCTTCGTTTCTACAGAGTTGCACATAAATAGAGTGACGGGCGTTTCAATAAAAAGGGTTCATTGAACAGTCTTCTTTCTCATGCAAGAGATATGAACTGCTACAATCTTAAGACAGAATGCAAAGTATAATGCGTACAGCATAAACAGTGATATAAAATAATACTGTAATAGCATCGTCTGTTGCCATGACATATATAAAAATGCATACATAAATAACACAGGCTAAAATACTCAACTGGTGCTTCTAAAATACGCCTACCCCAATGTACCTAACCTAGGTCTAGTACGAGGGAAGAAGTAGGTGCTGGTTTAGCATTGGTTTAGTTTTGCCAAGAATTGCCAAAGGTTTATCTAGGTTCTAATCAGCTCCATACCTTAGAATAAGAGAGGTTGGTATCTCTTTCCCGGGACTCGATTTCCCAACACCCCGAAAGGGGAGTCAGAAACACTGGAGCTGGATTCTCGGAAGGACAATGACAGCTTCTGGTCAGTGTTTCTGCTGGGGAGTTGGCTTCCTTCAGTACTTGCTGTGGCAAGCTGCGTTGTGCAAGTAGGTAGTCGAACTACACCGAACCACACCGTGCTTTGTCATAGCAAGTGAAGGTATATTTATACCTTGAAGGTGTTTAGGAATGCCAGTATTGACATAAGAGTTGGGCATATGAACGTCATGAATGAACCTCTAAGGAATAGATGTTCATGCATAATAATGAGTTTCTTGGAGAAATCAATATTCAAGCAAGGGGATGTCCCTAACGGCTTAAGAATCTGGTTTTCCAAGAAATCGTGATGACGTAGATGAATGGATGTAAGTAGCCATGCCTGTATTTGGGTAGCATGGGCTATGCCTAAATAAGGACCGGGTTTCTATGCCTATATAAGGGCAATGGAAATTGTACCTATATAAGGGCATTAATCGGTAAATTCATACGGAATCTAAATCGATACACAACACCCACTCCACTTTCGTATGTACGACGTTACTAAATTGTAAACATGATAACATATCTAAAATGTATCTACACACGAAGTGCGTAAAGCATGTTACAAACACATTGGAAATAATGTATTCAAACTATTGCATTGGTGCTGTACACATTAAAGCAAGTATTCATTCATAGCATATTTTTGACATTTTGAAATGCAAACATGAATGAATCATAAATATATACATTTATGAAATGGCTCGTAAATACAGAAGAAAAAGGGCTGAAACAATTTCATGTCAGATTACATAAAACTGTTTGTGGACAAGGTCATATATTGTCTCTGGAAGTATTCAAAGAATTCTTGTTCTCTATGAATAGTTCTACTATAAGCAGATTACTTTGTGTCAAAAAAGAAAAAATACAAATTTGGAAAAAAAAATTAATCAGAGGAAAATTCAAAGTCTCTCAGAACACTGTGTGCCGAAATCAAAAGTCAATGTTAGGGCTGGGAGAAAACATGAAATCTTCTATGTCTGTTGACAAAAAGGCTTCTACCATTGTAGGCGAAAGTTGGATTAACTCGTTTAGAAGATTAACCGCACATAGATGTGAAGCATCGCCTTCAGCATTGGTTGCATCAGCAATGTTCGAATTGGATGGTACCTGCATGCCTATTATTTCCTCTAGTACCTCAGCATCAGCAGTTTGCGTCTGTGAGATCTCAATGAATGCCGCCACCAGAATTGGTAGCCGCTGGGGACAACACGGAGCATGGGCCCTTACAGGGTCCAGCAAAGTATCAACATCCGTTGGCATGACTGATGAAAGTGACTCGCATGCATTCTTCTCTGCATAGCAGGCAGTGTAGAACAGGTAAGATGCAATCTTGCCAGATTGGTCTGAATGACGGAAACCATGTGCTATTTAATTCTCATAGACGAGGTAAACCCAGAATTTGAACGATGCGTTCACAACACTTCATCGCCCGTAGAGTTATTTTCCATGGAGAACTGGGTGTCGCTGGTGATTTGGCTTGCCATATCGCAGAGGTAGAAGCAAAAATAGTATCCCTGAAACTAGTCTAAAAAGCAGTGGCAGTCCTCCAAACACAGAGTGCACGAAGTTGGGAAATATTCTGAGGACTGCTTGAAAAGGCGCTAACAGTCCGTAAACATTCTTAAATAGATGTACAATACGGCTCGTATCAGACATGTTTAAGATACGACTTAACATTTCTGAGAAATGTATAGGGCAGTTTGTATTCAAATGGGCATGTATCTCGGCAGAAATACTTGCGACTTGTAGATCATAGGTTTCTTTGGCCACGGTCAGTGGCACCGTTTTTTGCAAAAGAATGGCTTTCATTCTGCTTAGAGTTTCAATTTGTATAGAAGAGATGTTCAGTGAAGGCCATAGAGTCAACTCTCTGACTGTCTTGGTTTTTGGAAACATAACTTGCATACAGCAAGTGACCCTGGATGACACAGTTACTAGATATGGTATACCTTGTAACATGCCACAGCAGCTATGATCGTTCAACATGAGGTAGCTCCCATTCTAAAGTTGTCCAAAAATTGGATCAATCACTGCAGCTGGTGAACCTTGCAGGTGACAGGATAGGTTGTGAGAGGAACCATCACAGGCCTCATGTAAATGAATACCCTGACAAAGGGGAGAACCGCTTAGTGCATTTTCACAGTTTGAACCGCTAAGAAACACCTCACGCCCCCCCACTCCAACATCTGTGTGTATGGTAAATCCCAGGATGTCTTGATGTATTCTTTACCCAACCTTTCATATTTGCATGCTGGTATGTGTTTTAGGGAATACTGAAAATGGAAAATTGTAACAGGCAGAGTGATTGTTCCATGTATAATGCATCCAGCAGCTGTTTTTTCTGCCACTGTGAATGGTAATCTTTCTAGCTTTTTAATGCTTAGCACCGTATTGTCTGCTCCCCTTTGTGCCAGTTTGATCTGTTTATCAGTAATATTGAATTCTGAACAGTGACGTAGTATTGATTAAACGCCAGGCACATAGCCTGAACAAAGGTTTTGTAACGTCCAGCCTAATAGCATGATAGAACGTAGTTGCGACTGACCATGTTGCAAAATGACCAAGTCCTGTTCCATGATGTCTATGGCAGAAGACACTACGCTGTCCAATGAATATATCCTGGACGACAGAGTCGTTAACCCATTGTCAACTGCAGAGAGACATTTCTCTAAATTAATACAATCAATTTCTAGTATTTGTTTTGCAGTCTCTGCTTGCGTAATCTTCCATATTTCATTATATGCAACATATATACTGGCATATATGAACCGTTTTTGACGCGTTTTTTTTGGTCCTAACAAGAATTCCCCAAGGTCTGCCCCATCTTTAAGTAAAGATAAGTGTTGCTTTACATCCTTAAGTGTAACTCCTTGTAGCCAATCAAGGCAGAGCTGCCCTACACTGTAGGTTGTTACTATTCCAGGATGCTGTCTTTGAACATATTCAGTCTGGCCTATTGATTTTAAATCCTTGTGTTTTGTTCAGGAATCTATCTTGACAGTTGTTTGTGTCTGTGGGCCAGATCAACCATTTATTGCAATCTGGATCTGTTCTGTTGTGATGCAATATAGTATGTACGTCGACCTCCCCCTCTGAAGTGTTATCACTCTCAGGTGTAGGTGTAGGTATGGGCGGATTGTTCATGTCTTTGATCTTGGCTAACCCAAGGCAAGACGTCTGTTGGACAGTGTCATTCAAAAACATAATTTGCTTAGTGATGATACAGGCTCTAAACATATCTTCTACACCCTTTACCTGCCAATCTTTCGAACCCCGGACAGTTTTTATCTCAATGTTGTCTTTCCAAAAGTCGAAACCTAGTCTAGACAGTTGGGCAAAAAAGGCTGCAGAATAAATCTGTTTTGTATTGGTCAACATACTTTTCCTTCCTGTTCTGTTCACATTTCTAAAGTAAAATGTTTCTGGATTGGATACATTGAACCCTTAAAAGTATGGAAATTTCATAGCAAATGTTTTTGAGCTACTCTTTTGTGGCGTGGGACAATGTTCCCATTGGTTATACATTAATACATTTCTAGGACTTGCAGATTTGTGCGAAAAATGATGACCATAATGGTTATAACAATACATTTGTTCATAGTCTGAAGAACCTTCTAAATATTCTTGATTTGTGAATACTGCAGAAATTTCTAAATCTGACATCATATTATTAACAGTCTCGAAGTCCCAATCATCAGAAAAGGTACTAGATGAAACAAAGTCACGCAATAAAATCTTGAATGAGTGTGGAATCTCCAACAGCTCAGATGGGCCAAAAATGTCATATTCTGTTTTGTCCCAGGCTATACCATCAGGTATATGAACGGCTCTGATGTTTACTGCTGACAAGTCTGTTCATTCACGATGGGATGATTTGTGTGGCTTGAGGAGTAAGTTGACGTTCTTACTTGCTGTGTCTATTTTGACATATCTTCCATTTATCAGCATACCCAGAGTTATTACTAGAGCCAACCAAAGTAGAAGAACAAATATTCCCAACACCATCCAAAGTTCAATCCATGGTGAAACCAGATAAGTCTTTTCCAGGTGATAAAAAAGTTCTGCTGCTTGTTCTTTGAAAGTTATTTTCGCTGGCGTTGTTTCAGGTTCTCTGGGATCCTCAGAAAACGTATCAAAGATAATGAAATAGCCAGAGGCAGTTCTGTCAATATTTAGGATAGCATCCGGATTTGTTGAAATCACGCAATCAATCGATCAATCTTAGCATTTATAAAGCACACTACATACCCGTGAGAATCTCAAGGTGCGGGGGAGGGGGGAGGGGAGCTGCTACTGTTCAAAGAACCAGGTCCTGAGAAGTCTCATGAAGGTTAGAAGGTCCGCGGTCTGCCGCAGGCGTATTGGGAGGGTGTTCCATGTCTTGGCAGCGAGGTGGGAGAATGATCTGCCAGCGGCGGTCACTCTTCAGAAGTGGGGGACGGTGGCGAGGGCGCGGTCTGCGGAGCGCAGCTGCCGGGTGGGGGTGTAGAGGCTGAGTCGGCTGTTGAGGTACGCTGGTCCGGTGTTGTGGAGTTCCTTGTGTGCGTGGGTGAGGAGTTTGAAGGTTATCCTCTTGTTGATAGGGAGCCAGTGCAGGTCTCTCAAGTGGGGTGTGATGTGGCTGCGGCGAGAGATGTCGAGGATCAGGTGTGCGGAGGCGTTCTGGATGCGTTGGAGCCGTTTTAGGAGTTTGGCTGGGGCTCCTGTGTAGAGTGCGTTTCCGAGGTCCAGTCTACTGCTGACGAGGGCCTGGGTGACTGTCCTTCTTGCTTCGGTGGGGATCCACTTGAAGATCCTGCGAAGCATGCAGAGGGTGTTGAAGCAGGAGGAGGAGACAGCATTGACCTGCTTTGTCTTGGAAAGGGTGGAGTCGAGGATGACCTAGGTTGCGTGCATGGTCAGTGGGTCTGGGGGGTGCTCCTAGTGCAATCAGCCACCAGGAGTTGTCCCAGGTCGAGGGGGTAGATCCGAGGATGAGGACCTCCGTCTTGTCTGAGTTCAGCTTCAGTCGGCTGTTTCTGAACCAGTAGGCGGTGGCCTTCATTCCTTCCTGGAGGTTGGTTTTGGTGGTGTGGGGGTCTCTGGTGAGGGAGAGGATCAGCTGGATGTTGTTGCCTTAGGAGATAATGTTGAGGTTGTGCCGTTGTGCGACGTGGGCGAGCGGTGCCATGTAGACGTTGAACAATGTTGGGCTGAGGGATGAGCCTTGGGGTACGCCGCAGATGATCTTGGTGGCTTCGGAGTGGAAGGGGGAGGCAGAAGCTCTGTGTTCTGCCAGAGAGGAAGTAGGTTGTCCAGTCCAGGGCCTTCCCTTGGATTCCGGCATCATAGAGGTGTGTTCGTAGAGTTCAGTGGCAGACCGTGTCGAAGGTGGCTGACAGGTCCAGGAGGATGAGGGCCACAGTTTCTACGTTGTCAAGTAGGGTCCTGATGTCATCAGTGGTGGGGATGAGGGCGGTTTTGATGCTGTGGTTGCTACGGAACCTGGACTGGGATGGGTCCAGGATGCTGTTCTCCTCGAGTAAGCTGGTTAGTTGTTTGTTGACGGCATTTTCAATGACCTTCGCCGGGAATGGGAGCAGGGAGATGGGTCAGACGTTCTTGAGGTCCTTGGGGTCCGCCTTGGGTTTTTTGAGTAAGGCATTGATCTCTGCGTGCTTCCAGCTCACCGGGAAGGTCGCTGTCTCGAAGGAGATGTTTATGGTTCTCCGGAGACGGGGTGCAATGGTGCTGCTGGCTGTGTTGAAGATGTGGTGTGGGCGGAGTGGATGGTGTTTATGATCATGATGGTGTCATCGTCGTTGATGTTGGTCCAGGCAGACAGGCGATTGATGCGGGTGGTGTTCGTGGAAGCGGGGGTCTCAGCAGTTGCCGGGGTGGCTACGGCGATGAAGCTGTCGTGGATGTCTGCGATCTTGCGATGGAAGAAGTTGGCCAGCGAGTCACACAGGTCTTGTGACGGTGGGATGTCGTTGGTGTTGGAGCTGGGGTTGGAGAGTTCCTTCATGATGTTGAAGAGCTCTTTGCTGTTGTGTGCATTGTTGTCTAGGCGGTCTTTGAAGGAGGTCCTTTTGGCGGATCTGATGAGGTTGTGGTGTCTGCGGGTGGCGTTCTTGTGGGCTGTGTAGCTTTCGGGTGTTTGTTCACGGATCCAGTTTTTCTCGAGTTTTCGGCAGGTTCGTTTGGAGGCCTGGAGGTCTTCAGTGAACCAGCTGGCTCTCTTGCTGGTGTGGGTGTTGGAGGGCTTCTTGAGCGGGGCGAGGGTGTTGGCGCAGTCGTCGATCCACTGTCCGAGGCTTCGGGCGGTGGCATCGGGGGCGGTCGGGTTTGTGGGTGGGCTCTGGGCGAGGACGGTGGTTAGCTGGTCCTCGGTGACTTTGCCCCAGCGGCGTCAAGGCATCTGCTGGGTGCGGTGGTGTGTGGTGGATTTCCAGAAGGTGAAGTGCATGCAGTGGTGGTCGGTCCAGTGGACTTCGGTGGTGTGGTTGAAGAAGCCGTGGGAGCTTGCTGAGAAGATGGGGTCAAGCGTGTGGCCGGTAGAGTGGGTGGGTGTTGTGATGAATTATCTGAGTCCGAGGTTGGCGTGGTTGTCGATTAGGGTGGAAGAGTTGGAGTCGTTGTTGTTATCGAGGGTGAAGTTCAGGTCCCCGAGGAGGATGTAGTCCGTGGAGGCGAGGGCGTGTGTGCTGATGAAGTTGGCGATGGAGTCGCTGAAATGTGTTCGGGGTCTGCGGGGGTCTGGAGATGAGGGTACCGCTGAGGGTGGTGTTGGGGTCGGTGTGGATCTGGAAGTGCAGGTGATCGACAGTGCTGAGGGTGTCGTCCGTGTCTGCTGAAATTTTGGGAGTGTTCCTGTGGACAAAGGCAATTCCTCCTCCTGCTCTGTTAGTGCTGTCATTGCTGGTAATCTTGTAGCCTTCCAGGATGGCTATGGTGATGTCGGGTGTCGAGGAGGAGTTCAGCCAGGTCTCCGTCAGGAAGGAGACATCTGGGGCGTTAGTGTCGAGTAGGTCCCAGAGTTCAACGGCGTGTTTGCGGGCGGAGCAGGTGTTGAGCAGGATGCATCTGAGGAAGTTGGGTTCCTCGGTAGGTGGGTTGGCGGGCCGGATGCTGGTGAAGCTGCAGTTCCGGCAGTCCTTGGATGCGCTTCGGGGTGGCCAGGCAGCAGATGCATGATCGTCCGGCGTTGAGTGAGTGGGGGGTGCTGGAGTCGTAGCAGAGGTGGGCATTGTCGCATTCGTGGGGGCCAGGGGTCCTGGCACTAGGCACGGTCCAGGCGTGAACGGGTAGGGACAGGCTTGCCTTAGGTGCGCCTTCGACATGCCCGCAGCGCGCCCGCTGCGCACGCCCACTGTGTGGCCTCCATATGAGGGGATGTGGAAGGGAGGAGCAGCTGGGAGGAGGGAGCGGGCGGCACATGGGATTGCGGGGGGTGGGGCCACAGGGGACGCAGCAGCGGGAAAAGCGAGGCAGAGTTTAAAGAAGGCAAAAGAGGGCACAAGGGGTAAAAAGGACAAAAACAACAGCACAAACTGTGGGATTAAAAACGGGCAAGACAACAGTTCAACAATATAATTAAGAATGGGCAAGACAACAGTGCAGACAATATAATTAAAAAATGGGCAAGACAAAAGTGCAAGATACGGTGAGACAGACAATATCACTGACAGCAATGTGGTGGAATGAGCGGGCCACGAACCAGCTAGTGAATGGCAGCAGCAAGCTCAGGGCACACAGGTGGAGCTGTGTGGCGGCGAGGGGAGCAACCTGCCTGGTGACGGGGTCAAGGGTTGCTCTCTTCACCGCTGCACGGCTTCCATATGAGGGGATGTGTGAGGTAGGAGCAGCTGGGAGGCGGGAGCGGGCGGCGAATGGGATTGCAGGGGGCGGGGCCACAGGGGACGCAGAGGCGGGCAAAGCAAAAGAGGGCACAAGGAGTAAAAAGGACAAAAACAACAGCACAAACTGTGGGATTAAAAACGGGCAAGAAACAGTGCAACAATATAATTTAGAACGGGCAAGACAACAGTGCAGACAATATAATTAAAAAACGGGTAAGACAACAGTGCAAGATACGGTGAGACAGACAATATCACTGACAGTAATGCGGTGGGATGAGTGGGGCACGAACCAGCTAGTGAACGGCAGCAGCGGGCTCAGGACACACAGGTGGAGCTGTGTGACGGCGAGAGGAGCGACATGCCTGGTGACAGGGTCAAGTGTCGCTCACTGGAACCACTTGTTACTTCGTAGTAGACAGGTGCTTCTTGACGAAATGTTATTTGGGTCTCAAGAGGAACGAGTTCCATAGATTTATTGCTGAGTCCTTCTTTTCTCACTGCAGATTCTTCAATGGTGATGAGTCTCTCAGTTTGACCCTCTTGGATTGTAGCTAGAGGAGAGCGTCTGCTACTTGGACGGAGTCCACATGCCTACTGCTTAGTATCGGCCACATAATGTGGTTTGATGAGGTCGATAGACACAAACCTGTTCTCCTTTTTACCAGCAAAGGGCGGCAGCAAAACTGTTTTTGATCCATGGATTGCTAGGACAGGTACTGGTTGTCTGTAAGAAGGCCCAAATTCCTTTATGTCCACGATCTTTTCTCTGACTAGATCACCAAGCTTTGGGATCCAGACTGTAAGAAGTTGGCCTGGCATATGATGTCCACTGTTCTAGTGGGCACCTTGCACCAGTCCAAACGACCCTTATTGATGGTAGGTTTTAGACAACCTTTATAGAAAGCTATCCTAGTGGTAGCTGTGCTTAATGTTTAATGCTTAAAGATTGCTAGAGCGCATGGCTGCCCGTAAGCGTCCCAGCGCTAGTGATAGAAACAAGCGACAGCAAAAGGGGGAGAGTTACGGGTACAGCCAGGTCTTCATAAGTTTACGGAAAGGAAGGAGATTGGGTTGAGCGCGCAAATCCTGAGGGAGTGAGTTCCACAGTTTGGAGGCGATGTATGAGAAACGCCGGCCTCCAGATCGAGTCTTCTTGATCCTGGGCGTCAGGGTCAGGTGGAGGCTTGTGGATCGGAGGGTTCTGTTGGTAGTGTATGGGACAATGAGATCTTTGAGGATAGGAGGGAAATTAGCATATAGTATTTTATGTGTTAGACACAGGGCCTTAAAATGCACTCTTTCCAATACTGGCAGCCAATGCAGAGCTCTAAGAGCCGGTTTGGCCGAGCACCGGTTGTTGGTATTAGTGAGGATCCGGGCGGCAGTGTTTTGCACTACTTGGAGCTTGGCTGTCACTTTCTTGGGTGCACCGAGGTAGAGGGCATTTCCGTAGTCCAATCTGGACAGTATTAGACCATGGACTAAGAGCTTCCTAGACTGAAAGGGGAGCAACGGAAGGATTTTACGGGAAGTGCAGAGGAGACTATAGCAGGCTCCGGTCGTTTTCCTTGCTTGGGTATTCAGTGTGAGCTCCTGGTCCAGCCAGATCCCAAGGCTTTTGATATCGGATTTAGGAGTAGGGGGAGGACCCATGCAGGGGGGCCACAAGGTCTCTGGACGAAAGTGGGACTGGTTGCCCATTACCATAATCTCCGTTTTATTACTATTCAGTTTTAGGTGGGACCTGTCCATCCAACTGACTATATCTCCAAGGCAGGAATGCAGATCGATGGTGGAATTTTCCTGGTGGCTTCGTGATACTACAAGTTGGGTATCGTCTGCATATGTCAGTAATTGATGCCATAAGGGGTGACAATTTTTTCGAGGGGAGACATATACACTTTGAAGAGCGTAGGGCTCAGGGAAGAGCCCTGCGGCACTCCGCAGTGTATTGGGGTCTCTTTGGAGATGTGGTTACCCTCAGCCACCTGGAAGGAGCGGCCGTGAAGGAAGGATCTTAGCCAGGACAAGGCAAGCCCTGAGATGCCCAGATCCCTGAGCCGTTGGACCAATGTACGATGGTTAACGGTGTCGAAGGCCGCACTTAGATCCAGGAGGATCACTGCCACTGATCCTCCTGCATCGATGATCTTCCTGGCCTCTTCGACCACCGCCACCATCGCAGTCTCGTGCCCTGGCCCAGACGAAAGCCTGTCTGTGAGGGTTTGAGCAATTCACTGGATTTAAGGTATTTGGACAGTTGGTTGTTGATGAATTTTTCTGCCATCTAGCTGGTACATGGCAAAAGAGAGATCGGCCTAAAGTTGGTCAAATTTAGAGGGTCAAGGTTAGGCTTTTTTAATATGGCCTTGACCACAGCTTTCTTCCAACTGGGGGGAACCAAGCCTGCAATAGGGAGTAGTTATCACGTTCACTATCGGGGCGAGGATGGTAGGTGCCACGAGTTTTAAGATTTTAACATGGGCTGGGTCAAGCGGGTGCCACTCTTAATAGATTGTAGAATAGGGGACAGAGTGTCCTCACTAATAGGGATAAATGTGTCCAGACCTATATTTAGGTTCTGCGACTGTGTCGGACATGGGTCAAATAGGTCCACAGGATTGAGAGAGGGGAGTTGTTTAAGGATGTTTTGGATCTTTTGGTCAAAGAAGGTTGCTAGCTCGTTACAATGATTGTCCGAGAGGTCACCCGGGCAGGAAGGCTCCGGGGTTTTTAAACGTTTTTTCACGATTTGAAAAGTTTCTCTTCACGAGCTAGAGGCAGTTCTAATTTTTTCTTCGAAAAAGGCTGCTTGCGCAGCTTTAAGAGCTTTTTTGTAATTATGAATAGCTGTGGAGAGCAGCCTTCAGGCTAAGTCTTGAAGGAATGTAAAGTAGCTTGTTTTACCAGTCTATATAATCTCTTGAATGATCAAATGAAAGTACACCACACAAGGTATATACATAAAATATATGTATTTATTCTAAACACAACCCCTCTAGTCTCTTTCGGCCACATGCATCATTGTTGGTATTTGCGATTCCTAAATTGCGAAAATTAAGGAATCGCAATTTAGAAATCGCAAATACCTATGCATTAAAATTTCGCATTTTTTTTTGCGATTCCTTATTTTTCCTTATTTGCGATTCCCAATTTTGCGAATCGCAAATAAGGAATCCCTTTACATTGATTCCTATGGGCCTAGAGGCCCATAGGAATCAATTGGAAGGCATTTTCATTTTGCGATTCGCAATTAAGGAATCGCAAAATGAGAATGCAATTTCAAGGGTACAGGGGGGGTCCAAAGGACCCCCCCTGCATCCCTGAAATGTACCTGAAAGTGCTTTTTTCACACACACATGCCCAAAGGGCATGTGTGTGTTTAAAATGAAACTTTCAAAAATGCACTTTAGTGCATTTTTGAAAGTTTTCTAAAATTACCATGAAGGTTAACTTCATGGTAATTTACCGCTTCTAATTTGCGAATTCGCAATTTTCAAAAAATCATGCATTGCATTTAAGAAATCGCAAAATTGCGATTTTTTAAATGCAATCGCAATTTGAGAAATCGCAAAAAAATTGCGATTTCTTAAATTGCAAAAATGCCAAAAAGCTTCAGGCATCCCAAAAACGGAATTTGCGTTCGCAAATGGCCGAATTTTGCGATTCGCACCGTTTGCGAATGCAAAAACACTTGATGCATGTGGGCCTTTATGAGGCTTGAGGCAAAAGTACAATACAAGAACTTTAAATAGCACACAGTAAACATCACAGTATACGTTTTGCCCTAGGGGCCTCACAAACCATATACTAAAATAGTGGTATGAGAACCACAGGAGGGATAGAAGTGAGGCCTGGGGACTGTAGACCTGCTGGGGCAACCAGGAACCACCCAAGGTAGGGATGCAGGAGACCCACGGGGGACGCGTGCAGTGTCTAAACACAGCTGCGAATCACCATTGACTTCTATAGAGAAAGTCTAAGTTACAAAGTTAAAGATTTAGGACACTTAGGAGTGGAATGCGAAGGAACCCCTTCAGTACTGGACACTTCGAGAGTCAAGACCCACGGGATCACTGAAGTACTCGTGTTACCTCACCCAGTGATGCCGGGTGCATAGGTGTCTTGTTGTGCCGGATTTCGTCGTCGATTCCTATGAAGAGCTGCAAAGAAGTGTTGCAGGCGAACAGAAGCAAAGTGTCCGGATGGATCCGAGGGTGGATTGGAGATCAGAAGAACCTAAAAGCAGAGGGGACAGAGTCTGGGTTACTGGCCAGTGACTAGGATGGAGACAGGAAGAGGCTAGCCGATGTCGGGTGCTTCAAGGTGAAGTAGGTGAAGCTTGACTCTTCAGCCACAAGGTCCAGGAGGTGTCGACGACAACCAGGAGCTGGATTCGAGCTGTTTCACGTTGGATGTCGAGTGCTGCAGTGTCGGTAACCTGGATTGGACCCAACAAGCCTTGGCAACAGCAACTCACGCAATATGACAAGATTGGCTTTGGTGCTGACCAGCAAGGTCTGAGGGACTCACCCTTTGGAGGGGAGTCAAAGCACAGCTGGAGCAACCAGGAAAGCTCAAGAAACAAAGGATTGTTCTTTGTGGGGACCCACTAGCCAATGCACTAGAGATCAAAAAGGAACCTCAAGCTGCAGTGAAGAAAGCGGGCCCACGGAACACTCGTGGAGTGTAGGCCTCTCAGCTTTGGTGCTAAAGTTGCTCTGGGCAAGAGCATCAAATAGCCCAATGCACAACTTTGGGAAATTTTGGGAAGTAGGTGCAGTTGCAAAATTGCAGGATGTCCAGGAGTTCCGGTCCCAAGTCTCTTGTGTCAGCTGCGGGTCTCAGCTTTGCTGGGATCTCGTGTCGGCCTCAGAGATTTCTGAAAGTCTGTGTCCTGCATCACAGATTCTTTGGGATCCAGCGGGAGCCTCAAAAATGCAGACCAGCAAGATTCTTCTTTGGTGCCTGTTTGAACAGGCAGGTCACTCCCTAACCCCAAGGGAGATTTCTTCTGTCTTCCAGTCGATATGGAATGTCAAAGGTCTAAGATTTTGTCTTCAGACTTTCGTCCAGGGTAATATAAAGTCGTAGTGACTGGGTTCCCATACTTACATTAAGTTTAGGGGTTGGACTAATTCCAGGGTCCCACCTATGGGAGGACCAGGGGAGGGGGTGGTTACACCCCTTCCCGTTTGTCCAGTTTCGCACCAGAGCTGAGGCTGAGTGCCCCAGCAACCAGTTTGAACTGGGAAATGCATGGAGCACCTTGTATGCCCCTGGCAGTGTCTATAAAGCATTCACTGAGTGCAACCCACCCTGCCCCAATACACTGAAGCCTGTCTGGGGAGGTGCTGGCACCTCCCTGGATAGGAAACCTGTTGTACAGGCCTCCCCTGATGGAGTTTTGTCCAGTAGCAGGAGGTCAGACTCGTGTCTGTAGCAGCAGCATCCATTTTGTGATGCTGAGGCTCTTTTAAACATTGACCGGGTAAGTAAGAGTGTACACGTCTTCTCCCTCTAGAAGGGTGGAATGCTACCCCCGCTGCCAGAACTGGCGGGGGTAGTATTCCAAAGTGTTTGACACCAAACACGACATGTTTTGATAAAGTCAAACCAAAGTTAGCATTAACCGCGAGGATTAAATGCACTTAAGAGTATATGGTATGGCCATTTCATAGAACAGCTATAAGGAAGGGATTCTGAAAGCTAAAGTAAAGTCCACATTTGTAAAGCGCACAATCACCCGTAAGGGTCTCTAGGCGCTGGGGGCCGTCGGGAAGATTAAGCGAGCTATTGCCCAGAGTCACATGGTGCTGGGCTAACCTGCCGCCGGAGCCGGGGATCGAACCGTGGTCCCCAGATTCAAGCGTCAGTCGCCCTGGCCGCGGCGCCACAGGGGCTCAGCTCATGCTAGGGCACCCTCTCACACAACACCAAGCACTCTGCCTTCAGCATTGTCAAGACCTGCCATAGGAGTGACTTATAGGTTAATATGTGTCTATATATATATATATATAGGTAGATATAGGTATACTATATCTCAGTAAGGGGTGTCTACACCACCTGACCCAGGCTGCAAGTGCAGACCTGTGGTGCCATTTTTGAAGGCTTCCCAGGGGTGGCATAATACATGCTTCAGCCCCTGGTAGGCCTCTGGCATACCTATGCCCTTGGTACCTAAGGTACCATATACTAGGGACTCATAAGGGTGACCCAGTAACCAATCTGGTATGTACCTAAAGAACATGTAATTGATTTAGAGAGAGACCAGCTAGGCTGAGGTAATGATTAGCAGGGCCACAGCCAGACTAAAGTTGAAAAACCAGTGAACACAGCAAAAAGTGGGGGCAACCATAGGAAGCAGATCTTACTCTCCTACACAGACAGTCCTTGCTGGGACCGTTGGATTCTCTTCAGTGGTCGTTGGCTTCAGGTATACATTGCTTTGACTTTTTCTTGTTTCATTTAAGTCCTGCGACCAGCCAAATGGTCTTTGATATCAAAAGGTTTTTGTTCTACCACTGAAGTGTAATGATCAAGGTCCTGGACAATCATTCTAGTTCCAAAAAGCGTGCCAATTGCGTATGTGCCGATAAAGACTTGCAATTCTTTTATAACAGTTCGAGCGTCAGCCAAGCGCTGAGGCCACATCCAAAGGAACCTTGAACACGAATCCACTGCGACCATGATATATTTATAGATACCATCCCTTTGTAAGGGACCGCAGTGGTCCAGGTAAGCCCACGCTAATGGTTTATCTGAGATTAACAGGGGCATCTACGCAGGACGTTTCACAGTAGAGACTTTCATCTTTTGACATGTTTCACAGTCCAAAACATAGTACCGGGTTTGTTTCCTAATGCCTGGCCACCAGTACTGTTGTTTTAATAATTATACTGTGGCGGAAACACCTGCATGAGCAGAGGCGAGCCCTTCATGTGCTGCAAGGATTAGTCCTAATCTATGTTCCATGTTTGGAATTACCCCATCCCGCACTCCAGGGATTTGAGAAAACAGAACATTGTTTGTATCAGTTATATATGAGTATTTGAGTGGAAACCCTTTAGGTAACACTGCACCACTGATTTTGCTTGTAGCATTGACATTATTTCACTGTCTATTTTCGTTGAAACGAGTGATTGCAGCTACAGAAGCCGTTTGCACAGCTGCCTTTGCGGCCTCATCAGCCAATTAATTCCCTTTAGCGTGAACGCCATCACATTGATGACTCAGCGTGTGTATCACGTGAGTGTTTTGTAGTCCTTCTCATAACTGAACTACTTGTTCCCAAAGCGTTTTATGCTTCATTGTGCCACCTTTTGCATCTTTGAAACCATTTTGAAGCCAATTCTGTAAATATTCATTGTAAGATTGGACACAATTGAAAGAATTTCACACTATGAGTGCCATTTTGAATGCTTGTAGTTCAGCTCGCTGAGCTGTACAATCTCCTAGAGATTGCGTTTTTGTGACCATAGATATGAATTTGCCATTGCGCATACGACCTTTAATGATCGAGCATGCAGCCCTATAAGCTTGTTTACCCCCCTTGGCGGGTTGTGCTGATCTGTCAGTATAAATTATACATTCATACTGGTCTAGAGGCAGAATCTCAATAGGCAGAGGACATTCTTGTTCGTATTGTAGAAATGCTTGTGTTTTCAAATAAGGATCAAAAATGTATTCAACATCAGTTGGAGTAGGAGAATTAACCCATTGTATCCATCTCGGATGTAAAGCTTTAGCATTTGGAATGCTTGTTTTTGTCACTGCCTCTAAGGCCGGTACAGGAGTTCTGACTATAATGCGTTTCCCTTGTGCTAGAGCTCTTTCTCTTGCTACAGCGGTTTGAACAGCTGTCAGATTGTTTTCTTTAGAAGTGAATTCCATTTCTGCTTGTGTGTACAAATGTGATTTGTATGCTATTGGTACTTTTTCACCTTCGTTAAAAGTTAAGTAGGTGAATCCGCATTGACCCGGAATGATTCGGATCACTAGATTGCGTATGTTTGTAAATGTTTGGTTGCTAACATGTCTGTTTGGAGTGAATGTAAAATGTATGTGTGTTCTTTTTCCCAATGAATGGTTTTGAAATCAGGTTTGATTAATTCGTCGAGAGGTTTAACCCTTTCTGCGTAGTTCAGAATGTAAGTTCTTCCAAAATTCAGGAAACCTAGAATTGACTGTAAGTTTTTCAGCGTTTTTGGAGGTTGGAGCAGCGCACACTTTTCTAAAAGGTAGGCTGCCAGGCTTTTGCCTTCACTTGATAGTTTATATCCTAGAAAGAGGACGTTGAGATGGGCAATTTTTGATTTTTTCAAATTGAATTTATACCCTTCAGAGGCGAAGCCAATTATAATGGGTTCACCCTGCTCAAGTGCCTATCCAGGTGTCTGTCAGATATATATCATCGACATATGAAAATGCCTCGTCTTCATAAGTTTGTAGTAACTCTGTTACCCTTGCTGAGAATAACCCAGGACATTTTCTTGAATCCTTGAGGTAGACAACAGAAGTGACGCTGTGTCCCTATTATTGAGAAAGCGGTCAAATACCTACTTTCTCTTGCAATGTTTTGACAAAAGAAACCATTTGATATGTCTGATGTGGTTTTATATTTTTTACGCACAATGTTATTCATTAATGCTGTACTGTGTACATTTAGCACAGAAAATATTTTGCAACAAGAGTTTAGATGTCTGTATTCCAATACTAGATGATATGTATTTTTCTGGTTTGGAGACAGGAAACAAAGGATTGTTCATTGATGGGGTGCATGTTTCAATTACCCTTGATATTCAAGTTGATCTAAGATCTCGCCTTACAACATCGCTTGCCATACAATGTCCTGCTGACCAGCGGACAAGAGACCTGTGCGGAGCGCTTCGCTGCCTTGTGTGTAGTCCTGGCGCTATTATAACAAATTACTGCGGCGCTTTTAATTGTATCCTCGTTTTGTATCTAATTTTATTTTATTTCTTTTCCCCTGTTTTTATGGGGCACTCCCCTTACCTGCACTCTAATAGGTATTTTCACCGCGCTTGGCGGGTCCCGGTTCCCTTGTGGTTGAAGTATCGGCAGCTTCGCTTTGTAGCGGCCATATTGGGTGAGGGTAGGACGTTGGCTGTGGGGTGCACGCTCTAGCGGATAAGGCGACCAACCTCCTCTTAAGGGAGGTAACCAGGGGGCTCTGTCTTGCCATACAATGTCCTGCTGACCAGCGGACAAGAGACCTGTGCGGAGCGCTTCGCTGCCTTGTGTGTAGTCCTGGCGCTATTATAACAAATTACTGCGGCGCTTTTAATTGTATCCTCATTTTGTTTCTAATTTTATTTTATTTCTTTTCCCCTGTTTTTACGGGGCACTCCCCTTACCTGCACTCTAATAGGTATTTTCACCGCGCTTGGCGGGTCCCGGTTCCCTTGTGGTTGAAGTATCGACAGCTTTGCTTTGTAGCGGCCATATTGGGTGAGGGTAGGACGTTGGCTGTGGGGTGCACGCTCTAGCGGATAAGGCGACCAACCTCCTCTTAAAGGAAGTCATGTCTACGCGCAGCGGTCACGCGCAGCAGGAACGCCGGATCACCGCCGGAGTCACGCCAGAGTCCAGCCCGTCTGCGCCCGTCAGCGTCCCGGAGGCGAGCGGAACGGCGGGTGGGGCTCTACCATCGCATCTGTCAACCTCTGCGCCTGTCACGCTGCGCTACACATCGCTTGAGTTACGATCTTTGCAAAAGAGGTCCTGTGGCTGTTACAGAGTTTTTCCCGGTCGTTATAGGGGCAAGAGTCGATGCCCTGGGTGTGGATGGTCTCCCAGCTTTGCCCCGGCCTCTCGACCAAACAGAGAGATCGACTGTGTGAAGTATCTTTGTTTGCTTTTAAACACGAGATCAGCATGTAGACATGCGCTGGATATTTATGACCTTTTGGTGACGGAAAAGCCGCTCTGTCTGATGCTGACGGAGACTTGGCTGGGGGAATTCTCGAACCCTTATATAGCTATAGCTATTCCCCCTGACTAAAATATTTTTAGGCAGGATAGATCGAAGGGGAGGGGGGGCGGAGTGGCAGTGGTGGTGAATAAATGCGCCACTTGCGCTATTCTGCCCATGGAGGGCATTACAGGGTCTGAATCCCTTGCCTTCTCTATTACATTGGCGCCTCATCAATCCTTTAAAGGCCTCTTAGTTTATAGGCCACCTGGACCGGCCGGTGCCTTTTTTGATGAGCTCCAGTCGTAATCTCGGTGCTGGCCTTGAAAGCTGAACCTTGTGTCCTGGCCGGGAATTTTAATTTCCATATGGATGAGCGATTGGACCCTGATACAACCAAATTGTTTGATATTACGGCCCCTCTTGGCTTTGTCCCTTATCTCCTTGGACCAACGCACGATAAGGGCCATACCCTAGATCAGGTCTTTTCTACGTCCCCCTTGGAGGTGACGGCTCTTTTACCAGTGCTCTGGTCAGACCATAGACTGGCCAAATTTCAGATACGGTGCACTTTGAAACCATCTAGCTCCGCTCCTAAGCAGCAGGGACGTGCTCCTAGGGCATATCATCGGGTGACGCCAGACATGCTAGCGCAGGCTGCTCTGGACCATCCTTGACCCCTCACGGGAGATCTGGAGAGGGACTTAGACTCCCTGCAAGCATGGCTATTGGATAGGCTAAACGATCTAGCCCCAGTGATGGCCCCTCTATTAACACCTAAGCGGGTCTCTGCTCCTTGGTTTACTGAAGCGCTGTCGGTCTCTCGACGGCAATGCAAGGTAGCTGAAAGAGCCTGGCGCTCACTTTATGACCCTGAGGCAAGGCATGCCCATAGGCTAGCGGTTAAAATCTATCATCGGGATATCCTCCTGGAGAAAAAAGGCTATTTTGCAAGGAGGATTGAGGCCGCTTCTAATTCCTGTAAAGAGATCTTTACAATTGTCAGGGAATTTACGGCCCCTCGATCTAACGCTACTCAGGCTGCTCCTTCTGAGTCCTGGGCTTCCGATCTTGCAAATTTCTTTACCAACAAGATAAAGCTGACCCAAGACTCCTTTCCTCGGTTGGCGGCGGTTGTACCAGCCAGTCCCGAAGATGGATCAGTTTTACAGGCCCCTTTGGGTCCAGTCTTGGTAGCTTTTCCATCTATTTCAGTTCCTGCTTCACTGGCATTTATGGGCAATCTTAAATCTGGGTCGCCTCTTGACCCATGCCCGGCCAAATTCCTCGCAAAAATGGCGGAGGTCATAAATCCGCTGGTGAACCCACTTCTGAATCTCTCTTTGAGTCAGGGTGTGGTTCCGCAGGCCTGGAAGCAGGCAATGGTCATCCCTTTGCTTAAGAAGCCTGGTCTCGATTCGGAAGTCCTGGCCAACTATAGGCCTATCTCTCTCCTCCCTGCGCTCACGAAGATTCTGGAGAAGCATGTGCATATTGTGCTTTCCAACTTTCTGGAATCTCATAATGTACTGCACTCTACTCAATCTGGCTTCCGCCCCAATTTGAGCACCGAGACGGCGCTTCTGGAGGTGTCTGAAGCCATCAAAGAGGCACTGGACTCGGGGGGTAAAGCCATGCTTGTCATGTTGGATCTGTCGGCGGCCTTTGACACCGTCCCCCATGAGGGTCTCCTCGCCAGACTCCATGAGATCGGTCTGAGGGGGACGGTGTACAGCTGGTTTAGATCATTTCTGGCTGGCCGCTGACAAACGGTCTGGGCCTCACCTAGCTGGGCCGTGATGCCGCCACTGGGAGTCGGAGTTCCGCAGGGTTCTGTGTTGAGCCCGACTCTTTTTAACATCTTTATGACCCCTTTGGCGGCATTGGCTGAGTCCTTTGGGGCCCAGATCGTATCTTATGCCGATGACACCCAGCTCCTCTTTTCGTGTAGGAAAGGAGAAGATTTCAATGGAGAGAGTATCCGTGAGTGCCTTGGGGCTGCTTTTAAATGGTTCCAGCTGAACAGCCTCAAGTGCAACTCAGATAAATCTGAGGTACTCTTCTTCGGCTGTCCTTCGGACCCGGATTGGCAGGCATGGTGGCCTGTAAACATGTTCCCCCCGCCTTGCTCATCCCAGTTGGCTAAGAACTTGGGGGTCAAGATGGATAAGGGTCTGACGTTAAGATCTCAGATCCTCGGTCTAACAGGAACTTGCTTCGGTCTCCTCAAGATGCTCCGGAAGTTTCTGCCTTTACTTTCAGAGGAGCACAGGAAAATGACAGTGCAGGCCTTGATTGGTTCAAGACTGGATTATTCCAACGTCCTTTATCTGGTCCTGCCGGAATATCTTTTGCAGCGGATGCAAGTCGTCCAGAACTCAGCTGCGAGGGCGATTCATGGCCTGAACAGGCGAGCCAGTGCTGCTAGCCTTCTGCAGTCGCTCCATTGGCTGCCTATCCGGAAGCGGATAGTTTTCAAGGCCTTGACCTTGGCCTATAAGGCTCTTCAAGCTGTGGGAGCACAATACCTCCAAAGGAGACTTGCCTTTTATCACCCGGCCCGATCTCTAAGATCTGAATCTTTGTTTCTTGCGGTGGTCCCGCGAGTAAAAAGGGCTCGTATTGGAGGCCGCTCCTTTAGGTTGCTAGCGCCACAGCTGTGGAATACTTTGCCTCTGGCTCTACGTGGTGCCACTAATATGCTTACCTTTAGGAAGGGCCTTAAAACCTGGCTTTTTGCCTCTTAGGCTGTCTATCCTGTTTCTTTGTTTTATTGATCTGTTTTTATTGCTGTGTTGTGTTACCTTGTTACAGGTTCTCAATAAAAGCGCCGGGACACTCTTTTTGAGTAGCCGAGCGCTATAAAAGACAATATATAACATAACATAACATAACATCTCTCTGACCTGTTTTTTAGCTTCTTGCTAGACTGGGTACTGCCTTTGCACAGTTGGTTGATTTTTCAACTGGATTATATGGTGAAGAGAATCCTCATCCCATCCTACATGATTTTTGTATAATGCTAGGGCTTGGCGACTGCCCAATTCCTGGCATAAGTATATTTTAAATATGATTAGAGAAGGCTGGCATAATGATGTCTTCTCCATGTGGGCACTCCCTGACAAATTCTGGTGGCCAGACTTGTTCAACTAGAAGTATATCATAGCCTTTAGAAAGTCGCTCCCAAAAGAGTGCTTTCACTTTTCTTGGTATGTCTCCCTCCATCCGAAGTGTTATTTCATATAACCTATGTGGAGAACTAACCCTGGTATCTGCAGTTTCAATTTCAACATCCTCATTCAAGTCCACTGTTTCCAGAAATCTCTTTAGGTTCTGGTGAGCTATTGATACTTCTGCTGCGTTGTCTAACATTGTCTGAGCCCATTCTCCGTTCTTGAGTTGTGTCCTCAAGATCCTCGGCTTGTCTGATTTTTAGACCTGCTACCTTCTTTTTTGGTGAATTGAAGTTTTTTGTTTTTCTGAACATGTTGATCGTCTTTGGACTTCACGCATTCTTCCTTGTTAGGATTTCTGTGACGAAGTCTGAAAGGTACGAGAGGAACGTGTATCAGTATCTTGATATCTATCAGGTTTTCTCAAATTATCCCTATTCCTCAGGTTGTACATCTTTTCAGAGGGTTCCTTTTGAGGAGACCTAGCTCGGGAATGAGAACGCTTCTCTTTTGAAGTTTGTTTGCTATTTTCCCACTTCTTTTTAGAAGAGGTAGGAGTGTTTTTAGAAAATACCTTTTTTTAGGACTATCGGACAGTTGTGGTTTTACTGGTTTCCCACCCACCTGTCTCTGCCTAGTTCTTGTGATTGCTCTGTTACATCAAATTCACTCAATTTCTGGCGGATCACCACTGATGCTGCTTCTCCTTTAATATTTGATAAAATTATTGTAGAGACCTGTTTGAAATCATTCAGTAGTTTCATACCTAAATTTAGAGCATGCTCTGACCCGGTTTCATTTTGAATCTGTTTCAGGACATCAGGTATTACCGCCATAGACAAAACACCGTGTGTTTTAATGTAGATTAAAGTAAGGGTGGGCGTGGTTCGCGAAGTAGTGCTACGCGAAGCTACGCGAAGTGCACTTCGCACTACACGAACTTCACGTAGCACTACGCGAG
The DNA here is from genome assembly GCF_964261635.1 of Lissotriton helveticus. Classification (NCBI taxonomy): domain Eukaryota; kingdom Metazoa; phylum Chordata; class Amphibia; order Caudata; family Salamandridae; genus Lissotriton; species Lissotriton helveticus. The sequence goes on along the minus strand of NC_136070.1, from coordinate 104,828,279 downwards.
CTGCGTAGTAGCATGTTCGCACTGTGCTAGATGTATTTTCAATGATTGCACAGTGCGAACAAGCATCCGGCACTGTGCAATCATTGAAAACGGCATCTTGCACAGTGCGAGCTGTAGTTTTCTGCCGCTCAAGTAGATTTTTACTCGAGCGGCAGCTTTCTCAACGCGAACTGGTAGTTTCTCATCGCGAGCTGTCGCGAGCATGCACAACCACTTGCAATGAGAAACCTGACCTCCCCGCGTTGAGAGAGTCTCACCGGGATGTCATTTTGCTTGCTCGCGGTCGCGAACATGACGTTGAGGACCGCGAACAAGCAAAAAGTGACCGCTGCACTACGCTACGCTGCGCTACGCGTGTTCGCACTGTGCTACGTGCAGCTTGCGTAGTGCGAAGTTGCGCAAACTTTGCAAACTACGCGAGCGTAGCGTAGTGCTTCGCCCAGGGTTAGATTAAAGCGAAGACTGTACCCCAAGTGGTGCAGTCCTCCAGATGCGGTGTGATCCCCATTGGTAAACAGATTGTTAGAATTCTGTGTTTTTCATGAGGGCTTGTATTAGGAAATACTGCTTCGATCTGAGTGTTTTTTGAGCTATCCAGAATGGAATTTGTTTACTTTTTGTCGGTAATTTACCCATGACTGCGTGTAAAGTCTGTGGTGTAATTTTTAGCGTATTCCCCTGCTGAGAGGATTGTTGTGGAATACCTAATGTAGGTTGGACTGTAAGAGTCTGCATGACATATTGGACCAATTGTCTGTAAATTTTGATAAACTCTTTGATTTGAGCTAGTAACTGTACTTTTGACATGTCGTTAATGTCAGGATGTGGTGTATAGCCGGCTAAAACCGACCATGTTGCTCTTGGTCTACCTAGGGGACCGAGCCTGGTAATGTGATTTAAATGTTTTAAGTCACCGTTAAACCAGAGCTCATGCTCCTGGTATGTGAGTGGAATTTCAATATCCTCGAAATGGATATATTCTTCTGGTGGATCATCTTCTTTGAAGAAGTGAAACATACGTGTTACTGGATTTGCTTCAGGGAAGACTATTCACGAATAGAATACCTCTGTCTGGTGATATTCATGTGCCTCTTTCATAAAAAACTGCCCTACCACCGCTTGCTGTTAGGCCATGTTTCATTAGTTTTATAGTGATGGCTTTCCTTAAATTTTGAGGAATGATTATAGCATTCGCATCGGTTTCTTGGAAAACTGTAAAGTTAAAAGCTGCTTCAGCGTTGTCACCAGTGGCTCCACCGTTTGCCGTGGTGTCTTCGTAGGCCATTTTGAAATGAAAAATGCAGAGCAAGTTCCGAGGGAACAAAGATAAGGTGCACAATAGTTTGGAACACTGTATACTTCAACGTTGAACAAACCAAAAAGCTAATACATAGGATTTTTCATCCTACTCAGCTATGGCGGATATTATCACTACCCATTCCAGACGTCTTATGGAGTTTTATGAGTAGAGGCTCTGAGAAAAGCATGACTGATTATCCAGTACATTAATCTTAATTGTGTGTGCCAGCTAACTCAGAGGTCAGTAGAAACTTTCTCGAATGAATAAGAAGGGATTAGTCTCTGACAAACGCATAAACATGACAACTTTGTTTCCCTTAGAGTCAGAACAATAGCTTCAGAGTTGTGGAAACAATAGATAACTATTTCACTCAGTCAATCGTGCATGTTTCGTTTCTACAGAGTTGCACAGAAATGGGCGTGTCAATAAAAAGTGTTTATTGAACAGTCTTCTTTCTCATGGAAGAGATATGAACTGCTACAATCGTAAGACAGAATGCGAAGTATATTGCGAACAGCGTAAACAGTGATATAAAATAATACTGTAATAGCATGGTCTGTTGCTATGACATATTTAAAAATACATACATAAATAACGTAGGCTAAAATACTCAACTGGTGCTTCTAAAATACGTCTACCCCAATGTACCTAACCTAGGTCTAGTAAGAGGGAAGAAGTAGGTGCTGGTTTAGCATAGGTTTAGTTTTGCCAAGAATTACCAAAGGTTTCTCTAGGTTCTAATCAGCTCCATACCTTAGAATGAGAGTGGTTGGTATCTCTTTCCCGGGACTCGATTTCCCAACACCCTGCAAGGGGAGTTAGAAACACTGGAGCTGGATTCTTGGCAGGAGGATGACAGCTTCTGGTCAGTGCGTCAGCTGGGGAGTTGGCTTTCTTCGGTACTTGCTGTGGCGAGTTGCGTCGTGCAAGTAGTTAGTCGAACTGCACCGAACCACACCGTGCTTTGCCATAGCAAGTGAAGGTATATTTATACCTTGAAGGTGTTTAGGAATGCCAGCATTAACGTAAGAGTCGGGCATTTGAACGTCATGAATGAACCTCTAAGGAATAGATGTTCATGCATAATAATGAGTTTTTTGGAGAATCAATATTCAAGCAAGGGGATGTCCCTAACGGCTTAAGAGTCTGGTTTTCCAAGAAATCATGGTGACGTAGATGAACGGATGTAAGTAGCCATGCCTGTATTTCGGTAGCATGGGCTATGCCTAAATAAAGACGGGGTTCACTTATCGATTTCTTATGTGATCCCTTCTTTCCTTACCTCTCTCTTCCCCCTTCCATTAATTCCATTTTTTATGGCCTCAATATAAATCCAAATATTTGTCCTTGCACTTATATGTTTATGTATTTATTAAATTATATATTATGATTAATTATTCAGAAAGTTTTACTATATGCTTATACATAACAATGTTCTAATATATTTATTGTATGATAATACATACAGTTATCATAACATATGTATTTTTTCCATTTATAAATTTCAATAAAAAATTGAAACACAAAAAAAAGGTCAATCGTTAAACATGGAGAGCGAGCTTGAATTTGTATTTTTTACTTTCATGTGAGCACAAACAGCAGCCTATGCGGTGGCAGGTTAAACTATAGACGATGCAGTAGGGCAGGTTTGGGGAGTTGGAATTATTTTACTGCTGGTTATTGGCAGAGGCAGAGACAGCTTGTTAGAGCGAGCAGCAGAAGGCAGAGGATCAAAAGGCGCTCTTTCCTTGTGGGAGTGAGGGAGGCGATTTGAAACATGAGGTTTCCTTGGCACGTGGTGCCCTCATTGCTGACTGGAAGGTATTAGCATCTGAATGGTATATTAATTGCTGCGGGCGAGCATTTGCTTTCTGCAGTTTTAATGTACTGGGAGGACGGGCCTGAACTGACAATCAAGGCGGAATGTAGCCTGGTGGAATAAGAAAACAGCTTGCTGAAATATTCTGCTCAGAAAATGCCATTTTGCATTAAATATCTCTGCAAGAATGTATTATCTCAAAGGTTGATGGAAGATGCTTAATAAGAAAAAAGAAGCAGTCAGTATCCTCACTCTGCAGTGTCCTATTTTTCAACTACCTTTCACCAAAAGCGAAGCTGCACCACAACAAACCGACAAATGTCTCCTTTGTACCATTTAGCAGCGGCAGAAGAGCTTTGTTTACATACCTACTACAGTAATGTCATGCAAAGTTATCAACTTCGAATCAGAACTACACTTCAAAGTGTCATACAATGTAAACTGATCAGTGGTCGACATCCCTCGCCGCAGCCACATCACACCTAACCTGAGAGACCTGCACTGGCTCCCTCTCAACAAGAGGATAACCTTCAAACTCCTCACCCACGCACACAAGGCACTCCACAGCACTGGACCAGCATACCTCAACAGCCGACTCAGTCTCTACACCCCCACCCACCAGCTCCGCTCTGCAGACCGCGCTCTCGCCACCGTCCCCCGCATCTGAAGAGTGACCGCCGGCGGCAGATCATTCCCCCACCTCGCTAAGACATGGAACTCCCTCCCCATCCGCCTGCGGCAGACCGAAGACCACCTGACCTTCAGAAGACTCCTCAAGACCTGGCTCTTCGAACACTAGCAGTTCCCCCCCCCCATGCGCCATGAGACCCTCACGGGTATGTAGTGCGCTTTACAAATGCTATGATTGATTGATTGATTTATAGTGATCTACCATTTGTATTCTGCACTTGGGTCTGAGCAAGCAACACTGTAATCAGAAAACAAGAGGATTACTAAATAGCTTGGACAGACAGAGGGGCATCTAACTGGCTTGTACCATCTCCACTGTGGACCTTGCCAGGTTACTGCATTATTCTCGATTACCTGTGGTGGAATACCTATGCTGGATTACCAGCAAAGAGCAAATACAATTCATTCTACAGGATTTAGATCAATAACTCATCGTGATTGGTTGCAAACTCCTGGATGCAGGATTGCAATGGACAGCAGACCTCACTTCCTGGATTTGGTTTAGAAATGTGCCAGCATTACAAAAGCTTCCATGAATGGAACTGGGATCACACCAAAATAAATTCCACATTGAAATGAGCACAGGCAAAGTGTATAGGTCACATGTTGGCTGCCCGCCTTTTGGCTTTTTTTAGTTTCAATCCCTTTTATTGTTTTACCATATAACACGGCAATCACTCCCACCTACTGCCAGTTTACTATTTCACTCCTCCCAAACACCCACCAATCCTCCCTCATCACTTTCCTGGTTCGTACAGAAAATAGAGTAACACAAAAGAAAGCAATAGGAATGTTGTCAGGTCCTTCACTCATCCCCGCCTGTAGAGAGGACTTGTATGAGTGATATTAAGGAGTAGAGTAGAGTATATCTGGGAGATCAACTGACGGGGCGCTGCATTGTCCTGTAGGAAGTTCCTAAAATATGTGAGAGGTCTTGTAGCTGCTGCCTTTATAGTAGGATGGAGTACCCAGGACCCGATCTGTATGTAGTGGAACCTCTCCCAGTCCAGCATACGGTATGCCTGTTTAATAGTGCAATGGAACCTTTAGGAGATAGGTCCTTAGTAGCCATTTAAGACCCAAGTCTAAAAACTAGGGAAAAGTCCCTATTCCCATGAATTGGGTCATAAGAGATGGAAAGATAGGTACCCACTTGTAGCGGGAGAGAAAATCCCAGGCCTTGAAGGTGGATCTCACAATTGGAAAGGTGTAGAGGTTGTGGCATCTCTGGCTCTTGGGAAGGCATAGGACCTCCACCAGTAATATCGCTGTCATTTTCTGGTCCATAAAGCACCACAATATATCCATTTCTCCATGGAGCCCCTTCACCACATATCTCACCTTGGATACCAGGTAGTAGAGGTGGATATTGGGAATCCCCAGCCTCTCCGTGTTTCAGGTGGTGCGTGCTAACCTGGTATCTGAGTCAGGGTCATTTGCCAGCCCAGATAAAGGATTTACACATAATTGTTTGGTCTTGTGGAGGGGGAGTGGGAGGACCTGGATCATGTACAAAATCTGAGAAAAAGCAGACATTTTGAAGGAAGCTATTCTTTCAACCCATGAGAGAGCATGGAGGTGGGTGCCATGATGAGGTTAGTGCCTTCAGGGATCATGCCAATTGTTTACAATTGCTTCTTGTTCAAGTATGAAGATCTGTAGTCAGGATCACTACGAAATATGGAAGATAGCTGAGCATAAAGCGGAAGGAGGTCTCCAATTAAAGCTTCTGGAGTAGGTCCTTCCCCCTCATGATATTCCCAATCCCATTGATTTCCTTAGATTGATTTTAATACCCACAAGCATATTCCTCCAAGAGCAGCAAAAGGTTCTGCAAAGAGGGGACCGTGTTGATCAGTGAAAGCAAAATATGATCTGCAAAAGCTGATATCTTGAATGTACCCTGGTGGAGTAGCACAACCTAAATATCCTCAATCTTGGATCTTCTGGAGCACAAACTCGAATAGAACGCAAAATGCGTAGGGGAAAAGGGGCAGCCATGTTGATTGCCCCTTTGGATCTGGATCTTCTGCAATTTAAGGCAATTTACACTTACTCTGACCCAGGGAGAGGTATAGCGTGCTTCCTTCCATCCCCTAAATCGGCAATAGCGACAGTTCAGTCCAGAGTAACTTGCAGCGTAGACCAGTCGACCAGGTCAAAGGTTTTCTCTGCATCGAGGAAAAGGAAAATCATTTCTCACTGATGTTTCCTTGTGAGGTATATTATATGTATAGCCCGTTAGGTACTGCTTCTGGTGGATCTGGATGGGACAAATCCTGTCCGACCCTTGACCCTCGGGTAGGTCACTCCCTCACCGCTGCAGCCCCACCTGCCTTGACCGCTGTTCCTGACCTCATCCTGCTCCTCTGATCGGCGCTGTACTTCTGCCGCGCGATCACCGCCGTGCCCCTGCTTCTGTGACCCGTGTGCCTGTCGCCCCTGTTCTCTTCTGTACCCCGAGTGAGTGTCCCTGAAGTGTTTTTTTTCGGGCTTCTTGCCCATTCCGTGCCTTTCTGTTGTCTTTTTTGTGGATCTTCGCGATCCCCACCAGACTCCTCAGCCCCGTTTTTCCCGCCGCTGACTCCCGTGCAGCCCCGCCCCCCTACACCCATTGGTCAGCCTACCCTCCCGCCTGCCGCCTCCCAGCTGACCCCTCCTCCCCTCCTACCCTCTTATGACGGCCGCTGCACGGCCGCGCCATTGGTGCAAGCGCGTCTGCGCCCGTCTGCGCCAGGACCGCGCCCAGCGCCAGAACCCCTGGCCGCCACCGCTCACAAAGCACCCGACTGAGATACGACTCCGTCTCCCTCAACGCACTCAACACCGGACGAACAACCGCCTGCTACCAAGCCACCCCTAAACGAACCCTTGGACCCTTCACCTGTCAAGCCTGCAAATACACATGCCTCCGAACCTGCAGACCACCCACCGGACCTCGCAACAACCACCTCAAGTGCGTCCTCCTCAACACACGCTCCGTCCACAAGCACGCCATCGAACTATGTGACCTCCTGGACACAACATCACCAGACGTCGCCTTCATCACGGAAACCTGGATGAACGCCTCCTCGGCCCCAGACATCGCCATAGCCATTTCCGACGGCTACAAGATCACCCGGAAAGACCGCACCAACCATACCGGAGGAGGAATCGCCATCATCTACAGGAATAGCATCAACATCACGACCACCACCGAAGACACACCCCTCGCCGCCGAACACGTACACTTCCAGATTCACACCGACCCCAAGACCACCCTCAGAGGAACACTCATCTACAGACCCCCGGGCCCACGCGCACAATTCAGCGAAACCATCGCCGACTTCATCAGCCCGCATGCCGTAGCCTCACCAGAATACATCCTCCTCGGGGACCTGAACTTCCACCTGGAGAAAAACAACGACAACAACACCACCACCCTGCTCGACAACCTCGCCACCCTCGGACTCAAGCAACTGGTGAGCACCCCCACCCACATCGCTGGCCACACACTCGATCCCATCTTCTCCGCCAGCAACCACGTCTCCTTCAGCCACTCTTCCGGACTACACTGGACCGACCACAGATGCGTCCACTTCACCTTCAAACAGGGCGCTCACCACCATCGCACTCAACAAATCCCCCGCAGATGCTGGAGCAAAATCACCACAAACCAGCTCCTTTCAACACTGAACCAGAACCCACCAGCCAACATCACCGACGTCAACAATGCAGCCCTCAACCTCTCACACTGGATCACCAACTGTGCCGACAACCTCGCACCACTTAGGAACCCCCCAGGCGGGACCAGCAACAGGAAAACCCCATGGTTCACGGACACCCTCAAAGAATTTAAGAAAGCCTGCCGTACCTTCTAAAAAACCTGGCGCAACGAATGAACCACAGAAAACATGTCAGCCCTCAAGATCGCCATCCGTGAACACCACCAGCTGATCCGCTCTACCAAAAGGACATCGTTCAAAGAGCGACTAGACAACACCAACCACAACAGCAAGTAACTCTTCAATATCATTAAAGAGCTTTCCAACCCCAGCGCCAGCTCCAACGACATCACGCCTACACAAGAACTCTTCAACTCCCTCGCCTCGTTCTTCCACCGAAAGATCGCAGTTCTACACGACAGCTTCATACCCCAACCCCCGCCTCCTACCACCGAACCAGAAGCCCCCACCACTACCCTAAGCTCCTGGACCCCTATCAGCTCCGTGGAGACCATAAGCATCATGAACTCCATCCACTCTGGCTCCCCCTCGGACCCTTGCCCCATCACATCTTCAACAAAGCCGATACCATCATCGCACCCCATCTCCGGAACATCATCAACAGCTCGTTCGCATCAGCCACCTTCCCCGAGAGCTGGAAACACGCAGAAATCAACGCCCTCCTGAAAAAAACCACGGCAGACCCCAATGACCTGAAGAACTTTCGCCCCATCTCTTTTCTTCCCTTCCCGGCCAAGGTCATCGAGAAGACCGTCAACAAACAGCTGACCGCTTTCCTCGAGGCTAACAACTCGCTCGACCCATCCCAGTCGGGATTTCGAGCAAACCACAGCACAGAAACCGCCCTCATCGCAGTCACCGACGACATCAGGACTCTGATGGACAACGGAGAAACAACCGCCCTCATCCTCCTGGACCTCTCGGCAGCCTTCGATACCGTGTGCCACCGCACCCTAATAACCCGCCTCTGCACCACTGGAATCCTTGGAAAAGCCCGGGACTGGGTCATTTCGTTCCTCTCCGACAGAACCCTGAGAGTCGGCCTCCCTCCCTTCCGCTCAGAACCCACCGAGATCATCTGCAGCGTACCCCAAGATTCGTCGCTCAGCCCATCCCTCTTCAATATCTACATGAGCCCCCTCGGCGCCATCGCACACAAACACAACATCAACATAATCTCCTACGCCGACGACACCCAGCTGATACTCTCCCTCACCAAAGACTCAGCCACGGCCAAAACCAACCTTCAGGAAGGCATGAAAGACGTCGCAGAATGGATGAAGCTCAGCCGCCTTAAACTGAACTCAGACAAGACGGAGGTCCTCATCCTCGGACAAACACCTTCAGCCTGGGACGACTCCTGGTGGCCCACGGCGCTGGGCACCGCACCGACCCCCGTGGACCACGCACGCAACCTCTGGTTCATCCTGGACCCCCTCCTCACGATGACCAACCAAGTCAACGCCGTCTCGTCATCATGCTTCAACATCCTACGCATGCTCCGTAAGATCTTCCAGTGGATCCCTGCCAAAACCAGAAAGACGGTCACCCATGCCCTCGTCACCAGCCGCCTGGACTACGGAAACGCCCTATACGTAGGAACTACCGCCAAACTTCGGAAACGACTACAACGCATTCAGAACGCCTCCGCATGCCTCATCCTCGACATTCCTCGCCAAAGTCACATTTCCGCCCACCTGAAACACCTGCACTGGCTCCCCATCAACAAGAGGATCACCTTCAGGCTCCTCACCCACGCACACAAAGCACTCCACAACAGGGGCCCCGAATACCTCAACAGCCGCCTCTCGTTCTACAGGCCCGCCCGTCAACTCCGCTCAGCCAGCCTGGCCCTCGCCACCGTCCCACGGATCCGCAGAACTACCGCCGGAGGAAGATCTTACTCCTACTTGGAGGCCAGAACGTGGAACTCCCTCCCCACACGCCTCAGAACTACCCAGGACCATCTCGCCTTTAGGAAACGCCTCAAGACCTGGCTCCTCGAGCAGCAGTAGCCTCCTCCTCCTTCAGCGCCTTGAGACCCTCTTGGGTGAGTAGCGCTCTCTACAAATGACCTGATTGATTGATTGATTGATTGGTCTGGTCAGCATGTATCAAGTTGAGAAGGTAAGCTTCAAGACAAGTTGCGAGAATCTTAGGCATTATGTCAGTGCCCATATTCAGGAGGGAGTCAGAGAGATAAGATTGGCACTGGGTAGGGTTCTTGCCCGGCTTAGCTATTAGGGAGTGTGGCTTCCACCATCATTGGAGCCAGCTGCAGGCTCGAGACATTTGGTTGTAAACCTCGGCCAGCAGGATTGCTACCAAGTGGGCACAGTGTTTGAAAAATATAGCTGCGAAGCCAACCCCACTGCCGGCACCAACGACGTCACTCCCTCTCAAGATCTCTGCGACTCTCTAGCCTCGTTCTTCCACAACAAGATCGCTGACATACATAACATCTTTGGCGACCAGTCCACCCCACCCACCCCCGAACAAAAACCCCCCACCAACAACCTATGCGCCTGGAACCCAATCACCACCGAAGACCATCCGCCTAATGAACTCCATCCACTCAGGATCGCCAACCGACCCATGTCCCCACCACATTTTCAACAAAGCAGACTCCATTATCGCACCCCATCTCCGAGATGTCATCAACTGCTCCCTCAACTCCGCTCAACTCCGCTACCTTCCCGGAAATCTGGAAACATGCCGAACTCAGCGCCCTCCTGAAGAAACCCGCAGCAGACCCCACCGAACTTAAGAACTACCGCCCCATTTCAGTCCTCCCATTCCCTGCCAAAGTCATTGAGAAAACCGTCAACAGTCAGCTCGCCGCCTTCCTCGAATCCAACGGCTCCCTCGACCCATCACAGTCCGGCTTCCGAGCCAAACACAGCACCGAGACCACCCTCATCGCAGCAACAGACGACATTCGAACTCTACTGGACAACGGAGAAACAGCTGCCCTCATCCTACTTGACCTCTCCGCAGCCTTCGACACAGTCTGTCATAACACTCTCATACAACGCCTCAGCAACGTCGGAATACAAGGAAAAGCATTGGACTGGATCATCTCGTTCCTCGCTGGAAGAACCCAGAGAGTCCGCCTCCCCCCTTTCAAATCGGAAGCCACTGAAGTCATCTGCGGTGTTCCACAAGGATCATCACTCAGTCCCACCCTCTTCAACGTATACATGAGTCCCCTCGCATCCATCGCGCGCCAACACAACCTCAACATCATCTCCTACGCAGATGACACCCAGATGATCCTCTCCCTCACCAAAGACACAAACTCCGCCAAAACCAACCTACACGACGGGATGAAAGAAGCGGCCGAATGGATGAAGAACAGCCGTCTAAAACTGAACTCAGACAAAACGGAAGTTCTCATCTTAGGATCATCCCCCTCCACTTGGGATGACTCATGGTGGCCACCGGCCCTGGGAAACGCACCCAAACCAACAGACCACGCACGTAACCTGGGCTTCATCCTGGACTCCTCCCTCTCGATGACCAGACAAGTCAACGCCATCTAATCATCATGCTTCAACATCCTACGTATGCTCAAAAAAATCTTCCGCTGGATCCCCACCGAAACAAGAAAGATGGTCACCCATGCACTAGTCACAAGCCAACTGGACTACGGAAACACCCTTTACGCCGGAACCACAGCCAAACTACAGAAAAAACTCCAACGCATCCAGAACGCCTCAGCCAGACTCATCCTAGACATCCCCCGCCAAGCTCACATTTCCGGTCACCTGAAAGACCTCCACTGGCTCCCCGTCAACAAGAGAATAACGTTCCGTCTCCTCACCCACGCACACAAAGCCCTTTACGACCTCGGACCCGAATACCTCAACACGCGCCTGACCTTTTACACCCCCACCCGCCAACTACGATCGTCCAATCAAGCCCTCGCCGCGATTCCACGCATCCAAAGATCCACCATGGGGGGAAGATCCTTCTCCTACTTAGCGGCCAAAACCTGGAATTCTCTCCCCACCCACCTCCGCCTTACACAGAACCACCTCTCCTTCAGAAAGCAACTAAAAACTTGGATATTCGATAAGTAAATCCCCCCCCCTCCCTCAAGCACCCTGAGACCCTCTGGGTGAGTAGTGCGCTATACAAATTTTGAACTTGAACTTTTTGAACTTGAACTTGAAGCCACAGTTTTGATAGCTCTGTTTGATAGCCTCCAGGACCTCCGACTTTGTGATTGAGTCATCTGTAGCTTCACTTCTTGATCGATAAAGGCAAGGTGCAGAAAGAGACTGCATATAGGAGTGCTGGGTCTCAAATTCCAAGTTATCAACCTTGGAGAGGGTGCTATAGTGTTTGTGAAATGCATCATCTTTTGCTTTCTCAGAGGTGCACAAGCCCCTGGTTGTATTCTTGACTTCCTGGATGTAACCTATCGTACTCTGAGCCATTACTTGTTCTCTAGTAGGGAGCCTCCTTTAATACCTGCCTCATGGTATAATGCCTAATTGGGCGAAGATGTAATTGAATTTGTCATATTCCAGGCAACAAATTGTTGTTAGGTTCCACCAAAGACTGTTAGAGGGATGGGATTTATAGATCGGCTGCACACAGAGAAGATCTTCCCTGAGTTGGTGGAGTTTGAGCTCCCTCATAAACTTAAGGCGGTTAACTTCTTTGATGAATATCCCTCAAGCAACCACCTTCAGGGAGTCCCATACCATATGAGGTCTCACGCCCACTGGTTGGTTAAATTGGGGTATTTTTGAATAGCAGTTGATATCTCATGCTTCATATGTTGAACATTTCTAGCTCATTGATGACTGCTTTACTCGCTGCTGATATGGTTGCTGTACCTCCCACGTTATGTTGTGACTTGTCAAATGTAGTGTGCATGACGCTATTGAGATCTCCCTGAATAAAAGATGATGGTCTATGGCACTGGCAAACATTTGAATTATAGGGATCGGAATGCCTCCTGGATGATATTTGGGCAGTAGATATAACCTATCACTATGGGAGACCCTCCCAATCACCAAGTTTCAGTTGCCATCTCCCTAGGTCATTGGCCATGATCTGCCTTTCGTGAAATTTCGTGGGGTCCCTAAACAGAATTGCAACCCCAGCTGTCTTAGTGGGGGCCAAAGCATGATACTCGATTGAGAAAGCCCAGAAGCAGAGCTGGTATTGGTCGTCCTTAAGTAGGTGTGTCTCTTGTAGCAGGCATATGCCCACCCCGAATCTCTTCAGCTCACCCAAAACACTAAGCGGCAGATTGACTGACATTTGGCTCAACGCAGCAAGACAACATGCTGTCCTGTGTAAAATTGAGAGGGGGGGAATGCGCCATATCTACCAAGATATCACTCATTGCTGCTCTCTCTCTCTGCGCTGGTGCGCTGATGGCTTCCAAGCGCCAAATCAGGACCCCTAGCACCATGGTGCAAAGGTGCCTGTGCTGAAGGCAGGATTATTTTTGTTCAGGAAGGAACACCTTCCTGCGTAAAACACTGATCTAAAGCTGTTATCCTCTTTCTCTGTGTGCTGCAGAATGCAGCACATAGAGAAAGACAAACTTTTTCTATACTTTTTGCCAAATGAACTAGACAGCCAACCACCGGATGGCCGTTGAGCCACAGCTGCTGATGTCAAACTGCAGTTCAGACTCAAATTGCTGGTTTGCCCTCCTGAAAGGATCCTGACTTCCACAGAAGATACTAAGGGCCAGATGTAGGTAATCCCAGATTACCGATTCTTAAATACCGAATCATACCGATTCGGTATTTAAGAACTGGCAATCGGGATGTAGGTATTTTTACCTATTCAATTACCGAATCGGTAAGATTCGGTAATTACCGAATCGGTATTTACCAATTCGGTAATTGCCATTGATTCCTATGGGCTTTGAGGCCCACAGGAATCAATGTCAATTACCGAATCGGTAAATACCGATTCTGTAAAATTACCGAATTTACAAGGGGGACAGGGTGTCACTTTGACACCCTGTTGCACCCCTGATTCTGGCTTGTGTCCAATGTGACACACATACATGCCCTTAGGGCATGTATGTGTGCCACATGGCACCAGTGTACATGCACAGATGTGCATGTACACAGAAATTCATTATTTACCAGCAAGTATTATTTGGTGGTAAATAATGAATTCCTAAGGGCCTGTGGCACTGTTTTCAGTGCCACCTACATCTGGATTTACAGAATTGGTAAATTTACCGATTCTATATTTTACCAAATCGGTAAATATACCGAATCTGTAACTTTACCGATTCTGTAAAGTTAGGCCCCCTACATCTCAAACTCCAAATACCGGTCGGTAACGGCCGAAATCGGCCGTTACCGACCGGTATTTGGCGACCTACATCTGGCCCCAAGTCTAAACATAGAGGTCTTCACATGGTCCAATGCTGAACAGCATGCCAACAACGTTGAAGACCTTGTCCACAAGGAATTTTTGCTAAGAAAAACGACTGAATCAGAAGGAAGACTTTGCACCAGGATAAACCTGGTCTCTGAATTTGACCCTTGCTCCGAAGCAGTCAGCATTAACTTTTGACTTTGACCCTGTCTAGTGTGACCAGATGCCCATGGTTGAAGCCTTGTGCTTTTTGGCACTAGGAACATTTAAAACTGAAATATCATATGTCCGATTCCTGTATCAGATTGTCCTCCTTTGGTGTCCATTTGCTCATTAACATTTACTCTATTACTATGAATTTTAGATTTTTTTTTGTTGTGGTGTGTTTTTTACATTTTAGCTGTTTTGGTACTGATAAATGTTCCACACATTTCTTCTAAGGTAAGCCTGTCTTCTCTGTTCTACAGCTGCTAATGAACTTGAAGAGGACAACCATTCAGTTCAACCAATAATGCACTTTCTTACAGATGCCATTATTCAACTAACACATATTTTCCCTTACCATCCGGCACAATGTATCATCACCACCATATTTCGCCTACATGGATTATTATCTGTGATAATCTATAATCGAGATTTTCAATTCATTTCCATTTTTGGAAGGCTTTGCGTACAACATTTGGCACATCCAACACATCACTATTCCATCTACCACTACAGAGAGGTTCAACTAATCCCTGATCAATACATGAGAAGCTACAGTAATAGTGCACCATATCCGGGCTAGGTTTCTAGCATTAGTGAAATTTGCTTACAACAGCGCTACAAGGTTGTGTCACCTTTTTTGTCTCATTGGCTCGCATACTCAAGTCTTTTCAGCATCTCCTCAGGTAGATCCAAAGGTAGAAGCTATGTAAACCGACTATTGGAATGATGTATCATTGCCAGTAACCTTCATAATGCTAACATAGCCATGTCTAAAACTGCTAATTAACACAGTACCTGCCTGTACTGTTGCAGAAGGTGCTAGATTGTCCTTCAAGTTTCCGCCTGCTCATTCACTCCTGTTTAAACTAAAACCTAATATCTTTGGTCCCTTCCATATTGATCAGCAGATTGATCCAGTGACTTACTGTCTAAAATTGCCTTCTATTTGTAAAAATACATCCTGTTTCTCACATTTTTCACTTGAAGCTTTATATCACTGACCTAACAAGAGAAGCATCCACCCCTCCTGTTTTCAGTACAATGTATAAAATCTACGAAATCTGTGACTCTTGCCTTTTTTTAGGTCACTTGCAATGTTTTACTGATTAGAAAGTGTATCCTGCTAATGAGAGGTCTTGGGTGGAAGCCTCTTCTGACCCATACTCCTTGTTTGGTACACAGGTTTAGCCACTCCTTTCCTGAAAATCTGGGGCTCTGGTAAGGATTGAAGGTGTACTCTCAAGGCTGCACACAGCAGCGATCGTACCCAACCTGAGATCACAAGTTGAGCTCAGCGGCCTGCTTTTTAACCCAGCAACTCTGAGTGTGGTGTGCTTGATATTTCTTTGTGGGATGGGGTCCTCTGGCCACTCTCTTGCTTGTTTTCAGGAGGGTGGGGTGAGTACAAATAGGAAGGTTACTGGAATGTGTTCCCATTCAGCTAAGCAGACACGCCTCGCAGTATGCGCATATAAAATACTTCATTCTGAAGGCTATTCCTTAGAAATGAAAATGGAGGTGGGGCGTGGCTTACGTGCCGAGGAGTGATGGCGGCTTCTCCGTGAGCTCCGTAGAGCTACGGGACTTCAACTGCAGTATGGACCTCAACCTGCACCCCTAGGAACCCGGTTTGCTGATATTCTGCCGGCGGAAGATGGCCTGCATATGGGAAACGCTTTAGTTACTGGTTTTCTGTCGGTTTCGCAGTGTTTGTGATTCCCGTTGATTCTCTTCTGTTGCTGGACGCGGGCGGCCGCCGTTTTGTGCCGCCGAGCCCGTGTCTGCATTCACTCCTCCGCACTACATTCTGCTGATGTGATGCTTCCTCAGCCAGTGCTTTTATCGCGTTGCCACCATTCTTTTAATCATCTTCAAGGTATGGCTTGAATCGTGATATTTTCGTTCTCTTTAACAAATATGATTTCTGTCAGAAGTTCCTCTTTTTCTGCTCTTCTGAGATGAGCTGCCGCCATTTTAGATTTAGATTTTGGTGCGCATTTTCATTCAAGCTGACCTGGTCTTCATTATTGGCGGAATCTCACTTTTCCTGAATGACTTTCCTTCGATACAACACTTTTTTCAGTCTGAGAACTTTTTTCTATTGATTCATAGTGTTTATTGGGGAATTTCTCCTGTTTCTGGATGCGGGCGGCTGCCACTTTGTGCCGCTGAGCCTGTGTCCTCACTCACTCCACTCCATCACCTCAACTAATTATTTTATCGTGTTGCCATCACATTTCCTGCACTTTTTACGGTATATCATAAACTGTGATATTTTTCTGTATAAGTATTTTTGTGGAGTTGCTTGCCTCTTCTTAGTCGTCTATTATCCACTGTACTTTGGTGACCCTCTCACGCTATCACTATGGCGCATGACGCAAGCAATATAAAGGCTTCTCAAACTGGAGCAAAACCTAAGCGGACAAAAAAGGACCCACCTTCCCCCATTCAAACCTCTCCAAATCCTGTTCTGGATTCAATTTATAAGAGGTAAGGGGCCTCCAACCTTTTATGTCTGCAACTAATGAAAAACTTAAGCAAATCGAAGACAGATGGGTCATTATGGAAGGCAAGGTTTTGAATCTGGAACAATGTGTCAGTGACATTCAGGATGTCTCCTCTAAAATACCTTTTTTGGAAGAAGAGATTCACAAATTGAAACTTCATACGGAAGACCTTGAAAATCGTAATCGTCGAAACAATCTACGTATTTATGGTATTCATGAAAATGTTGAGGGGTCTGATGTGGTGTCATTCATACGGAAATTTTTGCATGAACTTTTGGATCTTCAACCTGCGTCCCATCCTCTCAACATCCAGAGGGCTCATCGCCTGGGTCGCCTCAACTCCATGCGTCCAAACCTCGTGGTATCATTATACTATTTCTTGAGTTTACAGAGTTGATGACTGTCCTGATGCTGCCAGGCTCAAGCGATGTCTCCTATGGTCCGGTCATAATATTTTTATCTCCCAAGACCTTTCCAATGCAACGAATGCCCGACGCAAGGAATTTTTGAATCTTCACCCTCAAATGAGACAGTTGGACATCCAATATGGTATCCTACATCCCTGTTTTTGTAAAATTACACACAATGGCTGTACCCGTTCGTTTGATGATCCTCAGAAGGTTCACGCCTACCTGCAGAGTGTCTCCTAACCGAACATGGACACTGCTTCTTGAACTCTTTCTTTCTCTTGACTGAAAATGTTATCTTACCTGTTATCAATCTGGTTCCTTTACAATTTTCCTATTACATGATTCTTTTCTTGAGGTTCTATCTTTTTATTCTGTTTTTCTCTCTATCTGCTCTTCTGGTGCTCGTTGAAGTCCGCGTCCTCTTTGGCGTCTCTTCGCTCCTGGTGACTTGGTTTTCCCTTTCATCTCAGACCTGGCTCTTTTGCCTTTGATCTGTCTACTTATTTTTCCATCTTTCTCTCCTTCTGTTTTCTCCTCTTCCTCTCTTGCTTCTTCTTCTTCTGTTTTCCCTCCCTCTCATGTGTTCCTTTCTGCTTTTTTATTCCTGAACATTCTCCTTTTTTGTTTCAATATCTCTTGTTGTTGTTTTTCTTGGTCTTGGACTTATTTTATTCTAACCAGGTAAGTGTTTTGGGTGTTTTGTTCATGTGTAACCTACTTGTTTGCTGTGTCCTTTTTTGTAATTGTCGCCCTGCAGTGTGTCTCATCCACATGTCACCCATCATCCCCATCTTCCATCATGTGTAATTTTGTCACGTGGAATGTTCGCGGTCTTGGACACCCTGTCAAGCGTCAAAAGTTATTGTCTCATTTATCCAAGCTTAATTCACAAGTTGTTTTTCTTCAAGAAACCCACTGTACGGATATTGAATCGATTAAGTTGCGGAGGCAATGGGTGGGTCAAGTTGTGTTTTCTCCTGCTACCAACAAAAAAGGGGGTGTTGCTATTTTTTTTCACAAAGCGTTATCAGTTCAAATACTTTCTTCTCAAAATGATGATGATGGTCGTTGGGCAATGGCTAAGGTTGTGATTCAGAATAAGACAATGGTCCTATTAAACATTTATGGTCCTACCAGACCTGATCCCAAATTTTCTTATCTCCTCAATTGATTGTCCAAACATTGTAATTGCGGGTGACTTCAACCAATGGTTAGACCCTTTCTCTGATAGACTCTCCACAAGTAAATTTCAACCCGACAAATCCCATAAATGTTTCCAATCAGCCATTGCTTCTCGTCCGTTATATGATGTGTGGAAAACGTGTAATCCTGATTCTCCTGAATACTCTTTCTTCTCGAATGTTCACCATACCCGCTCTAGGATTGACTACATTTTGGTCAGTAAATCTTTACTCCCCTCGATCCAAAAATCTGAAATTGGGTCCATTTTTATTTCTGACCATGCACCTGTTTATGCTGTACTTGACCTTTCCTTTTCCTCCTCTAAATTTAGTCGTTGGAAATTCAATAAATTTCTCTTATCCGATACTGTTTTTGTAAAGGAACTTACTGGGTTTATTAATGAATTCTTTACGTTCAACAATCCATTGGACACCTCTATCCCTAATAATTGGGATGCTTTTAAAGCTGCTTTGCGGGCCTTCACTATATCCTACTTCGCTAAAAAAAAAGAAACTAAATAGAAATAAATATACTGACCAACTCCAGAACATTAAATGGCTTGAATACTCCTATTTTTCATCTAAGTCCACTACTGCCCTTCAGGACCTAATATTGGCGAAAACTGAGCTTAATAAAATTGCCACTATTGAAGCATGTAATACCTTGCTTAAAGTCAAATCCAAATTTCATGGGGGACAAAACAAGGCTGGTAAAATGTTGGCAAATTATCTAAAAATTAAATCTGAACGCAAGACTATTGGCTCTATTCTTAATGATTCTATTAATAAACTAGTCACATCAGATGAAGATATTGCAGAGGTATTTCATATTTACTACCAATCTCTTTATACTGAAGATACTCACCCCTCTGATCCAAACCTAGCGTCTTTCTTTGATGGCCTCCCCTCACCACCGTCACTTCCTGATCAATTTGACCAATTTGAAAAAGATATTTCTTTGCAGGAAGTTCTTCAGGCAATAAATTCTTTGAAAAAAATCGAAGGCACCCGGTCCTGACGGTTTGCCTGTAGAGTTCTACTCTACTTTTCCTTCAATTTTTGCGCCCAAATTGCTACAACTCTTTAATTCCTTTATTGCTGATGCTAAGGCCTCAGGGTCTTTTATGGATGCACTAATCATTATTATTCCCAAACCCGACAAAGACCACTCCCAATGTAAAAATTACCGTCCTATATCATTAACCAACTATGATTGTAAAATTTTTGCTAAAATCCTTGCTTCCCGTCTTGAATCTATTATCCCTCATTTGATTAAAACGGACCAAGCTGGATTTATTAAAGGCAGATTAGCCGCAGATAATGCCCGTATGTTTTCCAATATCATCTCTCATAGCAAACATTTTAAAGCCCCCCTTGCAGCTCTGTCTTTAGATGCTGAGAAAGCTTTTGACTGCATCAATTGCCAATTTATGTTTCGTACCCTACATTGGTTTGGTTTTGGTCCCTCTTTTATTTCTTTGGTTAAACTCCTTTACACTTCACCCCGTGCCAGTATTTTTGTTAACAATCAATTTTTTAGATTTTTCTCCCTGTCTAGAGGTACAAGGCAAGGTTGCCCTCTCTCTCCTTTATTGTTTATCCTCTGCCTTGAACCTTTTTTGGAATGGATTTGAACTAACCCTAAGATTGCTGGCTTTAAACTTACCTCTACTGAAACAAAATTATCGGCTTATGCCGATGACATTTTGGTTTATATGGCTAACCCTGTTACGTCTCTCCCTCCCTTTTTGGATGAAGTTCGATTATATTCCTCTGCATCGGGTTATAAACTTAACCTGACCAAAACTGAAGTCTTACCCCTCAATGCTATTTGTTATCAATACATGTTTAACTCTACTGATTTTGCGTGGTGTCCCTCTAAAATTAAATACCTTGGCATTTGGTTTTCCTCATCCCTTGTTGATACCCTTAAATTTACTTTCGACTCCCTTATTAAGAAAATTCAATCCCTCCTCCACACTTGGTCTCCCTTGTACCTGTCCTGGTGGGATAGACTTGATACTATCAAAATGATGATTACCCCCCATGTACTTTACACTATCTCTATGCTCCCTATCAAAATTCGTAATTCGTATTTTACCCGCATAAATTCTATTTGTACTAAATTCTTGTGGAATGATAAACACCCTCGCATTGCCGTAAACAAACTCATCCGTTCAAAGACTGAGGGTGGCGTCCGTTTCCTAAATTTAAATTATATCACTCTGCCTTCTGACTCAAAGAATCCTTTTCTTTAGCTTATAATTTTTTAGATTCCCCTGTTCCCAGTTGGGTTGTTTTTGAACACTCGTTATTAAAGGATTTTCCATTTCAACACACTGTTTTTATGTCCAATTGCTCTTTCTTGGCTAAACACCCTGTCGTAAAATACGCCCAAACTCTGCTACACAATACCTTCTCTAAGGATCTTTCCCCTCTTCAATGTTTTTTAGCATCTATTGTGTGGTATAATAAATACCTTAAATACAAGGGCAAATCGTTTTATTACAAATATTGGAAAGAAAGGGATATTCTGTTCGTTCATCAATTTCTCTCCAATAATTCTATCATTCTTTTTCATGAATTGCAAACCACATATAAATTGCCTGCTTCCTGTCTTCCTGTATATACCATGATTACCAATGCCATACAATCTCACCTATCTACTTTATCACCACCTGCTACCTTCCCCTCCTTCACTCCATCTCTCCTCTATATCCCTTATTTTCAATGCACCAACCCAAAGTTGCCCTTGTTTATACATTACTGTTATCAAATGTTATTGATTGTTCTAAATCAACCATTGAGAATGCTTGGGAAACTGATTTGTCTGTTTCTTTCTCTATTGCTACGTGGGATCGTTTGTTTTTCATTTACCATAGAGCTGTTGTTACGCCCGTTAGTATTCATACATTTTTATCAACCTCTTCCCCACTTTGTTGGTCATGTTCCAAAGAAACGGGCACACTTAAACATCAATTATTCGACTGCCCCTCTGTTTTATCCTTTTGGGATTCTATTTGGAATATTTGCATGCCAATGTTTCATTGTTTATCTTCTTTATCATTTTTGAATGTGTTTTTAGGCTCTTTATCAACTGATATAGATATTGTATCCTCTAAGGCTCGATTACTTGATCTTTTTATTGCTCTTGCTATTAAAGTGATTTTATAGTGTTGGAAAGATAACTCCAAACTTTCTGTACATACTTGGTGGAATTTCATTTGTGATGAACATAGGATTTCTTTTGCTTCATCTTCCTCTATTTCCCTAAAAATTAAATCTGATCTCCTTTAGCTCCCCTTTACTACCTATCTCTCTTCCAAATCTCCCAGCTGATCTTTTTGTTCTCTCCCTTTCTTGCAAGTATTCCCCTTATACATGATTTATATCTCCCTTTCTCTTCCTTTCTCTTCTTGCTCCTGTTCTCCTTCCCTTTCTTTCTCCTTTCTCCCTCCTTATCTTTCCCTTCTTCTCTTCTCTTCCTCTTTTAGCCTTTATTTTACGTATATCATATGCCATATGATTTACTTCATTTTGTTAACTCACTTTTTTCTTTATGGCTTATGTACTGTTTTTGCAAACTTCTAATAAAAATTCTTAAACAAAAAAAAAAAGAAATGAAAATGGAGAGTCTTTTCTTTTCTGAAAACTTACACAAGTTCACTACGATTCTATGTTCTTCTGGTTCCTCCCTTCCTTCTTCCTCTGTCATCTAGAGAAGTGTGGCTCAATGGTTAGAGCGACAGACCCTGATGCAGTAGTCTGGCCGGGACCAGGGTTTTAATTCCCGCCTTGGCGGGTCTCGGGCTCAATTTCCTCGGACCTGATCATTCTCGCCTCGGTGCCTATTCTAATCATGAGTCCCACTCTGCACCTCTGGGCAATAGCTTGCTTAATCTCTACAACGGCCCCAACAACGCTGAGGATGCCTGACTTCACCTTGGGGGTGCCCAGGAGTGGGCTCCTCACAGGGAAAGGCCAGGAAGGGTTCCTCGGCGGTATTTGTACAAGTGCCGAGATGCCTACGGGTAGTCGTGCGCTATACAAGTGCGTCATCATTTCATTTCATGTGACCCATCTTCTCTCTCTGCATGGGTCACATGACTGTGTGATGCATTCTTTCCAATCCAACGTGACACCATTCCACTGAGGACTGCTATGACTAACTAATATATCATAGCAACCTTTCGTCCTCTTTGGTAAGTTCATGTGCCTCTATATTTAGTTCTTGTTTATTCACTGTATGAGGAGCTTGAAGCTGACACTCATTCCATCGCAAATATTCTAGAATCTCTGGAGGTGGATTTCTCCTTCCTGGTTATTGTCACCTGGAATCCATCTCCATCTCCTGGAATCCTCCTCCTGTTCCATTATCTGGATTCCCGCTTCTGATCCCTTCCTCATCTGCCCAGGTGTTGAGACAGCTAAGTCCCTTTACCATTCTTTTCTTGGATTCTCCTGTCTGCTTAGAGTTTTTTTTAATGCCAGTTGCTTTTTCCTTCAACTTGTGACCATTCTTAGAGGCATTGGCCATCTGTGCAAGTTGTAGTGACCGGTTGGTCCCTGTTCTATTGTTTCTCTATGAATGTCTTACCAGCCACTCCAAGAGGGCTGGCTTCCACCATCACCCCACACCCATCCATCACAGGTGTCACAGGTCATGTGACCCTGTCAATAAAAAGGGCTAGGCGCACGTCTGTCAGTGTGGTTATTTACATTGAATGAGGGCCTAGGGCCCAACCCTTTACATTGGCGATGAGTGGGATCTGCCACATGTTTAGGCTTTCAGCAACTGCGATTGGTGGTGGGGGGAGTATAACAAGAGTCAAAGGCCCACCCATGTACCAATTGTGAGCTGGCAGTCGATGTTTGCACAGCAAGAAGGCGACCGACCGGATCACATACCGGCGAGGCCCTTGCAATCATACTGCTGACTGTTATGGCTACATGAGGTCTGCAGAAGTGATGGAGCGCAGTTAGCGCCTGGAATGGGGCGTCTTCAGGCCACCGATCTGCTAGCAGGAGACCCCTCCCATTTCGGCAGTGATTGTGGGCAGAATGAAGAATACCTATTGAAGTACTGGGCACTGGGCCATGGCAAATGACTCAGCATGCTAAAGAAGATGCTGCCATACAGTGGGAGACATCCCGTCATAGTGAGCCTAGTGCTGGTACCATAAGGCAGAGTCATGACAGCATGGGGAGGACGGTGGCGCCCCCTCCCAACAGGTGGGTGATGGCCTCTGCAGTGCCTCGTGGGTTATGAAGCTGCACCCACTGAGACGCGGCTGAAGTGACTGTAGAATAGGGCCTACAAAAGTAATTTTACTGTAAGCGACGCCAACAGTATAAGTTGCCAGCACCATCCAAAGCGCACCGATATTGATCCTGGCATGTCCGAACTTCCGTAGGGTCTGCCCACTGCCCCTGGTGTGAGTTACTGTGGGTGCCATGCCGGACGTACTCTGCCCTGTCGAAGAGGGAGTGAAGCCCGGATAGGCGAAGAGAGAGGTGCGGCCTGCCCAGAACTGATGAGCTGGGTGATAGGTGCCGGTAGGGCCATGCACTAAAAATAACTCAAAAGGGCAGCGGAGATATAAGGCTGCTGGTTGAGTGGATGTGGAGAAGTGCTGCACTGCAGCATTACCTAGCGGGTGATTTGTTAGGAGTAAGTGGGTGAGGCCGCTGCACAGCATAGTGCAGTGCGAGGGCCCCGGCCGTGGAGAAAGGAATCGCTGTCGGAATCTGGCAGCATCTGGAGTCTCCAACCCGACATGTCCGGCAAGCCAGGGATGTACAGGCATATGCATCAAAGTAAATACCGGTCAAAAATGGGCAGATTCTCAGAATCTGCCCCTTTGCGACCGGTATTTTTGCATTTGGGATGCATCATCCCAAATGCTAAAATTGTAATTTAAGGAATCTCTAAATTGGGATTGCTTGAATTGCGATTGCATTTAAGGAATCCCAAAGTGAGATTTCTTAAATGCAATGCATGAAAGTAAAAACAATAGCGAATTCGCTAATAGGAGTAGCAAATTACCATGAAGTTGAACTTCATGGTAATTTGCTGAAACTTTGAAAAAATCACTTTTGTGCATTTTTCTAAGTTTCATGTTGCGCACACACACATGCCCTTAGGGCATGTGTGTGTGCAACATATGTGCAGAGATCAATTTCAGGGTTGCAACAGGGTGTCATTTTGACACCCTTTCACCCTTGAAATTGCATGAGCAATTTGCGAGTACCTACTGTTACTCGCAAATTGCTCATGCAATCTCCAATTCATTCCTATGGGCCTGTAGGCCCATAGGAATGAATGGTACAGCATTCCTTAATTGCGACTAGCAATTTGCAAGCAGCAATTAAGGAATGTTTAGGAATCGCTATTTAAATAGCGATTCCTACATGCATAGGCTTTTGCTATTCCTAAATAGCGATTCCTTAAAAATCCCTATTTAGGAATAGCAAAAGGCTACGTTGATGCATCTGCCAGTTGGTGCGGTGGGTTGAAGTAGAAAGTCCCGCAAAGTGAGCCTGCTGCCACCCACTGTTCTCCCTGCAGGAGAAACGAGCAGGGCTGAAGGAGGCTGCCAGCACTGTGGGAGGCCCCTGCATGGCCAGCGAGGAATGTGAAACTGCTGCTTAGCAAGAGGAGGATTCCGACAGTGGCCCAGCCGGACAAGGCCCTGGCCTGCAGGTAGAGAATAAAGAGTGGTGGCAGTGACACCTAGAGGTTGCAGGAGGCACAGCAGCCTGCTGTGAAAAAAAACCTCAAACTTGGCACAACAGAGAGAGCCTGCAGGAGAAGGCCGAGTGTTGAAGAGAGTGCAGCAGCGCCACCTGGCAGTGTCTTGTGACACTGCATCTTGCAATGGAGATAGCAGTCAATGTCTGATGTGACTCCACACACCTCTGGAGGAATGCCATATATGTTGAATGGGGTAGACAATGTAATCATATTGGGAGAGAAAAGCACTTGCAGCGCTGGAAGGCTGCCCTGGAAGTGATGGCGGTACCAACTGCAAGTGCCAAGTCAAGAGGCTGCTATGAGGGCAGCACGACCCTGGTGGGCTGGAGAGTGAGAGGAGAGTGGTAAACCCTGTAAATGCAACATTGAGCTACAGTGCCTGCCGGAAATTTCGGCAGTGCAAAGAGAGGGGCTGTGGCCCTGAACTGCAGTAGGGTCAGCACCAAGAGGGCATAAACTGGCTAGGAGACGTGGCAAGTGTGTTGTATATGCTGCCCCATGTGAGAAGAGACTGTGCATTGACCCATGGCACCACAGCAATGTCTGGCCAGGAGGACTGGCAGGCATTTTGTTGGAAAAACAAAGTAATGTAAATCTCAGCAAACACCATCACAGACTGGTTTCTCTCAGTAAAGGCTGGAAGAGTTTTGGCCTGAGCAAGGAGGCCCCAGACCAGCAAAATCCTTCAGGAGAAAAAGGTGGGCGATGAGTGCCCCTTGCAGTCGTATAATGCCACCGCATTCAGGAGAGTGCTGACTGCACCCTCAGTGATGAAAGGATGCCACCACAAGAGAAGAAACTGGGTGAGCAAGGCGCCAGATGAAGGAGCACCTTGAAGGAATGAATGAATGAAAGAGTTTTTGTATAGTGCGATGTTCACTCCAAGGAGCATCTTGGCGCTTAGCGGAAAAAGGACAGCTAGGAGATTTCACAGAGGGGAGGATGCATTAGTAAAGCGATTTAAATTAGAGATAGCACCAGGTGATCTGGGGTAGCAAAAATCCACGTTTTGAGGAGCTTCCTGAAAGTAAGTTCCGTTTGTGTGTGCCTCAGCTGAATGGGTAGAATGTTCCAGGCTTTTGTCCCTAGTACTGCCATAGTCTTTCCACCCCTGGTTTTCAATTTGAACTCAGGTACTGTTAACAAGTTCTCTGAAGTAGACGGCAGAGTATGTTTGTGTGTATGGCTTGATTCTGGATCTTAGATATTCTGGTCCATGTTAGCTTATGGCTTTGTATGAAATGGTCAGGATTTTAAAAAGAATCCTCTTATGAACCAGTAGCCGGTGAAGCGCTTTAAGTGCTGCTGCTGAGGGGGAGTCTCTAGGCAGTTTGAGTACTAGTCTCACTGCAGCATTTCGGACCACCTGCAATCTTTTCACAGCCGTCTTTTTCATTCCTGCATAAAGACTGTTGCAGTTGTCCAAGAGAGATAAAATTAGGGCTGCTGCAACCATCTTCCTAGCAGGCAGCGGAAGTAGGTCGAAGAATTTTCAGAGTTTTTATAGTTTGGAAACACATGCCTGCGATAGCAAGTACTTGCTTGTGGAAAGATAGTGTAGGGTCGAATTTTATTCCTACATTTCTGACTGTATCTACTGTTGTGGTTGGAGCATCTGGGTTTCAGGGCCACCACTTATTGGGCCTAAATACATTTGACTTTCCAAACAGCATAATTTCTGTTTTAGAGCTATTACATTTAAGGTGATTCAGTGTCATCCAATCCATCACTTCTGTAAGACAGTGGTGAAACATCTCTTCCACCACTGTGGAATTTTTGTCAAGAGTGAGGATCAGCTGAGTGTCATCTGCGTATGCAATAGATTCAACAACAAAGCTGGCCATCAGAGAGAGAAGTGGTGTCATGTAAAGATTGAAGAGGGTTGGGCTCAGGGAGGTGCCCTGGGGAAACCTCCGATGACAACCATTTTGACAACCATTTTTCTCCCGATTTGGAACTTCCCAGTGTTACGATCCTTTGTCTATTATCTAGGAAAGATTTAATCCAGGCCAGTGCCTTGTTTTTGACTCCGCTGTGTTCCAGCCTGTCTCTCAAGATGTCATGAGAGACAGTGTTGAATGCCGCTGATAGATGCAACAGAATCAGTAATGCCTTCTTATCCTGATCCAAGGCAAACTTTAGGGTGTTGGTGGTGTGGAGCAGCACTGATTCAGTTGAGTGGCCTGGTCTGAAACCTGATTGCCTGGGGTGCAGGGTGTTGGTTTCTTGCAGAAATTCATTTAGTTGGGCAATGACAAATTTCTCCGCAATTTTACTCACACATGGTAGTAGTGAAATGGGTCTGATGTTGGAGAGAGTCGTGGGGTTGGAAAGTATCTTTTTTTGGAGTGGCTTCTCAGCAGCAGTTTTCCAGTTATCAGGGATTTTTGCTAGCCTAAAGGTGGTATTGATGATCTGATTGATAACAGGATTTACAGTATCCACCAATGCATGTAATATTTTCGGAGGGCATGGGTGGAAAGGTGAACCTGACTTACAGGAGAGGAAGGCCTGCCTGGATTGTTCTAGATTTATCTCCTTAAAATAAGTGAAGGACGGAGGGCGCAAGGACAGAAGTGTGCCGAAGATCGCACAAGAGAAACTGACTGCACGAGCAGGAGCCTAGGAATGATAGCCCTGCGAGGAAGAGGGCCCATATTGTTGTAGGGTGTGACAGACCCTGTAAAGCCTGCATGAGTGGAGGCAGAAGAGAGGGCCACATTGGCATAGCCTTGCGGTGCAAGGAGTGCATCCTCAAGTGAAGAGGTCGATGATGAAGAGACCTGTGAGAGGTCGACCGATGAAGATCTGTGAGAGGTCAGCGACGAGACCTGTGAGAGTAAGACAAGATGGCATCAGACCGCTTTGTGAAGAGGATGAAGATGAAAGGGAAGAAGTGTGGCACGGGGCCACAGCACTAGAGTCTGAAGAAAGAAGAAGAGAAGGGGGTGTAATAGGCATTTGGCACTCCGCAAAATACAGATTATGACTGTGAGTTTCATCACAATCAAGGCCATCTCCTAGAACATCTCAGGAGCAGTGGACATCTAAAGTGAAGCACTGTACCTATGAAACACCCAGAGTTCAGTGAGACATCGTTGGCACAATGAGAGGCTGGCTGCCCAGAAGTCCTGGGCCAGACCAAGTGATCATGAAGCCTGCTGAAGAGACCAAGCTGGACCATTTCTAACATCCACCTTTGGGGTTGCACGTGAGACTGGGTCCTGGTACTGTTTGGATGTCCTGAGTGATCTGTGTTATGGGGCCTAAAAGAGTATCCGAGCAATCCACACCGGCCCGTGGCAATCCAGGGGCAAGGGCCTCAGGGATTAGGAATCTTGACACGAGAGATGCATCTGCAGCAGCTCGCCAGCTGGTACCAGGAAGCACAAAGATGTCTGTAGGAGTCTGGTTACTGCCCTGTCAGTGCCGGTGCACCAGAGTCAGGATGGAAGGAGTATCCCAACCTGGAAACAACTACCCATGAGGTGGAGTGAGTGACGCGTCGGTGGGACTCATAGCAATTCCTCCATGGGCCTATAGTATGGTGTTGGAGTGACACTGTGTAGTCCACACAGTTCCATGGAAGCCCGGTGAAGAGGACCTCACAGGATTCCTGTGAGAGAGGAATCTTGGTATGAGAAGGGAATCCTGGTGGGAGAAGGATGTCGGAAATTGCTCCACCACTGGGCAGCTGGTGACACTGCAGCATCTGACTCGTCAACTGTAACCAGGATGTCTTTGGAGGATTGCTAGCCAAGGAGCCAGAGCACCTTTGAAAATGTATCAGCAACAGACAGATTGCTCCACTTGCACCCTCACAGCCAATAGTGTATATAAACTTCCACATGGTGAGACCAGGTGGGACAGGACCAACAGTGCCCAGGTAAACTGTGACAATTCGAATTGTCGAGCGAGAAATCCAGAGTTCATCTACACTTCCATTCATGCCCAGAGTAGTCTGGTGAAAACGGCAGAGGCTTGCCGCGACGCCTGGTGCTCCAGCTGCACCTGTCCACGTATCCTGTCCTGCTAGCAACTTGAATGGACTCAGTGGAGTTGTTTTTTTTTGTCATTTTGTTCTCTCCCACTGGTTGGACTTGTTGTCACGTTTTTTGTTTATAACGGTTAGGAGGGATGTATTGACCAGCTAGGCACGGTGATAGTGTTTCTCTATAAGTGGATTTATCAGGCACTCCCTGAGGGCTGGCTTCCATCATTACCCACACCTATCAATCACAGGTGTCACAGGCGCACATGCCCTGGGCCAATTCCAGATACCAAGCCAGTGTGTCAGTGTGGTTATTTACATTGCATGGGGGCCTAGGGCCCCGACCCTTTACACAAGTAACTATCTGCATGATGGCATAGTGGCTACAGGAAGGAGTTACCTTTACCTTTGGCTGCAAAGAGGCCTATGGAATACAAAAGAACTGCACTTAGAGAGCACCTGAACTAGACCCTGCTGTCTCATTCCTCTCTCAAAACATAACCCTGTTCCCCCGCTTGGCTGCATGCGTTCCCTTTGTATGTTTTGAAGTTTTCCTTGCAGAGTGGGAGTGAGGTAGGAACAGGACTGGGGAAAGCAGCAGGTTAGTGAATGAGTGTCTGCTAACAATTGCTTGTTTAAAGTTGTTTTTGTGCCCCTCTTATTCTGTTTATTAGTAGTGATTATCTGATCCAAACATTCACCCAAAAGAAACGGAAACCAATGTCAGCCCATTGCATTACTGTGCACATCCTTGCAAGGCTGACAATGATAATAAGGGTAACTTTTCCGCAAATTATCCTGCATTGTCCTTATCGCCCATTAGCGCACATTCGAGCACATGCACAGCCTAATTAGATGTCTTCCTGGTTGTGCTGGAGCTTGTATTTCATAAGAGGAGTGAACATCTGCCGGATTCAGAAGGGTGAACCAGCAAGCCCTTATTAACGTTAAGCAGTCTACACGAGGCATCCAGCCATGAATGAGGCTCCGCGGGCCGCCGTGGCACTGCGTGTTCGCTCCCTGCTAAATAATGGAGACTATTATTGTCATCTGAGACTGTTTTAGGCTCATAGAAGTCCCGCCAGCAGGCGCTCATTTGGAAGAAGAGCGTCAGTCAGTGGCGTAACGAACCTTGAGAGGGCCCCCCTGCAGGGTACGTGAAGGGGCCCCCTCCGGACTCAATCTAGAGCTCCCCAGCAGAAGTGCGGTGCTGACGGGATCCCCTGGAGGGTGAGGGCCCCCCACACAGTGGGGGCTGCAGGGGCCTGTGTTACAAGAGACAGTCAGTCAATGAGACAGGCAGAGGCAGACCTGAAATGAGCACCGACCACACGTGACGTGTCTCCCGTGATGCATTCTCTGAAGTGAGGGGAAGCTGATAAACTTTCAGACTACAGAGTCAGAAATAAGCAAACTTAGCTGCACCTACCAACCGAGAGAGGCCAACCATTTACAGAGGATTTCTGGCCAATTCTCCACTGAGAAAATTGTGAAAAATTAGACAAACATTTGCATTTGGAGTAAAGCAGCAAAAAAAGCTATAGGTATTACAGGACGTTCAGAAAGGGCACTCAAAATTTGGCAACACATTCACAGTATTCGCACATGCTTAGAAGTTTGCTGACATGTTTATAAGTTTGTCTCAACAATAATAAAAGTCTGGAGTATAGTTTCCAAAAAACACTTTCTTGAGGGCCAAATATAATATTATAGCATGACTGGGAATTTACTTCTGAGAGATAGAAAATGAACAATCACTGTACAAGCCAAAAGCCAATAGATCTAGCTTTCATTTTGAGTCATGACTACAATATTTTCAAAACAACTGCTGCACTGAAAAAATTTAACGAAAACGATTTCTTTCAGTATACCATGCATGTTTTACTTAGACAGATAGAGGGCCATACCTACCAAGGGTTTGCGCCGCCTTGTGCCATGCAAGGGGGCACAATGTTGACGCAAAACCTAAGTGAAATTTATCAAGGAACACAAGGCCACCTTGCGTGGCCCTGCAAGGCTTGTTACATTTGGAGTAACGCTAGGCAGCGCAAATTGCTACAATGTGTTACTCTGTCCCAGGGAGCCATTCCACAAGGGGAACGATGGTATTCCCACGCATATACCCATGGATTTTGGCACATTCCCACATTCATCAGTGCTGGTAGATCAGGGAATGTGTTGAAATTCTGCTCCTCTCCAGGTGAGGCGTAACAAGGAGAAATATCTTTATTTCTCCTTGTTGGACAGTGGATTATTAGTAAGGCTCCCTGTTTTCCTTTTTTACTGATTTATACAGATAAATACAGACAGAAAACAATTTCTTTTTTTGTCTGTACATATTTTTAAATATGTATAAAAACGGAAATTGGGTGCTTTTTAAGTGATTCTAAATACACTTTGCCATGACTGCCAGGCCAATAACTGTGTGGATTGATAGGTAAGGATGTTAAATAAGAAAGGGATTTTAGTAAAGAGGCCTAAACCGCAGTAGATACGCACAAGGCTGATACTGAAATGTGCATATTTTCATATAGGTGCATTGATTTATCTTCAGCGGGTGTTCATATCACTGCCCTGGCAGGTATTTAAGCATGACTGCATCTTTATTGGTTAAATAAATATGGAAATATATCAGTTTCAGTTTTATTTTTTTCACAA
This sequence comes from Lissotriton helveticus, assembly GCF_964261635.1. NCBI lineage: Eukaryota > Metazoa > Chordata > Amphibia > Caudata > Salamandridae > Lissotriton > Lissotriton helveticus. Next base: position 104,796,674 of record NC_136070.1, on the reverse strand, counting down.
TACCCTTAATAAATATGGATAAATTCAGATAAAGTTGACATAAAATAAATATGGATAAATACAAACGGAAATGTCCAAATAATGAATACCATAATACAAGGAGCCCTAATTATTAGTTGTGGCAAATATGCTTTTTCCACTGGCAAAAAGGCCACTAACATATTCTAGGGCTCAGACTAGGTCTCAGAAAAGTATTCCCATGCTCAACCCTTGGTTGAGCATGGGAAATGTGGATTTTGGTAGGAGGCCGGAAAGCAGGCAGCCTTAACTTAAGAAACAGGTATGTAAAGCATTTAAAAACATCAGTTCAGTAAATAATTAAGGCACAACACACAATAAAAATCCAACAGCACTTTATAAAAATAGGAAATAATTTTATCCGAGAAATTAATTAAAAAAGATCTAGCACTATATAGCACATAGACACCTATAGCACCTATTAATACGTCTGGTCGCGCCAGACTGGAACAAACTGAAGGTTTAAGGCCAACCAGGTTGGTGCCCTGTATGGCTATGCCCTCGTGGTAGGCCTCTGTTAACGTTTTTACCTTCTGACTTAGAAACTTTTTTGGAGCTTTTTCTCCCGGGTTCCCTCGAAGGTCTCCACCAGTCCAGATTCGGTGAGTGTTTGCTGGCTTGCCCTGTGACAAGCTTCCGGTCAAACCTATGGAAGTCAGACCTCCGGAGCTTTCCAGTGGGACAAACCAGAGATCCAGGTTGGCTCGCGGTTTAAGGTGGGTGGCTTGACTATTGTGGTTACCCCAGTCACCTTTTCCACTTCAGACTTCAGAACTTTTACAGAGTTTTTTCATTGCTCTTCAGGCCAGATTCAGTGAGGGTTCGCCGGCTTGGGTTTCGACCAGCTCCCGGTCAAACTCTGGAAGTCGGACCTCCGGCGCATTTCAGTGGGACGAACCTGGAGGGCAGGCCGGCTCGTGGTTGAGAGTCACTGGCTTGGCTGGCCAGGTCGAGTTGTCCACTGGTGTAGCTTTTTTTCAAAGTTGGTCCAAAGTTCTCCGAAGTTCTGGAACTTCTTACTAAAGTTCCTTTGAGGGTCCCAAAGTGTCCAAAACTTGCTTCATGGGTCTGGAAGCTCCAAGATGGTCCTTGAAAGTTTGGGACGTCTATTTCCAGAATCCACTTGGACAAAACCCTTCCAAATCCACTTGAGTCACTCCAGGGTGGGGATTCTTTGTGGTGAGGGTCCAGGTGAGCTCTGTTAACCTGTAGATTGCAGTAAGTCTCCTCTTTAGTCCTTTTGAAGCAGGTTTGATCCACAGGGCTGTAGTTCCAGATTGAGCAGCAGGTGCAGTCAGTCAGAGTGCAGGGCTTGGTTGAGGCATATCAAACTTCCAGCATGGACCCTTCTTCTTCTGTAGTTTAGGAATGCCCATATTTAACATTAACACTCACACCCAGTCAAAAGATCTGGGTTTAATCCATCACCGTTCTTTAGCCCACTCTGCCACCCCAGTTCAGACATGGCTATATGCATATCAGTCTGACCCTGTGCCTCATGGGAACAGTCCAGCCCGAACTGCCAAGCCATGTCTTCCCTGGACCGGAAACAAGCTTCCGAGGACCGGTTTCTGGCATTCCAGCCGTCTTCAGCCCGGCTTGCTTGAATCCAGTGGCAAAGTGAGCAAGGGACTCACGTCTGAGCATACCCTGCCACACTTATGGTGGCCAAAAGCGGTACAAAAGGGGGTGGTGATGGACGGGGCATTTGAATCAATCAAACACTCACACCCAGTCAAAAGATCTGGGTTTAATCCATCACCGTTCTTTAGCCCACTCTGCCACCCCAGTTCAGACATGGCTATATACACAACGCAGCAGGGAAAGGTGGCTTGCTCCATTACTTGCATGAGAAAATGATAAATATGGGCCAAATAATTTAGTTCCTTATGTAGAGTTTGGAGGAGAGCGTGCTTTGTCACAATCAATGACAAGTAATATGGCAGGCAAGACAATTCATATTTGTGACACAGTCTGTGTTCACCAAACTCTAAATAAGGCCCTTAATATGTGATACATTTGTTTTTAAGTAACAACATTCACCGTGCAGCATTAATCGTGACACTTACCATATAATTGGATTCTGTTGTAATCTAATAAGTCAGCTATGGATTGTAGAGCACTGTGCCTAGTGCGTTCTACATTCCCTTTTAGCTTACTGTTCTACTCTCTGGCAGTTGACAGCTGACCAGCCAGAGGGAGAGCCACACATTTCCACTCGGATAATTTGTCTATAATAAACTAAGCTTTCATACCTCAACAAGCTTCCAGTTTAAATACCACATTTGGCGACGATCTGGCTGTTGTCTCCGCAGTGGAAGTGGCTAGAATCCAGCGTGAACAAGAAGACTGATTCATCGCTGTTCAGAATTTGAATTCCGGCTCGAACACGAAGAATATTTAAACGTTGTTCGGAACTGAGAAGGAGCTTTATGGGCCGTAGTCACGTACTGTGAGTACTGCTGTTTTGACCAAAATCATCAATTTTCTATAATTGGGGAATCTGACAGTTGAGTTTGAGGTGAAGCGCGAGCAAGTCACAGTGACGTAGGAGAGATCTCGAGCTTGCGCACTGGTGTGCCATCTATGCCCGATCTCCTGTGAAGACAGCACGCAAACCACGCTCGACACGCAACAGTAACAAGGTCGATTTCCCTCAGAAAACACGTACAAATTACGTGACGGCCATTTTGTTTATGAAAGCAGGCTCCGATTAAAGAAAATTTATCGATCTGAATAAAGATCAGAATTTTAATTGAGGAACTTTACGCTAAGCGAATTTTGTGAGGTACCATTTAATTTTTATTCATTATTCAACTATACTGTACCAGCAGCTTTTGGAATTTCAGAAGATTTAAAGTCATCTTGTTGTTGTCGATTCTAATTTCGTTTCCATAGCAACCATCTAACTGTTGCTAGTTAGAGACTTTTACTTGCAAGAAATTGTCTAAATCTGACAGTTCATCTGTTTTTTTGTTCTTTCTTTTTCTCTTTTGAAATCAAATTCATTCATTTATTCATTTAGCATGGCTATTCAAAGTACTATTGTTACTCCACCTATATTTTTAGCTTCTCCTGGACCACTTGCAATAGAGTGGGAGGATTGGTTGCCTATGTTTGAGAACTACATTGATGCAATAGATGGATCGAAATTTAGTGCTGAAAGGAAAAAAGCTTTATTATTGAATAATCTTGGAAAAGAAGGACAACGCATCTTTAAATATCTGCCTGTTGCAACTTTGCCTAATGGTAATGCTATTGAGAATGTGTTTGATGAAACAAAAAAACGCTTGGAAATAAGATTTGCAAGAGAGATTAACATAGTGATGAGTCGTCATCAGTTCTACACTCTTAAGCAAAGAGAAAATCAATCAATAGATGAGTTTGTGTCTAAACTGAGAGAATTATCCCTAAAATGTATGTTCGGTGCCATGACAGATGAAATGGTACGTGACCAACTTATCGTACAGTGCAAGTGCAGGAAAACACAAGAAAGACTTTGGGCGGCGAAAAACCCAACTTTGAAAGATGCCATTGAAATAGCAAAAGTTCTTGAACACTCACAATTCTGCATGCGTGAGATGAGCAAAAAAGAGGAAGTTTTTAACAGCAATACTTCTTCAGTACAAAGTGGAGAATCAGAAGTTGCAGCTATATCTAAACCTGGAAAGTACTTACAAAGAAAACATTTTCAAAGAGGAAGACAGCAGTTTAGGTCATGTTATAGATGTGGAGGTGCTCATAATCCTGACAACTATAAATGTCCAGCCATCGATAAAAATTGTTTGGAGTGCGGACAAAAAGGTCATTTTTCCAACATGTGCAGGAAATCCTTTAAACAAAGGGTTGCAACTATTGATAGTAATAGTGACACTACACTTGTTGATATTGATGATGCGTCTGTACCAGTAGATAAGATTTTGTGTGTTGAAGATCCTAATGATCAAATTGGTAGGAAAAATCGACCTAAAGCAGAATTTAGAGTCAATGGAGTAAATGTAGATTTGATGGTTGACTGTGGTTCGATGTACACTATAATTCCGAAATGTATATTCGATAAACTTTGGCCTAACCAGGAATTACATCCAAAGGACATCAATCCTGGAGGGTACCAAGGGGAAACTATTGATCTCATTGGTTTCATGAAGTCAACTATTGAATTTAAGGGTAGAACAACCGATGGTAAAGTCTATGTGGCAAGAGATGGACCACCCATTTTAGGATGGATGCATCAATTTGACTTATATATCATCATAGATCCCAGAGCCCCAACTCAAGTATTAGTTATAGAGGATCCTTCATTAGAGGATATTTTGAAAGAAGCTAAAGATGTATTCAGAGAAGAGTTAGGTTGTTTCAAGGGGTATGTACATAAAATAATTTTAAAACCTAATGCCATTCCATTGCAGCATAAAGCGCGCAGAACACCTTTGATAGCTAGGGAAGCAGTGAAAAAAATGCTTCAAGATATGCTTGATTCAGGTGTAATCGAGCCAGTTGAGAGTTCTTCATGGGTTTCGCCAGTAGTTATCCCTGAGAAATCCGATGGCAAATTTAGGTTTTATATTGACCTCAGGTCTCTCAATCAAAACGTCATAGTGGATACATTTCCCCTTCCTAATATCAACGAATTAATTTTGGCATTGAGTGGTGGAAAGTTTTTTTCAAAATTGGATCTTAAAAACGCCTACCACCAGATAAGATTGCATGACGACTCCAAACCGTTGACAGCGTTTATTACCACGCAGGGCATTTACCAATGTGTTAGGATGCCTTTTGGGTTGTGCTCTGCTGCTAGCATATTCCAGAGAATGATGAATGTTTTGTTTAAGGGGATCAAGAATATAATTTTCTTCCAAGATGATATCTTGATATTTGGAGATACAGTAGATCAGCACAACCATACTCCTCGTGAAGCATTGTTTAAGATCAGGGAATCAGGTCTAACACTTAGACAGGAAAAGTGTAAGTTTCTGGAAGACAAAGTGGATTATTTAGGATATGAAATCTCAGAACAAGGTGTTAAGCCCAAACAGAATCTCTTGGATGCTTTCGATTGGCTCCCGTTCCATCAGACAAAGATAAATTGCGATCCTTTTTGGGGTTAATCGAATATTACTCCAAGTTCATTAAGGATTTTTCCACTAAAACAGCTGACTTAAGATCTCTTTTGAAGAAGGGGGTTAGCTTTTCTTGGGATAAGATTCAACAGGCTTGTTTTGAGAACATTAAAAAAAGATATCTGTTGTGCAGAGGTTCTTACGCCTTTTAATACGAAACTACATTCTATTCTTACTGTAGATGCAAGTGCTACCGGTCTAGGAGCGGTGTTAGCCCAGATTCACAATGGTAAAGAAAGAACTGTAGCATTTGCCTCAAGAACATTAACTCCTTCAGAGAGTAATTATTCAGTCATAGAACGTGAAACTCTAGCTGCTGCCCGGGCTTGTGAATATTTTAGGACTTATCTATGGGGAACCAAATTTACACTCAAAACGGACCATAAACCCCTTATATGAGTACTACTGCCAGGGGGAGATACAAAGTGCTCAGCTAGGTTAGCTAGGTTGGCCTCCCGTCTCCAGGAATTCTGCTATAATATTGAGCATATTCAGGGTTGGAGAAATATACAAGCCTATTGCCTTTCTAGATTGTCACTAGATTGGGAGTTGGTTGATAAAGTTGCTGTTTTGAAAAAAGAGAATGAAGGGGCAGTCGCTTTTATTCAAGATGCTTTGAACTTGTGTGAACCTCAGGCTTTAAATAGAGATGGGTGGGTCAATGCTATGCTTACTGACAATGCCATGCTAGAACTTAAGAATTTGATAAAGAAAGGGTGCAAAAGAGAGAGTACTGTTTCCATCACCAATAGACCCTTTGTTAAAATTCTAGATGAATTGTCAATTTGTGAAGATATGGTGATCATGAGAGGAGACACATTCATTCCTCCAGCTTCTGTTAGACAGAATTTGATCACATTGGCCCATGAAGGACACTTGGGACAAACTCGGACGAAACAGAGGTTAAGGACAAATTGGTGGTGGCCAGGCATGGATTCTGATGTGAATCTTTATGTTACGCATTGTCAAATTTGCAAGGAGAGTGATAAATGCTTAAAAGTTGGTCTACAGACATCTTCAGGTCATATTTCTGATCCAGGCTTACCCTGGCGGTATACAACCTTTACAACGCAACTTTTACAACGCACTACCATTACAACGAAACTTTTACAACGCAAAATCCATTACAACGCATGCATTTACAACACAGTCATTACAACGCATGACACTACGACGCACACCACTACAACGCATACCATTACAACGCAGTCATTACAATGCATACCATTACAACGCATAACTTACCATCCAACACTTACCCTACTGTTGCACCCCCTGGAGTTAGAATAGTAATTTTAACCCCTACACTATCCAACACTTACCCTACTGTTGCACCCCCTGGAGTTAGAATAGTAATTTTTACCCCTACACTATCCAACACTTACCTTATATGCAATGTAATGTAATGCGTTGTAATGGTATGCGTTGTAAATGTAGTATGCGTTGTAGTGGAATGCGTTGTAAAGGTAGTTTCAGAGAATTCGCTGTAATGGGATGCGTTGTAATGGTGTGCGTTGTAATGGATGTTGCGGTGTAAAAAATGCGTTGTAAAGGTATGCGTTGTAAAAGTACGCGTTGTAACGTCATACATCCTACCCTGGCACACTGTGTGTATGGATTTCATTGGTCCGATGAATAGTCTGAAGGACAACGTACGCTTTGGTATTGTGGTAGTGGATGTTCACACGAAATGGTTGGTGGTAAAGTTTTCTAAAGACATTACAACTTCAACTACCATCAATGTCTTAAAGGGGATTTGGAGAGATGAAGGATTACCTTCTGTACTTATAACGGGCAACGGTACGCAATTAACATCTTTAGAAATGAAAACATTCCTGTCCTCTTGTGGTATCAAGCATAGCCGTACTTCCCTATACAATCCACAGGGGAACGGAATTGTTGAGAGAGCTAATCGTCTTATTAAGGGTGTTATCCAGATGGCTATTTCTAGTAGTAAAGATGTAGATTCTATGGTGTCAGACATGGTTTGGGCTTATCGCTCCAGTGTGCACAGTGTAACCAATAAAACACCCTTTGAGATGATGCGTGGGAGGCTTCCCAATACAAAATTGGTTCCCACATGGTTAAAAGAGATTGTAAGTAAAGATATGTTTTCTGCTAATCCGACCCAAGTTGCTACACGTGGCAAGTTGAATTGCAAAGGGAACTTAGACAGAATAATTTGTCCTGGAGACTGGATAAAAATAAGCTCTGGAAGAGCAGGTGTTTCGTTTAAAAAAATGTTTAGGTCCTTTTAAAGTTAAACTCACTTTACCGTATTGTGTAGTTTTGGAAAGTGGAGAAAGATGGAATTACAGGCGGGTGGCCTTATACCAGAAGGGTAATGTACATGCAGAAGGTTTTAGAAATTCTAAGGTATTAATTGAGAACAAGAGTGGTGACAATGGTGGTGACAATACATTTTTGTCCATGTCTGATAGTGACCTTGTTTACAATTCCCGGGAGTCTTGTCCTCCTCAAAGAGTGATACAGGGAGGAGGTGATGCTCCTGCTTCTACTTCTGTAGATTCCATTGTTGTGAGTCAACCTACCCAAGAGGTAAGACTTTACAGGAATCGTTATCCTCCTGGTTACTTAAGAGATTATATATGTAAATAACTGAACATGTTTATTTATAGTCAACCTCATGTTCATTGATAAGTTATTGAATATTTACTTTTATTCTTTCATAGTAGAATGGACTTTTATAATTCTCACTCATCTCATTGTATGTGTTTTGTATCTTCTACATTGCTTGAACATTATTTTAGTATATTAATTTTGTGCCTTTGTTTTATTAAAGAGAGAGGATATGTTGTAATCTAATAAGTCAGCTATGGATTGTAGAGCACTGTGCCTTGTGCGTTCTACATTCCCTGTTAGCTGACTGTTCTACTCTCTGGCAGTTGACAGCTGACCAGCCAGAGGGAGAGCCACACATTTCCACTCGGATAATTTGTCTATAATAAACTAAGCTTTCATACCTCAACAAGCTTCCAGTTTAAATACCACAGATTCCTATTTAGGTAAGGGCGGTCAATGGATATTTACCACTCTCTCACCATAGCTCTGGTGGACTTAGGACCATTCATCCATAGTTGTGGCGGGGGAAATTGAGGGTGGGAAGGGACAGTGACCTGCGGCTTTATGCTCGGGTTCCCGTTTCTGCAGTGTGGCCAACAGTACTCATCAGGGAAAGCCTTGGGAACACACCAGCCTTACATACCACCCCATAATGTTCTTTCCAGATTCCCCTTATTCGCTCATACATTTTGGGGCATCCTCTTGCTGCGTATACCACCCTTTCGGCTTTCATAAAGTAGTTCATGTTCACTCATCCACCAATCTTCCTGCTGCCTCCCATCTACTCAGCCAGGCTTGAAGGAGGCATGCCTTGTCCTTTTCTTCAGTGTCCTAGGTAGTATTTCGTACATGCATCAAGGGCCATTGTAGAGTAGCCCTGACAAAGAGCCTTTTGGTGTCTTGTATTGCTGTTTCCAGCTGTACCAGCTGAGCATGCTGTCGGTATTTATTTTATGGGCTATAGTGTTTTGTGCCTTGTCTCTGAGGATTGTTTTATATGCTTCCCATAGAGTTGTTATTTTCATCAAAGTACTGGGAGGATGCAGTTTGCAGTTCATTCACCAAGTCTTCATCCTGAAGCTTGCTGCAACTAAGGCGCCACTCACTGTTCCCAGCACCGTTCCTTGTCCCCAACATCACCGTCAGTGTGGCACGGTCTGAAATATCTCTTGGCAGGTATTCTGCTGGGAGATGAGCTGGGCATTCTCCCTTTGGAACAAAGACAGAGCCCAGGTGGGACACGGTCCTGTGAGTCCCAGAGAAAATGTAGTACTATCTGTCCACAGTGTGCTTGATCCTCAAGACATCCAGGAGGCCCAGTCTCAATTCTAAGGGGGTCAGTGCTATTTTGAGGTTGATCAGTCCATCAATCAGGCCATCACCTCACTGAAATGATCACTAATATGTGCATGTTGTCCTCTACCTCCAGGAGGAGAGGTCCCATAACCTCCAGGACTGGTTGCTGGAGTGTAGGGGGCGCTTAAACACTCAAGGCGAATCTTCCTCTGGGACCCTGGACCATATGTATCAGCATTGTGGATCAAGCCAAGTCCTATCGATTCTGAAGGGGGGTTCTTTGTTGTGAGGCTCACCACCCATTGGGACTCCCGCATGTAGCCCTAGTGAGCCAATGTTGTGTATTGATCACTAGATGTGTTCCCTTTAGCAGTAACAAGTACAGAACCTGTCTCTTACTGTATTGTGCCACCACCACATATTTGAGCTTGCTAAGCAGACAACTGATGTTCCAAAAGAAGACCTTTAGTTGGTACAATTCGCCCACAGGTATGTCATGTGTGATGGCCAGTTAATCCATTGTCTCTGCATCTACATCATGCTTTATGTCTACCCCACACTCGGATGCATTGGACACCCCATCTCTGTATAGAAAGTCATTTCCCTCATTTCCTCGGTCGCCACCACTGGTTGGAAGTGGCTTGAGTCCCTGTCTTCCCATTGTGATAGAGGGCTAGCTCTTTATGCTGGCTGATTCCCTGGTGGACTTTGAACTAAAACTCCCCAACTTGAAGAGGCAATCAGCTTCTACTGTAAGAACTGCCCCCAACCCAGACTTCTGGAAAGGAAGTATATGCCACCCTAAACTGGAACTTCTTCACATGTCAAACATAGAGCAATGGCCTACCACCAATCCTCCACCCCCATTATACACTGTAGCACACTGCTGGTGATTTAGTGTGGCTCCTGGAGGCCTTGGTGTGTCTATAGCACCATTGATGGAGTAGTCATCTAGTGCTGCAGTTCTACTCCCCACTCCCACACCAGGAACCAGCGTGACATGGCTCCCACACCGTCTACCGGGGGGCGAGCAATCCAAGATAGTTAGCATTCAGGTTATGTTGGTTGTGAGGGCTTAGATTGGCCGGGGGCAGTATTACCAGTCAAGGTGGGCTGACACAACGATGAGTCCTTGCCAGCACCTGCCCTGTCTTGGACCGATGTTGCCAGGCTTCGGCATCTGCTGCACCGAGGTCTGGGCACATGGACCACTTTTCCGGTGTCCGGTTCCCAGGTGGGACGGTCATTTCTGGAAGCAGTCAGTTTAGATCTCTCATTCACTTAGCGTAAGGCATCTTCTGCGTTATCAAAGATGTTAGCTGTTAAAGTTGAAAGAAAGATAAGTAGTCCAAGTAATGTAGTTCAGGATCACGGCTTTATTTCTTCAGATCAGATCCAAATTGTAGGCCCCACCAGGAGCAGCCACTTCGCTGCTTAGCCCTTTACACCAACTGATTCCTTCTTAGAATCAAACCCTCTCAACATTCAGATGACATCATACAGGCCAAGCAGTGGAGCAGGGGGCAACCATAGGGAGGGTGTATAAACACTTGCTAGAATACAACACATCCCTCATTCATCAAAATTGTAAAAATACAAGCATGTGAGATATGGTACATACATGCAATATTACCCACAATAAATAGATGTGCAGAGATGGACACATGCACAAAGGGAAAATTGACGAGCTTCAAAAATAAAATAAAGCTTCTAGAATAACATCAATCTTCAATCTTCAATAACAACGTCAAACACCACATTCCGAACCCATCTATAACAGGTTTTACAACACTTAAAAACAGGGGTCCTATGGTACATCCAGAGAAGTATAAGGGACTACCCTTATTCCCGACAATGAGATAACATTTACTCCCAAAACAACAACAGGGGTAAAAGAAGAAATTGCCTATGGGGAGACAGACCTGAGTCAACCCACAGCCAAGCGAGAGAACAAATACTCTCAAAACAACCATAAGGATAAAGGCAGTCATTGCCTACGGGGTGACATACCTGAGTCAACCCACAACCAAGCGAGAGAACTATACTCTCAAAACAACCACAAGGGTAAAGGCAGACATTACCAATGGGGTGACAGACCAGAGTCAACCCACAACCAAACGAGAGAACTATACTCTCAAAACAACCACAATGGTAAAGGCAGACATTGATGGGATAGGCTCGACATGGTTGCTTTTAATTTGCATTTGACTGAGTCGATTCCGGCTTTTGTCAAGACAGACCAGGATCTGAACATTCCCATTTCTTGCTGGCTGACAGATGCCGTGACTGCTCTTGCCCCCCGCTCTAGTAGCAAGTACAGATCCCGACGCCCCCCTGCACCTTGGTTTTCTGACGAGTTGAAAATCCAACGTGCCAAATGCAAAGCCCTGGAGAGGAAGTGGAGGATTTCATATTCCGCCCCTTGCAAGGTGACTTATAAAGATGAGTTGAAAGTCTACCATGCAAATTGCAAACGTGCCAAGACCACTTACATCGCTTCTACTATTACTCAAGCGCAAAATTGTCCTCGGACTCTTTTCGCCACTGTAAAGAAACTCACAGGAGCAGATACTATCCCCTCCTTGCCGGCTTTGAATGGCGCACAATGTAATGCCATTGCGGATTTTTTCATATCCAAGGTTGAGGGTATCCATCAATCTCTGGCCTCCCTTCCACTGCCAATTGAGTCCCCCCAACCTGGCTCTCCCTGCAGTGTTTTTTTTCTCTCCCACTGTATTTATTCATAACTGGTTACCATTTGATGACTCCTCTTTCCTGTCCTGTCTAAATAGTATCAGGTCTGGCTCCCCTCGGGACCCAGTTCCTATGAAGATACTAAAACAACTAGACCTTGAACCACGGAGATTCTTAATGAGGCTACTAAACATCTCTCTTATTGAATCTCGGGTGGCACAGGATTTGAAACATGCCATGGTTGTTCCTCTGCTCAAAAAATCTGGTGCTGACATTACAAACCTTGCCAACTTCAGGCCTATATCCCTGCTGCCAGCTTGCTCCAAAATATTGGAACGCCATGTTAACACCCAGCTTAATGAGTTTGTTGAAAACGTGGGATATCTCATCCATCCCAATCAGGCTTTCGCGCTAACTATTCCACCGAATCCGCACTCCTTGGGGTGACTGAGCGACTCCGACACGGTATCGATTGCGGTGAGACCTTTGCGCTTATTCTTCTTGATTTAAGCGCTGCATTCGATACCGTGTCCCATCCCATTCTTTTGGAGTCCCTCCGCTCCCTTGGTGTTGATGGATCTGCGCTTGCCTGGGTGGCCTCATTTCTTAATGAGCGCACCTTTCAGGTTTTCTCAAACAAGGCTGAATCTGCGATTCATTCTTCAGCTTACGGCGTCCCTCAAGGGTCTATATTAAGCCCATTGTTGTTTAATATTTACATCAGACCTCTTGCCTCCATCGTAGAGGATGCCGGTCTGTCCATATATTCATATGCAGACGACACGCAGATCGTGTTCTCCCTCTCTAGCAGCAGGGTTCAGGAAGTTTCTGCCCTTAAAGTTGGCTTATCTAGTGTTGCAGCTTGGATGCAAGACCATCTGCTGAAGCTAAACGGCGAGAAGACGGAGGTTATCATATTAGGTAAGCATAAAGATCTGTGGGGCTCTAGACACTGGCCATGTGACATGGGTCCTCTGCCTACCCCTGTGCCTGTCGCTCGTAACCTTGGAGTCCTGCTTGATGACAAACTTTCGATGAGGCAGCAGGTGACCAAGGTCGCTGCAGTCTGTTTTAACACCTTACGATGGCTGCAGAAGATCCTATGGATGCTGCCTGAGTCCACCCGAAGAACCGTCGTACAGGCCCTTGTGATGTCTCGCATTGACTATGGCAACGTGCTTTATCTTGGAGCGGATAAAGCAACAATCTATAAACTCCAAGTGGTACAGAATTCAGCTGCTCGCCTCTTGCGTAATGTTCCACGGAGAACGTCCGCAATGCAAGCCTTGCGTGACCTGCACTGGCTGAGAATTTCAGATCGCGTGACTTTCAAAACACTGTGTTTTTTGTTCAAGATCCGTCAGGGTTCTGCCCCTACCTACCTGCATAACCTTGCCCAGCCTTATTTACCTGGCCGTTCTTTAAGATCATCTAATAATGGCAATTTTTTGATTCCAAGAATCCGACTGGCAAAAATGGGAGGCCGTTCATTCGCATATCTTGGGCCAAAGATGTGGAATGCTCTCCCACTGGCGTTAAAAACAGAAACTAATCTTCTGTCCTTTCGTAAAAAGTTGAAGACTTTTCTGTTTTGATTTCCTTCCTTTCGTGATCTCTTTTGCGCCTGTTTGATTTCTTTCTTCAGTCTGTCCCTGGCGCCGGGAAACCCATTGCGGGTAGCTGAGCGCAATACAAATTCAATAAAATAATAAATAAATAATAATAACGGGGTGACAGACCAGAGTCAACCCACAACCAAACGAGAGAACAATTCTCTCGAAACAACCACAGGGGTAAAGGAAGACATGGCCTACGGGGTGACAGACCAGAGTCAACCCACAACCAAACGAGAGAACTATACTCTCAAAACAACCACAAGGGTAAAGGCAGACATTGCCAACGGGGTGACAGACCAGAGTCAACCCACAACCAAACGAGAGAACTATACTCTCAAAACAACCACAAGGGTAACGGCAGACATTGCCTACGGGGTGACAGACCAGAGTCAACGCACACCAAAATGAGAGAACTATACTCTCAAAACAACCACAAGGGTAAAGGCACACACTTGCATACAAACAACACTGTATAAACATGCATACACACTACTGGAGTTCATCTCCTTTTCTGCAACACTCTATATAGTTTTAACATAACATAGTAGATCTTCACAGGCATGGCATGAGAACAATAACGAATGTTTAAGTCTGGTAATAGACATTATGGAAATACCACAGATGTCATACTCGAGAAGATGAGCATGACCGGTGATTTATCTGTTAAAGTTGAAAGAAAGATAAGTAGTCCAAGTAATGTAGTTCAGGATCACAGCTTTATTTCTTCAGATCAGATCCATATTGTAGGCCCCAGAAGGAGCAGCCACTTCGCTGCTCAGCCCTTTACACCAACTGATTCCTTCTTACAATCAAACCCTCTCAAAATTCCGATGACATCATACAGGCCAAGCAGTGGAGTTTGCTAGAATACAACATTATCCTTCCCTTGCTGGATGGCCTTCAGTCGGGCTGGATAAAGGAGAATGTATTTAATTTGCATCACCTTGAGTTTGGCCTTCACTTCTACAAATGGGTGTCACTGTTGCTGGGCTCGCAGAGTGTGGTCAGGGAAGATCAAGGTCCGAACAGAGTCCATTAAGACTGTCTAGCAGTTCTGCACCAGCTGGAGGATGGAGTCCCTGTCCGAGTAGTTGTGCAGCAGAAGAAAGACCTGTCTAGGAGTTAGCCCCAGGAGGTGGGTGGTAGGGTAAGGATCAATGGGCTCTTTCCATTATGAAGCAGAAAGAAAAGTCAGGTGCTGGGATCCTGGATTTTTACCACTGCTTGTAAAACGTTTCTGGGTGCACTCCTTTGAGGCCGTCCAGGATGCCCCCCAGGTGAAGGTTGTTTCACCAAGATCTAACCTCTGGATCTTGCACATATTTTTCCACCTTTACATTTTTAGATCACTTTTCACAAACTCACGGGCCACCACTTAGTTTAGAAGTGCATCCCTGTCTCCAGGAGTATGCCCGCTCTCTACCAAACTGAGTTTTTAGAGGGCGAGGATGGCCTATGATGAAGCATGACACCAGGTGGTGTGTGAGGCCAGTCCTTCACTCTTTGTGAGATGCCCCCACTGGATACGCATCTCTAGAAATCCTGTAGGAATCTGAACTAGGGACATTCCTATTTGTGTTTACATGTCGTATTGGAGGCTGGCTGGTCCCTAGGCCCTGTGCCTCTAGTTCCCATCCCTAGTTAACAACTAGGGCTTGTGTTTGTGAGTCTCCATCTTTAGTGCCACCTCTAGCAACTTCTTAAGATCCTGCCTGAGGGATCGTATGTCATCCTCTAGCAAGGAAACCCTGGTTTCCACTTCCAGGTTTGACACTTTACAGAGGTTGTGCTGCAAGTGAGACACCTTGGTGGCCACCCCATCAATAGGCCCCGCAAGGACCTCATGTAATTCTCGTATGGCCTGCAGTATGGTCATCGAAGCTTCTGATTCCTCACCTCTCTGTCTCGCCTCTCTGGTTCTGTCATCCAATGGCGTGGTAGCTGCACCTGTACCTGGTGAAGCAGTCAATATTCCTTTGGGAGGAGGACGATGTTCAACCTCCCTTCACCATGGAGAGAGTTGCAGGTCAGATTACTCACTGGTTGCTGCGGGGAGGAGGTAGACAACTGGTAGTCTGTGGGGCATTCCCTCCACAGTTTCAAAAGGAGTGGTAATCTCAAATTCAGGTTCATATGCTTTTATTCAGGTGTAATATACAACCATATAAGCAGTGCATGTTATCTTTAAAAAAGTATTAATAAAATACAAAACAAACAGCATGTATCAACAGTTAAGAGACAATGAAAATACATAAATCGGCAAACAGAATCATATATTTGTAATTTTGTTGCAAACAATGGGGGAAAGTGCATTGTGCAATTCAGATTTCCAGTTTTACATTGTTTAGACAGTACTATACGTATTAAGTATTAAAAATAAAGTGCATTGTGCCATTTACAGTAGTGGTGCCATAACATTGTCCACATTAATGATCAGTAATATAGGAGCAGTTAGCTATACCCTCTCGGTTGTCAGACTACAATTGATTTCCTGATAGCAATAGAATATAATAGAATATAATTGTCCAAAGAGATCAACAAATTCATTGCAGATCTTACATTATACTTTAAGAAGATAGGTTTTAAGTAAAATTTCCTTATAAAAAGATAAAATTTGCAGAATAATAAAAAATGGCAGCAACTTTGTCATGATATATTGTCACAAGGACAAACGGCCGAAGAACGCTTTTTCATGACTGGGAATGCTACAAGATGATGGACAATACCCAGCCGAAGACGGGTCAAAACAAAGCGATGAGATGGTTTAGAAACAATAGTTAAGTAATCCTGAAAACCATCATTAAGACCAATTGCTGATAGAACATAAAAGTTGGTTGGTCACTAATAACTCTAAAACGGGTCTTCATTTTATATTTAAGGAAAGAGGTTTTTATCTCCGATTTGGCAATTGAAGCTGCATAATCTAATTCAATCTGGGCATCATAATTAAAAAGGAGGCCATACCAATGGTGGATGTAATTTAGCCAAGGGATTTTAAGGCAATTATCTAATCTCATACAGTCTTTAATTATAGATTGGGAAAAAGCGGTCTCGTTCTTAGCCCAAATAGATCTCCATAGGAGAAGCGGTCGGAGGGCAGCGAGATCTGTAATGTAATTAATACCCACTTCACGGTTTATAAGTTCTGTTGAAGCTGATTGTGGAACACATAAAAGATGTTTAAGAAAATTATTTTCATCCTGCTGTAATAGACCAAATTGGCTATGGCCCCAAACCCCTGCACCATAAAGGGCAGAGGTAACACATCTTGCATTATAAATAGTTACCATGTCCGCGATACGGCGGTTACCCAGTTTTGTCGTAAATCTAAAGATCCTGTTGGTGTTCCTAGTCACCTTAGAACGTATATTTTCATGTTCATACACTCATCTCCCATTGCCTGCAAAAGTGATGCCTAGGTAATAGAAGGACTTTACCACTTGGATTTTTGATTTTTTTATATAAAAGGAGCAATTGGCTTTAGGCTTCCTGCCACAAGCCATAACAAATGTCTTTGTCTTATTGATTAAAAGTTTCCTATTTTCAATAAATAAAACAAACTCATTAATCAGACGCTGCAACCCAATGTGTGTACCGACATTAATACAGCATTGTCTGCATATAGTAAAATGGGTATATTAGTTCCCTCGACCATTGGGGCGTCCGCAGGTATCAATCTCAAGGCTGCATCCACATGATAAATAAATAGAGAAAATAATAAAGGCGCCAGGACGCAACCCTGTCGGATTCCCCTTCTGACCCTAAAGGATGGTGTACATTCTCCCTTATACCCATAGCGTAATTTGCTAGAGAGCGTCGCATATAGTCTTGCTAAAAAGTGAATAATTTCTGTGGGAGCTCCAAGATCTAGCAGTATTGGCCACAGAATAGAATGGTCAACCAAGTCAAAAGCACTGCTGAGATCAGCAAAGCAAAGATACAGATTTCCTCCTTTGGCCAGGGTATATTTTCCTCATAATAAATCAAGATTGACACATTGTTCAAGGGTTCCTAGGCCCTTTCTAAATCCATATTGGACCAGGGACAGAATCTTATTGTCATTCACCCAAGTTTCCAATCTCTTTGGTAACGCCCTACTCATAACCTTGACTGAAGAATCCAGCAAGGATATTGGGCGATAATTACAAGCTTCAGTTTTTAAACATTTATTAAAGATTGGAATTATAAGGGATTCGCTCCAGGAATTTGGGAAATCATTCTCAGCTGCAAGGTTAAAAACTCTAGTCAATATCGGGGACCACAAATCCATTTCACATTTATACAGGTCTACCGGGACCGCATCTGGGCCCGGTGCTTTGTTTCCCTTACTACTAACTATAGCATCACAGACCTCCTCAATACTTATTGACATAGGCAAAGCCTGCCACACCGTATCTGATAAAAATTAAGTACATAAAACATCCCTATCTGGTGAGTTAAAAATAGTAGAAAAATGTTCAACCCAGGCGTTACTGTTGACATGGGAAATCAGTTCTGGGATATTGTCATCCTTCAGAAAGGGGGAATTAATTGTCTCCCAGAACAATTTACTGTTCTTTAATTCAGATGCAAAGCATAACTTTTCCCATGCGTGAGTGTGGAGCTCAGTTTTCCTTGCTTTTCACGCCAATTTGTAGTCCAAACGAAGTCTCTTAATATCGGCTGAGTCTCTGGGGTTCCTATCCAAGGCTTTTTTCAGGCTACGTAAAGCATTAGAACAAGTTTGATCAAACCAGCCCACATTTTGATAGTTATCCTCTTTAAAAGGTTTAGTTAACAGACCCTCTACTATACTATTTATCTTTAAATAGATGGAGATTAACAATTTTGTGCTAATGTCTTCTCTAAGACAGTAGTTAATTTCCGCCGCTCCCAAGATAATAACTTCTCTTTGGAACTTCACTGGTTCAATGCCAGCCCACCTTATACGCATTCCATTAGGTCTAGTTGGAACAATGTCGGTGGCGTATCTCTCCTCTACTATAGAATCACAATCACAATAAAATAGAGCCAGGGTTATACTATTATGGCCACTGACAGCCTGTGCCAATATCCAGGGAGTTGAATGCAAATTATCATTATTGCAGTAAATCAGAATATGGTCAATATTAGTAGCCACATTTCTGCCTGTAAAAGTGGGGCGATTGACGTTTTCCCTATCTGTAAGACATGGGAGAAGGTCCAGATCAAATTTGGATATTAACATATTCAGTGCCATGCCATAAACACTGTGGGGGAAGTGTAAAAAATCTTCATCATTGTGTTCATAATTATTTCCCTTCCTAAACCCACACACATTTGTCTTAGCTAGGGGGCATAGCTGTATATTAAAATCGCCCACCCAGACAATAATAACTAGTTTCCTAATATGTTCCAACATATTATCAAGTTCTTTTTCCAGGGCATGGATAACAGAATCCCGGTTGTTGGCAAATACATTGTTATAAAATTTGACCAAAGTCATATCGTTGCCTTCTTTAAAACAAAGCCACATAATCTGACTGTGGGCACCAACTGTAACACACTTATTCATTTTGAATGCAGTCAGTTTAATGGAAACCAGAATTAGCAGGCCTCCCTTAGCTCTACCAGTTGTGATGCTACAGCAGGGAGCCAATAGGATGCAAACCCCTCCACATAAATAGGTTCTATGCACCAAGTCTCTTGTAAACATATAATATCATGATTGGAAGCAATAAAATCCATCCAACCTGGGGTGCTCTGTTTCTTCTTAAAACCAGTATATTCCATATAGTAATAGTATACCCATTTCTTATGTTACTTGCTTCTGTACCCTCATGGTTAACAAATGACTCAATTTTTGGGCTATTAGAAACTCCCCCTAGGCTGATAGTAAATAGCCCTGCAGATTGACTTCCAGACACAAATCCACCAACATAATGGAGGTCCCATCCATGGTTGAAGTGGGGATGAAACCATCTCCGACATATCCACCATCCCTTTGCTAACCCCAGTTTCCTGACTCTCCTGTCCCTGTCTATCTGAATCCCTACGTCAATCTATTGCATCCAAATGACTCAAGGTCTGGAATCGATTCAAAACTGGAATATTGAAGTAGGGGCGGGGCCTAGGTAGTACAGGAAATTGAGGTGGTCTATTAACGGGACTAGGGGCTTTATCATTGAGCGGCATCATAGAGTGTCTGTAAAAATAACCCAAAGGCAAAAGAGTAATATCTCTCGTAGATGGCAATGAGGCATTATTTAGCGAATTACATGCCCATTATGGTGAACGGAAGTTTATAATTATACAATCTCATAGGTCCACCACCAGATAGAGTGGGGTGCTGTTCGACTTCGTCTCTTGGGTCTGCCACCAAAAAGCCTTGAGGAGGGATCGATCCCGGGCACCTTCCGATTCCCCTTCAGGGTAACCTTCCTCCCCCTTGTGTAGGGCCTGGTGGTTTGGTTGTTGTGGCATGTGGCCACGGCGGGAGGAAGATCCTTCTACTACCTCCCAACAAAGGCTTGGAACTCCCTGCCTCTACACCTCAGGCAATCCCCATCACTGTCACAATTCAGGAAGGACCTCAAGACCTGCATCTTCGACTAAACCACAGATATCCCCGTCTCCCTCAGCGCCTTGAGACCCTCACGGGTGAGTAGTCACACTTTATAAGAATCCTGATTGATTTATTGATTGATGTGGAAGTCCAAGGCCTTCTCTGACTTGTCTTCTCACGGGATTCCCAAGCATGGAGCTGCCCCCAGAGTCTGGGCATCTTCGTCAGCACACTTCACTTCTCAGGCTATGAGGGGGGTTGCGGACTGCTGCCCCTTAGCCTTCCTCGGATCATCACCAGTTCTCTGTGCTTGCTTACATCCCACCTTCCTTCCCAGGTGATGGGAGGAGCACAAATGGCCACCTCACTGGTTGTGACCAGGCCCAGGCACCCAGGGGCTGCTCACTCTCTCTCTCGATAGAGAGAAGAGAGAGAGAGAGAGAGAGAGAGAGAGAGAATGAAATTTTGCCTGACCAAGATGCCCCCTACGTATACCCTATGTTACATGCATATTTCTCTTAGAGGCCTGAATCACTAGGCCTCTGCATTCATGTCCTGCATTAGAATGCCAGTCATCAAGTTTCCCAAACGTTAAGTTAGCATGAAGGCCCATGTATTTGCATTGCATTGTGCACTTTTAAATAAATATCGTAATGAACCCATTTTGTGGCGCAGCCCGAGCCACATTCTGGAATAAGGGTTTTTCATGACTCCTGACACACGGAAGGCTGCAGTGACGTCTCCCTGACCTCGCATACTTCTGGCTCAGCTGTAAGAGGCCCGGCAAGAGGCCTGCCAAGACAGTATTATGAATAACAATTATCTGTCTGCTGTACAGAATCACATTTCAGTCCGGTGAGGAAAGTAAACAGATCCCGTCCGAGAAAGATAGGGCCTAGCCTCTCTGTCTCCATTAAAGTAAATCATGACAGTCAGGGATCCCACTCAAGATGTACTCGACATACAGACACATGCCACTGCAGATGAGATGAAGAGATGGACTGAACAAGGAGGGGTCCAGACTGACCAAGGTTGGATGACTAAAGGAAAAAGTACATGGTTTCTGCCTGATTCTATGGTACAAGTAATAATCATAAACACAGCCCATAGTCCAGCACACTTGGGAGAGAAGGCAATGTTAGACAGCTTACAGAATATCTGGTGTAACAAGCACATGCGTGAAGCAGCGAAACAGAAAGTACGAACATGTATGATCTGTTGCCAGTTCAATCCAGGTAAAGGCATTCCGGTGGAACAAGGCGGATTTCATCCTCCTGACCACCCTTTTGAGGTTCTCCAGATGGATTATATCCAAATGGACAGATGTAGAGGTTACAAGTACGTCTTGGTAGTTGTATGTGCACTGTCTAGATGGACAGAAGCATATCCAGTTCCAGATTATACTGCTGTGACAACAGCCAGACAATTAGTGCGCGAGTACTTCCCCAGGTATGGATTGCCGCGTGTGATCTATTCAGATAACGGTCAGCCATTCTCTTCTGAATTAATGAAACAAGTGTCTCTTCTGTTAGGTTATACATGGAAGTTCCATTGTGTCCGACACCCAGAAGCAGCAGGCCTTGTAGAAAGACTAATCAGACCCTAAAGACAAAGCTTGCAAAGGTCTGTGCAGAAAAAGGCGTGGATTGGATGGTAGCCTTGCCGGTTGCCCTCTTTTACATGCGTATGGTAGCTCATTCCAGAACAGGCCTATCTCCTTATGAAGTAGTTTTCGGTAGACCGCCAAATATGTGGGGTACGTCTATGCCTAAAAGAATAACTGATGTTGACAGTAACATGCTGACAGATTACCTGGCTTCCTTGATGTCTGCACTACTCTCTTGTTGTTCACAGGTTGCTGCCGCCTTCCCTGACAACACCCAGGTCAAGGAACACGCCATTGTCTCCGGGAATTTTGTTTGTGTCCGGAACTTTGATCGTTCAAGCCCCCTTGAGCCGCGCTGGAAGACGCCGAAATTGGTACTTCTGACCACGAGGACCGCAGTGAAGGTGGAGGGACGCAAGGGGTGGATTCATCTTCAGCATTGCAAAAAGTACTTTGGACAATCCGGAACTTTGATAGACAATAAGGACCATACAGACTTTGCGCCGCCTGCGCCGCCCTTGCTAGAAAAGACTCCCCAACAAGAGTATAGGTCTAAGTTAAGATCTAGTAAGTCAGACGTAGTTTAATTGTTTAAGTCCACTAGGTGGTGAATCGGTTAGACTAGATTTCTGACATGTATAAGATCACATACGAGAATAGCAAGAAGAGAGATAAGAAAGCAAAATACTGCAAGATATTACACAGTGGATGTATAGTTACTTTGATCATTCTTTTTATTCTGTGCATTGTTATAATCTGTGTCAGTTTATTACTACATGTTTTCTTTCCTATTTCCTCACATATACACTCTTCCAGTAACAGCACCATAGAGCATACATTTAGTGAATTGCCACCTCATGAATTGTCATATCGACTTGCACTACGTAACAATACATTTATTCGTATGTTACACCATTCTCACCAGACCAGCAATGCAACTGATTGCTGGGTATGTGGCCAACTGCCCCCTTATCAGAAAACGGAGGGGGTTTTGCCATTCTATCCTTTACCGTTCTCACACAATGGGTCATGTGGAGCATGGTTTGCTTTAATGACTTCAATAGATAGAAAGTACATAGCTTATCCAGGTGGCTGGATATATGGAAACCTGAATAAAGTAATGAATGAAGCATGTTTTCCAGACAAAGACGGGTTTCCCCAAAGGAAAGGCACTGATCTAGAAAATGAAGAGTATGAGCAAGGAAATGCATCCGTTAACTTTATAATGTTAAATGTTCAGCCCAAGCAAAATACAGGTCCACCGTTTATTTCAGTCCTACCAGCAAAAGGTGATTCATGTGTTAGTAAGAAAGGCTCAGTACTCATGGGACACAGCGAGTGTAACACTGTAGTAGAGTTTAACGATAAAGGACATTCTTCTTTCAAAACATCTCGCCATACCTATTTCATTTGCGGTCAGACAGCCTATGTAATAATAATAATAATAATATAAAAGCTTGTAGAGCGCTCAGTAACGCCATCACGGCGTGTCCCCGCGCTAAAGCCATCAGTGAGCAGCATGACATGAGGTCCTTAGCTCTAAGCCGTGTATAGATGAGTTTTAAGTAGGGATCTGAACCGTGATTCACTGTTCTCCAGTCTCAGTACAAGGGGAAGTTTATTCCATTGTTGAGCTGCATGTAGCGCAAAGGAACGCCCGCCTAATCTGGCCTTCCTTATCCTGGGGACTATCAGCAGTCCGGCACCCTCCGAACGGAGAGTCCTGGTCGGTTCATAGCGATTGACTAAATCCTTCAGGTAATCGGGCGACCTGTCCCAGACAATTCGGTGACAGAAGAGGAGGCACTTAAACAGCACACGTTTCTTCACAGGCAACCAATGAAGCGCATCCAGTGCCTTTTGCGAGTTGGCTCTCCTAGGTCTTCTTAGCACCAGCCTGGCGGCGGAGTTTTGTATAACCTGAAGGCGGCCTAGGCTCCCCTCGGTTGCCCCTAGGAACAGTATGTTTCCATAGTCCAACCGCGAGGTCACCAGTGCCTGAGTTAGTGTCTTTCTGGCCGCTATGGGTAGGAGGTCTAGGGTTTTATTTAGGGTCTTTAGGACTCCGAAACATTTGCCTACCAACCGCCTTATGTGGCCCTCGTATGAGAGAGAGGGATTCATCCAGATTCCTAAATTCTTGGCCTCCTCACAGGGTGTGGAAACAGGACCCAGGCACGCCGGCCACCACTCAGCTGACCAGTTTTCACTTTTCCCCCCCACCACCAACACCTCTGTTTTAGAGCCATTGAGTTTTAGACAATGGGAGTCCATCCACTCAGCCAATGCCTGCATGCAGGATTTAAAGTTGGCTGGAGTGTTAGAGGTGTTCTGCGATAGGGAGATCAGCAGCTGGGTGTCGTCGGCTTACGATACCAATTCCACCCCAAATGATTGTACCACCTTCGCCAGGGAGGCCATATAAAGATTAAAAAGAGTGGGGCTCAATGCTGAGCCCTGAGGCACTCCCTGATCTAATGGCATCTCCACTGACCGACATGTCCCTTGCTGTACCTGGAAACATCTTTCCGTGAGGAACGACTGCAACCAGCGCAGCGCAGGACCAACGACCCCGGCTTCGTTCAGACACCGCAGCAGAATGGAATGTGCTACGGTGTCAAAAGCCGCACTTAGGTCGAGCATGATCAGGGCCATAGTTTGGCCTACATCTGCCCCAGCTCTTAAAGTCTCAGTGGCTCTCAGGAGCGCCGTCTCCGTGGAATAGCCTACCCTGAAACCTGACTGAGAGGGATGAAGTAAATTCCACCTCTCAAGATGTTCCGTCAGCTGGGTATTGACCACCTTCTCCGCCACCTTCGCCACGTATGGCAACAAGGAAATGGGTCTGAGATTTTCCAGCACCTCCATGCTTACATTCTGTTTTTTCCTTATTGGCAATACTATGGCTTTCTTCCACTCCACAGGAACTTGTTGAGTGAGAAAGGAGGTTTGTAGGACGTGTCTTATGTGAGGTTCCAGGGCTGTCAGGCCCTCGGAAATGACCCAGGCAGGAGCCGGGTCATTGGGCGAGCCCGACTTCACACTTCGACACAGCTTTATAAGCTTGTCAGCTGCGGGGACCACGAATGTTTGTAATGAGGATTCGGGGGCTGCAAGGAAACTACCTGCTTTAAAATCTGTGCCTTTATCTGGTAGTTGGGAAAAGGAATCATAGATCGCTTTAACTTTGTTGGAAAAAAAGTCAGCGACTCTATTGCAACCCTCCTTAGAGGCCTTAGTGGAAGTGTTAGAGCTAGAGACTAAGGATATTTCTTTATAAATTTTGAACAGCTCACGCAAGGAGCTCTGGGCCGCCTCAATGCGTGTATGAAAATATTTAGCTTTAGCTCTGCGCACCGCATACTGATAGCTTCGGTGAGCTGAGCTATAACTGTTCTTTGCTAGTTCATTTGGGTTCCTTCTCCAGCTTCTTTCAAGTTTTTGCACTTGGACTTGATTTGCTGGAGTTCAGGGGTGAACCAGGGGGCAGTACGTTGTCTGCCTTCTCTAGCTTTGGCCTTACTCATTGGGGCTATCTCATCCAGAGTGGCGGTCACAAGTAGATTGAGTTCCTTGTTCGCCTGATCACTGTCAGTGGCACACAGAGGTTGTGCTTTCTGGATGGCACTTATGAAGTGCTCTTGAGAGTACTGTCTCCATTGGCGCCTCATGATAATTCCCTTACCTATCTCAATGACCCTAACAGGCTGAAAAGAACATTGGAAAGGGACCAAAAAGTGGTCGGTCCACGGGAGCTGACAGGGAATAGAAGCTTGTATCCTATCCCAGCTCGCAAAAATAGGGTCCAGACAGTGACCCTTCTGATGTGTGGGCGCCACACTTAGCAGGTTGAGCTGAAGTTCTTGTAGGACAAGACGGACTTCCTCTGCCTCCTTTTGTGAGGGATCTTCTAGGTGTAGGTTCAGATCACCCAACACCAGTACTTGTACATGTACATCTGCCCTTAGACTGGGGTGGGACATGTTATATAGCGTTCCTGCTTCCACCCGTTTTTCTAGCCCCATCCAATTATCATAGAGATTCACGACTAGAACATGTTAGACAAAAGAGGGAGACAGATTCCGCAGGGATTGATCAGACTGAAACAGCTTGGGAGCAATATACAGATTTCAACAAAGGATTCTTTTTCTTTGTAGGTCCCGTCCAAAACAGTAAACTGATACGCAAATTAACAAGAACCCTTGAAGCAGTAGTGAATGTGACTGCATCTGCCCTGGCGAACTTGACCCAGGAGCAGTCTGCTATTAGACTTGTCGTTCTTCAAAATCGCCTCGTTCTAGACGTCATCTTGGCGGATAGGGGCGGAGCTTGTAGAGTGATCCAATCTGTTGCATTTTCATCCCAAATAACGCACCATCTGTGTATGCAGCGATAACAAGGCTCCACAAGATTGCTCATGACATACATCAAGACCCAGGCACATGGACTTGGTCCAGTTGGCTCTGGGGTGTGATATCTGCTTGGGGATGGAAAGTGTTGTCCTTCTTAGGAATGATCCTACTTATGAAATTTGGTTGCTGTCTCTGTCTGCAGTGTGGCCCGGCCATTTGCGGCCTGTGTGCAACTGCCTGTGTTCCCCATCCAAGTATACAAAGGGTTAAGGACGAACAAATGATGCTGTATGATGAACTATACGGTCTCATGAATATAGATGTATCCTGAAGGGTAATGTAGGGGACAAGGAGGGAATGAGGAAAATGAAATTTTGCCTGACCAAGATGCCCCCTACGTATACCCTATGTTACATGCATATTTCTCTTAGTGGCCTGAATCACTAGGCCTCTGCATTCATGTCCTGCATTAGAATGCCAGTCATCAAGTTTCCCAAACGTTAAGTTAGCATGAAGGCCCATGTATTTGCATTGCATTGTGCACTTTTAAATAAATATCGTAATGAACCCATTTTGTGGCGCAGCCCGAGCCACATTCTGGAATAAGGGTTTTTCATGACTCCTGACACACTGAAGGCTGCAGTGACGTCTCCCTGACCTCGCATACTTCTGGCTCAGCTGTAAGAGGCCCGGCAAGAGGCCTGCCAAGACAGTATTATGAATAACAATTATCTGTCTGCTGTACAGAATCACATTTCAGTCCGGTGAGGAAAGTAAACAGATCCCGTCCGCGAAAGATAGGGCCTAGCCTCTCTGTCTCCATTAAAGTAAATCACAGTGCTTGCATCCATAGCCCCCACGTAATGAACTGAGACATATATGCTTTTTCTTGATTCTTAGTGATGAGCAACCTTTGCTTCAGATAATACATCCCCTGACTCTAGATATCAGTTGTACTAGATGTGCTGGTCGCCTTGACACAAGAGATCTCTCTACTAGGTTGAAAGTCAGCTCTCCTCCCAGTTACACGTCAATTGCACGTCATGCTCAAGTTGCACAATTAGGGCATAGTTCCAGCTAGCTATCCAAACTCCTCCTCTAAGTACCCACCCACTTATGACACCTACCTATCACCTACCTATGACTCATCAAAGTACACACCCTCATGTACGCCTACATGCTCTTATCTCTTTCTTTCTCTGCTCTGCCTCGAGCGTTCCTTCTTACGCCCTATGTACAAGATTAAATGTATAAATATGATGTTCAGTAAATAAATGTTAGAAGACCCTTCCTGAACCTCAGTGGTGATGGAACAGATTTCTCCCATGACTCGAGTTATTGGAATAAAGCCCTTTTAACTTGGACACCACGGACTTTCTGCCTCTCATTTGATACATGCTAATTGTTAATGCCTAGAAATTATGCCAGGGTAATATTTTATTCACCACATTAATTTGGCGCCCGAACAGGAACAATCCCTTTACCCACGCGCCGGAGGTGTAGGTCCAGCTTTGCCCCCTTCTACAGCCGTGACGGACTTCAAAGTGTACACGCCATCGGGATTTCCCGCTACTCCCTCAGGCCCAGGAGGAGGACGGACTGCGACCAGGCATCCATGCGAGGCGGTGAGGAACGCGGATCGTCTCAACCAGAGCCCAACCCGTGAGAGAGCAAGGTCCGAGGTCTCCAGAGGTCCACCTGTCCCGAGGCGCATGCGTAGAAGTAGAAGTCCGAGGCCTTCAAGTTTCAAGATTCTGCTTCCCGGTGAGTACCACTATGGGGAATGCATCAAGTTTCAAGACGGGTTCATTTTGTATGAAAACGGTCAAGACGGGTCCACTGTAAAAGGTGGAAACGGTCAAGACGGGTCCACTGTAAAAGGTGGAAACGGTAAAGACGGGTTCACGTTATTCGTGAAAACGGT
The DNA here is from genome assembly GCF_964261635.1 of Lissotriton helveticus. Lineage (NCBI taxonomy): Eukaryota > Metazoa > Chordata > Amphibia > Caudata > Salamandridae > Lissotriton > Lissotriton helveticus. The sequence continues at coordinate 104,768,942 of NC_136070.1, read as the reverse complement.
AAAGACGGGTCCATGGTAAAACGTGGGCACGGTAAAGACGTGTCTCATTTCTGAGACCGGTATGGTTGTACTGTATTCCAGTGCACAAAGTTTTTCAAGTACATGTTTAATTTCTCTGTATTGGTTTAGATCGTGTTTGTTTTAATGTGTCAATGTTTCTTGTGTGAATGATTGTTGATTGTTTCAGTTTATTCTCGTGTATTGTGTTTTCATTGAGGTGAAACCAACGCAATAGGTTTCAACATGCCACTGTTTTCAAAATTGCGTCAGATAGGGACCAGGAAAGGTATACTAGAAGCGTCAGTTAACATCCCGCCTAGAGACACACCTGGTCATTATATGTATAATAAGCATGGATTAGACGCTATCTTGTTTTTAGATTTATGGGTAAACTGCACGAAGGATCTAGAGGAGAAATATGGATGGCCTGTCTCAGGAACATGGGATTCAGAATGCATTATGGGAGTAGAGGAAGCGCTATGGAAGAGGAAGTCAAGACCCCCTCAGAAAGATGCCATTGAGTTATGGCGCAAAGAGTCACATAGGAAAACAGAACAGACTGGTAGAGAATGCAATGCCGTTGTTACTGGTATTTATCCCGTCCTGTCAGAAGAACTAGCTAAAGTGACCACCTCAGAAAGACCCAGTAGGTCGCGAACGCCACCACCTGTACCCTTTAGAGTATGTAGAAGGAAAAGACAGCATCTGAAGCGTTCATTTCCTTGTATATAGACAAGTCCCTTCTGGACTGCGCAAGTGCCTTGTGAGTAACTGGTTGAATTAGTTGTGAATTGCGCTTTGTGCTTAAGACTTGTGAATAGTTTGTTGAGTTTTCTTAAGTATAGCTCCTTGTAAATACGGTTTATGAAGAGCATGTCAATATTATGACTTGTTGAGTTTCTTGTGAATATGACTTGTGAATAGCGCCATGTAGTTATGTTTTGTGCAGAGCATGTTATCATTATGTTAGGCAGGAGAGAGCTGGATCTCTTTCAAGTGCTTGGAGAAAACGTTTTGAAGATGTGCGTACGTGTTATGTGATAACATGGAGAGATGAGTTCATGACTTTCCCATGTACTGCAGTCATTGGGGAATGATTGTGCTTCAGCTGCCAAAGGGTTAATATCTTGTATTAAGAAGGCAGTATTTGTTTTAACATGCTGTTTAACATGCATGGTTACGTGAGCTGACACTAAAAGTCAGTGTGTGTGTGGATGAATGAAGGTTTATTTATCCTTTTCATTGGTTGCTGGGTCTGCCTATGTGCTTTGTCAGCTTGCTGACTGAAATGGTAACGTCTTGCATGGAGAGTAAAGAAGTGTATTTGTAAGGGTTTGCCTTGGAACACTTGATTTAATGTGTTTGACTCAGAGGTCGGTAGTTGTAAATAATCCAGTCGGATTGAGATAAGGGTTTGCAGTTGAGAAGAAAATATAAAACAGACCCATCATAGAATGTGCTTTTAATTAGTGTAATGCAACCGTGTGTTTTTTTTTAATAAGGATGTTTTTACAAAATATTCATTATTATTTTTCCCAATGCAAGCTGCCCTTTAGAATAGCGTAGTGACAGTTAATCCACTCAATTAGAAAACATAGCTTTTTGAAAAATGATAAATCTGGCCTTTTAATAGGTAGAATAGAAGTGCTTGCACACTTAATTATGAAAATGTTGGTTATGCAATGCAGAATTATGGAGTTTCACATGTTAATTTCAAAAAGTTAAATGTGGTGTGTTTCCATGCCATGATTGGTTTGTTTCCTTTTCCCTTGCAGCTAGTAGCAGTACAGAATTATTTTAAAATGCTAGCATGTCACTTAGTTACAAAAAAAGATATGTCTTTATTAATTTGCTTTTTGTCACGTTTTAACTTTGCTTCAGTTAAATTAGAGAATGTTGGTTAGCTATCTGGCCTGGGTATAGATATGTTTTGAGTTACACAGACTGTGTTTTTCGACCTTGAGGTGGCCTGGCTCAGAGAGATATTTTGTAAAGGGAGGGCTATTCCCTCGTGGAGCACAAGCCGTGCCTGTCTTGTTGTTATTGGCCATACTCCAATTCTTTTCCGCGGACAATTATTGGCCGTCCTCCAGCTGAACCTGGCTTCCTTCGCATGCAGATAAATAATGCTTGCAATTTGACCAAGATCTCTCTCTTCAGTAACTTGGCAGCTGTTCTTAGCTCTCAGAGTTTTGAAAGGGGGGAGGAACAGCCCTGTGGGTGACATCATGATGAAGGGGTAGGCAGTGTAGGGAATAAAAAAACTTGATGGGCCGCGGAGAAAATGTTTATATAAGGTGTGGGGGGGGGGGAAAGTGCTCTTCCTTACAGTCAACACTGAAAGCTTCAATGACTTCAGATATAGCATGCTTGCAATTGAATAGTTTTTCCTTCCTAGTGTAAACAGAATAATTGGCAGGAGTTTCGCTCTTGCAATGAGCACTAGCATTTACAGTCAAGCATTAAAGAGACAGCTGGACACTATTTATATGCCTACCAACACAGCACTGATTCAGTACGTAGACGACATCCTGATTACAGCACGTTCAGAAAAAGAATGTGAAAATGCATCACTGACAGTTTTACATTTTCTGGCTGACAAGGGGCCCCTTTAAAGTTACAACTGTGTGGTCAGCAAGTGGTGTCACACTTGCTGTCCAAGGAGGGTAGACAGCTAACACAAGAACACACCTTGGCATTTGAGGAATTAAAAAGAGCATTATGTCAAGCGCCAGTTCTAGCGAGCGACTCCTAGTTACAGTAAACCTTTTATGCTTTTCATAACTGAACGAGATGGAACAGCGTTATCTGTCCTAACACAAGATCAAGCAGGAAAACACAAGCCATGTGCTTATTTTTCTAGTACACTAGATCCAGTGGCCCAGGCTCTGCCTGCGTGCCTGAAATCAGTTGCAGCAACAGCCCTAGCCATAAGACAAAGTGACTCAATAGTGCTAAGACACCCTCTGACAGTACAGGTTCCACATGCAGTGGAGGTTCTCTTAAACAGGACACAAACACAACACTTGACTGTAGCGAGACTGACAGGATATGAACTGACATTATTTCAACCACACATAGAGATCAGACGTTGTAATATTCTGAATCCTGCAACACTTTTGCCCTCAAGTACAGTAAATGCACCACCACATGACTGTGTGGAAGTTATGAATATAGTGACGAAACCAAGACAAGACCTGACAGATATTGCACTTCCAGACCCAGACCTAACGCTCTATGTAGATGGATCATGCATGAGAACGAGTGCAGGAGAGTTAGTAGCAGCGTATGCCGTGACCACAGAAGTCATAGAGACACAGAAAATAGACACACTATCAGCACAAGCAGCAGAGCTCATCGCTCTGACACAAGCCTGCATAAGAGCTAAGCACTTGAAAGTAAACATTTATACTGACTCACAATACGCTTTTGGCGTTGTTCATGATTTCAGGGTACTATGGAGGGAGAGAGGTTTCTTGACCTCCCATGGGACCAAGATTCAGCACGGCCAGCTTATCCAAGCCCTGTTAGAAGCCATACATTTACCTACAGCCATTTCTATCCTGAAGTGCAAAGCTCACACCAAAGTTACAGACACCATTTCCCAGGGTAATGACCTGGCAGACCGAACAGCTAAACTTACAGCCCAGACAGCCCAGACACCAACAGACACGACAAGGACAGAGGTACCATTACTGACAACATGTATGACAGTCAGGGATCCCACTCAAGATGTACTCGACATACAGACACATGCCACTGCAGATGAGATAAAGAGATGGACTGAACAAGGAGGGGTCCAGACTGACCAAGGTTGGATGACTAAAGGAAAAAGTACATGGTTTCTGCCTGATTCTATGGTACAAGTAATAATCATAAACACAGCCCATAGTCCAGCACACTTGGGAGAGAAGGCAATGTTAGACAGCTTACAGAATATCTGGTGTAACAAGCACATGCATGAAGCAGCGAAACAGAAAGTACGAACATGTATGATCTGTTGCCAGTTCAATCCAGGTAAAGGCATTCCGGTGGAACAAGGCGGATTTCATCCTCCTGACCACCCTTTTGAGGTTCTCCAGATGGATTATATCCAAATGGACAGATGTAGAGGTTACAAGTACGTCTTGGTAGTTGTATGTGCACTGTCTAGATGGACAGAAGCATATCCAGTTCCAGATTATACTGCTGTGACAACAGCCAGACAATTAGTGCGCGAGTACTTCCCCAGGTATGGATTGCCGCGTGTGATCTATTCAGATAACGGTCGGCAATTCTCTTCTGAATTAATGAAACAAGTGTCTCTTCTGTTAGGTTATACATGGAAGTTCCATTGTGTCCGACACCCAGAAGCAGCAGGCCTTGTAGAAAGACTAATCAGACCCTAAAGACAAAGCTTGCAAAGGTCTGTGCAGAAAAAGGCGTGGATTGGATGGTAGCCTTGCCGGTTGCCCTCTTTTACATGCGTATGGTAGCTCATTCCAGAACAGGCCTATCTCCTTATGAAGTAGTTTTCGGTAGACCGCCAAATATGTGGGGTACGCCTATGCCTAAAAGAATAACTGATGTTGACAGTAACATGCTGACAGATTACCTGGCTTCCTTGATGTCTGCACTACTCTCTTGTTGTTCACAGGTTGCTGCCGCCTTCCCTGACAACACCCAGGTCAAGGAACACGCCATTGTCTCCAGGAATTTTGTTTGTGTCCGGAACTTTGATCGTTCAAGCCCCCTTGAGCCGCGCTGGAAGACGCCGAAATTGGTACTTCTGACCACGAGGACCGCAGTGAAGGTGGAGGGATGCAAGGGGTGGATTCATCTTCAGCATTGCAAAAAGTACTTTGGACAATCCGGAACTTTGATAGACAATAAGGACCATACAGACTTTGCGCCGCCTGCGCCGCCCTTGCTAGAAAAGACTCCCCAACAAGAGTATAGGTCTAAGTTAAGATCTAGTAAGTCAGACGTAGTTTAATTGTTTAAGTCCACTAGGTGGTGAATCGGTTAGACTAGATTTCTGACATGTATAAGATCACATACGAGAATAGCAAGAAGAGAGATAAGAAAGCAAAATACTGCAAGATATTACGCAGTAGATGTATAGTTACTTTGATCATTCTTTTTATTCTGTGCATTGTTATAATCTGTGTCAGTTTATTACTGCATGTTTTCTTTCCTATTTCCTCACATATACACTCTTCCAGTAACAGCACCATAGAGCATACATTTAGTGAATTGCCACCTCATGAATTGTCATATCGACTTGCACTACGTAACAATACATTTATACGTATGTTACACCATTCTCACCAGACCAGCAATGCAACTGATTGCTGGGTATGTGGCCAACTGCCCCCTTATCAGAAAACGGAGGGGGTTTTGCCATTCTATCCTTTACCGTTCTCACACAATGGGTCATGTGGAGCATGGTTTGCTTTAATGACTTCAATAGATAGAAAGTACATAGCTTATCCAGGTGGCTAGATATATGGAAACCTGAATAAAGTAATGAATGAAGCATGTTTTCCAGACAAAGACGGGTTTCCCCAAAGGAAAGGCACTGATCTAGAAAATGAAGAGTATGAGCAAGGAAATGCATCCGTTAACTTTATAATGTTAAATGTTCAGCCCAAGCAAAATACAGGTCCACCGTTTATTTCAGTCCTACCAGCAAAAGGTGATTTATGTGTTAGTAAGAAAGGCTCAGTACTCATGGGACACAGCGAGTGTAACACTGTAATAGAGTTTAACGATAAAGGACATTCTTCTTTCAAAACATCTCGCCATACCTATTTCATTTGCGGTCAGACAGCCTATGTACATCTGCCCTTAGACTGGTGTGGGACATGTTATATAGCGTTCCTGCTTCCACCCGTTTTTCTAGCCCCATCCAATTATCATAGAGATTCACGACTAGAACATGTTAGACAAAAGAGGGAGACAGATTCCGCAGGGATTGATCAGACTGAAACAGCTTGGGAGCAATATACAGATTTCAACAAAGGATTCTTTTTCTTTGTAGGTCCCGTCCAAAACAGTAAACTGATACGCAAATTAACAAGAACCCTTGAAGCAGTAGTGAATGTGACTGCATCTGCCCTGGCGAACTTGACCCAGGAGCAGTCTGCTATTAGACTTGTCGTTCTTCAAAATCGCCTCGTTCTAGACGTCATCTTGGTGGATAGGGGCGGAGCTTGTAGAGTGACCCGATCTAGTTGTTGCATTTTCATCCCAAATAACGCACCATCTGTGTATGCAGCGATAACAAGGCTCCACAAGATTGCTCATGACATACATCAAGATCCAGGCACATGGACTTGGTCCAGTTGGCCCTGGGGTGTGATATCTGCTTGGGGATGGAAAGTGTTGTCCTTCTTAGGAATGATCCTACTTATGATATTTGGTTGCTGTCTCTGTCTGCAGTGTGGCCCGGCCATTTGCGGCCTGTGTGCAACTGCCTGTGTTCCCCATCCAAGTATACAAAGGGTTAAGGACGAACAAATGATGCTGTATGATGAACTATACGGTCTCATGAATATAGATGTATCCTGAAGGGTAATGTAGGGGACAAGGAGGGAATGAGGAAAATGAAATTTTGCCAGACCAAGATGCCCCCTACGTATACCCTATGTTACATGCATATTTCTCTTAGTGGCCTGAATCACTAGGCCTCTGCATTCATGTCCTGCATTAGAATGCCAGTCATCAAGTTTCCCAAACATTAAGTTAGCATGAAGGCCCATGTATTTGCATTGCATTGTGCACTTTTAAATAAATATCGTAATGAACCCATTTTGTGGCGCAGCCCGAGCCACATTCTGGAATAAGGGTTTTTCATGACTCCTGACACACTGAAGGCTGCAGTGACGTCTCCCTGACCTCGCATACTTCTGGCTCAGCTGTAAGAGGCCCGGCAAGAGGCCTGCCAAGACAGTATTATGAATAACAATTATCTGTCTGCTGTACAGAATCACATTTCAGTCCGGTGAGGAAAGTAAACAGATCCCGTCCGCGAAAGATAGGGCCTAGCCTCTCTGTCTCCATTAAAGTAAATCACAGTGCTTGCATCCATAGCCCCCACGTAATGAACTGAGACATATATGCTTTTTCTTGATTCTTAGTGATGAGCAACCTTTGCTTCAGATAATACATCCCCTGACTCTAGATATCAGTTGTACTAGATGTGCTGGTCGCCTTGACACAAGAGATCTCTCCACTAGGTTGAAAGTCAGCTCTCCTCCCAGTTACACGTCAATTGCACGTCATGCTCAAGTTGCACAATTAGGGCATAGTTCCAGCTAGCTATCCAAACTCCTCCTCTAAGTACCCACCCACTTATGACACCTACCTATCACCTACCTATGACTCATCAAAGTACACACCCTCATGTACGCCTACATGCTCTTATCTCTTTCTTTCTCTGCTCTGCCTCGAGCGTTCCTTCTTACGCCCTATGTACAAGATTAAATGTATAAATATGATGTTCAGTAAATAAATGTTAGAAGACCCTTCCTGAACCTCAGTGGTGATGGAACAGATTTCTCCCATGACTCGAGTTATTGGAATAAAGCCCTTATAACTTGGACACCACGGACTTTCTGCCTCTCATTTGATACATGCTATTTGTTAATGCCTAGAAATTATGCCAGGGTAATATTTTATTTACCACAGAGAGAGAGAGACAGAGAGAGAGGCCACCATGGAGCACAGCCCAGAGTCCCTCCTTCCAGGGCATCCGTGGCCTGGCTAACCCCCTGGGTAAAGGGTAAAGCATGAGCGGCCACGCCACCGTCTCATCTGGGGCCCACTCAGGCAACTCTTCTTTCGACCTGGCCGCTGTGGCTGCCTACAGTTCCTACTCTATCTGGCCTGCATACTACTTTCTCATTACAGAACCTAGACAGCCATCTGCTGCACTGCACCCAAGAAGTTCTTGGAGTGCTAAGTTGCAATTTTTTCAGTGCAGTATGGATGGATGTTCAGGGCTTCAGACGGACCTTTTCAGAAGTTCCACTGCCATCTTAGGCAGTTAGGCCACGTCCCTGATTTGGTGTATTTTTGAAATGTAAAATAGTCACTCATGCATTACAATTAATGCACTCCACTGGATGAGTAGTCATACACCAAATGGGCAGTCATATGAAGTGAGAGGATAATCCTCCTGTGTGGTAAAGACAAAGAGCACTCTTTATTTATGTTAAAGAAATGGTAATAATAGGTCTTGCAGACAGCTGTACCACCAAATCAGACATACATAGGAAACAGATCTCGCATTATCAGTCACAACAGCATTATTTCTCAACAGGGTAGATAAACCTGGTTATTTGAGTTACATATTACAGGCTCACAGTCGCTGTTTAGGTTCCAGAGACCTTACAGATTTATTTCAGACATCAAACATATCTACTTTTACAACAGGGATGTCAACTGTACAGCATGTATAAGTTGTATAATAACTGTGGAACGTTGAGCTTGCCAAATAGGCCAAAGTGATATATATATACAAATGCGATGCCTACTATGTAGTATTGACTTTCATTTTTTTTAAATTACAAATAAATATATATATTTAAAATATATCTACTTTTGCAGCATAGGCAACTTGAGTCATGAATGGATGTAGCAGCAAAAGAACAACATTAGGAATAAGTGTTCCCACCTCAGAATAAAATATCATACTACTACCTACCATAAATATAAATTCGAAGTTCATTACATTGTTCTCCAAACTTGCCCTTCTAACTTCCTGAAAATACACAAATTTCCGAATCTAATAATTTTTCTTTTTTGAAAAATGTATTACATTTTTCCCCAAATAACAGCTAGCAATTTAGGAAAAGAACACAAATGTGTTCTCTTTTTAAGGTAAGCCATAAAAAGGTATGTACATCCAGTGTTATACCATTGTGTGTTTGTAACAATTTTATCGTCTGGGTTCGTAAATAGAAACCGAATACACTAATAACTTGAGTCTGCAGGTCAAATATAAAAGAAACTTGCCTCATATTTCCAATCCTCGCTTACTTCCAGTGATACCTTTTACTTTATAAATTGCTAATTCAATTTCATGTAGAGTACACATTCGCTGCTACCAAAGTACATATTCAGGTGGGCTCTGGTTTATCCAATGAGTTGCATTTATTATTTAAGCTAACACAGTCATACAAGTATACTCCTAAGGGGGCGTAGTCTGACGCCATAAGAAGATGGCGGCTGGTAAGCGCCATTCCAGCTGGAACTCGAAGACTTTTTCGGTGACAGGCGGTGTTGGCTCCCTGTCACCTAATAATTCTACAAGAATTGGCTCCTGAACACAGCTGGAATCCAATGGTGTTCCTTCAAACAACGTGGTAAGTCCGATATTGAATTTTTCGCTCAAAATGTGCGGCACGTCTCGGTGAGTGGATTCACGGCCGCCATTTTGGTTTTTCTTTTCTGACGGCATGTTAACAGCACCGCTGCAACAATATTTTTAGTAACAGACAGCATGTGACCTAGCCTAATATTTAATATTTCTTCTTTTTTATTACTTCCTTTTGTCAATTTTACATGGACATTTCTTCCTGCAAGATAGTTTATTCAACTCAATAACTCTATCAGTATTGGATGTTACTATGGGCCCGATGTAGGTCGGTCGGTAACGGCCGAAAATGGGTATTTTCGGCCGTTACCGATCGGAATTGAGCCATCGGGATGTAGGAGCCCGAAATCCGACAAAATCGGTGATATTACCGAATCGGTAAAGTCACCGAATCGGTAGAATTCCGAATCGGAAAAAATACAGAATCGGTGATTTCACAGAATCGTTAACGTACCGATTCGGTATAATTACCGATTCGGTGATAATCCGAATCGTTGTGAAAAACTGAAGATTGAGATGTAGGTAAGCACTGAAATACCGATTTTGCTTCAAAATCGGTATTTCAGATTCGGTAATTACCATGGATTGGAATCAGGTGGTAACCAGGTGCAACCTATAAAAATGGACCCAAAATGCAGTTCTACTTGCAACATGGCAGCTTTCTATGTCATAGCAAGACGGCTACGGCTACAGCAGGAAGGAGAGAGGGAATGGCTGAGACAGGAGCAGGTGTATAGACAGCGGATCACCCTGTTCATGCTCACAGATGCAGAGATCCTACAGAGGTACAGGCTGGACTCAGAGACCATCACAGACCTCATTAGGGACCTCCAACCCCTGTTGCAGCACCCCACCCCAAGGGCACACGCAATCCCTGTGCATGTGCAGGTGCTATGCTGCCTACACCTGCTGGCGTCTGGCAGCTATCAAAGTGTAGTTGCTGTGGCAGGAGGGGTGACCCAGAGCAGCCTGTCAAGGTTCTTCCACAAGTTCCTTGACGCCATGATCCAGAGGATGGACCAGTACATTTCCTTCCCTGCAACCCATGCAGAACTGGTACAGACTAAAGCAGACTTCTACCAGATGGCAAGATTCCCCCACATCATTGGCTGCATAGACGGCACACACATTCCGATTTGCCCCCCTGCTGACACGGAATACGTATACCGCAATCGGAAGTCACGGCACACCATAAATGTGCAGGTGATTTGCAATGCCAAGTGTGTCATCACTGACCTGGTTGCGAAGTTTCCGGGGAGTACCCACGACTCCTATATCTTCCAGAGTAGCGGAATTTATGCACGGCTGATGGCAGGGGAATTTGGTGAAGGATACCTCCTAGGTAAGACACAGTGTCAGACCCCCATAACCTAAATAGCAGTGTGAAGTACATGTATGCATGTGAGTAATGTCACCCCTTTTCCTTCTAGGCAACAGTGCATATGCCTTCCGCTCTTTCATTCTCACCCCCTACCTGAACCCCTCAACACCCAGCCAAAGGAGGTATAACCGTGCCCACAAAAGCACAAGGAATGTAGTGGAAAGGACCTTTGGCATCTGGAAGAGCAGGTTCAGATGCCTGCACAAGAGCGGAGGTGCAAGGCAATATACCCCCATCACGTGCTGCAAGATAATTGCTGTCTGTGCAATGTTGCACAACCTTGCAGTCAGGAAAGGCACTGAGGTTGAGTTGTCCGACTACGAGGACCCTGACGATGACAATGCTGTGCCACTACCACAACCTGCTGGAGTGTCTGCACCAAGTGACGGCAGATACAGGCGTGAGGAGATAACAGACAACTATTTCTGAGTGAGTACAGATGCACAGACAGGTCAATGTATGTTTTCAAAAAAGAAATGTAATAATGTTGCAACAACGTTACTGCACTGATGTGCAACAAAAGAAAAGGTAAACAAGATGTGGTTAAATGTCAATTGTCCGGGTTGCCTCACCCGCCCTGGCATTCTTATTTCTTGCTGCGCTTAGCAGCCCCACTAGGATGTGGCTCACCCCCTTCTGTATGACCAGCAGCCTCAGCTGAGCGCCTGCTGCTCCGGCGCGGCTCAGACACTGCGCTGGCTGGGCTGCTGCGGCTGCTGCTGTCCCCAGCCTCGCCCAGGCCCAGGGCGGGATTAACAACTGTGTTCGATATAAGTAGTGTCTCCATGGCGGTGGTAATGCGGGCCATGCCCCTAGTCACCTCTGACATGTTCTGGGTGAGGCTGGCCTCCATGTTTGCCCCACGTTGGCATAGCTGGGCGGTTGCAGCAGCAAGGCGGTTGATAGACCTATTCTGCACGCGGGCATCCCTGCGGCGATAGTGCTCGTGTTCATCCATTTTATTGCAGAGCTGGGTGATGGCAGTGGTCATTCGCCCAAGACCTGTTGCAATGTCCTTGTTGCTATCAACAAATGTTTTGAATCCCTGTGCCATCTCCCCCATCTGCAGGTTGTGCAGCCGCAACTGGCGATGGCAGGCCAAGATTGATTTTGCCTGCATTCTCTGGATTCTGACCATACTGCCCTCCAGCCCTAGGAACACGCTGCCCTCCTGTGCTGGAAGTGGACTGCTGGATGCACGTGGCCTCCGGGGATTTCTGCTGCCCTGCTGTGTGTGCTGGGGTGACCCAGGTGTTACAGGGTTTTGTGCTGGAGCCTGACCCGCTGCTCCCTCCATGAGGTTTAATGGAGCAACAATTATCCTCCTGGCAGGAGATGTGGCAGGTGCAGGGTGGCTCTGTGGTGGTGAGTTCTCCGGGGAGAACTGCAATGTGGGCGTCTGAGACAGAGACAGTCGGGGGGAGTGTGGAAATGTGAGGGAATGTCCAATGTCTTCCTCATTGCCCAGGGCACTGCTGTTGTCCTCCTCCTGTGTATGTACACTGGTGCTTGGCACTGCCACCGCACTGGCTGATGGTGCTGGAGCTGGTGCTTGAGTAGCTGCTGCTCCCCCGCCTGATGGTGCCCCTAGGTATAAAGAAGCATTTGTCAACTGAGTGCTAATGTATTACAGTCACTACTATTAAAGCATTGCACATCTCATTACAAATACTTTGGTGCAGTATTACAGTTCTTTTCATTATGCTTCTGCAGTGGCATTTTTGGGTACTTTTGCTGACTACATTTAGCATGATGCATTGCTCATGTCTGTTGCTAGCAGTACTGGGCTGGGGTTTGGCTGTGCATTGGGTCTACAGGGGAGGTGTCTGGTATGGTGTGTCAAGTTGCGCATGCGTCTTACCTGTAGCTGTAGCTCGGGATGAGCTATCCAGGTCCCCAATTCCCACAACACTCGCACTCTCAATGGTAGTCGCCACAAGTTCCTCCAGGTCAGTGAGGGGTGGCGCCCGGTTCTTGCCTCCACCAGTTAGTCTAGCCTGCTTGTGCAGCTCGCCCAGTTTCCTCTTTGTGAGGCTGCGGATGTCGTAGAACCTCTTTTTGAGGTCGTCCTGGCTCCTGTGGGTGACACCAACAGCGTTTACTCTTTCCCCAATTTCAATCCACAGCTTCCTCTTAGTGCTCTCTGGAACAGTGAGGGACAGCCTTTCATACAGCTGCCTGTGTACCCTCACCACCTCCTCCACCAACACTTGCAGCTCCATGGTGCTGAATTTGCTCTTCCGCTTGCGCTCTGCCTTCTGGCTCTCAGAGCTGCTTGCCGTGTTTCACAGGGATCTGGATACTGCTACCACTGCTGCTCACTGTGGATGCTCAGCTCAGGCTGCCTCTCCAGAAAGTTCTGATGAGTTGCACCTGCCTGAGTTGCCACACCCTGTGGGGGAGGGTGCTTCCACCTCATTGGCTGATGTCTTTAGTTTCAGTTTCCTTGCTCGACGAATCGGCATTTACCGATTCGGTAAATGCCGATTTGGATAATACCGAATCGGCTACTACCGAATCGGATAATACCGATTCGGTATTTATAATGCGTTCCTATTGGGCTTTTGGCCCATGGGGTGTATTGCTATTACCGATTCCATATGTACCAATTCGGTAGTGGCCGATTCGGTCTATACCGAATCGGTACTTGCCGAATCGGTACGTATCGACTCACGATACCGATTGCTACCGATTCGGTAATTTTCCGATTTTCTTTTCCTACATATCATTTTCCGATTTTGAAATACCGATTCGGTACGATTCGGTATTTTAAAATCGGTAAATGCGTTTTACCTACATCGGGCCCCTAGTCTCTCTTTTTTCTACACGGCCAGATTTATTGACATTATGGCAACAATACTAATGCCCTCTCTGCATGAATGTTAGTGAGTTTTTCGACCTCCGTATTGTACTTATGACTCTTCATCAATTTTTTGAACCATTTTTTTCTCTTTACAACACCTCTGCAAATGTAAAGGGTAGACTAATATTAACAACAACTACTTTTACTGACCTTCTCCTCTCAGTGTCTACAGTCAGAGTTCAATATTTTGCAACAGCTCTACAAAAATATATATTTTTTAATTATTTGAGACGTAGGGAATCTGCAAAACTGCGATATTACTCTATCATACTGTGTCATTTTTAATTTGTAAACGTTACTGTGCTCTATATTAATTGCTGCAAATTTGTGCAATTTTTGTCTTCCTATTACTGTGACACTTATGTCTATGGGAAGGATTAAGGCTGGTAGAGGCGCTTTGTCAACATCCACTTTATCATCACGCACCAAATCCTCCTCACTTCTTTCCTCTAATCCTTTTTCAGTTTTGCAAAGAGATATGGAGGATTCAGATCAATCAGCACATTCCCAATCCACAGAAACAGCACACATATCGCCAACATTTACTACTTCTACCCCACAATCTTCCACATCAACTGCGAAGAATAAGCCCAGGGCATCAGCCTGTTCGATGTTGTCGTAAATCAAGAGAGTTGAAAAAGATTCACCTTTACCTACTGCCTCTCCTCCACCAACATCTGTAGATCTACTGCTAGAAGAGATCCGAGGTCTTAAACCACATATGGAGGAAACAAACATCCGCTTACAAGCCCTGGAGGATAAATGGTCCACTCTTGACCATAGAATAAACTCAATGGAACGTCAAATCGACTCTCTACATCTTTCTTCTCAACAGATTCAACCCATGAAAATTCTACAATTGCAAAAACAAGTGGAGATTCTTGAAAATCGAGCCAGGCGTAACAGTTTACGAATTTATGGTTTATCCGGAGGATTGGAAGACTCCAATCCCATTGCTTTTTTCCATTCATTTTTGCCTCAAGTTCTCGATCTTCCTGAAAACCCACTGCTAAATATACAGCGAGCACACAGACTTGGCCGTCCACCTCAAAACTCCTCTACCCAACATAATCCGAGAGGTGTTTTTCTCTAATTGCTGGGAATTCACACATTTGTTGAAAGTCTTACAAGCAGCTAAAGTCAAGTGACGCATAACTTGGCACGGCTCTGTTATTTTTTTCTCAAGATTATGTGAAAAAAACAGCAGATAAATGAAAGAGTTTCTTAGCTATGAGCCCTGCTCTATGTACTATGAATGCCAGATTTGGCCTGATTCATCCTTGTCTGATTAAAGTAACTTACAAAAATAAAACAACCACCTATGAGGATCCTACCTTACTTCAACAATTTATCGACAGTTGTAGAGAGGAGTCCATGGATTTTACCAGATTATTATTATTATTATTATGCAATTTGTATTGCGCAAACTAAACCCGAAGGTGTCAAGGCGCCTATCAAAACAGATCAGAAAGTTTGCAGAGCACCACTACAGGTATGCACGTGTAAAAAGGTGGGTCTTTAAAGCAGATCTAAAAGCTTGTAAAGTGGGGCGGGACCTTACTTCCAAAGGGAGAGCATTCCACCATTTAGGGGCCAGGTTAGAAAAGGCCTTGCCTCCCCACCTTGTTTTCCTAACACGAGGCACAGAAAGAAGAAGTTTGTGAGAGGAACGAAGATTCCTGCCGGGGTTGTACTGAGACAGGATCGATCCAATGCCTGTAGTGCTGGTTTTCGCTAAGGCTTTGTACACCATACACATGGATTTAAAAAGGATACGATCCCCAACGGGGAGCCAGTGGAGCTGCTTACGGGCTTCAGTAGCAGAGGCCCGTTTAGGTAGGTCGAGAACAAATCTCGCTGCCGCATTCTGGACCACCTGCAAGCGCTGTAGCTGACTCTTATTCAGTCCTGCATACAGCGCATTGCAATAATCCAGACGGGAGCCCAGAAGTGCGACGGCAAGTTGCTTTCTTGCCTGGAGGGACAGATAATGTCTGATTTTCCTCAGGATGTGGATAATCCCCCAACAGGTCGATACAGTCCTGTTGACCTGTTGGCACATACCAAGGGTGGGATCGATCATAACCCCCAGATTTTTAGCTAAGGAGGTAGGGTCGGGGCAGACGCCCAGTGAGTTCGGCCACCACTCGGCAGACCAGATCTCTTCCTTTCCTCCAAAAACCATCACCTCCGTCTTCTCCCCATTCAGTTTCAGTGAATTGTGAATCATCCACTGGCCGACTGCCTCCATACAAGATCTAAAATTGGCGGCAGTCGACGTAACTGACTGGGAGAGAGAGACTAGGATCTGGGTGTCGTCCGCATAGGAAACTACCTCCATCCCGAAAGATCTGATAAGTCTGGCAAGGGTGGTCACATAATGTTAAAAAGGGTAGGACTAAGCGCCGACCCTTGAGGGACCCCACATTGCACAGACAGGGATGGAGATAGAAACGATCCCAGCATCACCCTTTGCTCTCTATGGTCGAGAAAAGAGGAAAGGAGTCCCAAGGCCGACCCGCGAACCCCAATCTCCCTCAGTCGAGATGTTAACACCGAGGGGGATAGGGTATCGAAGGCAGCTGTGAGATCTAAAAGGATCAGGAGGGAGGTCTGTCCCTCATCAACCCTAGTGCGAATGTTATCAAGCACTATGGTGAGGGCAGACTCGGTGCTATGTCCCCTCCTGAATCCATGCTGGGAAAGATCCAAACAGCCCGAGCTCTCCACGAAAGCAGCCAGATGTTTATTAAGATGGGCTTCTAACATCTTCGCGGGAGCCGGGAGCAGTGAGATGGGGTGAAAGTTTTTTAATACCCCAGGGTCAAGAGAGGGCTTCTTGAGCAGAGGTTTTACTACAGCATTCTTCCACTGCTGGGGAAAAATGCCCTCCTTCATCACCCTGTTCATGATGTCGACCAGTGGGGGAAGGAGAGATTCTCTGCACTGCTTAAGGATCTTTAGCGGACAGACATCTAGCGGAGAGCCAGACTTAGTTTTGTTGAGCAGGATCTCAAGATCCTGACACGAAAGAGGAGGAAAGGATTCCAGATCCTGAAGTCGAGATGATTCAACATCATCAGGCTCAAAAAGAGCGGGCACCGAGGGCACGGCGGTAGAGGGTCTTTGAGCCTCCAGGGCAGTGTAAATGTCCGCAATTTTGGACTGAAAAAAGGCCGCTATCTTGTTGCACAATTCTTGTGAAGCAACCACAGGGTCTGGGATCTGAAGGGAGGTAAGGGAGTCAGCGATCCTAAAAAGCTCTTTAGGAGACGAGAGTGAGGAAGTGAGGGCCGTAAAATATTCTTGCTTGGTCTTAATCACTTCCAATTTGTAATTTTTAAGCAGGACCTTATGAGCTTCTCTCTCCTTAGGAGCCCAGCTAGAGTGCCATAAGCGTTCCTGCCTCCTTACTTCCTGTCTACGAAGCCTTAGTTGTTCTGAGAACCAGGGAGCTGAGGGTCTTTTCCTGGCTGAATAGCAAGACCTAGCTGGAGCCAGCTCATCCAGGACCTCCGAGATGGCATTTTCGTATTTAAGGATCGCTGCAGAAGCGTCCGTCTTCTGAGTAGTGGACAGGATAGATGTCCAGGGATGGAAAGAGTCTTCCCTGATGTTTTTGAAGTTCCTTCGCACTTCCCTAGAACTCGTGACCCTACTGACAGAGTCCCGCGTCAGATTAGTCATATCGAAGGGAACGGCCAGATGCTTGATCTTCTCTTTTTTCTTTTCCTTGACAATGTTATTGATCATAATCTTACAAGCATTCTCATGAATGTCTAAAGATTCCCCCCTTATTTTTCTATATTCTAGGTGCCGTCTTCCCTGAGCCATCCTTTCCTGTGTAATCCGTTCGAATCCCTATTTCCTCGTGGTTTGCCCCGGAGTTTCGTGACTGATTGTCCTTCTTTTCTTCTTGGCTTCAACACCCTCCATCCATGTTTGAGTTTTTGGTATGTGTTTTTGTCGTTTTTACCTGTCCTATTTATCTTCTTTCTTTCTTTTTCTATTTCTATTCTTCCCTCTTTTCCTTTTCTTCTCTTCTTTATCTCAATATTTTCGATTTCATATCTGTTCCCTTACTGTTCGAGTGCTTATTTATTTTTCACTCTTCTGTTTATTGCAATTTTGCAATTGTTTTCCTGTTATGCTGTAATGCTTTTCAAAAGTTATTCTTAATTTTTACAGTTAATCCATGACATTACATATTGTTTTGTGGTATGTGGTTTGGGTACACCTATTAAACGACAAAGAGAGCTTCCACATTTGTCTAATCTTAGATCAGATATTGTATTTTTACAGGAATCACACTCAGTTGCTTCAGAAGTTCTTAAGCTTAAGCAACAATGGGTAGGAAATGGTTTTTCTTTTCCTGGTACCAGCAAAAGAAATGGGACTGTGATTCTATGTCACAGCGTAAAGTGAATCTTCTGTCTCAAGACTCAGATGACGAAGGACATTGGTTTTGTTCACCTGAAAGTTAATGAAATCCCTATTTCTTTGTTTAATGTCTATGCTCCTACAAAACCTGATAATACGTTTTTGGCCACATATCTCTACTCTCTTGATGTTTATCTCTACCCCGTATGTTGTTTTGGAGGCAATTGCAATTTAATTTTTTATCCCTATATTGACCGCATTTCCAAAACACCTCTTGTTTCCTCTCCCATGCACCAACATTTTACCAGCCTGATTTCCCATAGATCTCTTGTTGACTCATGGTAATTTTGTAATCCACAGCTTCGTGAATACACTTTTTTCTCTCCCACTCACTTCTCACAATCACGCATTGACTATTTATTTGTCTCTAAAGCACTGACACAATCTTTACTACATGCTGATATTGGCTCTATATTTATATCGGACCATGCACCTGTGATATTCACCTTGGAGTTGGTTACACTTAATGTTATCAGTAAAAGATGGCGCTTTAATACCTCTTTGTTGGCCGACCTTACTTTCACTTCTTCTTTTGAAGACTTCATAATAGATTTCTTCAACCGTAATATATCTTCTGTATCATCCTTTTCAATTGGTTGGGACACTTTTGAAGCCTCAGCCAGGGACTTCCCGCAAAGCCAATGAACTCCTCTAAAGTATCAAGTTATTGGAATAACTTTATACAGTTACAAATTCTAAAGCTGACCTTAATAACCTTATTAAAGAAAAATTTAAGTATAATAAACTTTCTACGCAAAATGCCTCTGCCTATCTCCTCGGAGGTAGTGCACATTATTATCGCGGCCAAAACGAAGCAGGGAAAATTACTTGCATCATACCTTAAAATCAAAAAAGATCGTAATAATATTGATTATGTCTTAAATTCCAATTCTTCTCCGGTAAAAAAAATTTGGAAAGCTTAGAAGAATTAAAGCAATATTATACTTCCCTCTATACCCCTGAAGCGCATTCAGACCCTAGAGACATTCAAAATTATCTTGGCTCCATACCAAAGCAATTTTCCATAGATAATGATTTTCCATCGTTGGAGCAAGATATCGCTATGTAGGACATTTCCCTTGCATTGAAACTTCGTACGCCCGGGAAGGCTCCTGGCCTAGATGGATTCCCGATGGAAGTTTAGGCCCATTTCTCCAAATCCCTTCTTCTTTATCTTCTTTCTTTATTTTCACACTTCATCACTTCTAAAGTTCCTAGTGGTACTTTTCAAGATGCTCTCATCTGCCTAAACCCTAAGGAAGGAAAGGACCTTCACCTTTGTAAACAGACCAATATCGTTAGTTAATTCCAACTATGAAATATTTGCCAAAATTCTAGCTCTCCATCTTGAACCCCTTCTTCAATCTATTGTATGTAAAGAGCAATCTGGTTTTATTAAAGGACAAAATATCGCCGATAATACCAGAATTTTTTTCAATATATTACACAAAGCTAACAAATATTCTCATTCATTGGCAGCTATTTCTCTAGAAGCGCAAAATGTTTTTGACCGCGTGGATTTGTAATTTATTTTCCACACACTATCTTATTTTGGCTTTGGACCCAAATTTATTTCTTATATCTCTTTATTGTACACTTTTCCCAAAGCTTCTATTTTTGCTAATGGTTCCATTTCTGATTCTTTTACTTTGCAAAGAGGTGTATTTCAAGGTTGCCCTCTATCCTCATTCTTATTTATCCTTGCTCTAGAACCCTTTCTTGATAGAATTAACCAGAATTGTAACATATATAGCTTTCAGCATAATAATCTCATGTTGAAATGAGTGTCTATGTAGATGATATTTTACTGTATATCTCTAAACCAGAACATTCCATCCCTGCTTTTACTGCAGAGATGCAGTCCTTCTCTTCCATTTGTGGCTCCAAGTTAAATCATGATAAATGTGAAATTCTTCCTCTTAGTATTTTTTGTTTTAAACAAGATTCTGCTCGTACTAATTCTAATTTTTCAAGGAGCCCACACAAGATTAAATATTTAGGTCTTTGGTTTGCCCCTTCTATTAAACAAACACTATCTTTAAACATGACTCATGTCTTATCTACATTATCAACGTCTGTTTCTAAATGGCATCCCCTGTATCTGTCCTGGTGGGGCAGATCTGATACGATTAAAATGATGCTTGCTCCTATCATTTTTTATATCAATTCTATTCGATCTACTTTTTTGTGGAATAAAAAGAAAGCACGCTTGTCCTTAGCCATGCTTAAACGACACAAATCACATGGTTGAGTTAATTTTCTTGACTTTTAATTTTACCATAATGCCTTTCTTTTTAAGCAACTTGCTAAATCTTTAAATCAATCCGATTCTGCCTGTCTTCCATTATGGAAATACATAAAACTCTCTTTCTTATCTCCATTCTCTTTTACTGAATTTTTCACTTTTACGCATAAAATACGCTTTTTATCTTCACCTATATTTAAAACGGACCATAGACTATATCATTCTTTTCTCATCTCTAACCTTTCCTTCAAAGATCAATTCCTTAATTCCTCCATCTGGCATAATCGCTTTCTTAATATAAATAATAAGCCCATCTTTTGGAAAACTTGGCGAGACAAGTGGTTATGTTGGATTCATCAACTTTATTCTAATGGTACTCTGATAACTTTTTCTGAAGCACAAACTCTTAATCATTCACCAAATTCTTTCTCCACCAATATTAATATATTGACACAAAACGTTTCCTCATCCCTATCATAAATTTCTTCCATTCCACCTTCCACACCTTCTCACCATAATATACTTCCAATTTTAAGTACCTAACCTAGTGCCACATCTATATATGTCTCTTACCACCCTTGATCCTAGAGCTAAAACTAATATAGAACTCCAAAAGGAACAGGAATTCCGTACGTCTTGGTCTATTACTTTTTGGTATAAATGATGGTCAAAACTTCATAAAACGTCTAGGTCAGCAAACACAACACAAACACTTTCTTTTCTTTATTTACAATCGACGTATGTATACTCCGGTGTCTTTTCATACATCTGCTTCCACATCCTCCCCAAATTTCTGGTCATGTAATGCTTCCCATGCTGATTTATATCACATGTTTTTCTCCTGTCCTTCTACTCATCATTTCTGGCTGAAGATCTGGTCTCAGATTAATACCATTTTTCACACTCACTTCCCTTATTCACCTGTAGATATTTTCCTGGGTTCTCTATCTGATCATTGGCATGATTTTCCCTCTAACACAGTAATTGTAGATTTACTGATTGCAACTGCCTTCCAGCAAATAACAAAGAATTGGAAACAAGCTACACAACTTTCCTTTCAAGCTTGGTGGTATAGTGTTTGCTATAATCATCAACTTGATCGCGCATATGTTTCTTCTTTATCTTTGCTCCTGAAAAGACAATTTATATGGTCCCCTGTAAGCACTTTCATAGATATGTCAGCACAAAAATGTGCTCGTCATCACCCCTTCGTAAAAGAAGTTCCCAAACCTCCATGACTTTTTTTAAATTTACTTTTATGTATATATTTCTTTACTCATAAAATCTGTTCCTCGTCTCCCTCTAATATTTTATTACTGCTATTAGTCTATAAAATTTTGATATCTTATTATATTGTATTAAGTCCTCCTACTTTTATATTGTACATTTTATTATATTTACTTTTGCACTTTTTTCTTCTCCCCCCTCTTTCTTCTGTCCAGAGTTACATGATCTATTCTCTCCATATACAACTATTTTGTTTGAATTTGTTACGTTATGGACTTATTTATACTTGGTTGTATCTTTTCCAAAATAAAGTTTATTTGTTGAAACTAAAGTATACTCCTGAAATATAAAATGAAGTGCTAAGTTTTATCGTGGTACCAATTATTAGGAAGTTATTGCCCTCCGAGGGGAAGATGAGACAAGATAGCGGCCGCTTAGGAGGCCGACAGCAGTACTAGCAGGCAATGGAGGGTTGTTTGTATTATCTGAGACCTGTGTAAATGACGGAAAGAACCACTTAATTTGGGTTTTTTGGAACCCCCCACTCCCCCATATGCGATATCTCTGAAATAAAATGTGGACAATTTCTTTCTAGAGCCAAGCTGTGAGTAATCAGGCGAATTGTGGAGGAATATTTGGCGCGGCTGCTGCATCAGAAGCTAAGAAGTGGTCTAGTGATGGCTCCAAAGGTGGCGGCGAATCAAGCAGTCACTAAGGTGGCAGCGGCAGCAGTGGCCGCTCGAAAGGCTCGTGGAGAGACCCTGAAGGACCAAGGTGTACCAGAGAATTCCCCTGGCCGCCCGCAGAAGATTCTCTCACCTGACCCGCCGGCACTGAGGAGCAATTGTCAAGAACCGCCCAGATGGTCCATCGGTAGCGGAGCTTCTCCTGCGAACTAAGGAATCGCATGCTGAGACAGAGGCTGGGGCAACGGTCGCAAGGGCCAAGAGCGGCATCGGGAAATATGAGAATGGCGGCATGCAGAGCCATGACAAAGAGGTAAGTCAGGAGGAGACCCAGGGTGGCCCAGGCGCAGGGAGCACAGAGGGCATTAGCCCGACTCGTACTCTGACACAAGAAAGCGTGATTGAAGTCCCGCCCCCATCGGCCGGTCGGCGTGAGAGGAAAGGGAAATGGCTCAGGTGCATATTTGGAGGAGAATAATCCTATAGAAGCAGACAATGTGCCATTAGCCCCTCCTAAGCGTTTGGCTGCAGCAGAGGCAGCAGACAGAAGCAAAACTGGCAATAAGGGCAATAATGGCAGAAAATGCAGAGAGATTAATGATAGTAAAACGGGCAGACCTGTATTGGTTCAAGAAGAGGAAAGCCAAATTAGAGGGCAGCCCATGATCTCTGTCCCGGAAGTCAATAAAGTGACTATGTCAACCGATTTATCAACGGATAAAAATAGAGGTGAACTAGATAAGGAACCCAGTGACTGTTTCTTCACAGTCTCAGAGGAAGCTGAGTGGTCGGATGATGTCCTGAGTACATTAACGGGGGCCAGCAGTTTAGAATCGGACCCTGAAGACAGCGATGAAGATCGCCCCTGGACAGCCAAAAAATCTTCCATGAAAAGTGTCACTCAAAACCAGAGGAGGAAAGATTTGAAATGGGATTATTCATCGGCTACCCCGCTATCAGGCCCACTCTCAAGTAAATCACCGGCGGTAACTGATATCAAGAATACCAGATGATGTGGATAAATTTGAGGCCTCCTGGATGACGAAACTAGAAGATCCGGATGTCGATTTAGATAAAGCATTGCAATTAGCTGGGAAATTGTTCCCCTCCATGAATTTGAGAGCACAACACTACAAAACCCTTTTTAATTTGTATTTTACACCAGCCAAACTATATGATTGGGGTAAAAGAGACGACGATAAATGTTCAGGGTGTTTTGATGGGCCTGCTAACCTGCTGCATATGTTTCTCCAATGTGATAAATTAAGTGGGATTCGCAGTGAGATTGAGAAGTTCTGGGAGGGGCTGCTAAGGGTTAAGATTGACCTATTCCCTACCCTAATGATAATAGGAACTGATTGCAATATGGGTCTCAACAAGAAGGAGGAAGACTTTGTTTTTATATATGTGGCGGTTCTCCGGATATTGCTAGCGGCAGGGTGGAAAGATACTACAGCACCCTCCTTCCATTTGTGGTTGGCTAGACTCTTGGGGATTCATAACATCGAATCCTCTTTATATTCCCGCAGAGGCAGGAACATGAGGGAGCTGGGGCTGAATATCTGGGCCCCCATTAAGGGCGGAGGGACTCTCGCTTATAAATTGGCTCAAGGCTGAATATTATGGACCGTAATGAACTCAAGAGGTTTGTAGATTTTAGGGGGTCTGAAGGCGATGGGGTATTTATTTCCTGTCCCCCTATCATGACACTTATGTAGTAATACTCTGTATATATATGAATTATCTTTTAACCTTTTTTTATAAAGCCAGATTCTAGCCTGTATTTTGTATGATTCTACATTTTCCAAATCTGTGTATAATGGCTGTTTAACAGATTGAGCTACAAAATGTATGGATTGCTGATTGTACCAGGTATTCAATACATTTTTTTAAAAAAAGGTAGTTATCGCCCGCCAATACTTCCTCACCATTGCAACGGTAGCAAACATATGAACCTCGTCTGCCTCTTCCATAAGACATCTAGGGCAGCTGGAAATAATGTTATTCAATAATATTGATAGGGGGGAAATATAGTAGGTAAATTATGTTATATTGCTGCATTAACAAGTAAGATGCATGTCGATATCTAAGGCTGGGCTGAAACTTTGCAGTATTTTCTCAGTAGTTTTTGTGAAATTCAATCCTGCAGATCTGGAAAAGTACAATGGGAAATTTTATTTTATGGTAATTTTAATCCTTTCCCCTAAATTATCAACTTGCAATTTTGATCAATGGATTAATTTTTCACTAAGAAAGTGTTTTTTTTTCCAATTAACTCATTTTGCAACCAACAACAGCATTCCATTTTATAAAAATGCATGCATTTATCATGAAATATCAGCTATTTCTTTTGCGGAAAACAAAAAACACAATTTAACCTGCCCCCACAATTTTCTTTCATTGTCTGAAAGTGGTGCAAGTTTCTCCCCACATACCAGGCTTACATTAGTGATAAAATAATCTAATTCCAGAGGTGAAAAACATCCCTGTTATTCACATTATATTTATCTTTATTTTCTGTTATGTATGGTCCTCAAAATCATCTGCCCCGGCTTTCAACTGCTACTCCGGGGCAGAGGAGTAACGGGGTTGGGGGAGGGCATACATAACATGGCTTCTCCTCCCTAACCTAAATGAGAAAAAATATCTTACATACCATCCTTTATCAATGCATTCCTTACCCCTCCTGCAACTGTGCTTTCAGTCAAAGCTTAAACAGAGTGCTGTCCTGGGCTGACAGGCCGCCAGCCAAGTATTTTTAAGTTTAAAAAATATATATATCCACTGATTTGAAGGGGCTTTACGCCAGTTTTCTTCATTCATTGGTCTGTGGCTATGTCATTCACATTTTGCTTCCGCCCACTACAGCATACAACATGGGGTAGCGTGTCAGCCCACGTTAGCCAGTGTATAACTTCACTATGAGTGACTGCATTTTGCTCTTTCCCTGACTTTCTCAGATAAACACAGGACACTCCAACAGGAATTTCACAGCACAACAGATTGTAGTCCATTTGAAACTTTTCTGCATTAAGTTATCAAAAGCTTTCAATATTATACATGTGAAATCACGAACGGACTATTCTTCAGAATACATTTATTCTGGACTCAATTTCACCAATGGTTCTTTAACAAACTTTGCCCAGGAAGAAAACCTGCCTTTATCATTTTTAATTAGCAGGCACTTGTAACACTATTTTATTCCTTCTTTCCTTTCTTCTTGCTTTCTGCAGTCTACCTTTGTTTCTTTATTGATTTTTTCTTTCATTCCTCTTTCCTTTTCTTTTTTCTCTCATTCCTTCTCTGTATCCATTCTTTCTCTCTTTCTTTACTTCTTTCTTCCTTTTACTTTTCTTTCATGCCTCCTTTCTATCTGTCTTTCTTTTTGCTTTCATTCCTTCTTTCTTTCTTCTTTCATACTTTCATACTTTCTCTCCTTATTTCTTGCTTTTTTTTCTTTCATTCCTTCTTTCCTTTTCATTCATGTTTTCTCCTTCTTTCTTTTTTCCTTGTTTCTTTCATTCTTTTAGTCCTTCCTCCCTGCCTTTTTTCTTTCATTCTTTCATTCCTTCCTTGTTTCTTTCTTTCTTTCATTCCTTAATTTCTTTTTTCTAGCTTTCGTCCACACATAAAAAGGTAGGACATGCCTCTCTAACTAACTTCACGACTGCAGAGATTCCACAACCAGGGTGGAGAAATCCGCACAAAAAAGATATGACAGGCCTATCTTTTTATGTGTGGAGTTGTCTTCTAGACTGCAGAATCTCCACAGTCATAAAGTTATTATTAAATTGCAGTTTTGTGAATAATGAAAAAGAAGTAAACTTCCACAAATGTGTAACTTTATCTTTGTGAATCAGTCTATGTGTGCTTTGACTGCCCTTCCAACACAGAACTCTGTAGACCTGCTGAACATTGGTTTTGTAGGTTTCCTTTGTGGTTCAGCTTCTTGGACATACAGGGTGCCAACACATGGATACGAGTCCCACACCCATTCAATAGGACCATTTGATTCTTTCATTATGGACACTTGTTTCTATGGCATACTTGCAGGGCCATCCCCTCCGAGTCCTGGTAGATAGCTGGGAGCCTTAAGCATTGCATCCTATTTGTGGCAAGACTCAATAGAATAGTGATGGACAGACATATGGAGCTCCCCTCATTGTGCCACATGTGGGGATCTGGCAGAAAGTGGACGGATGACTTGGGAAATGAGAAATCACTGGGCATTTGACAGAATGAGCCTCAGAACAGAATTCAGAGATTATGGCCTTCTCGCCATGCTCAGTTTTGGGACGGAAAAGTCTTCTGCGTACTAAGAGATTATTAACCCTGCCCTGAGTGCTAACAAATACTATTATCTGGATCCCAAATGCAGAGATTTTTTTGCATAGGCGAACATTGATCATGTATGTGCACCATGACATGACATAGGAGTTGGTCTTGTTAGACCGGAAGGGGTGCCCAAAGTGCTACTCTCATAAAGGAGGAAGGCTACTGCCTTCACCAAGCATTACGCAGCACGAGTGTGGTGGTGGCAGCATACCAAGTAATGATTAGTAGTAGTGAACAGGTCATGTTTCCCTATGTCATTGGAGTGAGGCCTACAGGCTCACTCACCTTTTTAAAAATTCTGCTACTGTGAGCTTAGCTCACCCTTGGCCTACATCAGGTAGATGTGGAGGGCTGAGCAGCACAGGAGTAGTGACTCTGCGTTGATTGTATGTGTGTCTGGGAAGGGTACAGTACTCTATGCAGTACATGTGTGGTTAGTACATGTACTGGGTGTAAGTATGCCTGAAATGAATGCATTACATGGTAGATATACTGTGATACAGTGCATGTGTGGATAAATCATGCGCTGGGTGTATGTGTGCTTGCAGGAAGTACAAAACATGAAGGGTGAAGACTTGTGCAGCGCACACATAGTCAGTGTGTGTGCTGGCAGTGTGTGTGTTTAAATAATACACCCTGCTTAAAGATAGGAAAGCTTCAGTGCTGAACAGTGTACACTGATTGAGTGTGTGGGCTGGATGCATGGGTACATGTCGGAGTACAATGCATAGAGTTATTATTGCTGAACAGTATGTGTGCTGAGTGTGTACACTGAGTAAATGAGTCAGTAAGGGTATATGGTATGGATGACTCTGTGTTCCATTTTTGGGATGCACAGGCCAGCCGGGTGAAGACATGAGGAGGAGAGGAATATTCTAAGACAGATTTATGGATTGCTGCGTCTCTGTGGGTGGGTGGGAACACACACTGGAGAGAAGGAAGATACTCCCTTTACATTTCAAAAGATTGTTCTTTGATTCAGTGATAGATCACAGAGAAGGGGCTTGGACAGCTCGGACGCAAGATGCACAACGAAGTGTTTTTTCATAGGAGAAGGGGACGCAAGGGCGGCGAGGAGCAGGAAGGAGAGCGGTCAGGCAGAGGAGTAGGCAGCCACACAGGTAAGTGCCTTCTTTTTTATTAATTTGGGAGGGTGAAGGTGCTGGCTAACTCCACTCCACCACGGAGGGGCGTTTTTGCCAAACTCCGCATTTGGAATGGAGCACGGTGTATGGAAAAGTTTGCAAACTCTGTTGACGGAGCAGAGTTACCTGCCCGGGGTTAGTCATAAGCAGTGCATTGCGGGTACATAAGTTATTGTTAGCTCAGGTAATTGTAACTGCTGAAATCCACAGTTTTTGTACAAGCAAAATCTGAGCCTAACTATAACACCCCTCTAACCTTTAGCTTTTTAAGTGAATGCCTATTTTTTTTTAATTAGACTAAGTAGTGCAGCTTGATAATAAGTAGATACGTAAGGTAGTGCAGCTCCCCCCCCCTGTTCCATGTCCAATTGTAAAATAGATAACTTAACCCAGGGTTTTTTTTCCCAAACAAACTCACGGATCACTTTATCTGCTTCGTTAAAATATGAGATTGGTATTTTTAAAGGGAGATTTAAAAACAGAAAAATCAGCAAGTGAATTATATATCCCTTGACCCCTGAACTTGATTTTGTTACTTTCTTGCTTGTTATCCCATGCTTGCCCGCTATTCAATCGCCCATTTTTTTATGATGCTTCACCCCCATCCCCACCACCTCTCCCCACCCCAGGCTATCTGCAGAGGGAGGATGCCCTTACCTCGCCTCCCAGCCCCTCCAACAAACAAAGGCACTTTCACATGGCACCTAGTTGCACTTCTAACCCCTCACCCCCGTCTGTGCAAAATACCATACAATTAGGTAGGCCCATGGTATTACCAAAATAAAGTGCTTTCGTTGTCAAAAGGTGCTTGTGCTTTAAATAGTGCAATATTGTAAGTAAGCACAGTGCATAAGGTGACATGTGCAATCTAGTACTTAAATACTAGATACTCATAGCAGAGAAAATGGTATATGTACCAGAAACAGCACTAGCGGCTCTATCCACTACATCAACCCAACGGAGAACAAAGTGCAAATGCTAAAAATACACACAATTAAAGTGGACCTAGTGCCTGAGTGTCTAAAATACCAAAAGTGCAAAAAGAACAAGCTTAAATTCCCATTACTGTTTGTAAACCACAGTGATTTGAGAGAGTATCGTTATTTTCCATTCGCTTGGACCAGGGCCGGACTGGGAACGAAAACCGGCCCTGGCAAAGTGCTCGGCTGGCCCCCCCGCCCCCCGGGCGGGAGGGGGGCGAGCGCTTTGCCAGGGCCGCTTTTCAGCCGATTTTGTTACAGGGCCGATTTTGCAGCTATGCTGCAAAAACGGCTCTGCAACAAAAACGGCCCCCAGGGCCCAAAACCGGCCCCCACCCTTGCGGCCGACCGGGGGATTGCCCGGTGCCCACAACGGCCAGTCCGGGCCTGGCTTGGACAGCCTATTATAACAGTACTGCAACTTTCTCTAGAGGGAAAGATTAAAAGTACAAAACACCCTACAATATCCAATACTCACCCCCCGCCCCCAAAAAGGATCGCTGCAATCCGTTTTCAGTCCTGCAGAGATAGTACCATATCTTCCTCATGAGTGGAGGAAAACTAAAGTGCAATAGTGCAATAATGCAATATTGAAAGTAAGCACAATGCATAAAGTGCAGAGTGCGTCCTAGAACTCCAATACTGGATAATTATAGCAAGGAAGAGTAATACCTTTAGCAAAAAACAGCTGTACCCAGTACATCCTCCCCCCTATTTGGGAGCAAAGTGCAAATGGCAGACATACATACACATATTTAAAGTGTTCCTAAAGTGAAATTAGTGCCGAAGTGTCTAAAGTGCTTAAGGTGCAAAAAGATCATGCTTAAATTTCCATTGCTGAATGCAGACCCAGGAATCTGAGCAACGGCCACCGCTCAAATACCCCTCCTTTCATTGTCTTCTGTTTGCTTGAGTAATCGTTTGTAGTTGTTCTTGGGCTTCTTCAAGAGTGGAGCAGAGATGGAACCTTCCTTTCCATAGAACTTTCAGTTTAGACTGCTGGACAATTGAAACCTGTGCTCCCACACTCTTGAATTAACTCATACCCACAAAGTTCCTCCGTCTACGTGCTGCCGATGCTGACATATCAGAATATACTCTCCCTTTGGCACCATTAGGCAGAACAATGTCCCTCTTTTGGATCACCTTAGTTAAAATAGCCTCCCTAATGCGTTAATCAGAAAAGTTTACAATCATCGTCCTGGGATACTTAGTCCCTGGGAGTTTCTGTGAGGGGGCTCTGTGGGCCCGGATTATGGTAAGGTCCTCTGGTGCTTTCTCAAGTATGTGATCTCTGATCATTGACTCTATATAAACCACTGGCTTATACTAACCAGTAAGGCGTTCACTACCCTCCGGAATCCATGTGAAGCGCAGATTTGAACGTCTAGCATAATTTTCCATCTCATCCATCTTTAACTGCAGAGATGGATGAACTGGAGAGAGGCAATATCAGCGTCACATGACAAAGAGTGGTCCTCAATGTCAGAGACACATTGCTCCAGTTCCTTGAATCGCTCTGGTATTTGCTGGACATAGACTCAATTATGTCTAATCTCTGATGTAGTAGAGAGAGCTCCTGGGCTTGCGAGGTTTTACAGTCCTGTATTTCTCCCAAGATAGTCTTGAAGAGCTGGTGCATCTGATGTGTCGAGACCAGTGAAGGCTGGGCCATAGTGGTGCTCTCCCCTGCATAGCTGCATCCAGGCCCTTGCAGACCAGAAAAATCCAGCTCTACGACCTTAGATTGCATCACAAGACTGTTCTGTACTAAGGGATACAAGAGTCCTGAGTCACCTGATATTATGGACACTGTATAGGTGCGACCAGACCTGCCCCTTGCATAGACTGTGCAGACTGTTTAGGCGTGATAAGCACGTCCCGGCCTCTTCCTTGGTGGACTGTCCTCTATGTCCCAAAGTCATACCAATATAATTTCCTGATTAACTTGAGAAGCCTCTCCAAATTGTGTCTGATCAAGAAGGAGCACCTTGGTGACCAATTGGTTAAGCTTGCGATTTTTTGTGAATACAGGAAAATCTTTGCGAGAACTGCCTACCTCGAGAGTCATGTTATTGAGCTCAGTGATTTTTCTTACAGCCAGTTGTGAAACTCCAGCCTCGCTAATGCCTTAATTGTCTAATTGCTGAATGCTGGAGTGCCACGGGGCAGCCTCGCCCAGTGCCACTTCTAGCGCCACACCGCCATCTTCTGGGTCCTCCCAGTAGCCGTAGCCTTCTCCCCGCCAAGGCCACTACTACTGACATCTATTTCCGGTGAAGGCTCTGAAGAAGTCCCTGGGGAGGTAGGTGATGGGGGAGGAACCTGGGAGTGTAAGCTCCATCCCAGAGCTCACTGTACTCCTTGCCCCACTCTTCTTTTAGTTAGCTCTTCCTCTCCTCGCTACCAAAATGCGAGATTGCACTGCTTTTCTCCTTGCCTTCTGAGACAGAGGTGGAGGAGAGGGGTCCTCAGCTGAAGCTCCTACACGTGTTTCTGATCCTCTCAGCACCATCTGCTGCATAATTCCCAATCCTGGCCTTCAGACTATGTAGCTCTCTCTTGAGCTATAAACCCCTGTATCTGGTAAGTCGCCAGACTGCAGAACCGATCCAAGGGGAGCTGGGGTTATTCTCGGCAGGTTCAAACAGTTACTTCAGCTGAAGCCATATTGCCGTCGACCCCCCAAGTCACCTCAACCAAAGCCCGCGGGGGCATCTGACCTTACAAGCAGCAGTCCACTGAGAGCACACAAATGACCTGGCAAACATCCTGGACGATTTTCTGTGTCCTTTTTTTCTCCCCCCTTCCCAGAGCCTTCTCTGACCTTAATGGGGACCCTTAGCAGAGACCCCCCGCGCCCCGTTTCCTCATGGAATGCCAGTCAGTCATGCGTGCATAGCTGCTCACGCCGTGTCACGCGGAGGTCCTTCCATCTCCTCGCAGGGGTGCAAAGAACTTTTCTTTTCCCAGCTGCAACATTCCAAAAGATCCAAATGTCGACCTTGGGCTCGGCTTAGCGTTGCTCCGTTCTGCCACTGCGCCCATGGAAGCAGTTGGAAGAGAGGAAGGGGGAGGAGCAGAGGCGCAACTAGAGCCACATTTCGGGGGGGGGGGCTTAGAAAAAATGTCGGGGGGGCTGAAACTTTAAGCAGTCGGTAGAGTGGTGCTGCAGGGGCTCTTAGAAGGGGTGAAACATCAACAAAGCCTCTTTAACATGCACATGGTCTTTTAAAGACCTGTGAAGTGCTTGGGTGCTGCTGTGTGTGTGCCCGGGAGCCGTCTGAGCCCGGGCTGCCACACACGACGGGTTCCATAGGGTGTTGCGCGCCTGGGGAAAAGCAACGTGCCTCAGCAGCAGGGCATTGGGCTCAGCTGCCTCCGCCCCGCCATGAGCACTTGTCAGCAGTGGGATCATTTGGCTGTACTGTGTACTGTATGTCTGTGTTGTATATTCATACTTTCTTCAATATGGCTACTTGATCTGCTTTGACGAAAGAGGGTTTCTGCTCTGTCCTGTGTCACTATTTGGTAGCCTAGCCCGATTTGTGTTGCTCACTTCCTCATTGACGCAGAGGGAAGAGCTCTAACCAAACTTCGCCTGTCCCCCTTTTCCAATAAAAGCATTCTTTATTCCAGGAAGTAGCTCAAGCTGTTTCCTGTCTGAATATTGACCACTGCATCCAGAAGACATGGCTTTGGCATGAGTGGAAATGTCGTCCAAATTGTTCCAGCACCACTCCTAGTGAACCTGATGTCTCTTTGTACTTCGTGGTTGCCCTGACTTTTAGTTGTCTCTCCTTTCTGGTTCTTCACAATTCCTCTTAGTTTATGCTTCCTCTTTTGAACTGTCTCCATTCGGCTCTCTTCGTACCCTGCTTCACAGACAAAAAAGGAAGAATTCTAGAGCTGTGATCTTAATATGTGGCCAAGATGTGTCACACGGTTTTCCTAGTCTCTTTATTCCTGTTGGTAGTTATTCATTATTCGTGTTTGGATTGTCTGAAATTTTTGGGTTTGGTGAAAAAAGAAATGTGACTTTGTCTAATTCACCAACATTTTGTCCTTCAAAAGTAATCACATTATTTCGATGCAAGAAAACAGCCCGGTGTGTAATCTATCACAAGTGGAAGAAGTGTAGCAAACGTACCTGTCTGCTTCCGGAACATGGAGAAATACGTAACACTTAGCTCTTGCGTTGTAGCTGTGCGTGTTGTCAAAAGAATCCCCACGTGAGACCTGCATCCCAAGAGTCGGGGACCAAATAATCTCTTTTCCAATAGCAATGTTTCCCGGGCTGCCGATGATGTCTTGTTGGAAAATTCATCAGACACCTGCAGCGAAAGGAGCCCCTCTGATTACAGGGCGCATTCAACGCAACACGTTCTGCACGTCAATCGCGCGCTCCTGCCGTCACATCTGGCTGAAACACGGGCCACGCGCGCAGAGCCAAAACTCTGGAATCAGCATGGAAATTGCACCCTCTTGCTTTTTTATGTGTGAAAATAATTTAAAATAAAATAGCACTTAGAATGCAGCAGAGTGGGCCACGAGCATTACTTTATGGAATGAAATATTCCTGCAGGTTATTTTAGAACCCTCTCGGCAGGTGAGTAGGCTGAACATTTCAATGTCATGTTGGCGCATTACAAATCCTACATAAATCCCACAGACTTTAGGCCTTTGAAGTTTCATTTAGAAATGTAAAATTCAGTGTGAACACTAGCAGTAAATGTGATTGAGAACTATTTTCTCTCCAAACAGATGTGAATTGTATGTTTTCCATGATGGTCTAACTCACAATTGACATTAACATTTGCACCGACTTTTCCAGAGGTTTATAAAGCATTATCACATAGGGCTAGTATTTAAGAGTATACACTTGCATGTGTGTAAATGTTCACTTTGAAGTACATTTACTACGTTTGGCAATTCACCATTTACAAATGTAAATTTACTACAAGGTGTAGACTTACATGTTTGCACCGTTTCAGTTTAGATAGTGGAGTTAGAATGCACATAATACATGACTGTCGACCATAAGGGTACCACAAGTAACTTTACAACCTTTTATTTTTTTCCCACACGCGAGAGCAACACACTCAGGACGTAGACCTCTGCTTGCAAGTGAATAGACGAATTATATACACTTGAAAGAAATCAGGCACACCTGACACCAATTCCGTTTCAACAACATAAATGGTGGCCACATCACAGACTCTGCCTTTTTCCACTTCCTTTTTAAAATCCTACAGCCACTACATTCTGACTTAATACACTTCTGAAGAGGAAGAGCCATTTCGCCAAGGAAAAGACAGACGTTGTAGTCAATTTTGTGCAAACATATTACAAACAACTAGATGGGCTGCCTCCATACACCCTCGGTATAATAGAGAAGGCAGCCTTATAGAAGGAGGTGACATACTCTGTTAATGCTTTCGAGAGGAGTCACAAGTCTTAGGGTTATTATAAATAAGTGGCAAAATGAGAGTTCTCCAAGAAGTTCTGGTTGACGTTCTTCCTGGAGGGCCAACTGGAGCTCATCCCTGTATCACTCCCACTTTAGAGGGCTGCCCTCTCCACAATACACCCTAAACTGCTCTATGAGGTGGTCTTTACGACAGCACTAATGTGGTAACAGGTCAGATTCTAACTCCCTCCCGTCTCTTGATTTCTCCTAAAGCAAACCTACAATCCCCCAGCCATATCTGTCCTACACCTATATCTATATTGTTACGCTCACATCACATATATACCCCTCAAAAACACCCTCTATCACAATTACTCTACATGTTGTATATTGTTTTGTATGCTCTTGTCACAGTCACTCATTTGAGTACATTTGTTGCTTCAGGTGGGACAAGCGTCATTGAAAGTGCAATAGGACATCACGCAGAGCGGGTCTTGTAATGCAACCCACCTATCCACACGGGTACGTATATGTATGTATGTATGTATAGGTATTCTTGTATAGCGCGATTTCTGTCACCCGACGGGCATCCTGGCGCTTAGACTGTCCTGACACTTACACATACATGATGTTTTCCAGCAGCAGATACGTTTACATTGCCCTGGGAAACAGGTGAGTTTTCAAGGCTTTTTTAAAAGAGTTAAAATTTTCCAGACCTCTCAGACCTAAAGGAAGGGAGTTCCACAATCTTGCAGCCGCAAATCTAAAAGACCGACCACCAGTCCGGGACCTCAGAATCTTAGGTACAACCACCAGATGAGAAGAGGCTGTACGTAGCAGTCTAGACGGGGTGTACCAAGAAAAGAGGTCCAGCAAAGGGGGCGGACCCTGCCCATGCAGGGCCCTAAACACCAAGCATAGTGCTTTGAAATCAATCCTCTGGGAGACTGGCAGCCAGTGAAGATCCCTAAGTGCCTTAGCGGAGGAATCCAGGCAACGGCGTGAAAGGGCCAGTTTGGCGGCAAAATTCTGCACCCGCTGTAATTTACCGACTAAGTTAGCCGGAGCTCCCAAAAGTAGTGCGTTGCAGTAGTCAATGTGACTTAAAATTATGCTCCGCACTACCTCTGGTCTTATATGTGACGGGAGCAGGGGCAAGATCTTGCGCAGCGAGCAGAGCAGCGCCATGCAGGTGGCCACTGTTCTATTCACTGATGCATCAAGCTGCAGGCTAGCGCTGAACACTACCCCCAAATTACGGACCGACTCCGCGGGCGAGCTAGCGCCCTGGAAATCAGGAGGCCAGAAATCTAGCGGAAGTGGTCTGGGGATACGGTCCAGGGAGCAGTGCAGCGATGAAAGGCCTCCTGGGACACCCCATCCTTACCCTCAAGGGAAAAGATGAGCTGGGTGTCGTCAGCGTAATTGGTGACCGTAATGCCAAAGGATTTAATCAACATGATCAGGGGGCGGAGGTAGAGATTGAAAAGAATGGGACTGATGGCTGACCCTTGAGGTACGCCCTGACCAACCCTTCTGATGTTTGATTTAAAGGGTGGTATGGCCACTAGCTGGTGTCTATGATCAAGATATGACATCAGCCATTCAAGGGCCAGCCCAGATACTCCAACCTCCGCCAATCTCCTGATCAATATTGTATGGCTGACCGTGTCGAACGCGGCCGACATGTCGAGCAGCACTAGAAAGGCTGCCCGACCCTGGTCGGCCCGCGTTCGCAGGTCATCAAGAACGGTCACCAAAGCCGCTTCTGTCCCATGCGCTGGTCTGAAGCCAAACTGGGCCACATCCAAACAGTTGTTGACCTCAAGAAAGTTGGAGAGATGTTTAGTGGCCCATTTCTCAAGAATCTTGATAGGAAATGGCAACAGAGAGATGGGTCTGTAGTTGGCTGGACAGGCGGGGTCCAGATTTTCCTTCTTGAGTAATGGAGAGACAACCGCCAATTTCCAGCTGTCTGGGACCCGCGCCGAGCTGAGGGACTGGCAGCAGATGGAGAAAAGAGGTGGAAAAAGCTCTTCCCGGCACAGCTTCCAAAATTTTGGTGGGAGCGGGTCAGACGGTGAGCCTGAAGATATGCCATCGGCCAATGCACAGAAGTCTTCATACGATGGTAAAGGCAAGATGTTCATTTCCGCTAGCTTGGCGCCCTCCTCCACCCTCTTAGCACAGTTTGGATGATGCACAGTCTGGCCAGATGGCAAGGCAAGATTATTTAAGATGGTAACAATCTTATCCTCAAAGGCCTGTGCCAACGAGTCACAGAGAGCTTGGGAGGCAGGTATGTTGTTTTTAGTACAAGCTGGGTGGGCCAGATCTTTTACGACCTTAAATAGGGTCTGAGACTTATTTGTCGCGGCCAGCAATAGTTCTTCCAGGTGTCTGGCCTCGGCCAGCTTGAACTGGGCCTTATAGGTCGCCAGAGCTTGTTTAAAACGAGCTCTACATGGTTCCAGATACTGTTTCCTCCAAGCACGCTCAGCCTGTTTGCACTGAAGCTTGAGCTGCCGGAGTTCCTCTGAGTACCATGGCATAGCCAGATTGGTCCTGGCTCTGATTTTACACATCGGCGCCAAAGAGTCCAGGGAGGCCGAGATTTGCTGGCAAAACGTCTCATAACTCCTGTCCACTGTATCTCCCAATACAAAGCCTTCCGGCAGCAAACTAGAGGGTGCGGGCAGCGCAAGAAGTCTAGACCATTGTCTACCCATTCTAGTACCACCCACACTACCCTTCGCCGCCGTGACAACTGGACAAGAGAGGGAGAAAAGGACAAGAGCGTGGTCAGTCCAGCCCTGAGGTATAACATCCCGCAAAGACACTTGACCTGCGTCAGCAAAAATCAGGTCAAGAATATGACCCTTGGAGTGGGTTTGCGAGAGTACTAGCTGTGAAAGCTCAATATTACGGCAGGCTTGGACCAGCTCTAAAAAAGCAGAGTTAGTCGGTCCATTAGGCCAAAGATTAAAATCCCCTAGCACCATCAGCCTAGTATGGGAGTGGGACAGATCATAGATCAAATCTATAAGCTCAGGCACAGCTGATAGCGTCCCCGCTGGGGGTCTGTAGCATAGCAGTCCCGTGTATAACACACCTCCTGTACCCTTGATGGAGAGGCCGAGTACCTCACATCCATCGATGGCCTTGATGGTAAGCTTCCTCTAGCCCCTACTCTGGGGTTGTGTATTATTTTAAAACCCGGGGGGCAGGCTGTACCCAGTTCCACCGCACTGGCCGATGTGGTCCAGGTCTCAGTCATGAAGAGTGCGTCTAGATCATAGGTGTCTATGAGAAGCGCAATCTCGTCGCAGTGCTTAATGAGCGATCTCACGTTCAACAGGCCGCAGGTTATGGAATCCGGGTGCCTACCAGTAGATCTATACATACAGTTTGAGAGAGTGCCGGTGTTCAGGCGTATAAGATCGTCACGGGAGTAAATTGGAGCAGAATGTTCCTGACAAGCAGAGTTGCCGGCGCCCGGCGCGTCCTGTGCGCGAACGGGCGCAAACGGGCTTACCTCTGGCGAACCTCCGGCCGATCCGCCGGCATGCCCGCTGCGCGCCCACGCTGCGCGCCTTAGAGTCTGCCATCTTAAATTGCCGTAAGCACACGAGTCCTGCAGTCAAACCACTAGCCCCCCAACCAAGATGGCGCCTGCTATTCGGCCCACCCTGGTTCCCTCACCCAAAATGGCGGCTCCAAACACCGCTGCGCGACCTCCCACAGCGCCCAAGAAGCCTCTGAAGCACTCTAATTCCCTCAAGTGGGGATGGGGACACAATTATAATGCAGGTAAGTGCTATGCTGAGAGTAACCCCCCAGAACAGGCAGGAACGAAAAAATGCGCCTAGCGCTAGATTAAACAGCGCGAACGCGCAGTAGAGCAGAAATATTTAAAAGGTTATTTTTTAAAATAGCAAAGTAAAGCAGCAAATGCCTCGGCGCGCGAAGGTCACTGACCTGGTAATGAGAGGAGTTCCGTTTTTATGCCCTTTCCAAGCACACGAGTCCTGCAGTCAAACCACTAGCCCCCCAACCAAGATGGCGCCTGCTATTCGGCCCACCCTGGTTCCCTCACCCAAAATGGCGGCTCCAGACACCGCTGCGCGACCTCCCACAGCGCCCAAGAAGCCCCTGAAGTACTCTAATTCCCTCAAGTGGGGATGGGGACACAATTATAATGCAGGTAAGTGCTATGCTGAGAGTAACCCCCCAGAACAGGCAGGAACGAAAAAATGCACCTAGCGCTAGAATAAACAGCGCGAGTGCGCAGTAGAGCACAAATATTTAAAAGGTTATTTTTTAAAATAGCAAAGTAAAGCAGCAAATGCCTCGGCGCGCGAAGGTCAATTCAGTCATCTCTATGCTAACAATTTGACTAACACACGATAGAGAATTTTCTATCATGTGTTCTGTTAAACCCTAACACTCCATTGCGATTGCTTCTACAAATAGGCTCCCTTGAGCTTTGAGCAGACGGGCTCCTGGACGATGCACCTGCGTGCCGGTTCTGGCATCGAGGCCTTTAACGGTTGTTTGGCGGCCTTCCCTTCCACCCCTAACTATTTTTCTTTACTGATGAGGGAAATTATCCCGAAACCCGAGCCATGTCTCGGGCGATATCCAAAAACCCGGGACATGTATCGGGTCTAGAGATCATCAGTTCAACAAGTACCTACTTGCACCCGCTGGGGTGAACCACTCGAGAACTCCATGTACCATAGTCCCTAGGGGCGATCCGGAGAAGGGGCTAGCGGTGTGCGCTCCATTGCGATTGCTTCTACAAATAGGCTCCCTTGAGCTTTGAGCCGATGGGCTCCTGGACGACGCACCTGCGTACCGGTTCTGGCATCGAGGCCTTTGACGGTTGTTTGACGGCCTTCTCTTCCACCCCTAACTATTTTTCTCTACTGATAAGGGAAGTTATCCCGAAACCCGAGCCATGTCTCGGGCGATATCCAAAAACCCGGGACATGTATCGGGTCTAGAGATCATCAGTTCAACAAGTACCTACTTGCACCCACTGGGGTGAACCACTCGAGAACTCCATGTACCAGAGTCCCTAGGGGCGATCCGGAGGAGGGGCTAGCGGTGTGCGCTCCATTGCGATTGCAAACCCTAACACTATATTTGACAATGTGCTTTGGAATGGTTATTAATTATAGTCAAATGAAACCTTGAAATCTATTCTGTTGCATTATTTTATACTCATACTTTCACTTTTACCTTTTTAAGATCATGTGTTGTCCCATAATCTACCTCATTCAACCTCAACGTCTGCTCCTCGCAGTGCACCATAATCCAGACTGGCACCCCAGTGCAGACACATGGTACACACTAGTAAGTTAGATGTATGCTCTTTGAATCAAACCTCTTTATTTATTACTGACAGGGCAGCTATATGTATTTTGTTGCATATACTTGTTGGTACCATGCGCAATATGTAATGCTATTGTTTGCACAGTATATATTGTGTCATAAATTTGCTCTTAGGTTGCCGATGTAAGGGTGGCACTATAAGTTATCTGTTAGGCTTTTTCTTAACATGCAAGAGAGCAATCTTTGTGAGTCTGAAAATGAGTAATGGAACAAAATAAATAGCATCTAGTATGGCTTACTCCCTACTTATGTATCTTTCTAGCTCTCTCCTGTCAGCTTATGTCATTCAAAAGCCCCTTGTGTCCACCTTGAGAACCTCATCACCAATGGCATCAGAAGATATCCTGTCACCATTAGTCTCTCTTCAATGCATTTGTTAGGTGTGTCTGGGATCCTACGATCTTAATTTCTGCAACTCACATTAGTCCTTTCAATAACTTTTTTATCTCAATTTTAAGTATTGATTTCTACACCGCCACCCGCCAGATCCAATCTGCAGACCACGCAACGCCCCCGTCCCCTGCATCCGAAGAGCAAACACCGGTGGTAGATCCTTCTCCCACCTCGCCGCCAAGACATGGAACACCCTTCCCCTCCACCTATGGCAGACACAGGACCTACTGACCTTCAGAAGACTCCTCAAGACCTGGCTATTCAAACAGTAACAGCTCCCACCCTCCCCTCAGCGCCTTGAAACCCTCACGGGTAAGTAGCCCGCTTTACAAATAATATGATTGATTGATTGATTGATGCTGTGTGTTTTCTTTTCTTGTATGTATCTTTAATGTGTCAGCATTTGAGGTTATGATGTCTTTTATAGATTGATAATATCTACCAAGCCTAATTCTTATCTCTAGAGGTGCTGGATCTGCAGATACTTTGGAAACACCAACCACAAAGACACATGTGCAGGTGCTGATCTCATGGGTAGCTCCAGCAATCAAATCTCTGTGGTTGGAGCTGGTGAGTTCATATTGTTGATATATAATACTGCCATTTATGGATCAACCCTTATGTTCATATATGTCTTTATGCTCACTTGATACTATCTTCATTATTTATTTGCAGAACATTATTTTATTAAAGTACAATCTCCTACACCCCCCCCCCCCAAGAAGGTGCATTGTGGATCTTCTTCTAAATCATTCAAGGGAGAGAACACCCCAGCAGAGGAACAGGTATAGTACATTCATCATTTGCCCCCCCCCCTCACAACTGCCCAAATTGCACCTCTCATCATGCTGGGTAACTTGATGTAGTAAACAAAAACAATTGGCCCGACAGGTTCTATTTGAACTGCTACCCCGCCTAGTTTAATGAATTACTAGATCGGACAACTTTTAGTTAAACAAATTCATACTTTATATAGAATTTTTTTTAGAAAATTATTCTTTTGTCATCAAAGAAAACACAAAAAGTGACATATATATACAATTTTACAAAGTGAAACAAAAGTGAAACAATTATATGGCAAACATCACAAAAAATTGTTACATACACAACTAAAGAATGCCTCTTGGTTAATTGGTTGTGAGGCACCAGTCCTAAATAGAAATAAAAACTGACAAGTGGTCATACTAATTATTATACAAGCCTCCTTGTTTACACCACCCTGAGACGTAATTTTTCATTCATGGAGGGTGCCTCTTATAGGGATTGTGAGCGGTGGAATATGCACACAAGTGCGTTATCTTGTCCCTATGTAGCCCCTTCTATTCTTTGTCTCAGGTGGCGAGTTGTCAACGCGTTTCGATCCCACTATAATTTGCAGGGATCTCCTCAGGACATGGACTGGGGGTCGTTGTCGCTGTAAACAAAAATTATAATGTGTAAGTGTTGAGACTACCTTGTAGGGGATCTCACAACTAGCAGACTCCAACAGTTTTGTAGGTGTTTTACCTTTTTTCGCCCGTGGCGGTCGTAAATTGTCAAAATTCGCCTGTGCGTCTTCTGTGAATACAAAAGACACAGAGAAATCTGTTGCAGGTACTCGGTGGCAAGCTGTGCTCTATAGTGTAGCCCCTTTTAAAAAAAGGAAGGAAATTCCTACCTGTGTTTTTTGCGAAAACTAATACAGACGAACACTGTTGGATGCAGGGTCTGTGCTCAGGTCTTCGATATTCTTTGTATCTAGAAGTGACACGGACCTGTTACAACCTCGCAAACGCGGCATTCAAATGCATGTTTGATTGCGTTTAGTTAGAAGTGACAGACCCACAAACAGTTAATAAAGACAGCCTACCTTTACGAGATGCGAATCTCGCCTAGTCTGTACGCGTTGTCAGGCGGCAGCCGCCGCACGCAGATTCCGGCTGTAATACAAAGGGCATAAGGTTACGGGCCCTCCCGGGTGAACTAATTCGGAAAAAAGGCTCGAGAATGGCGTTTTGTAGGGTTCTTACTTGGACGGGTTGATTCCACAATTACTGCCCTGCATCCATTTTCTCTCCCGGCATGACACGTGATGGCTCAGAAGGCGTGTCTGAGCCTATTTAAAAGTGCTCCGCTAGCGGTGTGCTGTGGGAAATGTAGTCCGAATGAATGACGCAATATTAAAAAAAGGGGGATCAGAGCGGGGCGCACACTAGACAGCTTGCACTGGCAACAATGAATATGACATGGTATGTAGAGGTTTGGAATTCTACATATTTACAAATATTTACACCAGGTCAGAAGAGCAGCTATTTACACCAGGTCAGAAGAGCAGATCGTTCTCCAGCAGATAATGGTTGCACAGATCATAAAGACGGACCGGGATCTCACAGATTGCTCAATTCATTAAGGTCGTTCAATCCTGTCATTGCAGTATCAAATTTCAGAATTAGATAGGCTTCTTTTTGGGACAGTCGAGTATCAGGATCGCCACCTGCTCCTACTACATTCTTGATGACCGATAGAATTGTCCATTTCAAATCATTCACTGAGTGCTTCTTTTGCAGGAAGTGTGACACCAACGGTGCCGTAAGTACCTTGTTGTTAATTCTTGAGCGATGTTGGATAATGCTTTGGCGCACCTCTTGTGTAGTTTTCCCAATGTACACCTTGTTGCAAGGACAGACGATGGCATACACTGCGTATCTTGTTTTACAGTTGGTAAAGTCATTGTGCCGCCAGTGTTTTTGCCGTCCGTGAAGTGTGATCCTTCCATTGTCAGGCTGCACACTGAACATGTGCCACATTTGTGGTGACCTTGGACAGGGCTCATGTTCAATAAGGTACTCTGTGTCTCCTTTTTGGCTGCAGGGCGTGTTGTTGTAATCTGCTGTCCGATGCTTCGGTTTTTTTTAAGCGCGAACAGCGGTTGTCCGATGTTAGGAATCACTTCTTCAATTAAGTGCCAACTGTTCCGTATAATTTTTTGCACTGGATGTGTGTGCGGTCCGAACGTTGACACGCATACCATGCGTTCCGTGGGTGCCTTCTCTTTCTTTTGCAGCAAATGGTCTCTTGGCGTCCATCTGTCCCTCTTCATAGATTGTTTCAGGAGCTTGCGTGGATATCCTCTTTCTGT
This sequence comes from Lissotriton helveticus, assembly GCF_964261635.1. Taxonomy (NCBI): domain Eukaryota; kingdom Metazoa; phylum Chordata; class Amphibia; order Caudata; family Salamandridae; genus Lissotriton; species Lissotriton helveticus. Next base: position 104,725,961 of record NC_136070.1, on the reverse strand, counting down.
GAGCTTTTGAACCAGGGCATGACCATGTGTTTCGAAATCTTGAGTTCTTGAACAATTCCTTCTCACCCTAAGAAATTGTCCGTAGGGGAGGTTGTTCTTTAGGCTCCGTGGGTGGTTGCTTCTGAAATGTAGGGCAACTTGATGGCCATGTCAGATGGCCACACATGTGGAGGCGGGTGTTGGCATGTTCTAATGCTGCTCACTCTGAGGATCAGTTTTACCAACAACTGTTTAATGTAATGGGAGCTTCTCTCCATGAAATAGTTGCCTACCTTACAGGGCATACTCAGATGACTGGCAGAACCTTGCAGTGGGTCACATTGCAAAATGCCACCAAGACATTGAAAAGATGTACCAAGAACATCTTCAAACTTTTAGGAGAGAGAATACAAGGCAACATGCTTTGGCCATGAATATGACAGAGGAATTAAACAAAAAAAGTCCTGTTCACTCTTCAAGTCCAACACATGCAGGAGGTCTACAGAGGCACCTCAACGTATGAAGGACAAACCCAGTACATAATTTGAGTCGTTGGTTGCCAGTGGTGGCCACAGGAACCTATTTTTGGGGACCAAATCTTATTTTTCCTCTTCATACAGTTAAAAAAGCATCCTTGGATTCTTAGCCCCCAATAACCTGAGCAGGAAGCACTCTCTTTATCAGCTGCTCGAGGTTCTCAACACCTGGAAGAAGAAGGGTTTGTCCTTGGCCCCTTGTAGGCTCATTAGGTGGGAGGGATACATTGCACCTTCTTTTTGTGGATATGTCCACTCTCTTTAGAATTTAAGCTGTCAGAGGTTTGGGGAGGTGCCAAATGGACGTAGCTGACTTTAAAAGCCAGACCCGCCTTTTTCCTTTGGGTAAATGATAGAACGCTGGTAAGACATGATAGTCCACTTTCATGAATTGCAATTCATTCTCTGCAAGGGTGCCCTTCATCCTCTTACCCTGCAAGAGATCATAGAAGGCTAAAACACTTCTGTTATAGTCCTCCCTACTGATTTTGGTCTATCTCTGGGTACCTCCTAAGATGCGTAGTTCTTCAACTTTAAACTGGTCTTTGGCCTCACAACAACATTGCCATCCTTGTCAGACTGCTTGATCACCAGTTCAATGTCGTCTTTGAAAGACTTTATGGCATTCCATTGTATCTTTGTAAGACTATATTTCCTTTTAATGCCTGGTTGAATGAAAGCTGTTCGAGGTTTGTCCAAGCCCTGTATTACAGCTTCTTGGAAGCAGTCTATTGCATCGTAAACAGTTTTGGGAATAAACTTGGAGTTCACTTCTTCTTGTTGCCCCTCTTGCTCCTTGCCACGTGAGGATCGAATTCCTGATTTGTTGCCTTTGCCTCCTCGCCTGACTTTCTGCCTCCTTGTTCTAGAAGGCGTGTTCCCTGTGGGAATTTTCACCACCACCTTGATCAGATGATATTCCTCAAGAACATTTGGCTCCTTTTTGAGGAGACACTCCCTGTTCTTCTGACCATTTCCATCTCGGATAGTTCAGCTTCAGACTTCGATATATCCCGTGCTGATGTGGTCGCTACATTACTTAACCCCTGTGATGCTCGGGGGGGGCATCATATTTTTGGGCAAATTTTTTGTAATTTTGTTGAGCAGTTCGGGCTGTAGTCATAACTAAAATTCCTATAGGAATTAACATGGGAAACACACATTTTTTACCCCCACCAGTTTTTTTTACCCCCGCTTGATGGAAAGCTGGATACAAATTCCATTTGCAAGAACCAATCACACCCTGATGATGCTAGTTCATGCCATGAGCACTTGTCATCAGAGGGGTCATTTGGTTGTACTGTGTTCTGTATGTCTGCTTGGACAAAAGCAGGTTTCTGCTCTGTCTTATGTCACTATTTGGTAGCCTAGCCCGATTTATGTTGATCACTGCCTCATTGACACAGAGGGAAGAGCTCTGACCAAACCTCACTGGTCCCCCTTTTCCAATAAAATCATTCCTTATTCCAGGAAGTAGCTTAAGCTGTTTCCTGTCTGACTCTTGATCACTGCATCCAGAAGACATGACTTTGGCATGTGTGGAAATGTCATCCGTCAACCCGCCCGCTCTAAAAATTGTTCCAGCGCCACTGCTAGTGAACTGATGATGTCTCCATTTGGCTCCCTTCTTACCCTGCTTCACAGGCAAAAAAAGGATGAATTCTAGAGCTGCGTATAATATGTGGCCAAGATGTGTCACAAGGTTTTCCTAGTCTCTTTATTCCTGTTGGTAGTTATTAATTATTCGTGTTTGGATTGTCTGAACTTGTTGGCTTTCGTGAAAACAGAAATGTGACTTCGCCTTATCTACCAACATTTTGGCCTTCAAAAGTAATCACATTATTTCGATGCAAGAAAACAGCCCGGTGTGTAATCTATCACAAATGAAAGAAGTGTGGCACACGTACCTGACTTCTGCAACTGGAGAAAGAAGTAACACTTAGCTCTTGTGTTGTAGGTAACCCTGGTTGTAGTTTGCGAAGTAGCACTACGCGTAGCTACGCAAAGTGCACTTCGCACTACGCCAGCTATGCGTAGCACTACGCAAACTGTGTAGTAGCCTGTTCGCACTGTGCAAGATGCCGTTTTCAATGATTGCACAGTGCGGACAAGCATCCGGCACTGTGCAATCATTGAAAATGGCATCTTGCACAGTGCAAGCTGTAGTTTGCTGCCGCTCGAGTAGATTTATGCTCGAGCAGCAACTTTCTCAACGCGGACTGGTAGTTACTCATCGCGAGCGGTCGCGAGCATACGCAACCACTCACAATGAGAAACCCGACCTCCCGTGTTGAGAATCTCGCTGGGAGGTTTATTTTCCACACTCAGGATCGGTAACTTGATGTTGCTGATATCGAACGAGGAAAAAGTCTTGCAAGGATGTCATTTTGCTTGGTCGCGGTCAGCGACTTGACGTTGAGGACAGCGAGCAAGCAAAAAATGACCGCTGCACTACACTATGCTATGCTACGTGTGTTTGCACTGCGCTATGTGTAATTCGCGTAGTGCGAAGTAGCAGAAACTTCACAAACTACGCGAGCATAGTGTAGTGCTTTGCCCAGGGTTAGTTGTAGCTGTGCGTGTTGTCAAAAGAAACCCCAAGTGAGACCTACATCCCAAGAGTCAGGGACCAAATAAGCTCTTTTCCAAGAGCAAGGTTTCCCGGGTTGCCGATGATGTCTTGTTGGAAAATTCATCAGACACCTGCAACAAAAGCAGCCCCTTTGATTACAGGGCACATTCAACGCAACACGTTCTGCACGTCAATCTCTCGTTCCTGCCGTCACATCTGGCTGAAGCAGGGGCCACGCACGCAGAGCCAAAACTCTGGAATCAGCATGGAAATTGCACCCTGTTGCCTTTTTATGTGTGAAAATAATTTAAAATGAAATAGAACTTAGAATGCAGCAGAGTGGGCCACGAGTTTTCCTTTATGAAATGTACTATTCCTGCAGGTTATTTTAGAATCCTCTCGGCAGGTGACTAGGGTGAGCATTTCAATGTCATGTTTGCGCATTACAAATCCTACATAAATCCCACAGACTTCAGCCTTTGAAGTGTCATTTAGAAATGGAAAATTCAGTGTGAACACTAGCAGTAAATGTGAATGAGAACTATTTTCTCTCCAAACAGATGTGAATTGTGTGTTTTCCATGTTGGTCTAACTCACAATTGACATTAACATTTGCACCTACTTTTCCAGAGTTTATAAAGCATTATCACATAGCTACCAGAGAGGGCTAGTACTTAAAAGAATACACTTTCAAGTGTGTAAATGTTCACTTTGAAGTACATTTACTACGTTTGGCAATTCACAATTTACAAAAGTAAATTTACTACAAGGTGTAGACTTACATGTTTGCACCGTTTCAGTTTAGATAGTGGAATTAGAATGCACATAATACATGACTCTCGACCATAAGGGTACCACAAGTAACTTTACAACCTTTTATTTTTTTCCCACACGCTTTGCGAGAGCAACACACAGGATGGAGACCTCTGCTTGGAAGCGAATAGGAGAATTATATACACCTGAAAGAAATCAGGTACACCTGACACCAATTCCGTTTTGACAACATAAATGGTGGCCACATAACAGACTCTGCTTTTTTCCACTTCAGCCACTACATTCTGACTGAATATAAAGACCACACGTCTGAAGAGGAAGAGCCATTTCGCCGTGGAAGAGACAGTAGTTGTAGTCAGTTTTTTGCAAACATATTACAAACAACTACATGGGCTACCTCCATTCACCCTCAGTGTAATATAGAAGGTAGCCTTATAGCAGGATGTGACAGACTCTGTTAATGCTTTGGAGAGGAGTCACAAGTCATAGAGGTATTAAAAATAAGTGGATTGTGTTAAAGTACACAAAATTAAGACAGATTAAGCCAAATTCCACAAGGAGGGTAGCCCAGCTTTTGCGCTATTTCCTTGCATCCAAAATGGACCTGAGGAAATATTTTGTGCTAAGAAAATAGTGTTAAATGCAACAGAACACAGACAGCAGGAGCCAGGAGCTGCTCACAATCTCTAAGGGGCATATTACCAAGCAATAGCGATAATTATCGCTATTGCTTGGTTAGAGACAAAATTTTACCGCTGAGCTGCGGGGATTTTTATCGCAGATAAACCTTGGTATTACCAAGGTTTATCGCAAATGCGATAAAAAACGGCCGTAATGCATGAATATCGCTGAAAAGAAAGCGATATTCATGCATTACCGTGCTAATGCTCTTAGCCATGTTATCCACCTCCCATTGGATAACATGGCTAAGAACTGCTCAGGGCAGGTGTTAGCTTTTGGAGATATTTGCGCTTAGCGCGAATATCTCCTAAAGTTGGTAATAGGAGATAGCGATGTTAGCCGCTAACATCTTGGCACGCCCACTTTGCATATCATTAGTGCTAAATATCACTGACATGCAAATTGGGGCCCAAGATGGTCGCTATCTCCTACTAGCTGTCGCTAACTGGTGTTAGCGACAGCTAGGTAATAGGGAGATAATTTTATCTCCGCTTTCTTGGCTTTTAAAGCCAAAAAAGCGGAGCTAAACCCCCTTGATAATATGCCCCTAAATTTGTTATTTCTATGCTCCTGAGGTACGATTTCTGTGTCAAACTGCTCAGAATTATGCAAATAGTTGTCATGGCATAATTTCCAGTAATTTCTTGACAAAAGAGTAATGTAAAATTACCAAAATTACTCTGATTTCTCTAGCATTCTTAAAATTTCACCCAGGCCTTGAGATGTTTCATGTACAAGGTATGCACTGGAGGCCCCTATGGTATGGAGGCCTCTGGAGTTAATGAAGGGTTGAGTGCAGGCCCAGATGATGGTAGGGCCTGCTCTTCAGATACCATAGGTTGTTGTTGTTCGAGGGTAGGAGGAACCCCAAGATACACCTCCTCCTGGCTGGCTGGCTGGTTGTGTCCACATCGTCAGCCCCATAAGTTACCTCTTCATTCACTGCCCAGAGTCTTTTTATGACATATCTTGTCTGACTCCAGGCACATGCACTACACCTGCTAGTAGCGGCTTCCTGCTCCTTGTTGGTTGTGGTGAATGGTTGTGCTCGCCTCGTGGTGAATGGAGGGCCCCGGGAGAAGCGAGGACGTAGTCTAGTCTTCCCCGGGGTCTTTCGCGCAGGGATGGGCCAGGCTGGGGAAGGGGGCATGGTTGGGGAGTGGGTATAAGAATGCAGGGGGAGGAAGGCGACTTCCTCTTCCTGCATTCTAGCATTGCTGGGTGGGATAGTTTTTCTGTGGGGGTAGTGTTTGGAGTGTTAGGACAGGCCGGTGATCTGAAGTGGCGGCGGTTTCCCTGGTACGGTGGTTTCGTTGGTTGCTGTCACCGGACGCTCTCGTGGGGCTGCTGGTCGTTGGTCGGGGTTTTGCTGTCGGCGTTTTTTGCTTGTGAGGTATGGCGGGGGACGCGGAGGCGGTACGGGAGGTGTTGAGGGTGTTGGGGAGGGCCGGGAGGGCGGACCTCTTGCGGCCGGGTGTACTTGACCAGGCCTGGGTAGGTTTTACACGCCCCACGTGAGCGGCTTCTGCGGGGGTTAGCGCTGCGGTGCTTGCCTGCCTGGAGGATGCGGCTCCGGCAGGCAAGGCGGTGTCGTGCCGGGGCCGGGGCTCGGGTGTGAGAGGAGCACAGCACGGAGGTCGGCGTAAGAGCCTGCCTCCGCGCTGAAAATCGGCAGGGAGTGGGGGCCCGGCGGGGGGTGGGGGGGGACCGGACCGTTTTTTTGAGGAGGCTGGTGAGTGCGAGGTGCAGGGCAGCACGGGGGGGTGCATGTTGCTCCCTCGAGAAAGGGTATGGCAGTAGGCACGGGTGGGAGGCTTGGGGGGCATACTGAGAGCATGGCGCCTGGGCTGCCTGCTGGGGGCCTGTGCTGGGCGTGCTGGGTGGCTTGGGGCAAGGGGGACCTGTGGTGGAGGCTATAGACAGAGAGGGGGCGAGGGTAAGCAGGCAGCATGTGAGGTGCTGGGGGGCCTGGCTGAGTGTGGCCCTCTGAACCTGTCTGTGGGTTCCAGGGCCAGCACCCCGGTACTGCGGGGAGTTGGTGGGCAGGCCACTGGGCAGGTGGCACTGGAGATGAGGCCTGGGGGGAATGGGCCCCAGTGGAAGTTTTGCCTTGGAGATCCATGCAGGGGGTGGGGCACAGGGGCTACTGCCCTCCGTTGCTGAGCAGGTGGGAGGCAATGGAGTCCAAGATCAGGGAGCAGAGGTTGTTGATGCAGGATGCGGATGCCAGGTTGTTGGAATTAGAGGACATGGGGCAGGGGCTGCCTGGGGGGTGGCCTTGTGGGCCCACCTACGCCCACGTCGGAAGAGGAATTCTGGGCGGAACAGGAGGAGGCCGAGAGGAAGGGTGGGGCTCGGGGGGCCAAAAGGGGGTTGTGAGTGACAGGCAGGGGCAGCTAGGGACAGCCTGGATGGCAGCAAGGCCCAGCAATGCTAGAGCTCGCCCGGGTTGTTACGGACCGGGGGGTAAAGGGGGATCTCAGCTGGCGGAGGTCAGCAGAGGGGTGGGCAGTTCGGCGGAGCGCAAGACGGCTCCTGGATGCCGCCATGAAGCAGTAGGGGAGTCGGCGGCGGCTTTCCCTCCATTGAGGGACCGGGCCTCAGTGCGTGTTGTGGAGTCGGGGAGCGGTGTGCCAGTTCAGAAAGGTGTGAAGCATGCGGTACGTGAAGTGGAGTGGAAACCGGTGGAGGACGAATGGGAGCTGGAGTTGGAATATGGAGCGAAGAGTGAGGAGCTGGAGGAAGGTGAAGTGCAAGAGGACACGGACAGGACGGCTGACGGGGCGCTGGGCAACAGTGGTTTTGGTGTCTTGCAGGCCCCTAGGAAGAAGACCGGGAGGATGAAGGGGTCTGTAGTGAAGCCCAGCAGCATGGACCGCCGGCCGGGGCCGTCGCACGCCACACTGACAGGTGAGGGTGAATGGTGGGCTGTTTGGGGGGAGGATCAGAAAGGTGCCAGGAAGAAGGCGTGCAGGTCAATTGGAGTGGGGGAGGGGTCTGTGAGGGATGGCGGGGCAAAAGGGGCTACGGTGGGGGCACTTGCGTTGACAGGGACGCAGGTAGTGATTGCAGGGGTGCAGATGGACAAACAGGGGTTGGAGGACAAGTCGGAAGGAAAAGGAGGACAAGAAAGAGAAAGGAGGGGGAAGCACCAGAAGAAGCTGCCCTATATGGGCTTAGCCATGCCTTTGGGCTCTCACTTGTCAGAGAAGATTAGGAGTAGGATTTGGAAACACGAATATGTTGATGTTTTCAAGCTGTTGCACAGGGAGGTGCAGGCCAAGGAAGGCTCCAAGGAGGAAGAGTGGGAATTGACTAGGAGGCCACGGGTCCCTGTCAATATGGAAAATTGGACGTCGGCGTTTTTGATATACGCCAGCATCTATTGCGAGAAGCATGTGGACAGGGCAATCCCCCTTTTCAAGTACATGGACATTATCAGGAAGGCACAGTTACAGTTTGGTGGCTTCGCATGGCTGAGCTATGATGAAGAATTTAGGGCGCGGGTCAGTGTGAATCCGGATAAGCAATGGGTGTGATGTATTCCTATAGGTTCTGTATCGATCCCCCTATTCCTGACCCTATTCTGCTTAACAAGTTAACTAGCAGCCATCCCGTGATGTAGAAAGCCCCCATGATGCAGAAACCGTTATCTGATTAAGCCACACTACGGCACAGGAACGTGTTATCTGATTAGGTCATAACGCTTGCCATCTAATTAGACAAGCGATATTCCTCCAGCCCCTGATAAGGCATACGGAGTTCTCAAATCAAATCAAACCTATGACAGACCTGGGAAAAACCCTGCGGCCATTGTTTTGATTTCACCGAGAACTTCAGCAAAAGAATGTGCTAACGACCAAGTCGTATGACATCCTTATTGACGTATCTATGTCCATCCTTACGTCAATCTCGGCACCTTAAAGGTATAAATATTACCGATATTGCCCTATGCAAACACACGCGGTAGTGACGAGATCGGAGCAGCCAGATTTGCCGAAGCCCAGAGCAGAGCAGACCCCGCTGGCGCAGCCCCGCCTTCCTGACGCGCTGAGAACGAGACGCTGTTTTCTCCTGCCGAGAAATCCAGCTCCGGCGCTTCCGGGTAGCCCTCGCAGGCAGCCTGGAATATCGAGACCAGAGACAAGAGATACCATCCCTCATTCATCCTAGACTCCAGGTACAGAACTGAATAACCCCTCACAGAGAATTCTTGAGTCAGTCACTTGGCAAAACAAACTTAACTTAAACTGCTACTTTCTACTCCCGCCCACGTATTAGGCTTAGGTCAGGTACATCTTGGGTAGGCGTAGTTAGAAACACCAGTTGAGTACGATTAGTCAAATGTATATGTGTATGTATCTATTTTATCCATTTTAAACCATCATATGGCTTAGAAACCATATCAATGTTTTTACAGTATTATTTTATACTTCTGCTTTTAATGTATGCACTTTACTTAACCATAAGTATTGCAATAATATCGATCCATTTCTCTTGTATGAGAAAAGAGACTGATCAATAAATAACATCTTTTATTGAACACGCCCGTCTCTTCCTTTTCTCTACAATCTGGTGAGACTAAGAATGCACGTACTGACTGAGTAAAATAAGTCGTCTTTTGTTTTCACACGACTCTAGAGATACACTCTTGATTAGGGGAGAGCAAAGTTGTCATGTTCTATGGTTGTCAGAAACTAAATCCCTTCTTGTCTATCCAGGGAGGTTCAACTCCTCCTTGCCTAGTCGAGAAAGTTTCTAGTGAACTCTGAGCTAGCTGGCAAACCCAAAACTTTAAGTCTAATATCGACAGTAGTAGACCTAGTTAACGTCTGGTCTAGGCCTATACTATTGAAGGTATTATTCCAATGCGCAGAGCCTATTGGGATAATAGGAACTACACTACATGGCGCCCAACGCGTTTGGATGGGCGATAAAACTAACGTAAGACATTTAGAGTAACTCAGTCGTGCTTTTTCACTCAGACCCCTTTTTCCCATAATACTCCAAAGACGTCTGGAGTGGGTGAAAGGTAATATCCGCCAAACCTCGCAAGAGGAAACTCCTATGTATGGTCCTTGGTTTAGTCAACGTTGAAGGATACACTGTTCCAAAATATTGTGCATCTAATCTTTGTTTCCATAAGAACCTGATCTGCAAACAAACAAAATAACCTTCTGGACAGTACAATGTCAGAAAATGAAGGAGAAAGAGAGGCAGTTAGAATAGCAACTGAACTCGCAGCAGCTGATAATGCACTGCAAGACGCTGACCCGGAGATAATACTCATCGCGGTCAACATAAGAAAATCTATAACTTTAAAACTTATAGAAAATGGACTGACACCTAGAGGTGGCACGGTCATATTCGTAATTGAGGCACACGAATATCGGCAGACAGAGGTATTCTATTCATGAATACATTTTCCAGCAGCAAATGCTGTAACAAAGGTCTTCCACTATTACAAAACAGAGGAACCTCCTAATGAGTACACTCCTTTCGAGGAGGTGGAAGTACCACTTAAATTTCAAGAGCATCTGCTCTTATTTAATGGCGCCCTAAAACATAATAATCACATCACCAGGCTCGGTCCATTAGGTAGACCAGGAGCAACGTGGCCGGTTCTAGCCGGATACACACCACATCCAGACATCGATGGAATGTCTGCAGCAAACCTTTTAATACAACTAAAACAATTAATAAAAATACATAGACAATTAGTCCAATATGTAATGCGGACTTCAACAATCCAACCAGCAATTAAAATTCCACAGCTGACCCCTCATCAGGGGAACACAAATAAAATTACACCACAGAATATACAGTCCTGCCTAGGTAAAGTACCAGCTAAACGGGAACAAATACCATTCTGGTTAGCACAAAAAATCACCCAAATAGAGGCGGTGTTTCCAGACACCACCCCGTTAGAAAAACACAGGATTCTGACTATCTGTCTTCCAATGGGAATCGCACCACACGTGGAGGACTGTGACACTTGGGGTACAGTCTTTGCTTCCATCTACACAAAAACGCACGGTGTTCCATCCATTTCGGTAATACCAGATGTGCTAAAACAAATTCAAGACGAATACGGTCCAGAACCCGCTTTAACTCTTGGTATGAAATTACTGAAAGACTTCAAGCAGGTCTCGGCTATATTATTAGCCAACATAAAGGGAGAAGCAGCAAACGTGGCGATCCGCCAGAGGTTAAAGGAGACAGATATAGCAGACCAACCAGCTGAAATTGCCAGAATTATAGAAAAATCCTATGAGGAACTAGGTAGAGATAGTTTAGGTGGAATACCAGTAAACCACAACTGATTGAAAGTCCTGAAAAAATATTTTTTAATAACAATTCAACATCACAAAAAAAGAGCTGGGATGGAAACAAACAATCCAATCCTAAAGAAAAGAAATTCCAGTCCAGAGGAAGGTCTCCTCGGTGGAGAGAAAAATCTCCGAACCAGAGACACAGGTCACCCCAAAGTGACCCCTCTGGGAAAAGATATAACCTTAGAAATAGGGATAATATAAAGAAGCCTGATAGATATCAAGACATTGATACACGTCCCTCTCAATCTTTTCAGACTTCCTCGCAGAAATCGGAAAGAAGAGGACGATCAGAACAAAGAGAAGAGCACGCCAAGTCCAATGACAAGGAATCTGCTCATCTAAAAAAGAAACTACAATTTCCAAAAAAGAAGGTAGCCAGTATCAAGGTAGTAAACAATGCCGAGAATACTGAGGACACAACTGAAAAACGGAGAATGGGCTCAGACAATGCTAGACAGCGCAGCAGAAGTGAGCATAGCTCGCAAAGTCCTTATGAATCTTCTGGAGACAGTGGACACGAATGAATATCTTCAAGTGGAAACTGCAGACACCAGAGTTAGAAAACCTCACAAAATATATGAAATAACTTTACGTATAGAAGGGGATAAGACTAGAAAAATAAGGGGACTATTTTGGGATAATCTCTCCAAGGGCTATGACATCCTTCTAGCTGAAAAAGACTGGCCACCAGAGTTTGTCAGGGAGTGCCCTCATGGCGAAGAAATAATTATGCCTGCCTTCTCAAATCATATCCCAATTCATAAATACACACTTGCCAGAAAGTGGGCAGTAGCTCAAGCTCCTGCTTTATATAAAAATCATGTAGGATGGGATGAGGACTCTCCTCCTCACAAAATCCAGTTAAAATCACAACCTACTGCACAAAGACAGTACCCAATTAAGCAAGAAACTAAAAAACAGGTAAAAGAAATCCTAGATCAATTAGAATACCAGGGGGTGATTGAAACTTGCACCTCACAAATGAACAACCCTTTGTTTCCGGTCTCCAAACCAGACAATTCATATCGTCTAGTTTTGGATTACCGACACCTTAACTCATGTTGCAAAACTTTTGCAGTACAAAACTAGCATAGTGCTGCACTAATGAATAACATAGTGCGCAAAAAATACAAAACAACATTAGACATCTCTAATGGATTCTTTTGTCAAAACATAGCACCAGAGAGCAGATATTTGTCTGCGTTCTCAATAAATGGCACTCAAAAACAATTCTGTCGGTTAGCCCAGGGGTACAAGAATAGCCCAGGGGTATTCTCAGCGAGAGTAACAGAATTACTACAAACATATGATGACGAAGCATTATCTTATGTCGACGACATATACCTAACAGATGATGACTTGGATACTCACTTGAAGAGAGTGAACACCATAATACTTGGGTTCGCAGCAGAGGGTTACAAATTCAAGCTGACGTCTGGACTGTTATACAAAGATTTGCGAGTCTAAATGGCATATACGCTTGAAGCATGCTACGTTTGACCATTGTTTTCACTCTAGCCCTCCAGCCTGAGGGGAAACATGGCCAAATGAGCATAGCACAGCGGGACTCTTTTCACTTCCTTCCTGAGGGATACGGGATGGTGTAAAGAAAAAACCAAGGCATAAAGCTATCTATAACAGAAAGGATATTAGGTTCGGGAGCTGGGTGGGTCAAACATCTAATAAGTGTCCAACGTAGTCTAAATAACCTGCCAAGAAATTCTCTGAAGGGATTCAGTCCGTACAAATTATTATTTGGAACTAGGATGTTAGTCTTAGACCTCGACAGTCAGACTTCAGTGGTGAAGGAAAAATGCTTTGATATTAAAGATCGTTTGGCTATTTTGCAGGACTTAAACGAAACAAGAAAAGACCTGAGCAACATAAAGTTGAAACAGCAGCCAACAACCACTGAAGAACCACCACCTGTCCCAGCAAGACCTGTCTGGATTCCAAAAGTCGGGGATCTAGTCAGAGAAAAGATCGCGGTAAAGAAGGAATTTGGGCCTTCTTACAGAAAAGCAGTTCCTGTCTTGTCTATCAACGGGACAAGATCAGTTGTACTACCGCCGCTTGCTGGTAAAAAGGAGAACCGAGTTGTATCCATCGACCTGGTAAAACCACAATCATGTGGCCGATAACAAATAGTAGGCCAAGTGGACTCCCGAAAAGTAGTAGAACACCAAGATTTGCTACAAACACAGAGGTTCAATCTAAGAGGCTAATCACATTCGAAACGCCTACAGAACTACAACAAGGACTATGCAACAATGCAATGGAACTTAGACCTCTGAAAACCCAAATAAAAACATTTAGCAGAGACACACCAATCTATAATGAAGTAACAAACGACTATGCAAGAAACAGTAATCCTGAAGCAATTGGAACAATTGACAGAACTGCATCCGGCTACTTCATAAACTTCGATGATTCCTCTGAAGGCTTCACTGAATCAAAAACACAGCCATCAACAAAAACCTTTAAAGAAAAAGTTAAAGTACTTTTGAAACAACTGAAAGAAACATATCTGATTTCTCCATGGATTGGATTTTGGGTGGGTTTTGGTGCATTTATCCTCATACTTTGGCTCATCATGGTACTAACTTTGGGACGCTTCATTGAGGGAAAATATGCTAAAATGGACACAGCAAGTCAGAAAATTAACTTGATCCTCAAACCACAAACATCTTCACACGTCGAGAAAAGAGAACTTTCTTCAGTCAACTTCACAGCCAATCCTATACCGGGTGGGGTAGCATGGGACAACACTGACTACGAAATGTATGGTCCGGTTGAAATCCTGAAATATCCACACCAAATTAAGATCTCGTTGAGTGACTTTGTAAAACCAAGCTCATTTGCTGATGATTGGGACTTTGAAAGTATAAATAATATGATGTCTGACTTAGTGATGTCTGCTAAATTTACCAAACATGATTATTTGCAGGGTTCGACAAATTATGATAGTATGTACTGTTATAACCACTATGGTAACCATTTTCTACATAGATCTGCACAACCTAGAAATGTTTTAAATTATAATCAATGGGAACATTGTGCAACCCCTCCAAAAGGAAGCTCAAGAACCGCTTATGACAAATATTCATACTTTTCAGGGTTTAACACAAGTAATGCTGAAACATTTTATTTCAAATTGTCAAATAAGACAGGGACAAAGACCATGATAACAAACACGAAATTGATATATTCAGACTCATTCTTTGAACAAATGAATACTTTTGGTTTTGATTATTGGGACAAAAACGTTGAAGTAAAGAGTGTTTGGGGTACAAAAGAATGGCAAGTACAGGGTATAGAATCTTTGTTTAGAGCCTGCATGATCCCAGAACAAATTATATTTTTAAATGACACTGTTCAACAAACTACCTGTCTTGGCCTAGCCAAAATCAAAGACTTAAATAAACCGTCTATTCCAAAACCAACAATGAACAGCAATAGCTCTACAGATGAAGAGATAGACGTAAATTATGTATTAAACCAAAACAGAACACATCCTGATTGGAAAAAGTGGTTGATCTGGCCCACAGATACTAATAACTGTCAAGACAGATTCCTGAACAAAACACAGGGGTTCAAAATGACCAGGCCAGACCCTAGATATTCCCAAAGACAACACCCAGGAATAATAACCACCTACAGTGTGGGCAAATTATGCCTTCAATGGCTACAAACCTCCACACTGGCAGAAATTAAGCAACACCTAACTTTACTTACTGATGGTGCTGACTTGCGTGATTTCATTATGGGACCGCGCAAACAGCGTCAGAAACGTTTCATAGCAGCCTCTGTATATGCAGCATACAACGAGGCCTGGAAGGTGACTCAAATTGAGACAGCAGAAAGAATACGGGAAATTGACCGTATTAATTTGGAAAAATCACTTTCTGTAGTGGACAATGGGTTAATGACTCTGTCCTCCAGAATTTTTTCTCTGGACAGCATTGTGTCTTCAGCAATCGACATATTATCGCAAGACTTACTGTTGTTACAACACGGTCAGTCTTAATTGCGTTCTATTGTACAGCTAGGCTGGACGTTACAAAATCTGCGTTCAGGCTATGTGCCTTGGCGTTTAATCAACACAACGTCACTATTCAATATCTTTAACCTTACTGATAAACAAATCAGTATCGCACAAAAGGGTGCTGATTATACAATCCTGAGCATTGAGAAACTCGAGAGATTACCAGTGACAATGTCAGAACGACCTGTCAGTGAATGGATAATACATGGGATAATTAATATTCCAATATCTACCTTCAGGTTTCAATACTGCCAAAAATATATACAGGCTGGCATGTACGAAAAATTGGGAAAGAGGTACATTAAAACAACATGGAACTTGCCCTATTCACATGCATGTGTCAGTAATAACGGACAGAAAGTGTTTCTTAGTGGCAATAATTGTGCGATGTCACTAAGCGGTACACTTCTGTGTAACGGAATTAGTTTGCATGGAGCCTGTGAAGGGAACTCAAATAACCTTTCATGTCACCAGCTAGGCGCACCTGCAACAGAGATAGAACCATTCTTTCAAAGACTCTATAATGGGAGTTACGCTTTAATTGTGGACCGCAGATGTTGTAGTCTTATGCCCGGGACTCCTTATCTCGTAACTACGACTGCGAAGGTCAAGTGCTGTGGACGCTTACTGTTCCCCAGCTCCCTTCCAGACAGGGAGGCAAGGGCATGGCCCAACTTGAAAATTACTTCTATTCGAATAGATACTTTAAGCAGAATGAAAACAGTGCTTCTTCAGACGCCGACCAGGCTCATGTCATCAAAAGAAACGTATGATCTCCTAGTCGCAAGGACGACTGCAGAGATTCACTCATTGTTATCAACTAATTCCCCCATACATTTCGCAGAAATCCTGAATGAAATCTTAAATATTTCTGATACCAGTGGAGTCTCAAAAGTATTTAAGACAGTATTTTCGATGGCATTAACACCATTCAAAGCCATACTGGGTATTTTTCCAGATTTCGTCCATTCTATTTTTGGCGGACTTCCCCTCATTTTGGGACTAATTGCAGGAATCCTATTCCTAGTCCTCATATTTCGTTATGGCAAACCATGTCACAGACAAAACAACTGCGACAAGGGAAGAAACAATCCTAGCCATTGGATACCGGGACCGGATATCAAAAATCCTGGGACTATCCCGGCTTAGAGACCTGAACATGACTTGGTTTCTTTCATTTCGACCAATGTGGCAACGATGTGTTTTACCTGTATTAAGGTGCTTGCTATGCGGAGAAGAATGCGTGTTAGACACCTGTCTGACGCTACAATCAGATGCGCCAATGGATGCAGAAACATTGTTGAGTCCAATAAAGGCTCATGCTTTGTGCTGCCCTCAACGGCTACCAATCCTGATGACGGCATTCGTGGAAGCTTCACCACTACGATTAAGGGGTAGTGAAGTTCAAGATGAAAGCAGCATTGATCAGGTACGACCTTCTGTCAGCAATTCTAATGAAAACGTCAATGGAGACAATCATGCGCACGAATGCATGGTTACACCTTTTTCCGAGTTAGTGGAACTCTCCCAGGAAGCTGTTGACAGCTTTTTCGACAGTCTAAATGATATGATGTTCTCACCAGAGCAGAAATAGAGACTTTTGAGCAAGCTCGCACACGGCGTTCCCTGAATTTGGCCTTCAACTAGAATAGCAAAATACCATGAACAATTTTCCCTCCAGTTCACGGACAGCGATTTTTTTCAGCAGCCCCAAAATATTTTTACGAATTTTTCGGGACACTTATTTTCTGCTTAAAGTAAGAACTATTCTTAGAGAACTAAAATTTCTATTTTTAGATACTTTATAGACATTAGCTGCCCGCTGGTATGTTCATAATTATTTTATTCTGTGATGGAATGGTCTCGAAACTTTTTTCTGTATTAAGAGCCATTTCATGTGTAAATTCTCATATACAAATTAGTGATAATGTATAGATATGCGTGATTACTTTAGCGTTGCTCTACAGCTTGAGTGCATATAATACATGTGACTGTTTTTTCCGTATGTTTGATAAAATTCAAAATGCATTTATGTATTTTGGGGTGGTAAGGTATAGACGATACTCTACAGTAGGTTTTACTATGCATAGATTCGTAAATATGTCCATAGTTAGCGTGGAGTGGGTGTGATGTATTCCTATAGGTTCTGTATCGATCCCCCTATTCCTGACCCTATTCTGGTTAACAAGTTAACTAGCAGCCATCCTGTGATGCAGAAAGCCCCCATGATGCAGAAACCGTTATCTGATTAAGCCACACTACGGCACAGGAACGTGTTATCTGATTAGGTCATAACGCTTGCCATCTAATTAGACAAGCGATATTCCTCCAGCCCCTGATAAGGCATACGGAGTTCTCAAAACAAATCAAACCTATGACAGACCTGGGAAAAACCCTGCGGCCATTGTTTTGATTTCACCGAGAACTTCAGCAAAAGAATGTGCTAACGACCAGGTCGTATGACATCCTTATTGACGTATCTATGTCCATCGTTACGTCAATCTCGGCACCTTAAAGGTATAAATATTACCGATATTGCCCTATGCAAACACACGCGGTGGTGACGAGATCGGAGCAGCCAGACTTGCCGAAGCCCAGAGCAGAGCAGACCCCGCTGGCGCAGCCCCGCCTTCCTGACGCGCTGAGAACGAGACGCTGTTTTCTCCTGCCGAGAAATCCAGCTCCGGCGCTTCCGGGTAGCCCTCGCAGGCAGCCTGGAATATCGAGACCAGAGACGAGAGATACCATCCCTCATTCATCCTAGACTCCAGGTACAGAACTGAATAACCCCTCACAGAGAATTCTTGAGTCAGTCACTTGGCAAAACAAACTTAACTTAAACTGCTACTTTCTACTCCCGCCCACGTATTAGGCTTAGGTCAGGTACATCTTGGGTAGGCGTAGTTAGAAACACCAGTTGAGTACGATTAGTCAAATGTATATGTGTATGTATCTATTTTATCCATTTTAAACCATCATATGGCTTAGAAACCATATCAATGTTTTTACAGTATTATTTTATACTTCTGCTTTTAATGTATGCACTTTACTTAACCATAAGTATTGCAATAATATCGATCCATTTCTCTTGTATGAGAAAAGAGACTGATCAATAAATAACATCTTTTATTGAACACGCCCGTCTCTTCCTTTTCTCTACAATCTGGTGAGACTAAGAATGCACGTACTGACTGAGTAAAATAAGTCGTCTTTTGTTTTCACACGACTCTAGAGATACACTCTTGATTAGGGGAGAGCAAAGTTGTCATGTTCTATGGTTGTCAGAAACTAAACCCCTTCTTGTCTATCCAGGGAGGTTCAACTCCTCCTTGCCTAGTCGAGAAAGTTTCTAGTGAACTCTGAGCTAGCTGGCAAACCCAAAACTTTAAGTCTAATATCGACAGTAGTAGACCTAGTTAACGTCTGGTCTAGGCCTATACTATTGAAGGTATTATTCCAATGCGCAGAGCCTATTGGGATAATAGGAACTACACTACATGGGGGGAGATTGATCAGGAGCTGTGGATGCAGTGGATGGCGTCGACGCACTCGTCCGCCTCGACACACACGGCTAGTGGTCTGCCGGTACCTTATCGGTCTTTTCCAGCGCGGCTCACAAAATCTGAGGCGGGAGGGGTGGTTACCCCTGCAGGACACACCGCCCCAGGAGCTAAGCCAGGCACTGCCACGACCGGTGCCTGCTGGAGTTACAACAAGGGTTATTGCTCCCGCTACCCTTGTAAGTTCAAGCATGAGTGCTCCAAGTGTGGTGGCCGTCACACGGTCACTCAATGTCTCACCCTGGCCACGCCTTCGGAGCAGTGGCGAAACTCCAATGCAAGAGGTAGGGGACAGCCTGGTGCAAAGGGCGCCTACTCCGGTTAGGATAGAGGCAATGGCCCACTGGCTGGTGTGTTACCCCGACAGGGAGGAGGCGTTGGAGTTGCAGTGGGGGTTTACGGAGGGCTTTAGAGTGGGCTACCAGGGACCGAGAGTGCGTAGATGGGCGGACAACCTTAAGTTGGCTAAAGGATTGCCAGAGGTAGTGGCGGCTAAACTGCGGAAAGAATTGTCAGAAGGCAGAGTGGCAGGCCCCTTTGCAGAATGGCCCTTGGAGCACCTGATTGTTTCACCTTTGGGTGTGGTCCCTAAGAAGGAAGAAGGGGAGTTTAGGATGATACATCACTTGTCCTGGCCGGAAGGCCAGTCTGTTAACGATTTCATAGTGGAAGTAGACTCCCGAGTCCTTTATGCGTCGGTGGATGATGCTATTCGCCTGGTGCGAATGAGCAGGCGGGGGGCGGAGATGGCTAAATGTGATATCAAATCAGCCTTCCGCCTTCTGCCGATTCATCCGGCGGACTTTTCTTTGTTAGGCATGCAGTTTGCAGGGGCCATCTACGTGGACAAGGTCTTGCCCATGGGGTGTGCCATATCCTGTGCGCTTTTTGAAGTATTCAGTACATTTTTGCAGTGGGCGTTTACTCAGATTAGTGGACACCGGGCTGTGACACACTACTTGGATGACTTCCTTTTCATTGGAAGAGAGCAATCAAGGGAATGTGGCAGGGCCCTGTCACATTTCCAGGACATGACGCAGAGCTTTGGGGTCCCTTTGGCACCACAGAAGACTGCTGGGCCTAGCTCTTGAATGACGTTCTTGGGGATTGAACTGGACTCCGTTTTGTGGAGGGCATGCCTTCCCCGAGCAAAGGTCTCTGAGATCCAGGCATGTTTGCTATGGGCGATTGGAGAAAGGAGGATTGCACTGCGTGCCGTACATCAGCTCTTGGGGTTCTTGAACTTTGCATGTCGGGTAGTGCTAGCAGGGAGGACGTTTTGCAGGCGACTCGGCATGGCCATGTCGGGAGCAGTGTTGCCACATGACAGGGTCCGGATCTCCATGGGAGTGCGCACTGACCTGCGGACTTGGTGGACTTTCCTTTCTGACTTTAATGGGGTGTCTCTGGATTTTGTGGAGGAGAGGACGGTGTGGCAGATTCAGATTTTCTCAGATGCTGCGGGAGCGGCAGGTTTTGGTCTTTTCTTGGATGGCAGGTGGTGCGCGGAAGAGTGGCCGGCGCATTGGTTATAGCAAGGGCGGAGCATTGCGTTCTTGGAGTTTTTTCCCCTGTTGGTTGCGCTGGAGGTGTGGGGAGCGGACTTTCAGAACAGGTCGGTGTTGTTTCATGTCGACAACTTGATGGTGGTCGAGTTGGTCAACCGACAGAGGGCAAGAGATTTGAGAGTGTTGCGACTGTTGAGGTGGTTTATGCTGCGTTGCTTGAAGTTGAATGTGCTTTTCCAAGCCAAACATGTCCCTGGGGCGACTAACGACATTGCAGATGCTTTGCCTCGTTCGCAGTGGCGGCGTTTCCGGAGGTTGGCGCCTGGAGCGGACCAGCACAAGACCAGACTGCCGGCTGGCGTCTGGGCCTTGGGGGAGTGAGAGTGTTAGGACTGGTGGAGAGCTCTGTGGCGGAATCGACAAGAAGGACGTACAGGCTGGCATGGGATGAGTTTGTTTCTTTTTGGGGTGGCATCGGGTGGCTGGGGGTGTTCGCTCGTTGATTGAGCAGAGTGTCTTGCAGTTTGTTTTGCATTGTATTGAGAAAGGCTTGTCGGCGGCAACGATTTCAGGAAAATTGGCGGGATTGTCTTATTATGCTAGTCTGTTTTTTGGTTTTGACCCCTCTAAAGATGTGGTCATTGGTAGGATCCTGCGAGGTTGGGGCAGAGAGAAAAAGGTGGGAGGGGTGTTGAGGGAGGCGGTGACATTTGAGTTGCTGGTTCGCATTGTGAATGTGTTACCATTCTGTTGTTACAATGGGTTTGAGGTTCGTCTGTTTAGATTGGGCATGGTGTGGATGTTTTTTGGGGCTTTTAGGGTTTCGGAGTTGGT
Source organism: Lissotriton helveticus (assembly GCF_964261635.1). Taxonomy (NCBI): domain Eukaryota; kingdom Metazoa; phylum Chordata; class Amphibia; order Caudata; family Salamandridae; genus Lissotriton; species Lissotriton helveticus. The sequence goes on along the minus strand of NC_136070.1, from coordinate 104,705,137 downwards.
GAGGACGAGGTCTGGTGGTGTGAGGCGGTTTGAGGAAGTCCGTGTGGATATGGGACGGCTGGGTATTTGGCTGAGCCAGTCGAAGACGGATCAGTTGGGGAGGGGAAAATAGGTTTGGCTGTGTGAGAGTGGCTGGGACGGGGTGTGCCCAGTAACTGAGTGGCGGTCGTTTGTGGAACAGGTGCGTTGGTCGGGCGGTGAGATATTTTGTTGTGTCTGGTGACAGGTTCACCGCGGGGCGGTCTTGCGCAAGGCAGTGTCCAGTTTGGGGCTGAATCCGGTGGGGTTCGGGACGCACTCCTTTAGAATAGGGGCGGCCACTGCGGCAGCGCGTTTGGGATGGTCTTGGGATCGGATCCACCAGATTGGTAGGTGGAGGTCACGATGTTGTGAGCGGTATGTCAGGAAGTAGGTTGCTGGATTAGGGGAGGAGGGGTAGGATTTGGAGTGTCAATATTACCAGGCTGTGTATTAATACCTTTTTCTTTCGTAGGTTGTGTGGGTGGACCGGGGGCCAAGACGGTCATATGGATCTTGGGGCACCGCTTCGTGCACTGGGCATCGAGATATGTGGAGCAACAGGTGTACGGCCATAACCTGGGGCTCAATGGACTCCAACATGAGGTGCACTGGTGGGGAAAAGGGGGAATGCGTTGGGGGGCACTTTTGCCCTGGCTCGCGAAGATGGTTCCACAGAGGGGATGCCCGGACTTGTTGATCATCCATCTGGGAGAAAATGACTTGGTACAGCTGTCGGGTTTGGCGCTCTTGCAGCTGATGCAGCGGGATCTGGAGGTTATGAAACTCAAGTTATCTGGGGCTTGCATTGCTTGGAATGAATTAGTCTCCAGGAGAGTTTGGAGGGGTGCCAATAACCATGGGGCAGTGTAAAAAGCTCGGAGGAAATTTAACAGGGCGATGAGGGTTTTCTGTGAGGCAAAGGACATTAAGGTGATCTCCCATCCAGGACTACGACTTGAAGAAAGGTTGCTGTTTAGGGACGCCGCTGTGCATCTTCCGACCCTTGGAAATGCGTATTACATGATGGAAGTGCATGACGTAGTGAGCAAGTTGTGGAATGAAGCGATCTTGTGCCACAGGGATGTGTGACGGAATAGATGCGAAAGATGCACAGTGACACCTGGGGGGGGGGGGGCAGGAAATCGCCCTAAAGGGGGTTCCCTGGTTGGCGGTATTTGGGAGGGGTGGGGGAGTCACTAGCGATTGCACCCACCTCTCACAGGGGGGGGAGGAGTGAATGATGGAGCGGTCAACTGGTGGCAGGAGAGTAGTGCCAGGATGCGAAGAGAGATTGGAGGTAAGATTGAAGAACGGAAGGTGGAATGAAAGGAGAGTATGAGGATGGAGTTTTGGCGCTGGGGGGAGATTTTAATTGTTGTTGTTTATTGTTTTGATTTATGTTGTGCAGCCTGGTCCTAATAAATGGCCTTTTACGCTTAACAACAGTGTGGCCTGATTATTGCGCGATGGAGGGCCCCGGGGGAAAGCGAGGACGCAGTCTAGTCTTCCCCCTGGGTCTTTCGTGCAGGGAAGGGCCAGGCTGGGGTTGGGGGCGTGGTTGGGGGTGGGTATAAGAATGCAGGGGGAGGAAGGCGACTTCCTCTTCCTGCATTCTAACATTGCTGGGTGGGATAGTTTTTCTGTGGCCACCCGCCCACCCTACAGTTTTTAGGGTTTGGGGGTAGGGTCGGCAAAGCGTGCCAGTTTAGGACGGGCTGCGGGTTTGGCGGTATTTGGGAGGGGTGGGGGAGTCACTAGCGGGCGCACCCACCTCTCGTGGGGGGGAGGAGTGAATGATGGAACGGGCGACTGGTGGCAGGAGAGTAGTGCCAGGATGCGAAGAGAGATTGGAGGTAAGACTGAAGAACGGAAGGTGGAATGAAAGGAGAGTATGAGGATGGAGTTTTGGCGTTGGGGGGGAAATTTTAGTTGTTGTTGTTTATTTTTGTGATTTATGTTGTGCAGCCTTGTCCTAATAAATGGCTTTTTACGCTTAACAACAGTGTGGCCTGATTATTGCGCGATGGAGGGCCCCGGGGGAAAGCGAGGACGCAGTCTAGTCTTCCCCCTGGGTCTTTCATGCAGGGAAGGGCCAGGCTGGGGTAGGGGGCGTAGTTGGGGGTTGGTATAAGAATGCAGGGGGAGGAAGGCGGCTTCCTCTTCCTGCATTCTAGCATTGCTGGGTGGGATAGTTTTTCTGTGGCCACCCGCCCACCCTACAGTTTTTAGGGTTTGGGGGTAGGGTCGGCAAAGCGTGCCAGTTTAGGACGGGCTGCGGGTTTGGCGGTATTTGGGAGGGGTGGGGGAGTCACTAGCGGGCGCACCCACCTCTCATGGGGGGAGGAGTGAATGATGGAACGGGCGACTGGTGGCAGGAGAGTAGTGCCAGGATGCGAAGAGAGATTGGAGGTAAGATTGAAGAACGGAAGGTGGAATGAAAGGAGAGTATGAGGATGGAGTTTTGGCGTTGCGGGGGAAATTGTAGTTGTTGTTGTTTATTGTTGTGATTTATGTTGTGCAGCCTGGTCCTAATAAATGGCCATTTACGCTAAACAACAGTGTGGCCTGATTATTGTGCGAGGATCTTTTTCTTTCCTTAGGTCCAGCTGTGATGAACCGTGGTTACCCCGATCCTCTAGAAAAGAATGAGGAAAAAAGAGAAGGTGATGGCAGCTACGTCGCTCCCCGCTGGCGCAAAGGTGCGGTGACGTCACCCCCCCACCCACTTTCGGATGGCGGTTGAATCCCAGGTGTGTGGAGATGCGGAATCAGGACTCTGCAGGCGGTTTCTTTCTCGGCGTTGAAAAGCGTCTTGCTGCTGGTGCTGCTTCTCGGCGAAATGGAGTTAAATGGAGCGGAGAACTAAGGAATCTCGTTTTCGTGATGGCTTCACGGATTAAGCTGATGCAGTAAGGCTGGAAGTTTGCGCTTTTTGCCTAACTCTGCTGGTCTTTCATTTCCGTGATGGTTCGTTGATTAGCCGGAGGCAGTAAAGCTGGAAGTCTGCCTTTCTTTTCTCTCTGCCTAATCTGCTGGTTTTCTTGGTCGGCTGCCTCGGCTCCCAGTGCACGTTCGGACAGTCTGATCTTTGGCTTCTGCTGAGTTGAGCGGTCCGGTGGCTTCATTTCACAGGATTCACTCGTCTGGACTGGTGCTTCGAGCGGAACGCAAAGGAAAAAAAAAGTTTTGGGGAAGACATTTTCGAGGAATTGCAATGAGACATTAACGTGAGTACACAGCGGGTGGCTGCCAGCAATTGATGATTTTTTTTCTATAAGGAGAGTGGTGCGAGAACTGTTAAGCTTAAGCTTAGTATACTGCTACTTTTGAATTGTTTAGGCGGGCACCCAGGTATTGGTCCTGCAAAAGTGTAAAAGTTGAAAGGAGGAAATAGAAAGGTTTCTTTCTCCATATATTACAGATCATCTGAGATAAAAAGGGGAAGGACTAAAAAATAAAAGGCGAAGAAAGTGCTACTCGAGGCAGCTTCAGAAGGAGCAGGAAGAAAAAACGATGAAGCAACACAAGCTGCTGGCCGCCGCGGCCAAAGCGGATGCCTTAATTGCCGCAAAAAATAAAGCGCGCTCTGCAAAGCAAAACTAAATCAGTCTAAAGGGAACAACAAATTACAGCCTGCAGAGTCCTCTTTTAGTTCACTAAGGACTGGGATTGAGGACTCACCTCAGAAAACTACAAGAATGATGGTATCTACAGAAGCCGCTCTTAGAGACCAGGACTCTCCATCAGGGGGTTTGGATGCTTGGGTGGGTCAGGAGGTGAAAAATGTTAAAGACTTTCCTCTTTTTGTGAAAAAGACGGTTCCTCCTATTGTCTCCACCAAAAATATATGAAAAGATGCTCCTCTGCAGATACTGTGCAAGCGGCTTGGGGCGGATAGGGGTACAGCATCAGAACACTCGCTAGCCGGGATCTCCTCACCTCAAGGGTCGGCTTCCCCGCTACGGATTCAGATGCAAGACCCAGCTCTTGATGTTTTGAATCCGACCCTTTATAATGAGTAAAGATGGCTGTGGCAATTGCAACGCCTCTGCCTATGTCTCCCACCTCCTCTTGTCAAACTGGGTCTGACGCTATGCAATCTCAATCTAAAGATACTGCAGCAATTGAGCCTCCGGTCCGAGTTCAGGATCAGATAGATAAATCAGATCAACAGTTGTTAATACATCAATTATCACTTTCAATTGACTCAGGCTCGCAAATCCCTCTGGTTAACAGCTCCAGATTACTCATCACTGAGACTAATTTACAGGAAAAGGAACTTCAAGCTAAGCTCGAGGCGCCGGTCCTTATAATTCAGGAAGAGAGGGAGATCTCATGTCAGATGGATATTAAAACAATGTTAAATATGATCCTGGAAGAGATCAGAGACATGAAGAAAATGCAGCCATTAGAGATTCAGTCGATCTAGCAACGTCTGGGAAAGATCGAGGAGGTCATCTCGAGCTTGCCGGGCCGTCTTCTTGAGGCTGAGTCAAGGATCTCCACTCTGGAAGACCAAATGATAGGTGTTCTCCAACAAGTGGAAGCTGTGACACGGGAAAAACTAATCATGGAAACAAAGATTGAGGAACTTGATAATTTTTCAAGACCTTCGAGCCTTCGGATAGTTGGTGTTCCCAAATGGCTCAAAGGGCCCGACACTGTCAAATGGGTGGAAACATTCATAAAGAGGACTGTGCTAGCCGGTTTTACAGGGGATCTAACATTAACAAGAGCACACAGGGTTCCCGCTCATCTTCCTCCAAATGAGAAATGTCCTCGTACGATTCTCGCCAATATTGCAGATTATCGTGTAAAAAAGTTTTGTCCCCAGCAATTCAGGCAAGGCAATTTGAAATTGAAAGCGGAGGAGGATGTAGAATTTTTGCTCACTGAGGGGGAGGGGGGCCGCTTTGAGGTTCAATACCAGGGCACCTGTATGTGTTGGGGGGGTGGGCATGTGGACAGCGGGAGTATTCACATTTCCTTTGGGGTGGAGGGTTTTTGGCTGAGGGTGGGCTACGGGGGCTTAAAAAATAATTAGCAGTTGCTATACGGAATGGGTGAGATGGTTAAGGAACTTATTGGAAAACAAGAATTGCAGTATATGGAGCTTCTTGGAAAGATTTTTTTTTTCCATTTTATAAATGAGTAATTGTCAAATCCTTTCGGTGAATGTAAATGGCATTTTGGCATTTTGAATAGACGTAAATACTGGGAATTGATTAGGTGGCTAGTTACTTTAAAACCTCAAATTATTTTCTTACAGGAAACTCATCTGAAATCAAATACCCCAAAATGTTATATCGCGGGAATGTTTTCAATGGTTTTTTTCGCTTCAGCGGGGGTTGCAATGCGGGGGGTGGCGATTTACTTTTCCCGTGAGTTTGACTGGGTGTTTCTTCAGGAAAAAAGAGATCCTCAGGGAGGTGGATTTGGGTACAAGTGTCATTAAATAACCAGATTTTGAATTTTGTTAATTATTACAGTCCAATATTTGATGATGAATCTACATTACGTTTGCTACATAATTTGCTGTCAGGGGTCAGGGGTCATGGGCCAAATTGTTTTGGGAGACAATTTTAATTATACTCAGGATTTGAAGTTAGATACTTCCAATAAAGGGAAAAACAATTGAAACCTAAAATAAATATTTTAAGCTAATTGATGCTTGGCGATCTTTAAATCGAACTGATCAGAAATATACTTGTTTTTCACGCCAACACCAAACTGCATCATGCATAGATTATTTATTGCTATCACGCTCTTTGAGTTTCAGTGATGCTGATATTGGCATTAATGCCTTTTCTGATCACTCCTATGTGAAAGTATGTATGAACTGGGTCTTGGCAGAAGGGTCAAGTCCAAGTGGCAGATGGACAGGCTCCTTCTGCAGGACCCACGGTGGATCAACGAATTTAGAGACTGGATAAAAGAATACTTCTCCATCAATGAAGGGACCGCCGATATGTTTTCAGTCTGGGGGGGTTTTAAGGTGGCAGCTCGTGGGAGGATGATTGCCACTTCCGCCAAGAAAATAAGGGAACGCCTTGATAAGATATCACAACTTCAGCAGTCATTAATTAATGCTGCTAATCCGGTGGGATCAATAAATCAAACCATGCTGGAACAGGCTAGGAAGGCTTTACGAGACTTCTTTGTCTTGGAAGAAATAAATAGCTCCCAGACTTACTTACAGAAGATATATGAAAAGAGCCAAATGGTGGGTAAGATGCTCGCTTGGTCAACTCGAACTTGACAAGAATCCCCTTGCATCATTGAAATAATAGATCATTTATCAAATACAGTGGTCAATGACAGAGCGGAAATTTCTCGAATTTTTTAAAATCTTTTTCAACAGATTTATACCACTAATTATCCGGTTGATAAAGAGTTGATCAAGGGCTATTTTGACTCACTTCAAGTCCCCAAATTATCGCATAATCTGGCGACAATGTTGCAAATGAAAATAACTGCAGTTGAGATAGAGGCAGTAATAAAATCTTTGGCAGGTGCTAAAGCTTGTGGGGAGGATGGATTTCCAAGTGAATTATATAAGTGTTTTATGAAGGACCTAACCCCTTTTTTGGTTAAACTATTTGATTACATTAAAATGGGTGGAGCAGTACCTCCGAAATTTAAAAAAGCGATAGTTGTTAGTTTCGTGAAAAAAGGCAAACCTTCCGATAATTTAAATTCTTACCTCCCAATCAGTTTACTGAATACTGATTATAAAATCTTTATGAAAATCAGGGCTCTGCATCTGACTCCCGCAGCTAAGGAACTAATTCATGAGGATCAAACTGGGTTTATTGCAGGTCTAATGATGTCAACTAATACTCTCTTTTTGACTCAGACTCTGGATTTTTTAAATGTAAATAACACCCCTGCGTATATAGACGCAGAAAAAGCCTTTGATTTAGTTAATTAGGATTCATTATTTTACGCACTTTTTAGGTTTGGGTTTCCATCATCTCTAATAACTATGATTAAAAATATTTATCAGGGGGCACAGGCACAGATTATAATTAATGGGGATCAAGCAGGCCTAATAAAGATAAATCGGGGAACAAGGCAAGGCTGCCTCCTATCACCTCTTTTGTTTACCTTTTTGATTGGACCCCTTGCGATTAGATTACGCACAAATAGCAATATTAGAGCCCCTATTGAAGGGATGGCAAAACTAAAACTTTTTGCAGATGATGCTATTTTATATTTAGATCCTGAAAAATTAATTATACAGATACAGTCTACTATGTTGGAATTTCGGAAATTTGAGCAAATAGGGGGTTATAAAATAAGTCCTTCTAAAACAGAAATTTTAATGTTAAATTCCGGGTTGGGTTGTCTTGCAGATGAAAACACCAGGCAATGAAAACTTAGCCCATCAGATATTTGGGGATATATGTCACAGCCTATTATAGGGACTTATTTAAGAATAATAATGATATTACAAGCACCAAGATCCAAAATCTCCTGAATAAATGGTCTAATCTTCCCCTGATACTGATAGGGCGTGTGGCATTAATCAAGATGTCTATTTTACCGCTTTTGAATTTCTTGTTTGCAAATATCCCGGTCAAAGTTAATGTTAGTTTTATTAAATAAATTGATGCTATGATTAGTACTTTTGTGTGGAATAAAAAGATGGCTAGAGTGAGGCTCCCAATTTTGCAATTAGATACTAAGCTGGGTGGGCTTGCACTCCCAAATATTTGATTATATTATGAAGCAGCATTATTTGACTATATAGCATGTCTGTTGTATAAACCTTACCAGGCGGACAATTTTTTCATCAGCAAAATGATTCAGGAAGCCGGATCTCAACTCCCGATTTTTTTAAAGACTGCAAAATTTCCCAAAAAAACTCACTATAAGATATTGGTAGAATTTTCTTATCGTTTGTGTTCGGTTTTTAAGCAAAAAGATTTCTCTGGTTTTTTTGTATTAAAATTAACAGAGTGTCGTAATTTAGGATTATATATCCACTCTGCTCTATTGAAAAAATGGAACAACCCTGGATTAGGGCTTCTGAGTCAACTAGGCATCCAGGGCAGAGTGATTACTTGGCAGGAAGCTCAATTTAATGCATGGGGTCGAATAACATTTCTTTTTTGAATTTCTTCAAATTATTAACTTTAAAAAAAAGTATAATTGTATTTCTTGTATCCCTCCTGGTAAAATTGCTTCCGCATTATACGATGCAAGATTAACTGGAGTGGGCAATTGGTACCGTTTACTACACAGCAGGATGAATCTCCTTTGGTACGAAAGATGCTGGAAAAAGTTGAGATGTATACAAAAATGTGTTTTTTCGTATCAGGATTGGCAAAAGATCTCGTCTTTGGGTAACAAAGTTTTCGGGGAAGAAAATTATAAAAGGATGGATTTTTTTGCTAATTGGATGGTAAACTACACTCCAGAAGCACTAAATAAAATTCATCCAGAAGTGCGGAATAGCTGTTTTCGGATGACGACATATTTTTTTCTCTTGTCCGAAGCTTCAAGTTTTTCGGGAACAAATATTTGTGTATTTTAGTACCGCGATAAGGAAAACTTATAAACCTTCTCCAGAAGCAGTTATGTTCGGTATAGGTAGCAAGGAGGTGATACTTTCTGAACTTCAAGGGCGCTTTCTTGCCATTATGATGTTAGTTGCCCGTTCATTGATATTACAAAACTGGAGATCAACAAAATTACCTACATTTGGAAAATGGATCAATAAAATGCAAAGTACAAACTGTTTTGAAGAGGCTTATTCTAAGCGGGTGGGGTCAACAAAGAAATTTGCAAGGGTCTGGGATCAATTTTGCTGATTGATTAATTTTTGTTTACCTTTTGTGTTTAATTAAGATGGGGTGTGTTTTTAATATAAAATAATTTGCTTCTCTTTGTTCTTATAATGTGTTAATACTTGATGTTTCCTGATTGTACTGCTCAATATTTTCTTTTTTTTTTAAATAGAGAAAATGTTTGAATTCCTATGTTCAATATTGCATATCTACATAACTTTAGTTGAAAAGAATTGTTGAACCTGGCCCTTTCTGCAGGATTACTCCCAATTTTTCCTTTCAAACCAGTGGTAAAGTGCTTGTGGTCTCCCTTTAAAACATGGTAAAATTGGCCTACAGCTGATTAGGTACATATAATTAACTTGTAAGTCAGAGGTATATGGAGGTATATGGTATTACATGTACCCATGGCATGTAAATTAAATGCTGCTAGTAGGCAGGAGCACCCATGCCAGCAACTGCAGTAGCATTTTAAACAATGTTTCAAACCTACCACTGCAGCCTGTAGCACAGTTTTAAAACTGCCATTTTGACCTGGCAAATAAACCCTCTCCCAGGCCTAAACCTTCCTTATTAATATTAATAAGTCACCCTTAAGGTAAGCACTAAAAGCCCATAGGGCAAGGTGCATTGTATTTAAAAATTAGGACGAGCATTTAACTTTTACATGACTGACAGTGACAACATTCTAAAGTAGTTTTTCATTGTGCAAGGCCTATTCCTCTCATAGGTTAACACTGGGTTACCTTGTTTCACTTAATACGTGCTAACCTCACATTGGCATACTGGTTGCACTCAAATAAATTGCAAATGTAAATCATCTTTAATGTTGCAGTCAAATTTAAGATTTTAAATTTCAAAATGTCACTTTTAGAAAGTTGTCATTTTCCTACCCAAAGTTTCTGATGGCTTTATAGGAGTTTCCTTCTGCCTGTGCCTGTTAACAGTTCCCCCATCAAGAAAGTGTATTGGACCCAGACAATGAACAAAGGGAGATGGGTGTAGCTAGGAGAGGGTCTTCCTTGCAGGATGGCTGGGGGGGAAATGTACCTTGTCCTGATTACATTTGAAAGGATCTTACCCAAAGCACACACAAAGGAACCTGATACCAGGCCTGCTGTGCCTCATGTCAGTCTGAACACTTTGGAGCCCCACCCAGGGAATGAAGTTCCCAGAACCAGTTTTAAGGTAGGTCAAAGGACTCTCCCACACAAAGGCTGGCACCAGGTATAAGTACAGGACCTTAAGAACCTCTCATCTGAACACTCCGGTACCTGTGGAAGATTCAGAAGTAGGACTGCGTTGATGCAAAAAGGACTACCTTGCTGCTTGAAGAAGGAATAGTGGTCCTGCTTGCCTTGATCATAGGCTAGCCAAAGTAAATGCAAGGGTTAGTTGGCTGACCTTCTCTGCGAGCTACAGGGCCACAACATTCTTCCAGAGCAGCACCAACTGGACCTGCCTGAGTCAGGCTACTGGCCTCTGCTGGAGTGAGTCTTGATCTTCAAGAGGTGCTGCTACCTGGCTCTGGAACCTTAGCTGTCATCAGTGAGAGCTCCTCCTGTAAAAAAAAGAAAGTGACAATCCTGAGCTTTGGGCTCCTCGCTGCAGCAAACTGGCCCATTTGCTCCAAGAGTCTTCCACAGGATCGACTGCCAATGCACACGGCAAAAGTTAATGTCTGAGATAACCAGCAATGCAAGACCTGCACTTCATGCTACAGCCTGCGGAGACCTCCAATGAACAGTTCCATCAAAGACTGGCTCCTCAAGCTACAGAAATGTCCGCCCACGATGCTCGACCTGCTCTTGGCACAAAAGGTCTCCTCCTCACTGCCTCCACCAATGCAAATGGGACTCTTTTTGCCAGACTTGAGAAGGTAACTCTTCAGAGGAACCAACCTGGTTCCGTATCCGACCTGTCATCCATCGCGGTTAGCCTCAACTTGTGACTTTTTCCCGGTGCAGCGCAACAAGATGATCACAAGTGGTAGTTTCTGCCTGCTGGTGCTATTTTCCATTTCAACTTTTAAAATTATTATCTCCAGTTCTACCGCCATTTTAGTATCATTGTATTTATTAAAATGTACTTTACTTTTCTAAGTTAGCTTGGAATGTTTCATGTTGAGTTTTCACTTTTTTACTATTTGTCTGCTGCATAAATATTTTACACATTGCCACTAATTAAAGTCTCAGTGGTTAGTGCCAAGCTATCAGTTTGGTACACACAGGTTAAGGTAGTAACTTTTATGATTGGCTCTGACAAGATTGTGGTTGTTGCTTGATCGGGGCTTCTAACTCTCTCAACCAATAACCCAATGTCTTATAGGAATATTTTATCCCTAGATAAAAGAGCTGGCATTGTGCAGTCTTTAGCAACCATGGAGGTATCCAGTACAAATATTAGTGCCCTACCAACTTGGTAGAAGTTATATAAAAAAAGAGGTACTCAAAGGATCAGAAAAGGTTCTGCTATGAGCTTACTTCTTTGACTAATTCTGTGTTTAAAGTTAAAAAAGATGTTTTGCTACATCTTCTACATATATGCTATGTTGGAAAGAAACATAGAGGTAGTACATGTCAGCCTCATGTAAACTAGGTTTGATACAATGAAAATGTAACAGTTCCCAAATGTTGTGTTTTAAGTGTTGATGTTGTTACAAAAAGTAGAACTTTAATAACATTTCCATAATATCAAGATCAGATGATTACTTAATCCAAACTACAATTGTACATGCATGCTAGTCATTTTAAACTGTCCATCTTTTTTTATAATACACAAATAGCACAGCACAGGTAATGTTCAAATTGGAAAGATAGAGCAATGCTCCAAATGAACAGATGACAGGACGCCGCTCTCAAAGTACATGTTCACTTAAGTGAGGATTGCAATAATACACTTACCATCTTTCTGCTGAGTATGGAGAGTTGGCATGGTTGCCCTCAGGACCCTCCAGTATAGTGATGTCATGTGGGTTCAGGACCCTCCATTACAGTGGTGTCATACGGGGATGCCAAGAATGACATCACTCTACAGGAGAGTCCTGTAAGTAGAAGCCCATAATGTCCTGGGTCTTGTTTTGAATGCAGTAACATACACCCTCCCAGAATGTGTGACATTACTTCACCCACAGGGTGTGGACACTCACTGCACTGCAGTGCCTGGTTGTATAGCAGAAAGTTGAGGCCCGCACTGTACTATTCAGCTGCTCACTGAGGCTAAGACTATGTATGCTACAGGGAACTCTTCGTAGATAGAGGATATACCTCCGTAGGCAGGGGGAGATCTCTGTGTGTAACTAAAACACTAAACAATTAATAGACCGCCCTTCTTGCCACCACAGATGACATCCGCGCGCTCCTCGACCAAGGCCACACCATGGTCCTCATCCTACTAGACCTCTCCGCAGCCTTCGACACCATCTCCCACCGCACTCTCACAGCCAGACTCCACAATTCTGGCATACTGGGAACCGCCCTCAACTGGCTCCGCTCCGCTCCTTTCTCGCCGGCAGAACCCAAAGGATCAGACTCCCGCTCTTCCTTTCCGAACCCACAGAGATCAACTGTGGAATACCCCAAGGATCATCGCTTAGTCCCACGCTCTTCAACATCTGCATGGCCCCCTTGAAGCCTTTGTCAGACAGCATGGACTCAGCATAGTATCCTACACTGACAACACCCAGCTCATCCTCTCCATCACAAAGGAACCCAACGCCACCAGACTCAGCTTCCTGGAAGGAATGAAAGACGTTGCATCCTGGATGAGCAGCAGCTGTCTGAAGATCAACTCGGAGAAGACAGAAGGCCTCATCCTCAGACCCAACCCACAGCTTCGGACAACACATGGTGGCCCACTGCCCTCAGTAAAACCCCCACACAACCTCAACAAACGACTACGCCCGGAACCTCTGAGGTTCCGTAAAAATTATTACGATGTTCTGGGCATTGCCGAATATAGACGAGTTTGGTATCTATGAACCGCAAATGACGAGTTCGGCAAGTGTGTGTATTTTCACTACACTACCTGCCAGGGTTCGTCTAATATTACGTGTTCTTCATCTGAACCCTCGGGTTCCATTTTAGATACGGCATCCATTTTGTTTCTTGCCCTCACGTAGTCAGCGAGCAGGTAACTGTTCGCCCCTTGACTCTCTAGTTCCCAAGCCTTGCGGAAGACGCATATTCCTTTCATGCATCTTTATGGCCGGAGGAATGACACAGCAAAGGCAGATGGCTCAGCTTGAGGGTAATCTGGCCGTGCCGGCCTATTGTGACAGCCGTGCAGGCGATGGGATCCAACTCTTTGATCCTACGATCATGCTTCCGATATTACCCCCACACTCTTTTCTCTACACGTGTCTGACTTCCTTGCAGCTGCTCTTGTCTCTTCTTCTTTGTCATTTACAACTCTAATGGGTGTGCCTAATGGTGGGAAGATGTACTTTTACAGTTGGGAACCGGCATGGCTATTGTAATTATGTTCCGGGATTCTGAACACATGAAAGCGACCCTTTTGAAGTCTACTGTGGGAACTGGATTGTAATCTTTTGTCCACATGTTATGCAATGGCAACATTCTGTATAAAAGAGAGCGATCTACATACACAATTCGAAGCAGACTCTCAGAACCTACACACTGTTGTACTTCTTGTGACTTTTGCCTCCCTGCAGTAATAAACGCTGATCTTTGACGCCGAAGGAAGTGTCCCGTGTCTCTGTAGTTTGTGCGCCGAAACAGGTATCCCATGAAGGTTATAGGTGTTGTTCCCTGGCACCGCTGGTACTGTTAAAAGTCCAGTCCTTCAGTTGGCGCCCAACGTGGGGCGACTTCAGCGGTACCGGTCCAAAGCCTGATGATCGTGAGGAACTTCGTGTGAAATCTCCGAGGGAAGGTGCACCCCGCTTCATCGATCCTGTTGTCGAAATAAGTGGCCCGACGATTTTCCCTGCGAAGATTCCTGCCTCCTAACGGCTGCGACGGACCGATGCCCTGACTGTCGACCTGTCTTCGACGCCCGGCGTAGACCTTATGTACAAGCGAGACGACAGACGGGCCTTCCTGGTGACGCCATTGAAGTTCTGAGTTAAGTATTTGTGGGTCGCTCCCAGTCCTTAGTGGTTGTTCTAGCTTTTGAAAGCTTTGTTGTTAGCCTTTAAGGTTTTGTTGTAATAGCTCACTGAGCTTTGTAATAGCCTCCTCAGGCTTTGTGGTTAGCTCTCCGAGCTTTGTGATAGCCTTAAGGCTTTGTTGTATTGCATGGTTCCATTGCATTTGTGGTTCTTAGTATTGGTCCTTAGTATTATTTGACAGTTGCAATTGCCAAAAACCGAGGGTTTTGACTTACACGAGGTTTTAATTGCTTCGGTAATCCTTGAAGTTTGATACTAGGTTAGTGTGCATGATGCCTAGCCATAGTGGTTTGTTTCGTATTTTCAAATGTTGCGCAATGGATTCCCGGTTGGAGGACTTGTGTCCGATACCTCCAGTTGGAACTCCGATACATGATCTTTATAGTCGACATGGGGTGGGTCCTATAATATATAATGATTACTGGGTCCGTTATACAAAGAAAGACGGTGACCTTAGATGGCCACCACATGGAACTTTTGAACTTTCGATTTTAGATAATCTTGAGGCTAGATTATTTTTAAAGAAAGCGAGGCCAGCTATGTTTGATTCCTTTCGGATATGGCGTAAAGAGGCCAAGCAGAAAGAAATCAAACAACTTAAAAGGGATCAAAAACAAGAGTTCGTTCCTGTAATGCAAGCTATAAAAGAATGTAGACAAGACAAAGAAGAAAAAGACATGGAAATCTCTACTAGATTGCATCACATGAAAATAGATAAATGTTACCCAGTTTTACCGAATAAATTAGAAAAGAAAGAAGAAGATTTAAAGGAGGATTCCTTGCTGTCATATTTGATGAAATCACCCCCTCCTTATGTACAGGGTGCTACTGCTCCTGTAGCTCCTCCTGTAGCTCCCCCTGTTGTTCCTCTTGTTGCTCCAGCGGCTGCGGGTCAGCCCGCTGTTAACCCTACGTTTGTTCCACCACCTGTTCTTGTTCCTACTGCTCCTGTACCTGTACCTTCGCAGACTGTTGTTTCTGCCACTCCAACTACCTTGTCCGTTCCTATGCCTTCCTTCACCTCCAGTGTTGTTGCCCCTGTTTTTCTTTCCCCTTCTGTCCGTAAGCGTGTTCCTAACTCTGTTGCTACCCTTTATTCACCTCTTTCTGGTCCGTTATTTTCGTCTAATTTATCTGAAACTCCTCAGAGACGGAGTCAGATCCCTAGTGGTAGGGAGAAAGAGACGTTAATAACCATGGCTCATAGGTGGATGAAACATTCTGCTAATTACACTCCACGTGTAGTCTTTGATACGTTTTCTCAGTTTAATGAGCCTACGCAGAGATACGTATTTGAGGAGATGTGTAACTTTTTGAGGGAAGAATGGTATAATGATGATGTAGATAATGTACCGTCCGACATAATTGAACTTCAAAGTCACTTTTCGAACGGTATGATTATAGGAGACGATGTACGACGTGCCGTGGAACGCTTATTAGCATTCAGACCCACAGCACATTCTCGGGTGTCATCAGATGATACCACTGAGAACTGGAAAGCGGTTCCTGGTCAGTATCCCATGAGAGAGGTTCCGCCACTTTGGGTGCCTGGAGATCCGCAGGGTAACCCTGTGGTGCTACCGCATTTTCGAAGAGTGTGGATACATCTTCCATGGAAACGATCAGAAGTTTTGCAAGTGAAGCAATCCTTACCCGATCCGCGTAAAAATCCGGCTGGTTATTATAAGGAGTTATCACAACTGGTGGAAGCTACTATTATGAATATTGCCGACATCGACATGTTGTTTGGCAATTTTGTACCGCAACCAGTTTGGGCTAAAATTCGTCAAGCCAATCACGCAGTTGAATTAGGGGGTGATTGGGCTGCACTGCTAGCAGCTGATGCATTACAAGTCGGTGGGGCTAAACCTGAGCAGTTGATTTTGGATTTGCCTCAGAAAATAATTACGCTCATGAAAACTCTCATGCCAGCGATGAAGGTGAACTGGGATAAGTTATCAGCTTGTAAGCAAAAGAAAGACGAGAGTGTCTCAGATTTCTTTACAAGGTTTGAGGAAGCGTTTGTCGACCACAGCGGCCAGGACATGGGCGCTGAGGGAGGCCAGCGGTTATTCGTTGACAAATTTGTGTCGAATTTGTTGCCTGAACTAAGCAACAAATTGAAGAATTCAGAAAGTGCGTGGGCAGTTTCAACCCCTGCGCAAATACTAGCAACGGCCCAGTATTATGAGAATAGGGAAAAGGAAGAAAGTGATCGTGTAGAAAAGAAAACTAAGGAGCTCAAAACGAAGGTTTTGTTGCAGCAAGCATACCCTCCACGACCAAACCAAAATGATTCACAACAGCAGTATCGACCACGAGCACAGCCCGATAGGACACAGCCGCGCTCTGACAACTTTGATTACAGATCTTCACTTGGGTATAATCAGTGCGCATATTGTAGGAAAGAGGGACACCTAAAATATGATTGTCTTGCCTTACGGGACCGTCTGAATGGTGTGTCGACACGTGGAAACCGTGGTGGTGGTCCTCAACAGGCACCACGTGGTAGAGGTCGTGGTTCATTCCACAATCAGATTGATCATCATCAAAATCAATCGGATGCAAATAATTATTTTGACCAGCGAAATGCGGGGTCAGTTCGATCTGCACAGTATAATGTGGATGATTATTACATAGAGCATGAGACTGTTGTAAATGACAATTACTAGGACAGCCAACGACAAAGAGAGGGAGTAGTGTCAGTTCCGGTCGATCAGAGTGGGCCTTACGTTGCAGTGGCTACATCGGGTGTAGTTGAGCCTTTTCTGTTAGACACTGGTGCGACAAAAAGTTCCATCATGCATTCCAAACTCCCTGGCGCACCTTTGTCTGGCTTAACGAACGTTTCCGTTGGATTCTCTGGCGCCCCTGTTAGTAACCCAGTCTCTAACCCTTTGCCTCTTATGATTGGACCTCGTGAGCTAACGGCTCCACTGATTCTATCTACAGGTTGTGGTGAAAATCTTTTGGGCTTGGATTTGTTGAAACGATTATATGCAACATTGTATTGTTCCCCCGAAGGAGTGGAGCTTACATTGGGACGGAGAGTGATCTCTCCAATGTATTTATCGGTCGATAAATTCCCACCGGAATTGAGTTCCCTCCCTGCGTCCTTATGGGCCACAGGTCCTAATGATGTAGGCCTGTTAGATATTCCACCCTATGTGATTCAATTAAAACCAAATGCGCGATTACCGCGTTTACCTCAATATCGTATTTCTCTCGAGGGCGAACGAGCGCTGTTAGCAATCGTTCATGATCTCATTGGAAAGGGTGTTGTTGAAGAAACTCGTGGAAATGTGTGTAATAGCCCTGTATTGCCAATTCTGAAACGAACTGACCCAACTAAACCTCCTGTGTACCGTTTCGTTATAGATTTAAGAGAGGTGAACAAAATAGTGGTTCCACAATTTCCCGTGGTCCCTGACATTACGGCTTTACTAACAATGATTCCGGCATCTGCCTCCTGGTTCACAGTGATCGATCTAAAGAATGCTTTCTTTAGCATCCCGATTGCAGAGGAAAGCAGAGACCTATTCGGATTCTCATTAGGTGGTCGCAGTTTTAGGCTAAAACGCGCTCCACAGGGCTACTGTGAGAGTCCGTCAATCTACAGCCAAGCACTTAAAGGTCAGCTTGATGCCTTTGTATTACCTAAAGGTGCAGCTTTGATTCAATACGTTGACGATCTTTTAGTGGCAGCTGATACAGAAGCTATTTGCAAAACGGCTACAGTATCATTATTGCACTATCTACATAACTTACACCACAAGGTATCGCCTTCAAAGCTACAGTATTGTTGTCAAGAAGTTACCTATATAGGTCACTTATTGTCAATAGAAGGGAGAAGGTTGACCCCAGAGAGAATTGCAGCGATTTCCCGAATGACTGTGCCAAAAACTCAAAGAGATGTTCGTGCCTTTGTAGGTATTACGTCCTATTGCAGACAATGGATTCCAAATTTTTCATTGTTGGCGAAACCATTGATAGCCCTTACGTGCAAGGATGTCCCATCCCCAGTACCTTGGTCTGAAGAGTGTCAGAAAAGTTTTTCGGAATTGCGTGATGCGTTGTGTTCGGCTCCTGTGTTGGGCACTCGTGACTACAGTAAGCCGTTTACACTATACGTTCACGAGAGGGATGGTTGCGCGTTGAGTGTTCTGACACAACCTTTTGGTGGTAAGCAACGCCCATGTGCCTATTTTTCTTCGACTTTAGACCCAGTAGCTAGAGCCTTGCCGAGTTGTTTAAGGGCAACAGCGGCAGCTGCGGCGTCCATTCGACAGTCCGCAGGTTTAGTCATGGATAATATGCTCACGGTAATGGTTCCGCATGCAGTTGACACTCTATTGAATCGAACGAAAACTCAACATCTGACGAGCGCAAGATTGTCTGGATATGAGTTGACGTTATTGGCCAGTCACATACGGATAAAACGATGTAATGTGTTGAATCCAGCAACATTGCTGCCGATCGACGCAGAATCAAGTGGTGAAGCAGTACATGACTGCTATCTCAGAACTGAAGAGGAAACTAAGGGTCGTATTGACCTAAAAGATACTCCATTGACAGATCCCGATGGTACTTTGTATGTGGATGGTTCCTGTTTTAAGTTACCGAATGGTAATGTGACAACTGCGTATGCAGTAGTAACATTGAGAACGATTGTGGAAAGCGAGAGACTAAGTCAGAATTCGGCTCAGGCTGCCGAGTTAATCGCTTTGACGAGAGCGTGTGTGTTGTCTAAAGATAAACGGGTGAATGTGTTTACAGATAGTCAATACGCGTTTGGTGTGGCACATAGTTTTGGACGACTGTGGAGAGAGAGAGGATTCCTTACGTCGCATGGCACGAAGATTCAACATGGTCAGCTTGTAAATGATCTTTTAGATGCACTCACATTGCCTAAACAGGTGGCCATAGTCAAATGTAGCGCACATCAGAAAGTAACGGACGATGTGGGTCGTGGTAATGCGTTTGCGGATGAAACGGCTAAAGAAACGGCTAAAGATTTGACGACCAGAATGTATGTTACGAGCTCAGTAAGATGGCCAACAGAGACTGGTATGTGTGAAGACACATTTGAAAGTGTGAAAGAAATACAGAATGAAGCCACTGAGACGGAAAGGACAAAATGGAGAGAGAGCACGGGAAGATTGGATGAGAATGGATGTTGGGTTGATCAATCAGAGAAGCAGAGATGGATGTTACCGGATGCGTATGTGCTCGCTGTTGTTACAATGGCTCATGGTATGGCGCACATCAACACGAAAGGCATATGCAAGTTGTTGTCTCATGTATGGAAGAATGATGGGATTACTAAGTGCGCCGAGAGAGTGGTTAAGAATTGTATGGTGTGTTTGATGCACAATCCTGGTAAGGGCACTCCCACTCCACCTGGCCATTTTGCCCCTCCTACGTACCCTTTCGAAGTTATCCAGTTGGACTTTATCCACATGGAGAGATGTAATAACTTGAAGTATGTGCTGGTTGTGGTGTGTGCATTTTCTAGGTGGATTGAGGCCTACCCCCTTAAGGATAATACGGCTTTATCCACGGCAAAAATTTTGCTCAAAGAGTATTTTTCCCGCTACGGAATGCCTCGGGTTGTATGGTCGGACAACGGAAGTGAGTTTGTTGGGAGTGTGATGAAGAGTGTGTGTCGCGGGTTAGGGATTGTACAAAAATTTCATAGTGCAAATCATCCACAATCAGCAGGATTGGTGGAAGGATATAATGGCACTTTAAAACTGAAATTGGCTAAAATTCAGGCAACAACTGGTTTATCATGGCCCGACGCTTTGCCTCTGGCTCTCCTGTCGACCAGGGCAACCGTACACTCTCGAGTAGGGCTCAGCCCATATGAGATTGTGTTCGGCCGTCCTGCTAATGTATGGGGAGTTCCAAGACCAAAGGAATTTGACAGAATTGAATACCCTATGTTGATTGATTATCTCTATGATCTGACTGCTAAATTGAGTTTGATTCATCAACAGGTCTTTGAGTCTCTGCCGTCACAAACAGAGGGTCCTGGTCATCGACTTCAACCAGGGGATTGGGTCCTTTTTAGAAACTACGGACGAAAACGAAACCTTGAACCAAGATTTGTGGGCCCGTTTCAAGTGCAGCTGGCTACAAGGACGGCGGTTCGATTACACGGACGTCGGAACTGGGTACATGCTACCCACACAAAGCGAGTCCCGCTTCCTCTGCCGTCGGACATCTGGATGAGAAAAGGTCTTTCTTCTTCCGAGACCGACACTCCACCACATTTCGTTCCATTCAGCGAAGCTCGGCTTGTATCTGACACTGTTGCTGACTCCTCTCAAACAATTTCCTCCACGTCAACTTTGGAAAACTTGACTGTTGAACAATCGCCTGAACAATTGAACACTCCTTTGCCGTCCAATCCGTTATTTGAAGATCAGACTCGCCTTGGAAGTAGCCGATATTTTCTTCGTCCACGAACAAGCCACAAATAAAAAGATTTTTTTGTTTCTAGATTCTACATTGCTCTGAAAACAGTGGACATTATATATTGTGTATCTTTTTCTTCTTTTCCGTACAGCCAAGAACATTATTTAGTTAGAACCTACCATCCAGGTTGACCGTAAGGCCGTGCGGGTACTTCCTTCTGTTTAGCAGCTATCAACACAAGGTTGGTTTCTATTATCAATTTCTGGGAACTCCTGGGAATTGATAACCGCTACTCAGAACGAAGTGCGTCAAGAACGTCGCGGACGGTCGTTAGGGGATGGAATCATCATTGAGTGAGCTGTCGAAAAGAGAAGAAATGTTGGCGCAAAGATCTACATTACAAAAAATATGTCATACAAAATGGTTTTTCTCACAAGTAATCATACTGTTTCTCACCATATCTATGCTATTAGTAGGAGGAATATATTATGGGTCTCAGTCCTTATTGTCTTCTGCTACACCTACTCTTCCATCTCATAACCAATATTTCGTTTCTACTGTTTCTCCACATTCCTTTTATCCTCTGCCTCAACACGAACAAGTCAGACGTGCGGAATTCAGAAACAACTCTTTTATTCAACTCCTGCATCAGCATCAGTTAGTGGTAAACACTACCAACTGTTGGGTGTGTGGATTAATGCCACATACCATGGATAAAGGTATTCCATACTTAGTTCTGCCTTATAGTGCACAAGGGTCAGCTCGAGCATTACAAACTATGTTCCGTAGCGCACTAGATTCCTACCCCCATCGAGAACCGCGCTCAGCAAACTCTGGTCCTGGTCCGTACCACAAGACTCTGGCAAGAGCTATTGCAGACTTAGATAGAGATATTTTTGACGCATCGCTCATCCCAGAGGAAGAGGTGCGAGCATATAGGGAACTAAGTGAAGCTGAGTACAGCTTATCAGTAGGTGAGAGGCAGCTTAAAAGCTCGCCACCGATATGGATTGTACCTCACCTTGGTAATTTCTGCTTGAAAGGTCTTGGTCGAAATCCGAGAGCTCAGTTTGGGGAGAGTGCTTGTACTGAGACGTATGTCTTACCGACGCTCTCTTCCCCTGTCTTCCTGCCTGCCAAGGGTACCTACTTTGTATGTTATGATCGAGCCTATACGTGGTTACCTCATGACTTCTCGGGTACCTGCTATATTGCAAATCTTTTGCCTCCGACTTTCACTGTGGCCTCTGATTATCACAGGAATAGAATTGTAAGAGGTGTGGTTAGCAAAGAAGATACTTCCGGACAAGAAGCGGGAGACTTCTTTAAGGGTTTCCTACCGTTCTGGGGACCGATGGTTAATAGCAGGAACCTGAGGCAGTTAACTCGTGTAGTAGAATCAACTGCCAACATAACTGCAAACGCCCTTGGTAATTTGACAGCCGAGCTCCAAGCGGATAGACTGATGACGTTGCAGAACCGTATGGTTCTAGATATCATTCTAGCAGATAGAGGTGGGGTTTGTACTGTCATCCATTCGAGCTGCTGCATATTCATACCTGATAACGCTCCAACAGTTTATCAAGCCATCTCTAAGTTGCACAAAATTTCAGAGTCCATACACGTGGACGAAGGAAATTGGACGCTTTTGGGATGGTTTTGGGGTCTGATATCGACTTGGGGTTGGAAGATTCTGATGATCATAGGGGTTGTTGTGACATTTCTGTTCTCATGTTGTCTTTGTGTGCAATGTGGTCCTGCCTTATGTGGCCTTTGTGCTACGACGTGTATAAGACAGCCTGTTGTCACCAAAGAGGCATTGAAGGATAGAATAATGTATCAACAACATCTGAGTGATCTGATGAGTATCGAAATCGATTATGATACCGACTAGTGCTTGCCTACATGAGGGCAAAAGGACCGTCTGAGGTTCCGTAAAAATTATTACGATGTTCTGGGCATTGCCGAATATAGACGAGTTTGGTATCTATGAACCGCAAATGACGAGTTCGGCAAGTGTGTGTATTTTCGCTACACTACCTGCCAGGGTTCGTCTAATATTACGTGTTCTTCATCTGAACCCTCGGGTTCCATTTTAGATACGGCATCCATTTTGTTTCTTGCCCTCACGTAGTCAGCGAGCAGGTAACTGTTCGCCCCTTGACCCTCTAGTTCCCAAGCCTTGCGGAAGACGCATATTCCTTTCATGCATCTTTATGGCCGGAGGAATGACACAGCAAAGGCAGATGGCTCAGCTTGAGGGTAATCTGGCCGTGCCGGCCTATTGTGACAGCCGTGCAGGCGATGGGATCCAACTCTTTGATCCTACGATCATGCTTCCGATATTACCCCCACACTCTTTTCTCTACACGTGTCTGACTTCCTTGCAGCTGCTCTTGTCTCTTCTTCTTTGTCATTTACAACTCTAATGGGTGTGCCTAATGGTGGGAAGATGTACTTTTACAGTTGGGAACCGGCATGGCTATTGTAATTATGTTCCGGGATTCTGAACACATGAAAGCGACCCTTTTGAAGTCTACTGTGGGAACTGGATTGTAATCTTTTGTCCACATGTTATGCAATGGCAACATTCTGTATAAAAGAGAGCGATCTACATACACAATTCGAAGCAGACTCTCAGAACCTACACACTGTTGTACTTCTTGTGACTTTTGCCTCCCTGCAGTAATAAACGCTGATCTTTGACGCCGAAGGAAGTGTCCCGTGTCTCTGTAGTTTGTGCGCCGAAACAGGTATCCCATGAAGGTTATAGGTGTTGTTCCCTGGCACCGCTGGTACTGTTAAAAGTCCAGTCCTTCACCTCTGCATCATATTCAACTCCTCCCACGCCATGACCTGACAGATCAACACTGTTGCCTCCACCTGCTTCAGCACCCTCCAAATCCTGCGCAAGACCTTCAAATGGATCCCCCGAATCCAGAAAGACCACCACCCATGCAATCATAACAAGCAGACTGGACTACGGAAAAACCCTCTGCGCTGGAATCAACAAATCCTTGCTACGCAATCTCCAGACCATCCAGAGCACCACAGTCTCGTTCTCGGCATCTCACAACATAATCACATCACCCAACACCTGTGAGACCTCCACTGTCTCCCCGTTGAGAAGAGAGTAACTTTCAAGCTACTCACCCACATCTACAAATTCCTCCACAACATCGGACTCACATACCTCAACAAAAGAGTCTCCTTCCACGTACCCAAGAGAAAGCTCCACTCTACCGACCTCATCCTAGCAGAAACCCCGCACATCTGCAGAACCAGAGCGGTGGAAGATCCTTCTCCTACGCCAAGGCAAAGGCCTGGAACCGAAAAAAGAGCCGGTCAGTGTGTAGACTCTGGTTCTTGTCGGGAAAAAGAGGTTGTGGATCGTAGTTAATCTGCTGACAGGGCGGGTGTACCAGGAACACGGCGCCGGGAAACTCAAGAGGGGGATTTTCTTCACTAAGACGAAATACTCCGTGAACAGAGGCACACCCGCCCTGTCACGAAGACCTGTCTCCTCCCGGTTTTCACTCCATCTGTGAAAAATCGAGATCATTCCTAAAAACATTAAATATCGGCCTTCTACCGGAAGTCCGGAAACTTGAGAATCCAGAGCTCGCCTAGACCAGGCCACAGCTCAGCAGATTAACTACGATCCACAACCTCTTTTTCCCGACAAGAACCAGAGTCTACCCACTGACCGGCTCTTTTTTCGCCTCTATAACTTAAGTGTTTTCGACTTGAAACACTTATCATACAAGCCATCTTTTCCAGCCCTGAAGATTCGCAGTTGTTCCCTGCGATGAAACACGTGTTGGCTTATGATTTTGGAACATTAAACAGAAAATGAACACTATAAGAACGGACTATAGATCTTGTTACAGCCTCCACTGGTGCTCTTGATCACTGAATTTGGAATATTCACTATGTGTTTGGATTTAGCTTGACTATTGCATGTAACTACATAGTATTATCATTTCATACCCTTTAAAAGCGTTGATTACAAACGCCAGGCAGATAGACTGTTTCTCCTGAGGCGGAAAGCCGGGAGCGCGATTTGTTGCTATTTTAACATTTGAGTGTCACAATTGATTGTATTTTATTTTTACTCACCCCTGCTCCCTTCCAGCACCTCGTAGGAAACTTAATTTTGCCCTGACTACGCCGTGCAGCGGATCCAGCACTGCTGCGGTAGTTGTACCGGGATACTTCTGGCGCCATTATCGGCGATCGCCGAGGCCACGCCCCTTACTGAGGCCACGCCCCCTTACTTCCTTGCCCCCTCCCTATAAATCATGTGTCGCTACCGGACGCGCAGCGGACGAGCGCAGCGGGAGCGCCTAAGGCAAGCCCGTCTGCGCCCGTCCGCGCCAAGGTAGCGCCTAGTGCCAGCTATGCTGCTTGTCTCAATCCTACTGATCCTAGCATGCTACCCTCTGCCCCCCCCTACACTAGAGAGGCGCTCCTACAACTGGGTAAGCTACATGCTGACAAAGGTAGCTTCACTTTGCTACATACGGTTTTCCCGCGAGCTGATTTCCTGGGCAATAATCTGTTAAAATGTGGGCTTTTGAACGTAAGATCCCTGCCCAGGCATAGCATCGAAATCCAATTACTTATTGAAACTTATGAATTAGACGTCCTTTTTATGACGGAAACATGGACTCGTCCTGACTGCCTGGTTGATCCGGGTTTCACTTGCCCTCCTGGGTATAAATTCCTACACACCCCTAGGGCTAACGGTAGAGGAGGGGGGGTTGGTGTGATCTTTACTGCATCCTGCAATATTAAGACTCTTGCTTTAGATCCGACCGGAGGAACAGAACTCCTAGGACTATCAATTCAGACGTATTCCGGGACCACTGTTACCGGAATAGTCTGTTATCGTCCACCGGGTGCGTTCAGTCTCCAGCATCAACAAGCGCTTTTGGTCACTTTGACCAATATTGCACTCTCGCATCACAAACTGATTATTCTGGGTGACTTTAATCTCTGGCAGAACGGTGCCCGTAACTCTGGTCTCCGTAACCACTTCACTCTTGCGAAAGCCTTGGACTTTCCCAGTTGGTCACTGGAGCAACCCACAGGGGCGGTCACCTTCTAGATCTATTGTTTGCAGGTCCCCAGTTGGTAGCAATGGGAGAAACATTATCCATGGATTGCACAGATCATTCACTTATTAAATTCTTTATAGACCTAAATGGTGACCATCACAAGGCTCCTGGGTTGATCAACAAAATTAAGTGCAGAGATTGGAAAGCCCTCACTCGTCTGCATTCTTCAGGGGAAGTGTTCCAATTGGAAAAACAGGTAGATGATAACTACTCCTCTCTCTACTCAAGGATTACTACTATCCTTGACGCTCATGCCCCTTTTAAAATTTGCAGCTGTAAGGGCACCAACTCTGCGCCTTGGTTCAATGACAGCTTAAAAGATCTGAAGCAAAGCTGCAAACAGGCAGAGAGAATGTGGAGACGATATTATACAGAAACTCTCAAGGTACTCTGGAAAAATAAAGTTTGGGAATACAAGAACCTGATTAAAAAATCAAAAGCCGAATATTACTCCTCCATGATCTGTAACTCCCCCAATAGCTCTAGAAACATCTTTAACATACTGAATAGTGTTACCAACCCGGAATGTGTCAAAAACACCATTGTCCCGTCTCAAGATCTTTGCGAGAACCTTGCGGTTTTCTTTAAAGAAAAATTTGATCTTATCATTAAGGACCTAGTAGTCTCAACTGACTCTATCCCTCCCCCCGTTCTGAGACCGAGACCCCCAACGAATCAGCCAGTAGTACCATCTTTGGCCTCAAATGATCTTCTACTTGAGATCCCATCTCTCACGTATGAGGCTTTCTGTAAACTAGCCACAAAGATCTCCTCTGGGTCTCCCTTAGACCCTGTTCCACCTAAAATATGGAAGGAATTTGAGATGGAACTTCTCCCTTCCCTTCACTTAATCTGCAACCAATCTCTTGCAACTAGGACTGTTCCTGCCCAATGGAAGCGGGCATTAGTATCCCCTCTGTTAAAAAAGCCCTCTCTTGATCCGGACTGCTCTAAGAACTACCGTCCCATCTCCTTGCTGCCCTTCCCAGCTAAAATTGTCGAAAGCTGGGTCAGTAACATCCTCTCAAACCATCTGGAACTCTATCAACTACTTGACGTTGATCAATTTGGCTTCCGACCCACCCACGGAACCGAGACCGCCCTAATCACCGCTATGGACTAGCTTCAGAGATGTGCACACAGAAGGCAGGCAGCATTCTTGATCCTGCTTGATATGTCTGCCGCCTTTGATACTGTGAACCACGACATTTTGTTGAAGCGGTTGTATGAGGCGGGAGTAAGAGGATCGGCAGTGCGGTGGTTCCACTCATTTCTACAAGATAGGCAGCAGGCAGTGTCTATTCCCCCTTTTGAGTCAGCTTTCACTCTGATCTCGCATGGGGTACCTCAGGGCTCTGCAATCAGCCCTATTCTTTTTTATTTGTACCTAAGACCGTTGATCACGCTAATCAAAAGCTATAATATTAAAATTGTCAACTACGCCGACGACACGCAACTGATCCTCTCTCTTGAGGGCGAAGACTCCACCTCAGTTGAGACTTTCCACAACTGTTTGCGTGACACCTCTCGCTGGCTAAAGGACAACTCCCTCCAGTTCAACGCAGGGAAAACTGAGGTACTTTTTTGCGCTGGCACTAAGATCCCTCGGCCATTCCCTGTTAACTTCTGGCCCCCTGAAACTGTGACCACAGTGCGCCCAGTGGCTACAATTCGCAATCTTGTGGTTATGCTGAATCAGTCACTCAGTATGGAGACGCACGTTCAAAAGACTACTGCTTGTTGCTTTGCCGTCCTCCAATTACCTAAGGAAGGTACTGCCCCTCCTCCCCACTCATGCACGTGCCCAAGTGGTTAGATGTACCATCCTTAGTCGACTAGACTATTGCAATGCCCTATTGCTGGGATCCCCTGGGTTCTTGCTAGACAGACTCCAAAGAGTCCAATCAGCAGCTGCCAAACTGGCTCTGGGGCTTCCCAGAAGAGCAAACGGATCATCTTCATTGAGCAAACTCCACTGGCTACCGGTGAGGCAGAGAGTACAATTCAAAGCCCTATGTATAGCGTTCAGGGCGCTTCATGCAATTGGCCCTGCCTCCCTCCAATCCACATTTGCATGGTATACTCCAGCTAGGCAGCTTCGCTCTTCCGAAGCCAAGCTGGCAGTGGTTCTCAGATTCAAAAAGACCAGATCAGGAGGCAGATCCTTCGAGGTAGCAGCTGCCAAGCTCTGGAACACACTCCCATCTGAAATTAGGCACATCTCTGAACTTCTGCCCTTCAGGAGAAGGATTAAAACCTGGCTTTTCCCCAAGACAACTGTTTGATAATTCCCGCCCCTGCTGTTCTTACTTCCTGCCCCATCGGATTCAGTCAGCTCCAGGATGCCT
This sequence comes from Lissotriton helveticus, assembly GCF_964261635.1. NCBI lineage: Eukaryota > Metazoa > Chordata > Amphibia > Caudata > Salamandridae > Lissotriton > Lissotriton helveticus. Next base: position 104,677,305 of record NC_136070.1, on the reverse strand, counting down.
GCAATGGTGACAGTGCGCTTAACAAATGCCCAAATAAATAAATAAATAATAATACCATTGGCGTGTTGCTTATTTGATAAAGCCACAGCACAGCATCAATGGCCAATATCCAGCAGTGAAATGCTGCTGATACATATGTAGACAGAAGGGTGCAGAGGGATGAAATAATTGAGTTTCTGCTTGTCATGCCTTATTTATAGATAAAAACACTAACACTGAATGGCAGGTTGAGCAGAGACAAACGTTGTTACCCCAGCTGTGCATTGCCTCCTAATTTAGCGCTGTGTTCTACATGCACAGTACTGTGGGGCATATTATCAAGGGGGTTTCTCTCCGCTTTTTTGGCTTTAAAAGCCAAGAAAGAGGAGATAAAATTATCTCCCTATTACCTAGCTGTCGCTAACACCAGTTAGCGACAGCTAGTAGGAGATAGCGACCATCTTGGGCCCCACTTTGCATGTCAGTGATATTTATCACTAATTATATGCAAAGTGGGCGTGCCAAGATGTTAGCGACTGGAAACAGTCGCTAACATCGCTATCTCCTATTACCAACTTTTGGAGATATTCGCGATAAGCGCGAATATCTCCAAAAGCTAACACCTGCCCTGAGCAGTTCTTAGCCATGTTATCCAATGGGAGGTGGATAACATGGCTAAGAGCATTAGCTCGGTAATGCATGAATATCGCGGACTTTTCAGCGATATTCATGCATTGCGGCCGTTTTTTATCGCATTTGCGATAAACCTTGGTAATACCAAGGTTTATCTGCGATAAAAATCGCCGCAGCTTAGCGGTAAAATTTTGTCTCTAACCAAGCAATAGCGATAATTATCGCTATTGCTTGGTAATATGCCCCTGTGTTTCTTCATTAGTGTTATGGAATGTTCCACATTGTTACAGACTGTCATGTTATTTTTTAAACAATATCATTCATCAAGTAGGTGCTTTCACCCACTGATCTACTGTAACATTGACCGGGGATCAGTTATTGTGTAAGTGTCATATCCTCATCCCTTGAGCCTAAATTAAAATGGCCTGGGTCCTTTGTTCCAACCACTTGCCAAAATATGCATGCTATTATGTGTGAAACTAAATGACAAGCATTGGCAAAACCATTCGGTCTTGCCTTGGCAACAGGAGCAGCCTGTGCATGTAAGAGCGGAGGGGCAGTGGGGCGGGGTGGGGTGGGGTTTTGGAATTCAACAGACGAGAGAAAATAAAATAAATAATTTATTTTCCCTGGTCGTAATCTGTCGAAACCCCCCCCCACCCCGCCCAACGCTCTCACTTGCATGGGCCGCTCCTGCAAATTGGCAAGCTGGTTCAATGTATTTGATATTTTATTGCAATTATATGCAGAAAAAGATAAAGAAAAATAGAAAAGATGTTTTAACCTAAACATGACTGCTTCATGATTGCAAATAAAATATTACATTAAAAAAATTACAGCCTGGGATACCATTTCTTTGAAACAACAAGCATTTCAGTTGCACATGGATTTTATTATTATATTTATTAGTAGTAGCATTATTCTTATTCAAGGAGACAAGAATAAATAGCAACGTAGCCAAGTTATCAAATTGGAGATAGCTTACATTTTACAATATTATTTAAACGCCTAGTAGTATACACTTAAAAATGGGTGCAAACAGAATAAATAGGCAGTATTTAGAGGTAAAAAGAGAAACACATACAAATAAAAGACCACACTGTGAACTGCTTTGCAACTAGTGAAAAAAGATCTATTCTTAGACAGACGTAAATCGGGCACTCGCTTTATGCAGTCACTCTAAGTGAAAGAAACCAATTCCTAAAGTGGGCTGACCCATTGGCCCAGTCTGAATACTGTGGTGGGAAAAAGTGAAAGGTGAAAGACAGTTTAGAAAACCAATGGATGAAGCCTGCAGACCAAAAACCTCTCTATGTGTGTACATTATGTAAACAACAATAGGCAGTGAGACCTCTAAAGCTGTCTTGAAGGCCAGACATAAAATACATTTCGTTTACCTCTTACTTTTTAATAAATCACAGAGTCATGCAACATTGGGAACTTGCAGTTAGGATACTGCAAGTTTACCATGTTATTATAAATAGTTCAATAAATATTAGATGGTACAAAGTTACAGTAATCAATTTTTAAATTTATCAATAGTGACTTGGAAGATGGAAAGGTTTTGTGGGGTACTTAGTGTCAGGCTGGTTTTAGCTTGCTCTCCTGCTGCAGGAGTATGCATCAGCCTATCTATTCACCAGGCCCAGTTGAAATTTCCATAACACTGGCATAATTAGCATAATTTTGGAAATTTCCATAATTTCATGTTACTCTTGTTATGGGAGATTCCCGAAATTGTACTATTACGCCACATCACGTAATTGTGTGCCATTTGGAGTAAATAAATTACCACAAATGTACCATTCCCAGGGGAAAATAACAGCAAATGCATGGAAAAGACTTGAACGGTTGAATGTGAGCTATTGTTGCTTGAGAGATTTTGGGGCTTTTGTTTGCAGTATTTTTTAGTGTGAAATGCACCCTCGTTTCCAAAGTGGACGCAAGGATGTATTTTATACAAAAATACCAAATACCAGTTTTGAATTTTGCATATTGATTCATAATTGCACGTAATTTTGTTGAAATTTCATGTATTTGTACCAGAAACTAATTAAGTGAATTTTGCATAATTATTCATAATTGCACGTAATTTTTGTGAAATTTCATGTTTTCATACCAGAACGAATTATGTGAATTTTGCATAACCCTAATGTCCACCCTTGCATTTGCAGGTGCTCTCCATGGGTATGGTGCAGTGAGTGAAACTAGCTAAAGATACTGCTCTGAATGGGCTTCACGCTGGAAATGCTGTGCCCAGCAATGAAACCGCCCGCTCCAGTGTTGAGGATTTGCTGACAGATTGTTCCTGTCATTAGCACCCAGGATGTGCTTCCATTTAATAAATACACACATTCTCTCAGTTTCAATGAAAATAACTGGCCTAACTGCTTTTTACTAGGAGAGAACTGGCAAAGTGCTGCTCTCCCCTCAAGGACGTATGTTGTGTGCGTGATTGCGGGTGAGAGTCAGTGGCGGCTCCTCTGCTAAGGCGGAGGAGTGGTTTTCCCACTCCTAAGTGCACATTGACTGTTTGGTCGGCCCTCTCGGGCCACACAAAACAGTCATGCGCACTTCCCTGTTCTCAATAAAGCCTGGTAGAGAACCTCCCACTCCTCCAGGCCCTGGCTGAGCACTGTGTCACGCTCAGACCAATCACAACGCTGCGTTGTGATTGGCTTAGGGAAGGGAGTCTGGCTGACTGCTTCCTGTTCCTGGAGTTGGAGCCAGGAGAGCAGGAGCAGAGACATGGGACCCAGCAGCAATGTAAGTTTTAATTTTTTTTTTCCCATTGCGCCCTGCACCGCCCCCCTCCCATGCCGGGCACCGCTGGTGAGAGTGTGTGTATTTGACAAACGGTGTGTGTATGAGTGAATCTGTGTATATGTGTCTGTGAGTGAAAGTAAAGGTCAAATGGTCTGTGACGTTGCTTGTGCTATCGCTACCACTACCACAAGCATTTTGGTGAAACTTTGTCCATGTTGAAGGGGTTTATTACATTGCAGAGCAGCACTATGTAACATTACTTTACTTGGTGCACACTAATTCTAAAGGCACAGTTTGTCTGGCAGAATAAAGATTCTTTTTTCTTTCAATAACATATTATCCCTGATCGCTAATACTTCTTTTGGAAGGATATTTGTGATGGACAGTAGTTGTGCAGTGGCCATGTGTTTCAGAATAGGGCTAATTCGGACATTACACAAACTAAGGGGCCGATTATGATAGCGGTTTTTCCGCATCCTCCGGGCCGGCGGAAGCCACCGCTGGTCCAGAGGATGCGGAAAAACTGCTGCGGAGCCTCAAAAGACCCACCGCCATATTAGGATGGCGGTGGGTCTGGGATTCCGTCCGCAGCCTTTCCGCTGCGGTCGCCTTCCGACCGCGGCGGAAAAGCTCTAACATGGCTGGCGGTGTCTATCAGACACCGCCAGCCATATTAGGATGGTGTGAATGACATGCTTTTCCGCCGTGGAAAAGCATACGGAGTTTCACTTCGGGGGCCCGTTGCGGGACCCTGGATGAAGGGGGGTGTGGGGTGCACATGGGGGGTACCTATGCTACCCCCCTGCATTTGCGTGCACAAAGCAGCAGGCACCGCGCGGTGCCTGCCGCTTTGTGCATGCAATTGCGATGCATGCATTTTTAACATTGCGGTGGGTGCAGCTTGAAGCTGCACCCGCCGCAATGTTAAAGATAGAGGATGTGACCGCCAACCTGGCGGTCACATCCTAATCTGCTCGGAGGGAACGTCGCTGCCCATGCGGACGTTCCCTCCTCCTCAGGGGTCGCGGAAGGACTTGAGTCCTAATCGACCCCTAAGTTAGGAATGAGTGTGTTTTTGTTGTTGTTGTGAACACCCTCTCTTTTTCAAACTACAAAAAACAAATGCATTCAAGGCTCATTCTAAAAACATGAAGTATTAAATCTTTTCTCCAAGTCATTACTGTACATTTGATCTCATTTTTCTGGTGTTTGTGTGTTCACTGGCGAGATGCAGAAGAACGAGTCTCTCGACTAACAGAATTGTGTAAATATTCTTTGCAAAATGCCGTGTAGCAACAGCAAGAGTCCTCCCTATTTTTTGCCTCCCCATCTTTAAACAAAAGACTGCAAGGTAAACACAATACTTCTTGAACTGTCCTGTACTTACCTTTGCCTCTCGTCTGACAAACAATTTATTGATGTGTCACACCGATGTGGTGGTCCTGTGATTATGATACACTAATTACCAGGCTGAGAAAAAACTAGGAGCCAGGCTGGGACCACGCGTCTCATTTCACATATTTACACAGACCAATCACCAGTGGAGAGAAGGTTATAGGACTCTGTCCACTCATAGGTGAAAGGTGGTACAGCAGTGCCAGTTTGTGTTGAGATATCTTGGGTCCACAGGCCAATCTCTAAATCAGTTTATTGTAAATTATAAAACAAATGTTAAGACTGTTCTTCCCTAGTGAAAACTGAGTTGCCATTCCAGTGGCCAATTTCTTTGAAGGTTTTTTTCTTATCTACAAATGGCACCACCCTACCACTCCTAGTTTTAGCCACATATATATTTGTGAACATGTGCTCTGAAATTCACTATTGGAACTTACACTATTCTCTTTCTCAGAAACTGGGATTCATTCACTTAGTATTAGTGCGCTTTACTCACCCTTTGGATTTTTCACACCCCTAAGCGAATTGATGCCATAAGCCAGCACCACCACTGTCAAAACTGCTTCAGCATCATTGATCTACTCGGGCACGGACTGGTAACAATTACAAGTATTGATCTTGCTGCCACAGCATGGGTGAGGTCTAACATGGGTATGTGGCAGTATGGTAGCAAGTCTGCCATGGGTCCTGGTGCAAGCATGGAAAATGCCCCCTTTGACTGCTGTAGGGATTGTAAAGTACAGCAATTATCAGGGTTCAATGGGCCCATCGAGGCTCTGTGGCCTGGTGTAACTGAACCTTCTGCACTCATGGTAGCAACGCCCATGGTCCATGAAGCACACATGGAAGTGGGCCAGGGCGGCTCAACTCTGAAGTATGTGCAATGCAGGATTGCCTTGGGAACCAAGACACTGCTATGAACAGAGGCGGGGAGTGTATGGAACAAGGGAAGTCACAGCCTAGGAAATTCTAAACACAAGCAAACATGTCAAGATATGTGTTGCAGAGTGAAAGAGGTGGGCATGGCCGCAGAACCCACCACTAGCAGCCTTATGAGTAAGTGCCACTTACTTTTTGTTCAAGTTTACTTTCTTGCACTGAAGCTGAGGATTGGAACTGAGCTAGTGTGTTGCCTCCCCATTTTCTGGCTTCTCCTCAGTAACAGTGTACAGGGGTGGTTTCTCTCTCTCTCTCTCTCTCTCTCTCTCTCTCTCTCTCTCTTTCTCTCTTTCTCTTTCTCTTTCTCTTTCTCTATTTCTCTTTCTCTATTTCTCTTTCTCTTTCTCTTTCTCTTTCTCTCTCTCTCTCTTTCTCTTTCTCTCTCTCTCTCTCTATCTATCTATCTCTCTCCCTCTCTCTCCCTCTCTCTCTCTCCCTCCCTCTCTCTCTCTCCCTCTCTCTCTCTATCTCCCTCTCTCTTTCTCTTCCCTTTACTGCCCTCCTTCCCTCCCTCTCTCACCAGTTTTGGGCTGTTACTGTTCCTGTTTCTTGATTCATCTAGGCTAGGAGGTGAGGACAGAGGAGTACTACGGGAGTATGCTGGTGATGAGAGAATGATTGACAAGCTCAACTAAGCAGAGACGTCTGAGAGCATCATGTCACTGGGCTTCTCCCTGCTGCTTGGGATACCATGACATGTCACTAAGATGTCACTTGGCAAATGGGCCACCCACTGCCACTGAAATGTGGGCTCCCAGCAGCTGGATACGCGTCCGTCCTGCAGTTAGTGCTGCCTCTGACAGCAGACTCTTATTGAATTTAAAGTTGCCTGCACCCGCTCAGACAGGAACCACCCACTATAACCATGTATAACAATGTGAAATGTTCAGAGGTGTAACCATGACAACTGTCAACCTTCCTTCGACCCATCACCATTTGGAAGGGATGCTCACGTTGGAAGCAGCTAAATGCTGTCTGAGTCGTTCTTAGCACAATGACAAATATTTACTCTGGTTGGCACACAAAGAACATTTGCTGCTGAGCTCAGAGGAGGTCTGAACGATAACTATATGTAGCAACATTTTCCAGTGCCGGAATGCAGTAACAAGTAACGATTTGTGTTTGTCTGACCCTTGTTACATGACACTTGGCCGTGCAAGGGTTGTACGATGGAACCCCGCATTCGTTTGGCCTGCTAACTTTTGCAAAGCAGTCACTATCCTGACTTTGACGTTTCCGCACTTTACTTTACCACATAAGTCGTTATAACCCCTTGCTTTAGGGGGTGCTGGACTTTGGAATGGTAGAAATTACTATTCCAATTCCAGTCTACACAACAGTAGGGAAGGTATTGGACTTACAAATCCAAAACCAGTCCAACAACGTGCCCCCAGAAGCAAGTCGTTGTAACGACTTGAGTGGTAAAGTAACGCATGGTTACGTCACAGTAACAGAACTGTGTTGTAAAGGCATGTTCTTTTTGTGACTGCGGGATAAAGGATGTTTCCCACGTGTTAGTATCACCTGCTGGTGAAGGCTATACCATTCGGTAAAGACCCTTCATCCAAGTTATAGGCATGAGCTACAGGTGATGCCCTATAAAAAGAGAGATAGCCTTTACAACTTGTATGGCCTGAGGCAGAAGGGCTAAAAAGCTATTAGAGCATTCCACCAATTGGAGATGAAATGTTAAAAATTAAAGACGGGAAAACAATAAGACTTGGTATGTTGTATCAGAAGGTCTGTGGCTGCCATTACTGGCACTCAGCCATGCATGCATTGCATGCAATGCAGCTGTCAACATTTCAATGTTATAATTCAGGTTTCAAATCATCATTTATTTTGCAACACCAAAATCAAATATGTTAGTGTAAGTAATGATTGACATGTAAACCTTACCCACCCCAGAAGACTCAAGACTAGATGAATGAGGACCCCTTATAAAGTGACTAGATTCAGAGGGCTCCATAGTTGAGTGTGGCAACTAGAAGAGGGGGATTGAACCTTAGGTAAGTAAATGAATGGGGTCTCCCAGTTAGGGGTTGGTGCAACTTGCATAATTCCATGTAGCGTAATCATGCAGAATTACCCAAACATTCTACAAGATTCCACAGAATTACTTACTGCAAAAATGCCCCCTCACACCCAAAATGGACGGGAGCATGCATTTTTTGCAAAGGAACAGCTCTAAATGCAACTGAACATGAATAGCAATCTTGGGCATACCCTTGTGCTTCCTAAATATGTACATGGGGAAGGATTTTCCCCCAACTTACTTCCAGCATTTAGCACTAATTTCCTAGAAAACAGCGCTACATACAACAGAACATAAACAGCAGCATGAGCAGCCGTTCAAAGTCGCTAAATGTGCTCTCGCTGTAAGATTCTTTCCCCCAAAGTATCTTTAATTATACGAATAGGTGTAATCGTGTTATTATCGGCAATCAAAAGCTTTAAGGAGTAACATGGAATAGCAAAATCGACTCCAATTACTTCGACATAATTGCAATTCTATCCAGACCTAATCCCGGTAAAGTCAAGCATGTGGCAATCTCCGTAAAAATCTGCTGTCTTGGTCAATCCTGTTGCACATTCTGAGATTCCCAATGAAATAATGGTGACCAACAAAGCAATAAAATAACAATAACAAGTTAGGATAGTGCACAGGTTTGCTTGTGAGGTCTTCATGTTGATAAATACAATTTCAGGCCTTCAACAATGGCCATCAGCAGTGATTGCCTCTCCTGGTAATTATATGTTGCACCACCGTGACTTATAACCCAGTCTACTGTCTTGGTCAATCCTGTTGCACATTCTGAGATTCCCAATGGAATAATGATGACCAACAAAGCAATAAAATAACAATAACAAGTAAGGATAGTGCACAGGTTTTGCTTGGTGGCTGAAATTTCAATGGGGCAAGCACTGACGTCTGGGTCTTGAGTGGGCCAAGGCACAATTACGTTGTTGTTGTCACCTTGCTGTAAAAGAATTTGGAACAATTCATTAAGATTTTGCTATGAGTATGTTTGACTTGTTCTACACCTGACTTATTCCTGAATTCCTGTAGTAGGCCAAGAGTATTCCTGACTTACTCCTGGAATGTTCCTGGAATTCAGGAGTAAGTCATGAGTACTATAAGAGTAAGTCACAGCAAAAACCTTTTTAATTACTGCTCTTTTTGCTTGCAAACAAAATGTTTAGAGAATCCTAACTCATATTATGTTGCATTCGCAGACATTTGCAAGCTTTAGAGAGAAATCGATAAAAGAGCTCATGAATTTAGTAAAGGCTTATAGTGAATTTACGTTTTTATCATCTCGTGCCTCAAATGAGATTATTTTTAAATGTTGTACATTTTTGAATCATTGTAATATATTTGTTCAGTGAGATTTGTAAATGATACCTTCAAAGTGATTTATTTACGAGGTCGTTTGGAGAAATCTGTTTTTCCGCATTGTATTGCAAAAATTCAAAAGATCTACAATGACAATAAAGTAATGGATTGGTGTACTAATCTCGGGTCAAACCACACTGTGCAATGTTTGCATTTCATTTGTGATGCAATAGGAGTTTATTTAAGGGTTGCAACAGATGAACTAATCCGTCACAGCGCACACACAGCATTTGGCAGGCTTTGCCGAATCCCTGTCCATTAATTTTAATGAAGCAGGGATCCCGACTGCAAAATTCTCCTAATGCCTGCAAATGCAAGGATGGAGTTCTGCCAGGTACAACTGACCTCTGTTTCGCAGATTCCCAACACAGCACCCCTTCTCAGTTGAAGAGGCAGGAGCTGCCAAGTTCAAAAATTGTTCCTACTGTGAGTGAATTACTGAAACAAAGAGGAACAGTGCATCATCAGCAACAAGTGTGCGGATCACAGATAAAGCAATGCACATGTCGTATCAATGGCAGAGACACAGGGAGCGTGAGAACAGTGTGTGAATCACTCTTTCAGCGATACAACATGCACAGAGTTGGAGCGGAAACGTACTCTGCATGTAATGGACATGCAATCTGCTCTGAGTGCCCAACTGTACTGCTATCTGGATGCCTAATGCTGATTTTTGTTTTCATGAGCAAAAATGGATCATGCGTGTGTGACATGACATAGGCCTATCTCACAGATTGTAGTCTTGTTGGACCTGGAGGAGTGCCCAAAGCGATACCCTCATAGATGTGGATGCTACTGCCTTCACCAGGAGTTAAGCAGCACAAGTGCAGTGGTGGCAGCATACCGTGTAGTGATCTGGAGGAGGGAACATGTGCTTTCAACCTGTATCACTGAAATGAAGCCTCATTTACTGTTTAAAGTTCAGCTGCTGTGTGCTTAAACTCACCCTTGACCTACAGGTTTGAACTGTGCAGCGCAGAAGTGGTTTATCTGAGCTGGGAGTATGTGTGCCTGGGGAGAGTTCCATACCGGGACAATATAGCACTGACAGTGCTTGCATGGTGTTGCATGTACTATAAGTACATGTGCCCAAGATTGGTACAGTACCTGAAGGATGTACTGATGTGCAGTGTGTGCAGGTTATGTGCATCTGCTGGGTGTATGTGTACCTGTAAGTGGTACAATACATGTAGGGTGCAGTGCATGCCTTATAGGTAAAGTCAGACAGAAATCCCTGGAGAAATTAATGTATAGGGATACCTTAATTCTAGAGGACAGTATAGATGCCTAAGTTTAATATTAAACAATCTGGTCACGGACTAGTTTGTGATATTCACAGTTTTTTATTAAAAACGCATCATAGTTAAAATTTCAGTAGAAATTCAATTATACTGAAAGCATACAATAAAAAAACATACAATCAAAATGACAAATTTTCAAAAATTAGAAAACAGTTAAAAAAACAATTCAATCTGTGCAAATTCAACTGAACAACACAGTAAAAAGAGATACACAATTTCTAAATCATGAACATGCTATCATTATATAGAAAAGGATAGACAAAAGAAAAGAAAAGACCCCTCTATAGGAAAGGATATGGAATATAATCACAGATAAGGAGTGATTCAACAGCCTGTCCAATCATTTACTAGACACCCTGGTATTGCAATGTGCAAAATATCCACAGTTCTAGAGGCTTGAATTCATGGAGAAGTACAAAAGGCGTCAACGCGTTTCGGTGTTTAAGCCCATGAATGTGGCTACACCTTCATCAGGACGATATCGATAGGGGTCATCTGGTTCAATTGGTGGAAATCGATGCTGTGTGAGACAGAATTTATCAGTCAATATCGGTTATCACCTCTTTTTTTTAGGTATGATATTTCTAAAACCTGCCCTATGGTCGATGGTGGCATTTAATTACAATTCTATACATACGTATATATCACTTCGCCCTCTAAGCATGCTCTTTTAATTCAAGATCTCTCAGGCCAATGGCACCATTTCGTTCAATAAATGTATACGTCCAATTAAACATTAAAAACATATCTCGTTGTACACGGTTGGGTCACGTCCCTCTGTGACATTACACTATAGTCAATGACCAGTTCTTTTCACACTAGTTATAGCACAATTTTTAGGGACTACTGACCTTTATTTTGAGTACTGGACGACAGTCATGGTGTTGGTAAATTTTCACACAACTCCAAAGATTTCGATGTGGGAGGTTTTATTTTTGGACAATTCCAATCTATTAACAAAGTTTTATACATATATTAGTGACTCTTTTTATCATGAAATGGAAAAAGGTTTATCTGGGTGAGGGATAAGACATTACCATTGTGTTCAGTGGTACAGGTTTTATGTTCTTTTTTCCTGTCTATATTTCCTTTGGGTCTGGATTCCTTCGTTATGGGTTATTTTCTCCCTTTACTTCGTGCTGTACCCCCTGGTAAAGTACATAGGGATTTATTTTTAGAGTGCTGCATATTAAGATATCAGAGTCTAGGCTCCACCTCGTATTTGGAGTCCATACATACCTTTGATTTAAGGAGGGGTTACTTTCCCGTGGTTCGCCTATTGTTTCAGCTTCCTCACGTGTGCTCGATGACGATCAGTGGGCATTCGCATGTATCTGTGTGGGAAATTAATCACACTATTTATGCTAGTCAACAGGCATTGTAGATCTCCTAAATGTTTTTACACTAAACTCCTCTATTTACGTTCGCTACCTAATTACTGTTTCTTTTTTAAGCGTTGTTTTTGTCAGAGTCTAGCTTTTGTTTGTTTCTCTTTTTAACTTCTAACTTTAGCTATGCAATTCTATGTCATGCCACCCTGGTCGGCTTGCTTCGTAAACATTTTTAATCTATATACGTGTAAACCGCCTCTCCTTAAATCTCCCTTCATCTAAATATCTTTTCCCAATGGAATGTCCCCGACGGTATTGTTAACACGAGGGTGTTGTCCGGGTCTTATTTGTATAAATAAACGATCACGTATTCCTAACCTTACCGGGACATGTCTGGGTAATGGACGTCTCTTCTCCCCATGCCTTATAGGTGCCTGTGTGGCGTGTATGTGTTCCTATGAGTGGTACAGTACATAAAGGATACAATGCAGGGTAGTGCGCACCTGTTGAATGCAAGTGCTGGATGTTTGCGTGCCTCTTAATGGCGCAGTACATGGAGGATACAGTACAGTGGTGTAGCTAGACATATTGTCTCCTGGAGCGGTTATTGAGTTTGTCACCCGGTGCAGGTAAGGGGTGGGGTGGCTGTCAGCAAACAACTTGCTCTTGGGGGGAAGGTGGTAGTCGACAGATGACTTGCTTACCTCCGCTGCCCCAACCAAGAGTGCCACCCGGGGCGGACGCCCCCACCCACTCTAGCTACGCTACTGATACAGTACTATGCGGTGCGTATCTCCTGTATATATGCACTGGGTGTATGCATGTCTGTGTGGATTGCTGCATTCCTGTACACTGAGTGGGACACACACTGGGGAGGGAAAGACCAGGCCTCTCCTGTACACTTCAAAGGGTGCTCTTTGATTCAGTGAGGAGTCACAAGGAAGGGGCCTGAGCACTTCTCAGGTAGGAGATGGGACTGATAAGTGAATCATAAAGAGGAGGGCTGGGAGCCTTGGGCTGACCTTTTGATGTACATGTCACTGTGGTTGACATCCAGGGGCCACAATACAGAAAGTGTCCTGGGGCGCAATGTGCATGTGTGCCCACTCTGTGCGTTTCCAAGGCACTTTGGTATTACAGAAGGGGCGCAGATGCTTGTGCTGCCCCTTCTGTAATACAGTAAACTCTGGTCCACATGGAGCACCAAAGCTATCTTCAAAGTGTGTTACCTCATTTGCATGGGGTGTAGCCTCATGCAAATGAGGAAACCACTTTTCCTCTGTGCGCTATTTTGGACATAAGCGCAAAGACAAAGAAGCTGTCAAGACGAGCACTGAAAATTCATTGCAAAAAGGTGGCACACTGTCAATGCGCCCCCTGATGGCGGTTTTTTGGAAAGGACAAGGGGGACCCCTGGACCCCAAGACATCACCCTGCAGGCAGGTGCCGCCTGCACATTGAAACACGGAGCAACTTTGAAGGGGCTACTCCGTGTTTCACTTGAATGTGCTGCCCCCAGGGCAGCACAAGTTTGTGGCAGCCCTGGGGGCAGGGTATTCACTGTTATAAAGTGCACTGCCCTGTTTGCGCTTGATGCACCTACTAAAAAGGTACGCCCTGGCGCAAACAGGGAAAGTGCTCCATATATGCAATATGGCCAGAGATGTGAACTCTAGTCACTCCTATGACCTGTGTTGTGAGATTATCAGTTTCGGAGACCTCCCTGCTGTGACAGACAGTTTTTCAAGAGGAAGAGGGACAAAGGACCATGCATTTCAAAAGAAGCGGCACTCCAACATAAAGCCTCAGCGACTCAGCCCTAAAACATATTTGAAGCCTGGATATGGACTAAATGAAAGAGAATTTCAGTCCCCAAAAATAGTAACCTGCTGAGCAGCCAGACAGGCTGTGTGATGAGGGGAAGCTCTGCAAGACTTCTGACTGTGACCAGGACTGGGGACCAAGGCCTGCTAGTCTCACTGCTGGGTGAGGGGACAACACCCAGGAAATCCAAGACCATCTGCCCTGGAACCTGGAGCACCAGCGTCTGCCTGCTAGCCAACACCAGTGTGCCCTGTGAGAAAGAGTAAAGCATTGGAGGAAGCAAGGTCCAGTGGTGGTGCCCTGTCGAGTTGGACTCCCTGTGTGAGGTGTGAGGAAATGGATGCTGCAACAAATGGATCATTGCCCGTGTGCTGGACTGAGCCGATCATCCCTGTATGCCAGGTGACAGCTGCCGTGGAGACAGTTGTATGAAAGACTGCTGTGCAGTTAGGGCCAAAGCCTTATACGGTTGCAGTGCGGTGACCCTGTATGTCAAGTGGGGTCGCTGTGATAAAGTATTCCATGCAGTAAGGCCTGAAGCCTTGCATGGTATCGGTGTGGGGACCGCGTATGTCAGGAAGAGCCATTGTTGTAAAGACTGCCATACCGTAAGGGCAGAAGCCTTGTGCAGTAGTGGTGTGGCAACCTCATATGCCAGGAGGGGCCACGATGGACAACTTTGCCATGTGGACTCGGCTGCAGCCCGTGGACAGTAAGCGGTGGGGACCCTGTGCATCAGAGGAGTTCATCAGAATCACCAAGGCCTACAACTTGTTCTCTTCCGTTGGATAAGGGAGGACACTGTGGGAGGACCGTTAGCCATGCTTGGAACCAAGAACAGGATCATCATAGCCAACCCCCATCTGGAGCATGTGAGGCAGGAGAAGCTGCAGGAAACCCACAATCGCTGCAGGAGCGCAACCTTGAGAGAGAGAGCCTGTGTCTGCCAAGTGCAGCCCCTGAATTCATGCACAGCCCACTCAAATGATTTAGGCTGGAGCTGCTGCGAGCTCCCGCAGATGGTGTTCACTCCAGGACACCGAACGCTTCCCTTTTGCCAGTGCAGGTAAGACTTTTTTGGGGCCTGATGGCCCCGGGGGAACTTGCCGCTAAATTGAGCACTCTGAGTTTAAATCAGGATTGTAGCTGACTCGGACTACTAGTGAGGTGTACCTTGGATGTTACCAATAGTGAATGTGGAGTAACCACGATCACTAAAGCAAGGAGTGAGTGGGACAGGGAGTCGCAAATCAATCAGCATTTGTAAATACATGCACTGTCACCTGGGGGTATCTTGGCGGTGAGGTGCATGGTCTCCTTCGAAAAGCCAGGTATGGAAAAAATGGTGGTAAGAGGAAAGAAACAAGCAGAGATAGTCAAAACAGAGTGCAGAAAAACAAGTGAGTAGAAGAGGACAAAACAGAGGTCAGAAAAACTAGCAGAAAAGGGAAAACTGAGGGCAGAAAAATTAACATGAAAGGCAAAACAGAGGGCAGAAAATGTGAAAAAGAGGGAAGAAAAACAAGCAGAAAGGGAAAAACAGAGGGCAGAAAAGGCAAAACAGAGTTGAAGAGGGAAAACAAAGGGCAGAAAAACAAGCTGATAAGGGCAAAAAAACAGAGGGAAGAAAAAACAAACAGAAAAGTAAATCCAGTGTGCAGAAATACATGCAGAAAAGGCAAAACAGGGCTGAAGCGGGCAAAACAGAGGGCAGGAAAACGAGCAGTAAAGCAAAACCAAGGACAGAAAAATTACCAGAAAAGAAAAAACTGAGCAGAAGAGGGCAAAAAAAAGGCAGAAAAACCAGTGGAAAAGAAAAAATGAAGGTTCAGAAAAACAAGCAGGAAACAAAGGGCAGAAAAGTGAGCAGAAAAGGCAAAACAGAGCAAGAAATGAGCAGAGGAGGCAAAAACAGGTAGTAGCAGATAGACAGACAGCAGAGGGTAGCGGACTGTGGGCAAGCTGGACAGGAAAACTGTCTCGGGGGAGCATGCACGAGGGCCAGAGAGACACTAGAGCCCCACCCTCAAGATAGGACTGTGTAGTTGTTTGTGAAGGTGGTATTCTTCCTTTCTGTGGTTAGCGGTTGAAATAAAACACTTCTCTTGTCATAAGTATTTGGCTGGACAATGATTTATTGCTGCTATATGCATTTTGAATTATGAGCCGGTGTTTTCTAATCTTTGCCCACACCTCCCCATGGGCTCCTTTGGACTGTTTGACGAGGTCTACCACTGAGAGTTATGTGCAGAAGGGGTACATGACCCATTTGCTCAGAATCCAAAGTAGGCCGGGACCTGGGACATCAGGAGTAAAAATCCTCAAACACCACGGTTGGGCCCTGTAGAAAAGGAAAAAACAAAAGGCAGAAAAACTGGCAGAAAAAGTCAAACGAAGGGCTGAAAAAATTTGCAGAAAAAAGGGTAAACAAAGGGCACAAAAACAAGCATATAAGGTAAAACAGAGGGCAGAAAAACAAGAAATAAAATTCAAAACTGAGGGCAAGAAAACAAAAAGCAAGGGCAAAACAGAGGGCAGAAAAGGCAAAACAGAGCCAAAGAGGGCAGAAAAACTAGCAGAAGTGGCAAAGAAGAGGGCAGATAAAATGAGCAGAAGGTAAAGCATAGCAGAAGAGGACAAAACAGAGGGCAGAAAAACAAGCTGAAAAGGCCAAACAGTGGGCAGAAAAACAAGCAGTAAAAGGCAAAACAGAAGGTAGAAAGGGGAAAACAAACAGAAGGGGCAAAACAGAGGGCATAACAATTAGAAGAAAAGCAAAAAGGAAGGCAGAAAAATTTAGCAGAAAAAAAGGCAAAACAAAGGGCAGAAAAACAAGCAGAAAGGTACAACAGAGGGCAGAAAAACTTGCCGATAAATGTGAAACTGAGGGCAGAAAAACAAAAAGAAAGGGCAAAACAGATGGCAGAAAAAAAAGCAGAAATGGGAAAGAAGAGGGCAGAAAAATGAGCAGAGAGGTAAAGCAGAGCAGCAGAGGATAAAACAGAGGGCAGACAAACGAGCTGAAAAGACCAAACAGAGGGCAGAAAAACAAGCAGAAAAAGGAAAAACGGAAGGTAAAAGCGGGCAAAATAGAGGGCAAAAAAAATAGCAGAAAAGGCAAAACAGAGCAGAAGGGGCAAAACAGAGGGCAGAAAGACAAGCAGAAAAGGCAAAACAGAGGGCAAAAAACCAAGCAGGAAAGTCAAAATAGAGCACAGAAAACCAAGAAGAAAAAGGTGAAACAGAGGGAAGATAAACAAGCAGAACAGGCAGAACAGTGGGCAGAAAAACAAGCGGAAAAGGTAAAACAGAGCGGAAGCAAGCAAAACAGAGGGCAGTAAAACGAGAAGAAAAGACAAAACAGAGGTCAGAAAGATTACCAGAAAAGACAAAACAGAGCAAAACAGAGGACAGAAAAAAAGCAGAAAAGGAAAAATGGAGAGCAGAAAAACAAGCAGGAAAGGCAAAACAGAGGGCAGAAAAATGAGCGGAAAAGGCAAAACAGAGCAAGAAACGAGCAGAGGAGCCAAAAACGGTTGGCTGCAGATAGAGAGACAGCAGAGTTTAGCAGACTGTGGGAAAACTGTTTCAGGGGGAGCTGGCACGAGCTGGCACGAGGCCCATAGAGACACTTGAGCTCCACCCTCAAGGTAGGACTGTGTAGTTGTTTGTGAATGTGGTATTCTTCCTTTGTGTGATTAAGGGTAGAAATAAAAAAACTTCTCTTTTGTCAAATAAGTCAGTATTTGGCTGGACATTGATTTACTGCTGCTACATGCATTTTGAATTATGAGCCTGGTTTTTCTAATCTGTACCCAAACCTCTTCCCGGTGCAGGCATGGAAAGCCTTGGACTGTTTGACGAGGTCTACCACTGAGAGTCAAGTGCAGATGGAGTACTTGGCCCAGTTGCTCAGAATCCAAAGTAGGCCTGGCCCTGGGCCATCAGGAGTAAAAACCTCAACCTGACTCACAGAGACTCAACAAGTGAATGATTCACTGAAAAGTAAACCCACAAACAGTCTTTAGAGTGGAGACAAATGATGTCCAGAGGGGTGAACATGGTCTATACAAATAAGATAACATAACTGAGTAATAGGAGGGTCCTTGGAGAAGACAAGATCTTGAGCTTTTAATTGTCTAACCATCCATTGAGGAACCTCTAAGGGGACAGGGCTTTGGAGAGGGTGTTTTGTCGAGCACTGCTATGGCTAATCAGTGTAAAATTGCTTGTGCTCTTTCCCTAAAACATGGTAACATTGGCTTGCACCCAACTGGCACATTTAACTTACTTGTAGGAGTAATGTGGTACTATATGTGCCCAGGGCCTGTAAAATAAAGGCTACTAGTGGGCCTGCGGGGCTGGGTGTGCCACCTACTAAACTTATTCTAAGAAACAGTGGTCCCTATTATTGGAAGCAATGGTCCGTGAAGACAATGATCATACACTTAATAGGTGAAATGACTTTTGTCCAGCCGGACAAGAAATGTATTTTCAATTAATTAGAGGAATACTTTAAGAGAATGGGAGAACCATTCAGTGTCAAGCGGGTACAGCCGTGACCCATACAATACAAGACAAGACAACAAAAAACTGGTGGCCAATAAGGCAAGGCAAAAATTGCATCTGTATACTATTAGTCAGTTATTACAGATTTTAAATTTCATTACATCACGCCACTGCAATAAATAATTCTGTCATATATTGCATTTGGGGGTTCAAAAGGTCGACGACGGATCCGCCTGTTGCCATTGCTGTTGCGGTGCACAAATTCAGCCATTGAGCCGTTTGTTATCTGAGCCCTTGAGCTCCACTTTCATCTAAACGGAAATTCGTCCTCCTTGCAGTATACACTGCGTGATGAGAGGTTAATCGCCCTCTGAGATGCCACATATATTATTATGCTCATGAAGAAACCAATCACTATTGTGACTAAAGGCATAGTGTAAATAATGGTTTAGACAACAATTGTCATTCCTTGTCCTGATGATGATGCCTAGATCTCAATAAGGCATCGAAACGTCGTCGACCTTTTGAACCCCCAAATGCAATATATGACACAATTATTTATTGCAGTGGCGTGATGTAATGAAATTTAAAATCTGTAATAACTGACTAATAGTATACAGATGCAATTTTTGCCTTGCCTTATTGGCCACCAGTTTTTTGTTGTCTTGTCTTGTATTGTATGGGTCACGGCTGTGCCCGCTTGACACTGAATGGTTCTCCCATTCTCTTAAAGTATTCCTCTAATTAATTGAAAATAAATTTCTTGTCCGGCTGGACAAAAGTCATTTCACCTATTAAGTGTAAGTGGTACTTTCTTAACACGTGTGCTAAATCTATTTGGAGGTACCATTGAACCAATAGAAGAGATAGAATGATGCGCACAAGAATCCATATCAGAATTGCATTTTTTAACTATTGCAACATGATTTAAATTCCATATCTTACCATTTTCCAACTTCACAGAATTGCTAAAACATTTGATAACCTTCATGGGACAAGAGTATTTAGACCAGGACGAAGAACCTACTGGAGCTCTGACCTTTACTTCATCCCCAACTTCAACTCTTCCTTCTTTTACCCTTTTCCTTTCATCAAAACACAACTTATTTTTTTGACGGAGTTTTATCTCCCTTAGTCTCCATTCACCAACACCATTATCTTTCACCCCTTTGCCCCAGAACATCCATGCCGGACTCAAACTGGTATTTGGAGTTCTTCCTTTAAACAATTCAAACAGAGTTTTCATAGTAGACATCTCTGGTGAAAACCTATGCGCCAGAATACACTTTTGCAATTCCTCCTTCCAATCTAACGCATTAACCCTAGAAAGTTGAATATTCTCCTTTATAAACAGAAGATCTTTTATGTTGAATGCCACAAGATAACAAAAAATCTGACATCATACTAGAGCAAAACTGAGGACCA
Organism: Lissotriton helveticus; assembly: GCF_964261635.1. Lineage (NCBI taxonomy): Eukaryota > Metazoa > Chordata > Amphibia > Caudata > Salamandridae > Lissotriton > Lissotriton helveticus. The sequence goes on along the minus strand of NC_136070.1, from coordinate 104,657,806 downwards.
TTATCTGACAACAGAGATTTCGGAAAACCCTCTCTTTTAAAAATTTCCTTTAAAAAATCAATGACACATGAGGAGGTTACCTCTGAAACAGAAGAGATCTCAACCCACCTTGAATAGAGATCAATCACAACTATCAAATAAGGAGTTCGATGTTCACCTGAAAGTGGACCCACAATATCAATAGCTATATCCTCCCAAGGTCCATAAGGAAGATTACGGCAAATCATGGGAGCAGTACGAGAAACAAAAATTTTATCACTTACTTTACAATGCAAACATTCCCGCACCTCCCTTTCAATTTCCAAATCCATCCCTGGCCACCAAAAAGAACAACGAATCCTTTCCTTCGTTTTTACAATTCCCATATGGCCTTGATGTGCCTCTTCAATCAACCTTTTCCTCAAAGAACTCGGTGGAATTAACTTGGAACCCCTTAAAAGGACACCGTTCTCCACAGACAACTCATTCTTGATTAAATGCCACACTTTAGATAAAACTTTGTCAAAATCAGAATTGCTTGTAACAGAAGCAATTACACTTTTAATCTCACAATCTTTACCACACTCCTCCAACCATTCTTCTTCAAGTATGACACCTGAGGTAATTTCACAAACATTTACCTCACTTTCAAAGTCCACTTCCTCATAAACAACTTCATGAGAGTCATCAACAAGACGTGAAAGACAATCTGCAGATACATTCTCCACACCTGGTATATAGTCAATTTCAAAACAGAATTCTTGAAAACTAATCACCCATCTTCTGATCCTTGAAGAAACATTATCCAAACCTTTCACCATGAAAATCTCTCTTAGAGGTTTATGCTCAGTACAAACCTTAAATTTCTGACCCCACAGAAAATTCCTGAACTTCTTTAAAGCCCAAAATATGGCCAAGGCTTCTTTCTCAATGACCGAATAATTCAGTTCGGCACCTCTCAAAGTCCTTGAAGCACAGGCAATAAGCTTCTCTTGTCCATTCCTTCTTTGCCTCAAAACTGCCCCCAAACCCTTAGGACTTGCATCTGTGATAACATAAGTCTCTTCAAAAGGAACAAAAGCTTGCAAATCTGGAGCGGCAACCAAATCTCTCTTGATGTCCTCAAACTCACTTTGACACACATCCGACCACTTAAATTCCTTGTTTTTTCCCAAAAGATCCCTTAATCCACCAGATTTACTTGCTAAATTTACGATGAACTTTCCATAATATTCCACCATTCCAAGAAAAGAAACAACCTCCTCCTTATTCTTTGGTGATACCAGATTCTTAATAGTATCAACCAACTCTTTCTTAGGTGAAATACCAACCGCTGATATACAATGACCTAAATAATTCACCTCAGAGACAGAAAACTTACATTTCTCAAATTTTAAAGTCAAACCAGCATTTTCTAATCTTTTAAGAACCATCCTTAAAATTCTATCATGCTCTTCTTGATTCACACCATAAATCAACAAGTCATCTTGATAGCATTTTACATTTTTTATACCTTTCAAAATGGATGCCATAACACGTTGAAAAACCGACGCAGCAGACACAAGACCAAACGGCATTCTCTTATACTTGAAAACACCCATCGGAGTGATAAACGCCGTAAGATCTTGTGAATCCTGCGTCAATTCAATTTGATGATATGCTTGAGTTAAATCAAGCGTTGTAAAAATACTTGCTTCACCTAAAGATGATAATATTTCATCTATATTAGGCAAAGGAACAATTGGAGCCAACCATTCAGTTGCCTCAACAGAAGTAATTATATCTTGTTCCTGTAATTTTTTTCAATTCTTGTTCAACTTTTTCCTGAATAGCTATTGGAATCCTCCTAACCTTAGCAACCACAGGAACAGCATCCTTTCTTAACTTTATACAATGCTTATAGCCTTTAAGACAACCCAAAACAGATTGAAAGAGTTTGGGAAACTCCTCCAAAAAAGAGTAATCTTTTGATACAATCTCCTGAATTTGGATCTGTGGATTAGAATTTGGATTAAGAATGACTCCCAACAGACGTTGATGTGGCCACCCAATTAAACAATCACCAACTTTGGAAACATAAACCTTCCCAACAATGATTCTTTCCTTAAATTCAATGGTAGCATTGAAATAACCCATCATGCTTATAGGGGCACCACCGTAACCTCCTGCACTTACATCCATTTTGATTAATTTGTTCTTTTCCTTTAAACATTTCTCATAAAACTCTTTAGATACAATTGTTATACGTGCACAAGAATCACATTTCATTTCCAGTTCAATACCTTCAATCTAAACTAATCCAGTTGGATAATCCTTTTCTTCCTTGTCCTTCACTTGACATATAATTTCTTTGATTTCTTTAGTAACAATCTTTTTTTCCTTAGATTTACAAAATTTTACAAAATGACCCTTTTTCCCACACCCATGACAGAGAAAACTCATCGCAGGACAGAACTTTGAATTTGCCTTATGACCAGATTTTCCACATCTATAACATGTTACAGCTGGCAAGGAAGCCTCCTCTTTTCCTTTATCATTTACAGAGGCCTTATTTTCTTTCACCTCCTTTATCTGTGAAACATCTTCCTTCACTCCTAACTTTTCTACCTTTTCCTCAGACCTCCCTTTGTCATGTTTTAATTCATCAACACACTTGATCATGTGTTCAACCCTCTTGGCTATACTTACAACTTCCTCAAGAGGTGGTTCATCCTTGAGCCATAATTCTTCTCTAATGTTATCCTCTCTACATTTCAACAGTAGCTGATCCCTCAAACGTTCCTCGTTGGCAGGACCAAACTTGCAAGTAGAACATAATTTTCTCAAAGCAGTTAAGTATTCCTCAACTGACTCTTCTTTACCTTGTTCCCTTCTACCAAAATGATATCTCTCCATAATGGTACTTACACAAGGTAAATAATGTTTGTCTAGTTGTAACAAACAAACCTCGTATTCATCCAAACCCCTCTGTTCTTGATGAGACAAAGCAGGCAAATTTTCTAGAACTTCTTGCCCTTCCCCACCAAGACAATGCATTAATAAAGAATATTTTCTTTCCGCACTTAGATTTGCGCCACAAACTCTAGCATAATGCGCAAAAATCTTTTTCCATTTACTCCATTTTACCTTTGGTTCACCAGGATCACTCAAAAAGAAGGGAGGAGTTGTTACCTTCTGCATTTCTAAATTTAAATAGATTTATAATTAAATGCGGAAAGCAAGATCTCAAATATCTTTTCCCTCAAAATGCCTTTAAACTAGAATAAAATTCTTATCTTCCTTAGCAAGTTATTAGATATTACACACTAATACCCATAGCATAGACATATTTCTTCTCCTCAAACGAAATGAAAACAAACATTCATGGTACATGAAGAAAACAAAAATATGATGTGGTAATTTCCTTTTCCTTGAGTTACCACAAGTATTTTCCTTCCTGGTTTGCTCAAATCCATATGACTTTGTTACATTTTGAAGTAACACTACCACACAAATGAATATGCACTCGCGTAAACTACACAAAAGGTTCAGTCAGTTCAAAGGTGACGTTTTATTGTGAGCACGAAGAGAAACTGCCGCTTGAGATCTCACAATGACTCATCCGTGCCATTCGAACTTCCGCTTGAGATCTCACGATGACTCATGCATGCCCTTCGCCGACACCCGTTCCACGTTCTACAACGTCATCACTCTTGAAATATGCCGACGAAGGAAGAGCTCGTCTCACAGGTTTACCGTTCAGCTCAAGAAGAAAACGGTAACAGAAACCAAAGTTTCCAATGCTTTTAACTCAACAGAATTTTCTTCTTCCGAATAACACTGTATTTTCGCACCTTCGCTTTCATACCTTCCCAACACAAACTTTTAAACAGCCGCAGGAGAAGTCACAATTATGATTTCTTAATGAAACTAAAATTATAAACCTCTCTTTGTACTTTTCTGCCGCTGGGGAAGGAAGATGATTTTTCCTCACTTCAAAATTATCGTAATCTTTCCTATATCCTTCAGAAGTCTTCCTCTAATTTATCCAACTGCCGCTGGAGAAACCCTTTAATCTCCCATTTAAATTATCTGCCGCTGGGGAAGCACAAAGTCATTATAGATGACAATAATGAACGTCGTAATACTCTAACTCCTTATGTAGATTTAATTAATGTCAATCTTCATTCCAATTTCTCACATAGTCTAAAAATAGCTCAACAAACGTGTCAAACTACTTAGCTTGATGTTAGGGTGTTCTTCTTCTATCTTTTCACTTCGTATCCCGTCCTCGTCGCCAATGAAAAGTTGCAAATAAACGTGAAAGTAAGATGTTGGTTTAAGATAGGTTTATTCTTAACACCCCAACCATCAGCTACCAGGCAGCAACTGAATACACAGGAATACACATCATCTCAACATTCTAAGTTCCATAGAACAGACCTATGATAGATATAAAGAGAATACTACACACACCTCTTGCAGTTAGTCTGGAGCCAGGGCCAGGATGGGAGGGCATCTGTGCACCTCAAAAGCATGCATCTGGAACATTCTACCCCCTTCAAAGACACACACACACATATATATATATATATATATATATATATATATATATATATATATATATACCACGTAACTCCTCCTCGAATCTCACGGCGTCTCAGACCCAGCACGGCCTCGCACGCACGCCAGCAAACAAAGGGAGACGGACCACAGTATTTCAGCATCAGAAGGATTTTATTCGATGCACAGAGCAGCTACGCGTTTCTGGCAAGTTATGCCCTTGATCACGCCGCAACATGCATATAGGACAGAATGCTATTATTAAATGCAGTGTTAGAAGGGAACACCCCCTCACAGTGACGTAATGTGTCATGTGACATGTGACATAAATAAAAAGTGAAAAGTGAAAACATACTGCCACTGGTAGTTCCATTAATCACAAAATGGCACCAATTTGTATTACCGGATAAATCCAGGATTACTATTTGTATACTGCAATAGGAGAATACATAACTTAACTACAAATATACGTCAAACTATAGAACAAACTCTAACTCTATAAATACAGAGTTCTCATAAGACATATTAGTTGTAAACATATACAGTGTAATATACAATGTGCCTATATGATCACAAATCAGTGACAGACAGTAAAGTGCTATGTGAGGGTGAAATAAAGTTAAAACAGCAGGGGAAGAAAGCACAAGAAGAGAAATAAAGATATATAAGTGCAATACCATTCATTATGCAAGGGACAAAATATCATGACATAAAGAAGTTTCACGGGTCCCTGGAAACATTTAAATATACAAAATTTTATGAACATGATTGATCACTTTGTAATAAATAGCATAAAATAGTATCAAAATTGTGTTAAAACCCAATAAATACACCTAAAACTCCATCCAATCATATATATACACACATATAAAACTATACATACGTATATATAAAAGGAGAATGAAGCCTGTAACTAATTTAATATTATATATTTTCAAATCAGGCCCAATCAAAGTAGAAAAATAGAAAAATAGAAGTATATATAGATAAACATATAAAAAAATATATCAATATCTATATAAAATTACATATACATCAAGGACTAATTTACAAACAGAACTACTCCTTATATTCTAGGATTATACGAATCAAAGAATTAGTCAAAGAATTCATCAAAAAGTTCATCAAAACATTAATATTCCAGATATTATGATTCATACAGTGTGAGGCAGCTACTAGGTCCGGCCTCAACCTTGAAATAGGGAACCTAACTAAGAGGGAGTGAATGTAGTCTACCGGACACTAGTAACCTGCAGAAGCCAAGATTGTTTAATACACAAGGGGGATATCACAAAAAATGATGCATTTCATCAATGTTGTTCAATCCATTCGGCCAACGGGTATCTAATTCTAAAATCATCATATATATATATATTGTTGCACAAATGTTGGAGCACTCATCTGTTTGTTTATATCCATTTTATTTGCACTTCATAGACGCGTTTCGGCACTCAATGTAATTAGCACATTAGCAAAACAGCAATGTTAGTCTAAAAGCACATTCCCTTTATAAGACAGTTCATCGATAAAGAAAGCAGACTGTCAGTGATGTCATCAGTGATGTCACTGGCCATGTCATGAGTGATGTAATATGTGAGGACACAAGCCATGTATTGTGGGGGCGCGAGTTATAGTTAGCTCAGCTAACTATAACTGCCAAATTTATCTGGTTTTGTGTGTGTGAAATCTGAGCCTAACTATAACATGCTTGTAACGTTTTATTTTCTCAGTGAATTTCCAAGGATTTTTTGTTATTCTTTTTCCTAATTATATTGGCCTCATAATGTTTGGCTTTTTTCAGTGAATTTCTAAGGTTTTCTAAAAAAAAAGCCAATGTGGATCCTTCTTGCTGGTCGAATTTTTGCCCTATCTCCCTCCTCTCAGTCTTTTCCAAATCTTGGAAAAGCATGTCAACGCCCAACTCTCAACATTCATTGAGACTCAGTTGCTTCTTCATCCCTCACAGTATGGATTCAAGGCTGTGCACAGCACTGAGTCTGTCCTTCTCAATGTAACAGAATGTCTCAGACAGCAGCTGGACTGAGGAGGCACTGCCGCACTCATTCTGCATGATCTGAGCGTGGCTTTCGACACAATGTCTCTTAATATCCTTGCTGGCAGACTAGGGTATTCATACCTTGAAGACTCAGCCTTGAGGTGGCTTGTCTCCGTCCAAAAGGACTGTACTTTTCAGGTCTCTTCGGCCAATGCGAGATCCAAGCCTCTAGCCCTGACTTCTGGTGTCCCACAAGGTTCTATTCTGAGCCCTTTGCTTTTTAACATCTACGTCTGCCCATTGGTAGACTTAATGGAGAATTGTGGGCTTACCCTTTTTTCTTAGGCTGATAATGCCCAGATTAACTTCTCTTTATCATCAGCTCAGCACTGTGACCCGTCTTTGCTGAACCTGAATCTAAGGAAAATTTCCTTATGGATGAATAAACACGCTCTAAGGCTTAATGGTGACAAAACTGAGGTTCTGGTTCTGGGTAACAACTCCGCTCTCTGGGTCCCAAGACACTGCCCGGAAACCTTAGGTCCTCTGCCGAACCCATCTACTAAGTTTAAAAATCTGGGCTTTATTATCGATGATAAATTCTCATTGAAACCACAAGTGATTAAGGTCACTGACACCTTCTTTTCAGTCCTTAAATGGCTGAAAAAGATTATTTGGCTAATTCCCTTAGCAGCTGAAAGGACTGTTATTCAGGTGCTGGTCATATCCAGATTCGATTTTGGCAATGTGCTGTACCTGGGTGCGGATAAGACCTCAATACACTGCTTGCAGATTGTTCTAAATGCAGCTGCTCGTATGCTTTTTCAATTACCTAAGTATGCTTCAGTCTACCATGTGCTTCAGGAACTCCATTGGCTCAAGATCGCTAAACGCATTGAGTTTCAGGCATTGTGCTATACGTTCAAGGCCAAACAAGGCTTAGCATCCGCCACATTCAGGAACTGATAACTCCCTACTTGCCTAATCGACCCTTGATATCATAGAGTCATGCTTTGTTTTCAGTGTCAAGGTTCCGTCTAACCCACATAAAGGACCGCTCCTTTGCCTATCTGGGTCCTACACTGTGGAATTCTCTGCCTGACTATCTTAGACACTGCAATTTAATACTTGCCTTTCTCAAGCATTTGAAGACTTGGCTATTCTAGATTCTTGTCCTGGGAGACCATATCTGCTTCTATCCTGTACCGGGAACCAACCCCCTCCCACGTCCACCCCCCCCAGGTGTAGCTACGCACATCACAAAACTCTCAAATAAATGCATAAGTAAAATGTAGGCAGAATATGGATTTCTTTAATGATAAACTACAGTTTGATGGTGCCAAAGTGAAGGGGCTAATCGGACCCAATCGTAAGAGAGTACAAAGGTGTTAATGTAACACCATCAGGAATGCTTGGGGGAAAGAGCAGTGCTCTAAAGAAAATGGTGAAGTGGATGATACAATAAGCATTATACTTGAGCAGGAAGGGTGGGGGGGTACGTCTACAATGATTCCACTGTTGGCAAGCTCCTCTCCTACAGAAGACTAGCAGTTCTGCTGATGACCATTGGACTGGAAGAAAATCCCCAAGGGTCTAAAGATCTTTTAGCAAGCACACATGAGGTTAATGGAAAGTACGTTCATTAACTTACAACTTGGTGTCCCTTCAAGCTATATTTTTCATACTTTCCACTACTAAAGAGAACCTCGTAGCTGCTGCTGTATACACAGGATGCAGTGATAACTAATGATTGCTAGCCTCCCAGGGAGTACCTGGCTCTATTCTTTCACTTATAGAAAAATAGTGGCTGGAATAGGCCATGTGTCCGCGACTTTAGCCATGATTATACAAACTCTGGTTAAAACCAGGTTAAAGACCGGTGACACAGTTCAGGCAAATGCCACTAATGTAAGACCTAATGCAATACTGCGAGGTGAACGTCATGAGTCTACAAAAATATGTTTTTCAACTGAAGCTCAGATATCGAAGAAAGTGCCGTCATATGCAGCTAATGCCATCAAGGGAGAAAATGAAGGGAACAGCCAGGACACATGGGGGCCTGAGGACGGATACTCCTTTAGAAAGTTGTTTAATGGACAAGGCCTGAATTTGTTAAACTTTTGAATATAAATCGATTCCAGAGATGAACAACTATAGAGGATGAAATGCCTATTGCAACTACTACATCATCCACCTCGTTTATCAAATAATCATGCTGGGCATTTCTAAGAGGGCTGCTACCCGTGGAATTAAACCTGAGATGCGACCAGAACACTCATCGAAAAGACATCATACTAGGCAGAGGACCAAAGGACATCAAAAATAACCATGAATACTGAAGGAAGTCCCTTGTCCACTGACGTCTGCAGCCTCGAGTACTGGAGTTGAACATAATCCAGTTTTACCATAAATAGAAACATAGAGAGTGGCCTATACCCTTGTAATAGGGCACATAGTGGCGCTGCCACCCACAACTTCAAGACTAAGCCTCAGCACCATTTTCTGGGGGAAACTCTTATGCCCCACTCCCCTCCTGGTGCCAAGAGGCCCATCTCTAGGTACCCCGAGCCATCTTATGCATCCACTTGACTGTACGCCACAGTCCACTGTTTATATTTAGCTCAATGTCCTTTTACTTATTCTCCATATAACCCTGCGCAAATGTAACTATGCACTGCTTAAACAATATCTATAGATATATGTGCTGTTTCTACCTAAAAAATGTATCAGGTACTGATCACAATGCCTTCATGCATTTCGTTGACGTTCTGCCATTATGTCTTGATGCCTACCCCAATATGCACTGCTACTATGCGTTTCTAAAACAATGATCTATATTCATATGCTGTTTCTACCTCAAAATGAGGGGTCCTGGTTTTATGGTATTTATTTTTTTAACATTTCCGTCTGTATTTATCCGTATTTATATTTTGTCCATTTTATCTTTATTTATCCATATTTTTTTTGTGTTTTGCCTATAAATGAAGTCGTAAAACTGTACATTTCCATATTTATTTAACTGATAGATGCGCCCAAATACTTTGATGTCTGTCATGTTTTAACTATTGAAGCTGTCAAATATTACCTAACAATACACCCACTGGTAAATACCAGCATTATACCATATGTTGACATATGCCATAATTTAAAGAAATTCCATCCTATTTAAAATTTTCCAGGCTGGCCATCTGCTGAGCTGCTGTCCTACAATGCATGAAAGACAGCACGGAGAGTCACTTAAAAGAAGCACAATCTTCTGTATTTATCCACTTTTTTTTAAAAATGCAGACAGAAAACACATTATTTTCTGTCTGCATTTATCTGTAAAAATCAGAAAAAACGGAAAACAGGGACCCTTACTCAAAATGCATCAGCTACTGAAACTAATGCCTTCATACGTTTTTCTCATATACTGCCATGTTTGTCTCTATTTCTACCTCAATTTGTAAATCATATAAAGACTGCTATGCAAATATTGTGAAGCTTTTTGAGTTTGAGTTTGAGTTTAAAACATTTATTGAGCGCACGTACACCTGGCGGTTTCATGGCGCTATGAGGTACTGAGCCCTAGAGGGTAGGGAAGTCGGGGAAGATGAGGAGGGGTGGATTATGAAGGGAAGGCTTGTGAAAAAAGAAAGGTTTTTAGGGCCTTTCGGAAGTGGGAGTATTGAGTGGAAGATCTGAGGTGGGCAGGCAGAGAATTCCAAAAGGCGGGGGCAAGTGTGGAGAATTTCGTGCCCCCCCACTTTTTACGTCTGAAGCGTGGGACTGCCAACAGGTGTTGGGAAGATGAGCGAAGTTCCCTGGCGGGGCGTATGCCTTGATTTCCGCAGAGATAAAGGCGGGAGCTGTGCCAGCCTGGGCTTGAAAGGTGATACATCCCATCTTGAACTGGACTCGTTCTCGAATAGGGAGCCAGTGTAAGGACTTTAGGAAAGGCGTAGCGTAATGGAATTTGGCCAAGTTGTAGACCAGGCGGGCCGCCTGGTTTTGAACCAGCTGTAAACGTCGCATGCTATAGGCGGGCATACCGCAATATAGAGCATTTCCATAGTCCAAGCGGGAGACCACCATCGCTAGGACAATGAGTTTAAGGGCAGAGAAGGAAAAAAAACGGGAAACTTTGCGGATGGTCCGAAGTGAAAGGAAAGAAGAGGACACCACCAAACTGACCTGGGAGTGCAGGGTGAGTTGGTCATTCAGTTTGATCCCTAACGTTTTTACGGAGGAGGAAGGGGATGGAGGGGGACCTAGTGAGGGGGGCCAGAAGAGAGAGGTCCAGGGACTCGAGCAACCACCTATCAGAATCAACTCGGTCTTATCTGGATTTAACTTTAGGTGGTTGTAATTCATCCAGTCCCGGATGAAGATCATGGTGGACTGAAAATTCACCATGGACTCTGGGGATGGGGACAGGGTGAAAATAAGCTGCAGGTCATCCGCATAGTTAAGAACGGTGACTTCCATTTGGTGGAGGGCGAAAATAAGAGGGGCGATGTACAAATTAAATAAAAGGGGAGAAAGGGAGGAACCCTGGGGGACCCCGCATGGGACTTTCCGGTAGTCCGCCGAGAAGTCGCCCAGGCGTACTGCCTGGATGCGGTCCCTCAGGAAGGAGGACAGCCAGACCAGGGCCGAACCTCCGATTCCCGCCGCCCTGACACGAGAAAGTAAGATGGAATGATCAATCGTGTCAAAGGTGGCGGAGAGGTCGAGGAGGACCAGGGCCTTGGGATGGTTGGTGTCCATACCCTCTCTGAGGTTGTCAAGGACCGATAGCACCACTGACTCCGTGGAGTGTGCGGGGCGGAACCCCGCCTGCCGGGGGGCTAAAACCCCGCTCTCCTCCACAAAGGTGCTAAGCGTACAGGTGACATGGCGCTCTAGTACCTTCCCTAGGAAGGGCAATAATGAAATAGGGCGGTAGTTGACAAGGGCGGTGGGGTCGGCTCCAGGTTTCTTGAGGATGGGCAAGATGGTGGCTGTTTTTAGGGGTTGGATAACAATGCCCTGAGACAGTGAGCTGTTGAGAAGTTTGAGAGGGGGCTGCACACAGGTGGAGTAGATATGTCTGAGGATGTGAGGGGGACAGGGATCCAGGGGTGAGCCTGATTTGACCGTCGAGAGGAGGGTAAGAAAGGCCTCATCTGTCAAAGGGGGAAGGGATACGAGGCGAGCCTCGCCTAACGGACACTGGGGGTCGACAAAAGTAGGGGGGGAGGAGGGATGTTTGCTTTGATATTAGAGATTTTATCTAGAAAGTAGGTATTAAGGGAGTCGCAAAGATCCTGGGAAGGAGAAGGTTTGAGGGTGGTTCTGTCAGAGCAGGTCAGATCGTGTACTATAGAAAAGATTTCCCTGGGCTGATTTTCAGCGGCTAAAATTTTTGAGGAGCAAAAGACAGTCTTAGTGGTCAGAATTGCTTTTTTATACTGGGATAGGAGAACGGAGTACTGGGTTTTAAGGTTTGGGGAGTAGTCACGCCTCCAGGCCCGCTCAGCATGACGTACTGAGAGTTTTAGGGTTTTGAGTTCTTCATTAAACCAGCGATTAGCGTCATTCGGACGTCTGGAAGACACCCGCCTGAGGGGAGCGACAGAGTCGCAAGCCGATAGGAGCCAGGAATTTATAGAGTCGGCTTGGGCGGAAGATGACAGTCCGTCTAGGTCCGGGCTAGATGCGGAGAGTGTGACAGATAGAGCGGCCACATCCACCTTGCTCCAAGAGCGCGCCCAGGTGTTTCTGGGAAGGAGAGGCTTGGTGACTGGGTTAAGGTGTAGGGAGAAGGATATCAGAAAGTGATAAGACCAGGTGCAAGGGGAGATAGACAGGGAGGCTATCGGGCAGTTGAGGGACCAAATCTGATCAAGGATATGACCCTGATTATGAGTGGGAGAGTGAACGTGTGAGTCGAAGTTGAGGGAACGAAGGGTTTCTGAGAATTCTTTGGAAGTGGGGCATTCTGCAGGGTCGGAGGGCCAGAAGTTAAAGTCTCCTAACACCACTATGGAGGAGTTGTTGACCGCAAGGGTGGCCACTAGATCTTGGAACCCGGGGAGAAAGAGTTGAGAGGGCTTTGGGGGACGGTACATGAGCAGGCAGGTAAGTGGGACTCCAAAAGACGCTGAGCGCACAACTAAAAAGTCGGCTGAGCCAATGGAGGAAAAGGTTAAGGACTGAAAAGAGAACTCTCTACGAGCAATCAGTGCGACGCCGCCTCCTGATTTGCCGGAAGGACGGTCGGTGCGCAGAGCGTAGTATGTGACGGGAAGGGTAGCTAACAAAGAGGGGAGGGAGTGGTCAGCGAACCAAGTCTCAGTGAGAAATAGTAGGTCTGGTTTGTGCAGGTCTAATAACACAAAAAGTTCATGGCAGTGCTTGACTGCTGACCTGGTGTTGAGGTAATAAATGGAAAGGGTAGTGGGTACAGGGGGCGCAAGGTGGGCGGAAGGAGGATCAGAGGGAAGAGGGTGGGAGGACATGAGCGGGAAAGAGGGGAGAGGGCACGGAGCCGTCAAACCAAATTTACCAATGTGCAAAGTCACAGAGTCCTCTAAGGGCCATGGTCCCTGGAGATAGTGAAGCTGTGCCGGTGAATATTGAATAGTTTGGGCATGATGGGTCGCCCCTAGGCCCGGTCGGCCGCGGACTGGCGCAGACGGGCGCAGACGGGCTTACCTTTGGCGCGCCTTCGGCGCGCAAACGTCGCGCCCGCTGCGCTCGTCCGCTGCGCTTCCGGAAAATGCACATGTTTTATGGATAGATAGGGCGGCCGGGGGGCGTGGCCTCGGCAAAAGGGGGCGTGGCCTCCGGGCACGCCGAGATGGTGGCAGAGAAGTTTGTTTAGAGGGGCCGCGCCAGCGCTAAATCGGCTGCGTGACCAGGAGTGAGGAGGCGAAGTAGGTAGGTAGTGACACAGAAATACAGTGACTCTCAAATGCAATATTTAAAATACAAGTTAAAACAAATTGGCACTCCCGGCTTTTCGCCTCAGGAGCTCAGTGCTGTCAGGTCTTGGGCGCTTGCAATCAGCGTCTTAAATGAAGGGCGGCGGCCGGGAGGGCGTGGCCTCAGCAAAAGAGGGCGTGGCCTCCGGGCACGCCACGATGGCGGCAGAGAAGTTTGTTTAGAGGGGCCGCGCCAGCGCTAAATCGGCTGCGTGACCAGGAGTGAGGAGGCGAAGTAGGTAGGTAGTGACACAGGAATACAGTGACTCTCAAATGCAATATTTAAAATACAAGTTAAAACAAATTGGCACTACCGGCTTTTCGCCTCAGGAGCTCAATGCTGTCAGGTCTTGGGCGCTTGCAATCAGCGTCTTAAATGAAGGGCGGCGGCCGGGGGCGTGGCCTCGGCAAAAGGGGGCGTGGCCTCCGGGCACGCCGCGATGGCGGCAGAGAAGTTTGTTTAGAGGGGCCGCGCCAGCGCTAAATCGGCTGCGTGACCAGGACTGAGGAGGCGAAGTAGGTAGGTAGTGACACAGGAATACAGTGACTCTCAAATGCAATATTTAAAATACAAGTTAAAACAAATTGGCACTCCCGGCTTTTCGCCTCAGGAGCTCAGTGCTGTCAGGTCTTGGGCGCTTGCAATCAGCGTCCTAAATGAAAGGCGGCGGCTGGGGGGGGGGGCCTCGGCAAAAGGGGGCGTGGCCTCCGGGCTCGCCGCGATAGCGGCAGAGAAGTTTGTTTAGAGGGGCCGCACCAGCGCTAAATCGGCTGCGTGACCAGGAGTGAGGTCATGTGTTCTCCTTCTGTTCCTTCTGTTGATTCAGCAAAAGGTATGATCATTGCCCAAAGCATGGCACAGTTTCACCCTCTAATTGGAATCCAATGACTCCTCTTTTTATCATAATACAGACAAATAGAACACAAGTGCAACAGACCCATGACCAAAATATTGCATTTTACCAACAACCCTTCATTTTGATTTCCAAAACCTGTTTATTGACAGTGCCCAGTATTGTCCCTTGAACAGGTGTCATTTATTCAATATCTTCTATATTACAGTCCATCAATGAATGATTACAAGCGATGACATTCAGCAAGTTAATCTTAACGCTATTCAAGCAATGTAAGATGTTAAACGCACCACAGGGGAGGGATAATGAATATTGTTGTTGAAAGTTATGATCACAAGAGATTTGCTTCTTTTCTAACTGCTGCAGTGGGAACGCTTTGCTCTCCTCTGTACCCCTCCCCCCCTCTCTCCTCCCCCCCTGCCTCACACATCCATGACTTGGCTTGGCTTCCATCCCTCCCGTGTCCTAAAGGTGTAACAACTACATTACTTGAGTTTAACACCCTAGAGTTCATGTTTCCGGAGCTCAGGAACTAAAAACCTGAATGGTAAAAACCAACGTTAGACAACGAAAACTTGTCTTTGCTGCCATGAAATATTTCAGACTTTACTTCCAAGATGGACAATCCTGAGCGGCACACCGTGACATCTGCGGTTTACAGGAGACACAGCCCGACCAAAGAGATTTCGACAAATTAGGTACGTTTCCTGTAACAGAAGTAAAATGAAAATCAGCAAGACCCATGTTTGGTTCAATTATGGGGTTTTCTAACAAAATAAAAATAATGTTATGTTAAGATAGATTTATTGAGCGCACTTACACCATAGGTCTCTTAGCGCTGTTCCTACACTGGCAGCTGCGAGGATCCGACTTAATCAGTTTGTCCAAAAAGCCAGATTTTTAAGGTCTTTCTGAATCCTAAAAGACTGTCGCAGTTCCTAACTGAGAGTGGAAATGAATTCCAGAGCCTAGGGGCTAAATAAGCAAACCTGTGTCCGCCTAGTCGTTGTAATTTAATGGTTGGAATAGACAAAAGATGAAGATGGGCGGAACGAAGGTTGCATGTGGGGATGTGTCTCATGATTAAGCTGTTAAGAAATTTAGGGCTAGTGCAGTGCAAGGCCTTAAAGATTATACAGCCCGTCTTGAACACCGAGCGTTGTGCTATAGGTAGCCACTGTAAGGTGCGCAGAAGCATCCTGGCTGACTGCCATCTCGGATACTTGTAAATCAATCTCACTGCCTGATTTTGGATTAGCTGTAAATGGTTTACCAGGCTTATGGGGAGGCCAGAATTCAATTAACTGTGAGAGATGCCCCACATTACGTAAGGCATGGTCAAAGTGGGCTCTGGCCCAGGGCCCCCGCCTTTCTATGGGCCCCATCATTTAGCTTTCAGGACAGTACCAGACAGCGGCATAACGCAAAAATGATGGGGCCCCCTGCATAATATGAAAAGGAGCTTGCAGGCCTCCGATTTTTCATAAGGATGGGGTTGGCTTAATTGTTTGGGGGCCTTTAAAGAGGATTGTCCATTATCAGACCATAGCTGCTGGGGCCTTAAAAATAGATAATAAATTCAGAGTTGTTTCGAGCATGGGGCCCCACATTATATTTGGCCCGGGGCCCCAAAATCCTTAAGATATCCCTGGAGTACGTGAGATTAACTACGGCCAACCTGGCTGGAGAAGCTACAGAAGCATTGGACATTGGGAACGTGTAACCCCCTCAGCTAATCACAGGAAGATTATGACTATCAGTACATGTGTGGGAAAGACAGTTTTGCACATTAGAGATACGCTAAGGCCTTCAATGGAACATCAGTTTTGTTTAGTGGGGACTTTAGTGTCACCACACCAAAGGATACTATGGAAAATGGCATTAAAAGCAGGAGGTGTCTAAGAATCCTTCTCCTATTTTGCCAGGAGGAAGATTTTCAAAAGGAGGTGATGCTTTCCATCTCTAATCTTGATTGACAGGCTGCGATTTTTGAATGGCCTGAGCTTCTGGAAGAGGCCAACTCTGATCGATTATATTTTGATTAACAAAGATTTGATTTGATTTGATTTTTGGATTTATAAAGTGCAACGAATGCCCGGAGGCATCTTGGTGCTGAAGGACTCCGAGGACATGCAAGGGGGGTGTGCAGAAGTAAAATTAGAGGTCTGTTAGGAATAACCATGGGGTATATTACCAAGCATAAGCGATAATTATCACTAAGCTTGGTTAGCGGCTATAATTATATCGCCGTGCTTCGCCTCTTTTTATCGCTTAGGAGCCTTGCAAATGTCAAGGTCTATCTCCTAAGCGATAAAAATCGTCTGAAATGCATGAATATCGCTGAAAAGTCAGCAATATTCATGCATTACCAAGCAAATGCTCTTAGCCATGTTATCCACCTTCCATTGGATAACATGGCTAAGAACTGCTCTGGGCCGGCGTTAGCTTTTGGAGATAATCGCGCTTAGCGCGATTATTTCCAAAAGTAGGTAATAGGAGATAGCGATGTTAGCGACTGTTTCCAGTCGCTAACATCTTGGCACGCCCACTTTGCATGTCATTAGCGATAATTATCACTGACATGCAAAGTGGGCCCCAAGATGAACGCTATCTCCTACTAGCTGTCGCTAACTGGTGTTAGCGACAGCTAGGTAATAGGGCGATAAAATTATCGCCGCTTTAGCGGGAAAAATTCCCGCTAAAGCGGCGCTAAGGCCCTTGGTAATATGCCCCACGTTTTTACTGATTTCCTAAATGATTTCAGATTCGGGTTGTTTTTAATTGTTAGTGGAAGAAGATTCCACGATTTTGCAGATCTTAACAGGAAGCTGCTTCCTCCCCACCGTGCCTGCTTGAACCTGGGGACTTGCAGCAGTTTTAGTTGTGCAGATCTAAGGTTCCTAGACTGCACATAGTATTTTATGCCTGACGTCAAGTACAAAGGGCTCCTTCCTTGGAGCACCTTAAACGTGACGCACAGTGACTTAACCGCATGCGTGCGGGCGGAATTCCGCCCGTACGCTGAGTTTTTAAAAAACGCATGTTACGTGACGAGCTGGGCTCGTCATGAGCGTGCGAGGAGGCTACCTCATGACGAGCCCAGCTCGTCATCAGCCTCGAAGGGGTTAAAGATTATTCTTTTTCTTACCGGCAGCCACTGCCGAACTCCTAGTTGCTGGGATATTGATTCATGTTTGGGAATGTCCAAAATCAGTCTTGCTGCTGTCTTTTGCAGACGTTGTGCTTGGATTCCCACGTAAAGGGCATTTCCATAATCTAGCCTAGAGATAGCGAGGGCAGTCACCAATGTTTTTAAAGCCTCAGGGGGGGATAAAGGAACGGATCTTTCTAATAATTTTTAGGATGGCCCAGAAACTGGCAGTAAGACAGTTGATCTGGCTGTCAGAGGTCAGACGACAATCAAAGGTCACCCCTAGATTTTTTGCCTTTAAGACAGGTGTTGGGCACTCGCCCAGCTCTATAGGCCACCATTTTGGGGACCAGACCGGAGGGTTAGCTCCCAACAGCAGTACTTCAGTCTTGCCACCATTGAGTTTTAAACAGTTGGATTGCATCCAGGTATTGACGTGGGAGATGCAGTTATTAAAACGGTCAGCAATCTCCTCCTCGTTGTTAGTTATTTTTTTTACGACCACTTGCGTATCCTCTGCATTAGATATTACCGAGAACCCAAACTGTCTACTCAGTGCGGCCAAAGGGGCCACGTAGACATAAAATAGCGTAGGGCTCAGGGACGAGCTCTGCGACACTCCGCATTGCAGATTGAAAGTTTGAGAGCTGGTTCCGCCTAATTCAACACAGAAGGATCTCTCCGTGAAATATGATGTCAGTAGAGTTGTGGCAGATTCTTGTACTCCCAGCTCAGACAGTCTGGCAATTATTATTTCATGATTGACGGTATCGAAGGTGGCCGATAGGTCTAACAATATCAAGGCGGCCTTCCCGCCTTCATCCAATGATTTCTTGAGCTCCTCACTCGCAGTGATTAAGGCAGTTTCTGTTCTGTGACCCTCTCAGAACCCATATTGGTCTAGCAGATTGTTTGAGGAGATAAAGGCGGTAAGCTGGATGTTAAGCAGTTTCTCCAGAACCTCTGAAAAGAAAGGAATTCTAGAGATTGGCCGATAATTGTTGGAATCATCTGGGTCCAGGTGAGGTATTTTTTACAGGGGTAGCACAGATGCTATCTTCCATGCCTCAGGGAACTTTCCATGAAATATAATCCCAGAGAACAGCTCACTTAGTTGTTCTCTGAGAATCTCAGGAAAGAGATGAAATATTTTTGGGGGGCAAGGATCTGAAGGAACCACAGATTTCGTTTCCTTTATAGTTTCCTTTACAGTTTGGGTGATCTGTTCCCTTATGGGAGGGGAGAAAGAGAAACTGGGTGAGGTCAAAAAGTGGTCGTTCCTCACAGAAGGGAGTTTGTTAGGAGAGTTTGAGAAAGTTTTGTAGACTGTCTCCACCTTATCCGCGAAGGCCTGGCCCAACACATTACAAAATCTGGGTTTTGGGTTTGGTCGGAAGTTTGGTTTATTTTTTTTAACGGTGGCAAACAGCTCTTTGATAGAGTTATTTGCTGCCGAAATTTTGGTAGTAAAGTAGTTGCTTTTTTTCCTCCCTAATTAATTTTTTATAGGTAGCCAATGACTGGGCGTAATAGAGCCCTGACACCTTGCAAAGAGCCTGCGGTATCCAAACAAGTAATGAGTGAGCAAGGGCCGCTAAAGAGGACTTTTTGTTACCTTGACATGTCAGATCTTAAAGGTCCTAGTCATGTCACAGGCCTGGTTTTCTAATGTAAGTAGAGAAGTAATAAGGTGGAGCCCAGTGCTGCATGATTCAATAGCCCCTATGTTAATGACGTCATTTATTTTTGCAAAAAAGAGGAATGAAGGGAAAGTGTTGCAGTATTTTGGGACATAAGGTGGGAAAATCCGGGAGTATATGATTACAAGTGACCCTCTACTAATACTCATGTGGTCAAAATGCATGTGCTGTTTGACTCGATGTTCTGAAAGAAAAAAGGTGAATTCTTATACATGCTAATTATACTCCAGTGCACTGTTACAAGCTAAAAAATATTTAGGGAGGCAAGGGAAATGGTAAAAAAAAAAACTCTGGCATTGAAGAAACAAATACCACAACAGAGAGCATGGGAGGAAAAACAGCAAGTAACCAATGACGTAAACAATTTAAAAAAAGTTCTGGGAACGGGTATCCTGTGGCTTTCTAGGCAAAATACTTTATAAAGTGTTTTGGGGCCAGATGTACGATGCGCAAAATTGCACCTCGCAAATTGCGACTCATTTGCTAGTCGCAATTTGCGAGGCTCAATATGCCATGTACAACAGTGTGTTTAACCCCATTTGCCATTCCAAATGAGGTTGCAAATTGCGAGGCTCATTAATATTTATGAGCCTCCTGCAATTTGTGAGCCCATTGGGAATGAGAGGCTCTCCCAGGTATGATGGCCTGCTGGGCTCAGCAGACCACCATGTCTGCGACAGCTTTTAAATAAAGTATTTTTTTTAATGCAGCCCGTTTTCCTTAAAAGAAAACAAGAGTCATTTAAAAAAACAAAAATAAAACGTTTTCGTTCCCTTTTTTAAGGTCAGGCAGTGGTCCCTAAGACCACTGCCTGCCCTTAAAAAATATTTTTATAGACAGTCATTTAGCGGAAGGGGTCAAATTGTGACTGCATTACCACCCTCATGAAGAGGGTGTTCATTTTCGAGTGTTTGGCAACCGCAAATGCGGTCACAAAACATTCATACATTGAATTACGGACACTATTAGGAAGGCAACGCCCCTTCCTAATAGCGAATGGCAATTCCTAAATAACGAGTTACAAATAAATTGTGACTTGCTATTTAGGAATTGTACATGGCACAGGGCCATTTTGCATCGCTCATCTGGCCCTTTATGTCTTTGCCGTGCCTCTGCGATTTTACAATGCTCTATCACTAAGAAGATGCACATTAGTTGGGGTACATGAAAAAGACAATGGAGAAGAAAATTGGGAAGGATATCTGCTAATCTCTTCCATGCTCGTGACGGCCGGGTGCCGTCACGCGTCACGGTGGGCGTGTGTGCAGGACGTCCCCTGGCCGTCCGAATCCCCTCCCACTAATGGAAAACACCCGAACAGCGTGGAAATTCAGCGCGCACAGAAGGGGTTAATTAATCTTTTTATTGAAGCAAGTGGGATCTGCTATCCATTGTCAGAAACCTAATAAGCTCCAGGTCCAGATCCAATGCCAGGGAACCTGTCTCTGAGTGCTGCAAAAAGCCTTCAGTGCCATGCTCATTGCAGAGAATACCACAATATCTAGGAAATCTGCTGTGGCAATCCCATTGGTAGATAACAGTAGCAAAAATAACCCTGCCAACTACAGACTTGTGTCCTTGTAGGATGAGGCAAATGTGACATGAATTAATGCTACTCAGCATGCTCAGAGCTGGGTGGATACAGGTGCTGTCCGAAAGGATCTCAAGGCTGGGTTTAGGACGGGACTGAGAACTGTAGCCAAGCAATGCACCTTTACATGGTCTGATATGTTCAAAGTTCTTCCAAGCTAAGAAAATGGCACTTTATATGGCTTCTGTGGATATTAAATCTGCGTTTCACATAGTGCACAGGCAGAAAAGAGGCTTAACTTTAGACCCCATTGGTATGGATAAGCCACTATTGGAGTTAATTCAAAGCCTTTGCTGCTGAACAGCAGCGGCAGGAGTGTGTTACCATCTGAATGGATCATGCACAAGTAGTGTCCCTATTCCCCTGGTGTATGGCAGGATTCGTTTTATCTCCGTTATTATTTAGCTTATTTTGAATTATGTCATCATTTGCCTGAAAGAAGCAGATGTTAACATGCCAAAGCTGTGCAATTAGGGGAGACCTATTTTATTATTCACCAGTGATGCTGTTGGCCTGTTATTGACTGACACCTCTATGCATCAGCTAATTAATGGCTTTGTTCAATACAGCTGCAATGAGGGTTTAACAAGATGCATCAGCAAATTAAGGTTATAAAAGAGACAAAGTCCACGTGTCCTCGAAAATTGTTTTCTGTTAACATGCAACCTCTAGAGAGTGTCAGCCATTTCTATTATTTTAGGGTATGTTTTAGCTATAAACTTTACAGGTCCCCTCACATCAATAAAGCTGTT
The DNA here is from genome assembly GCF_964261635.1 of Lissotriton helveticus. Classification (NCBI taxonomy): domain Eukaryota; kingdom Metazoa; phylum Chordata; class Amphibia; order Caudata; family Salamandridae; genus Lissotriton; species Lissotriton helveticus. The sequence continues at coordinate 104,636,294 of NC_136070.1, read as the reverse complement.
AGTATATTAGGCCGGACTGCTAATGCAGTACTTCGATGAATAGGCACAACGCAGAAACCGTGCAGTTTATGGAGCAGAGCTCTGGGGCTGCGCCAATACCAACAAAATCCTAGTCATTGAAAATAATTTCCTGAGGTCACTGTTACACATGGGTCCCGGTGCGCCTCTAACAACCCTTTATCTGGAGCTGGCTGTAGAGCCCATCTTTTACCTTATTGCTCTGACTCCAGTTCTGATGTGAATGGGTGAGGCTAAATAGGAATTGTTCTGTAGATGTTTATATAAAGTCAACAAGGAAATTGACCGCATTAAACAGCATGGCTTATAGTTTATGGTCTGCTCATGTTAAAGGTATACTTACCTCTCTGGGTTGTGGCCCAACCGAGATACAGAAGCTCTGCTGAAGGAGGTATAATCGGTTTTGAAACTTAATATGGGATGAGTAAAGTACGAACTAGTTCACTATTACATACCTAGCATATAAACAGTATTTGGGGACCAAAAGCTACATGGATTGGAATTTCCCCAAATCGCAATGCGCTATTGACCATTAGTTTCAAATTGTTGCTCTCTCAACCAGTGGAAGGAGGCAAATCGTAGTTTTGGGTATAGGGTCACTATCACGCATTATTTGCAAATAATGCGTGATAGTGACCCTACAGGGCACCAAATATAATATAGTGATACACCTCTAAACATGAATCGTCAAACAACTCACTAGAAGACTTTGCACCTCCAATATTTAGGCAATATCATGCGAAAGAGTTGTGACGCTCTTGCACTGTGTTGAACAATAGCTGATCACTGTGTTGAAGGGCATCAAGGTGCCCCAACAAGAAAACTGAGCATACAATGGAAGGGAAGCAGAACTAGTGCTAAAGTGCATGTGATCTCTACTTAAAACATGGCAATATTGTCATATGCACCATTGGCAACTTTAATTTACCTAGAAGTCCCTAGTAAAGTGCACTACATGTTCCCTGTACCTGCAAATTAAAGCCACCTATTGGGCCCTTAGCATTGATTGTGCCACCCACTCAAATAGCCCTTTAAACATGTCTCATGGCCTGCCATTGCAGAGCCTGTGGTATAGTTTTAAACTGCTATGTCAACCTGGCAAATTATCCCTCTTGCCAGGCCCAAACCTTCCTTTTTGAAACATCCAGGACCTATAAGGTAGGCCCTGGACAGCCCCATGGGCAGGGTGCAGTTTATCTAAAAAGTTGGACATGTACTTTTAAGTTTTACATGTTCAGGTAGTGAAAAAACCTTACATTTGTTTTTCAATACTGCAAGGCCCATCTCTCCATTAGGTTAACATTGGGATTACGTTTTTACATGTTATGAGTGTAATTTCTGAAAGGGAAAAGATAGACTTTTCGAGTTTGGCATCTCTAGACTCACACTGTAAAATCACAACTTACGATAAAGTTAGATTTTAGGTTGCAAGTCTGAAATTGCCACTTTCAGAAAGTTGGCATTTTCTTAAACCATTCTGTGCCTTCTGCCTGTCTCCGAATACATGTCTGGGGTGGGGGACAGCTGGACTTCGTTCATTCCCTCCATACAGTCAGCTTATGTGTGACTGATGGGCCATCCACATCCTGATGTGCCATTCTGGGCAGGATGGGAGGGAGGAGCTGACACGTAACCATGAATAGGCTGTGCTTGTCCCCACACAAAGAGCTGCGTCCATCCCCTGTAGTGAAGTTGGAGCCAGGGCAGGGAGGGCAGGGAATATGTGCACTTCAAGGACCACTCTTTAAAGTCTCCCCCACTTTAAAGGCATAACTGGTTATAAGTACTGGAGCACTCACGCCACCAACTCAGTCCACTCATTGATCTGTGCATACCCTGCCAGGAAGAAGGCTGGGTTCCTGCTTTGCTGTGCCTGCCCTGCTGCCTGCTGTTCTCCTTGCCTGGGAGTGAGAAGGACTGAACCTGCCTCTCTACACCCCAGAACCAAAGTGACTCCAAGGGTTTGCTGGCTTGCCACCTGTTCTGAAGTGTCAGGGACGTCAAAGACTGCAATCAACTCACCAACAGGACCTGGGCTCTGCCATCTGAGATTTTTGCCCTGCCATTCCAGTCACATACCCTTGGAATTGGGTTTAAAGTGCTGCAATTGTAATCCAAGCAGCACTATTGTTGCACGCCATCATGGTGCCCAAGCAAAAAAGCTGGACATACTAAGGAAGGAAATCAGATGTATTAAGTTAGTTTGTTAAGTTGTAAGAGAAGTAAACTATTTTTTTTAACATTTGATTGTTGTGTATAGATGATACATATGCCATTTCTTTTAGCTTATATTAGTATCCCGCAAATGCTTCAGTTGGTATTGTAATTTTACATATTTTTCAGTTCTGTTTATTTTTGTAATGGCATAAGTTAACAAAAAACTTAACTTGATTCTGCTGGACAGGAATTGAATCAATGAGACTTCCTTTGAACATGCATTACCTTTATCTCAATGACATGAGTAACTGATAGAGATAGCAGGTCACCCGACCAACAATTTCACCATTCAGGTTTTCCGGGCCCATAAATTTCAATTCAGCATATACATTGATCGGATGACCTCACAATCTACTACCAATAATCGTGAGTCCCTTTCGAATATTTCCAGTGTACCCGACTTACCATCCACCGCTACGGGTACCTATGATCACGATGGGTCAGGGAGCTAGCTGTAAAAGGAAAGGCAGAGAAATACAAACCCAACCTTAAATAACTTTGATTTTCATAAAATGACCACGGACAACTGGAAGTTTTAAAAGATTTATCTAGAGTTCGTTTTCATAAAACATTAGACTTATAGTTAAAAGACAGTCAATAATCAAGAAAACAAAAATCATATAACCATAAAGAAACAAAGGCAGGGCAAACATTTAGTTTATCAAAAATGCTAGTGCGACAGGGAAACCTGCGTAAGTCGAAAGTAGTTACTCAAGAATAGACATCTTTAAGGGCAAGTTAATGCAAATATACATTTATACTATGGAATGGGGATTTAAAATCCTAACACAGCTATAATAAGGGCGAAAAATAGAACACGTTTTAACTCTTAGAAATTTCTTCAGTCAGTTTTATAAGAGAAAATTAGAGACCACATCAGATAATTGCAAACTGCAATGGAGAAAATGATTTCTAAAAGGTAGGGTAACATAGGAACACGCTATGAAATTCAATGGCAAATGACTTTATGAGATGCAATGTTTGCGGAAAGCATGGAAAATTATCATATGCAAAAGGTATGTCTTTATTGAAGCAAAGACAGAAAAATAGAAAGGTGCAAGTTTAGAGTTTCGGCAAGATATTTACCTAGACTGGTGTGAAAACCAACCCTGGCCACGGGTCAGTTAAGGACAGGAAAACCCTCAAGGAAGGATAACCCTCAATGGGACTGCAGGTGCAGAATGGACACCCGAGGACAGGACAGGAAAACCAGATTAGGATCAGGACGGGACCACCAGGACACGACCAGCACCCGCAGTTCGGAAGCAACGCCTGCGCTCCACCCTCTCTGCAGCTATCAGTCAGGACCCCGATTGGGTTAGCGAACTCCCCAGCAAAGTGCTCCGCCAGCACTTAAGGTTTAGTAAAACCTTAGTCTATGGTCAAATTCGGACAGAGTGCTCCGCAGCGCTCTGTATCTTCAGTCACCTATTGAGTGCGTTGGGTCAGCGACAGGTCAGCTAATTCAGACAAGTCGGACAAATTCTCTAGCTGAACCTAGGCTAGATATACTGTTTTTGGGTCAGTGTACCACCCCCCAATGTTGCAAAGTGTCAGAATCCCCAATTTCGATTGGTCCTAAGGTAGGTTTGGTTAACACACCAATCAGAACAGACTTCTGCAAGTCCTAATTTACATTCTAAGGTACCGCCTAGCAAAGTGTGGGGTTCCCATGAGAAGTCGCACGGAATACAATAGAAAAATATCATTGTAACAGTTTCAGAACAGTTAACTCCATCTTGCTGTGTCGCAGGTCACTTTCTCATGAGCATCTTGACTGAGGCTGCCAACTGGCCGAGTTCCACGGCCCAAGGTTGTTTCTTGCCTCGCAACACGAGCATGCGTGGAAGGGACCTTCAAGATGGCTCCCAGTGCATTCAGACCCCCCCAGTCATCGTGATACATGAAAAGTAAGCGAAAACGAATTAAAACATAGAAATAAATGAATGTATTACATGTCATGATTTCGTACTTCAGATTTATCATCATAAAAATTATACTATGCAATTAGGGTAAGTGCAACACATAACGACACACTGAGCAACAGCACGAGCTTCACCTCGTTATCACAAAGCACGGCCATTTTATGGCTATTACGCATGCGCACACTTTCCCTCCAAACTGTGACTGCGTCATGTCACGTGATTATGTCTAACGCATGCGCAGAAACAAACATGCAAGCAGCTGCCATTTTAGGTACAAGGGTTATTTATATTAGTAGAACACATAGGCAAGCTTCTCTAATATACATGTATATCAAATAAAAGAGATTAATAAAACGTAAAATTTTTTTATAGGGTTACAACAGATTCGAGGTTCTTGAATCGAGCAAGTCGCGATGCGAAATCTTGCTCTATCAATCCCCTCTTTGATGATATTTACTATCATCACAAATAATGGAACCAGATGCCAACTTTCTTTCACACTTTGTACAACTCTATCTCTTCCAACAGCCGATTCAGTTTCTCTTTCTCGTTTTTGGTAGGGTGAGAATTTTTCACCCTTTTGTAAATCTGATTATTCATTTCTTCCAATTCAAGCTCATCCGCACTCCGTTTCACTCCTCTCGCATTCACTTGGTACTTCTTGTGGTGTTTGCGACATTTGCAACAGACAAATATGAGGAATAGGATAAAGCCTATTACTCCAATTGGCATCAGTATCTTAAACAATAAGCTTTTACCTAAACTAGCAAACCAATGACCTACATTGGAGAGACCATCAACCAGTCTCTTCCAGGCACTGTCAACCTCGAGTGGTTTGAGTTCCTTTTCCAAATTTGTAATATTTTTCACATATCTTTTGAGCTGCACACTTTTGTCCGGAATGTAAGTGCAACAATGTTGCGCCGTCAACATCCGGCAGACTCCGCCCTCTTTTGCTAATAAGGTGTCAAGAGCAAGTCTGTTCTGCAAAACCATTGATCTGATCGCAACCATTTCGGTATTGACCAGCAGAAATCCATGAGCTGTGTCAGTAGACAGCACATCCACTATTGTGGACAATTTGCAAATTCTGTGAGTGTTCAGAACCACTCCCACTCCAGGTATTAGTGCACTAAAAATACTACCCATTATTTCACCTACGCTTTCTCTTTTACTACGCACTAAGCCATTAGTGTTTTCATTGCTTCCAGAAATTTCATTCACATGGTATATTTTCGGGAAGACAATGCCAAAGTAGCAGCTTCCATACCAGTGGTCCGGCAATTTGAAATAAGCCTTGTCTCCACATATATAATAAATTCCAGGAAACACAGGCTCTGACCCATTTTTAAATCCCCAACCTCCAATTACCTTGTAATTGTGCTCACATTGACTGGAACCAATGAAAATGTTATTATAATAACTAGTCTTCTCGCGGTGAAGACAGAGTTTCCCTTTCTTCTCGAAATCCAGCAACAAAGCAGGTCCCGCCCCGCCATTTGAGGTGCTTTCCATGTTCTCAGCCCATTTAGGAGTTTTCTGTCTTTTGTCATTTGCCTTTCTTTGGAAACTCTCCCTTCTTTTCTCTGCCATGTTCAAAAATATTTTCTCTTGTTCATGTAATGAACAGGTCAAGTTGTCTCTGTGTGCTTCATTTAAGTCTATGGTACCTATAGTCAGAAAGTATTCTCCCATATAACGTGTAACGTCACTTTTAGTATGTACAGGGTTCAGATTTCCACGTATAGGAAGTTCAGAAAAGATCACGTCATTGTTAGAGTAATAGTACTGTAACGGTCCTCTTTTGTAAAATAAGCTTGCCAAAATGCTACAGGAAATTCCATATGTCAGGGGTAGGTGATGATAAGTCATGCCTTCAGCTACAGCAGTAGGTAGCTTCATACAGACATAGCAGTCCTCTATCTCCATAGTTTCTACATAATGTACTAACAGGTTTGCGAACACATTTAAATGAGTCTGGTTTTTAACTCCGTGGTAATGTAGTCCTTCCTCATCTGATGCTTCCAAGTCTCGTTTTGTTTGTCTAAGTGCCTTTTCACGTCTTTCTACACTTCGTGTTGTCAGTTCTTCAGTGTCAGTAGTTTGTGTAGGGTCAATATTAGCATTTTTGCTTACCATAAAGGGAATAAAAACTGTTAGGCCTATCCAAACTAATATAACTATAACTATACTACATATACATACTTTGCAGCATGTTTTGCAACAACTGCGACTAGGTCTACCATTCACTCTTGAATCAGACATTTTCGTTCACAAGAAGTTTTCAACCCCTCTTTGTAACTTTACACAGGTAGCTTACTCTGTGCAATTTCAGGTGAGCTCTTCTTCTTCGGCAGACAAATCAGCAACCTGTTCTTCGTCGCTCTCGTCAGAGATATCAAGATCCTCAAAATTTTCCAAAATTAAGTATGTCCATTCAGGATCTTGATATTTTTCATTCAGTCTTTTTATTCGATCACTCCTTCTTTTGGAGCTATCTCCAGCTTGCTCTGCAATCCTGGGGCTTCTCCTTTTGTCTGCACGTTTTTCCTCCACAGTTTTTATTCTCAGTCTCAGTCTCTTAATATATCTTGGCTCAATGTGTTTCTTTTTCTTGAGTCTTTTAGCTGGCACTGTGATTTGGCTTTCTTCTAATGCTTTTTTATTTTCATTAGTTTGTGGCACTTCTTCTATCTCTTCCCTTCCTGTCTGACTAGTCCCAGGTCTTGTATCTATTTCTTCTGCCTGGTTACTAAGCTGGCCTTGTTCAGGTAAATTTTTGTTTTGGCTTTCAAATGTCTCTGTTTCTGTGTCCTGAACACGTTTCTCTAGTTCTGTCTGATCCTGTTCAAGCACTTCGATCCCTTGATTTTCTTCTGCTCGAACTTTTTCACTAGTTCTAGTCTGTCCCTTTTCGATTTCAGGAGTCAGTGGAGGAGTGTCAATCACTTGCTCTGTCCCTGTCTGACCTTCCTCTTCGTCCTCAGATTTGACGTGAATCTCAATGATCTGAGGGTCTTCGCCTGTGCCTGTCTCGACCTCTCTATTCCACTCTCTATCTTCATAGATTCGCTCTCTTGTTCTGATTGGGTCTTCAAGGAGATCGCTTATGGGTATCCAATCATCTTGGCTGGTGCTCGGTTGCTCGTCATCAGCTACTTCCGGACCAACGTCGACAGGACCCTCAACTGGACTGGTGCTCGGCTGTTCGTCATCAGCTACTTCAGGACCAACGTCTGCAGACCCCTCAGCTGGACAACCTTCAGCTCCAGGCTCCTCGTCTGGTATCACCTTCTGGGTATGGCTGGCATGGATCCACTTGGGAACGCCTGCACACTTCACCGCTGTCGTGGTGACCAGGATTACTTGACGCTTTTTTCCTCACCTCGGTTCAAGGCAACTCGAACGAGTATGTTTCTTTATTTTAACCCAGTCACCAGGAACCAATTTGTGAACTGGAGTTGTCGGGTTGGCGACGGCGTCTTCCCCAATCTGGCGAGAGATAGAACACACTTGGTCACCCAGTTGCTTGCAGTACTCAAGTACCAAATCATCAGAAATGCTTAACAGTTTGTACCCTGGTACCCACGCTTGCCTCATCACTCTTCCCATCAGGATCTTGTGCGGGCTCAGGCCTGTCTTCCGGTCTGGAATACTTCTGAGTCCCATCAGAACAAGAGGCAAGGCGGTTATCCAGTTCATACCAGTAGAGTCACACATCTTTGCTAATCTTGTTTTTATGGTGCCATTGATTTGCTCTACCCCTCCAGAAGCCTCTGGACGATATGCACAGTGCAGCTTTTGTGTGATTCCAAATGCTTTGCAGAGCTGATCCATTACTTCATTCTGAAAATGTCCGCCTCTATCTGATTCAATAGTGACTGGAACCCCGAACCTAGGTATCAATTCTCTTAGTAGTAGTTTGGCTACTGTTATGGCATCATTCTGTGTGGCAGGGTAAGCTTCCACCCATTTTGAAAATAGGCAGACAACGACAAGGACATATCTTTTTCCCTCACAACGAGGCATTGTGATGAAATCAACCTGTATTCTCACAAAGGGACCACATGATTTCCCAATTTTTCCCAGTTCAACTACTGTTCTTTTGCCAACGTTGAACTGTTGACATGTCAAGCACCTCTGGCAAAGGGACTCTGCTACTTTCCTGAACTTCTTGTTGTAACAGGTCTGTTGAAATACCAGAACCATGGCATCCCTACCAATGTGTGATCCTTCATGTATCAATCGGGCCATAGGGGCGAGCAGGTGTCTAGGCAATACAGGCATACCATTTGGGCCCACAATGACACCATCCTCATGTCTTGGTCGGCAACCAAGTTCCTTCCACTTCTCTTTCTCTTCCCAGGGCACAGCATGCTGCCATTCCCTCACTTCATCCCAGGTAGGCACTTCTTCAAACACCATAAGTTGGCAGCTGTTTCCAATCCCTCCCCGTCTGACATTTATTGACATGCGATCCATAGCGCATTGTTTTGCCACTCGATCAGCAAAATCATTTCCCAATGACACAGGGTCAAGGCCCTTTTTATGAGCAACACATTTGACCACTGCCAATTCCTTTGGTAATTCGATTGCCTCTAAAAGGTCTTGAACAACTTTTCCGTTTCGAATGGGGGTACCTGATGAAGTCAGGAATTCTCTTTGTAGCCATAATTGGCCAAAGTCATGCACAACCCCATAACAGTACTGACTGTCAGTATACACTGTTATTTTTTTGTCTTTTCCCAATTTGCAAGCTCTTATCAGAGCAATCAATTCGGCTACTTGTGCAGACTTTATTCCAAATAAACAGGATGCTTCTTCAATTCTGTCTAAATTGACCACAGCGTATGCAGCACTTAGGCCTACAAGTTCGTGTCTCATACATGAGCCATCCACAAACCATTCCTCATCATGTTTGGGCAAAGGTGTTTCTTTAATGTCTGGGCGAGGTTTAGTACTGAATTCTGTCAGGTCAATGCAGTCATGCTCATTTTCTCCCTTATCTTCCATTATCATTGAGTCAGGGAGTAGAGTGGCTGGGTTCAAAATATTACATCGAGTGATGACTTTATTTGCAGCACCCATGAGAATTCTCTCATATTTAGTCAGCCGACTAGGGGTGAGATACTGAGTTTTTGTGCGGGTCAATAGAATCACAACTGCATGTGGAACATACACAGTTACAGGATGTCCCATGACAATGGACTCACTCTGTTCTAAACTTGTGCAAGTTGCAGCTACTGCTTTCAGACAACCAGGTAATCCAGCAGCCACTGGATCCAAAGTGGCAGAGAAATATGCCACGGGCCTTCTGGTCAAGCCATGCTCCTGAGTCAGGACTGACAATGCACAATTATCACGAGTGTCACAGAACAGACCAAACTCCTTGGAATAGTCAGGCATCCCTAGAGCAGGGGCTGTACACAGACAATCTCGCAACTGTGTGAAGGCTGTTAAGCTCTCATCATTCCATTCCACTGGGTCCTTTGCTCCTTTCTTTGTCATATTTATCAAAGGCTTTGCCAGGACTGCGAATCCCACAATCCATTGCCTGCAGTAACCTACAACTCCGAGGAACATTCTGATTTCTTTCTGAGTACGGGGTAACTGCATATTTTGAATTATTCTGACTCTCTCTGAGGTTACTTTTCTGATGCCCTTTTCTATCTGGTGCCCCAGATACTTTACTGATTTCGAACAGAATTGCAATTTTTCAGGGGCCACTTTATGTCCCTTTTCACTTAGGTGATTTAGTAGGGCAATGGTGTCAATTACACAATCCCTATGACTTTTGGACGCCACCAATAGGTCGTCAATGTACTGCACCAAAACAGACTTTCCAGGTAAGACTAAAGATTCAAGACATTTTTTCAAGATCTTAATAAAGATAGAGGGGCTTTCGGTGTACCCTTGGGGGACCCTATTCCAGACATACACATGACTGTTGAAAGCAAATGAGAAAATAAATTTGCTGTCTGGATGCAATGGGATCGAAAAGAATGCATGACATAGATCTATCACGGTGAACCATTCAGCATCCCAGGGAATCTGATACAGAATCACTGCTGGGTTCGGGACAATCGGACAGCAAGGAACCACAATTTTGTTTACCTTTCTCAGGTCCTGCACTACTCTGTATTTGCCACTAGGTTTTTATGCCCATAATGGGTGAATTACAGGGGCTACTCATTACTTCCTGTATGAGGTTTGCTTCTAGCAATTTCTGTATTTCAATGGCAACACCTGCTCTCACTTCGGCACTCATTTTGTAAGGCTTAGTGTTGGGGTAAACTGCATTTTCTTTCATGGCTATTTGGATGGGGTCTACGTTTTTCATCAATCCTACATCCTTTCCAGTAAAATCCCATACTTCTGGTCTCACTGTCTGTTGAAGTTCTTCAGGTAAGTCCTGTATAGTCATTCGCTTTATTTCTGAGTCAGGTCTGACTAACATTATTTTGTAGATACCATCTTCATCTGGGGTCTGAATTTCGACGCCCTTTGGTGTGCAAAAGATAGTGCAGTTCATTTTACACAGCAAATCACGTCCCAGTAAGTTCACTGGACTGGTATCACAAACTACAAATCTGTGCATTTCTTTAAAGTTTCCTATTGAGATCTCCATGGGCTCGGTAACAGGTGTACTAATCAGTTGATTAGATACACCCACTACTTGGATTGCTTCTCCCGAGAGGGGTAGGTTTGGAACGTCCGCTGTTCTCACAGTAGAACGGGTAGCACCAGTGTCCAACAGAAAGGTGACATCATTTCCATCAACCTTTCCTTCAATGTATGGCCCTGACTGGTCTACCGGCAAGGAGGCGCCAAGTACACACTCCTCGTCCTCCACTCTCAGGCCCCGTCTGTACTGGTCATCACAGTAAAAGGTGTCATTCAGTAAATACTGCGGAGTTGCTGCATTTCTGTTCTCATTGCTTCCCCAGATTTCTACGTCATCACCCTGCGGTGATTTCCCCTTAAAAGTAGGTTTTGGCGCTCGGGGCACTTGAATCGTTTTTACCTGCTGCTGGGTCTTTCTTGGTTTTTCATTCTGCGTCTGTGGAATTAAATCAGGGGTTTGGGCATTATCATGCTGTAAATAGGGACACTCGTTTCTCCAATGTCCAATTTCTCCGCACTGGTGGCAGGGAAATTTCTTTTTCGCTTCCTCTCTGCTCATTTTAGCTCGGGGCTTTCCTCCACCCCCTCCCCCAGGGCTTTGGTTCTGAGTAGTTTTATTTAACTTACTCAATTGCTTTTCTTGTTGTTCTGCGAGCTTTACTTGTGCCCACATCACCTTCTCCTTTAAAGCCTTTTTCTTCTCTGCCATCTCATCCTCACAGTACTTTGCGTACCGTAGGACCTCATCCATTTTCTTGGACTGCCAACAAATTTTGTTATCCTTTATCCACTGACAAATCTCGGGTCTTAAACCGTTTACAAACCTGTAAATGAAGTGGGTCATGTCCTTCATCTCGATGTTATCTATACCACTGTATGTTTTGAACACCTGCAACAGCCTCTCATAAAAGGAGTGCACAGTCTCGTCCCTTTCCTGCGTTGTTCTATCTATCTTGGTCCAATCAGTTTCCTTTGCTGGCACCTTTAGCTTCAGATGCTGAATTACCTGATCATATTTTCTCATCACTTCAATAGATGGTTCCCCTGTTTTAGAGTCTCTCGTGTATTCCTCACTAGGCCAAGCTATGGCAATCTTACACTCAGTCCAAAGATCTACAGGGACTACTATGTCGAAGAACCCATCCAAATCTTTCCACAGGCATTTCTGTACCTTTACAAACCTTTCTACCTGCCGGTACCAATCCACGGGCTTCTCTCGTAATTTTGGGAAATCATTAGTAAAGGACACAATATCCTGTCTGGACCATGGAACATGTACATATTTTCCACCTGGCACTTCTCGCATTGGGTATAACTGTTCTGGCTTGTCAGCTTCCTTTAGAACGAATTCGGGAGTTACCTGCTTGGACCTGGCCTCATCTTTTTTCTTTGCCCATCTGGCTTTCCATCTCTCTACATCTCCCCATTTCTGCAACACTGTCAATAATTCCTTAACCTGTGCCTTTTTCCCTGACACATTCAGGTTTTCCAAATCTTTGTCTGAGAAATCTGCTCTGTACGGTTTCTGTAAAGGTTTCTATTTTGAAATATCTATTCCCATGCTAGCAGCGGTGTCTGTCAACTTTTCATGAAGTACTCGGGTGTTTCAGGTGAGACTTTTGCAAATAAACAACAGCTCTTCTTCAGAGTAGGTATTTAACCTATCTAATCCTACGTTTCCTGCCATTAGTTCTTCTATTTCTACTCTCAATTTGTAGAGATCTAGAGGTTTCGTTGGTGGAGTTTGTTTATCTAATTCTTGACTCCATCTTTCGATTTCTTCAGGAGTCACCAACGTGACACTCTTAGTACCCGAAGTCGATTCCATTTGAATCTCCCTCGTATTAAAAGGATTATGTCTTTTCTGCACCCTTTTTCCTGTATTTCTAATGGGCAGATCTAACAGCGAGACCTCAGACTCGCACTCACTTGTCTGGTCATCTACAATTAAGGGTTCAGGTCTCGGTGGTGCTATAACGGGAGTAATGACTGGAGTCTTCGGACTCCCTTGACGGTCCCCATACAACGGAACCACCGGTCCAATTGTTACTGGGATTGTCAAGGCTTCAGGACTGGTATTTAACTGGGAGATTTTTTGAATTATCTCAGTTCTCTGCTTGGCTAGAGCCTCTCGCTCTTTTCTTCTAATAACCTGTCCAAGGAATTGTCATGTAACACCTGCGGGGTTAGAGTGGGAGCATAACTCGGGGCAGTGGGATGTGTCTCACTCGGTCCTTCACCATAATTTGGTCTTGGGAACAAACTTCCTGTGCCTAGGGATCTGGGTCCTTCCTCACACTGTGGTGGTAAGAACGGCATTCCTGAACTAGAGGGTCTCACCTCACCTCCGTAGGGAGGTCGAGAGCAAAAGTCTCTATCACGTGAATATCCTATCTCTCCACTAGCTGACATTCTGGGGTAAATGTTTCTTGTATCTACGGGTCCTAGATTCTCGGTATGGGGAGGCACGTGGTAACCCCCGCCTACACTTGCGGACCTGGCCTCTTCCTGGGGTGGAGGTCTTTGAGAATTTTCCCCTTCGCTAGAAGGTCGGTGCCCTTCATTATAAGGTGGTGGACACCTTATAAACATGTCATCTAACAATTCATCATCTGATTCCCCAAGGGGCACCCAGTGTTTGCATTTTTCTGTCTTCTTCTCCCCCCCAGGAGGACCACATACTGGCAGCATTGGAAACAATCCTTCTACAATCATATTCTGTCTCCATTGTTTCATCTTTTTGGCTCGGGCTTCCTGCTTCAATTTTGGATAAAATTTTGTTAACCCCTTATCCATTCGGGGCTTGTCCCTTTCAAAAGCCTCGATCTCCCATTCCTCTAGGGCTTCGTACTGCGTTAATCTAGGTCTGGGATGTAAATCATTCATTCGGGTTCTCAAATTAAATAGAATCCTGCTGTTAAATGTCCCTTCTAACGGAAAAGCCAATACTCCGTCATCTTTCGTGTATTCCGCCCAATTTTCCAACCATACACATGTGTTGTACCCTTTATTGAACATCATGAAAGATGCATGAGTGTTCGGTGGCGGAATGACAACACCTTCCCTTGTCTTAATCCGTTTGTCTGTTTTGAAATAATTCTTTACTTTGTTTACCAGGGATAATTTTCTCTTATTTCCGTACATAATGTCGTTTTTTACACCTTTCCACTGATCGGTTTCAAATCCCATACACCGTGGATCAGGTCGAGTATGCGGTCTATATGAATGCCACATACGATTCCTACAAGTGACCTCTGTTTACAAAATCACTTCCAATCTAAGTGCGTCTTTTATTTTCGTGCAACCAATGAAGCGCGCGATTTCAAATAATCTCGACCAATGGGTGCGCGGCCTTTTTCGCGAGACAGTTCTCACGCTCCGGCGTTCACCCCTCCTTCACAATTCCAGCTCCGCTACACACCCGCTGCGTCTACCAATCCCAGAAAGGCACCGAGTGACGTCAGAGCAGCTTCGCGACTGACTCCCTCCTTTACAAGGTAACGGAAACTTTCTTACTTTCTAAAGTGCTTAGTGCTTGGTTATTTCACAACGAATACACATTCGCCACTGTGCTCTAGACAGGAAAGAATTTTTTTTTCACTGCAAGTAAACTACTTCCATTTACTTTTCACACACTACGGATAGGTCTCCTCTGCCTACCCTTCACTCAAGCATTGGAGAACCTGCTACTTCCCTAGACTCATCCACCTTTCCGGGATATATCCAAGTCTAAAGTTTCACCAGCGAACCCCTTTGCTTTCACCCAAGCTCCGATGAACCTGCTACTCTTCCGGGGTGTGACCCTTACTAGGTTATGCCACAATAGGAATTTTGACAATGAACTTCGTTGCTAACATTTATTCAAACATGTATTCAGAAAATAACCTAGTTAGTGCTTCCAGTTCTGCCTAACCTGCACCAACTTTCCTTGAAAGCCAGTGACCTCAAAACGAATGGATTCTATTCACCACTCGCTTATTCAATTCCCCGGGGATTTCCGACAACACATATAACGTTTTACATACGAATGGATTAACACATATAACAGTATAATAACAAGAATAACGATTTTAAAACATTTCATAATTTTTCAAAGTAAACACTTCAAGCGAGTGATCAGTTCACCCAAATTGCCCACTTTGGTTAGCAGCATCCAACTTTAGCTAGACTAACTAGTCCTACCTAACCTTTTAACTATTCCCTAACCATCCTCTGCGCTACCAGATAATTACTGATAGAGATCGCAGGTCACCCGACCAACAATTTCACCATTCAGGTTTTCCGGGCCCATACATTTCAATTCAGCATATACATTGATCGGATGACCTCACAATCTACTACCAATAATCGTGAGTCCCTTTCGAATATTTCCAGTGAACCCGACTTACCATCCACCGCTACGGGTACCTATGACCACGATGGGTCAGGGAGCTAGCTGTAAAAGGAAAGGCAGAGAAATACAAACCCAACCTTAAATAACTTTGATTTTCATAAAATGACCACGGACAACTGGAAGTTTTAAAAGATTTATATAGAGTTCGTTTTCATAAAACATTAGACTTATAGTTAAAAGACAGTCAATAATCAAGAAAACAAAAATCATATAACCATAAAGAAACAAAGGCAGGGCAAACATTTAGTTTATCAAAAATGCTAGTGCGACAGGGAAACCTGCGTAAGTCGAAAGTAGTTACTCAAGAATAGACATCTTTAAGGGCAAGTTAATGCAAATATACATTTATACTATGGAATGGGGATTTAAAATCCTAACACAGCTATAATAAGGGCGAAAAATAGAACACGTTTTAACTCTTAGAAATTTCTTCAGTCAGTTTTATAAGAGAAAATTAGAGACCACATCAGATAATTGCAAACTGCAATGGAGAAAATGATTTCTAAAAGGTAGGGTAACATAGGAACACGCTATGAAATTCAATGGCAAAAGACTTTATGAGATGCAATGTTTGCGGAAAGCTTGGAAAATTATCATATGCAAAAGGTATGTCTTTATTGAAGCAAAGACAGAAAAATAGAAAGGTGCAAGTTTAGAGTTTCGGCAAGATATTTACCTAGACTGGTGTTAAAACCAACCCTGGCCACGGGTCAGTTAAGGACAGGAAAACCCTCAAGGAAGGATAACCCTCAATGGGACAGCAGGTGCAGAATGGACACCCCAGGACAGGACAGGAAAACCAGATTAGGATCAGGACAGGACCACCAGGACACGACCAGCACCCGCAGTTCGGAAGCAACGCCTGCGCTCCACCCTCTCTGCAGCTATCAGTCAGGACCCCGATTGGGTTAGCGAACTCCCCAGCAAAGTGCTCCGCCAGCACTTAAGGTTTAGGAAAAACCTTAGTCTATGGTCAAATTCGGACAGAGTGCTCCGCAGCGCTCCGTATCTTCAGTCACCTATCGAGTGAGTTGGGTCAGTGACAGGTCAGCTAATTCAGACAAGTCGGACAAATTCTCTAGCTGAACCTAGGCTAGATATACTGTTTTTGGGTCAGTGTACCACCCCCCAATGTTGCAAAGTGTCAGAATCCCCAATTTCGATTGGTCCTAAGGTAGGTTTGGTTAACACACCAATCAGAACAGACTTCTGCAAGTCCTAATTTACATTCTAAGGTACCGCCTAGCAAAGTTTGGGGTTCCCATGAGAAGTCGCACGGAATACAATAGAAAAATATCATTGTAACAGTTTCAGAACAGTTAACTCCATCTTGCTGGGTCGCAGGTCACTTTCTCATGAGCATCTTGACTGAGGCTGCCAACTGGCCGAGTTCCACGGCCCAAGGTTGTTTCTTGCCTCGCAACACGAGCATGTGTGGAAGGGACCTTCAAGATGGCTCCCAGTGCATTCAGACCCCCCCAGTCATCGTGATACATGAAAAGTAAGCGAAAACAAATTAAAACATAGAAATAAATGAATGTATTACATGTCATGATTTCGTACTTCAGATTTATCATCATAAAAATTATACTATGCAATTAGGGTAAGTGCAACACATAACGACACACTGAGCAACAGCACGAGCTTCACCTCGTTATCACAAAGCGCGGCCATTTTATGGCTATTACGCATGCGCACCCTTTCCCTCCAAACTGTGACTGCGTCATGTCACGTGATTATGTCTAACGCATGCGCAGAAACAAACATGCAAGCAGCGGCCATTTTAGGTACAAGGGTTATTTATATTAGTAGAACACAGGCAAGCTTCTCTAATATACATGTATATCAAATAAAAGAGATTAATAAAACGTAAATTTTTTTTTATAGGGTTACAACAGATTCGAGGTTCTTGAATCGAGCAAGTCGCGATGCGAAATCTTGCTCTATCATAACAATTGGCAGCTGCTCCATAATACCGATCAGGGACAAGTATTTTTACCTATTTGGTGAAGCTGTATATTTGTAAAGGGCACTATCACCCGTGAAGGTATCCTGTGGCTGAACAGGTGTGTGCCTACCCATGCCTATAAAAAGGTTTATTAATTAATGAGCCAGGTCTACAGATTCTTGTGGAATTCAAGAGACAAGGAGGATTTGATATGGACTGGGAGGCCTTTCCACACTTTGCGAGCGATGTAAGGGAACACCCATCCTCCTAACCTGGTTCTTTGTATGTGGTGCATATGTACAAGTAGGAGTCCTGCAGAATGAAGGTGGCTGGGTAGTAGGTGGAATGAGATGGATCTCTTAGGTAGGTAGGGCCAGAGTCTCTTGAATGAGTGTGTGAGTAGTTTGAATTGAGTGAATTAGTATATCAGGAGTCAGAAGGGCTCCCTGAGGTGTGGTGTGATATGAGTTCTGTGTGGGAGATTGAGGAGTAGTCAGGCTGCCAAGTTCCAGATAGTTTTTTGTAGTCTTCTAGTGAGGTGCTTGACGATTCCTGTCTAGAGGTGAATCAGTATATTATATTTTGCTGCCTTATAGTGCCAACACTCAACAGATGTGAAAGTACTAGTACACATTTATCAGCTAAATAAAGTTTGTTAATTTGTTCACAAAACACAAAATAAAGATAAATAAATAGTAATAGCATAGGCAAAAATAAATATTGATAAATACACGTACATTATCAAGAAATACATATCATAAAACCAGGATTCATGATTATCTTTCACATCTAGCACAAGTTGTGTTCACCATTTCAGAGGAAGAACTGAACCATAGTCTGGAGGTTTGGCTGCCCCCTCTTATAACAGGGACCATATGTGAAGGTTTGCTGTTGCTATGATTAGAAGCAAATGGAGGTGGACTATCCTGCAAAGCTGACTACCTGCCTTAAATTAGCTAACAAACTACATACTCAGCAGCTACAAGTGCTGCTGTAAGGACCACTGTTTGAGAAATGTGGCTCTGAGTGGTAATCCTTATAACCGTCCTGCTATCTGCTGACGCGGTCGCTCCACCACGCTGCTCCCTGACCTGCCTCGCTTCACCTCACAGCCTGGTATCTTAGCGCACCTCCGCTGCTCTCATTGAGATTGCCGAAATTGTATTACCACTTCGCACTGTGATTGCACACCCCCGCTGCTGTTACCGATATTGCCGAATTTGTGTAGCTTATTTGCATATTAATCACGCATCCCCGCTGCTGTTACCGATATTGCCGATTTTGCTTAATTGCTTTGCATCTTGATAGCGCACCCCCGCTGCTCTCACTGTAATTGGGGATTTGTATTGCTGGCTTGCATTATAATAATCGTCGTATTGCACTGTGTCATTGCTTAACCATTGTACAACTCCGTGTAAGGCCGCCGGCCATTTTGTTGTTTGTTGTTATTGTCTCGCCCTGCCCGGGTCTCCACCCCGCTCCCGCCTTCCCTGCTGACCCTCCCTCCCACTAAGACCATCCGAGCCGCTCTCTGCAGCTCGCGCTGTGACCGTCCTGCTATCTGCTGACGCGGTCGCTCCACCACGCTGCTCCCTGACCTGCCTCGCTTCACCTCACAGCCTGGTATCTTAGCGCACCTCCGCTGCTCTCATTGAGATTGCCGAAATTGTATTACCACTTCGCACTGTGATTGCACACCCCCGCTGCTGTTACCGATATTGCCGAATTTGTGTAGCTTATTTGCATATTAATAGCGCATCCCCGCTGCTGTTACCGATATTGCCGATTTTGCTTAATTGCTTTGCATCTTGATAGCGCACCCCCGCTGCTCTCTCTGTAATTGGGGATTTGTATTGCTGGCTTGCATTATAACATTATAATAATCGTCGTATTGCACTGTGTCATTGCTTAACCATTGTACAACTCCGTGTAAGGCCGCCGGCCATTTTGTTGTTTGTTGTTATTGTCTCGCCCTGCCCGGGTCTCCACCCCGCTCCCGCCTTCCCTGCTGACCCTCCCTCGCCCCTCCCCTATCCACTATCCACTTATGACAGATGCATATCCGCGCAGCGGTCACACGCAGCGGTCGCGGCCCATGCGCGCCGAAGGTGCGCCAAAGGTAAGCCCGTCTGCGCCCGTCCGCGCCTGGACCGCGCCCAGCGCCTGTCCCCCTGAATCCCGCTGCTCCCACCCCTCTAGTGTCACATATGATGCCGCCACTCTCCTCGCCCTCCACCCCGGACGCACACCTCTATGCTGCGAAGCTACTCCAGGACGTACCCACGGCCCATTTGCCTGCCTCTCCTGCAAGTTCAACTGCTTCAGGACCCTCAGCATACCCACTTCCCCCACACACAGCCCCGAACCCAATCGGCTGAAGTGCATCCTACTGAACACCCGCTCGGTCCACAGACATGCAACAGAACTCTGGGACCTAATCGACACTGCGTCACCTGACATCGCCTTCCTTACTGAAACATGGATGAACACATCTTCTGCCCCCGACATCGCCATAGCCATACCGGACGCCTACAAGATTATTCGAAAAGACCGCACCAATCAAACAGGAGGAGGCATCGCCATCGTCCACAGAAACCCCATCAAAATCACAACCAGCTCCAACGACAATCTTGCAACCGCCGAACATCTCCACTTTCAGATCCACACCGACCCCAGGACCACCCTTAGAGGAACCCTCATTTACAGGCCTCCAGGCACCCGCACCCAATTCAGCGATGACATCACGGACTTCGTCAGCCCGCACGCCCTCGCCTCCGAAAACTACATTCTTCTAGGAGACCTCAACTACCACCTTGAAAACATACTCGACAGCAACACCACCACCCTTCTGGACAACCTGGCCAACCTCGGACTCAAACAACTTGTCGACACCCCCACTCACACAGCCGGACACACGCTCGACCCTATCTTCACCTCCAGCAAGCACATCTCCTTCGATCGCACTACAGCTCTCCACTGGACGGATCACAGCTGTGTTCACTTCAGCTACAAAACCACCCTGACCCACAACCGTCCACAACCTATTCCTCGGAGAAACTGGAACAAAATCACCACCGACCAACTCCTCACATCACTGAACGAAAACCCTCCCACCCTCTCAATGGACCCAGACCAAGCGGCCACCAACCTCAGGCAATGGATTACCCGCAGTGCGGACGAATTAGCACCCCTGAAAAAGCACCAGTTGAAATCAGCCAGCAAAAAGGCTCCCTGGTTCAATGATGAACTTAAAAAATCCAAGAAACTATGCCGCACCATGGAGAAGAATTGGAGAAAAAACCCAACCTCAGACAACATGGCCTCCCTCAAGACAGCCACCCGCAAACACCACCAACTGATTCGTTCCGCCAAAAAATCAGCATTCAAGGATCGTCTCGACAACAACACTCATAAAAGCAAGGAACTCTTCAATATCGTCAAAGAATTCACCAACCCCACCGCAGCATCCAACGACATCACTCCCTCCCAAGACCTCTGCGATGCGCTATCCTCCTTCTTCTACAACAAAATTGCCGACATCCACAACAGCTTCAAGAATTCTCCCAACGATCAACCCGCCCCGCCACCTTCAGATCCTACTCCTCCAACTAACAACCTCAGTGCCTGGAACCCAATCTCCACTGAAGACACCATTCGCTTCATGAACTCAATCCACTCTGGCTCGCCTTCTGACCCCTGTCCCCACCACATCTTCAACAAAGCTGACTCCATCATCACACCCCAACTCCGCGATGTCATCAACTGCTCTTTCAACTCTGCCACCTTTCCAGAAAGCTGGAAACACGCCGAACTCAGCGCCCTTCTGAAAAAACCCACAGCAGACCCCTCAGAACTGAAAAACTACCGACCCATATCCCTCCTCCCTTTCCCGGCCAAAGTCATCGAGAAAGCCGTCAACAGCCAGCTCGCCGCCTTCCTTGAATCCAACAACTCCCTTGATCCATCTCAATCCGGGTTTCGAACCAAACACAGCAGCGAAACAGCCCTCATTGCAGCGACCGACGACATCCGAGCACTCCTGGACAACGGAGAAACAGTGGCCCTCATCCTACTCGACCTGTCCGCCGCTTTCGACACAGTTTGCCACAGCACCCTTATACATCGCCTCAGTAACATCGGCATACAAGGAAAAGCCTTGGACTGGATCATCTCATTCCTCGCGGGGAGAACTCAAAGAGTCCGACTTCCCCCATTCTACTCAGAGGCCACCGAAGTCATCTGCGGCGTACCCCAAGGATCCTCACTCAGTCCCACCCTCTTCAACATCTACATGAGTCCTCTCGCCTCCATCGCGCGTCAACACAACCTCAACATCATCTCTTATGCAGATGACACCCAGCTAATCCTCTCCCTCACCAATGACCCCAACACCGCCAAAACGAATCTGCACGAAGGCATGAAAGAAGTAGCCGAATGGATGAAACAGAGCCGCCTAAAACTCAACTCAGACAAAATGGAGGTACTCATCCTAGGATCTTCCCCCTCAGCTTGGGACGACTCTTGGTGGCCTTCCGCTCTGGGCACAGCACCCACACCCACAGACCATGCACGTAACCTCGGCTTCATCCTAGACTCCTCTCTCTCGATGTCCAGACAGGTCAACGCCGTCTCGTCCTCCTGCTTCAACGTCCTTCGCATTCTCAAAAAGATCTTCCGCTGGATCCCCCTCGAGACAAGAAAGACTGTCACCCATGCACTAGTCACGAGTCGACTGGATTATGGTAACACGCTTTACGCAGGAATCACAACAAAATTACAGAAAAAACTCCAGCGCATCCAAAACGCGTCAGCGAGACTCATATTAGACATCCCGCGCCAAGATCAGATCACCGGACATCTAAAAGACCTCCACTGGCTTCCCATCAACAAAATAATTACTTTCCGCCTTCTCACCCACGCTCACAAGGCCCTCTACAATCTAGGACCCGAATGCCTCAACACTCGACTGTCCTTCTACAAACCCACCCGCCAACTGAGATCGTTCAATAAAGCCCTCGCCGCAGTCCCGCGCATCCGGAAATCCACCATGGGTGGCAGATCCTTCTCCTTCCTGGCTGCCAAGACCTGGAACTCACTCCCCACCCACCTCCGCCTTACTCAGAACCACATCTCCTTCAGAAAAGAACTGAAAACCTGGCTATTCGACAAATAATGAACCCCTTCCTCTAGCGCCTTGAGACCCTCTGGGTGAGTAGTGCGCTATACAAATGCCCGAACTTGAACTTGAACTTGAATCCTCTGAGAGGCCTATTGACCCACTCAGGGGTATATTCACAACAACGCATGCTAAACATCACCAAATAATGCTAACGCACCATTACACATCGCAGCCTATCTCGGGAAAATAACCCTGTGTTAGCGTGAAATTCACAACAAGGAGGTAGCATGCGATAGTCTGCCTAAACCGCAGCCAATTTCCGGGATACAACCTCCTCGACGGAGATAAAAACACAAACCACAACACAAAAAAGTGTGAAGAGCCCATTCGCGATGAGGAAAGCAGGGATAAGCACGGCCAGGCCCGCGTCATACACAGCAGGCGGGAATAAGCACAACAAAAGCCTGAAAAAAGGAGACAATGCAAAGAGAAAATAACAGCCAAGCACAAGGGAGGCAACCCGAGCCAGCATACAACCCCACAAGCCCCATTAGCAACAAAACATTGTACATGGCAGGCCATCTTGGACAAGGTGAATGCAGCCTGTGAGCGGAGGTGGACAATGGAAGAAAACCAGAACATCTGGAATGATGCGAAACGCTCAATCAGAAACACGCCGTCAACTAGAAGGCAGCAATGCACACCTGAGGTAGAAGGCCAGCACCACACCAGGAGCTGGATGACATGGTAGAAATGGTGTCAACCACATTAGTCTGGAGACGGTGGCAGGACTCGGGGACCGGAAACTGCCCAAAACAGATACAACAGCAACAGGGAGAGGAACCAGCAAGGACCGGGGGAGCGGGGGGGTGGCGTGGGCACAATGGCACACATCCACAATGAAGCACAGCACAACTGCAGACAAATCATGCCCAAGTGTAACGACACCAACCAAGAGCACAAGTCACACAACCCGGAAACATCACACCACTGAACAAGCACAGAAGTGAAAACACACTGCCTGAAAGGGAGAAGGGTGAGCCAAATCAGAACTGAAGGGACATCTCACACACAATGCAGCACACACACATAGGAAGCAGAGCACTCCAACCTCTAACACAATGTGGCACAAACATCAACATTTGCACAACCGAACACAGGACACAAGTGTACCCACCTGGTGCTGGTAAGCAGCCATACGCATCTGGCTAAGTACGAAACAGGGACATGACAATGTACAAGTACAAACCCACAGTCCTGGTGGGGTAGCAATGCACATATGGTAGGGAACCAGAGAGCCCATGACACACACAGTAGCATACAAATCAAGACACAACACAGTTGGAGATGAGTAAAAGTGTGGAACCTTTATCAACAAGTGCGTGTCAGTAAGGCCAAGAGAAATGCCACGATATGCAGACCAATGCAGCAGCATGTCTGAATGAGGAATGTAGGAAAGCGCCCATGTCCACCTCGAGGGAGTCCATCACCAACACAAGTCAGTGCCAACCCGTGTTGGTTGTCCGCGCATGGATCATGAGTCCAGGCCAATGCAGCCATGTCCGCTGTCGTCTTGAGACATGTAACTAGATTCACAACATGCAACCAGTCGTCGGGACATGTGCAATGGGTCACATCCAGTTGTGGCTGCAGGTACCTTGTCACTCGTCCATGAACGTGAGTGCAGCTGCGTAGGCCAACATCTCCATCTCAAACATCCATGCATGCCATAAACGGGCATCACGGTGACACTCCTGGTCGTGTGCCAACAGGGGGCGCACACACACGTCATCATCCATGTCAGCTACCGTTACATTGGAGAGGCAGACATCCATGAACCACTCGAATATGCATGAGTGACTATGCAACACAGGCTGAACGCAGGTGACGTCCGCAAGGTGGAAGCACAGCCGGTAACTGAACCGCAAGAAGGCCAACGGCAGTGCCCCCATTACATGCAGCAGACATGCATGGTACAGGTCCACGTGACTGGATCCGAGCATGTGTCTAGGATGGTCTGCCATTGCATCAGTGGCTCTTCTGGAAGCGGCACTGGCTTGCCCTGTTCCAGTCCTGTGGATGAAATGGCACAGCTCAGTGTAATGAGCAGTGTCTGTGTGCAACGGGTGCCGGCCTGGGGTGGGGTGGAAGTACATGTGAAGGCCATTTCACGCACGCTAACTACGACCATGAACTAATGCTTGTGGGATGTGTACAAGTTGGTCTCACTTCGGGCAGTGCGTAGTGTGGGAGTCACAAGCAAATGCTACTGTATCTGTCAGGGGGTGCTGCCACATGCCAGTTCCTGCTCGGAGCTGCAGATGTGCTACTGCATGATAGTTCACACAAAGGACCTTTTATCCCTACAGTAACTTCACCATCTGCATGCATACAGGAGATGCACAGGTCCTTGGGTGGGTGTGGTGGGATGTCTGTGACCTGCGAACACTGTGACCCTGGCCTTTGAAGGTATGTGGTCACGTGAGTGTAGGCCAATGGACCGGACAGGACGGACACAGATGTACAGCCCATGGCTCGCTGTGATTGCGCTGCCAATGAGGCCAGGCAACTGACTCATGCATCCGCAGGTCTGATAAACATAACACTTGGCATGCATGTTCCAAGACCCTGAGCGGTTTTGTGCTCCTACATGTCCGCGTACGTCCGGGCCCGCCCTCCTGGTTCATGCTACATTGCAACATCCACTACAGTGGCCCTAGTGGTGACCACACCCAAACACTCACGGCACTTCCTGCCCAAGGCCATAGTTAAACAAAACAAGGGGACCCGGAAGGATCGCTTCGGACCACGGGTAACTATTTTTTGAGGAACAATGGTCCTAAGCATAGAAAACAATATTAGAGCGAATCCAATTATAGACCACAATGTGTACTATAAGTTCAATTCCAATGTCCAGCCGGACATGGAATATTTATTTTATAATTCTGAAAGATTTTTAAAAACATTTTTGGGACAAACACACAGTAAAGAGGGCACAGTCCTGTACCCAGTTTGAGGAAAAGAAAGGAGTTAGGAAAGGTAGGAGGACAAGTTTTCAGGCAATAACTTTTTGAAGCAGAAATGTGTCATACATCTTAATACATCATACTGCAAGCTCTACATGTCGGTGACAGCAATATATTCACACAATGGTACAATTGCGACATTATTTCTGAAAGTCGACGACGTTTCGATCCCTTGCCCCTATGAAAGCGGGATCATCATCAGGACCAATAATAATTGCCTGTGTTTATGAATAAAGCCTGGTGAGATAAGGGAGAAAGGAAGGAGTGATTCAGGTGAATCTTTACAATTGAAAGAAGCAGCTTTGCATGCAGCATATTGCGAACCAATTGTTCTTAGTGTAACACCGGTGACAGTTTAAGTGAACAGGCATAAGGACTCAGTAAAGGAGCACATTGTGTGCCAAATGATCTTAGTATCTAGCTCTTGACATTTAGAGTGAAGTGGCATAAAACTCAGTCACGGAGGACCGGCGCTTCCGTCTCTGCTAGGTTGAATAACTCAGAGAGAGGCGGTGGAAGTCAGAACGGTCATGCGCAGGCAATCACGATAAGTAAAAATTCAAGGTTTACTCACTAACAATTTTCTTTCTATGCAAGAAATTGAATATTTGTGACTTTTACGGAAACCTTACAGACCGGTGCTTCCGTTTCTACTAGGAGCGTTAGTCATTGAGAGATGAGGGAAGTCAGGGCGGTCTGAAAAAGGAAGATGCAGTGACAAAAAATATTTATAGGGAACCTTTGATTTTTTATTTGAAACCTGCATCGATTTCTGCTGTGGTGGTTTTATGTGCATACCGGGGTGATTGTTGATCGACGTGATGAGTGATTAAAAACCGGTGCAGTGAGTTGGGTATAAACTGGGAGGTGTGTCACAAACCTTGAGTTCGAGTGCCACGACTCAAGTGTCTCAAGAGTTGTTATAAGCCAATATCCCACAAACAGCAGCATTATTGGTGATACATAGGATATTAGACTCACGCCCACGCCACCACGCAGTGCCCACTTCCTTTATTTTACAGCTTTTGGAAATTTGCTTGACACAGAACTTTTTTACATTCAATAACACCTTTTTTCAACAAATTAAGGGCACTGCCATGGGCGCAATATTTGCACCAAATCTAGCAGTATTGATCATGGACCAACTAGAAACCAACGCCATCCTGACACCAACCAATCCGTTCTTCGCTGGTATTGGCTTTTGGCGCAGATACATTGACGACATTTTTATCATATGGAAGCAGGATGTCAATGTTCTGAGCCAATTCCTTCACTGGATAAATGATAATTGTGCTGGTTTATCCTTCACCATAACGACTGACAAATCCTCGATCTCATTCTTAGATCTTACCATCTTCCACTTTGAAGGGACATTACTGACTCGATTACGCAGGAAACCCACAGAGAGGAATACCCTCCTAAACTACGCCAGCAACCACCCAAGGGCCCTTAGGGATTTCCTCCCCTATTCTCAGTTCTTGAGAATAAGAAGGAATTGCTCCTGCAAAGTAGACTATTTTAAGGAAGCCACACACCTATCCTTGAAATTAAAGGATCGAGGGTATCCCAAAAGAATTGTTAAAAATGCACTGAAACGAGCATGGTACTGCCCAAGAGACATCCTGCGGACCCCCAAACCTAAAAAGGAACTCGAGAGAATCACCTGTGTTACGACGTTCTCTCCGGTTTCAAACAAACTCCGCAAGGTGATTTTGCAACACTGGCCAAGCATTAATGCTGGAAATGTAAACATCGAAAGGCCTCTGTTTGCTTTAAAAAAAAGCAGGAACCTAAAGGACCATCTGGTTAGGGCTGCCTTATCAACTTCTGCACATCCCGCTACTCTTGAGTCAGTATGGGGTCTGTCCCCCATTGTGGGTCACTCAAAATGTGGGTGTTGTCATGTCTGTAATTTTACCATTGAAGGGAAAAGTTTCTCGTTTAATAATGTCTCAATCAATTGCAAGACTTTTTCAAACTGTAACACTAACAACGTGATCTATCTGATACAATGTCCTTGTTTGAAAGTATACGTGGGGCAAACAACCCAAAAGGTGAAAACAAGAATCTGCCAGCATAGGCGTCATATCAGATGCAAGACACCTAATGCCCCACTAGTGGACCACTACTTGGAGGCCAACCACAGTGAGGACGACATCAGGTGGACGGTCTTACATACATTGAAATTGTCTCCATGAGGAGGCAACATGGCACAGCTACTGAACAGGGCTGAACTGAGAACAATAATTCTGCTTGACTCTATAAGGCAAGGTCTGAACAGGACCGAAGACTGGACCTCCCTGCTTTAATTACCAACCTTCAGCACACAGAATGGTGTTAATTATGCCTTGTTTTAGACTAAGAGGAGCTGTGTAAAAAACACGTCAAGATTTAAAATGTAACTCAGTATGGAATATGCTAAGTACAATGTAATTGTATGTCACCTTGCCATGTCACAGGCCTCACTTCGCATAATCCTCGACCGGCACTTTCTTTTTCACATGAATCCCTTTGCTTCACTGTCACTCACTATTAGACTATTCCCACTCCAAAATGGCCGCTGCCATTCACAGTAGAGACAGACCTTCCAGTCCCCTTTGCAGTGTCGACTGCACCTAACCCAATCTGGCGCGCTTATCGCAAACAGTACTTAACCGGTACTGAAGCACCTTCACTTGTCTCTGCTACCATGCACGACCGCATCGTATGAGCATCGTGCCAACGACGCCATTGAAGGTAAGCCCTATTCCAACCCCGTGCTCACTACAATCATTCTGAAAGCTCCCTTAAGCACTTAAATTCCTTTGTCTAGGCATCCCACTGCGGGCCTATGCATTGATCCATTGAATTCCCCTTACGGACAAGCATCGTCTTCCCAACTTGATCCTGCTCGCACCCCAACCAGCAGGTAACCCTCTTACCAATTGATAGCCCGTACACGAGCCTCGGCACACGCCCTGTCTCAATACGGTTCCTCATACCATTCCAATCTTGTCTTTCGCCAGGGTCTCGTTTCAACTTAATTTACATTGAGAGAATTGAGACATTTGACTCGTGGCACTCGAACATTCGCCACCTCAAGGTTTGTGACACACCTCTCCGTTTACACCAAACTCACTGTGCCGGTTTTTAATCACTCATCACGTCGATCAACAATCACCCAAACACCCCCGTATGCACATAAAACCTCCACGGTAGAAATCGATGTAGGTTTCAAATGAAAAATCAAAGGTTCCCTATAAATATTTTTTTTCACTGCATCTTCCTTTTTCAGACCGCCCTGACTTCCCTCATCTCTCAATGACTCACGCTCCTAGTAGAAACGGAAGCGCTGGTCTGTAAGGTTTCCGTAAAAGTCACAAATATTCAATTTATTTCCGTAAAAGTCACAAATATTCAATTTCTTGCATGACATTGGAATTGAACTTATAGTACACATTGTGGTCTATAATTGGATCGCTCGAATATTGTTTTCTATGCTTAGGACCATTGTTCCTCAAAAAAAAAAAAAAAAACAAGGCCAGGTTGGAGCCACGGACTGCTCCCCATGCTGAAACAGCACACCCATGCGCTGACCTGATTTACCCCTGACCAGCACATGCCGCTTGTCCATGCAGGGGTACATGTGAAGCTACATGTCCAGGATCACTGCCAATGCTGAGGTGACATGGTAACGTCAGCTGAAGACAGCACACTGTGATGTTGCGGAGCCCGTGCCCCTCATGCTGACACAATGACCACATGGACACACTTGCTCAGATGGTGTGAATGGTTACAGACATGTGCGCACGGCCACGTTTATTAGCAGGCACACATACTGAGTGACACCTGTGTTGGATGTGTGTGGGGTGTGTGCACACCAGCTCGCAAGGGCTGCCCGGTGGAGTCAGAAATCGACAACAGTGTACAACGTAAAGGACACAACCATTCAACCATAAAGGCCCCATGACTTGTGCTGCACAGAGTTAGTGGCCCTGTATGTACAGTGGCCTGCACAGACCTACTACCATGGGACACTGACTTGCGAGACACTGGGGCTGGGTCCCAAGTGCAGAGCAGGTTTCTGTAGATGTAAAAGGAGGTGTCGCAGAGTGTCTTGGTGGACATTGGGAGGTGTACCCCGAGGGCATGATGCAGAGGTCAGGACAACGCTGAAACAGTCACCATGCTGAAGATGAATGGAACAGACACATGTAGGACACCAAGTCCGGTACAGCCAGATGAAGATGCAGAAAACCACCAGGCCATTGACTCAGACGCCACCAAGGTCCAACCAGATAGTGCACTTGACTCATTACGCACAGAGTTAGTGGCACCAGGGGTGTTACGGGATGCTGCCGCCTTCGATGAGGTGTTTCAAGTGGTGTGGACTCCTCCACATCTTACCCAAGACACAGTTCCACATGTGTGACCTATTGGACCGCAGTGTATGCCTGAGGCAGCGGTCAGCACGAGTGTCACCGGCTTAGGTTGGATGGCCCCACCGGCCTGCGTAGTTCAGATTCAGTGGCACCACGGGACGCAGACTTGCGGTGAACAGGGTTGTTGGCACCAGGTTGTCATTAATAGTGTTTGATCACCACCGTGACTCTGATCTGGCTTTTGTCCAGCTTGAGCCGCATGTTCCTCTTACTCCTCTCCGTGCATTCACTGGTGTGGACACTGCCATTCATGATTCGTGACTAAGTGCTGGATGTGGGACCTACTGGTCCACAGGGTGGGCCTGAGCCTTCATCCACGTGTGGCTGGCTGGCATTAAACAGGGTTAGTGGCACCTCGTGTGGCCGGCTGGCATTGAACAGGGTTAGTGGCACCTCCTGTGGTCGCTGGCGTTTGAACAGGGTTAGTGGCACCTCGTGTGGCGGGCTGTCGTTGAACAAGGCTAGGGGCACCTTGTGTCCCTAGGGAGTCTGGTGCTGTGGCGCTGCCAAGGACTTGAGGTCACTGCCATTCAGGACTCAGGACACAGTTCCACATGTGTAACCTATAGGTCCAAAGCAGAGGTCGCAGGACTGGTGCTTGGAGCTTGCACTGGCATGTGGTGGGCCCTCTTTGATACATGCCGGTGTAGGCAGGTGAATGGAGCTTCGTTGGTGAGCTGGGGAAGGCATGACGGGTCTGGGGACGAGCGGTCCAGGGTGCAGCAAGGGCTCAGGGACGCAGGCCCCACTGCGATCTGCACAGGACTCGAGGTGGGCTGAGAGGTGCTGCCCTTGCTGAAGCGTGGTCCATTTCGAATGAGAACCAAGACCAGTGCGACGGGCTTTTTGTTCACACCTCTACGCAGTCTTGGCATAGGCAAGTCCACCCCACTATGCACGAGTATGCAAGGGAGGACGTAATGTACGACATTTCTGGGTTCTGCCCACAGCCTTGTGGGGACATGGTAGCGTCCACTAGCCACTACCCGCCATGCACCAGCAGTTGCTCTCCACATGGCCATTTACGTGCTTTGCATCCTGTGGTCTGTCCGGCACCTCCACGCCACACCTGGCATTGAGTAGGTTCACATTCCTTAATCACTTCCCACACTTGCACATGCCTGCTCCATGCCTCTCCTCACATCCTGCTATTGTGTGTCTGTGGTACCATGCTGTGGCTGGGTTGTGAGCATTGTTAGGCCGGATTCCCAATGGAGTCGTGTTGCTGTGTCTGGTCGGTTGGCATGTTGTGTGTCATGTCGGATGTAGTTGTGCTGCTTGCCCATTGTAGTGTCGTGAGTTGCATGATTGTGGGAGGCAGGTGCGTTTTAGGTGGGTCCGCTGTCTTTGTGTACACTGCCTCTGTGGTGTTCCGGGGAGGTGGGATGGGTCCTGGGGGTGGTGGCAACCTGGGTGGTTGCTGTGGGTGTTGTGGCCCTCATGGGTATACGCGGTGCATGGTCATTGTCTCCATGGCACCTGTGGGTTTTCAGGTGTGGCTCTTGGCTGGGCTCCCTTTAATGCTGCAGGTCGTCCTGCTTTACACAAGCAATAGTTTGAAAAACAAAGGGAGTTAGGCCCAAGGGGACGAGGGTTAGGCAGGGCTGTTGAACTATAGTCACTAAGAGAATAGCCTACACCTCAACTTGTTAGAAAATACGCAATTAATTCTTGTTTGAAGATAAACACATTTCTTCTGTTTATCCTGGTATTTTAATTTTTACCTTTTTACTTATAACATTAGTTTATAAATTTCATACATTGATACATGGAAAAAGAGCATCATCATTTCATGGCTACATCACAAGACATGTAACAAAACATTTTAAGACAATTTCCTAAATGATAAATCGTGCTCATACATTCAATAATTTTGAACAAATATTGTCAAAAAAACAAAACAGTTTTATGTTAACACAGTTTTATTTTCAATATTTCACTTCTTTTATGATCAAAAAGGAGGATGAAAAAATCCTTAACCTTCCTTAGATACCTCTACTTGATAACTATCTTTTTCAATCACTTGATCAATAAAGTTAACACCAAGGAAAAATGTAATTGAAGCAAACGTTCCTTGATTGCAGCGTGAAAATAAACCACATCGTCTCTATTTATTTTGAGACTATGCTGACGCATTTCGAGTTCTGGTATGTCTATCACAGGACTCTCCTCAGGGCTGTCTCAATCTTATCTGTAATGAATTTCTTATGACAAAAAACAAATATTAAAATCACTTTCTCTACTTCTATTCTTACTTGACATGCTTATATCACTATTATACCTGAATGACGTAAACTCACTGTTTCTTGTTGCCAATTTTTGCTTGTAGAATTCTTTTGCAAGTGTTTTCTAAACTGATTGTGCCTCTGCAAGAAAACACGGACGCTTAATTTTGGCATTTCTGTCTTTTTTAAGTTGACTATCACATGTAAACAATCAGATTTGTTACAGAATGGTCAAAGAAGACCCAGTACAGTCAATACAAGCCAAAATCTTTCAAACTATTCAACTGGGTTTGAAAGAAGTTTTCCTGGGACCAAAAGAGTATGAATTTTTAAATTAAAAGTTTCCAAGAACTCCGGTTCTATTCTTTTTGCCAAAACTTCACAAAAACAGTCAAAAACCACTGGGAAGACCAATTGTTTCCGGATGTGATTCTGTATTAGAACCAATCTCGAAATATGTTGACTTTTTTCTTAAGCCTTTTCTAAAAGAAGTTGAGTCATATTTACGAGATACAACTGACTTCATTACAAAGATTGAAGGTACACTGTTTGATGAGGAAACACAAGTGATGGTGACGCTTGATATCACATCACTTTATACACAGATTCCGCAAGACGAAGCCTTAGAAGTGATGGATCTTTATTTGGATCAAAGGGAACGGCCACAAAGTGTCCCCACTTCCTTTATTTTACAACTGGCTGAGGTCGCCCTAAAGAGTAATTACTTCAAGTTTGAGGATCAATTCTTCGTACAAGTTAAGGGTACGGCCATGGGCTGTCCATATGCACCGGAGATGGCCGTGCTGTACATGTCCCAATATGAAGAAAGATTCATTGAAAACAATAACTCCTACAAGAGCAAAATAATACAATGGCTAAGGTATACTGATGACATCTGGCTCCTGTGGCAGGGGAGCCAGATGTAGTTAAATTTGTTCTATGATTGGCTCAATGCCCGACATAGTGACCTCAAATTTTCGATCCAGTCCAGTAAAACTAAAAGGACTTTTCTCGATGTTGAAATCAGTAGACAAAAAAAGGTTAAGAACATCATTGTACAAGAAAGAAACTGATAAGAATACAGTTTTACAAAACAAGAGTGCACACCCACAGAGTCTAAAAGAAAATCTCCCATGTGGGCAATTATTGCGTATTAGGAGAACCTGCACTGAGCTATCAGACTATGAAAAACCATGCAACGTATTTTTGTAGTGAAATGACCAAGAGAGGTTATCCAAAGAAACTACTTAAGCACTCTAAAAAACGTGCTAGATTTACACCAAGAGAGAACCTACTTCAGATTAAAGAAAAGAAAGAATTGGAAAGATTAGTCTGTGTCACTACATTTGGCCCTGAAACGAATATATTCAGACAGATAATTCTTAGAAATTGGCATCTCCTTGAGAACCTTGAATATCCTTTTCAAAAGCCAATATTTGCCATGAGAAAAAACCTAAGCACTGGCCAACAGATCATTTGTGCAGAAATTTCAGTACCAAGTATTTAAAACCAATACAGGGTCACCATAAGTGTGGCAAGTGTGTGGCTTGCAATAACACCATCGAAGGGACTGAATTCAATCACAATGGAGTTAAGTGAAAACATGCCAACTTTACCAATTGTAGAACTAGAAATGTGATGTATGCCGTATTTTGCCCATGCAAAAAAATATACATAGGCAAAACTAATTAACAGATAAGTGCCAGAATCACACAGCACAGATCCAGAATTAAAAAGAAGGTCATTACAGCACCGATGGTGGAACATTTTCTCAAAAAAGCGCAAGGCGAGAATGATTTCCAATGGACTATTTTGGCAGTAATAAATGCTACCAGCAGATCTATAGATTTAGAAAATGCACTGTTGAGAAAGGAAGCCTACCTGATAATGAAATTTAACAGCATTAGCATTGGATTAAATAGCATGAGTGAGCTGAATAGGATATGATACTACATATCCCAGAATCAATCAGCCACGTGTAACAAATTTAGATGCTCAGTAGTTGAGTCTTTTTTGAACTAACATATTGAATTGTGAAGCGTTGTGTCATCACAAGAATGTCACCCAATAAAGCAGCTGCAACTACCAACAAAAAGATAGATGATAGTCCACATTCAAGAGTGCACTAATTCTGAGTTTTGTACTTGCAGGTCCACAAGTTCAGTTTTCATACATCAATAAATAGATTTGTGAGCAGCAGTGTCACTAAAGGAAGGTGATTCTACACAGCACCTGTAAATTAGCTACATATCCTAAGACACGTCACCTAGGGGCATCAAAGAAACTCGCAAGTGATGGGCGGCATCATATGTAAATGCACGCAAACTGTGTTTGAAAAGAAACTGGGACCGTGTAATTACACACCTACAAACAGATTTGAGAGCAGTAGAAATCATTATCAAAAGGACAAAACTACATATCCCAAGATACGTCACTTAGGGTGAGCAAAGAAACTCACAAGTGATTGGCAGTATCACATGTAAAAGCCCACGTACTTTGTTTAGAAAGAAACTGGGACCGCGTAATGGCGGTGATTATTTGAGCACTTGATGGAAATATAAAAAAAACTCCCTGAGAGGCATATGTTGGTGAGTACAAGGCAGAACGAGTACGAGGCAGAACGAGTGACTAGTAAGCAATAGTAGTGTGCTATTAATAACCGCCACTGTAAAATTTTCGTTTTCAGACGAACGCGCAACAAAGAAACACAAGCTACGATTGAACAGGCGGCTTCATTAAAGAAACCGAACCCGAAAGGTATTTTATTGAAACATTGTTTTCATTAGGGAATACAATGTTGCAGTCTCTAGAAGTAAATGCCACAATCCTTCTCTTGCAGATAGGAAGTGAAGTTCCGTTCGAACCGATAACAAGCTAATCCGGCTGGATTTAGCACAATCCAAACAGGGTAATTCATTACAGATAAGATTGAGACAGCCCTGAGGAGAGTCCTGTGAATGATATACCGGAACTCGAAACGCGTCGGCATAGTCTCAAATTAAACAGTGACGATGTGGTTTATTTTCACGCTACAATCAAGGAACATTCGCTGCAATAAAATGTTTCCTTGGTTTTAACTTTATTGATCAAGTGATTGAATAAGATAGTTATCAAGCAGAGGTATCTAAGGACGGTTAAGGATTTTGTCATCCTCCTTTTTGATCATAAAAGAAGTGAAATATTGAAAAGAAAACTGTTAACATAAAACAGTTTTTTTGTTTTTGACAATATTTGTTCGCAATTATTGAATGTATGAGCACAGTGTATCATTTCGGAAATTGTCTTAAAATGTTTTCTTACTTGTCTTGTGATGTAGCCATGAAATGATGATGCTCTTTTTTCATGTATCAATGTATGAAATGTATAAACTAATGTTATAAGTAAAAAGGTAAAAATTAAAATACCAGGATAAACAGAAGAAATGTGTTTATCTTCAAGCAAGAATTAATTGCGTATTTTCTAACAAGTTGAGGTGTAGGCTATTCTCTTAGTGACTATATTACACCAGCAATAGGCAGGTTTTAATTCCCTGCTGCTACCGCGGCCTATTGTCTGTTTCTGTTTTACATCGCATATCTGGCCGTTCGTTGTGAAAGTGGTGTTGTGGTTTTTTCATGTGTTTTTTCACAGGAATGCCTAGTCGGCATCTCATTAGGGTTAGTTGGTGGTGTCCACTGTGGAGATAAATTTTGGGGCAGGGATTGCGGGAATACAGGCGATGTCTGCAGTTTGCATCAGCTTGTGAATGGGGTGTTAAATCTATCTCCACTTGATGCGTTAAGGGGGGGATAAATCAGAGTTGAGTCCTTGTGAATATCCTCCTGAGTCCTGACCCACTCCCATCATCATCAAGAGCAGAACCCTTGCTGCTATTTTTGCTCCTTCCCAACAGAGAAAGAGACCCTCCTGCTTTTTCATGGCAATGGGCCTTTGAAGATGGAGCTTGCTAGACTCCAAGGCAACTCTCAGTTGTAGTTTGGGTTCTTCTCCCATTTTGTGTGAACCAGAAGGTTGTGGATCATTATCCGCTATTCATTTGATACCCCTGTCTTATCCTATCATTCTTCTGAGTCAGCTCTTTGACTCAGCACCAGAACATCAAAGCTGTATGAGTAGAGCACCCTCTCTTCTAGGTAGACAGTACCTGGAGGAGGAGGCACTAGAACCAGCGATTCTGATTCCGTCAGGCACTCCACCACAGTAACCAGCCATTATGAGTTTCCCAGCTCTATTGCTTTATGTGGTTGCCGATCCCAGACCCTTTTCAATACACACTCTCCTGATTCTAGCAGGCAGAGAATGTGTGTGGAAAGTGATTACGTTTTTAAAAATTCTTTTTATTGAAAAGTTTGTCAGTCTTGCAACTTTTCAACAGGGTGTATACAAATACATTTTTGTGAAAATACATTTCCTCACAGTCTGCTGGGATCGAGCCATTCAGTTACTAGTCTGCACATAGAATCAATGGCTTGCAATTAGTGGATCATTCCCTCCCTCCACCCTTTGTAGTTCTTCCATGGGGGAGATGCACATCCCACCCCTGTATGCCTTCCACTTCACCCACTTGTGGTTCCATTTTCCCAAGCACCCTCTGTTTTAAAATACATATTTTTCTGCAATCATAGATCAATCCATGTCTTTCACCAACCCTCCCATTGTTGAGGTATCTTCTGCCCCCCCCATTTCTGGGCAATATTACGCTTTGCTAACATTAACCCCAAGTAGACCCAAGATTGTTCTGTGTGTGTGGCCTCCTAAATGTTAAGTAGGCAGAGTTTCGGGTTTGGGACCATTTCCCTGGTGCACGTTCTTTGGAATTTTGCTGCAATATCTTCCCAGTATGACCTAATCGCTGGGCACTCCTAGAATATGTGGTGGAGCGTGCCCTCTTGGGTACAGCAGCAGAGGCACTCAGAATCCTCTCTTTGCCCATTTTACCTAACATTCCCATGGCCAAATAGGATCTGTGTAGTATTTGGAGTTGGACAAGTCTCAATTTCAGTGGGATAGCTACTTCCCGTGGGGAGGACAGGGCCTCCTGCCACTCCTAATCTTCCAAGATACCCACATATGCCTGCCAGAGGCCCCTCTGTCACAGAAGTGGGTATGGTAGATTATTTACAAGCTTTTGGTAGGTCATGGAAATGGCCTTGTGATTTAGTGGTTCCCTCAGGAGTATGTCCTCTATTGGGACCCTTCGGGAAGGGTCTCTCCATCGGGGATTACAGACATCAAAGCATGTTGAATTTGTAAATAACGAAAGTGTTCGGTGTGTACCTCATTATATTAAGATTGCAGCCTGGCAAACGGAACCACTCCCTTCCGAGTCCAGAGGCAAAGCCTGCCTAATCGTTGTGCTTCCCACAGAGGCATTGCTTGTGTTCTTTTTTAATGCCAGCCTAGTTTCTTGGTCACTTGGTGCAATA
This sequence comes from Lissotriton helveticus, assembly GCF_964261635.1. Taxonomy (NCBI): domain Eukaryota; kingdom Metazoa; phylum Chordata; class Amphibia; order Caudata; family Salamandridae; genus Lissotriton; species Lissotriton helveticus. The sequence continues at coordinate 104,598,952 of NC_136070.1, read as the reverse complement.
TTGCTATTGTGTGTCAGGTTTTGCAGGATGGACGTTGTGTAGAGGGCTCTTTTATTTCCACTCAGATCCATTACCCATCTATCCATCAGGTATTCCGGTTTAGCTGTATTGCTATATACCCATTGGTTTACCACCACCAGCTGTGAGGCCCAATAATATACTTTGGTGTTGGGTAGAGCATCCCCCCATCAAAGCAACCCCTCATTAGCTTGCTCTTCGATATTCGTGGGAGTTGCCCCTCCCATAATAGGGTTGTCACCGCGCTCTTGATGTTATTGAAATATGATAGTGGAATCTTATAAGGTGTATTTTGTACTGTATATAAAAACCGAGGAAGGGCTAGCATCTTAAATAGGGCCGCGCGACCCAGTAGTGTCAGAGGTAGTGTTTTCCAATGCTGTATGTCCTTTTGTAGGTGGGTCAGGGACCTGAGTGTCGGCTGAGTATGGAAAAGATGGAAAGGACTCTACTGATGGAGGCAGATGGCTTCGCCACATATAAGAAAACATCATCTGCGTACAGCGATATTTTGTCCTCATGATGTTTGGACCACTTTAGCCCTCTGATCATGGAGTCCCCCCTAACCAACATCGCCAGGGTCTCCAACATCAGAGCAAATATTAGTGGCGACAGGGGGCATCCCTGGCTGGTTCCTCTCCACAGCTGGAATCGACAGGACTTTTGACGATTAATGGTCACCAGTGCCAATCGGTCAGCATAGAGAAGTTTGATCCATTTTATGTAGTTAGGGGCGAAGCCCAGGTATCAAGTTTATGCATCTGACTTTGTAAACACTAATGCCTCATAAAGACTGCACAAAGCATAGAAAAAGATTATACATTTCCGCTAAATGAATAATTATTTAGAAAAAAATATTTTGTTTTTATAGACCTAACCAGTATTTTAGGGTGAGGCCTGGGGCCTATGAGTTTAGTGTGGTTGTTTATGGAACAAACTTAAGAAAGGTGCATAGTCTTTAGACATTTATTGATTTAACATAAGCCAATTTATAAAATATATTTCCCAATCAAGTCAATTCATATAGGTTTTTGAGCAGGTAGATACTAATATGTGTTTAACGATAATTAAGTGGTTAAAAGCAGTCCATCTGAAACTGAGCAGTTTCTGCTGAAGGTTAATAGTCTGATTTTCTGGTGAGAAAGCAGAAGAGTACCTCATTGAAAAGTAAAAGCTCGTTGTTTTAGTAAGAAAAATAAGTCATGAGGGTGGTGAAATTTAGGCCTTTGACTAAAAATGTGTCAAGTAATGTTGCAAATGGCCATTGTTAATGAGATTGGTAAGGCTATGCTATGGTAAGGAATGCTATAGTTGGTTGAATGTGCCCCAAATATATTTTGTGGGTTACCTCAACTCATTATGTTCTTACTGTGGTGTAACAAAACTTGAGGGGGCCCACCTGCAAAGTACATTGAGGCCCCCACCCAGCAGCCAGTCAGGAGCTCTCAGTCCAGGGGCCACCCGCTTGTGCACAGTATAGGAGGGTTCCCCTGGAGCAGGGGACCATGCCGCACAGTGGGGGCTGCCGGAGCCAATTTTGTGCCACAGTGTTCTTACTGATTGTGGGATTATATGACTAGGCCAGCCACTTAAAGTTTCTTCCATGAATCAAAGATGAGCCTTACCTGTGGCCAAAATCCCTGGTTTAATATGTAAGAGGCTTCAAAAGGAGCGATAAGACTTGGCACTGCTGTCGCGTCCGATCCACCACCGCCGACTATGCGGTCCGCCTGCCGTATTACCATGTTGCAGGCTTGCTGACAGAAAGAGCACGAAAGTCACCACCAGCCATTCGCAGACCACCTCAGAAAAGCAGCTATCTTAGGGCACTACAGAGAAGTTTACCGCTGTTCAAATTACGAGTTGGCTTTCAAATTCGCCGACTGTGGTGAGAAGACTGCCTACTTTGAGTCGCCAGATTTGAAGGATTTGGGGTGCACACTCAGCCATTTCCTTGTCTTACCTTCAGTCTCTGACGTGTGTCCTTTCCTCCATGTCCCCCCATCACAGCAGCATCTTGAACTCTAAGAAAACGACCCTGTTGGTACCGAAATCCAAGTGAGCTCGTTTTGTACTATTTAAGCTTTGACTGGACTGGGCACATATGGTTCATACTCCAGCAATGGGAAGGTACTTGTAGTAGGTATTTTTTTCACGCGTCATGCATATGTTTACATTCAAAACATGCAGTCACAATGTACACACATGCGTCAACATATATGAATAAATATACAGCGTCATCAGAAACACTGCTGCTGGGCCAGCGATCACATCGTAATACGGCGGGCTAGAGACCGATGCCGCGGCTATCTTCGAGTGAGTGCCACCGCAGCAGTATGGCGGTAAAACCGCCAATCTCGTAATCAGGCCTTGTATCCCTTGAGCCAAGACGTGCTGAGGACTTTTTGTTTTGGGCCCTGACTAGGCTATAGGAAGTTCACTCTGCACTCAGTTGTTTGGAGAACACCGACTCCAGTTCCTATCTCTGGGGCCTAGTGAGTACAGCCCATTGGCACAGAGAGCTAGACGGGCATCTCCGCAGTAAAGTTGAAAGACAGTTTAGGGAAAGGTGTTTGCATTATTTGTGACCAAAAATGTATTGTTGCACCATAGTTACATTGAAAAAAGAGCACTCACAGGTAAAGGGGAAGAGAACTGGTAGTTGAGGAAGAACGAGCCATGTTCTCCCATCCTCAGAAGCTACACCACTGTTGGGAAAGTGAATATGGATGTTGAGCAAAGAACGAGAGGACCGCGATGGGCAGGCCGAGGGAGCTGATTTTAGCAAGGTGCAACCAGTCACGTTCAGGAGAGGCGATAAATGAATCCAGTGATTATTTTTAAGTGTGTTCACGCGATGCATCTCTCACCAGAAAACAGAAGTTACAATGCTATTCGAAATCTGCACCTAAAGTACACATTATTTATTCAAATCATTCCTTTAAAGTCATTCCTCTCGGAGTGGGTCACATTATCGAATCTGTCACTGGAGTTAAAGAGGCCGCCAGTTTCTTAGTTGACAGGCTAGTAAATAAGAAGGCACAACTATTTTGCAAAAATGAATAGATTTTTTTCCTAGCTTTCATTTTTTTCGACAGACAGACATAAGCTCTAGATGCAGCAGTCTGACTCCCTTTGCGGCTGAAACTGAAGTGCAGCACGCGCCTTCCAAAACATGAATAAACAGCAGTCGATTGATAAAGAGGAAGGCGACTGACTGAATGTTTTATTCAGAGAACAAAATGTATTCTTTGTAACGGGCAGGATGTGTACATTTCTAGGAAGAGGAATACAAATTATGCATTTTACAAGCCATCCTCCTGATGTTTATCTAAAATGCCACGAAATGTCAACACAATCTCCCAAAAGAAAAAAAACCGCTCACGTCTCCATTCTCCGGAGATACCATGCTTCTCGCCTAATATTACCGAGGAACTAAGACCCATTCCATAATGATGATGTTCTTGGCATGTAAGTGACTTTCATTGACATATCTGGTTTCTGATGACCCATGCACAACAGGGATGTTTGGTACAGGGGTTGCTAAGGTGTTTCTGAGTACCCTGGGTCTTGAAGAACTGTCTTCAAACTGACTATAGAATCATTGACAGAGCAGGTGTTAAATATAACCTTCATATATTAACCCAGGAGGGAGCTTAAACACCTGAGGAGATTTTCTGAGAAAGAAGGGTAAAATGGAAAGTACCCTTACTTAGCAGAACAGAAGTACAAGATCACAAGACAAACATGCAGACAGAGAGCTACCTATGTTCCATGCCTAGAGATGCCAAGAAAACAAAACAACAAAAGGATGACATCCTTCCCTCCAACCAAGATCACATTATGTAGGGTCCTGTTAAGGACAGGACAATAAAGTGACCGTGGCATTCATGTCATTTATTTATTTATTTATTTTGGAATTTTGTAAAGCGCTTAGTTACGCTCACCGGCGTGTCCCTGCGCTGAATTGCTTAGTAAGGGAGGAAGAGTGAGGGAAAAGGAACTAGGGCAGTGCTAGGCGGAACAGGTGAGTTTTGAGGGCTCTGCGGAATTTGGACTCAGAGGGTTCCAGGCATAGTTCAGTCGGCAGTAAGTTCCAATTCTTGGCTGCAAGAAAACGGAACGATCTTCCACCCATGCGGGCTCTGCGGATTTTGGGGACAGTGACCAGGCCAGTGTCGGAGGATCTAAGCAACCGCTCTGGTCTGTAGGGTGTAATAGGACCGTTCAAGGGGGCGGGAGCCTTGCCTCCTAAGATACGATGGCAAACGCAGAGGGCTTTATATTTGATCCTTTCACAGACCGGTAGCCAGTGGAGAGATTTTAAGGCCGCTTTGGAAGAGGTACGTCTCGGGAGCCTTAGCACCAACCTGGCCGCTGCATTCTGCAGCACCTGGAGACGGTTCATACTGCTGACCGTACTACCCAGGTACAGGAGATTAGCATAATCCAGTCTCGAAGTTACCAAGGCATGCACAAGGGTCTGTCTATCTCCAACCGGGAGCATATCAAGGACCCTGCGCAGGGTTTTGAGTACTCCGAAACACATTCCCACAACCCGGTTGATCTGTGGCGTAAACGATAGCTCGTAGTCAAATAGAACCCCCAGATTTTTGGCCTGTTGAGCTGGCATAGGTGTAGGGCCCAAGCAGTTTGGCCACCATGCTGAGGACCACACAGACGGGCCGCTCCCTACCACGAGCACCTCAGTCTTGGAGCCGTTCAACTTCAGGCAGTTGTTGGACATCCAGGATGCTAGCTCCTGCATGCAGGCACTGTAGTTGGCGGCTGCTGTGCCGGGCGCCCGTGATAGGGAGATAGCCAGCTGCGTGTCGTCAGCATAGGATACGAGTTGGATATCGTATTTCTCCACAATAGTGGCTACAGGAGAAACATACAGGTTAAACAGGGTGGGGCTAAGAGCAGAGCCCTGGGGAACTCCTTGATCGAGATGGAATTGCTTGGAGTAGCATTCACCCTGTCTGACCCGGAAGCCTCTTTCCATCATAAAAGATTGTAGCCATCTAAGTGCCCTCCCTTTGATTCCTCCCTTATTGAGACACTGTAGCAAGATGGAATGTGCTACAGTGTCAAAGGCGGCACTAAGGTCAAGCAAGATGAGTGCCATAGTTTGACCCTCATCAGCTCCTTGCCTGATGGTCTCGGTGGCCAAAAGCAGCGCAGACTCTGTGGAATGGCGAGGGCGGAATCCAAACTGCGTAGGGTGGAGAAGATTGGATTCATCCACAAAGGTCATAATTTGAGAGTTGACCACCTTTTCTGCCACCTTGGCCATATAGGGAAGAAGGGAAATGGGTCTCATGTTATCCAACCTGTCCCAGCTAAGGTTAGCTTTTTTTTGGAGCGGGAGTACAATTGCTTGCTTCCATTTTTTGGGTACAGTGCAGGTCTTGAAGGAGATGTCAAGAACATCTCTAATATAAGGTTCTAAAGTTTCAATGCTTTGACCGAGAAGTTTCGGCGATGCTGGGTCACAAGGAGACCCGGATTTAATCGAGCGACAAATCCGCTGCAGCTCATTAGATGATGGGATCTCAAAATTGCACAAACTATCTGTGCCTGCATCTAAGTTAGGAGATTCCCTAAACTCAGTTGCCTTGTCCTTTCCCCCTGCAAAAGCAGAATAGACATTAGCCACTTTATCGGAGAAGTAGGTCGCAATACGGTTGCAGGACTCAACTGAGCTTAGTGAAGGATCAACAGAGGAGCTGCACATGGAAATTTCCTTGTAAATTTTAAATAGCTCCTTGGTGGAGTTTTGGGCTTCTCCAATCCTATCTGTAAAGTGCTTAGTTTTGGCGCGTCTGATGAGAGTGTGATATTCCCTGCTTCTGGTTTTATATTTCAATTTGGCTTGCTCTAGATAGGCAACCCTCCATTGACGTTCTAGTTTCTTGCATTCCGCTTTAACTAAGCGGAGTTCTTCACTAAACCAAGGGGCCGATTTGTGTGATCTACTATAGGGTGATTTTTGATAGAGTGGAGCGGTGGCGTTCAGGGCCATAGTTATACACTCATCCAGTCTATCAGATGCAGTGTCCGCATCTTCCCCACCTGGTCTACCACCTATAGTAAGGGCCGAATCAAATTTCGCTTGGGAGAATGTAGTCCATTTCCGACTAAGGTATTTAGTACACTGGGGTTTAGGTGTATTAACAGCTGGGACAGATAATGTGAATGGAACAACAAAATGATCGGACCAGACCACAGGGATAGGAGAAGGAATTTTTACACCATCCCAGTTGGCAAATATTGGATCCAATAAGTGGCCTTTTGAGTGAGTGGGGGCTTTGGATTCAGTAGATAGTTGGAGGGAAGAAAGTTGCTGATAGAAATCGGTGACTGCTTTATCAGCTGGATTATCTAGGTGAATATTGAGATCGCCTAGGAGCAAGAACTTATCTCTACGTAAGGCAGTTTCCGTGATACCGTCAATGAGACGAGTAGTGAACTGGGTCGAAGGACCCGGGGGACGGTAGATTAGTAAGCCATTCACCGTATTCCCCATATTGATTTTGTTAGTGAAGGCTCCTGTCTCGCCTCCAGCTATGGGGAATGGATCAAGTTGGCATGTCACTGTTTGTTTGAAAATGACAGCTATCCCCCCGCCCCTTCCCTCAGTCCTATCCAGATGAGCTATGCTGTATTCCGTAGGGAGAGAGGCAACTATATCAGGGCCAGAGTTGGAATCCAACCAGGTTTCTGTAAGAAACAATAAGTTGAGTTTCATTTCTAATAGTAGATCATGAATATCCAGGCAGTGCTTCCTCATGGATCTGGTGTTAAGTAGCCCACATAGGAGCCTGGTATGCTCTTCTCTGGGAGGGGGTCTGGTCTGCCACGTATAATGGCAGACTTTGCAGCTATTAGTTTCCTCTGCATTGAGACTGTGAAAACAGCCTTTGGCCAGATCGGGACGTAAATCTCGTAGTTGCTGAGAAGTCCAGCATATTCTAGTTGTGATTTGACCAGGGGGACTGGCCCCTGTCCCCGGCCGCGCTCGGATGGGCGCAGACGGGCTTGCCTTTGGCTTGCCTTCGGCGCGCCGCCGGCGCGCCCGCTGCGCCCGCCCGCTGCGCGGACGCGAGGGTGTCATCTTTTTATACGGTGTGAGGCGGGTGGGAAGCGTCCAACTACTGGACCGCAGCCCTCCTCCTTCCCCCAATATCGCGGCCCTCGAAGCCTGCCGGCGTCAGCCTCAACCTCGGCTGCACCGTTCTGGAATGGAGACAAGAGGCCTCGGAACAATGTAAATCTTGCCCCGAGGGGACAGAAATGCAGAAAGGTAAAAATGCGCTATTAAAATATTTTACATGATTAAAATATTTTCTGTCTTTGAAATTAATCACTCCACAATATCGTCAAGTACTGCCCGTGAGCACAAAGGGAAAGTAAAGAGAACCCCCGGCTTTCCGCCTCAGGGGTGAAAAAAAGCAATTCTGAAGCCTGCCTTGAGCACCGGGATTAAATACCTGGTCTGGGCGGGCGGGCGGGAAGCGTCCAACTACTGGACCGCAGCCCTCCTCCTTCCCCCAATATGGCGGCCCTCGAAGCCTGCCGGCGTCAGCCTCAACCTCGGCTGCACCGGTCTGGAATGGAGACAAGGGGCCTCGGAACAATGTAAATCTTGCCCCGAGGGGACAGAAATGCAGAAAGGTAAAAATGCGCTATTAAAATATTTTACATAATTAAAATATTTTCTGTCTTTGAAATTAATCACTCCACAATATCGTCAAGTACTGCCCGTGAGCACAAAGGGAAAGTGAAGAGAACCCCCGGCTTTCCGCCTCAGGGGTGAAAAAAAGCAATTCTGAAGCCTGCCTTGAGCACCGGGATTAAATACTTGGTCTGGGCGGGCGGGCGGGAAGCGCCCAACTACTGGACTGCAGCCCTCCTCCTTCCCCCAATATGGCGGCCCTCGAAGCCTGCCGGCGTCAGCCTCAACCTCGGCTGCACCGTTCTGGAATGGAGACAAGGGGCCTCGGAACAATGTAAATCTTGCCCCGAGGGGACAGAAATGCAGAAAGGTAAAAATGCGCTATTAAAATATTTTACATGATTAAATGCAGTATGATGCTCCCAATGATGAGGATGTAGAAAGAACAACAATCTGGGTGCCACTAATAAGGGAAGCCTGATTAAACAAAAAAGCTACCTATACAATTTGAATAGTAGAATAAGATCCATACAACAAGAGCAGTAAAATTAAGACACATATTTATATTTCCCCCAACATGGTAAGAATCAAAATATTACAAAATATGTATATCTACCCTGCATATCACCCTAAAAGATTTTGCATTATAGAAATAGACTTTCAGTATCCAAACCATTTGTTTATTCATCATTATTATAAAAAAGTTGTGTTGTGGTAGGCAGCACAATTCCTAATTCACATTTACAAAGCCATTTAAGGGGCTGTGTTTAAACAAAATATCAAAAAACAAATATCATGAAACAAAAATATGGTTTCAAGAATATCAGGATGTCAAAAATATTGTGGACAGGAATATCAAAGGTAAGAATAGTGTTTTAAGTGTTGTTTTTAATGTAAAAAATGTAGGGCCTGATTACGATGTGGGGCAAACAGTCACTGACAGGCCGTGGCAGTCCATCCGACAAACAGGCCATCGGTCCGACCACTATATAATAATGCAGGCAGTCGGACCGCAGAGGTAGGGGAGAAAGACCAGCAACTCCAACAGAATCCAAGATCCCATCGGGAAGGCGGTCGGCATCCTATCCATTCCATGGAGGCGGTGCCAGCGGAGACACCGCCCTAGGGATTAGGATGTCAATTTTCAACAGTCTTTTCATGACAGAAATGGACTTTGGGGACCCCAAGCAGAGCCCTAGCGGCACATGTAGCTCCCCCACACACATCTATGCATTGTGTGCCAGGCACAACATAGTGCCTGGCACACAGTGCATGGATGTGCAGAAAGTGCCCTTTTAACCTGCGGCTTGTGCTGCTGCCTTTTTCGTAGGCTGCAGCACAAGCCGCAATGTAAAAGTACTCTTTTCCGACTGCCAGCAAGGGGGTGGCATAATGATTCGGCTGTCGGACCCACCAACTGCTTGTTGGGCAGTCTCCTGACCATCGCAACAGTGGTTGGCGGTCCGATCGTCGAATATCGTCGTCGGCCCCATAAATTTGAGAAAATACCCTTGTAAATAATATTGTTTGTAAGTAGTATTTTATATGTATTTTAAGGTAGTTTGTTTGATTTTATGTATTTGTTATTTTAAATTTGTGTTTTTAGCAAAATAATGTATTTATTATGAGATGTTTGAATGTTTTCTTTTTCTTTTTATTAATGTGTGAAAATAATAGTTTTTTAGTAGCGGGATGTTGGTTTTTTGGGGATAAGAGTGTGGAGATTTAAAAAAAAAATATTACTTTAATTTCAAAATAATGTTAATGTATTATAATATGCAAATTATTAGAAAATTCCAAATTAATTTTGTTAAATTATAAAAAAATTGATGTTATTTACTGTTAAATTATTAAATGAAAAATAAATTGCGTTTTATTGTAAATAATGAAATAATGTTTTAATTAGAAAAAAGTTTTGACAAAAATTAAAATTTATGACATATATAATGTAAACATGTTGTACAATGTGTTTGACATATTTGTTATATAAAGTTTTGGGAGATGTTACATTATTTTTTTATTTTTTAAAACGATGATAGTTATAATGTTGTTAAATTGTTGTAATTTTTTTTTTTTTTTTTAAGACCTTTATTGTACAATTCTGAAAGACACAATATAAAGCCTACAACCCCAGGGGCCGGCCCCTTTACGTACATTTTCTGCTCAACATTATCGGAGAGACAAAGCCCTTCAGCCGACAACCCTGGGGTCCGGCGGCGCAGTAGAGTAAAATGTACATAGATCAGTCGGTTCGTGTTCCGGATAGCCCGTAGGTGTATGGTTTTTTAGGTTTTGTTGAAAACTGTTTCTAGCACACATGATCAATAAAGCTTGAAAACATTACAATCAGTCAAAGGCAATGTAGCAATCCAAAATCACATTCCATCAGACAACGAGACCTCGCGCCCCTAGATTATCCCAGAGCATCATCGCTACAAGTATTCTACTTCTGTGTCAGCGCCCTACCTATCTCTCCTTCACTGAATACCTCATCTATTTCCTCATCTGAGCTATCATCATCAAGTTCTGGCAGCGGATCCCAGATGTCCCCCCTGAAAGTATTCCATGCAGCCCATATCTTATTCCACTTCTTCGGGCATTTTCTGGTGGCATATACAGTACGTTCAGTGACCATGGTGAGGTCCATATTTCTGCTCCATCTCGACAGCGTCGGTGCCTCCGCTGCTCCCCATTTCTGTGCAATATCTCTTTTGGCAACTATTAGCCCCAGAGTGACCCATATCAGTCCATATCGTGTGAGGTCGTTAGGCTCCCATATGTTTAACAAGCACCTTCGTGGCTCTGGTAAGAGCGACGTTTCTGTAACCTACGAAATGGTGCGAAGTACCTGTCTCCAATAGTGAGTTATTATTGGGCAATCCCACACTGTGTGAAAAAAGGTCCCCTCTTCCCAGCAGCCTCTTAGGCAAAATGGGTGTGCGGCCCTCTGTATTTTATGCAGGGTGGTCCTAGTGTAATATATCCTATGAAGGATTTTAAGTTGCACCAGTCTCAGCCGCGCCGAGATGCCTACCTCCTTGGGTGACGCCAGCGTTTCCCTCCACTCAGGGTCCTCTATGTCTCCTACCTCCCTAGTCCATTTATCCTTCAAAGTTCCCATGGGGTCTGGAAGATTGTTAAGGAGTTTACGGTACGTGAGAGAAGTGGCGCCCTGGGACATATGGTCCGTCAACAATCGATCTTCCAACGGGGAAGCTTCAGGGACTTCAGTGTCTGGTGGGATTGCCGCCATCAAAGCATGTCTTGCAAATACCTAAACTTTTCATTTTGGCCCAAGTTGTATTGTTGCTGTAACTGCGTAAAGGGCAGCACCGCTCCCTTGTCCCACATGTCTCCCATCGTGGATATACCTATGTTGTCCCACTGTGTAAAGCCCTTACACCGCCTCAGCAGATTTCGTTTCAGGTGAAGACACTGGTCATTTAGTTGCAGGTTTGGCGGCGGAACAATCTTTACCAGCGCCTTGGTGTCCCAGAGCGGCGTCAGTTTCGTGATCACTCCTTTCCATCCTAGCTTGGTGTGCGCTTTATACCATAGCAGCGCCGTGTGTTTAGTGGGCCCCACGAGGTTCATGACTAGGCCCCTATTGTAAAGTGCCACCAGTATATTGTTCGTGCCCAGTTGTGCCCTGTCTGCGTTGTACGCCGGATCATCGTGTGGTGCATGTATCCATTGATTTATGATTTTGAGTTGTGCGGCCCAGTAATACAGCTGCTGTGTAGTTTTGTCTGTGCTATGCGAGCCGGGCGGTTACCCCAAAGCAGGATGGAGACTTGTGCCGCTATTTGCTGAAAATATCGGGGCAGGGCTGGATCAGGCGTGTTTTCTAAAGCGTATAGAAATCTTGGGAGCGCTTTCATTTTAAATAGCGCCGCTCTACCGGGAAGTGTGAGGGGTAGCGATGCCCAATGCGCCACGTCACGTTTTAGCCTCCCCAGCGGAGGGGCCAAGTTCAATAAGAAAAAGTCCGCTGCGGCTGCTGTGATATGGATACCCAGATATTTAAATGAGTCTTCTGTCGTCAGCAAAGGACAATCCTCCGACAACATCGGCGTCGGTCCCCTGAGAACGTAAATAACCGATTTAGACCAGTTTATGGTATATCCCGAGAATGCGCAGTGTGTATTACAGATATTAAGTAGTTCTGGTATGCTTCTTTCTGGTTCTGTGAGATAGACCAGCATGTCGTCCGCGTAGAGCGAGACGCGGTCCTCCCAACCCTCCCTCCAGGTAATTCCTTTTAATAATGGGGTTTGCCTGATTAGCGTCGCGAGGGGTTCCAACACTAGCGCGAATAGTAACGGTGACAGGGGGCATCCCTGTCGCGTACCTCGCGCCAGGGCTATTTCTTCTGATATATGACCATTGGCTGTCACTCGCGCCAGTGGCTTCTCGTACAGGAGCTTCACCCACGCGCAGAACTTGGGGCCAAATCCCATACGTGTTAGGACTTCAAACAAGTACTGCCATTCCACCATGTCAAACGCCATTTTGGCGTCTAGGGACAATATTACTATTGTTGCAGTCAGTTGGTCTATGGGCAGTTCAGCCTTGTCTAGGCTCTCCTTATACATAGCCAGGAGATGTGGGCTCACCGTTTCCGCCATTAATTTGTACCATTCCACGGGTATACCATTCGGGCCCAGTGCTTTCCCTGACTTTAATGCATGAATTGCGGTTTGGAGTTATTCGAGCGTCAAATCTGCTTCCAGCTCCGCGGCCGCTTCTGGTGTTAGGGTATTCGTTGCAATATGTCTGAGAGCCTCCCTTATGTCTGTGTCCGCTGGACTACTCTTGGGGGTATATACCTCTTTAAAATAGTCGGCTAAAGTGGTCACTATTTCTTCGGGATGGGACACTAGCGTTCCCGCCTTTGTCCGCAACTGCTGTATTCCCTTCACCCCTTCTCCTCGCCTGTCGAGCCACGACAGCATTTTCCCAGCTTTGTCCCCTACGTCGTATACCCTATCTCTGGTTGCAGCAATATTTAACACCGTCCGCATTTTCAAACAGTCACGATGGTGTTGTTGGCATAGCTTTAAGGTGTGGGCTGTGTCGTGGGTTGGGTCTGACGAGTGTGCTCTGTCGGCAGCTAGAAGCGCCACTTCTAACTCTGTCAACTCTCTGTATTTTTCCCGTCTGTGCCCAGTAATAGCCGCTATCGCCTGTCCTCTGAAGACAGTTTTGTAGGCTTCCCACAGTGTAATTGCTGAGTCTACTGAGTTCACATTTTCGGTAAAGTATAGTTTAGTTGTTTTACGGAGTGACTTTTTTATGGCTGGGGCCGCGAGGTATCCCGGGTGAATGGGAAATAGTCGACTACGGGCTGTTTCCCGACAAGAGAGTGTAAGTAGCACCGGGGAGTGGTCTGATATGCCTCTGGGTTTTATATCCACGTCCTCAATATTCTGAAGCCTGGAGTCGAGCATGAGAAAATAGTCGATACGCGATAAACTATTGTGCACTGCGGAGTGGTAGGTATAGTGTCGCGTTCCCGGGTGCATGTGCCTCCATTCGTCTATGAGGCCCATTGCTTCTAAAAACCCCTGAAAACGTGAAGGCCCAGGTGTCAGTGTCCGGACGGGGAATCTATCCAGTGTGACATCGAGTGTGGTGTTGAAATCCCCTCCTATGATGAGATCCCCTTCTGGCAGCCCCAGTAGGAATTCACTGAGTGCCGGCAGCGCCACTGTGTGGAGTGCCGGTGGTATGTAGACCGATATTACATTTAATAGCTTGCCTTCCCACTGTCCCTGCACCGCTGCATATCTACCCTGGTCATCTAGTTTTGTCTGCCGGAGCATGAATGGTGACGTGTTCTTGAGTAGAATACCAGTGCCTCTAGAACCTGTGGAGAATTCCGAGTGCGCCACCATTTTGTAGCCCCATCTATCCATTGCCTTGCATGCACACCCTGTGAGGTGTGTTTCTTGTAAAAGTACTAGCGTTGGGTTATATCTTTTCAATGCTTGTAGAACTAAACCCCCCTTTATCCTGTCACCCAAACCCCGTACGTTCCATGTTAGGATCCTAAGGGGATTAACTGCAGCCTCTCTTTCCAACGTGGGGTCTTCACCCGGCGGCGTGTTGTGCGTCATGGGTATGGTATAACAGTAATGGGTGCGCTAAGGTGGTTACAAGATATCTTTGTGTGCCGTGGTCTTCTGCCATGAATTTAACTGGGCAATAACTGAACGTTGCTTCAGCCCGGGCACGTGTGTCGGGGCCATTTGTTGTGAAAGCATCCGAACATTATCTTCCGCACGTGGTGTATGGTGGAGCCTGGAGCCTATCTGGTGGTCCCTGATCTGCTTCGATTGTAATGTCTGTATCCGCTACTAATATGCTACACAAACTGACTGTTGTTAACAAAATACCAAAGAAACCAACTCTTCCCTCCCTTCCCTTCCCCACCCTCCCTGCCTCCCTGCTTAGCGGACTTTGAACTACCCGCCTCCCCAACTCAGCAGAGTGCTTATTCCCTCCCAACTGCATAATACTTGCGTGTCCGGGGTGTTAGGTCCAGTGGAGTGTCCAGACCTTCAAGCCCCCCAAGGCCGACCCGACCTGCTTCCAGAGCCGCCACAGCCTCATTATTGCAAGGATGAACTTGTTCTTCTGTGGCCTCTTGGGCGAGTGTTTTTTGGTTTGCAGCCTATTCTCCTTCCCCGCATCCTGGAGATTGCCCTGGATCCGGACGCTCGGTCTGCTGTGAGTCTGGCCAGTCCTGTCGATCTCGTCGGTGGAAGTGTCTAGTTCCGCGGCTGTTGTCTCCCGCTGGATGCCAACCTTCAATCCAGTCCTGCGCCGCCTCTGGAGAGTCAAAGAACCATGTCCGATCGTGCGCCACCACTCTGAGTCTCGCCGGAAAGAGCATAGAGTAGGGTAACTCTCTCGCTCTCAGTTCTTTCTTTACCTCCTGAAAATTCCTCCTGCGCCGGGACACAGCCGCTGTGTAGTCTGGAAAGAAGGTGACGGTCGAGTTATGTATACGTACAGGCGGAGAAGTCCTTGCGGCCTATAGAATCGCATCTCTGTCCCGGAAATTAAAGAGACGAGCGAGTACCGGTCTTGGGGGGGCTCCCTGCTTCGGCCTGCCACCAGGCACTCTATGTGCTCGCTCCACTGTGAAGAAATTGGAGAGTCCCTTAGGTTTCAACTCTGTCTTGATCAATTCTTCTACGTATAAATCCATTGCCTGCTTGCCTTCTGTCTCCGGAAGTCCAATGATGCGCACATTATTGCGCCGTGCGCGCCCTTCCTGTTCGTCCAGTTTATCCGCCAGAGCTTTATTCTCCTTCTTAAGCTGAGACACTTCTGTTTGTAAGTCCGACATGTCCGTCACCAGGGATTTGGGCACGATTTCAATTTCTTTTACCCTGTCAGCCATTTTATAAAGATCAGCGCGCAGGAGTGATACATCGGTCGAGATTGTGCCAACTGTAGTTTGCACGTTCGTTAGGGCCGCCATGACATTTTCCAATGTAATCTTTTTCGGTCCTTCTCCGTCTTGGTGCTTGCTTGCGGACAATCGCCCTTCTGGGTGTGTCGCAGAGTTTTTCTCGAAGGCATATTTCTCCAGCCTAGATTGGGCGTTGTTGCTTTTAGGACCCCTGCCCGCCATAATTCCTCCTGAGGTGGAGTAGGTGTCACTCCACGTATGGGCTCAGTTGCACTGCGCTCCTATGGCGCAGGGGGGGTATATGGTCAAGGGTGCGTAGTCAGTGCAGTCTCTGGGCAGTTCCCTATTTCCCGTCGTGTTACAGTGGTGCATCAATAGAATGGCGACGGGAGGATAGGCGCCGTGTGTTCTATATCAAGTGCGCCAGCTGAGCACTCTCGCAAGACTCCCTACCACCACTGCGTCCGCCAGCCCCAGATGTGGTAATTTCATGTGAGCAGGGGGAGCAGCCACAAATAATCTAGTGCCTGCGACACTTCATACGCCAGGGTGCACTCTCTGCGGCGCCCTGCACCGCTCCTTTCTTCGTTTGGGCTTCCGGTGACCGCTGCCGCACTTTCACTACCCACTGCGGGGCTCCTCTACGGGTCTTGTGGGGTGTCGGATAGCGTCCGCAGGCGCTGCCTCCAGAAGCGCTATGTGGTAGCGCTGCCTCCCGTACCCTTAGCCTCAGTCCGTCTCTCTGCTGCCAGTGGGTGGTGCAATGTAAGCTGCCGCAGCAGGTTGGCCTCCAGGATTCCCCTCAGCGCTACACAGCTTCGCAGGATCAGGGGGGGTGAGGAGTGGGGGAGAGATCACTATCGCCTGCCCCCGGCCTCGAGTATTCAAGTCGGCCACCTCTCCTCCCTCACACCGCAGTCCGGCCCCCTCCGCTGCTCACGGCAGGAACCTCCATTTCCGTGACTGTGTCTACCGGACAAAAGGCCAGCTTCCCTCCTTACTGCCCGGTTGCTTCCTCTGCGGGATACGGCGTATCTGTGCGGAGCTCCGTTTCTCCGGAATTGTAGATGGGTGCACCCGGTATTGCCTGCGGTCGTCCCTCTTTCAGGCACACGGACTCTTCGGGCGCCACCCAATTGTCTCGTACCCGATATCGGCGCTGGTGGATATTTCAGCGCCTGGCCTCAGCTGGAAGGTAGGCCGCTTTTACACCATCGGGGAAAATCATACTTCCCGGCCACAGATAGAAACCGGAGTGACAGTGGCTGGCACCGCTCGACCGCGGAACCTGGCTCCAACACTTGGGGGTCTGGTGCACTGCGGATTAATGTACGGATGTTTGGAAGGTCTGTGTCGTCCCCGGAGCTCTTAGGCTAAGCGGCCATCCTAGCCTGCTGTCAGCCACGCCCCCATTTTTTAATTTTTTTATTTTTAAATATATTTATAAAATTTTAGAAATCATGTATCATTACTTTGTGAAAATAATAATATATATGTATTATTTATAATGTATTAATAAATATTTATTTGTATATTTTATATTACAGGTTTACTTATTTTAATTTTATTAAAACTATTTTAATAATAAAGTGTGTAATATTTACATTATTGGACTAACTAATGTCATTGTGAATATATATTTTAAAAGTATTAATTTAAATGTAATATAATATATATGTAATATGTAGTTCACAATATAGTTTAACGTGCTTTCATACATTCTAGGCTTTTACATTTGGATTATGAATTTTTTATGGTATGTTTAAAAATGTAGGAATATTAATTAATAATATATTTTTTTTAAATACATATTTAGGAATATATTATGTTAATGTTTAATTTTAAAGATATTGGTTTTACTTTGGGTTATTGCGTTAATTAAGTTCTTCTATTTTATTTTATGTGTAAAAAAATATGTGTGAGTATGGAGTATTGAATGTGTATATATACCTTTTAGTGTCCAAGTCCCACATGCATCAAAACATTTTTTTGCGTTTCCGTAATAGCGGAAAATAAGGAATCACTAGTATGGAATCGCAAAACCGAATGCAGCAATGAAATCGGTAAATATTTGCGATTCAGTAAAAATCACAAATATCATTGCCGATTCCATGTTTACCGAATCTGTAATTGCGCATTTGCTATTACTGAATTGGAAATTGAGAATTACCCATATTGCTGCATTGCGATGACATCACAACCAGGAAGTCTTTCACTGATTCAGCACACCTGTACACAGGGAGAGAAAGAAGAGGAGGAAGACTGGTGGAGCACACCCTGGATGAACATTTTATGAACAGGAGCTGTGAGAAAAACACACCATGGCCACTGAAAAAGCACAAAGAGAAGGAAAAGGCAGGAAGAGAAAGATCAAGTTCAGTGACAACGAACTTGAAATCCTCACTGAGGAAGTTGTCCAGAGACATGACCAGCTGTTTGGGAAACAATCCATGCATGTTGCAGAGTCAGTGAAGAGGAAGATACGCCGTGACATACCTAATCTGCAAAAAGATGGTACGACCTGCGCAGCCGAGCTAAATAGAAGGTGGCAGACAGGCTAGCCACAGTAAAAACAACAGGAGGGGGACCGTCCAGCGAGCATCCAAACACCCCACCGGGGGGCATGGTGGAATCTTCTTTGCAGCCAGAGGCAGTTGTTGGTGTACACAGATCAACACCTCAGGACATGCGGGCACCTCCAAAGGTAAGAGCACAGCTAAACATGTGTGTATGTCAAATGTAATCACAATCTGCCCCAAATGCATACCCTGCATAGTGTAGCACACCTGAGTCCCATCCACCTTTTACTTGCAACACCCTAATTCATTGTGGGAGTTGTATGCAGACAAATGCAGACAAATGTAAGGGCAAGGCATGGAGGGACTAACAAAGTTCTAGTGCAGCAGAGTACAGCAAGGAAGTGACAACAGTAGACTAAGTACATTACTTTACATTACAGAAGTTAATTTTATATAACTGTGCAGGCGTAATGTTACAAACAAGTGCAAAAAAAACTAACTGGACTTGCACTGTTCCAATCACAGATTCAGCACAGCACAGTGACGTGGCTGACAGCCAGGAGTCTGAGGGACACTTGGAACAGCATGATGAGGGACAAGATATGCCAGCATCCTCACCCGTCCCTGCTCCCACTCATCGCAGGAGAAGAGTACAACCACTCCCTGATTTGGAGAGTGATAAGGACAGCAACAAAGGAGCTCACACACAGCAGCCTGCACACACACCACCATCACCACCACCAGAGCCAACAATGCGGCGCAGTTCTGTGCGGATCCGCAGGCGAAGGCCCAGGGCACTCCCCACGCATGCTGAGGACGATGGCAAAAACACCGCAAGTGCTCTGGGGTCCAGGATGCTGAGGGTCCAGCGCCTGCAAGGGAAGAACATCAGTATCATGCAGGGCCAACTTTGAACAATGTCAAGACACATGGGTGGTATTCATGACTGCATGAGGGAGCTAACTACTGCAGTAGTTGAAGGGCACAGGGCCAACAGCGAGAGACTGGACCGTGTTGAGACTGCCATTTTGGATATGTGCAGGGTCATGCAGGCTGAGCATGTTTCAAATGTCAGGAGGCATCAGACTTACATGGGACGCTTGGTGTGGTTGTCTTGGCTGGATGTCTAGTTCTGGCTCGCTATCAGAGTCTTCCAGGGGAATGCCTCTATTAGTGGCAATGTTGTGCAACATTGCACGTGTTGCAAAAATTTTACAGCATGTGTCCGGCCTAAACTGTAAAGCCCCACCGGTTTTGTGGAGGATGCGAAACCTGGATTCGAGTACACCAAATGTCCTCTCAATCACATTGCGTGTCGCAATGTGTGCATGGTTGTATCGCTGCTCCCTTTGTGTCGTAGGATTCAGATAGGGGGGTGAGGATGAAAGACCTCACAGCATATTCACCATAACCTCCAGGATGAGCAAAATAGATATAAATTAGTTACTGCTATGTGTCACCATGGCGGAGAGGTGTGCAAGACAGCATTAAATCTGTTTACCCAGCAAATATCCTTCTCCAAATTCACCCGCCAGCAGACGTCTGTGTATGCCACTATGCCGGAAGATGTAGGAGTCAAGTGCACTGCCAGGGTAACTTGCCACTATGTCTGTGATTATTGTTTTAGAATTGCAGTTTACTTGAATGTTCAGTGAAGGGTATGGTTTCCGGTTCTGGTAGATATGCTCATTCACTGAGCAGGGACATATGGGTACTTGTGTCCCATCATTGCAACCAATGACATGTGGAAATTGTGCAACCTGATAAAAATCTAATTTTGTTTGCAGCAATTCCTCTGGTGTTGCAGGGAACCTAATGTGGTGGTGTATCCTCTGCAACATGGCATTTAGGAAAGCGTTGAAAAAGTGCGATAGGGCACTTTTAGAGACACCACTAGATGCTACAATTACTCCCAAGAAAGTCCCTTAAGCTAGGAGATGCAGAGAGTATAGGACCTGCACATGGGTGGGGATGGCATGTGTTCTGCGAGTCTGACGCTGCAGTATTGGGTCTAACTCAGCAATGAGAATTAAGATTGTGGCAGCATTCAGCCTATATTTATCATAAATGTCTTCCTCCGTCTGCCCTAGCAAAGTGACGCGCACTCTGAAGATTCTCTCCTGTATCCTCCTTCTTCTCTGTGCTGCTGCTCTTAGCCTTATCATCCTCACCATGACGTAGAGCACTGCCATTGTGAGGCACTCTGATGTATTTTGGGATTGTTTAAGTAGTTTGCTGATGATTCACACCTGATTTGTTGTATGTGAAATTTTTACCACCTGTTATGATTTGTTCTTATTTAGGAGATGCAATTTGCGATACTTGACTAATTCTGTGTTTGCAAATTCTTGTTGCATAGGAGTCTGTGATTTCTTATTTGCGATTCCATGATACAGAATTACTATTACAGAATCAAAAAATTTGAAATCGCTAATTTTGCGAAAATTAAGGTTTTCTGCGAATTTGCTTCATGTATTGGAAGAAGCTATTTTGCGATTGCAAGCGGTCTTTTTTGCGATTCGCAATGTTTGCGATCGCAAATTAGCTTGATGCATGTGGGCCCAAAACCTTTCCTAAAATGCTTTAGTTTGGAGTGGGAAAAGTGTCACCCTTTTAGTGTCCAGCTTTAAATGTATAACTATCGCGCCGATTATGATGTCGTCTGGAAACTCTTCTGACCGAATCAGTTTCGGAATCATTCCCACCTAATTGAAAATATTATAATTTGCCTATTGTTGTTTAGTTTGTCATATTAAAGGAAGGGTTCCTGATTATGTGTAATTTTTAAGTGTTCAGGTATTTCTATATCTAGGTATCTACAAGGGACAGGAGGGGTATCACTGGTGGCATTTTTAGTTCGTGCAATTAAATGTTTTAATGTGGGTATAGGTGATAGTTGTGTTCGGGAACTTTAGGCAGTATGGGCCTGATTCTCAGTCACAAATGTGATGGATATCCCGTCCGCTGTATTATGATCACATTCCTTCCAATCTGATATATTACAGTGGACGAGGTATCCGTAATGTTCGTGACAGAGTATTCCCTCCTTTGACTTCTAATTCAGGCCCTATATATTTTAGGATTTTTGTTGTGGGCTCTTGGAAACTAGTGCTTGCCTCTCCTGCATTACCTCCCTTACTCCTACTTCTGTTATATTTGATGGGGGCTGTGTTCCCTTACATTAATTCCAACATAATTTTTTTTGTGTCCCTCACATAGCATGCATTATAGTAATATTATGTACATTTCCAATGCAGAGTTTCCATCAATGTGCTTCCTTTTTTCTTTTAACTCTTTTTGTTGAAACATTTACTCGGCCCACCATACAGTCAAAATTCAAATTCAAAATATGCTTTATTCGATTTTTAAGAATACAAAAATCATAAAAGCCACTGTTTAAAAATACAGTAGTATCCCATACATAAAAAATGTACATTTCAGATTGTCGTTCTATTTAGGGAAGAGTTTAGTCCATATATAATTTCATTATATAATTCATCAGACATCCCTAAAAATAAATACAAACAGCATTGATTTCCTTTTAACTAGCAGCAGATAATACCACTTTTCATTTTATAATATAAGTTAATTCATTCCTTTGTTTTAATAAACTTTTTAGAAAACCAGCCATTAGTAGAATACTATACTCATCATTTAGTTGCAATAAAAACAGGTAAGCTGGACGGTATTGCTGCCATCCGCCTTGTCGCAAATAGTATTTTAACCATTTTGCACATTCATGCCTATAAAATTTACAGAACAGCACAGCATGTATGGTAGTTTGCTGGGAAATATTATCGCAAGGGCAAGTGACCAGTTCTCTAGACCAATCGTTTTTATTTGGAAAGGGTACCAACCGATGGAAGGATTCAAATCTGAACCTAGTTAATAGATATCTGTCGAACCCATTTGAACAACAACATAAATATGGTTGGATCCTATAACTGGTTAGCGTCATCTGATGTTGTAACACCAATCTTTTGCCCAGTTCCCCAGTTAATCTTATCTCCTCAAGATGGCTCATACATAATGACTTCAACGCCTTCCTGGGTATTGCACAAATAAGCTCCGGATCTTCGTAAAATTCAGGTTTATTAAGGTCATTTAAAAACTTTCTTTTATGGTTTAGCCATGGGATGTTCCTAGACTGGTCCAAACTCATTATGTCCCTAATAATTTCTCTGTTTAGGCTCAAAGCCTCTGAGGTCCAGACTCTGTGCCATAGGAGAAGTGGCTGCATTTTAATAAGGTCGGCAATATGCTCGATTCCCAGTTCTGCATGGCAGTTAAAGACAGACGTGCTTTGTGGGACCGCAAGAATGTATCTTAAGAATGAATTTTTGATTATTTGGACTGCCGCCGCATCATTAAAACCCCAAATTCCCGCACCATACATGGCAATACTCCTACATTTTGCTATGTAAATTTTCAGCAATATGTCGGGCGATCTTTTGCCCAATTTATGTGCAAAATTCATGAGCGCTGCTATAGATCTTTTGAATAGGAGTACCCTACTTCTGAGTGCCAGAACCCAGGAGCCTGTTCCCTCAAGATGAACGCCCAAATAAGAAAATACTTTCGTGGAGTCAATATTCTCATTTCCCACGACTAGGGGCCAGATGTAGGTAGCCCAATACCGGTCGGTAACAGACGAAAATCGGTATTTTCGGCCGTTACCGACCGGTATTGAGCATTTGGGATGTAGGAGACAGAAAATCGTCCGAATCAGTAAATTTACCGATTCTGTAAATTTACCGAATCGGTAAAATACCGATTCGGTAAATAAGAAGTGGTAAAATTGAATATTGAGATGTAGGTAAGCTCTTAAATACCGAATTTGCTTGAAATTCGGTATTAAAGAGTCGGTATTTACCATGGATTGAAATCAGGTGGTAACCAGGTGCAGCCTATAAAAAAGGACCCAAAATGCAATACTTTTTTCACAATGGCGGCATTTTATGTCATTGCGAGACGGCTACGGCTACAGGAGGAAGGAGAGAGGGAATGGCAGAGACAGGAGCAGGTCTACAGGCAGAGGATCACCTTGTTCATGCTCACAGAGGCAGAGATACTCCAGAGGTACAGGTTGGCCCCAGACACCATCTTGGACTTCATCAGGGACCTCCAACCACTGTTGGAGCACACTACCCCAAGGGCACACGCTATTCCACCCTACGTGCAGGTGCTGTGCAGCCTACACCTGCTTGCGTCTGCGAGCTACCAGAGTGTGGTTGCTGCGGTAGGTGGGGTGACCCAGAGCAGCCTGTCACTGTTTTTCCACAAATTCCTTGACGCCATGTTACAGAGGATGGACCATTATATATCTTTTCCTGCAACCCCTGCAGAACTGGTCCAAACAAAATATGACTTTTACCAGATGGCGCATTTCCGCCATATCATCGGCTGCATTGATGGCACCCAGATTCCCATTTGTCCCCCTGCTGCCACGGAATATATATACAGGAATAGGAAGTCCACTCACACCATCAATGTGCAGGTGATCTGCAATGCCAAGTGCGCCATCACTGACCTTGTTGCAAAATTTCCTGGGAGTACCCACGACTCCTTTATATTCCAGAACAGCGGTATCTATTTACGGCTGACAGCAGGGGAATTTGGTGAAGGATACCTCCTAGGTAAGACACAGTGTGCGACCCCTTTATCACCTATTGCAGTAAGAAGTACATGTATGCATGTGAGTAATGTATTCCCATTTCCTTGTAGGAGACATATATGCCCTCCGCTCCTTCATACTCACCCCCTACCTCAACCCCTAAACACCCAGCCAAAGGAGGTATAACAGGGCCCACAAGAACACAAGAAATGTGGTGGAGCGTACCTTTGGAATAGGGAAAAGCAGGTTCTGGTGCTTGCACAAGAGCGGAGGTGCCCGGCAGTATACCCCCATCACCTGCTGTAAAATAATTGCTGCCTGTGCTATATTGCACAAACTTGCTGTGCAGAAAGGCACTGAGGTGGAGTTGTCAGACTTTGATGATCATGACGACGAGATTGCTGTGCCTGAAACACATCCTGCTGGAGTGTCAACACCAAGTGATGGCAGATACAGACGTGAGGAGATTACGCGCAACTATTTCTGAGTAAGTAATGAGACACAGACAGGTTGTGTATGCGACCAACGTATTTTAATGGTGCCACAACGTTCAAGCACTTAAGTGCAACAAACTAAACATTATACATTTGGGGACTGTATGTCCCGGGTTACTTCACCCATGACCGGTAATGTCACTTGTGTCCGCGCTTCCCTGAGCCACTAGGATGTGCTTTGCTTTGTTCAGCGTGCCCTGCAGCCTCAGCTTGGCGCCTGGTACTCCTCCATGTCTCCACAATAGTGCTTGATAGGCTGCTCCGGCTACTAGTGTCTTCAGCCTCTGCCACGTCCAGGGCAGGATTCTGTGCTGTGTGTGAAATCAACATTGCCTCTAGTGCACTTGTCATTCTGGCCATGGCCCTGGTGACCTCAGCTGTATTCTGTGTCAAAGCCTCCTGCATATGTATGCCCCTCCTGCATAGCAGGGATGTGGCAGTGGCCAAGCGATTGATGGCCGTATTGTGGGCACGGGCATCCCTGCACCTTGTGTGTGACAGACTGTCAAGTTCTGAGCATAGCTGCGTAATTGAGTTGCTCATCTGTTGCATCCCTGCTGCAATGTCCGTATTTTTTTGTGCAACCTCTTTATTTGCCTCCACAATGTCTCTCATGCCCTTCCCCATGTCTCCTATTTGCACATTCAGGGCTCTGAATTGGCATTGGCAGGCTTGGATGGATTTGCCCTGCATCATTTGAATGTGCACCATGCTGCCCTCCAGCCCACGGAACACAGTGCCATCACCACGTCCACCTGCACTGCTGGGTCTGCGTTGTCTCCTGCGAGCTGTGACTGTCTCATTTGTGGACTGCAGTGCTGCTGTACTCACATCACGGTGACTTGAGCCTCCCCCTCACCCTCTGCTGCCTCCATTACTGGTAGTGGGGCCACGACACGCCTCCTGGCTGGTGGGGTTGCAGGAGTGGACTGGAGCAGTGTTGGTGAAGTTTCTGGTGAGAATACCAAGGGAGGGAATTGGGAAAGCTGTGGGGAGTGCAGCAACACTGGGGTATGAACAGTGTCATCTTCATGGGAGATGCCAGTCGTGTCACCTTCCTCCTGCGAGGCTTGCACTTGGCTTGGACCTGCTTCCTCACTCTCCTCCCTCGCTGGTACAGTCCCTTCTGTGTTAGTGGGTCGACTGCCTGATTTAGCCCCTAGGTATGAAAAAGCGTATATCAACTGAGTGCTACTGTGTCACAGTCACTACAATAAATGCTTTACACATTTCACTTTCATTTATCTGCATTACTTTCACTAACTTGCTGATGTCTGCGCTGGTACATATGGTCTTACATTTGCTGACTACATTTCCCATAATGCATTGCTCCTGTGTAGTGATAGCAGTACTGGACTGGGGTTTGCTTGTCCACAAAGGGTAAAGGGAAGCTGGTTGGTATGGGGTGTAATGCAGCGCATGCGTCTTACCTTTTTTTGTTGCAGCTCTGGCTGAGCTGTCCACATCTCCCAGTCCGCAGACGCTGTCTGCCTCAATGGTTGAGGCCCCCAACTCCTCCAGGTCAGTCAGGGGGGGCGCTGGGTTCCTGCCTCCACCGGTTAGGCCAGCCTGCTTGTGGATTTCAGCCATTTTTTTCTTGGTGAGGCTCCTGAGGTCATAGAATCTTTTTTTGAGATCCTCAGTATTCCTGGGTGTGACTCCCACAGCATTCACTATTTCAACAATTGCCTGCCAGATTTTTCTTTTGGCAGACTCAGGAACAGTGAGGGAGTGCCTGCCAAAAAGTTTGATGTGCACTCTCACTACCTCCTCCACAAGTACCTGCAGCTCCATGCTGCTGAACTTTATTTTCCTCTTTCTATCTGCCTTCTGGCTTTCACTGCTGCTTGCCATTTTTCAGTTGGTAAAGTTTCAAAAAAACTCTCCCTGCTGCTCTGTGTCTCTGCTCAGCTCCGACTGCCTCTCCAGAACCTTCTAATTAGTTGCAGCTGCCTGGGTAGCCACTTCCTGGTAGGGAGGGGGAGGGTGGTAGCACCTGATTGGCTGTTTTCTTAAGTTTCACTTTTGCTTGCTTTCCGATTCGGATTTTACCGATTCGGTATTTACCGATTCGGTATTTACCATATCGGTATTTCACATTCATTACTATGGGCCTTTTGGCCTTTTGGCCCATAGGAATGAATGGGAAATACAGATTCAGTAAGTACCGATTCGGTAAATACAGAATATTTCCCATTCATTCCTATGGGCCTTTTGGCCCATAGGAATGAATGGGAAATACCGATTCGGTAAGTACCGATTCGGTAAATACAGAATCGGTAAATTTCGAAAGTCCGATTCCGAATTTTACCGAATCGGTAAAAAATACCGATTTTTTATCTACATCTCATTTACCGATTCATGAATACCGAATCGGTAAAATTCGGTATTTAAGAATCGGTAAATGAGATTTACCTACATCTGGCCCTACGTTCTTAGTTTTACAGCGGCCCCTGCCACATTCCATAAGGATTGTTTTTTTAGCATTGAGTTTTAGGCCCCTGCATGACATAAACTCAATGTATGTGGTGAGTGCTTGCTGAATTCCTATTTTTGTTCTGGCCATTAGGACCGCATCATCCGCGTAGAAAAGGGAGACAATCTGCTTGTTCTTATATCTTGGACAATCTACAACGCTTGACTTTAACTCTTCCTCCAAAGAGTTGGTGTATATGGAGAAGAGAAAAGGGGCTAAGACGCAGCCCTGCCTGACTCCCTTCTCCACGCGGAAAGATTTAGTGCACTCCCCCTTTAGGCCAAACCTTACTTTAGCTGTTGCACCTGTATATAGTTGTTTTAAGAACTGCACTATTGCTGGGTCGACTTGTAATTCCTCAAGGGAATGCAGCCGTGAGGTCTGCGAAGACTACGTACAACCGGCCCTTCTTTGCTTGGGTATATTTCCCCTGAAGAAGAATACAATTTAACACCTGCTCGATAGTGCCCATCCACTCCCTGAACCCATATTGGACTTGACTCAAAATATTCTTTTCATCAGCCCATGATTGTAGTTTATTTAAAATCACCCCACCCGCCACCTTCATTAAAGAGTCCAATAACGAGATCGGTCTATAACTTGAAGGACTTTCCCGGTCCCCTTTTTTATAAATAGGGACAATTATAGATTCGGACCAGGAATGTAAATAACCCTCCGTGCAACAGGCCTCTAAAACACGTGTAAGAAGTGGGGCCCAAAGATCTACGGTAGATTTAAATAAATCGATTGGGATCCCATCAGGGCCCGGGGCCTTGTTGCCTTTACTTTGGTTTATTGCGAACTTCACCTCCTTCAAAGTGATCTCCATCTTGTTTAGCAGGTGCGTATTACTGCGTTCTTCCGCCACTTCTGATTCTTTTTCTGGTGTTTCACCATGCTTCTCATACTTACAGACCTTAATGAAGAAGTTTATCCACTGGCTTTCATCAATTACAATTTCTATCCTTGCACTGTGATTGTTTGCAAGGAAAGGTGCATTTACGGCCTTCCAGAACAGGCACGTATCTCTGGATCTGGCAGCCTGATACAAATTTTCCCATGCCTGCTCCTTGATTTCCTTTTTTCGGTTTATCCTTGCACAGTTATAGGTCTTTCTGCATACTCTGACTTCTTCCCTATCTCTAGTTAATGAACTTAGTGCCGCTTTAAGTAATTTATATGTTTTTGTGCACTGTCGATCAAACCACCCCTCACTTTTCGATTGGCTCTTATTGTCCGGTGTGGTCATTACCTCCTGGACAATTTGAGTAATCTGTAAAAAAGCATTTAAAACATCACCATTTGGTGTGTCCTCTTCTAGACATTTTAGAATAAGTGATTGGGCCTTTGTTATTATTTTTATATTAGTGAGCTCCGGGTTATTTGCCCCCCATTTGACTCTAAAACCATTTTGACGGGACAATTCTAGATCTTGCACCCAAGCCAAGCATTCTATTGTCGACCCTGTGCTATAACCACCTAGCACTAAGTCCACACTAAGGGGCAAATGATCACTTAGTCCAACCGGGTGGATCTTAAAACTTTTGACCAAGCTGACATATTGTACTGGCATAATATTAAAATCAATCACCGTTCTAAAGTCCCTACCTATATATGTGGGACAAAATTTTTTTGATGATGCACATGTAGAATTAATAAAATCAAGGTCTAGTCTTGCCATTATCTCATTGAGTATCTCTCCCTTGGCCGTGTGCACAAAATGTTTCATGGTACCCATACCATCATTACAGTTCTTTCTGGGGATACAAGAATTCAGACCACAAATACCAACATTGAAGTCCCCCCCCAAATCATAATTGCATCCTTTGCTGATTTATTCATGGAAGCTGATAGATACTCACTCAAACTTAATAGGACACACTTATAATTCTCACTATCAATATTGTTATAGAAGTTCATAATTATCATTTTAGTTTGGGTTGACATAGTTATGGACACTAGTTGATAATATGGGGTAGCTTTTACCGTGTTAATACACTTTACCCCTATCATATTTGTCACGTAAATGTTATGTTATGTTATGTTATGTTATAAATACATATGCCTCCCTTATTTCTCGCATGTGAGGACTGTACTGCAGGTACGTGGAAGGTTTTGTATCCAACCAGATGTTGTTCTTCTGTTGTCCATGTCTCTTGTAGACATAGGATATCAAACCTTCGTATAAAATCTACCCATACATGATTTGTAATTTTTGAATAAATACCACTTATGTTCCAAGAAAGAACTTTCATTACCCCCATATTTTGTGAGGACATTTTTCCAGGTGATCCTTCTGAATTAGATGTCCCTCTTTCGACATACAGATCTCCATCTGCTAAATTTTTGCTCATAGCTAATTTTGCAGGGTGAGGGTCTGTTCTACTGCAAGCTTCCTCATAGTTTGTGACGGGGTTAGTGAGATTTGGTATGTCGAAGACCCGGACTACCTTTTGTTCAACAATTTCTTGCTGGGGGAAGGAGTTTTGTATACTAAGAACTTTTTTCCCTTCCTCATATATTACAATTTTATTATACTCATTACACTCTAAGTCCCCACATTTTGTACTATTGTAGATCTCCTCTGAATGGTTTTTAAGTCAATCTACATCTTCTAAAAACTGTAGTGAACTGAACCTGTTATTTATTGGGACGTTATAGATCTGGTTATGCCCTTGCATGAAAGATCCCTGTCGGTAATTACCAAAATCTGGCCTTCTTCCAACTAAGGATGGCTTATAAAGGAAGCCAAGAGGGAGGATATTTATGCCCTCCTGGTTTAACTCGTAAAGGCTCGTACGGGTCAGGACATCATGAACCAAAGTTGGCAGTGCTAGTGTTAGGACTATACAGTCACCTCTAAAGCATTTTTCCCCTTCTTACCCATGCTATTCTAACTACCATTTTAAAGGCCCCAAACATTTCTTTTGTTAAACCACACTTGCTTCCTAAATGATGGATTGTTTTATTCTGTAGTATAGACCACGACTCTCTATTGGGCTCAATTAATGTAGGGACGTTTGCAAGTATGATGGTATATGGTGCTGCGGCGGGAGGAAGGTTTAAAATGTTCCCTTTTCCATAAGTTCCTTGTTTATTTGGTTCTAAACTATTGTGTGGTGAACTTAGATCCCTGTACTTTCCCTGCTCGCAAAGCTTGTTTCCATTTGGCTCTGCTTCCTTCCGTCTCGTATTAATTATATTATCTTGAGCGTTGTTATGGCAAGTGGTGTCCGTTTCTATATTATTCATATTGGTTCTATTAATACCTATCGTGTTTGTAGGACCTTCAGATACATGAGTTCTAGATGTTAGGTGAGCGCTTTTTGCTCAGTATGATCGTTTGGTTATGCTCTATGTGGTTTAACCTATTTTCTATCGGATCCAAAAGGGTTCTCAATTTAATGTTAAGATCCGTGAAAAAATTCTCCAAAACATTATGAGTAATAATAGCTCTTTGTCCCTTGTTGTTCCCTGGGCTGGTACTAGTACCCTTCCATTGGTTTGTTTTACATTTATTTTTATTATTCCCTGTTAGTATAGGTGTCTTCTTCTGAGTAGGGTCTATTACCGGGATTTGTTTGTTCCTCGGTGCATTATGAACCAAAGGGGGTAAGTTCTCCATCAAAACTTTCTTAGTCTTAGTGCGCGCTTTCTTAGGGGGTGGTCGTGACTGCATCTTGTGTTAATTTTGGTGATCTTAATAGTTCAATCGATAAGGCTTCAGTGGTGCTTGATGTTTTGCTACACTCCGCTGATTTTAAAGCTTCCTTATTTTTAATTAGTGCGCATTCCACACTGGAGATCTGTTTGTCGGTTTTCCCCACTGCTCGAGTCAAGTATCTCATTTGGGACATACTCTCCGAGTTCAAAGCCAGGGGGGCCTTTCCTGTACTAGATTTGTTCATTTTTCGTTTCCCCATGTTATTTTAGTGATACAATGGGAAAATGTTATAAACACTTACAAAAATATCGAAATACTATTTCCCGTGAAAAAATAAAAAATATACAATTTAGGTATACAGAAACCAACATGCAAAATATAATTACCAACTATTTTCTAATAAGTCAAGATAATCAATCTCTTAATATGGGTGTAAAAGTCTTACTAAAGTCTGATTTCCCGGTGGCACAATAATAAGACAAGCAGCCAAGAGTATGGGCCCGGCCCGGCCTCCTTCGGCCTCCAACGGCCTTGGACGGTCCCGCCCTTGTCCCGGGCTTCTCCCGGCGCGCTACCCGCACGCGTCCCGCGTATCGGATAGTGATTACGCCAATATATACGTCCAGGCGTGGGCGGGAACACAAGGGAAGAGGACACAGCTGGGCAAAGCAGATGGGCTGCTGGTCCTCGCAGCCCCCCACGCACCACGGCTCCAAAACGGCGCTTCAATTCCAAGGCTGCTGACTGCTGCGAGCTGCACCCCATACAGTCATTAAGCAACTAGCAGATATGTTTTGACAACATCTGGAGCAAGAAACATAATATTGCATGCAAATGACAGGGTTCACAGTTACAGAACCAGATTCACCTTTCAGGAGCTCCCCTGAGGGCCCCCGCCTCTGCCCTCCCCCACCCAGTCAGATCCTATATTTCTTCCATGGACTGAAACTTTGTTCCCATTTTTAGTGGCAGACTCTTTTATATACAACTCTCTCTGCCTGTCGATACCAGTCTAGGTCCTGCTTCCAGTTGGTAAGTCTTAGTGGTACCTGCACCCTCCATGACCTTGCTATGTTTCTTTTTGCCACCCCCAAGGCTAGCATGAGCCAATTTGCAGTATGTGTGGGTCACCTGAACTCTCGCGTAACTCCCAGCAAGTGCCAGTGTTTGTCTAGTTGTATGTGCAAGCCTGTCACCTCGGACATCGCCCCGGCCACTCCTGCCCAGTATCGCAGAATTTTGGGACATGCCATGATTATATGAAAGAAAGTGCCTATCTCCCCACACTCCCTGGCGCATCGGTCAGTATTGCATCTGCCCAGCCTGTGTTGGAGTGTTCTGAGAGCGTATGACCTATGCAAGACTCGGAGTTGGATTAGTCTGAATTGCACTCTTATGGAAACTTGCCTGGGGCTCTGGATCGCTTTAAACCAATCATTGTGTTCTAGTTGACCCAAGTCTGGTTCACATGCTTCTCTCAGCGGGCCTAGTGGGTCTGGAAGATTGTTCAATAGTTTCCGATATGTGAGGGAGATCGCCTTATCAATCATGGGGTAGAGTAACAGTCGGTCCTCCAGCGGGGAGTAATCGGGCAATAACTCCCCCTCTGGCACATGGCAGCGTAAGGTGTGTCTTAATTGTAGATAATTAAACCGTTCTCCATTAGCCATTTGATATTCTGCTTGAAGTTCTTCAAAGGTGATCATGGTCCCATTCCGCTATATATCCCCAAGGTTGTCTATGTCAATAAGGCTCCATTTATGGAAAACCTGTAGGTTTCCTACTTCGCCCAGTACATCGCTTCCCCAGAGCTGGGTTTGTTGTATCAGTTTAGACTCCCATCCCAGTGATTTTGTAGCTACATGCCATGCTCATACCACCTCCTGTGTGTGTGCGTGTAGAGACCTCTCCCTACTCCTGCGGTACAGGACTGCAGAGTACTCTTTGTTCCCCATTGCATGACGATCAACCCGGTATGCTGGATCAGAGTGGGGCGCAAAAGCCCAGGCGTTAACATTAATAAGCTGGTCCGCCAAGTAGTAATTCGGGATGTCTAGGACCGCCAGTCCACACTCGAAAACCCCTTGCTGAAGTTTGCACAAAGATATGTGTGGTTTGCCACACTTCCATAGGAGGTTTGCGCTGCTCCCCTTCAATTGCCCGAAAACAATTGTCCGGGATCTTGCAGGGGGTGCTCTGATGCATATAGCAAATGAGGGATGGCAATCATTTTGAAAAATACTGCTCTACCCATTTGGTAAATCAGTAGCTGCAGGCAGTGTGCTACGTCCCCGCGCAGTCTTGTTATTTGGGCCTGTATATTTAGGTTTAGGAAGACCTCGTCCGGTGTTCGTGATCCATATACCGAGGTATTTGAACTTGTCACGTTGTACTAGATCCACGCAATCAGTTGTGAGTGGTGGGATTTCACCAGATAGGCTGAAAATTAGGGATTTGCCCCAGTTTATATGGTACTCCGAATAACTGCCAAAGATTTGGAGTATGTTGATGAGTCTGTGAAACGTCTGTTTGGGTCTGTATGCATACAGTAATATGTCATTGGCATACAAGGAAATATACTACTCAAACCCACCCACAATGTCAATACCTCGGATCGGGGGTCCCTTCGGACCCACGCTATGAGTGTCTTATGTGCCAAATCGAAGATTATGGGGGGGAGGGGACACCCCTGTCACTTACCCCTGTGAAGTGTGAACGATCTGGAGACTGGAACGAGCACCCAGTGAACATCAGACTCTCCCCCACTCTGCACACCTTCAGGAAAAGTCTCAGGACCTGGCTCTTCAACTGATCTGGAGCTGCAGCCCTCCCCACCAGTGCCTTGAGACCCTCACGGGTAAGTAGCACGCTTTATAAACCCCTGATTGATTGATTGATTGCTTGATTGACTCGTTCACCTAAACACAGGCCATTGGGTCGTGATAGAGAAGGCGGACCCAAGCACAACATTTTGATCCAAAGCCCAGGTAGGTTCAGTTGGATGCACCGCTGTAGCGTGCATTACACCGTATAGGCCTCTAAAGTTCAGCCTAGTGCTCCTCCGAGGTATGAATCCTGACTGATCCAGGTGGTTTATTGTGGAAATAATGGGGCCAAGTTGATTTGATAACACCTTTGCTAAGACCTTGGCTTCGAAATTAAGGAGGGAAACGGGCCGATAGGAGCTGCCCAGTTCCAATGTTTTGTCTTTCTTTGGAATTACTACAATTGTGGCTAATCTTAGATCTTCTCTTACACTCCCATTCTGCAATGCGGTGTGGAATATGTCTAACATAGGTTGTGCCCCCCTGTCACCACACATTTGAAGAGTTCTGCAGGAAGCCCATTCAGCCCTGTGGCCTTCCAGACAGTAGGTCCTGGATGGGCCCTTCTATTTCTTCCTTTGTCTACTCTTGTTCAATGGTTTCTCTGTCTTCCATCGAGAGTATCAACAGAGAGATGTCTCTAAGTTGTTTGACACTCTCCTCTCCTGTCCTAGTCATCGCCGATTGGTATAGTGATTCATAATAGGATGCAAAGGCCTCAGCAATATCTGTTCCCGACCTACTTACCGTTCTGTTAGTCACACTAATCTCCGCTTTCTGACCATGCAATAAGCCTATTGACCTGGTATCCCAGGTCATATTGCCACCTCTGCTTGTTTTCAGTCCAGGGAGGACCTGGCTTGGCTGTTCTAGCTGGACTAAATGGCTGGGTCTAAATTGGAATGGCATGGGGAGCAAAAAAACTATTGATTTAGGCCCAGCTCACTGTACTGGGGTGAATGTATGATATTGTTCAGCATTCTGTCCATCAGTTGTTCTTTTTGCATTTGTCACCCCGAGTGGGACGGGTATGCCCAGACGTGGGTCCCGTGCTCTCCATGCCACTGGAGTAAAGCTAGCCAAGCTGATGAGGCTTGAAACCCCCAAACCAGTCCTACAATGCTTTTTTCCAGTTCAGGAAGAACCTGGCTTGGCCGTTCAGGCTGGACTGTTCCCATTGGGAACAGGGTCAAGACCGATTTGCATGTGGTTGGGTCTAAACTGAAATGGCATGAGGAGCAAAAAAAACTATGGATTTAGGCCCAGATCTCTGTGCTGGGGTGAATGTTTGACAGTGTTCACTATTCTGTCCATCATTTGTTCCTTTTGCAATTGTCACCCAAGTGGTACCAGTATGCCCAGACATGGGTCCTGTGCTCTCCATGCTACTGGAGTCAACATAGCCTGGCTGATGAGGCTTGAAACCCCCAAACCAATCCTAGGATGCTTGTTTCCAGTCCAGGGAGGACCTGGCTTGGCAGTTCAGGCTGATCTGTTCCCATTGGGAACAGGGTCAAGACTAATTTGCGTATGGCTGGGTCTAAACTAGAATGGCATGGGGAGCAAAAAAACTATGGATTTAGGCCCAGATCCCTGTACTGGGTCTATCCATCAATTGTTCTTTTTGTAATTAGTGTGGTAATGCAATATATTTAATTAAATATATGTAAACAGCTGTATTTGTTGTTTAATGTTTATTTTAATGTTTCGTTTAACCTGAAAAAGGGTTATCTTTATGTTTATTAATGATAATGTAAATATTTTGGTGATATTGTCGTCAATATTTTGTGAGTTTATATTTTTGACTAATTACATTTATTTAAAGGTAACAATATTTTTACTCCTCATATATAGTTTTTTTCGATATAAGTAAAAAACAATATTTTTAACAATGATATTTGTGTTCTCGATATTTGTGACCTTATTAGTTAATTTTGGAAGGTGACGTGGGCTTAATTACTATGGCGGTCAGACCACAACAGGAATGAGACTGCTCCACAAGGAGTCGGCGATTTCACCTGCCACATTACGATAAGACCAACTTGTAGGCAGTTGGAAACTGCCTTTTTTTACTGTGCTTGTGCTGCGGCCTAGGAAAAAGGCTGCAGCACAAGCCACAGTAGAAAAAGGCAGTTTGTGCCTGGATGTGTGGGGGGGCACTACAAGTTCCCCAGGCCACTTAGAAGTGGCCCACGGGGATGGGGGCCCTCCTTGGGGTCCCTAAAGTACCTTTAAGACAGCCTTTTCATTATGGTCTCTCCTCCATGAAAAGGCTGTCAGAAATGGACATTGTAAACCTGACGGAGGTGCCTGCGCAGTCACCAACTCCATTCTGGGTCACTATTCTTACACTGCCACCTCTGGATCAGTAGATCCTGTCACACGTAGCAGTCCAGCCTGTGGCAGTCAAGAGTCTGACCGCCTGCATCATAATGCAGAGGTCGGCCCAATTGGCTTTCTGCTGGTGGATCCGCTGGTTGCGGTTCCACCGGCATTGTACTGATGCCCATTGCTGTTAATGATATTTAGTTCCTATCAATCAATCATATTATTTGTAAAGCGTGCTACTTACCCGTGAGGGTTTCAAGGCGCTGAGGGGAGGGAGGGAGCTGCTACTGTTTGTATAGCCACGTGTTGAGGAGTCTCCTGAAGGTCAGTAGGTCCTGTGTCTGCCGTAGGTGGGGGGAGGGTGTTCTATGTCTTGGCGGCGAGGTGGGAGAAGGATCTACCGCAGGTGGTTGCTCTTCAGATGTGGGGGTAGGTGGCGAGGGCGTGGTCTGCAGAGCGGGGTGTAGAAGTTGAGGCGGCAGTTGAAGTACACTGGTCCGGTGTTGTGGAGTGCTTTGTGTGAGTGGGTGAGGAGCTTGAAGGTTATCCTCTTGTTGACGGGGAGCCAGTGCAGGTCTTTCAGGCGGGGTGTGATGTGGCTGCGGTGCGGGATGTCGAGGATCTGATGTGCTGAAGTGTTCTGGATGCGTTGGAGCCGTTTGAGGAGCTTCATCGAGGCTCCGGCGTGGAGGGCGTTTCAGTAATCCAGTCTACTGCTGAGGAGAGCTTGGGTGACCGTCCTTCTGGTTTCGGCGGGGATCCACGTGTAGATCCTGCGATCTACAATATTTTTGTGCATTAATTTGTGTACACCAATATTGTGTCATTGAACCTAGGGGGCTATTTGCGCCTACTTGCATGGCTTTGTAAAGAAATGTAACACAGCATAGTTACTTAAGCTGTGTTATGTTACATTCTGATCTGGGAGATATTTCATGGGTGGAGCATGGGCATTCCCATGAATCCCCCCATGGATCTGACACAATTTCAGACTTACAAAAGTTTGTTATCCTGTGATTGTGTAAAATGGATGGAGTAAAAGAGGAGAAACATCTTTGTTACTCCTTGTTATTTTATTTTTTATGCATCATGCATAACCCAAAGAAGTAGGAAAATGCCTATTTTAATGGTTTTTGTTCACGAAGGTATCACTTTCTGCATGAAAACAACCCTGAACATAATGCATGGTGCAAGAGTGCCTGCATTGGCGCTGGGTGGCACACAGTGCGCCAGGGCAAGAATAGGGCAGACATTCCCATTTCTTTGAGAATATGGAGCATTTCTGTTCTTCCTTTCACACAATGCAACACAGTACTTGCTGTGCCGCAGTGCATGAATTAAGTAAATGTGTCCCATTATTACCCATCTGTTCATGTTGTAGCAAGAAGCGCAACAGATTTATTTTCAGTGAAAAAAACCAAAATAAATGTGGTTATTATTATACATCATCTGATCTCGAATTGGCATAGACATTTACTATCAGCAGATATGGTGTTTAGTTTGATATCCTCCATATGATAAATATGGAATTGCTCCAGCCAAAGAACTCATCATATGAGCTGTACTTCCTTTCTCATTAAACAGCTAATTTAATTTAATTTAATATCAAAATCATGCCAGATGGCTTGAAATACTTTTTAAGTTGCTGTACATTTTCTGTTTTATATGTAAATCAAATTCTAGAATATTCCTGAAGATTCACTGTTTGTTTGCTAAGATGTAACATTTAAAACCTACAAGTCTTTAGGACACATGGCTGAAACCTTAACAGTGAACCATTTTCTATTTTCTGCTTCCATCAACCTTTTCGCTATTATCCTACATAGATGTAAGACCTTGATCAATTCTTATTGATTAGGGCATTGATGGAGCCCTAACATGTATTCTGAAACAAATGTTATCAAGGAAATTAAGTATACCATTGTTTTACTACCAATTAGGCAGACCACAGTGACATAGCACTCTGTACATCCTTAACTCAAGTGCCAGTCATTATCTGTAGTTCTGTTTCCTACAGGGCCAAGTATTCTAGGTTTCACTTATAGACCCTAAGGAGCAGGTATACCCCTAGATTAGTGATTAAACTGCCCTATGTCAACCATAAATTCTTAGATAGACATTTAACCGGATGTGCATTTTATGAGATAAACTTTATGGAAAGGAAATCCAGATGCACATGCAAATCTACTGCCTCCAGTGTCTCCCAACTACCAAGAAAACTTTGTTTTATTTATTTCCTTTGTTTTTGCAATTGTTCACATCTAACACATTTATTGTACCATATTCCTTGTGTACAGCTAGCTGTTTCTGAGGATATATAGGGTGAGGTTTAGGAATGCCAGCTCATTAATCTGATAAAGTTACTCTACATGGGAAAAGAAATTACAAACATTCCTAATTAATGACTGTTTTTATGAATCCTGGTCAAACAATACATATATGATGTGTTACACTTTCAGCTCTATATCTTACCTAAAGGAGGGCTGAGCAGAAACCTGCTTAGGTTTCATTAAGGAACGGCTTCACATGCACAGTAGGAGGTGTGATGCCCATTCTATATGTATGCCACCAGTCCAGGGCAGGTTATCCCAGTGTATACCTCCTAATGACTCTGAATTAACAGACCTATTCGCCAAGAGTAAATCAGGATACCCGATGGATCCCTTCTCTTGGATTGTGAGGCACTTAGGGGCTATCCTAAACCCAATCTATCGGGAGCTTTTTACTACCTCAATTAATTCTGGGATAGTCCCCACTTCTTGGAAAAGGGCAAACATCAGCCACCTTCTCAAGAAGCCTAATGGCGATCCTAAAAACCTTGCTAACTTCAGACTAATATCTCTGCTCCCCTGGGTCTAGAAGATAATTGAGAAGATTGTCAATAGTCAACTGTCGACCTATCTGAACACCAAACATCACAGTCTAACTTAAGGGCTCTCCACAGCACGGAGATAGCACTTAAGGAATTAACAGACTCCATCACATTTGCACTTTACGCAAGTCAGAATCCTGCCTTAATTTTGCTGGATCTCTTTACGACGTTTGACATGGTCTTTCACGAGATCCTGTTACAACACCTGACTGCTATAAGAGTGGAGGAGCCTGAACTAGCTTGGTTGTGTTCCTACCTTGAGCATATAGATCAGGCAGTGTGGCTAAAACCGTTCTACTTTGAGACTAAAATACTCTGTTGTCGAGTGCCTCAGGGCTCAGCCCTGAGCCCCGCACTTTTTAATATCTACATGACGCCACTGACATACATATTGAGGCCTGGCCTTCGGTTTCCAAGTAATCTCATATGCAACTGACACCATGACCTATGACAATATTATGTTAGAATCCAGGTCAAGATGTTCTGCTTGCATAGTAGCAGTAATAGAGTGACTAAAGATCAATCTACTCCAATGTAACCTGGAGAAAACCATGGTTTTATTGTTTAGTACTAACCCCTTGCTGGGCTGGTTAGGGGTATGGCCAGCAAGTTGTACCTTTCCGCCCCCCTCCCACAGAGGTTGCTAAGAATCTAGGGGTGCTCATTGATACGCACCTTTCCTTTAAAGCCCAGAACAGCTGTGGTTAAAACCTCTTGCTGGATTCTGAGGATGCTGAGGAAATATTTGAACCTCCTTCCTTGGGATGCCCAGAAAACAGTCGTCAAAGCTTTAATTCTTTCTAGACTGTATTATGCAACCATTCTGTATATGGGGTCCCACAATATTCAATGTATTGATTACAAGTGTTACAGAATATGGCAATTTACCTTTTATTTAAGCTTCCCAAGCACACCTTAGTTTCCAATTACAGTGGCTTTCAGTTAAAAAGAAGATTGGGTTTAAAGCACTGATGGTGACTCATGCTACCTTTTATAAGAATGGACGCAAATATTTGTCCAATAGGATGGTGGAATATTGTCCCAAAAGAATCCCGCGGTCTAAGTCAGCAAGGCTGTCAACAATCCCAAGTATCAAACAGAAGACGTGGGGTGGTTCAGCCTGCTCGGTTCTTGTGACCAAATACTGGACTAAGCTCCCTCTTCCTCTCAAATGTATCTCTGAGTAGAAAGCCTTCCATAAGAGCTTGAAACCTAATTTGTTTGAGCTGTCAGCTTGCGGACCCTCATCACTGGATGTCTATCTTAGAGGCGGACCACGCGTAGTATCTGTTGTGCTTTACAAAATCCCTCATTCATTCAGATGTGCCACTCTGGATATGGCAAAGAAGGAACACAATGAAGCTGAAACACAAAGTTGAAGGGCGTTGTGCTGTTTCCCTTGGACAGGGATCAAAACATAAATTGTGTATTTGCACCCAATGCTGTTAGAAATGGGATTCCTGTTTGGCTGAGGAATGCACCCAGGCCAGGCAGGAACAACTGCTCGATACAAACTAAAAGAAACATGTGCTCACCCTCTGGTAACTTGGCACAGAGCACTCAGGCTTATCTAAAGAGGTAATGTGTAAAGTATTTGTGCAACACACACACACACACAGTAACATAATAAATACACCACAAAAAGACACACAGGTTGAGCAAACAAAAGACCAAAATTACAAAATTCTAATCAGGAGAAGTTGAGATATTAATTTTTAAAGAATGCATGCAAAAATAGTGCTTAGAAGTCACTAGTGGTCAAAAGGTTACCTGAGGCCACGAGGGACCGGTGCGAATCCAAAGTTCAGGCCAGCCATGATGGAGGGCATGCAGACTACAGACCCCATGCAGGGCCCGCTGAGAAAGTACTTTGGATGGAGCAAAGCTTTGACGTTGAGGGCTAGATACATTAATCTTTTCCATACAGTTGGGTAGCTGCGTTATCATCGAGCTTCACTGAAGTGAAGTATGCATTGTCATAGAGCCGCTTTGAGCATCATCGTCGGGCTGCACAGGCTGTAGAACCGCTGTCATTGAACAGCATATGCATTGGTGTCGAAGGGCGATACGTCGATTCCAATTGGTGCAGTGGTGACGATGCATCTGATTTAAAGAAAGCAGTGCAGAACCCACTTCTGAGGCCCAGAACTTGGAGAGGGCACCCCAGGCAATGAAAGGGGTCACAGAAGGCAGAGTCCAGCAGCTCCAGCTAAATTGTGGGATGTATTTTGTATATACGAGACTTCGGAAAACAAGAGGCAAGCCAGCAAGCCCTTGAAGATCACTTGGAAGGAAGGCAGAGTCCAGCTCTCCTTCAGCAAAGTCAGGGAGCAGCAGACAGCAGGGCAACAAGCAGAAAAGCAGTCCTTCCAGAAAAGC
Source organism: Lissotriton helveticus (assembly GCF_964261635.1). Classification (NCBI taxonomy): domain Eukaryota; kingdom Metazoa; phylum Chordata; class Amphibia; order Caudata; family Salamandridae; genus Lissotriton; species Lissotriton helveticus. The sequence continues at coordinate 104,558,662 of NC_136070.1, read as the reverse complement.
ACTCTAGTTGAGTCCTTCTACCAGCACAGGAGTCCTTCTGACAGAGGTTCAGTTCTGGACCCAGGGGTGTCTGATTTCAGGGGGTCAGAGACCCAGCACTTATAACCAAAAGTACCTTTGATGTAGGCGGTAAATTCAAAGCAACTCTCTGAAGTGCGCAAGAATCCCTTTCAACCCAGTCCTGTCTGCCAGGCTACCTGTGGGTTGTAATTCAGTGCTTTGTGTTTGGACAGGACACTACTTATTGAAGTGAGTTAGCCCCTCCCGTTCTTCCCTGCCCACCAGTGCAATAAATATGCCAATCAGGTATACACCAATGGTAGTAATGTGCTTTGAGTCCTATGGCCAACAAAAAGAATCAGAACATTGTGGAGGCAAAAGGCAAAAAGTCCAGGGGAAGACCACCCCAAGGATGCCAGGCCTAACAAATGCAGTGCTCAGTAAATGGAAAACCTTAGGAATTAAAGGAGTTATTGTCTGATCTGGCCATTTATTTATTTATTTATTAATAAAATTTTTAGAGCGCGAACAAAGGCCCATGGGCGCCTCGGCGCTAGAGTTTCTGCAGAATTTAACCGGTGAAGGGGAGAGTGTATCTACTTATTAAAAAGCCAGGTCTTGAGTTGTTTACGGAAAGACCAGAGTGAGCGGCTTGATTTGATCGAGGGAGGCAAAGTGTTCCAAAGTTTGGGGGCTGAAACAAGAAATCTTCTGTCTCCCCATAAAACAGATCTACTGCGTGGAACCACGAGATCATTTAGACTGGAGGAACGTAAGGTTCTAGAGGGACAGTAAGGAATCAAATTTTGAGTGAAGAAGGCAGGTCCCATATTGTGCAAGGCCTTGAACACTATACACAGAGCTTTGAATTTTATCCTATTCCTGATAGGTAGCCAGTGTAATTCTCTAATGGTTGCAGAAGCAGAATGGTATTTGGGGATTCTGCCCAAAAGCCTGGCTGCTGAGCTTTGGATTATTTGCATTTTATTTAAAACTCTTTCTTGTGCATTCAAGAACAGAGCATTGCAATAATCCAGGGTTGTCAGTACCAGTGAGGTGACCAAGGTTTTGCCAGCTGAATCAGGAAGAAAAGTAAGGATTTTCTTGATTAGCCTCAATTTATAAAAAGCGGCGGACGTGATCTGGTTAGCATGTGAGAGAAAGGTGAGACGGTCGTCAAAAATGACTCCCAGATTCCTCACCTTGCTAACAGGCTCAGGGGGAGAGCCTAATGATGAGGGCCACCAACAAGAGGACCATTCCGGGGTCAGATGACCGAAAATAACTACTTCCGTCTTGTCGGAATTTAATTTTAGGCAATTGGAAGCCATCCAGTTCCCAATTGCCAACATGCCCTGATTGAGATCATTGGCTTTTTTGTGGCCGTCATTCTTAATGGCAAGGACCAGCTGGGTGTCATCTGCATAGGAGGTAAGGCTCATCCCATGTGCACGAATGACATTGGCAAGGTCCGACACGTAGATGTTAAAAAGTGTCGGACTAAGAGATGAGTCTTGGGGAACTCCACATGGCAGAGACAGAGTGGAAGAATGGAAAGATCCCATTGTAACCACCTGAGTCCTATTGGCCAAAAAGGAGGCCAACAGTTTCCTGGCATTGTGTTGGACACCGATGTTCTCGACATGGTCGATCAAAGTAGCATGATCGACCGTGTCGAAAGCCGCCGACAGGTCAAGCAGTATCAGGACTGCTGCCCCCCCGGCGTCACGGATGGATCTAATATCATCCGCGGCTTTGATCAAAGCCGTCTCCGTCCCATGATATTGGCGAAAGCCGAACTGGGAATCATCAAGCAGATGATGATCCTCTATAAAGGCCGAGAGTTGTAAATTCAGTGCCTTTTCGGCTATTTTTGCCAGAAATGGGAGGCTAGCAATAGGTCGGTAACTCTTAGACCAAATATACTCTTGAAACTGAATAGGGAAGGAAGAGATTTGGAAAAAATTGTTTGTCATTGTTTTATAATTCACTCTTGAAAAGGTTTAATAAAGATTTTGAAGTACAATAATAAAGCTGGAATTGTACTGCAGGAGTTTTGCAAACATTCAGTGATCATAGTTGTGTAAAGCCCACATTGATCATTTGCGGTGTTTAACAAACAGATCTGGCAAAAGATGCAATACAACGCAGAACTTCCTTGTAATAATCCAAATTACCAGACAGTGTGGGAATCATGCAGACTCAAATGTGGGCTTTTATACTATTCTTCATGTATCAGGTTACATGCAGAAGATCAATCACAAGCTCAATGTATCTTTGTCAGCCTGCCCAGCCATGACTGATGGAAGCTGGGTAGGGGGTACACTGCACACACTGACATTATCATTGAAGCGGGGGGAACATTGAACACATTGACATTATCTACAGCATGCACCAAAGCAGAAATGCAGAAACTGGGAACTTACAAGGTACCACATTCCTTGAATCCTTAATAACCAATGGTTGAAAGCAGAAGACTATAGCACAGTATAAGCAACCATATGGTAATGCAGTCAATAATTTGTAATTCATGGTGGGTGTAGTTAGCGTCCACTTAAGATAGTGGCTCCCGTCTGAGCTCCGCCGACCCCGCCATTGCATTAACTTTATTCCCTGGCCCTAGACATCATTCTGCCAACCTCTTGCATGATTTGAAATCTCACTATGGAAGTTTAGGGGGTCCCCAAGATGGCTAGTTCCCACTGAGACTGTTTTCTCACTCCGCTACACACGACCAGTGCAACCCATAAAATGGCAGCGATCTCATTCCGGCTCATAAATTCATACAACAAATCACCAACAGAGATTAGCATCAGTTGCTATCACATACAGCAGCCAGTGACAATTCTACAATAACATGGTAAGACTCCATGCCTCCCCTATCCACGGGAATGGGTCTTCCTACATGCATCCCTAGCTCCTGCTGCGTGCTCCATTGGCAGCCTTCACAATCTTCTTCCCTCTGCCCACATTAACAATCTATGCAGCGCCCTCCCATCCGACCACTAACCCAGTCAGGGACGCTGCTTTACTGTCCCTTCTACTAAAGTTGCTCCCTTGCTCATTTTGTAGACAGTTATTTTGAGGTCTCATTTCACGCTTCAAGTTTACTGGATCGGCACACCTGAACTTAATCTAAGCGTGAGCGTTGTGGCATCTAGGACTCACAGTGAGCCCATCATTACTACTAGGACTCTGATACCTGTAGCCCGTTTCTCGCACAGAGGATCAACAAACGATCCCAGAGGATCAACACTGGCACCACCATGCTCCTCATAATCAGTCACCACCAATCACATATCAAGCTCTCTGACCTAACCTGATGTATCTGTCTGCTACATATGCCTTTGAAAATCACACAAGACTTACCCTGACCTGATTATAAGCCATACAAAGCTAATGCAAATCTTGTGGTTCTTTAATGCTAATGTTGTGCTGATATTGCTATAACCTGACTTTCTGCATTCTATTGTGCTGCCTATTTATATAATCTGACTTTCTGCACAGCACTACACAGATTACACAGCTTCAGTGGAGGATATGCACATCTGACCTGATACTGAATAACGTGATTACAATGAACCTCTTATAATCCCATGATCTGATAGAGTATCCGACTAATACTCAGCCGCAACCACTAAACAGGCGATACAGTCTCAACCTAATCCTCACTAGTTCAGTGGCATTTATACGTCTCACTACTACATCAAAATTTGCTGGCCTTACTGCAAAACTGGCTGACCAGAGGGACCATAGATCACTCAAGGACAAAGAAAGCAAATCTGGCCTTAAAAGGTTCAAATATGAAGGTCTGAACCCTGACTCTCCCATCAAAAAGAAACATGAGAGCCAGTCCACCCGTGAAATGATTCTTCCAAAACAAAATGATGTCCACGATATTGCCAAAAGTAGCAAAACCAATACTGATATGCTACAAACAGAGGTTGCTGCAATCAGAAGAGACCTCAAGTAATTAAACGTGAGAGTAACAAATGCTGGAAACCACACAAGCATGACAGAGGACTGCTTGGCAGCACAATCCAAGCATCATCTCAAAAACAACAATATCCTATCAACTCTAAAGCATGAAATAATTGAATTGGAAGACTGCAATGGTAGGGTGAACCTCAGGATTTTCGGTCTGCCAGAAGTACCAGAAGGCAAATCTCTCCCCATTATTGCTTACCTTCAGACATGGATTCCTTCAGCTCTGAGTATCACATTCAACAAAGACTTTGAAATCAAATCCGCCCGTAGGGTTCCCTCTTATAGACCTATAAACATGACAACTCCAGAGCACAAATTATTCAAGCTTTGCACCATCAGCCTTCTGAACTCATCCTTTTACACATGCAGAAATTCAAGTCTCTCATCTGGCAAGGCTTAAGGATCAACATTTCTCTGGATGACCCCAGAGACTGAGCTGTCAAAATGAAAATATTTATAGCCTTCAAACGATGAGTGCGATACAGAGCAATCCAGCATTTCTTTATTGACCCTGCCAACTTCAAGACTATCTATCATGGCAAGACTCATGTGTTCTCAGAGCTGTATGACTTACGTGTATTCCTTGACTACACTACAGAGACTCGCCTGTAAGACTCAATGAACTGTCCACGCTGAAGATAATTGTCAATCTACCTACATCCTTTGTGGTATCTCACTATATCCTACTATAGTGAAATTGCCCTATAAGTTCTTGGATGATGTATATCTCCTCTTAGGTCATTATATCTCTTTTCAGAGCCTTCCAATTAACATTACTCTGTTATTAATCACTCCATAACATGTTTAATATCTCTAATGTCTTCAATCCCCCTAATGTTTGATTTTTCAGGTTCAGCATGCTTACACTTGCTTAAACGTGTTCACTCATGTCCACTCATGTTCACACATGTTCACGGAAGCTATAGATGTCTGACATTCTAGATCTTTCATGACGTTTCGGGAACACCAGGTAAGGATCTGCTCTCTGCCCATGCAAACTGCAAAAGCAAACTACATAGCTTTATCTTACATTATACCCCATACAACCCCCTACCACCTCAAGTCAGTCTAATATCCTACTACTAATCCCTACGTACTATAAAACCACATGACTCTCCAGCAGGCTGTCCTGTAATATGAGACACACACCCTAACTTCAAACTAGGATTGAACCCTTCTGCTTGATCCTACCAGACACATATTTGCCAACCCATGCATTAAAGCCAGATGACCTGCCAACATGTTCCTCATCCCTCTGAATCTTACCCCTCTCCCTAATCCTCCTCTGTCCCTAATACCTCACATGTCATACTACATCACAATACGTCACAATATGCCTGTCGATATCAGTATGACTTGCGTACTAATGATCTTCAACAACCCCTATATTTATTAATGAGCTGCCTATGTTACCTGGTTACATAATTTTACTACAACAAAGGGTTATCATATATCTATATTTTTCTCTATAATCATTACTTAAAAAATGTTAATCAATTGACAATGCAACTGGATAAGTTGTAGTAAAGTTGTATATTATGATATTGATATTATCATGTATTGTATTCAGATTTAAATGGTTATTGTAGGCATATTTTGCCCATCTGGGCCTTACGGTTTCTATGTTGTAAAATTATAAATGTTGCGGCAGGTTCATGCCCTCCTTTTTGCATATTGGTTGCATCTTGCAAGTGATACCCACTGCTCCATACTCTACATGTCGTCTCTCGTGACTGTTTCTCCCCTTTGGAGAATGACTACCCTACCTAAGGTCTCCAACTTTTTCCCTGATACTACCTGTATTCTCTTCTTTAAGGTCTCACACAGCACCCCACACTCCATAAACCTCTTGTATACCAATGGCTGATTCTAACACCGCCATGCTCAAAGTGCTTTCCCGGAACATCAAAGGTCTCAACCACAATGTAAAACATAGACATTTTTCCGACTACTGCCACTCCCTTAAGGGTGATCTGGTCTTCTGGATATAAAGATGCTCTATCCCTCTGTACAAGTTGGATCTCGGACATCACCTGCTCCCTGCTATCTCCCCAAAAAAATGGTGTCCTAATACTGATATCCACAACCCCGGCCTTTCAATTATCTCCTCTGTACCAGATAAAGATGGTACTTATTACACGACTACAACATATTTCTACAGAAATCTATGCAGTGAATATATAAGCTCCCATCATGGACGACTCATAATTTTGTAATAAATTCTCCTTCTCCCTACAGAAGCACAGATTGCCTGCAGTGGGGATTTTAATCTGTCAATGGACCCTCTCTTGAGCAGACAATCTGCTTTTGGATACAGAAAACCTAGATATCAGAAGGCACTGAATGCATTTTGTGCGGCACACAAATTGACTGATGTCTGGAGACTCCATGACCCCACTGGCAGCAATTTTACCATTTTCTCACCCCCACATAATCATTTTCTCACCCCAAAATAACACCTTCCCCAGAATTTGACTACCTCCTAGTCGACGCTATGCATTTTTTAACATACGGCCTCTACCTCTATAGAACCTATTATTATTTCAGACAATGTTGCCATATCAATGGGCCTAAAGATTCTCCCCCTCCACCTAAAACAAAGATCTGGCATGTGAATCTAGAAATACTGGAGAATTCAAATGCGATCAAGGAACTCCACAATGAACTTTCCCAATTCATTCAAATAAACACAAATTCAGTGTCATCACCAATAACTCTTTTGGGCTCTCTAAAATTCTACATAAGAAGTCAACTTATTAGCCGGATGTCTCAGAAAATCATAAATATTAATCATCTCTAGACCAGTTGTGATCAAATATAAAAGCCAATGAAGTAAATTACCAGCCAAATAATGACACAACCACTCTGGCAACCCTGAAGTGTCTTAAGTAATAATTCTATGCTTTAGTTAGCAAGCATGCTCATCTTTGGGTTCATGCCCAAAACGGTAAAAAGCAATTCTATTTAATCAAAGCTGGTAAATCCTTGGCAGCCTACCTAATGTTCAAATGCAACACCAATCTTATTCAGTTGGGTAAGGATGACCAAAACAAACTCCAAACCTCTACTGAGGTGATACTTAAAGTCTTTCAGCGTTTTTACTCTAAGCTTTCCACACCCTCAGTTAACACTCCTCTTAATGCCTGTTCAGAATTCCTTAAGTACCTATCGATTAAGTAGATCTTCGACCTGAACGAAAATTACTAGCCAGTCCAATCACAAGACAAGAGATCACTGGCACAGTCAAAAGCATCCCAGCTGGACAAGCCCCCAGGCTGGACAGCTTCCCCATTGAATTTTACAAAAACCTCACCCAATCAATTATTAACACATTTGAAATGACTCCATCCCACTTTGCTGCCTCTGCCTCATTTATAGGGTCTGCGGCCAAATACATCATCGTAGTTAACCCCTAAGATGGGAAGAATAATTCTGATCCTAAAAAAGTCAGACCTATATCCTTCATTAATATGAAGGCAAACTTGTGAGTGAAAATACTGGTTCTATTAAGGTTCGCGAGTGACAACATACACCTCTTCTCCCAGGTTATTGAAAGAGACTCCAACCCACATCCTCCTGCAGCTGCGGCTATTGCCTTGGACACAGTGAAGCCATTCGATAATGTATCATGGCCATACCTCAAAACCATTCTCTCAAGACATGCTTTGGGACAAGAAAAGCGCCGGGACACTCTTTTTGAGTAACCGTTGCGCTATACAAAACAACAAATAACATAACATAACATAACATTTACTTGGCTCCCCCAACTTCCAATGGAAATCTATTATCAAATACCTTGGGATATGATTTTGCAATTATCTCACCTAGTCGGTCTTCAAAGGTCAAAACAAAACTCTGAATAAAATAAAAGATTTATTATCTGCATGGTCACTGACACACATATCATGGTGGGAAAAACTCAAGGCCATTAAGATGATGGTTTCACCCTTAATTAACTTCCTAGCCAGCATGCTCACAACTTGCTTCTCCACAGAATTATTCCTTAAGATTCATAAGGCTGTTTCCATTTGGGACCAAAAAGCTTACAATTAGTCTTTAAAAACTGAGGACACCTACGAAAGTAGGAGGGTGCAACTTTCTTTATCAGACTACTTACCAAACTGCCTACCTAGCAGCCCAAGGCTCACAATGATTTGAAACTAATCTGATAAAAAAAATCTGACTCGATGTGGAAGCCTCTATTTGCCAATCCTTTTCACTACTATAAACCCTCACGATCACACGTTGTCCTTATAGACAATCACAAACAATCATTAAGGACACTAGGGGACACATGCATCAAGCATGCATTTTGCGATTTCCATATAGCGAATTTTACTGATTCGCTATTTGGGAATCGCAAAATGCTATGCATGTAGGAATAGCAAAACAATTTGCGATTCCTTAACATTACCTAATAATGATTCCGAAATTGCAAATCACTATTAGGTAATGCGACTCCATTCTTTCCTTTGGGCCTAAAGGCCCATAGGAATGAATGGTATTGCATTCGCTAATTGCGATTATCAAATTGCTAATCACAAATAGCAAACGCAAATCCAAGGGTGCCCGGGGTCCTAGGGCCCCTCTGAAGCACCCCACCAAACAAGGTAAGTGTGCACATGCTAAGCACACACATGCCCTAAAGGCATGTGTGCGCTACACGGCACTTTGAAAAATGCATTTTTGTGCATTGTTCAAAGCATGCACATATTACCATCAACTTGAAGTTGATGGTAATGAGCATCACCTAAATTCACAGTTTGCATTTAGGAAAAGCTACATGCATTGGCATTAGGGAATCGCAAATTGTGATTCCCCAAATGCATTCACAATTAATTTTGTTCTCTGTTTTGTGCTCTTATTTCTAATAAAATGGCAACAAAATAATTTGACAAAAAGAATTTGTAACTCATCTAGTGCATTCAAGAAAAATACTTTTCCATGAGATGCTTTTTAAGGGGATCTCCCAATTTCACAAAGGAAAGAAGGGAGTGGGGAATGGAGGGCAAAACCGAGATATCTACACGTTCAAACTTAAGAAATATATGCTATAAAGCCTGGTCAATATGTTATAGATACCCACCAAATGAATATATAATTTCAACGAGTCAGAAATCTTTGAAGAATTCACCATTCTTTACCAAGGATCTAGTGGTAAAATGTTACAAAAAAATTGAGGCCAGATTTGCAACATTTACATTCTCAAAAAGTGAACACAATTTATGCATCATCTTTATGTGAACAGAAAATAGTTTTTATGAACTGATCTATCTGCTAATAGGTTGGTTCACGAAATTCAAATTTGGAGTAGGTTGGAATCCAACCTACCTCATCGATAGTCATAATGTGGTTTGCAAATTGTGACCTACTCTGATTGGTGGCCATTACAGGGATGATGGCCTGCTCAGCTCATTAGATCACTATGTTAGAGATGAATGATTAAATATTTATTTTTAAGTGCAGCCTATTTTCTTAAGTGACACATGACTCTGTATAAATAAATACATTTTGCAATGTATGTTTGAGGGTAGGCAGTGGTCTCCTACTATTCAACACACTTTTTTTACATTCACAGAGGAGAAGAAGTCCCAAGGAGAACCTTCTGCAAATGGCTTAACGCACAATGTTGGGAGTTTGTAAAATTGCAATGTTTTGTGACTGAATTTTGCAAAACATTGGTACATACTATAATGAATCAATATTTGGAATGGCTGCTCTAAAAGCTGCTGAATTCTAAACTCATTTTGCTATTCAGTAACTTGTTATCAAATCACAAAATGTGTTTAGTACATTCTAAAAAGCAATAAGTCCTGTTATTTAGTGAACTGCTTGGTTTGCAACTGCTATGTAGCGTCTGGTCCTTAGTCATATCAACTGCTCAGCAAGGCTGTGGCTTTGAGTTCAAGAACATAATGGGCTGTATTATTTTCTCAGTTGGGCTATGGGTTTGAAATTGATCTTGAAATTCTGCAAAGGTCTGCCACATATCTATTCAGCAAGATTATATATTTGGTATCCAAACAGTCCCATAATCGTTCAACAACTCCTCATGCCTTGAGCATCAGCCAACTACATTCTACATTAAAGCACACATGGGATCATGATGTTGAAGGAAGGAAGCCAAACTAAGGGCCTGGTTATGAGTTCTACGGTCTTACCGCCATTCCGCTGTGGCAGCGGTCCCAATAAGACCACCCCAGCTGTGGTCTCCTGTCTGCAATATTACTATGTCTCTGAAGGCGGTGTATATTTTTTCATATGTGTCGATGCATGTGTGTATATTTTGACTGCACAAGTGTTAAATGTACACATATGCATGACACGTGCAAAAACACCTATTACGAGTACAATCCCATTGCTGGAGTCTGGAGCACATGTTCCCTGTTCAGTCAATAGGTAAATAGTTCATAACAGACTTATCTGGATTTGGGCACCAACAGAGTTGTTTTCTTCGGGGTCAAGATGCTGCTCTGAGCGGGAGAACTGGAGGAAAGGTTCCACATGGGAGGCTGCAGGTAAGAAAAGGAAATGGGTGAATATGTACCCAGTTCCTTCAATTCCACCGACTCGAAGCTAGGAGTCGTCCCGCCACAGTCGGCTCACCAGAAAGCCAACTTATAATTCAGACGGCGGTGAACTTCCCTGTACCGCCCTCTGACAGCTGCTTTTTCCCTACCGATGTCGAGGCGATCAGCGAATGGCTGGCGGTGTCAATGGTGCTCTGGTAGTCTTTTGTACAACAAACCACCAACATCGTAATACGGCAGTCGGACCGCCAATGCTGCAGCGGTGATTCCGAGGCTGATACAACAGTGGTCCCAAGACCGTTAAACTAGTAAACATGCCCTAAAACTCCAGAATGATGTCAGATGGGTGAAAATATAGGAAAGGGTGAATGAAAAACACACCACACTTAGCTGAATTTCGAAAGCAATCCATACAGAAGGTAAGAAAGACACAAATCTTCACAGTAAGAAAGTGACTTTCAAAAACCCAAGTCCCCTCGTACGATACCTTGATGTAGAGAATGAATGAATGAATGAAAGAAAATTTATATTGGGCAGCTAAAACCCAAGGGCATCAAGGCGCCTATCAAAATAAATCACAAAAAGGCAAAAACAGAACTACAGGTATGCTTTGGCAAATAGCCGTGTCTTCAGGGCTTTTCTAAAGGACTGCAGAGTGGGAAGGGCCTTAGTTTCCACAGGGAGAGCATTCCACATTTTTGGTGCTATGGTGGAGAAAGCTGTGCCACCCCATTTAACTCTGCGAATGCGTGGTACTAATAACAGAGATTTGTTGGCAGAGCGCAGATTTCTAGAAGGGCTGTAGGGGGCCAGAAGAGCACCGATCCCTACTGACCTATTTCTCGCTAAAGCGCCAAAGGTCAGGCACATTATTTTAAAAGAAATCCTGTCCTCAATGGGGAGCCAGTGTAACGATTTCCTTGCGGAAGTGGCTGACGCACGTTTAGGTAGATCCAACACAAAGTTGGCCGCCGCGTTTTGGACCATTTGTAGACGCTGCAGCAGCCCCCTGTTGAGTCCTGCATACAGCGCATTACAGTAGTCGAGTCGGGTGCCTATAAGTGCAACCACTACTTGCTTTCTGGCCTGCTGGGATAAGTAGTGTTTAATCTTCCTCAGGATGTGGATTATGCCCCAACAGGTAGAAACTGTTCTATTCACCTGCTGACGCATACTGAGGGTAGGGTCGATCAAAACTCCTAGGTTTTTAGCCAGAGCAGCGGGTACCGGACAGGCTCCCAAAGAGGCAGGCCACCAATTTGCCGACCAGATATCCTCCTTTCCTCCAAACACCAAGATCTCCGTCTTCTCACCATTAAGTTTCAATGAATTGTAAGTCATCCATTGAGCGACAGCCTCCATACAGGATCTAAAATTGGAGGCAACTTCGCTGATAGACTGGGAGAGGGAGACCAGGATCTGGGTATCGTCGGCGTAGGAGACTACCTCTATCCCGAAAGATCTTATCAGTCTGGCAAGTGGGGTCACATAGATGTTGAAAAGGGTCGGACTTAATGCCGACCCCTGAGGGACCCCACATTGCACAGACAGGGATGGAGATAGAAACTCCCCCAGCTTCAATCTCTGTTCCCTCTGGTCAAGGAAGGAGGTCAGCAAACTGAGAGCGGACCCCTCCACCCCAATCTCCCTCAGGCGAGATGTTAAAACCGTGGGAGAAAGGGTATCAAACGCAGGGGTAAGATCTAACAAGATGAGGAGGGTGGTCTGGCCCTTATCAACTCGGGTGCGGATGTTATCCAGCACTATGGTAAGGGCCGACTCGGTGCTATGTTCCCTCCTGAAACCATGCTGCGAATGATCTAAATGACCAGAGTTTTCTAGAAAAGCCGCGAGATGCTTATTGAGATGTGTTTCCAGCATCTTCGCAGAGGCAGGGAGCAGCGAAATGGGGCGAAAGTTTTTGAGTACCCCTGGGTCCAGTGTTGGCTTCTTAAGCAGTGGCTTTACCACTGCCCTCTTCCATTGCTGAGGAAAAGTACCAAGCCTCATTGCCCCATTCATGATATCTAAAAGGGGAGGCTGAAGGGTCCCTTACACTGCTTGAGGAGCTTAAGAGGACAGGGATCTAGGGGGGAGCCTGATCTGGTCTTAGTTAGAAGGTTCTCTAGTTCCTGAAGTACAAGGGGAGGAAAGGAGGCCAGGCGTCCCGAAGGAGTAACCTCCGCCAGAGTTAAGGCGAAAACAGAGGAACCAGAGGGATCAACGATTGAAGCCTTCTGAAGCTCTAAGGCAGAATACATATCAGCAATCTTTGCCTGAAAGAAAGAGGCAATGTTATTACACAGCTGCTGAGAGCCGATAACAGGATCAGGAATCTGAAGGGAAGTTAGGGAATCAACAATCTTGAAGAGCTCTTTCGGGGAGGAAAGTGAGGTGGTACAAGCAGTAAAGTATTGTTGCTTAGTTCTTATTACCTCCGCCTTATAGCCCCTCAATAAGATTTTGTGGGCCTCTTTTTCACTCAAATCCCAACTAGCCAGCCAGAGACGTTCCTGCCTCCTGACTCCCAGTCTAAGGAGTCTTAATGGCTCAGAGAACCAAGGGGGAGAAATTCTTAATAAAGGATGTGGGAGACCCAAACTGCTTAACCATCAAAAATACTCACTGATATTACAGCCTTTGTAATGTAGCGCATACATTAAGGAGTTATTGCCATTAACAAGCTTAATTCCCTGTTACAAAGCTATGCTGTGCCCTGGCTACCCCCATTTTTTGCTGACTGGTACTGGTGGTAACTGACTCTGACTGTCCTTGGGCTCTGCCTAACCAGGGCCAGTGTTAATCTGAAAACACACTTAGAATACAGTGCAAACACCTATATACACTAGGGTTATGATGGGCACCTCTCCTATAAGGCCATGGTAAATAATAGGGCAGAAAGGTTAAAACTAGCTTTAGGTCCCTAGTATATAATAGGGCATAGCAGTTTAGAGGCCAGCCGCCCTTTCTGGACTTGCATGGGTGCCCTGCTGAAGCTTGAAATCAGTTTACAAGCAACCCTGGGTTGCAGGACTACTTTTAAAATGTAAATAGTGCCCAAACTCGACTTTGGTGGTGAGGGCACTTGGAAAATTGATAAACTACAATATTTGTGCATGTTAGGTACCTCAGGGTCACCCCTAGGTATCCATGGGGTGGGAGGTCAGGTACTTATAAGGTGGGCTCTTATAAAAACGGATGTATATTCCTTGGGGATATTGAAATTGCACATTTCACTTCCCTCATTGTAGTAAAGTTCTTCCCAAAATTGACTTTTGTGCTCTACATAATGTGTGTATATTCATAACCCCGAAAGTCTTCACTAGGTGTTCCAGGGGTGGGGGTCCTGTAGATATAGGCAGGATCCTTATAAAATATATTTTATAAGGTCTGGTGTTGAAGAAACTGCCCAGTTTGTTTTCCCCATTAACATACGTTAAAGTGGCAATCAGTTATTATTTAATAACTAACACTAGACTTAGACTTTGCAGGAAAATATCATTCAAGGACTTTGATAAATCCAACATCATGCTGTTGATGAACATATCCTAAAATATAGAGACTAGAAGTTATAAGACTGTCTAGTCTGTAAGCCAAAATGCAGCCTTCCAGCGGTCTGCACTGATTGGTCAGAATTAGGTGGATTAACCAGATGGCTTTGATGAAGTGATAAGTAGCACCTGGGGTGAAGAAGCAATCTGGGAGGAGAGGGTTCTCCTGCACAGGAATGTCGGAGCAAGGGGGAGGGGTTGTAAACCATGAGCTTCAAAAGATGTGGGCAGGCAGAGAAGGCCTGGTCCAATTAGGCCATCCCCTCTGAGCCCAGCCAGATGGCAGGCTTAAGGAAGGAATTTGCAGATGTCAGGTGGACGGAGACTATAAAGATGAAACATCCTGGAGGTTGGTTTAGCCAGCTCTTGCATCTCTGCTGAGACGTCTGTCATTCTGCCACATCAGATTCCTGGTGCACCTTGTCTGGCACTATGATGTTATCTGTTTACTGTGTACTATTGCTTTTGCCAATGCCTGTTGGGATTTTGCCACTTGTCTGTGCCAATGCTTGTTGTAGACTTTTTCAAGGGCTTTTGTCCCTTCTCAGCTCCAGTAGTTTACCTATGAGCTGGAATCTGGAAGCTAATAGAGACCACACCCTGTTCTGGAAGCTTCCTCCTGAGCCCTTTAAAAAGTGGCCACACCCTGTTTTCATTGCTGGTTATTGAGAACCCTGAGGTTGAGCAGCAGCTGTTACTGTTCTCCGGTTGCTGAAAGAAGATTCCAGTTGCAGCAAGAAGACATCTGTTTTCTTTTTCCAGGTTGTAGATCTTCTCTCAGCTACAATCGGGTAGGATTGTTCCTTTCTTAACCAACAGCATCGTGAAAGGAACTACGTGCTGTTTTCGTTATTTTGCATTTTAAAAGAAAGTTGCATATTGATCTGAAGTGATTTACATATTTTGGTAATGTTGGCACTGTTGTACCTTGCCCTGAAGCACTCTTTAATTATTTACATGTTTGGTAATATTTGGCATTTTTGTACATCGTGCTGAAGCGCTCTTTGGTCATTTAAGTGTTTGGTGATTTTGGCAACTTGGCTCATCGCGCTGAAGCGCTCTTTGGACATTTACATATTGATGACTCTGGCATTTTGGGCACATCACACTGAAGCACTCTTGGGGGCATTTGCATACCTGATGACTTTGGCATTGTGTCACATCGTGCTAAAGCGCTTCCTGGACATTTGCATATTTTGAACTCTCATACATAGCGCTGAAGTGCTTCCTTGGATGTTTGAATATTAATCTGCCTCATTAACATATGTAACGTGTTGCATATTGCAAAAAAGTTGATGGAAGTACCACTGTGATATTCAACAGTGGTTAATGCACATAATTACGGAAACATTTTGTCTAAAGGCCAAGTGGCTTTTTATATGAATGTGTGCTTCGTTTTGAAAATTGGTTGTTTAGCCATATCATTCTATCCTTGAGAATTATAGGAACAGGAATTGCCAGTGAGGCCTGAGAAGACATACACAACTATTGTTCTATGCATAACCTGCTTTTCTTTTACAGGTATGTTGTCATTGCATAACCCATGTTAAATATAGTCAAAGAGTTTACGAAGCACGAAATGAAAATTAATCAAGCACAACGTCTCGTTTTAGGTCTCCCTCACCGCAGTACCCACCCTAATTCCCTTCCCCCGTCTAGTCACTTTGATACTCAGTGCAGTTTAGCTTGAGTCAAGGCTACTGGAAGGTGGGATTCTTAAGGGTACTGCTCCTGAGGAACCCAATGGAATTTTACCAGTTCTGACAACAGCAGCCATATTGAAGTTTAGAGAAATAGTGCTTTCTGGGAGACCATTGCGCCACACTTTCCCGGAAATGGCCATGCTCTGGGTTGTTGCCCCGCACCTCATTGGACAGGAGTGCCCCCCTGATTGACCCCAGAGAACACTGACTACGTATCTGAGAGGGGAAGAATCTATTAGATCTGCTGCTTGAAAGAAGGGTCCATGCTGAAAGTTTGATTTGCACCAACCAGGCCCTGCTCTCTGACTGACTGTACCTGCTGCACAATCTGGAACCACAGCCCTGTGGACCTCATTTGCTACAAAAGGACTAAAGAGTGGACTCCCTGCAAGCGACACTATAACAGAGCTCACCTGGACAATCACCACCAAGAATCCCAGCCTGGCATGACTCCAATGGATTTCTAAGGGGTTTGTCCCTGTTGATTGTGGAAATTGAAGTCCCAAACTTTAAAGGACCATCTTGGAGCTTCAAGACCCTTGGAGTAAGTTTTGGACACTTTGGAACCCTTGGAGAAACTTCAGGAAGTTGTTCCAGACGTTAGAAGAAGTTTGGAGCAACCTTGAAAAAAAGCTCCATAAGTGGACCGACTTGAACTGGCCAGCCAAGCCGGCAACCCTAAACCGTGAGCTGACCTGTCCTCCAGGTTCGTCCCATTGAAAAGCTCCAGAGGTCCAACTTACAAAGTTTGAACACTAGGTGGTCGAAACCAAAGCCGCCGAACCCTCATAGAATCCGGCCTGGTGAAGAGCATCGAGGGACTCTGGGAGAAAACGCTCCACAAACGTTTCTAAGTCCGAAGGTGACATACTTGACCGGCCTCACCTGCAAGAGACAAGCCACCCACCTTCAACTGTGAGCCAGCCTGGCTCTTTGGTTCGTCCCACTGGAAAGCTCCTGAGGTCTCACTTCCATAAGTTTGACTGGGAGCTCTTCAAAATGCAAGCCGGTGAACCCTCACCGAATTCGGACTGATGGCAAGCTTCGAGGAACTTTGGCAGAAAAAGCTCCAGAAAAGTCAGAAGGTAAAAACTTTGACCAAGGCCAAGGGGTAGCTGCGCAGGGCTCTATCGCGGTCGGCCTGAAACTTTAACTTTGTCCCAGTCTGGCTTGACCAGATGACCCAAAAGGCACTATGTGCTATATAGTGCTAAATCTTTAAAAACGTATTTCTCTGCTTTCCTTCATTGGATCGTTTTGTTTTGGTGTCATTTTAAAGATAGAAATATTTCCTATTTTTATCAATTAGTGTTGGATGTATATTCTGTGTTGTGCCTTAATTATTTACTGAATTGGTATTTTTAAATGATTTACATACCTGTTTCTCAAGTTAAGCCTGCCTGCTCTCAGCCAAAATACCAAGGGTTGAGAAAGGGAATACTTTTCTAAGGCCTATTCTGAGCCCTAGACTGTGTTACAGGCCTTATTGCCAGTGGTAGATATATATTTACCACCACTAATAATCTACTTTCCAACTCTCCCATATTTGAGAAGAGACAAGGGGTGGATTTGGTCATAAAATTCAACAGAGACCTTTTCTGCCCAACAACATAACACTGTTATATTAGGTTTGGAAAGAGAAAGCAGGAATACAGGATTAGACATGTGAAGAGCAACCAGTTTTAGCAATGTGCCAGCGTTTCGGGGATCCAGAAAGCTTCCAGGTGTGGGGTCATGCATCAGTACCCTCTGGCAAGGGGATTGGCTAACATTTCTGTCAATTTGTAAGAGCGAGAACAGTTGCTTCTTTCACAAATATGGAGTCATCCCTTAAAGTAAGGATTGTGAAGGGAAAAGGAACAAACCTGTCAGCTTTTGTTAGAAAGAGGTGGATCACAAGCTGAAAGGCACCAACATGGATAATAATAATCACCAGCAACATAATGCATAGTGCTTTATTGCATACTTTCTAAACGCTGTATAGATAATTGGTTCTAAAATTACCTATCCTCAGTTTTAATACCAGTGAGCTTAAATTCAATCTTGCCTGGCGCATTCCTATTTGTTGAAAATGAGCATATTACAAATGTTTTAACTATGTTTGCAGACAGCCTAAATCATTCTCCTGCGGATCATTTTCAGTAAGAAAGCAGTTCAAATTTGAGGGAAATGTTGTAGCACTGTAAGAGAGAGTAATACTTCCATTTTCTAAGTAAATTACTTTGTAGCCTTCAATATATTCTACATTTGTGATCAAATGATTAAAACTTTAGGACACTGACAAGGCATGCAAAATATCTGCCTTGAGGAGTAGTGTTGCATTCCAGTTGGAGCATGCTGCCTTTGCTTCCATGTGCAACAGACCTACTCTCCTACCTAAATCCGAAGAAAACTCAAGTGGTCATAATTGGCAGGAAGCAGCGCAGAGGTGGTGGCTTGTTGTATGACACGGCCCAGATTCGATTTGGCAAAACCTATAGGTACTTGGGAATCCTTATCGACTCAAGGGACACACTAATTAAACATCGCCATGAAATTGCTGTGAAGGCTAAGGCTTTTCAAGTTAGCTTCTCTAAGCTTTCTAAAAAGCTGACCGGTCCCAACTTAGCTGCAATGTTGGAAGTAATGCAAGCCAAGATAGGCCCCACCCTGTCGTATGGCTTTGAGATCTCACTTGGCAAGCTCAGAATCACACTCAATCAATATACGATCAAAATCTACAAACGGGTGCTCTGGTAGCCAAAAAGCTTGTCCGCTGCTCAGATCTGATTGAAGCTAGGCCTCGTACACTTCGCTTTGCAAAGCATTTGGGCCTTTCTTCACCTTTGCACAAGCTAAGACAGGACAGAGCCGGCACACTTGAGTCCTTGTTATGATCTGATATCAGCGTCAATAACTCTGGCGGGTCACATAACTGGTACTTGAACTAATGCAGGTCCCAATTATCAGCAAACAACCTATGGACTCTCAATCCTGACAAAAAAGCTTTTAAACTAAGCATCAAGAAGCTCACTCAACTATGCTTCAGAATGCTAGATAGCGAAACTCTGGCCAAACAGAAGCACCCATGGGCAGTAATCAACTCCTCCCAGCTGGCCCCTCCCCTGCCACACTTTGCTTGTTCTTACTCCCTACGTCTAATACAAGTGGGCAGATTTACAAGTACTGATGCATCTCTGCATCTAGCAGAGATGCATCAGTTCATTCGTCATACAAAAAACCCTTGCGCCGCCATGGATACATCGCATTTACAATGCGGCGCACTGTGGTGCAATGATTGACAGATGCATCACGCATCTGTTGGCGTAAAGGTAAACATTGCTGGAGTCACGTCGCAAGCATGACGCAACTCCAGCAATGCTCAGGAATGCCTATTCCTATTGTGCTGCGTCACTCCTTACGCTTGCTTGTAGTTTTCACTGCGTCACTTTTACAAGGCTTTCTTGCATCGGAACACCCACCCTGCATACCTTATACCTGATGCAGGTATAATGTGACGCAGGGCTTTACAACGTGACGCATTTCGCTAGATGCGTCACATTGTAAATGTGTCACAAAGTGGCTCATTGTTTACGACGACGCTGCGTCACAAAAGTGATGCAATGGCGACGTAAAAGTGTCGCAAGGGCCTTGTAAATCTGCCCCAAAGTTTCTTGGTCCTTAGGCTGGGCAAGCGGCTCTTCTTGAATCATCTACCTTCCTGGCGGTGCACCTCAGACGATCTTGCATTCAGGGGCCGTGGTAAATCAAATGAATCTTAGAAGCACGTTGTAAGCATTTGGCCAGCTCTGTTGACCCCGTACAGAACAAAATTGAGGCCCGAGGTGAACAAATTTGGAGTCTGGACCTGTAGGCACGGCATCAGAGCTGCCTTGTACCCAGAGAATATGGCTTTAAAAATCAGCTTCACAATTTGTATCCACTTGGGTTATCATGAGTTCATGGTCCCCCAAGCCCCTAATTCAACTATGCCAAGCTGAGGTACCCGCCACTGTCTGTTCTAACCAAAGGATCACAAAAGCAGAAGTCGCGGGTGCTAGTACACCGTTCGAAGTGGAGGCTTGGCTATTCGTTCTCTGCTATTATTTCAGAGCTATCCTGATCACACTGCTGTTGCAGACCACGGATCCTTCCTGCTTTTTTAGGCACTCCTTTTTTGAACAACCTTACCACCGGATTAATGATCAGCAGGGCCACTTGACTTTTAGTTCTACAAGGGACACCCATTTAAGAGTCCTAGCACCTGGCCTTGCCCCTGTCCGCATTCAAGAGCAATTTTGAAGGGACTTTTTACCCATTGTATATTTTAAAATATGAATGTATTGTGCAATTAGTTAAACACCGTTTTATTTTATTTTTTTACACCCTTCGTAATGATCTTATGTGCAAAAAACAATCCTTCTTCGAACAGCAGACTGGTGGTTACAGGCCCCCCTCGCTCGGATTTTATGACCATTGCTGTGCAGTTCTAATACTTATCAGAGTTGCAATTGCATTAAGAAAGAAATACGGACAAGGGAGGGTCAGTGTATTCTGTATTGGTCTGTTTTCATGCCATTTTACTAATGCTTCAAGACCTACTGACTTAATGGGGGCACTGCAATCTTTAAATACCCATATTGATGAATATTGCCATTTCTCTTTTTACAGGTTTTTAACATGTTCTCATGACAAATATTTCTATCATGTGCTTTTATGCTTTATTTTAACTCAAATAAAGCTTGTTGCCGTACTCTCCTGTCCATTTATTTTTGTTGAGCTTTGCTGCCCAGCCTTTCATTTGTGCTTTGTCTTTTATGTGGATTAATTAATAAATGAACTGCAGACGGTTTGGAACACATGGTCTGTGACTGCTGGCCACCCCCCCGCCATAACATGCAGAACACCGTTACGTATTCAAACATCCAACACAGAATTTTCTTTGGAAGGCGGGGAGTCTCGAGCCCGAGACTCCCCGGCCGTATTTATTAATATATTAAACAAAATTAAAAATTGATAAAATTAACATTTACATAATTATTAAAATGCAAACTTCAGAACATTAGATTTACATCCATTTTGACAGGTATGATGGGCTAACCTTAACAAATCTCTAATACAGCGTGTTCCTAACCGAATCTAACATCCTGATATTAAATTTGCATTTACTAATAATTTTCTGTCCTACGGCAAGGTCGCTAAACGGTGTTAGATCATTTTACCCAGCTACGCTCTCACGTCCGAGATGCGCATGCGCGACAAGGACCCGTTTACCCTCGTGCGCTCTGTAAACTCCATTTAACCATAACAGGGGGGCCCTTACACTCGCGCCCTTAGCGTCAAAGTGCATAGTGTATGTGTGGGGTGGCTACCAGCCTGAGGAAAGCATTGACTCCCCTCCCCCGCACCCAAGCAAGCGGATATCCTGCCCCTGAAGTTCTGGGAGAGACCAAAGGCCCCTCCCACTGGGCGACCACTTTCGTGAATGGGGCCGCCCCCACCTAAGGACCTTAAATTGCTGCTCACCGATTATGACCTTACCGCCGGACACACACAATAAATACGACAATCCTAATCTAAGAGGGAAAAAAGGCCTAAGGAAAAATAGTTAATGCACCAGAAAATAAACATCAAAAATTGCCTGTATACGCGGGAAAAAAGGCCTAAGGAGGAAATCATTTTACATATGACATTGCACATCATTGCACCGTATACCTACCAAAAGGCCTTACCAGAATTCTGGACCCAAGGGATGGAGGGTGGGGAAAATTAGCGTGCCCACCGCGGGGCAAGTAGCGAGCCTGGGGAGCACGGGCACAAAGAGGACGCTTCCCGCGCTCCCCAGGCTCTTGAACCCCACAGCCGCCGCGGTCCCGCCCCCTTGCCCCGGAAGCGCAAAACTGCTTCCTGGGCAAGGCGGGACGCGCGCCCAATCAGGACTGGGCAAGGGGAGGGGCCGGGCACAGCCATGTGTGCGTGGGGGCCGAGCGTCCCCCACTTTCCTCATGGTCTGTGACTGCCGGCCACCCCCCGCCATAACATGCAGAACACCGTTACATATTCATACATCCAACACAGAATTTTCTTTGGAAGGCGGGGAGTCTCGAGCCCGGGACTCCCCGGCCGCATTTATTAAAATATAAAACAAAATTAAAAATTGATAAAATTAACATTTACATAATTATTAAAATGCAAACTTCAGAACATTAGATTTACATCCATTTTGACAGGTATGATGGGCTAACCTTAACAAATCTCTAATACAGCGTGTTCCTAACCGAATCTAACATCCTGATATTAAATTTGCATTTACTAATAATTTTCTGTCCTACGGCAAGGTCGCTAACCGGTGTCAGATCCTTTTACCCAGCTACGCTCTCTCGTCCGAGATGCGCATGCGCGACAAGGACCGGTTTACCCTCGTGCGCTCGGTGAACTCCATTTAACCATAACAGGAGGGCCCTTACACTCGCGCCCTTAGCGTCATAGTGCATAGTGTATATGTGGGGTGGCTACCAGCCTGAGGAAAGCGTTGACTCCCCTCCCCCGCACCCAAGCAAGCGGATATCCTGCCCTTGAAGTTCTGGGAGAGACCAAAGGCCCCTCCCCCTGGGCGACCCCTTTCGTGAATGGGGCCGCCCCCACCTAAGGACCTTAAATTGCTGCTCACCGATTATGACATTACCGCCACAGGCCAGCATAGTTGACCGACTATCTGGCCCCCCCAAAAAACCTACACTGAAAGGTCATATCCTTCTGGCAAAACCTTTCACCCATGCAACGATGTTCCTTATGAAAAGGGCATTCCCCGACTCAGTCAAATGGACCCCATCCCGTAAATAGAACTGTTCCCCCCAAATGCAGCCATGAGGTATGCTCTGTAAGTAAGGAGTTCGAAATAGCTTGTCTATTTTGTTGTTGATCCTCTTTACCGAGTTGTTCAACGCCCTGACTGATTCACCCCCCCTCCACTGCAGTCTTGGTATCAATTGCAACCACACTATGGTGCAATCTGGTAACTGTTTTGCCAGCCATCCCGCCACTGAGATAATTTCCTCCAACAGGACCCTTCTGCCCAGATCTACCAGATCATTCCCCCCCAGGTGCAAGATAACCACTGAAGGTGGTGAGGTTTATCTTTCTAGCAGCTCTGACATGAACCCCTTAAGCTGACTGAGGCGAAGCCCCCCTCTGCCATGGAAGGAGATATCGAATCCAACGCACTCCGCCCTCCGTTTACCTCCCCCTGCAAGGAAAATTGGTTTAGCACGTTTCACATACAAATGACTGACTACCCATACTACGTTCGTCCTCAGTGTGTCTTCCTGCCGTTGCCTGGATGTTGACGGTCGAGCTTGGTGGTCCATCATTAGTTTCTGTCCTGCGTCACAGGCCCGAGAAACTAGAATTTAAACAAGACAAAAAGCAGGCGTCAGCGGGGTGGCGACAAAGCCTTACAACATGTGCAACCGCACATACCGCCTATAGGCATTGGAAGACCATCTCCCAATCCTCTTCACACTACGGACATTCAACCCCCTTGCAGTGGCATCAGTGGCTGCCCCTATCCTGAAGGAGTGCGTCCCAAATTCCTTGTGATCGCCACCTGTTTTAGCAATACTCATGTCCAATACTCTCTGGAACTGAAACCTGGTCAAAGGGGTACCGTCCGAATGCGTGAGCAATGCTCCACTAAGTCCCGCTCCGCGCTGCCTAATTAATGCTTCCACATGCGACACCGGGCAGCATGGATTACTCTGTGCTAGGTGTAAGACCAGAATCTGACCCCTGGACTCCTGATCAGTCTTGGATTTCCGAATGGTAACCTGCATTGTGTTGTCCCTTATGCTGATGTCACGCAACTGAAGACCACCCTCCCTGTCCAGCTTGTTGGCTGCAACCAGTTCGCCTACCCTGAACGCCCCGTAGAATGCCAGAGTGAAAGCAGCCCTAAACAACCCCACCTCGGCCGTAGAGGTGCATGTGTCCTGTAGGGCGAGGAGCAATGCTGACAAGCGTTCAAAGCCTATTGGCTTCCTGACATCAGCGGTGGGTGGTTGCAAGCGTCGCCATCCTCTCAGCGCTTTCTGGACTAGGAAACTGTTTGTTGTATCCCTGACACCCCTGGCATGTGCGAAAAAGGATACTGCTGCTTTGTGTCTGCTAGCTGTCGCCGCTGTGCGCCCCTCACTGTGTAAGGTGGTCAAGTACCCATTGAAACTAGCCTCCCGATCCCACTTGCTCTCCCAATCATGCCCCAGAAAATCACAGTAAGACCTGAACGCCCCTTCATAAGCTGTCCTTGTCTTTGGCGCTAGGCTGGCTGCCACGAGGTTGTGTAGTTGGGGGCACCAATCTGCCAGAGAGTCGCTGGGAAGTGAGTTGAGGAGGCCTCTGCAGCCGGTAAGTGTTCCCTGAATACCTGCATCTTAAAGCGAGAAAGGGCATCAGCTGCATTATTTAAGACCCCTGGGACATGTTTGGCCCTGAAATGTATGTTCAGTCTCATGCAGCACAACACAATCTCTTTCAACAGGCGCAGTATGAAGCAACACCTCGCCGCCTGCTGATTGATGCATTCCACCACAGTCATGTTATCCGACCAGAAAATCACAGAGTGATTGGCCAATTCCTCCGGCCACACTTTCAAGGCCATCCAGATTGGGAAGAGCTCAAGGAACCCAATGTTTGCCGTCAGCCCGCTCTCCTCCCACCATCCTGGCCATTTTTGTGCCACCCATTTCTTGCCAAGAATCGCGCCAAACCCCACACTGCCTGCAGCGTCGGTCCATAAACCTGACTCCGCTGAAGATAGCGCGGGGGCGCCCCACAGTATCTTTCCATTAACCACATCGATGCTCAGCATATTCCCCTCCTGTGCTGATATTTGTTGATTCCCATTGTTTCATGACGAGCTGGGCTCGTCATGAGCGTGCGAGGAGGCTACCTCATGACGAGCCCAGCTCGTCATGAGTGTGGAAGGGGTTAAAATCCGCCAGGAATGCCATCCATATACGCATGTCCTGGCGAACCTCAACGGAGATCCGTGTTCGATGATGCTTTTCCCGCAGACCCTTCATGGCTTGTGCAATTGAGCGGGAGAACGGGCGTGCCATGGGAATCACTCTCAAAGCAAAGTTTAGCTGACCCACTGTCTGTTGCAACAGTTGTAAAGTGACTTTCTTAGTCTGCAAGCATAAATCCAGTGTTGCCCTGAATTTTGTGATCTTTTCTTTGGGTAACCTGAAATATCCTTCCACAGAATCCAGCTCAATTCCTAGAAATTCCAGGGACGTTACTGGCCCAACCGTTTTCCCCTGCGCTATTGGCACCCCAAAAGTACGCATGAGCACGCAAAACTCCTGCAATGCCCACGGGCACTCCCGCGAGCCCGCCGGGCCCAGGAAAAGAAAATCGTCTAGGTAATGCATGACCGACTGGTGACCTGTAGATTGTCTTAAGACCCATTTGAGGAAAGAGCTGAATTGCTCAAAGTATGCACATGAAATAGAGCAGCCCATGGGCATGCACATATCCATGTAGTATTTACCATCAAAGGTGAAACCTAACAGGCGCTGATCCGCCGGGTGCACTGGGAGAAGCCTAAAGGCTGACTCAATGTCCGATTTGGCCATCAGTGCCCCAGGGCCCAAAGTCCTCAACATTTCCACCGCCTGATCAAAGGATGCATATTTTACACTACAAATAGACTCATCTATGGCATCATTCAAAGATATGCCCTTGGGTGCTGACAAATTGTGTATTAGCCTAAACTCGCCCTTTTCCTTCTTAGGTACCACTCCTAAAGGTGAGCACACAAAATTATGCACAGGGATGTCGGAAAAAGGCCCCGCTACCCTACCTAGGCGCAGTTCCTTTTCAATTTTGTCCGCTACCACCTTGGGGTTCATCTGTACTGACAACTGATTCTTACACTGTGGTGCCCCGGTGTACCCCCCAGCGGGAATCCGGAAACCATTCGTGAAACCCTCCTGTAACATCCTAGCGGAATTGTGATTAGGGTATCTGTTGAGCCAGGGAATCATAGCCGCCACCAAAATAGGGGAACGCGTCACCGGGGGCTGAATTCTGCTATTCTGGTTTTCTCCTCCCTCTGTTCCCGGCCCCATTGCCCTTTGACCTGCATGTGGTCTCTGGGTGGGACGGATGGCCGCATAAGTGACACGCGTGCCTGAATTTGCAGGTGCCCGGAGCCCTGTTGCACGTCCGCCTATTGAAATCCCAGCACACTCCCTTCCCGCTTGCACTACTTCTGGACTTGTTGGCCGACTCCCCCATTGCGCTGGTCGAAAGGGCTGCTGAAAGGGCTGCTGGGGTCTGGGGGAATACCCCCTGTTACCGGAGGTACTAGTGCTTGCGGCCTGACCCTTCTCAAACTGGGAATGCCAGGAAATGGAATTGACCGTGTCCCAAGCTAATGACTTGTTGAACTCCCTTGATTTCCTGAAGGCTATGTCGTATTCCTTCCATGTATCCCCTCCATGATTCTCATGGTACATTGTAATCCTGCTCTGATAGCAGGCCATCACAGTTTGCAAACCTGAGAAGCGTTCTCCAAACACTGCACTATACACTGAAAAGGCCCTGATCCAGTTGGCGAGTGTCTCTTCCACCCTAAATTTGTACAGTTGTGAGCGCCACTCACTAGGCAACATCATATCCTTCTGAGATTTTGCATATTCCCATTCCCTGTTGTCGATCAATAGTGAAAAAATATTAACATATTTGTCTGCCCAGATTAACTCCTTCACACTTTGAGATACGTGCTGCGCTAAACTCTCCCCCCTGGAGGGAATTGCGCCCTCGCCCAGCACCGGCAGTGCTACCTCCTTACCACTTTCGTTGGGCTGTTTAACGTCCACTGTCTTGACCACCTCACCACCGTTCACTGGACCTGTTTGGGGAGAAATCGGTGCACTCGGAGTGCCATTCCCGCCCCTAGCCAGCAATATTTGAGCAACCAATCTTTGGGCCTCTGCAGAGGGATCTGCTGCAGCAGGTAACACTCCCCCAATTCCCAACCAAGGAAGTACCGCCGCTATCTGTGCTGCCAATTCGGGCGGCACTGGTCCCTGCACTGGAGTGACCGGTGGGACAGGTGACGGGGCAGGGATGGTCGCTGGTGCGACTGGTGCAGGATTAACCAAGGGGGCTGGGACAGTCGGCGGCATGCCAGGGGCTACTGGCACACTCACTGGTGGTGCTTGCGGAGCAGGGGCCGGAACACCCCCCGGGGCGGGGGGGATCGCAATTGGCGCACTAGGAGCCCCAGGCAGTATATTAGGGGCTGGACTCGGGGACCTCCCACCCTCACCGGACCTGGGGGGGCGACCACCCACTTTCTTAGTACTGGCACGTTTGGGCGGTGTCTCAAATTCCCCCCTTGGTTTGGGGGGCACTATGGTCCGCTTAGGCCTTCCCGAGGGGCCTGCCTGGGCATCCACCCTCGCTCCCAATTCTGCCACGGTCTCACCCAACTTGTCCACCTTCCCCAATCGTTTGTCCATTGCTGACATCCTGCGCATCATTGTTTGAAACATTAATTCAACACTCTTGTTCCGTGCAACCCGTCTAGCAGACATGTTGCCCTGCCCCTACACTACACAATAGGTTACTTATGAGCACGCCGTGCTCCGTACCTGACCAAGTTGGAGGCTCACGAGCTGGCCGTAGGCACCACGCGACTGTGACCGCACACCCCAGCTAGCCTGGAGTGTTTAGGCGAGCGAACTCTAGCCCAGCGGCCCGCCAGAAGCAGTGAAATGCAGGCCTGCCCGCGTCCTCGTAGTCCACCGACCACCGCGAGCTCCTCGGCCACACTGGTCCACAATCGGTCTTTAAATTCCGGCGTCCACTATGAGCTCCTCGGGTATCTGGTCCGCGCCGGCCTTTGCCCGTAACCTACGATGAGAAAAATGTAAGAACCAAATACAACCCCAAGAGCCACTTAATCGAACCTTGAAAAAGGATGCCCCCCGGGCTGGGATAATGCCAATATAACAGGATTAAAACAATTAAATACAGTAATACCGACTTGCCTCACAAGTATTTAAGCAAATATATATATATATAATATATATAACCCCAAATGCAAAAAACTTTGTCTTTAACAGTGATTGATTGCTCCAAAACACCTTTTGTCTCCCATCCAACTGCTACCCTACCAGTCCCTGCTTCGCACCACTTCAGCTCGGGACCATTTGCCAGTTCGTACCCCTCTAGTCAAACTGAGTAACACCAATTGCAACCTTTTTAATTGCACGAAATTAAAGCCCCAAAAAACTGGTCAGCGCTCGATTTTTGCACTAAACCACCCTCTGGTCTCCCATCCGCTCGCTGCCCTAGCTGGCCCTGCTTAGCTTTAGATGAGCAACCTGCCGGTAAACTGCAGCAGCCCCCGCTTCGTGCGGCAGATCCTGAGCCGCTGCACAGCCCTTCGCCCGCCCCGCACAGTACCTCGTGTCCTGCTGGCTGGCTCTCGCGCTCCGTTGGGCGACTCGACGTTCCACCGCCGCCCTGCCTAGCCCGCACGCTACCTTTGCCCTTTCGATATCCTCCCCGGGCAATCCTGACCACGCTGAGGCTTCCGCTCGGCTTGCTCTTTGTTCTCCGCACCGACAGCCGCTCCTATGGACTCGCGTCGCTTACCGCTGCACTCTCGACGACGCCTGTAAAAGAAAACAGAAAATTAGCGTGCCCACCGCGGGGCAAGGAGCGAGCCTGGGGAGCGCGGGCACAAAGAGGACGCTTCCTGCGCTCCCCAGGCTCTTGAACCCCACAGCTGCCGCGGTCCCGCCCCCTTGCCCCGGAAGCGCAAAACTGCTTCCGGGGCAAGGCGGGACGCGCGCCCAATCAGGACTGGGCAAGGGGAGGGGCCGGGCACAGCCATGTGTGCGTGGGGGCCGAGCGGCCCCCACTTTCCTTTTTTAGGTCTAGTGCGAGCCAGTGTGCAAGTGCTGCTCTGGAAGAGCTGTGGTAGTTTAGTACGGAGAGAAGCTTTACCCACTCCCCCTGTCCTTATTCTTCATTGGCTTGTGTCTTTGTCCTTTGTAAATGCTGTCTTCTGATTCATTATGAGGCTTGTTAGTCCCTTAGTACAGCCATGTCGTCATATGTATCCTCCCATGGCTGCTGGCCCCTTTACTTGGTTGTTAAGCGGGGCGTGCACTATTTCCTTTATTAAGCAGCTGGAGCCGGAGTACTCCGCAGGACACTGACCAGGTAAATGTTGAGTGTGTAGAGGGGCACACATAGCGTCACTCAGCTTTCCAAACAACATGGGGGCTGTGCGGTCTAGAATTGCGCAATACAACATTTGTTGGTGCCTTCTACCCCCTCCCTTTGTCAAGCATTCTTCACCCCTCCACCTTCCCTCCCGTTGTCCATGCCTAATTTTCCCCTGTGTACCCACCCTCCCATTGTCCGTGCCTTCTCCCCGCCTTCTCCCCCCACCCACCCTCCCTCCACTTGTCCGTGATGCCATGTTGCCAACCATTTGCAAAGCAATTAGTCTCGCGTAACTTAGAGACCAATTGCATTGCAAATGCTTGTTTTTCTCTTCTTGTTTTCCAGCAAGTAGTGGCTCTGGCTTGTTTCGGACAAACGAGAAACATTATGCAGGCTAGTAGCATTCACTGGTGATGCCAGTCACGGCTAAATAATTAAGAGGTGACGCCACGTGTATTCTTTGCCATTTTTAATTCGAGGATGACCTGTCAAAGTTTAAAAAGCTTTGCCCTATGATGGCTATAGCGTTAAAATGCGTGGGACATTGAAAGGCCGCTAGCCCGGTCCCGCACCAGCCATCCTTTATCATTCGCAGGTGTTTATAGCAAAATGGTCCACTCACTTCTTAATGTTGCCATTAACATTTGCTGCTGGCAGATGGACCTTCCCGTGATCCTCTCTGCCTTCTCCTTTGTAAATGAGTACAATCTGTCTTCTGCTGCCTTACTCCTTAGTGGATTTGAAACAAAGGCAATTGAAGATATTACCAGCCACATTCCCTGCCTATGTAAAATTGGTAATGTATTCTGTATTTCACAAAGGAGCATGTACTTCGTGCAGCGCTCTGTTAAAAGGGGCCTGGTCTTCACCTCTGACCCGGCATGATGTAATACAGGAAGTGCCTGCTTAAAAGATGGCGCCACGTGTGTGTTCTGACATGCAGAACTTTTCAAGGTAGTTGTTAATGGACTTGTGGCTTCCCAAAAAGGGAAAAACAAACTCTGTGGAAACGTGGTGTCAACATAAAAGGCCCTTTAAATAAAACGAAATATATGACTGGATTACTTCTGTAAACTCATTAAGCTCTGTTGCAATGTGCTTGATTAGGACTATGCCAAGGAACCGAGCTTTATGCGGCAGGTACGGGAATAAGCTGTTAAACGCATTTTTGCGGGCTGCGCATATATATTTATGTTCAGTGCCATTGTAACCTGCAAGTTTGTTTTAGTGAGGGGTGATATTTTGTTCAATTTACATTCAGCTAGTTTCTCCGGTGAGGTGAAAGATCGTGTGATGTTAGTGTGATGTCATGTAAATAAAGTGTGTGTGCGTGTGTATACATGTGTGATTATTCCATCAACATGATTATTGTAGCAATGTTGCCTTTCCTTAGATTTTTGCTAATACATGCAATGCTGGCATATTGACTGTGCGTGCTGTGGGCCATTCAGTGTGAGTGTGTGTGCTCTGCACCCATAAATAAGAGGTAAAATTAGTTAAACCCAAATGTGACGTAATTAACTTTCTAGTAGATCAATTGTAAGTTTGTTCAAGAAACGCACCAGTTGCATGGAAGGTAAATGTCATATGTGAACTTAAGTGGATATTTACATCACTCACAGGTGAGACTAATAAGGAAATCTATGTCTCTTGAGTGAACAACTACCAGATACTGATTGTCACAATGTAAATTACAATATCCTGAGAGAAGGTTTGAATGTGTATGACAATATATTTACTCAATTGTGCATAATACATGCATAGAAAAATCCTAGATTCCTGCTTTAAGACATTGTAATAATTTATCAAAAATCTAGTTCAGTGAGTGGTGAAATAACTTTTTGATATTTGTAGGTGGGAGGTAACTTTTAATACAAACACTCAGGTATTTTTCACACCTAAAAAGACACAACCACTGTTTAGTGTTAGGGAATTGTAGCTTCTTTTAGTACATCAGCCTTAACCCTCTGAAGTAATTGGTGAAACAATTGACAATTTACTTGCTCCCAATACCTTGGGTCCACAGTTTGCAATGTGAGTAGTAAGACGTGGTCGACATTAGAACCATATGAAAGTGATAGCACATCTTCACAATGTACCATATCAGGACTTCACCAATCTGAGCCAAATTACCAGGGACGGCCAGCCAACGATAAAGACATATCTCAGGTCTCCCAGTAAGTGAAGACACCACGATGTGAACAACCTCGGGTTAGAGCTAGAATGCAAACGCTACCAGCCGGCCCCATTCACCTCAAGCCCGCCCATAACCCACATCTGAGTCATTTTAGACCAACTTTAATTCAACAGCAGGTGCCCTCATCTTTTGTTTTACCTAATTTTTGGCAAAAATGAAGAATCATATGGTATGAGGAATGAAGGGGCTCGATATGTGGGAAATTGTTGCCTTGTGTAGGCGCAGACAAGAGTAGAGACAAAAAGGGCTCGATGCGGGTCATCTGGCTTATAAACCTGCCCCTCCTTCTGAAGTCTTTTTATCTCCTTCCATCAAGTCAATATGAGGCCACAACTCACCGTGGGAGTGGGGCCAGAGGACCCAGCAGGTGAAACTTCTTAAACCCGTCTCCCCTTAGATGCACTTAACCAAATCAGCCAGTGCGTTCAAATCCTTAGTGCGACTAAGGCCCTCACCTCGCTAATCTCGGGTACCTGCTACATAAAAATAATTACAAAACAATAATCAGTAGTAGTGGTTTAAGTTATTGAACATTGTTGAAGCCTATATATAACTTATTGTGGGTGAAGTATTTTGAACACAGAGCAAAACAATGTTTTAGTCGGGTCGTGGCTCAATGGTTAGAGCGGCAGACCCTGATGCAGAGGTCTGGCCCGGGACCAGGGTTCAATTCCCACCTTGGCGGCTCTTGCACTCAATCTCCTTGGACCTGATAATTCTCGCCTCCGTGCCTATTCTAATCATGGGTCCCACTCTGTGACTCTGGGCAATAGCTTGCTTAATCTCCACAACGGCCCCAGCAGCACTTGGATGCCTGGCCTCACCTTGGGGGTGCCCAGGAGTGGACATCTCACAGGAAAGCCAGGAAGGCTTCCACAGCGGTATGAATACAGTGCTACGAGACCTCTGGGTAGAAGTGCGCTATATAAATACAAACACATTTACATTTATATTGGTTTTACGTACCCTACTACCAAAGGTGGTTAATGACAGACTGGAAAGAATCCGGTAGGTTGAATCATGAAAAAGTCACACAGTGACCAAACACGTGTTAGCTGTTCATCCACAAAAAATACTAAGTTGTATATCATCTGTATCAGAAGATTATCTGTTTGTTTATACCTCATAATAAACAGGAACAGTCCTCCTTGCAAGTCCCTACTGTTTGAACAGTATATTTTGTGATAGCATACCGTTTTGAGTGCTTTGGTTTGTTAAATTACATACAAATTATACTTTGCGTTGTCATAGGGGCTAGTAGAGATTAACTACTTCTGCTTACCTTCCTTCTATCTTTGACAATAATTTAACATCCCAATTAGGCCTGAAATAGCGCGTTGCTAGGAGAAAAAATACTCACTTCTGAAGGCAGATCTTGTTGTAGGACTAACACAGAGCTGCCTACTTGGAATGAGCTATTTGCGTTGGTGAAGGGACAGGAAAGTACCATGTCAATATAAAAGACCAGTGCAACACTGGGCCCAGTCATGTCATGCAAAGGAACTGGTAATGGAGCAGCAAAATGATAGGATGCTGTACATTCACGTATCAGTGGTTAGCATAAGAAATATTTTATCACTAGCTGGATGGAGGACTCCTTTGTCCTTTTTAAGCATATATGAGCCCCACCTCCATCACTACTTAATGAGCGGCACCCCCTTCTTTTTAACCCCCTCCATCGCCTCCTTAGAACATTCCTTACTAGGAAGAAAATATGTGAAGGAAGAAGAATCCAAACTGACCTGCTGGGGAAGAAATCTCAAAATCTTCTTCTCTCCACTTGCACCTAGAGTGCATACATGTTCTCCAGGGTCAGTTGGCTAACCTACTGTTGTTCTCGTCTGGGTCACAAAAGACATAAGAATAGATCTTTAAAGTGCAGAAAACAAACAAGCTGTCCATTTGGGAATTCACATCACTGTACCCTGTGGAAGCCCCAGAAGGAGAGAGAACCGGATGCACTTGCCTTTCAGGGAAACCTAGGAGCTGTGGACCCCATTGGGAATGCACAGCACTGTACCCTGCAGAAGCCCTGGATTGAGAAAGAACTGGAGGAACTGACCATCTGGGGAAGCCTGCAAGCTGTGACCAGGGAAAACTTTTCAACAACAGGAAATTGAGACTCTTGGTTGTACCAATAGGGTGGGGTACAAAGGATTATTTTACTATTGAATCTGTGACTAGAGTCCCTAAAAAGCTACAAGGTTGTCGAAAACATTTCAGTGTACCATCCAGGGAGGTATCTCGCTTTTGCCCCTGCACATCAGACCTCCATGAGGCAAAACTGTTTGTTGGTAATGTTTTCTTGATCTCAGTTTTAGTGGACAGGCATCCTTTGTTGGCCTTTTCTGGGTAATGCAAATATATTACCAGTGACGTTTACACCAACATTGTTTCTATTGAATATTGAATATATTTGTACCTCAGCATAGTTAAATGCCAAAAGAGGGGTATTTTGCTTACACAGTTAAAGGAAAGCTTTCCAGATATGTCTCTGACTCTTTGAACACTCTCAGATGCCAGAAGAGAAATGCTTTACAGGATCATGTGTGTTTCCTTGAGTATTTTTGTCCGCAGCCTCATTCTTACAGTGATTTTTGCTTGAATTCTTTTCCCGGCAGGCGGTAATTGCAATCCTCTCCTTGGCCATACATATACTCATGAGCTTCATTCCTGCTGTACTGTTAGGTAGTTGAGTACTGGATCTTACCTTCATCATACAGTCACAGTTGCATGATTAGGTATCTAGAGCTTTTATATAGTGATTTGAATACATCCTACTGTTCACTTGACAAAGTTCTGCTATACAAATTGGTTCTTCTCTGCATAATAGGACGGCTCTTCTTAATACACTTTGGCATTTTATGGGAAGATGTTGTAAAGTTAAGAGAGGTAGCCAGTCTTTCCTTTTCACTTAAATCTACGAACGTTATCAAGTTGGTGAACCATCAAAAGGACCCTGCTCTTCTCCATCTTAATGTATCCATGTAGGGTGAAGGTGATAATGGGAGGCCATCATTGACCTCTATTCAGGCCTTGGGGGCTAACTAAAAAATCCAATGCTCAGTTCAAAGACTTAAAAAGATTTAGATTTTCCCTCAAACTCACCTCCACCCATAACTTTAGAAGATTTTATGGTAAAATGAAAAGCATTAAGGCCTAAAGCATCTCTTCAGTGCATTAAAGAAAATGGTCTTCTCACAACCAATGCATCACTGACATTGAACTTTGAGCGAGTGGCGTTGAGAATTCTATACCAGATTTTTCTCATAAGGCAAGGGAAATAGAGCATCTCAAAAAGCTCACAGAAGGCTTGAAAACATGTAACACTAGGAAGAACCTTAGACTTTATACCAGAATGTTCAGAGGGCTCCAGTATGATTGCATTTCTGCAAAAAGCAATCCCTTCATATATTTATCTGATGGAACGCTCCAGCATTAGTATTCAAAGAGTGCATTGTCTGGGTCCTAAGCCACAGTCATACCCTCAAGCAAAACCAAGGGGCATTATTATTCTGTTCTTGAAATTCACTAATCTGACACAGGTTTTATCAGCTGCCAATAGTAATAATAATAATAGTGGCATTTGTAAAGCACGACAGCTACCTCAAGCAGAGGTGTCCAAATTGTTTGGGATTTTACAATGGTCAGGAAACAAAGAGGAAGATTTACTAAGATTTTGCGCTGTGTTTTCATCCCAAAAGGGACGCAAATTGGCGC
The DNA here is from genome assembly GCF_964261635.1 of Lissotriton helveticus. NCBI lineage: Eukaryota > Metazoa > Chordata > Amphibia > Caudata > Salamandridae > Lissotriton > Lissotriton helveticus. The sequence goes on along the minus strand of NC_136070.1, from coordinate 104,523,747 downwards.
AAAAACTTTGTTCCCAATTTACTTTCTAGCGCCGAGCTCGTTTAGTGCTGGAAATATTGGAAAAGTAATGCGAAGCATCGCATAGCACTGCTTTGCATTACATTGCACCATGGGGGCATACCAAGGGTGGTGCATGGGCATTCCCATGCAACCACCCAAGGTTTATCACGCTAAACCCAATTTACTAAATAAAGTAGAAAGTGTTTAGAGTGAGAAAACTGCGCCCTTTTCAAGTAGGTGCAAGGAAGGAGAAACGCTTTCATTTCTCCTTCCTTTTCCGACTTTGCATGTGTGCTGCATTGTACAGCACACATACAAAGTGATAAAATTCTGAAAGTGAGTTTGTGCATAATTGTTTGTACAGCGAGGCATCATAGCACAAACATGTCTCTGTAGTGCAAGGCAGCTGATTTCAACACCGGCGCTAGTGAGAGGGGAGGAGAGTGCTTTATTTTAGTAAATAGGGCGCTCTACTCCTCTCTCCTTTCACATAGCGCAGCTCAGCATTTGCTGCTCCTGCAGCCCGCTATGTGAAAAACTAGTGAATTCTACCTCAAAGTCTTCTCTGTCACAGATGTCTCAGATGCTACAGCAGCGGGAAGGAAACGTTTTTTCAACTGGGTCCTCAACAAAAGTCTTTGAACATTAAGGGGCCGATTAGGATGGAGGATTTTCCGCCTCCTCCGGGCCGGCGGAAGCCACCTCCGGCCCGGAGGAGGCGGAAAATCCTCTGCGGAGGCTCCAAAGACCCACCGCCAAATTAGGATGGCTGGTGGGTCTGGAATTCCGTCCGCCGCTTTTCCGCCGCGGTCGGCTTCCGACCGCGGCGGAAAAGCTATAACATGGCAGGCGGTGTCTATGAGACACCGTCCGCCATATTATGATGGATGTGTAGAACTGCTTTTCCACGGCGGCTTTTCCGCCATGGAAAAGCATACGGACATTCACTTTGGGGGCCCGTTGCGGGCCCCCTGGGTGAATGGGGGGTGGGGGTGCACATGGGGGGTACCTATGGTGCCCCCCTGCATTTGCGTGCACAAAGCAGCAGGCACCGTGCGGTGCCTGCCGCTTTGTGCATGTAAATGTAACACATGCTTTTTTTACATTGCGGCGGGTGCAGCTTGTAGCTGCACCCGCCGCAATGTTAAATATAGAGGATGTGACCGCCACCCTGGCGGTCACATCCTAATCAGCACGGAGGGAACGCCGCAGCCCCTGCGGACGTTCCCTCCTCCTCAAGGGTGGCGGACGGACGCAAGTCCGTCCGCCATCCTAATCGGCCCCTAAATGTGGTCTTGGCCACACTTGTTTCTTTAAGATTATATACCACGACAAATCACACACTATTGAGGGTCCTGCTCACCTACAAGTCTTCATCCAACAGAACAGTCATGAAGATATGGAACTTGAATCTAGTGCTAAAATATGATTGTGACTTTATCTCAGGTTCATGTGTGCCTTCTTGCTTATTAATATGTTTTGTTTCTTTTCAGTTTTAATTTCTATAGCTTCTCTTTTAATGATCTTCTCATTCTTTGGTTCAGCAGCAGATTGTCCTGGCGACCCTTACATTTATCATTGTTCTCCAAACCCTCATCTTCCAAGTGTACCAATAGCATCTGCTGTTTTCCTTGTCATTGGTGGTAAGTCTGCAATCTAGTTTCGCAGCACCATGTTGTGTGTTTTTTTAAATTTTTATATTTGTATTGCTATTCCCACTTCGTACTTTGTTTCATTGCTTTTTCGTCTGCCTAAGCCAGGAGTGGTAAATCTTCCCTTCGGGTTCCTCAATGCCTACATTCTTTGGTATGTTCTTCCTCATTGTTATGGGTACAGCAACAATTAAGGAACTTTCTTTCTGTGCTGCCTATCTTATTTTTCCCATCACTATAGGGCATTCTTTCTTCTCTTTTCACTTTTTTCCCTCATCTTTCTCTTCCTTCCCTTCTTACTTTCACTTTCTCTTCAATCATGTTACGACATATAACCTCTATGTATAATTAAATTAGTTGAAATGTCATCTTCAAAGATGAATCTCAGAACAACAACATTGAATGGTAAGGGCTTAAAAACCCTATTAATCGTCAACATGATTATCGCATTTGTTTAGATTAAAATATCAAATTGCCTTACTGAAACTGAGATTGCCAAGTAATTTTCTCACTAATTCCTCAGAAACATTATTATGAGGTTTGTTGAGTTTTATTTAATTTCAAAACAGATCATACTACTTTTACAATATTGAATGTGTATGGTCCCATCCATTCAGAACCTGATTTGTGGAGGACAATATCCAGAATGATTAATGAACATTTTACTGAGTGTAGGAAAGTAGAATCTGCTTCTATGGTTACCCTCACTTTTTGCTTGATGTAATTCTGTTTTGACTAGTCTGACGGGGATCCTGCTAATCAGACCCCAGTCTCTCTCTCCCTTAAATTGTTATGGTAAGTACTTAGGTACATCCCAGATTATATACTGGGGTACCCTTATCAGTCCCCAGTATATGATACTAAGGTACTCAGGGCATGGGTACCCCAGAGGTCCCCCATAGGCTGAAGCATGTATTATGCCACCTAAAAGAGACGATTACAAATATCACTACAGGCCTGCCATTACTGCCCGTGTAAACTGGTGCTAGCACCACTTACGAAAGATATAGGTTTCCTTATATCTAGGTTCATTGCACTTAATACCTATAAGTCAGCCCTACAGCATGCCTTTTCAATCCTGAAGGCAGGATGCTCGGTTCTAAGTGGGAGGGTGCCCCTGCATGAGCAAGATACCCCTACAGCCTTCGGAGTCCATTCTTCCGCATTGTAAGTGAGACAGCCATATAACATATAGAGGGGCATTGCGTCATTACGCGATGACCATCTCGAAACTGGCTGTAACGAACCCTGACGTGTTTGGTATCAAACATATTGAAATCGTACCCCCACACCATAAACAGTGTGGAAGTATGATTCCATATCTGTTAAGGCCGTCCGTTAGGACCTCAGTGCTCCCGGTACCAGTCTTCTAGACCCGGACAGCACAACATGGCTGATGCCGACCAGAGACATGATTCTGCCCTCCTGCTGCTGAGTCAAGTTCGAGCATTGGAAGGCAGAACAATAGTCATCCTGTTGCAAGGAGGTGTGACCACGCGTTTGTGTATTGGGGCAGGGTGAGAGCGCTTGCCAGTGCCACATAGTCTGGGTGCATGGCACATTTGGTGCCCTCTATGCATAGTTCAGTTCAAACTAGTTCAGGGAGCCGTTGGCTCCTGCTCTGGTGCAAAACTGGATAAAGGAGAGGGGAGTATCCTCCCCCTTGCCCAGCCCCTCCTTAGGGAGGGTCCCCTGTATGGTCCCAGCCCTTTCCTTAGGGTACTGAAGGATTTACCTTGGGGTGGGTCCCTATATTCTTGTGGGACACGATACAATTCAGACCCCTCTTCAACTTTGACCATCTGGGCATTCTGGACTTTACTGGACTTCACTCTGGACAACAAGGCTGCAACCAGGAAGACTCCTGCTGCTCCTGATCTGTACGCCCTGGTGGTCTGCTGCAACGTCCGTGCCTGTGCTCCATACAGGAACCCGTCCAGGGACTGAACACATCCAAGACACCTGAAGGAATCGACCTTGAAGTGAATGAGTTACTTCCCTGCATCTGCAGGCACCGCAACTAAGCTGACTGTTCTGCTGATCCTAGGCTTCTGTGTACTCCGGAAGGCTCAGCAGCACAGGTGGTGGTTCCTCACATTCCTCGAGGCCTGCCCTGTCCTCTCACCAAGTTTAAGGCCAGTATCCCTCGTCAGAGCTGCAGAGCTATTTTTTATTGAAAAGTATTGTGTAGATCTCCGGCCAGGAGTTATCTAACAGTCTTAGTGAGTGTCTTATAATAAATACATATTTTTATAAATATGTTGTGCTTTTCTTTTTTATTTAATCTATAAGATTGAATACTGGTAAAACAATCTACTTTACACTCCTTCTGGACTAAGCCTGAAGGCTGCTCTCCACAGCTACCACTTAGGGAGCTTTTAAGGTTGTCTAAGACCACTAAAATCATCATAAGGGTTGTCTAGATCAATGAAGGTGTCCACTTACATAAGTGTAAATAATATACTGACCCGGCCTCTCACACTGAGAATTTAATATTAGGTAATCAACTTTTGACCCCTTTGTGGATAAGCATTCCACAGTCAGGCTTACCCCCTTAAAGCACATAAAGAAATCAAACACACTAAAGCGCATTACTCTTTCTCTGATTCCTGGAGATTTTTCAAACCTGGGTTAAAGAATAATTATTTTACCCAACTCCTCATAATACTCACACCAGATTAGACTAAGTATCCTTAAGCAAAGATATAACACAACATTTGGCTAACTTAGAGATAGGCTCAATTTTAATTTTAGATCATGCCCCTGTCTGGACGGATCTCGAAATCCTTCATGATAACACACATAAATCGTGTTGGAGATTCAATACTTCTCTGCTTTCCAGCTAATCCTGTCTCACTACATACAATACCTTTGTTGGTGATTATTTTGAGCCGAACAACAAGGGGGAGGTCACTTCCTTCAATTTCTGATGGGATGCCTTTGAAGCAGCTTGTAGAAGTTTTATAATTGATCATGTTTCCTCTAGGAGGAAAGATATGGAAAAATAATCTGCCTTCATTCTAACTAACATTAACACATTAGAACATGCTTATTACACCTCAAAAAATAACAAGGCTGATAAGGGGGCACTGATAGTGGCCACAATACAATTTGATACATTTTCTACCAAATAGGCATGTGGTACACTCCTTAAAAGTAATACCATATACAATAGTAGTAAGACTAGAGCCAGCACACTATTTGCTAATTACTTAAAGTGTAGAATCGACTGTTAATCTATTATCAATGACTCAGGGTTCCAACTGTTTTGAGATGAAGATATTGCAGCTTGCTTTGTGGATTATTACCAAGTTCTTTAGACACCGAAAAATACCTCCTCAGAGGAATTTATGTATTCTTGTTTTTCCAACCATTAAGTTAAAAACTGATATTCACAGACAGACACATCTGTTCTTAAGCATCTACTAAAAATTGAAGAATTATATTTGACAGTTAAACATCTTCCAATAGGTAAAGTGGTGGGCCCTGATGGCTTCATGGAGGAATTTTATCTTCATTTTTCTAAACCAGTTTTTCTCAGGGTGTTTTAATTAATTGATCATTATATTTCAATAAATAACTCCACAGGCACATTCCCGGAAGCCATGATTTGCCACATACCAAAAAGAGATTGAGACTTGATCCTATGCAAAAAGCATCACCCAATTTCTCAGATCAATACAAACTGTAAAATATTTGCTAGGGATTAAGGGCCAGATGTAGGTGGCCAATTACCGGTCGGTAACGGCCGAATTCGGCCGTTACCGACCGGTAATTGGATTTTGAGATGTAGGGCCCTGTATTTTACAGACTCGGTAAATTTACCGATAGGTAAATTTACCGATTATGTAAAATACCGAGTCGGTATTTTTAAGGAATAGGGACAATTGATATGTAGGTGGGACTCTTCTGAGTCCCACAAGCATTAAAAAATCGGTATTTTACCATCAAATACTATTTGATGGTAAAATACCGATTCTGGTGTGCATGCACATGTGTGCATGCACACCTGTGCCATCTGACAGGCAGACCTGCCCTTAGGGCAGGTATGCCTGCCACATGGCACCCAAACCCGTTTTGGGGGTGCTAGAGGGTGTCAAAGTGACACCCCCTGCACCCTTGTGTGAATCGGTATTTACCGATGCGGTAAATACCGACCGGTAAATGCCCAATCATTCCTATGGGCTTCAAAGCCCATAGGAATGCATGGGCATTTACCGGTCGGTATTTACCGCATCGGTAAATACCGATTGTTTCCGAATCGGTAAATGCACATCTGCATTTACCTACATCTCGGTACTTTTATTTTACCACTTCTTAAATACCGAGTCGGTATGATGCGGTATTTAAGAGGTGGTAAAATAAAATTTACCTACATCTGGCCCTTAATTACTAGATTAGTTGGCCTAATGTCGGACTGGATTGATAATGAACAATCTGGCTTGGTGAAGAATAGAAACATAGCAGATTACTCTTGAACATTCCTAAACATTCTTATTAAAGCTCACAAGTTTGATCCTTCTCCCTAACAGCTCAAACAGCTTTTGATAGGGTTAATTGGAGTTTCCTAATAAGGGTGCTACATTTGCATGGCTTTGTCCACGATTCTTACAACTAATCATTAGTACCAAGTACTTTACAGAGAGCCTTGATCATCGGTTATGGTGAAAGTAATACATATTTTTGTGCGACTCAAAATGGATTTGGCATCCTGGTGTTACCAGGGCACTGCTGGTGAAAGATGGAATGTTTCCTCTGAACATACTACATTCTCCAGGTGTTAATAGGGATTCCATTTTTGTGTGGCAGCTGCTGATAGGAGTCCTGTCAGTAATAGCGAGAGACTAAGCTAGTGGTCCACATGGGAGTGGTTACCAACTGCTATCCCTGGTCACTATAAACTCAGTGTAGGAATGCAGGAGCAGGTGTATGTTAAGTGTTGTCGCATGGGGGGCAGAGTGGCGGTCCGCCCTGGGCAGCATGAGTTTTGGGGGCAGCGGCACTGTTGCCACCATCCCCCGCTCTGTAGCCATCGCGGTGCAGCAAACGCCCGACCGCCACAGGTGGCCAAAGGTAAGTTTGTGTGAAATTTCAATTATGCCAGAGTAAATATGGTAATTCCATGTTACTCTTTGATACTGAATTACCTATTTTAATGCGATATGCACACTCTTGCATAATTAAGCATAATTTCTGGGGAAAAATCCTACAGTGACAGCACGTCTAGACAGTGTTTGAGACTGTTAGCACTGCTTTTTATGTTCTGTTGCATTTAGTGCTATTTTATTACTGCAAAAAACATTCTCATGTCCTTTTTGTGCAAAAGGGTGCATTTCGTGCTAAGAAACTAGCACTAAGTGCTGGGAGTTAGATGGGGAAAAATCCTACCTCAAGTATGCATTTAACGAGTGCAAGTGGCTGCTTTATTGTCCATATGTGTTATTTCTTAGCACAAAATGCATCCTCACCTCCATTTTGGATGCTTGGGGGCATTTGGCCACTAGGAAAATAGAGCTAAAGACAGAATGTCTCATGTCGCGTAATTCCACATAATGTGAAATTTTGGGGTAATGGAATGACACGAGTTATGCCCACTCCTATTGTTCTGGTCTGTTCTTCAGACCTAGATCTCTGGAACAGCAGCAATACCCTCTGTGCGCATCATCATTTGGGAAGGATTGTGTTATCATCAAATATGTGGACAGTGGGGGTTCTTCATTATCACCTTTGGATTCTTTTTTTCTTTGCCACTAGCATCTTCTGGCTCCAGTCGACAGGAGGGTCTGGTTCACTTAATCTGCACCACAGATTTGAAAGCAAACTGGCCCATGGTCTGATCTAGTTGTGATGGATCCTAGAGCAGAATAATGAGCAGGGACAGGCTGGATTGAACAGTCTCTAGGCCTGATTCACAGAACTAACTTAAGACAAAATCCTAAACGTACTACTTTTGGTATTCACAGAAGTTAGAATTTTGTCTTAAGACAGACCTAAGTTAGGATTTTGTCTTAAGTCTGTCTTAAGTTTGTCTTAATTATGTAGTATAACAAGGACCCCCTGGTTAGGATACAATTCCTGGGTCCGGGAAAATAGTTCAATGCAAAGGTATAAGCCCAGGCAGAAATACAAAACAAGAACTGGCTATTCAAAAAACAAGATATACACAAACAGAAACACAATGAACTGTACTGATATATACAAATTTAATTATATTGATAAAAAAAGGTTAAACACATATAATCCCATATACATGATATGTTTGATACAATAAAATATTCTCATTATTATTTTAAAAAAGACATTTGTTCTGATAATGATACTAGAGGAACAATATAGTCATCGCAGATTGTATGAGGGGGGCTGTTGTCTGTCGACGCGTTTCGACACGTAGTCGTGTCTTCATCAGGACAAATATTATTCAGCCAAATCTCTAGAGAGAACAAAACATTTTTGGACTTCACAAAACATACAGTACATTGTGTTACAATTAATAAATACTCTTTTTTCTGTCAGATAGAGCTTCTTTTTCTAGTTTTCCTTAGCCAGACTTGAAGATATAAATATTTGATTTGAAGCTGAAGATAGACTTTTCAAATCTTGACAACAGTCCAAGATTAAACATTCTGTGGTAGTTCTTGATATATTTGATATATACATTCAGTCACATGTCTACATTATTATTGCACCCTTATTTGGATAGAAAGAGGGGAAAAACAAGAAAAAGGGTGAATTGGTCAGAAGTATAAGGACATTCCTTGCTTTGGTTCCTGGTGTAATATTTAGGGTTTTAAGTTTTGCACATTCCCTAATTTTCATATGTACTGGCAACTATATAGTTGTACCAATATGTGTATATACGCACGTGTACACATGCATAGTGCCATCATGGCATTAATCTTGTTATTGACCTAATCTGTATCTGTTTTAACCAATTTCCTAACTACGCTGTATTGGGACCAGAAATTTCACTCACCTTTATTTATGGGGTAGGACCAACTTTCATAGATTCCTGTAGTGTTTGTTAAAATCAGTCGATACTTATCGGGCTAGAACAATAACAGAGAAAGTAGAAAGGTATCTTAGTTTATGCTTTATTTAATCCTGATTATTATTTCTAAAAAAAGGGGGGATTTTCAGAAAGTTTCAGTCTCCTATGTTCTATAAACATTAATATTTATTTCTTTTATTCTGCCTAATTCGATGCACCTAAACCTGTATGCTTTTATTACTCGAGGCACAGCTGTTCTTATCTTTCCTCGTTCGTCGCAGTATTATTTACTTTCTCTTACATGCGGTTAATTCACCATACTTTTCTTTATGGAACACGAGGGTGTTCAAGTGTGTCATTTGAATTAATAGAAACTCATAGTAAAGCTCCTTTGTTGCTTAAGTTAACGTGAACATTTTAGTCTTCTATTTACTGTATAAGGCCATGGTAGTTTTAGTTTCCTATTTTAGCAAAAACCACTTCTTACCTAGAATCGCTAAATCTGTGATATGAAATTTTCAACACCGGATACGAGGAGTGGGGCACCTTTTCTATTTTTCTCTGTCGGTATGTGAAATCTGTGGGGAAAATAGGGTATTTCGCTTCCTTTTAACTTGATACGATTGACTTAATGTTAAGTTCCTAATTTACATTGATGCAATTTGCATAGTCTCGCGTTACCTTTTTTGTCAGATTTCACTGCTCGCCTCCCACTTCACGTACCGGGACCACTATAGACGATATTTTTCAATAAAAACAAAGGTTCTAAAAGGAAATTAAATCATAAAGTTAGCTTAAAAGGCTGTATTACACAGTTTCCAGGCTCTCAGGATGTTTACACGTTATCAAAAGTATGTCGGACCTGATTTCTCACCGCAGCGATCGACTCTCTTTTGTCGAAAGAGGGTTCAGGGTTGATTGTTAAAAGACGCCTACCAGGGACGCTGTCCTAAGTCTGGGCGTGTCTATTTTAAACCGTAATGAGAGAAAACAATGTTTGTATTAACGTTGCTCTGATATATAGTTCTAGCTGACTTTAATTTTGACAAGGTGGATTTTTACCTTCACAAGTTATGATGTCGGGACACCAGTGACGGAGCTCCCAAACGGGGACTTTAAGAATGCGCTCGATTTGTTGATTTCTATAGACTTGACAAAGCTCTCAATCAAAGGAGGGTTTTCTCGACGAGGCTCGTTAGACTATAAAGAATTAGAGCAAAATCACAATGTCAAAAGGCATTTAGGTTTGTCGAGTAGTCTTATTCTAAAGTAAGCTTTTTCAATGTCATATGAAAAACGCGTAGTGTTTCCCATCGCTCTTGTGTGCCTACCGATTCAGTTCGTTTCAGGCTTACGTTCCCTGGTGGGCTGGCTTGTTCAAAAAGGAAAGGGTTTGTAAGTTCCTTTCCAATTGGTATTTATACCATACTCCTCTAGTGTCATCCGGGTAAGGGCACGCCCATATTTAAAGCAGAATGCGCTTGTGGTCGTTGTATTACCATTACCGATTTCTAGGTGGCGTTTTTGATTTTGGAATTGTTTCAGCTATTCCCATTCGTTCTCATTACGTACTTGTGCTGATCAATCACTTTTCGGTATATGGGCTTATTCACACAGGGATTAGTGAACTTACTACAGACCACATTTTGTTGTATGTTGCAAACCCTATTCTTCCTATTCTTGTATTTCCCCTAAAGTTTCCTACAAAATCATAAGCCAGTATCAGTATTTCTTTCCTATGTTATCGCATTTTCCCAAGGCAATTCTTGCTTTAAACCATGGTTAAATGTGCCGAGGGTAAAGATCCAGTACACCTCTTTCTTTTTTCTTATTTTATCACCACCTCTACTGTTTGGTATGTGTACCTTTTCTAAGATTCGCCATTTCAGTTCATCTGGGGAGTGTCTATACTCTACGAAGTGATTTACAAATGGCGCTGTCAACTTCCTAGTTTTTATTGCTGACCTGTGCTCTGTTAATCGGGTCTTTACTGTTCGCGACGTCGCTCCCACATACCCCAAATTGCAAGGGCACGTGATTAAGTAGACGACATTTTGAGTATTACATGTCCATAGTTCCTTGGCCTGGATGTTGGTGTTATTAAACATCATAGTCTCTCCAGTAATAATACTGTTACACGACTGACAGGAGCCACAACGGGAGGTACCTTTTACTGCGTTAGTGCTTACAATTGACTTCTGTAGGAAAGGTGGACTTTCTGCCCTTTTGCTGTAACGAGAGCGTACTATCTGATCCTTCAGATTTTTATTTCGCCTATGCGCGACCATTGGTTTGGCTAGTTTTTGTTGATGTTCATTCAAATTTAACAGATGCCAATTCGAGTTGATTATTTGCCTGACTGTCGAATCCAAGGTGGAATGTTTTGTTATACAGACCAAATTAGGGTCTATTTTCTGCTTTTGTGAGTTCAGGAGTGCGTCTCGATCATAGAAACGAGCCCTTTTATAGGCCTCTCTGACCAGGCGACGGGGTATCCTCTTTGGAGGAATTTCTGCTTCATAGTTTCAGATTGAATGTCAAAATCCCTAAGGTTAGTGCAGTTGCGTCTTACCCTTAAGAAATGCGAAAACGGTATGCTATCCTTCTGACATCTAGGATGATAGCTTTTGAAATGCAATAGAGTATTCCTTGCAGTGGGCTTTGTATATAGGTCTACTTCAAGTAGTCCGTCGTTATTTTTAATGTAAATATCTAAAAACTCCACCTTTGATGTGTTGGTATGGGCAGTGAAACGGAGATTCTCATCCACTAGGTTCAGCCATAGGAGGAATTCCTTTAGGGTCTGTTCCCCATTGGTCCATACAAAAAAGATGTCATCTATGTAACGGTACCAATGGGAAACAGACTCAAACAAAGGGGCCACTTCATTAAAGATGAATTTAGTCTCAAATAAAGTCATATAGATATTCGCTATTGAGGGGGCCATAGAGGCCCCCATACTGACGCCCTTTATTTGCAAAAACATGCTTTCCCCAAACTCAAAGAAGTTTTCCTTTAGTACAAGTGTTAGACATTCCTTGATAAAATCTTTAGAGCAGGGTATTTGATGTTTGTCGATGAACCACATTGTTGCTTCAATGGCTCCTATTTGAGGAATATTACTGTATAGTGACTCAATGTCTAAAGTCACTAAAATATCTCTATGTTCATTAAATGGCAAGTTTTCTACTTTTGTGATGATATCACCTGTGTCCTTAACGTATGATGGTGAGAGGGAAATATAGGGGCGAAGAATTTTATCCAAGTATTTAGAGATTGCTTCAAGGGGCGTACCTATTGTGGATACAATCGGGCGGTACGGAGGGTCTTCTTGGTTCTTATGGATTTTTCAAACAAATATATGGATTGCCATATATGGATTTTTGGCAATCCATATATGCAGGATACCTTTTTATCTGACTTATTTAGGAATTCAAATTCCTTCTTGTTTATGATCCCTGCATAGTGGGCTTTGGTGGTTATCTTACTTATAGTCTTCACTATTCTTTCTGAAGGATTTAATTTGATTTTTTTATAGAAAGTAGGATCACTCAGCATCTTTATCATATTAGTCTCGTATGTGATACCATCCATCAAGACTATGCGTGTAAATAAATGGTAAATAAATAAATAATACCTCTCTTTTTGAATGCATAAATGAATAACAGATAGCTCAATAAAATAAGAGTCAAGATTCGAGGTAGTAGGAGTTTGCAGGTTTATTACAGCATAAAGGACAGGAACAGGACAACCTGCACAGGAATAGGATGGCAGCGCTGCCTGGGGCAGAATCGGGGTCGGCCTAACATTAAATAACAAGACATGATCATATATACTAAAACAGTTGCATTACAATACATATGATAGGCGGAGCAGTGGGTGTGGTCAATAGCAGTCGCGAAAGATAAGGGTGAAAGTAGGTGTAACAGAGGCGTATACATAGACATGTGATGCAAACGTAACAGAATATGTCATGAATGGGGCGGAGACATGGAGGGGGCTACCTAAGGAGCCGGGACCTCTGACCTAATGGTGCGCGCAAACTGGCGATGACGTGTTACTAGGAGAAGCTGGGGGCTTCGAACTCTGTGCTAGGAGCAGAGACTGAAGTCTGGAGAGTCAGGGCGACATGTACCTAAGCAGTATCTAGTATCTGATGTTTAGAGAACATGTTGATATGAACTAAGAGTCAGGAGGGGAGAGGCTAACGGACTCTAAGACTGGAGCATGCATTATTCTATATGTAGTGCGTGATGAAGAATATTAAATGACCATTAAAATGCAGTATTTCTCTAACGTGGAGACGTAAAGGCTAGACAATGACGGAAACTATTGATGCGATTCAGTAGCTTTAGGAATGCAGAGAAGGAGGACTGAACTGATAACTGGAATCATAACATACTCTTGGCAGACTCAGAGGCAGAGCCAGGCTGAGCCGGGCACTGCGAGGCAGGAAGTAAGTGAAGGGTCGAGGATACAGGTGGGGGCTGTATCGCTCCTCAGCGAGGCTTCAGGAGACAGGAGACAGGAGCTGAATCTGGTGTCCAGGCCCTTCTGAGGCCTAGAAACGGGGACTTTACAATGGAATAACGTGCACACTGAGAAACGTGGCAACGTAACTTCACATGGGCCTGATATTCGTAGTATTCACGAGAACTGGAAACTGGCATACTAGAGGTGGACACAACTGTAATTGCGTCTTTAATCGAACATAGGGAATACATATGCATATTAATCATGCACAGATAACATATGATGGATGACGCGTAGGGACACAGAACATGGCAAAATTTACTTTTCCACATTCCCTCCTTGTCACTACGTTTCCATCAGGAAACATCAATATTCATGATACCATCTATCATTTCATACAGTATCATTTGCTCGTCTCGAATTTTCTGGGAACGGGTTTTAGAACGGGGCTTGGGACTAGGAATACAAGAGGTAGCACAAATGCCGCAAATCGCAGGGCCACATTGTATACAGAGGCAGCAGCTGAATATGATCGCTACTGCAATACCTAGAAAGGACAAGACTTTCCATCCCCAGGCGGAAATTATATTCCAGAACCAACCGGACCATGTCCAGGTGCCTGGATCTTGGTGTAACAGATGGGCAATTTTATGGAGTCTGGTTATAGCTGAATAAACAGACGGCGCGTTATTTGGAATGAAAATGCAGCAACTAGATCCGATGACTCTACAGGCCCCGCCCCTATCGGCCAATATGACGTCAAGGACGAGACGATTCTGTAAAACAACAAATCTCATAGCAGATTGCTCTTCGGTTAAGTTACCTAGAGCAGAGGCAGTCTCATTGACTACAGCTTCAAGGGTTCTGGTTAACCTACGGATTAGCTTACTGTTCTGGATAGGTCCTATAAAGAAGAAGAAACCTCTATTGAAATCTGTATACTGTTCTAGAGCAGTTTCAGTATAATCGACAATGGGGGACTCGATCTCCCTTTTATGTCTAATGTGTACTAGATGTGTATTTCTATGATAATCAGATGGGGCTAGGAAAACTGGTGGCAGTAGGAAGGCAATGTAACAGGTTCCCTCCCAATCGAGGGGCAGACGAACATATGCAGTTTGACCACAAATAAAATAAGAATGGCGTGAAGCTTTGAAAATAGATTTCCCACTGTCACTATATTTGACAATAGTAGTACAATCGCTATGTCCTACATGTACGGAACCATTATTTCGGACACATAATTCGCCTTTGACTGGTAGTACTGAAATAGCAGGTAAGTCTGGAGTGGAATCAGACTGAACATTTAGGACCATAAAATTCGAAGAATAATTACCTAAATTGTAAACTTCGTTTTCTAGATCTAACCCTGTTCTGTGGGGAAGACCTTGCTTGTCTGGAAAACATGTACTGTTAAGAAAAGACATATCTGTTGAGGATGACGTTAACGTGGACCATGCTCCACACGAACCATTATGTGAAAATGGATAAGGAAAGAGTGGCAGAACTCCCTTCGGTGTCTGGAAAGGGGGAAGTCGACCACACACCCAACAATTAGTGGCATTGCTGGTCTGGTGTGAATAATGTAACATGCGGATGAAAGAGTTATTACGCATAGCGAGGCGGTAAGAGAGTTCATGAGGAGGTAGATCACTAAACGTGTGCTCTACTGTAGCATTGGAAGACTTATTTACATGAGAAACTGGAAAATACAGGTAAAATGCATAACTGGTGCAGGAAATCATAATACTGAGAAATAATATGAAACATAGAAAAACGATACATCGAATTGAGTTTTGACTAACTCTCTCACTATGGGGGTCTATTTTATACATGTCAGAAACAGTCTAACCGTTTCACCTAGGGGAGGACTTAGACAATCAAACTGGCTGACTTATTTTACTAGACCTTAACTTGAGTTTATATTCCTGTTGCGGAGTTTTCTCTAACAGGGAAGGGTTCGTAGCAATGTCTTTGCGGGACAGTCCTTAAGAATAGTACTTTGGCAGTCCTTAAAATTCTCGGAAATGTTCTTTAAGACTGGCTTCAATCCATAAAACTTCTTTATATGCGAAAGATGCACCCAGCCTTTGCGTCCCTCCAACTTCACGGCTGTACGGGTGGCGAGGAGGACCTGTCGGGGCTCCTTCCAGCGAGGCTCCAGTGGACTTGAGCGGTCGAAATTACGCACTAGGACCATGGATCCTGGAACGATTTCATGCGGTGCCACCTCGGTATTGTCTGGAAATGCGGCGGCAACCTGTGAACGACAAGAGTTGAGGGCAGACATCAAGGAAGCTAGGTAATCTGTCAGCATATTACTTGAAACATCGGTAATACTTCGGGGTCTAGGAGTACCCCACATATTTGGGGGGCGGCCGAATACGACCTCGTACGGGGACAGACCTGATCTGGAATGTGCGACCATGCGCATGTAGAACAGAGCAACTGGCAGAGCTACTAGCCAGTCTACACCTTTCTCTTGACAGACTTTTGCAATACGGATTTTCAAAGTCTGATTATGTCTCTCTACGAGACCGGCTGCTTCAGGATGGCGTACACAATGGAACTTCCACTGGTACCCTAACAAAAGGGACACATGTTTCATGAGTTCAGATGAGAATGGCTGGCCATTGTCAGAATATACGACTCTAGGGAGTCCATAACGGGGGAAGAATTCACGAACCAACTGCTTGGCAGTGGTCGCGGCTGTGTAATCTGGGACTGGATATGCTTCTGTCCACCTGGACAAAGCGCATACAACTACAAGGACATACTTGAAACCTCGACATCGCTCCATCTGAATGTAATCCATCTGGAGGACTTCAAAAGGGTGGTCAGGGGGCTGGAATCCACCTTGTTCCACCGGGACACTTTTACCTGGATTAAACTGGCAACATATCATACAGGTACGGACTTTCTGCTTGGCTGCAGCTCGTAAATGCTTGTTGAACCAGATATTCTGGATACTGTCTAACATGGCTTTTTCTCCTAAATGTGCTGGACTATGTGTGGTATTAATGATGACTTGAACCATAGAGTCGGGGAGAAACCATGTGGCTCTACCCTTTGTTACCCATCCCTGACCTGTCTGGACCCCTCCTTGTTCAGACCATTTCTTGATTTCATAGGGAGTAGCATGTAACTGGATATCTATGACATCTTGAGTAGGGTCTTTAACTGTCATACATGTAGTCGGATCTGGAATGTGTGTCGGTGTCTTATTTACTGGAATGTCTGGTGTCTGAGCTGTAAGCTTGGCTGTGCGATCTGCTAGATCATTACCCTGGGAAATAATGTCAGTAACTTTCGTATGTGCTTTGCATTTCATGATAGCAATGGATGTCGGTAAATGTATTGCATCTAACAGAGCCTGAATGAGGAGACCATGCTGAATCTTGGTTCCATGAGAAGTCATGAAACCTCTCTCTTGCCAGAGCACTCCGAAGTCGTGTACAACTCCAAATGCGTAACGTGAATCGGTGTAAATATTAACTTTCAAGTTCTTGGCGTGTATGCAGGCTTGTGTCAGAGCAACTAGCTCTGCTGCTTGAGCAGACAGGGTGTCAATACGGTGGGTTTCAATAACTTCAGTGTCAGTAGTCACTGCATACGCGGCGACTAGTTCTCCTGTACTTGTTCTCATACATGAACCATCCACATAAAGTGTCAGGTCTGGATCTGGAAATGGAATATCTGTCAAATCTTGTCTTGGCTTTGTCATGATGTTAACTATTTCCACACAGTCGTGTGTGGCAGAATTCGAAGTAACTGATGGTAATAGTGTAGCAGGATTTAAAACGTTGCAGCGTCTGATTTCTATGTGTGGCTGGAACAGTGTCAATTCATAACCTGTTAAACGTGCAATTGTCAAGTGCTGAGTTTGTGTTCGGTTTAAAAGAACTTCCACGGAGTGTGGAACTTGTACTGTCAGGGAATGTCCTAAGACTATGGAATCACTTTGTCTGATAGCTAGTGCTGTGGCTGCAACTGACTTGAGGCACGCAGGCAGAGCCTGGGCTACAGGATCTAATGTGCTCGAAAAATAAGCACAGGGCTTGTATTGTCCTGCTTGATCTTGTGTGAGAACAGATAATGCTGTACCTTCGCGTTCAGTGACGAAAAGTGTAAAAGGCTTACTGTAGTTCGGTGTTGCTAGAACTGGAGCTTGGCATAGGGCTTTCTTTAACTCATTGAAACTAAGTGTATGTTCAGATGTCCAAGGGAGGACAGTCGATACGGCTGCCTCCTGTGTCGTTAACTGTATCAGTGGCTTGGCTAGAAATGCATACTGAGGAATCCATTGTCTGCAGTAAGAAGTGAGGCCAATAAAAGCACGTACCTCCTTCTGGGTCTTGGGCTGAGGAAGACTCGCTATCAACTGGATACGGTCTGGTGTCAACTGCCTACCCCTCTTGGACAGTAAGTGTCCTAAGTAGACCACTTGCTGGACACAGAATTGAAGCTTCGAAGGGGACACCTTGTGCCCCATCTCGGCTAGGAAATACAAGACTGTAAGGGATGCTCGCTCGCAAGCACATTCAGAACGGGCTGTGATCAGTAGATCATCGACATACTGGAGCAGGGCAGTGTCAGTTGGCATGTGAATGTTGTCTAGTTGTCTCTTGAGTGCTTGACTGTAAATACTAGGACTTTCTGTGAAACCTTGAGGAGCGCGTGTGAACATATAGCTCCTTCCATTTAAACAAAATCCGAAAAGGAACTGGCTGTCTGGATGAATGGGGACACTAAAAAACGCGTTCTTGAGGTCTATGACTGTAAAAAATGAGGCTTCGGAATCAATGGCTGTCAATAGGGAAGAGATATCTGGGACAACTGGATACTGGGGAATAATACATTTATTAAGTTCT
Source organism: Lissotriton helveticus (assembly GCF_964261635.1). Taxonomy (NCBI): domain Eukaryota; kingdom Metazoa; phylum Chordata; class Amphibia; order Caudata; family Salamandridae; genus Lissotriton; species Lissotriton helveticus. Next base: position 104,505,763 of record NC_136070.1, on the reverse strand, counting down.
CGGAGATCAATCACTAATCGATATACTGGAGGTGCATTCGGATCAGTACGTTTCATGACTGGAATGATCGGAGAATTGCATACATTGGAGTCAGTTTCTACAACTACTCCTTGAGCCTTGAGCTCGTCAATAATTTTGGATAAGGCTGCTACAGCCTCAGGTGGCAATCTGTACTGTCTGATTCGTGGTAACACTACACCTGGCTTGAGAGTCACACGATGGGGTGTGATTTGCATAAAGCCGACATCAGTTGGACCTTGCGCCCATAGATGCTGCGGAACATTAGACAATCTGGGATCAAAATCTCGTAATACATAGTGACCCTTGAAGTCACGTAGGAACAATCGTATTCCCTCTGGGGAACAGCATATAACTGCACCTAATTCTTTCAGTGTTTTAATGCCTAACAGATTTTCTGGACATGACTTAGTAAGTAACAGATCAGTAGTGCGGGACAATGGACCTACTTCTAGAGTAACTGGCTTTGAAATTTCATTTACGGTAGGTTTTCCTGAAAATCCAAGGGAAACATTTCTTGAGCCTGAGAGCGGAGCCCCTGGAACTTCGGCGTGACTGATGGTGGTCCTACTTGCCCCTGTATCAATCAGAAACTTTCTGTCTTTCCCTAGTACTTGACTATGAACATAGGGACCTTCTTGATCTACAGGTATCTCGATGAGAGGCAAGCCTACCTCCCTCTCTAGGCTGTTTCATGAATATGGCTGATACTCTGGATACTCAGATTGTGCATACTGGTACATCTGCTGTGTAACATGCTGTGTTGCAGCGATAGGCTGCGGAGCTGTAACTGTCTGTGGTGCATTCTGTGACTGCGGAGTCTGTGAAACTTGTTCTTGTCTAGGCGGACGTGGTCTTTCTTTAGTCTTACCGGTAGCTATGTTGTGTTTCAGAACTGCACACTCGTTTATAAAATGACCTGGCTGTTTAAAATAATTGCAGTTTCCTTTAACGGGAGCTGCAGGATGGCTGGCTTGATTCGGACCCCTCTTCTGACTGTCTTGAGGAATGGATTGTGCAACTAGTACTTTCATTTTCGTGTCTTTCATACGTTTCCTTTCGTGTTCTTGTTCTTCTCTGATTCTATTCTGGTGATATTGAAGCATCTGTAACATTTGGGACGGGGTATTAGCTTGCCAGGTACTTTCGACTTTCAAAACTCGGTTTTTAATTTGCGGACTTGAATTCTCGACTAATTTAGTAACAAAAAGATGAGGGTATGACTCACTACTTGTCTTGAGGCCACTGTTTATGGTAAAACATTTCTCAAATCTGGAATAATAATCACTAATATCTTCGTCTTGTTTCTGTTTACAGGCTGAGATTGCATCCCAGTCTTCCTTTCTAGTTGTCAATAATCTGGGTAAAACTTGTATTAACAATTCTGGTAATTCTTTACATTTATCTCCAAGACCGGTACCTGGTACTCGTGCCTTGTCTTCAGCTTCTAGAACTGCCCAATCGATCTTTTTCTCTCCCACCTCCCATTCTTTTTCCTTGAGTTTCTCATATACCCCTGCGGGCAACAAGACTTTTAACATTTTAATGATATCTGGATACGTGTATTCTCCCATACGGAGCATGTCTTTTAATTCTCGGTGGAACCCTGCTGGATCTTTATCATGACAGGGAATTAATTTTTTCATCTCTAAGAGTTCTATCTTTGTGATCGGGGTGTAAACAAACACTCGTTGCATTTCACCACCGTCTGTCTTAACTGGATGTACTTCTCTTAACGGATTCTGTCTGTCTATGTAAAAGGGTTTACTTTCTGGGGGTGAGACATGAACAAAATGCGGGTTCAAAAACGTTCTATATTTGTGGCACTGTTCTAGAATGACACTAATTAAATCGGTACCTAAACCTTTCCATTTATACTGAAGTAACTCGTTCAGGACATCGTGTAACGGACCTGGATCAGAATGTTGACCCTCATACAATGTAATGAGGTGCTGGATCATATACATACCCGCCAGTCGCTGCTCGGCTGGGGGCAATTTCAGAAACATTTGTGCCACTATTTCGTCTGGAAAAGTGGTAGAATCAGTAGTCCATCGGACTGCTGATCGGACTAGTTCTTGTTCATGCATAGTACTTAACTCACTATAACCGATTCGTGATTTCAGAATGTGATCGGTAGCTTGAAATACTTGTTCTAGAGAACCTTGTTCTGGTGCTGGATGGTGAAAAATTGACTTGTGTTCTAGGCGCAAATGGCGATCTGGAAATCTAGATTTTCCTACATACGCTATTCTGTCGGGATTCTCGTCCTCTACCTCTTCAGTATCAGAGTTACTTTCTTTCTCGCTTACTTGTGCTGCTTTACGTTGTTCGTGTATCCTTATTATTTCTTTACGAATCTTCTTATACATACTCTCTATACTACTGATGGTTCTGTGCTTACCCTCGGCTATATTATCACTCCACTTTGTCAGGGTTCTCATTTCGGCTTGATCTTTGGTCGGATAATCTTGTTCTCGTATTAGACAATTAATCAGAAACTTTAATAGCATGAGCTGGACTTCAGCTTTTCTTTGGCACATGACATCACTAATACTTTCTGGATCAATCCCGGTACGGATGAAACAATATACTCTGTCTAGATCTTCTTTCATATCTGGTAGGGTGACTAGATACTCGGTCACCTTTCTTACGCGTAATGAATATAAAACCATACTATCCTCGCCTGGGACTGGATCATAGCCACATTCATTAAGGGCTTTTCTTATTTCTGCAACAGACTGATGCCTGGGCGTACGCTGTGATGCTTGTGCATGTAATTCGGCTAACGTTAAACGCTTGTGTGGCGGCGGGGTTTGAGGAGTACCTCCCCCTGCGGCCCCTAAACTAGAGTCGTCTACTGATGCTCTTCGTCCTGGCAGAGTGGGAAATGGAAATGCAGGCTGGACTTGTATGGCGGGCTGGACCGGGGGTACCGTAACAGGTACTCCGGTGTCTGGAGGAGCGGGAAGTGCCTGATTTACAGGGACTGGCGGAGCAGGATTTGCATATTCTGGGACTGTGTCGTCCAAATAGGACGAAATGAAAATATCAGCTGCGGTCGGTTTGTGACGTAGCTTGGTCGGAACTAATGGTGGCGGGAAATTACTGGATGCCTCCGGGGTCGCTTTTGGCAAGCCCTCGGCAAGAAGAGGATACATACCCTTAATAAGAGCATGCCTCTGTCTGTCTGACTGTTCAGTTTTAACTCGTTCACCAATCTCGATTAGTTCCCTTTCCTGGGCTCGTTCCAAGGATTCTCTACTTAATTCTGACTTTCTGATTTCTTTTTCGGTTCTTCTATGAGATTCTTTGCGCCATAACTCGATGGCATCTTTCTGTGACTGTCTGGCTTTCTTTTTCCATAATGCTTCTTCTACTCTCATGATGCACTCGGCATCCCATGTACCCGATACGGGCCATCTATACTTTTCTTCTAACTGTTTGGTATACTCTACCCATAAATCTAGATATAGTATGGCACTTATGCCATGCTTCTGATACATAAAATGACCAGGAGGGACAGGAACTGCTGCTTCTAGCAGACTTTTTCTGGTTTTTAACTGACTCAGTTTTGAAAAGAGTGGCATGACTGAACTATAATCTGGACACAATACAATACACAATGAACACGAGAATCACTTCGCACTCATACCACGACATTAAAATACATGAATAACATTCAGAATAACAGTTCGAACAGAATACTACCTGGAATACGGAAAACAGAATACATGAATTTTCTCGAGAACAGAACTGACTAGAACAGAAACTAGATGCACTGCTGAAACAGTACGAAACTTACCGGTCTCATACAGAGACACGTCAGGACCCGCATCCACCGAAGTGGACACTTCGTTTGTGGGTCTGTGTACCACCAACCCACGGACCAGAGTCAATTAGATTGACCCTGTCTAGATACTACCCCAGCAACGGTACTCACCGGGCAGCAAGAACGGAAGGCCTCGGACTGGACTGGACTGCTTCGACGCCGGACGGACGAACTTCGGACTTCTGTTACGGGTGGGCCTCCGGATACCTCGGACCTTGGACTCTCGGCTTGGGCTCTGGTCGGGACTCGCCGCGTTCCTCCACCGCCTCGTCTGGATGCTGGACCGCCACCTCCGTCTCCTCCGTGGGCCTGAGGGATACTTGAAGCAGAAATATCTGCACGTGCACGGTATGGTTCCGTCGCGGCTGCAGAGGGTCAGGGGGCCGGCGTGGCTTCACCGGCGCGTGGGGAAAGGGCAAGTCCCTGTTCGGGCGCCATTATGTGGTAAATAAATAAATAATACCTCTCTTTTTGAATGCATAAATGAATAACAGATAGCTCAATAAAATAAGAGTCAAGATTCGAGGTAGTAGGAGTTTGCAGGTTTATTACAGCATAAAGGACAGGAACAGGACAACCTGCACAGGAATAGGATGGCAGCGCTGCCTGGGGCAGAATCGGGGTCGGCCTAACATTAAATAACAAGACATGATCATATATACTAAAACAGTTGCATTACAATACATATGATAGGCGGAGCAGTGGGTGTGGTCAATAGCAGTCGCGAAAGATAAGGGTGAAAGTAGGTGTAACAGAGGCGTATACATAGACATGTGATGCAAACGTAACAGAATATGTCATGAATGGGGCGGAGACATGGAGGGGGCTACCTAAGGAGCCGGGACCTCTGACCTAATGGTGCGCGCAAACTGGCGATGACGTGTTACTAGGAGAAGCTGGGGGCTTCGAACTCTGTGCTAGGAGCAGAGACTGAAGTCTGGAGAGTCAGGGCGACATGTACCTAAGCAGTATCCAGTATCTGATGTTTAGAGAACATGTTGATATGAACTAAGAGTCAGGAGGGGAGAGGCTAACGGACTCTAAGACTGGAGCATGCATTATTCTATATGTAGTGCGTGATGAAGAATATTAAATGACCATTAAAATGCAGTATTTCTCTAACGTGGAGACGTAAAGGCTAGACAATGACGGAAACTATTGATGCGATTCAGTAGCTTTAGGAATGCAGAGAAGGAGGACTGAACTGATAACTGGAATCATAACATACTCTTGGCAGACTCAGAGGCAGAGCCAGGCTGAGCCGGGCACTGCGAGGCAGGAAGTAAGTGAAGGGTCGAGGATACAGGTGGGGGCTGTATCGCTCCTCAGCGAGGCTTCAGGAGACAGGAGACAGGAGCTGAATCTGGTGTCCAGGCCCTTCTGAGGCCTAGAAACGGGGACTTTACAATGGAATAACGTGCACACTGAGAAACGTGGCAACGTAACTTCACATGGGCCTGATATTCGTAGTATTCACGAGAACTGGAAACTGGCATACTAGAGGTGGACACAACTGTAATTGCGTCTTTAATCGAACATAGGGAATACATATGCATATTAATCATGCACAGATAACATATGATGGATGACGCGTAGGGACACAGAACATGGCAAAATTTACTTTTCCACACCTCCTCCCTTGTCGCTACTTTTGACAATGACTGTTCTGTCATTTTTAAACCTAGTTAGTGATTCATGTTCTTCCTTGGTTATGTTATATTTGGGTTTGGGGATAAACCTTAGTACCTGATCTAATCTTTTTAAAACTACTTTTTCAAAAATGGCTATTTCCGGACTGATCTGGTCTAAGGAGGGGGTGAATGTAGATGGCAAGGACACTATGTTTTGTGCTATATTATCTGACTCCATAGGGTCACTTTCTAAAAAGAACTTTTTCAATCTAATCTTTCGAAAGAAAGAATGAAGGTCCTGGTATAACTCAAATACATTGACTTTAGTGTGGGGGACAAAGGACAAACCCTTCGATAGGAAAGAAAGGTCGGCAGGAGCCAGAGTATGTGAGGATAGATTGAATATCGGGATTACATCCCGTTCCTCCAATACTGCTTGCTTCTTGTTTCCAGGTATTGATGAGGTTCCTGGGCATATTGATAGTTCTGGTAGTTGCCCCTTGTCTGGTTCTGGAACCTGACTCTTTGGCGTCCCCCTCTCCCCCGCGCTGGCCTAAAAAAGGTTGACGGTTGTTTCTTTGGCCATTTCTGGGGTCAAACGGTCTTTCATCATGGTAACCCATGCTACTCTCCCCATCTGATTCAGGATCTGAGGAAACGGAGAATGTATTAATCTTTTGCTGGAGATTGTGATTGATGGTTCCTGGTTGGAAATCTGCTTTAAAGACTCTATCCACAATATAGGGATAGGTCCGTTCCAGGGTGTAGAACCTTTTGTCTTTAGTAAATTTATCTTCCTTTCTTTTTCTGAGGTAATCTGAGAAAGAAAGAATATCTTTCTTTATGGCTTCTAATTGTTTATCTGCATCCTCTACAGTAGTGGATTTCTTAATTTTATCCTCCAATTCCTCTATTTCTTTTCTTATTTCTGCAGCTAGTTCCTTAGATGTGGATATTATTAGAATCATGAGATCTCTGGAGCAGCGACTAGCAATCATACTCCATTTAATGAGGAAGGTTTTGATATCTACAAAAAGGCCTGGGATATTACGAACCCTAAGTCCTAATCGAATTATTCCATTTTTAAGATAGTTCAGCATAAATTCCCCATTTGCTTCTATCCTAATCAGTTTTTTTTGGAGGTTTAATAATTTGTTGGTATCGCTGCTATTTTGGTGATTACTTGCAGAGCTACTTCCAAATGTTGCACTGGTACCTACCAGTGTGGCGAAGTCCTCATCCGAGAACCCGAATGTAAATTAGGAACTTACCATTAAGTCAATCGTATCAAGTTAAAAGGAAGCGAAATACCCTATTTTCCCCACAGATTTCACATACCGACAGAGAAAAATAGAAAAGGTGCCCCACTCCTCCTATCCGGTGTTGAAAATGTCATATCACGGATTTAGCGATTCTAGGTAAGAAGTGGTTTTTGCTAAAATAGGAAACTAAAACCACCATGGCCTTACACAGTAAATAGAAGACTAAAATGTTCACGTTAACTTAAGCAACAAAGGAGCTTTACTATGAGTTTCTATTAATTCAAATGACACACTTGAACACCCTCGTGTTCCATAAAGAAAAGTATGGTGAATTAACCGCATGTAAGAGAAAGTAAATAATACTGCGACGAACGAGGAAAGATAAGAACACCTGTGCCTCGAGTAATAAAAGCATACAGGTTTAGGTGCATTGAGTTAGGCAGAATAAAATAAATAAATATTAATGTTTATCGAACATAAGAGACTGAAACTTTCTGAAAATCCCCCCTTTTTTTAGGAATAATAATCAGGATTAAATAAAGCATAAACTAAGATACCTTTCTACTTTCTCTGTTATTGTTCTAGCCCGATAAGTATCGACTGATTTTAACAAACACTACAGGAATCTATGAAAGTTGGTCCTACCCCATAAATAAAGGTGAGTGAAATTTCTGGTCCCAATACAGCGTAGTTAGGAAATTGGTTAAAACAGATACAGATTAGGTCAATAACAAGATTAATGCCATGATGGCGCTATGCATGTGTACACGTGCGTATATACACATATTGGTACAACTATATAGTTGCCAGTACATATGAAAATTAGGGAACGTGCAAAACTTAAAACCCTAAATAGTTACACCAGGAACCAAAGCAAGGAATGTCCTTATACTTCTGACCAATTCACTCTTTTTCTTGTTTTTCCCCTCTTTCTATCCAAATAAGGGTGACTGAATGTATATATCAAATATATCAAGAACTACCACAGAATGTTTAATCTTGGACTGTTGTCAAGATTTGAAAAGTCTATCTTCAGCTTCAAATCAAATCTTTATATCTTCAAGTCTGGCTAAGGAAAACTAGAAAAAGAAGCTCTATCTGACAGAAAGAAGAGTATTTATTAATTGTAACACAATGTACTGTATGTTTTGTGAAGTCTAAAAATGTTTTGTTCTCTCTAGAGATTTGGCTGAATAATATTTGTCCTGATGAAGACACGGCTATGTGTCGAAACGCGTCGACAGACAACAGCCCCCCTCATACAATCTGGGATGACTATATTGTTCCTCTAGTATCATTATCAGAACAAATGTCTTTTTTAAAATAATAATCAGAATATTTTATTGTATCAAACATATCATGTATATGGGATTATATGTGTTTAACCTTTTTTATCAATATAATTAAATTTTTATATATCAGTACAGTTCATTGTGTTTCTGTTTGTGTATATCTTGTTTTTTGAATAGCCAGTTCTTGTTTTGTATTTCTGCCTGGGCTTATACCTTTGCATCTTAAGACAAAATCCTAACTTCTGTGAATACCAAAAGTAGTAAGTTTAGGATTTTGTCTTAAGTTAGTTCTATGAATAGGCCCCTCTGTCGCTTTCTCCAGTTGTGTGCTTGTCCATGGTTTAGTGGTGCACACAAAGCAAGCATTGCACAAGTCATGCTCTGTAGAGGTGTCAGTGGTCAACCCAGAAGAAAGGGTCTCCAGATACTATCAAGTTTGAACAGAGGCTCTCAAATGGTTCTTCAGAGGGGCAATGTGATGCTGGGGACAGTGGATTTGTATTATCAAGGGTATTTCCGTGCTATGTCTCTTCTTGCAGGGTTTAGGGGTAGAAACGACTTCTTTTCTGGTGATAGATCACGGCATGGTAACCTCGGTAAGTACAGGTCAACTGGACCTCTTTAAGGTAGTCTAGTCTTGGCAACGAGGAGCACACTGAGGGTAAATGTTACGCCTCCCCTTTTTGGTTTATGAGCCTGGCCCCTGATTAATCTCTTCAGGTCTGTCATCTTCTTCCTGATTGGCCTGATCCTTGGAGCTGATGTGCACAGGCTATGTAGTTCTGGCCTCGCCGAAGGAGGGGGGTACATCGGGTCAATCCTTGCAGAGAGATGAAGATGCTAGGGAGGTGGTCAGACTCTTTAGCACCTTACCTTCCTGGGCTAGTGAAAGTCTCTTAATTCCAACTAAACTGGAGAAAAGGGCGTCACCTTTATATGATAATTTGTTTTACAATTTTAAACAAAAGACGGCCCAGGATTAGGCTTCCTGAACTCTCTGACACATTGCAGGCATAAGGCCAACATACCAACTTGTGGCAGGAAACCTGACAGACTGTAACCCACAAACCACTTGCTCATTACATGAGGATGGTGCATTCTGAGCAACGATCACTTCAGTTAGTTTGCTGTTTGTGGCTTCCAAATGTCTTTTCACCATGAATAAATACACTCAAGAATGCATGATGTGAAAATATGTTACTCATTTTTCAAATCAGCATCCTATTCTAATGAAAATATTTTCAATAGATGTAATTAAAAAACAAATAATGTTGTGGCAATGAAAGTGATTTAAAAACAAAATACTAAAAGAATGTCACCATTGTAACAGGTTCAAACATTCATTGCATAAAAGGATGTAACCAGTCTCTCTTATACAACTCCTCCCTTCTTGCTCCTAGCTAAGCTGTCTTAGCACTTAAAGGGTCTGTATATGTTTCTAAGGGGGTCTCTCACACACATACCAAGGCTGAACAAGAGCCATGTTGTTCTATACTGAGAAGGTTGTTGTTAGACAGACATGTCATCCTTAGGGTGGTATTCCCCTAAATATTTTGCCTGCTTACCTCCAAGTTGTATTGTATCTTTTTCTTGGCCTTAGAACTCTGAGGGCCAGATGTAGGTCGCCCAATACCGGTCGGTAACGTCCGAAATTACTGAATTTCTGCAGTTACCGACCGGTATTTGGCTTTTGAGATGTAGGTGCATCATTCCTGGATTCGGTATTTTACCGAATCGGTAATTTAAGGAATCGGTAAATTACCGAATTCTTAACATACCGATTTGGTAAATTACCGAATCCGTAATGTAGGGAGCACTAAATTTAGTGCATTCCTGAGTTAAGGATTCGTTATTTATCACCAACTACAAGTTGGTTGTAAATATCGAAAACCTTTGAAAAAGCAATTATTATGCTTTTACAACAGTGCGATGTGGCAGACATACATGCCCTTATGGCATGAATGTGTGCCACATGTGCACCCATGCACTATTCAGGGGTGCAACAGGGTGTCAATGTGACACCCTGCCACCCTTGAAAATGTTCCCCCTATTACTGATTCGGTATTTACCGAATCGGTAATACTGAATGGCTTCCCGTTCATTCCAATGGGCCTCCAGGCCCATAGGAATGAATGGGAATTACCGAATCGGTAAATACCGGTTCTTAATTACCGAATCCTACCGGTTCGGTAAAATTTACCGAATAATTATCTACATCCCATTTACCTATTCTTAAATACCGAATCGCTAAAATTCGGTATTTAAGAATAGGTAAATTGAGATTACCTACATATGGCCCTGAGTACTTTAACACTGCTGACCAGTGCTAAAGTGCATGTGCTTCTTCCCTAAATATGATAACATTGGTGTATACACAATCGGCATATTTAGTTTACTTGTAATGCCCTTGTCAAACGGTGTGCCTTATACCTAGTGCCTGTAAATTAAATGCTACTAGTGGGCCTGCATTGGTGTATACCTGATTGGCATATTTGTTGTACTGGTAAGTCCCTTGTAAAGTGGCATACCCTATACCCCGGGTCTGTACTTCAAATGCTACTAGTGGGCCTGCAGCACATGTTGTGCCACCAACACAAGTAGCCTTACACACCTTCCTCTAGCCTTCCACCGCAGGCCTTGTGTGTACAGTTTACTGCCACTTCGACATGGCGTTTAAAATGCTTTGTCAAGTCTTAAACTTCCATTTTATTACACATAAGTCACCCCTCAGGTAGGCCTTAGGAAGCCCCTATGGCATGGTGCTGTGCAAGTAAAAGGTAGGACATGTACTTTTAAGTTTTGTATGTCCTGTTGGTGACAAACACCCAAAGGTATTTTTCATTACTGAGACACCTTCTCCTCTCCTAAATTAACATGAGGGATTCCTTAATACACTTTTAAGTTGTAATTCCTGATTAGAAAGGAATAGCTCGTATTTTATAAAACTGGAATGGTAATGCTAAATTCACATTACTAGTAAATTTGGATTTAATATTACTATTTTTGAAATGGCACTTCAAAAAGTGGGTGTTTCTCTGCACTTACTGCTCTGTGTGCCTGCAGCCTATCTCCAAGACATGTCTGGGGTGGGTGGCAGCTTCACTTTGTGCATTCCCTCTAGACAGCCACACACATAGGAAAGTTAGGTGTGTCTGAGCACTCATCTGCATTCTGAAGGCCCTTCCTGGGGAGGGAGGAACTGACACTTGCTACTGACAAGGTAGTGTCCTGTCCCTACACAAAGGATTGATTACCCCCCACTGATATCAGGAGACAGGGCTGGGAATAAAGATATTCTGTTCACTTAATAGACCCTTCTTTGAAGTACTGGGTCTCTGACCCTAACAAGTCAGACATTTGTTGACCTACAACTGGACTCTGTTGGAGAACTGCTGTGCTGCATCAAAAAATGACACTCTGCTGGACTGCTGACCTAGAAAGTGTGGTTTTCTGCTGTGCTATCCTGCTGCTTGCTGCTCTCTGACCTGCTGGACTCTTGCTTGCAACTGAAGTGATCTCCAAGGGCTTGTTGGCTTACCTTCTGTTGCTTGAGACTCAGGGCTGTCAAAGTCTCTACCCCTGCTCCAGGGCTTGGTTCACTGGAAGTGGACCCAGATACTTGCACCAGAGTAATCAACACATCTCCAGTCTGCAGGTAGGAAAAATGGTGCATCAGAACCCTGTTGCTGAAGTATAATCGGTGCATTGCACTCGGAGCCACAGCATCGCATCCAGAACCAATGCTTCAGAAACAATGGATAACTGCCACTGCATGTAGAAGATCGATGCATCGCCAATCCAGCGTGGATTAACCCGGCACATCATCTTCAGAAACGCCAAACTCGGAAACTGCTCTTCGCTCAATGGATCCAAGGCATCGCTGCCACTGCCTGAAGAAAATTGACGCATAACTTAGCCTGTGGGCCGACGCGTCACTCGTCTACACCCGCCATCTCACTGTTGCGACTAGGATTAAAGTACTGTGCTCACCAGGCCTGTGTGGCTCTTGTCCCATGCCTGCACTCCATCACAGTTGGCCTTAACTGTTGACTTTACCCCAGTCCAGCGTGACCAGTTAACCACTGTAGAAGCTTATTGCTTCTAAGTGCTAAAACTCTTTTTATTTTTAAAAAATTCATAACTTAACTTCTACTTATTGGATTTTTGTCATTTTGGTCTTAATTTATTCATACAATTATTGCAAATGTTTTTAATACTTATGGAATCTTTTTGTAATTTGTCATTGTGTTACTGTTTGTCTGTGTTGCACAAAGACTTCAAACATGGCCTCTTTTTGATCAGCCTGCTTGCTCTGTGCAAAGCTACCAGAGGGGGAGCAAAGGTTAACTTTTAGTGTGTATCTAGCTTACCTTGACTAGAGTGGTGGTTCCTGCTTGGACAGGGTGCTCACCTCTGCCAACCAGAAACCCCATTTCTAACAGTTGTTCTCTGACTGTGCGCTCATTTAGTTATGGCATTCCCAGGAAGCTGATAAGGCAAGTTGGCATTCAAGAAGCCTACTCAAATAAATAAAAAATATACAAAATATATGAAGCACAATGGGGGTAGATAAATAGAAAACACAAAGGTTATCTCACTCCCCTCCTCTCCAGGTTGGTACATTTTGCAGAACCTTTCTCAGGACGTTTTCAAAGTCTTCATGCCGACTTAAGGTGGGTCAGTACCTTCTGCAGTTGGCCTTCTCAGTTTGCCATGCGGTGAACTGATCCGCTGCTTATGGTAGCATAGAGGGGTATCTTTCGCAGTCGGTATCCACTTAGTGCAAGAAGAATTGGAGCTCGATTATCCCCATATTCATATCTGCCAGCAGGTTCTCATATCCGACTGGATTTCCTGTGGTCCGATGGCAGGCATACCGACCCTAGGGAAGACATTGAGTGAGTGGGCGTTTCCACTTAAAAAGTCTCGTAGAAGTGGGTTTTGAGGGATACTGAAAACCTCCAATATTCTAAATGCCTTACATTCTAAGGCGCAGAGGTAACAACGAAAACATTTTTTTATTCAAAAATATTTGAGGATTATAAACAACATGCCCCAAAGTTCCTTTGGTCTCCCTATTTTACAATGTACATTTTATTTCATATGTTCCATTTACTGTACGAAAAAAGACAGCAACCCAGCACCTGTTATGACTTTCCTCTAGATGAAGCCCCTTTGATCTGACAGCCAGCTTTTGGCTCATTTGAAATCTTGCACCCTAGAGGCATATATTTATTGTTAACAATTGAAAAGCGCCTCTAAAGATCTGCGTTTGCCTACTTTTCCTAGATAAAAGCCCCACTATCATGCTGTAGCATAGATGCAATATTTAACATTCGAGAAAATAACTGTAATAAAATATTTAATTTTGAAAGACATCAATCCAATTATTTTAAGCGCATGAGTCTCCTAACCATGCGTTACTGAAGGGTGCTGACTGAATTACAGCATTTAGTTTTTGTTGGGCAATTCCCAGAGTATTGACCTGTGATGTACCGCCAAAAATGTCTACCATCTGTCCGCAGCAACATCTGGAAGAAAGGGGGACTGGCCCAGTGACTTGCCAGGCTCCAAATGGCACGTTCTTTGTTTATTAGCTTCAAAATTAATTCTGAAATAAATAAGAAGATAATGAATGATTCTGCAGTGCAGAAAGACGATAAATTGAGAATGACCACAATAGAACCCAGGCGTTCACAGATAACAAATAAAGGTACTTCTCTCACTGACATATTAGCAGAGCCACTGGAATTATGCTGCAGGGGAGGACCAAATTATTCAGCATGGTTGACTAAATTATGCAGCAAAAAAGTCAAATTACATGTCGCAAACGGGGCACATTAAATGATAGTATTACTGTATTATTTTGTAATTCATACACATGTTAACATTGTCGGGGGAAATGTTTCACTTCATTAGTACCAGTGTAACACCCAACTACAGCACCAATAAACTCATATTTGCCCAGTCAAAACTTGCAAAGGGAATTTCTTTGCATAGCAGCACATGTTGCTGCATTTTAAGTAACTTTTGATCCGTTTTAGCTAGAAACTGTTTATTTTTGTTAAACGCTGAAGATTTTGCTGCAGATGTAGGATAATGTGGCAAATGTGGTAGGTCCATAGTTATGCAGAAAACCCCGCGGCCACAGAATTGCATTATTCCACTGACCCTGCATATTAGTTATAAAGAACTTTGAAGCAAAGGGAAACTGTGACCCTGGATAAATTGATTATGACAGCCTTTAAGATCATTCAAACTAGAAATGACCTTGAGCCCTATCTCACTCAGGTTAGAAATCCCTGGGAGAGATCGTTGCTCTCTAAATTCCAGTTGGGTTCAATATACTATAGACTCTGTTCCTCTTTGGGCCAATATAATCCCAAAACCAATACTAAATTGCCCTGTGATGGCAGCTCACTACAGACTGCATGTAATCTTATTCTGTAAAATGTATGACTTTTCTCAAAAAGAGATACTTGCTACCTATTTTAAGATTATAGGGCTTTTACTAATATAGGCTTGCTTTTCTGATGGAGGTGAACCCGGCCAGCGCGCTTCATCACTATAACCCCATCATATGTCAATGGATAGCTCATTTTCAGATGACAAATGCATCCATAGAAGTACTCGTCCTCTCTTCTGCATCTCTTTCTCAGGACTCTCTCATGTAATACCTTCGTGGAGCGCACAGGTGTGAATGCCCACTACTATCTGCATGCAGGTAAGACTTCCCTGAACATGGGGTTCTTGTTATCAGTTGAACCACATTGTCTAATGCCATTAGATTTACTGCCCTCAATCCGCAAACGAGCCTTATTTGATTGACCGACTCAGCCCTGTCTGTGGGATATCTTGACACAGTCCCCTGCTCTTAGACACAATCTTTTGGTGTCTCCTATATATAACTCTGTTCTGATGATGACCCTGTTCTAAATATTTGTGCTAAGGTGTCGAAACGTCGACACTAATATATGTGGACTGGTTTTAAAATTTGAGTGTGAGTTCCAACACATATTATGAGTGCCATTCATAACATGATATTGTCCCAATCAACAACGTGTATATATTCTTGTATATAGCACAAGCAGAGTATACTTGCTAGGAGCACCATGTTCTTTGATAAATGTAAATACTGTGTTATACTGTTGAGATCCGTTTTTTCATTATATGAAAAGGATTTTGCAACATAAATACACCTAAACATAACTAAACCTAACTCTCAGAGGAGTGTTTTAGGATACTATTGCTGTGGAAGTCAAAGGCTGCACTTCCCCCATAGGGACCACTTTTTGTTTTAGTACTTGTCCAGCGCAGGTCCCTGGGTTACTGGGTTGCCCCTTTGTTTTAGAACACTATTTTACCATGCAGCAGGGCATTGAAATTAACGTGTATTAGACTACATTTGCCAGTAATGGCATCCTAATCAACCAGTGGCCGACAAATGCCAGCTGAATGAAATATAAGTGAAAATTACAACAGCAAGTAGTTGAAAATGGTATGATCTTTTGCTACATATACATTTTAGTATTCTACAGTGCAGGCAAAGCTGTCTCAAGCAACACCTAATATCGCACATGGCATCTAAAATTGAATGGTATTGTTATTTCAAGAGGCTGCCATTTGAATGAAGTGGGAAATCTGTAATAAATCGTTGTCTTCAATTTTGTTTTCGTATCTGATTTCCATGCATAATTTCTTTGTAGCCCAGCAAAACATTCTAATGACCCATTGCACCCCATGTGTGATTCATTTAATATATTGATGAAAAAAGTACTCTCCTGATAAAATCTGGTGGCCCGATTCACAGAACTAACTTAAGACAAAATCCTAAACTTACTACCATTTTGGTATTCACAGAAGGCACTTACTCATTTTGGTATTCACAGAAGGCAGTTACTCACTAATGAGTAAGAGCCTTCTGTGAATACCAAAATGAGTAAGTGCCTTCTGTGAATACCGAAATGAGTAAGTGCCTTCTGTGAATACCAAAATGGTAGTAAGTTTAGGATTTTGTCTTAAGTTAGTTCTGTGAATCAGGCCCTGAAAGAGCAAGTTGTTTTTAAAGTTACTGCACAAACAAATTAATTGGTATTTAAAATAGGGCTGTTTTGATTTAATCAGTTCCTAAAACTATTATGATCATGAAAAGTGTACTTTCCACTCACTGCATTTATCTGTCTGTCTGTCTGTCTGTCGGTCCGTCCATCCATCTATCCATCAAGCCATCTGTCCATCCATCTATCCATCAAGCCATTCGTCCATCCCGCCGGACAGCCATCCATCCATCCATCCATCCATCCATCCATCCATCCATCCATCTATCCATCCATCTATCATCAGCAGCTTTATTTCAACAACACATGTCATAAAAGCAATGTAATAAATAAAAATATTCAATATAAATATAAGAAGTGAAAACAATAAAATATACGGAAAAATGGACATATAGGTGGAACATCGATTCAGCATGGTTTGAGCAGGACAGATTCCTCAACATAGTTTAATCACCCACATGGATCCAGTTAAAGTCCAATATCATTTTCTTGCTGTGACAGTATGGGATTCTCAACACAACAAAATGCCAGTACTGCTGTCTGGTTAAACCAATCTAAATGCACAATGACTTAAACAATTGTAGCATCATCACACAATCAATTATGGCTGTATTAATCTTTTTATTTTTTCAACATTCTCAAGTTTTTCAAAGCAACATGATCTCAATCAATTTCTAGAAAAATTTTCGCGGACTGAGAGACGCAGGCCTGTTCGGGAGGAGAACCGATTTACAAATAAGAGAAATCGGAAAAAGATAAAGATAATTACATGAGCCCATGCCTGTTTTACGTCAGGAGGATCCTTCCTTTTATGAAGACCACGACGAGAATCTTTTCAACTTTGAATTTGGACATGATAATTATTGGACAACCGACATTGTGCTTTGGAATTGAGAGTCACGCTTGATTTTTAAGAAGATAAGGACTAATCCCTCAAGGTCCTGAAGAGAACCCCCATGATTCAGGGGTTTCGAAACGCGTCGACCATCTTCCTTTTTTCAGGCCAATCCTGTAACAATTGTATTGTACTATATTGAGGTTGTAAGAAGTATTGATGGCCTGAGATATGAATGTAGATCAATTTAAAAAAAAACTAAAATAGCACCCCACCGCATTGACTAATAAGCGGTTCGTGTGAACCCAGGTGAAGCTATTCACGTTTTTTCTTTCTTTCCTTCTTTTTTGATTTTTTCCAACACCCCCATTTCCTTTGATTGTGAGATGAATGCACAGGACGGTTGTAGTGACCTATGGATAGACGATGAATGTGATGTGTGATTGTAGTCCCAATTTTCCTTAAAACAATCCTTCTTTTTATGTTTCCAAAACATTCACTTTTTCACGTCAAAACGGACTATAGATTTTAAATATTCCCTCTCCTCTAATTTAAAAAAAATTTCTAGAAATTGATTGAGATCATGTTGCTTTGAAAAACTTGAGAATGTTGAAAAAATAAAAAGATTAATACAGCCATAATTGATTGTGTGATGATGCTACAATTGTTTAAGTCATTGTGCATTTAGATTGGTTTAACCAGACAGCAGTACTGGCATTTTGTTGTGTTGAGAATCAGTTACGGCGCGGCCTTACTGCGCTTCAGCCAAACCCTTTGTTGTTTCATGTGACAGTATGGGAGGCATCCATTTTGATCTTATGATCCACATCTAGCTCAAGAACTTGACAGAGGAATTTGAGCACAGTATTCTCATAGTATTCTCATAGTGGAAACTCTGATGCCCAGATTCTTACAAGTCTGTTTAAGCCATTTCTTACGCAGTCCCCTCGAGCCTGGGCAGACAAATAGCACATGAGAGTATGTTTCGATTTGATCTGCACAGAAAGGGCATTTATTATCGACAGTAGAAGTCCATTTGCATATGAAGAATTTTAAAGGGAGTGAACCAACACAAAATTGAAAATATAATCTCCTACCGAAAGGCTTTGATATTGCGTCTCAGTAGGGCTCATATCGTTGCGCAAGGTTTAAATTCTAGAAACCTCCCGGTCAATGAGGTGCTCGTGTTTGGTCTGATATTGATTCACAAAATCATTTCCCAGTAGTGTTCTTTTATCTTCTCTTTAGAGGGGAACTGAGTGCTCTTTGGGTTTCTCACAATTTCTGCATTCCCATGTTGGAAAAAACACCTTTGATGCCAAGAAGCCAGTTGATCTATCTATCTATCTATCTATCTATCTATCTATCTATCTATTTATCTATCTATCTATCTATCTATCTATCTATCTATCTATCTATCTATCTATCTATCTATGTAAAAACACACAGGTTAAAGTAACATTATAGCTAGGTGAATTTGTCAGTGACAACATTGATGTTTTTAACTAAAAAACACAGAAATTCACAAGTTATAGTTAGGAGAGCTGAATATAACTTGCACCCCTGCCATGCACTGCTTATGACCTCCCATATGACATCCCTCCAGACATGTTCTATGACATCGTTTGTGGCATCACTCATGACATCTCAAATGGATTTTTTTAATCACATTTAACTATAAGGTTACGTTAAGCTTTGACTTTTTCATTGAGTTTGTAGGGTTGGTTAATATAAAGTAACATTTCATTACCATTTGTAGATGCATCTCCCACATCCCCACATACAGCCAACCCCATGCTCTGTACGTCCTTCTGCCATGCGCAGTGGGGGCATTGGCCACAAGGCCTGGCGGCAGCAAGGTCCTGTGCTTAACCCCACGAAAGGCAGCTAATCCCACACTGTACAGGGCCTTTGTCTGTGCACTGTGGGGGGTTTGGCCATTGGGGACCCCATAACCCAGGGTCTTTTCTGTTATTAAAGGGGAGGGGAAGAATAATCGGTTCCATGCAGCCCCCCCCTCCCCGAGCCTCTTTAGGGCCTGAGGATCCTATCCCGTAGGGCTGTACATACATAGTAAAAGGGGAGGCATTCCCCATGACATTTGTTTGTTAATTAAAGGGGATGGGGGCTGCACAGTCCCTGTCCCCAGACATAGGTAGGCCCTGGGAACCCTATCCCCCAGGGCCATTTCTAAAAACAAAGGGGAAAGGAGCCCTGCAGACCCTTTTGCAGATCCTTTATCGGTCCAAGGGACTCCATCCCCCAGGCCAATTATTTAAATATAGAGGAGGGAGACAGCACAGCACATCCCCAGCACATCCCCATCACTGACCCTCTTTAGGCCCTGGGAACCCCTTCCCACAGAGCCACAGAGCCTTGTAGTTTTTTTAAGGGGAAGGGCCACTTATTTAAATAAAGCAGAGGGGGCCTATGTGGCCCCCCTCCCTGGGCCTTGCTAGGTCTTGGGGACCCCATATCCTAGGGTCACTCTTTTAAATAAAGGGGAAGGGGTTGATTCCCCATGGATTGGCTTCATTTTCTGGGGGACGGCAAAATGTGGCCCTTTCCCCACGGTCCTCACTGTTGAAAGTCGATACCCTGGTGACCACCCAGGACACCCACCATACTTTCATAGGGTGCTGTAGGGGAAGCCCTGCAGCCCCAGCTTCTCCCCGCATACAGCAGTAGCCCGCATTGCTCCCACCGGTAGGGAGCAGCTCCTAATGCTGCTCCGTGCTGGCGGGAGCAATATTTTGATCTGTTTTCATGTCCGCTTTAATGCAGGCAGGGAAACAGATCAGAAGTCAACTCACAGTGGACGGGAAAATGTTTAAAACTCCTGCCCGCTTACTGTTTGCTGTTGCTGTGCTGGAGATTCAAAAATGCTCCCACCAAGCGAGAGCAAACACAAGTGTCCTTGTCTCCGAGGGCAGGGAAAACGCTATGTCCTGGGGGTGGACTGGCAAACCAGTCCCAGGGAATAGGGTCACTGGGCCAATAATGGCTTAGGGAATGGGAACACATAGCCCAGGTAGGATCCCTGGGGCCTTTTGATGTAAGGTGACCTCAAGGTGGGAGACTGTGTGCCCCCTCCCCAATTTGTACAGTTTCAGGCCTGGGAGTGTGCTCCCCAGGGCCTTTAGGCACTCAGGGTTCTCCCATCTCATATAAACCATATTTGGTCCTGGGGGTGCATAAGGTCATTAAATGCAGCCCAGCTGCCTTTTTTTTCCAATCATGTGAGAGTTTTGTGGGATTGCAGCATTTTATTTTCTATTTGGCCCCATGGGGGACCTCTGGGTTCCCCCATTGGGCTTAGGTGGTCAGGGTATCAATCCTCTGCCCCTTGTATTATTATTTTTTTGTCTTCAGGAGAGAGGACTAATCCCCTGAGTCCTGTAATGTTCCATGGCAGCCAATCATAGCGATCGCTCCCACGGGAGTCTGACTCCCACAAGAGCGAGATGGCCCAAGGTAAATTAAGCTCCCTGGCACAATCAGAACACTGGCGCTCTCACAAGAATCTCTCTCGCCTCTCACGGACCCAACTGTCCAGATATACAATTATTTTTCTCCCTAAATTTCTCAAAAACTATTGAATGGATTTACACCATATCACAAAAAGCAGAATCTGCAGACTAAGATCTCGCTCCCTGACAAATTTGGTGTATTTCATTTCAGTCTATGGAAAATACATGCCCCCATCCCCCGCTTGATGGATCACCCCAAAACATTTCAGGAAGGAGCTTAGATGGAATGTACTTTTTTTGCAAAAGTTTTGTGAAGACTCATCTAACAGGGCCAAAGTTATTAGAAAACCAAAAAACACTCTTTCTATGGAAAAGCAGACCTAACTATAACTACCTAGAGGCGACCACCACAAGATAATATATATATAATTATATATATTGATCCATTTATGTATACATTTATATATATATATATATATATATATCCAGCTCAAAGGTTGCCCCTCGTTTCAAGAAGCTCTTGCACCACAGTGTTCGCTTACAGCATTTAATTGATGCAGGTAAAATCCAAATGTTGTCTATTGTCAGCCGCTTCGATGTGCCTTACGCGTTTCGAAATGTTATTCTTCTTCAGAGGCATGGCGGACGTTGTGTGCAAAGCGGTGTCATTTTTGTGCAGTGTGGTTATCAATTGGTTGTATCGATGTTGCTGCATATTGTATTACTGCTTTTTCTTTTCAATTCCTGCACCTTGTGGTTTAGATGTTTGATTCCTATTATGAAAAATGTCTATGGCATCTCTGGGAGTTATCGGATTGAATGTCGATCTGGATTTAAACGGTGTTTGTACTTGGCTAGGTATGAAATGCCCTTGTCTCTGTTGCTACCTCTTGGTTCTCTTGATTTGTAACCTGCATGTTTGATGTTCCACTTTCTTTGGCTAGTTCCTGTGGATCTCGTAATATAGGTAAATCAGATATCATTAGGTTGAGAAGAGGCGATTGCAAGGTTGATGTATCGTTTTCCTGTGTTGTTTCTGATGTTTTGTTCTGCAGCACATGGAATTTTTTTAGTTTTACATTTCGTACGCTCTTCACGTGTGGTCGCATAATTAAATGTGCTTTCGGGGGCATTATGATAATCCCAAAGACAGTAATTGCTCCTCCACTTTATCAAGATCTGTTTTGGCAAGGTTTATGGTCGTTGATCCTGTCGTCCCCTAATTCCTTTTCCATCTGAGGTTTTTTTGTTGGAGTTGGCTGCGCTGTCAGTGCACTTTTCTCCATTCTCTGACCTTCCTGGATCTACTTATGTTTTGTTAGTTTATGTTCTTGGGTGCAGTGTTTGCCTGCGCTCCTGTTCTAAAAAATAGAGGGGCATATTATCAATGAACGGCTTTAAAATTATCGCCACTTTAGCGGCAGGAAACTGCCACTAAAGCAGCGATTATGGGTTTGATAATATGCCCTTGAGAATTCCAATAGAAGCCCATGTTCTGGTGTTAACATGGGATTCTATTGGAATTCTCTACGGCATATTATCAAGCCCATTATCGCTGTTTTAGCTGCAGTTTCCTGCTGCTAAAACGGCGATAATTTTAATGCCGTTCCTTGATAATATGCCCCCCAGTTCCTCTACTAGCGTTATTTTGGACAGAATTGTCATTGCCCTTGCATGATGTGATTCCTGCTCCTCTTCAGTCTCCTACGCAGAACTAAGTTCGGAATTGGACGTGTTTATTTTCTTTCCCTGCTGCTTGGATTACCCGATGTTGTGGCCTTTTTACCTCCAAATTTGGAAACCTTCAATGTGTCATACTTTCAGGCGAATGTAAATATCCTCCCACATTCATAATCCAATTTTCTCTATGAAACTTGAATGATTTTCCTTCTGTAATTTTCTCCTCTTCCTTGCATAATCTTCTCATCATTTCTTCTCTCAACTTGTCAACCTCTGGGTTCTGTTCTAATTGACTTAGCTCTTTATTAATTTCTCCAATCCGTTCTTGTAATTTTATCCTGTCTTTCTCTGCATACTTAACTAGTATTATGACTAACTTCCTTGAGGACTCCAGATTGGTCTCCGCCCACTCTCTCATCATGCTAAGATTCTGCAAGTATCGCCTGTAAGTTCAGCCTCCCCGCGTACAGCAAGGCACACCTCTCTGTACCCAGACTGGGAGCTCTGCCTCATCTTGTCTCATTGTCTGCACTGCTCGCGTCCTCCGACCCGGGTCCTCCGGGTTCAAGATAGGTCAGGTTTGGTTCGCGATTTCCTCTGCTGGGGGGCTTTCATTCCGGCTGATCCTCCCGGATTGCTTTTGTAGGTCTGATTTCCATACCGTGGCTCCTTTTCCTTCCATTCCAGCCCTGAAGCGAGAGGGGGTCCATGTTGAGTCAGGGGAAGCCTCCTGGCTCGTAATATTTTGCGTTTCTCCAATCTTCTCCTGCAGTTTACCCCCGCAAAGACAGGGGCACTGACACCATTTCTGTGCAAATAACGTATTTATTGTTTTCGTTAGCAGCTATCGGCCATAACACGTTTCAGCCCCTGAGGGCCTTGATCACATGATGCACCCACAGCTGTGCTACCAATTTTTATGCTGTTTTTCTTAAAGTGACCAGTGCAAATACAAACAGTCATAGACATGAACGACAGACTCTATTTTCGTTACGCTCCGCACATCATGCAGTTTTGGAGATTTCAATGAATAAAATAAAAACCTTACAATCTCTCTTCACAATTAATCATATCGTGAGTTATAAACATCCATGCATAAATACATAAAATCAGATAAAATCATTGTTGTAAAGTTACTCTATTAAACTAATGCATGGTTAAGGGGATCCTGTCTTTGGATTGATTAACCCTTTCAATTTTTCGATAATCCTTGCATTTAAAGGAACATTCTTGATTTTGAGAGTGGCCTTTTGAACACTGTGATTTTAATCTTTGTAAATTATACTGTGCAAAACCGTAAATTGGGTCTGTAAACAATACTCATGTAACTATTCTGACTGCGTAAAAAAGTGCTAAGTGCTTAGTGCATACCTTCTCTATGTGCCTGTGCATAGTCCTACTGTCTAAAATTGTGTTAAAAGGTGACTGATGATAGCTAACAGCTGTGCTTTACTAAAAAAGGGGAGGGAGTTGGCTAGTTACTGAGTTCCTAAATGGTTCTTATGTGTTGGTATGAATACCACTTCTTTAAAAACCATTTTGTGGTACCACTGCTTCTAATTTATCCTGTTCTACATGATGTTTATAAACAGGTGTACAAATCGTGGCAAAAGATCCAAGGACCTTCTGGAATCTCGTTCACACCGGGAAACCAGAAGGCAAGTCCACGATCGACCCAAACATCCCTGAAGAATCTTGGTCTCTACATTTTATTGATCTTTACTCTATCCCCCTTTCATCGAGAAGTGAGGCCCCTCTAAGCCTTCTGGCCCCGGATCCTATGTGGTGCCCACCACCCTTTTCTTTGGCTGAGGTTCAAATGGCTGTACTTAGCCTGCAACCTAATAAAGCTCCGGGGTTGGATAGGATTCCGGGCGACCTCTTTAGAGATGAACCGACAATTTGGGTCCCATACCTTTTATTACTATACAACGCGATTCTGCAGGGGCTACCTTTCCCATGTACTTGGCTGGGGGCGGAGATAATCCCCATTTATAAGAAGGGCTCTCCGCTTGAACCATCAAACTATAGGCCTATCAGCCTAATTGATGTGAGCCAGAAAATCTATGCTAGGCTTCTTTCACAACGCTTACAGGACTCGATCAATGATAATAATATTTTATCCCCGCTACAGGCGGGCTTTAGAGCCAAAACGTCAACAATTGATCAGCTATTCCGGCTCCAGGTTCTTTACTGGAAGCATGTTGTTTTGGATGGGGTAGCCTATATTTAACCTTCATGGACTTGAAGTCCGCATTTGATATGGTGGACCGGAACCAGCTTTGGACCATCTTATTAGCTATGGGGGTTCCACCATACTTATGCTACCAATTCAAACATCTCCACGAAGGCACTTTTGCCAAAGTTCGCTTTGGCAAATATGGTCAATTAACGAGGCCGTTCTCGGTAAAGAAGGGCGTCAGGCAGGGTTGTGTGCTCGCCCCATCCCTCTTCTCCCTTTTTCTCAACGGGCTTATAGAAGACCTCCTCACTATTAAAGATATTGATTCCCCAAAACTGGCTTCCCAAAGATTTCCCGCATTAATGTTTGCGGACGACACCCTGCTGCTTTCTAAATCGCCAATGAGCATGCAGCGGGTGTTGAACCAGTTCACCAACTTTTTTAAGAAAAGAAACATGGTGGTTAACATCGACAAGACCAAGTACATGGTATTTAACGCTAGTACCATCAATTGTCCCCATCCTATGATGGAAGGTAGACCCCTGGAAAGGGTCCCAATTTTTGACTATCTAGGTCTATCGCTGAATGATAAAATGGGGTGGGGTCCACAAATGGCCAAGGCCAATCTAAGACTAACCCAGGCGGAAGGGGGGATTTTAAAAGTCCCAAAAAACTGTGTGAAAAGATAGTAAGTGCCCTGCTTGAAATATTTAAAGTCCAAGCTAGGTCTTCATCCCTTTATGGGGCCGAACTATGGGGGCACCTATCACCATATGAGCTATCCATCACAGAAAACAACTTTATCAGGCAAATCCTGACTTTGCCGAGAAACACCCCGCTAGTGCCGCTCAGGCTGGATTTGAATATCCGCCCGATTGCAGATGCCATCGCCTCATGCCCACTCCTTTATTGGAGGAGGCTGTGGAGTACTCCCGAGTTGGCGAGCTATAAGGAGGAACTAAAGGTGGGGATGGCCTCTCTAGGTGCAGGCAGGATTCCCTTGTTATCCTTTGTAAGGCAGTCCTTTAACTCGATTGGGCACGAGAATCTCTGGTCCAATCCTGAGGCCTCCTGCTGAGCTATCTCTAAGAAAACCCTGTCTCACACCATAAAAGACTTTAATCTAAGGAAAGTATATTCCTCAGTTAAACCTTTAAGTCTAACTGATGCCTTCCTGGATTGTAAGTCATATTATAGCTTTGAACAGGAGATAGATGCCATACAACCTACTTTAGCGAAGAAGTTATATCTTCAATTCAGATATGGATCCCCCTGCCTTTATAATCAATGACTGACAGGTGGACGGGGGGTCCTGCATGCCCATGCCCAGGCTGTCGAATAGAGGATGAAACTCTTCTTCATGTTACCCTCTTCTGTCCGGCCTATGGCAACATTTGGACAAAGTGGATAATCCAGTTGTGCAACAACTTGGGAATTAAGAACTACCTTGTGTTCTTTAGAATCTTAAAATCTGACACCAACACATTGATAGTGGCCGCTGTAGCAAAGTTCTTATTCTCAACGTGGCTAACTAGAAGGAATTTGCTCAGTTAAAATTGGTATATATATTTTACCTAGTTTCAGCGTAGAGACGTCGGGAGTGAAGGAGTACATCAAGGGATATTTTATCATCTTTAAGTATTTGTAGTCTAAATTAAATTTTTACAGTTTTTAATATTTCATCTCCTCCCACTTTGATGAATTTAAGTCGATCTTTTTCATATATCAATTGATTTTAAAATATCTGTGATATGTTTGAAAACTGTACATTGTATTTGTATGTGCTTTTATGGTTAAAACTAACCGCAATAAAGTTTTTGAACTGAACTGAACAGGTGTACAAATCTTCCATGGCGTTTAGACCTTCTGGGTGTTTGGAATCCAGGTCAAGGATGTACCGTATTTCCAGTTTGCGTAACATCCTTTCCCTGTTACCCCTCTCTTGATGGGTGGTATGGAGTCAATCAAGTAATACTTTAAATCCTTTGGATCTGAATTGTGACGTTCACTGAAGTGGCATGCCACAGGATATGCACTGTCTTTGTATTTGATAGCCCTGATGTGCTGGAGTATCCGTTTGCGGCCCTGAAGTATAGTACTTCCTACATAACGTAGGCTACATGGAAACTCCAGCACATATATGACATGATCTGTTTTGCATGTGAGTGACTTGGTGATCACTTTCTCTTGGTCACCACATGGAGTCCTATATGTTGTTTTGTTTACATCATATTGGCATGCCTTGCATAGCTTGCAACAAAAAAACTTTACGTTGTGCAAGCCAAGATGTCCCAGTTTAAATCTCCAAATTAGTTTGGACCATACTGTCCCTCATGGCATGCACCCTACTGTATGTAACTGATAGGTTCCTGGGTAGTAGGTGGCCTACTGTGGGGTCATTAAGGACAATAGGCCAATTCCTTTTAATAACTTTCTTAATGGCCCTCTCTTGTTTACTGTATTGCAGGATTAATCTAAAATCATTCCCACCTTCACACACACACACACACACACACTGAGGCAACCGTAACTCATTGCCGCGTCACGCAGGGTGTTGCCATCAATTGTGTCCTTTTCAGAGCTTGCACTGATGTTATAAATGATGTCATAGAACATTTTATGAGTGATGTAGTATGTGAGGTAATAAGCAGTGCATGGTGAGGGCACAAGTTAGTGACTTCAGTTAACTATAAATGGAGAATTTCAGTATTTTGTTTGTTTAAAATGTAGCATTTTAACTGACATTTTCACCTAACAATAACATCAGTGAATTTCTCTTTTTTTTCAATCTAAAAAAGGCTATGATAATTAGGGGTGTACTCAATTTTTAATTTCACTTGCAGAATTGGAGTAATTTAGTAATTCCGCGTTACTCATGTAACGCAGAATTACTAATTAATTATGCTGTTCCGCCATTCCGTACATTAAATCAGCACTGTAATGATACTTAAACAGGGCTGAGTGGGATCAGTCCCTCTATTTTTAAAAACTATTGTAGATTAAACTTTATTCTGCAGTGATTATTAAACATAGATGGACTGCTCCTTCTTCAAGCCCCCTTTAAATTTCACTGTAGGGCATATACTCTTCGAGCCCTTACACAGTTATGCAACAAGCTCTCCACTAGCCACACCTCTGAGCCACACTGGATTGACTGCCACTGGGCCCACTTCTCCTTCAACAAATCCACCATTCCCCACCACACCTACTGCGATCCTCGCAGATGTTGTAACAAGATTACAGAAGACCAGCTCACTACCTGCCTCAGCAAAACCCCACAACAGACATCCACAGACCCCAAAACCTCAGCGTGCAACCTCCACTGCTGGATCTGTGACTGCACCAACACACTGCCCCCTAACAAGAAACCCTCAGGCAAGCAGATCTCCAAGAACGCCAGCTGGTTCTCATCCACCCTCCAAGAGTCCAGGCACAGCTGCAGATGGCTCGCGAAAAGTTGGAAGGCATCTGTGTCAAAGCCTTCCTCACCGGCCAAATGCAAAGAGTCAGCCTTCCCCTGTTCAAATCAGAACAAACAGACATCAGCTGCAGACTGACTCAGGGATACTCCCTTAGCTCCACCCTCTTCAACATCTACATGGCCACTCTTGCAGCCATCGTCAGAAGCCACAGACTCAACATTGTGTCCTATGCCGATGACACCCAGCTGATTCTCCCCCTCACTAACAAACCCAGAGCAGCCAAGAGCTCTGCTTCACGTACACACCGCATTTTTAGCTTTGTTTTAATGAACTGCACTGATTATCTTATGGACTGAATTGTATATGAATTTGGACTTGTTTAAACGAAAAATTGGTAGATGCAATTCAGGAATTAAGGAACACCCCTAACGTGTCTTAGCTGGAATGAGACGTAGGGATCATAGAGAGCTACTCTGGCCACTCAGACCATAGAGTTATAGAAGAGCAGGGAGGTTGGCGGTCTAGTTGCCGACTCCACCTCTCCTTAAATGACCAATGCAGGCCAGGTGCGCATTGGACACGCTGACCAGGCGCGCTGCTGGCGCACCAAATGCAAGCCCATCTGTGCCCGTCCGCTCCCGAAAGGGCCACGGGGCCATGAATTCTGGTCCGTGCAACCCAGGTGCCCATAGATATTCCAGGAAGCAATTATTATCAATCAGACCTCCCACACACCCTGCTTGTGCCCCACAACCAGGAGCTGACAACACGCCCATTTTTAGAAAAACTTGCCCCGAGTGTGGTTATGAGCCACACACGAACTTGAATAGGCAACCAATTACAAACAACTCTCAAGGGCCCACATGGAATTTGGGACTGATTAACACCAGCTCAATCCCAAGGCACCTCTCAGAAATAATAGCCTTGCTAGAGAAAGACCCACTAGACATATTGTTTGTTACTGAAACCTGGCTCAATGATAGCTCAGGTCCAGACTTCAACCTCGTCTTCCCCTTGAGTTACCATGTACATAGATTAGTTTTGGCAGATTGAATAGGATGTGGTATAGCTATCATCTTAAAAGATTAATTTAGATGCACTAGGACTCAGTTCCTTGTCCCGGAATATGAAAGCTTCCAGTTTCACATCACACTGTCCCCTTCCCGCACCTTCTTAGAGGTACTCATTTATAGGCCCCCAGATACAAGCAGTAGATTTATGGAGGCGCTACCTGACTCCCTAACCAGTCTTGCGATCAAGAAATCTCATATGAAAATTCTGGGTGACTTCACTTTTCATTTTGATGCACCAGACACCCCCATATTAAACTGTTGCAAGATGACCTGGAAGCACTACAATTAATCCAACATGTAACATTACCTACTCATTAGATACACAGTATTGGAATCGATTCCAGTCCCTTGGTCAAACCACCATCTAGTCATATTCGGCCTACCGAAACCTGTGCAGCAGACAAAAGTTAAACCCCAAACTTTCGTAAAAAGAAGTTGGGATAAATTGTTCCCAGAAATCTGACAGACGGTCCTGAGGGACAACACTCCCATTTTTGCAGGTAAATTAGAGGAGAAACATCAGCAATGGGAGAACTGGATCACCAAGTCGGCTAACATGTGTGCTCCTAAGAAAATTATCATCAGTAAATCACGTCCTAGAATAGCTTCATGGTACAATGACCAGCTTTCTGAACTGAAAAAACAATGTAAGAAATTCGAGAGACTCTGGAGAAAGAAGTATGATCTGCCCTTAAAACTAAAGACAAATTGTTAATCAGGAACTATCATAATGAAATGAAGAGTGTCCAAGCTAAATACTATGAGAACAAAATCTTCCAGTCAGCTAACTCCTCTAAAGAATTATTTAGAGTGGTCAAAACTTTGACCAGCCCCCATGAAAGCACCAATACCCCCACTACATCGGTAGAGAGATGTAACAACATAGCATCATTTTCTCATACAAAAGTAACAGAAATATACGATCAATTCCCAAAGAATAGGGAATTTGACTCAGATAAAGGAATTGAGGTGAGAGGACCAATACCCTCTCCAATATTATGTCAATTCCCTGGAATTGAGGAAGAAAATGTCCGTAATTTTATTAAAGCAACCAAATCTGGCTCTCCATCGATCCAGCCCCCCCACATATCCTAGTTAAGGCACTGGAGATTATTCTACCATCTGTAACAAAACTGCTAAATTTGTCATTAGATACAACTATGGTCCCTAAATCTTGGAAGAATGTGGTCATCAGGCTATTACAAAAAAGCCAACCTTGACCCTACTATATTCAACAATTTGCGTCCTATCTCCCTCCTGCCGTTTGTCAGAAAACTCTTGGAGAAGCATGCAAACGATACACTTGCCAATTTTCTACAGACTAATGACATGATTCATCCCACTCAGATGGGCTTCCTAGCCTCCCTTAGTACAGAATCAGCATTACTGGCGTTCACAGAGGAGCTAAAGGCGATACTAGATGAGGGTGGATCAGCCCCTATCCTCCTACTGGATCTCAGCACAGCATTTGACACCATAGATCACACTATCTTAAAAGAAAGACTAAGGGAAATAGGAATTCAAGACAAAGCAATGGACTGGCTTGCCTCTTTCTTGGAGAATAGATTCTTCTAAGTGATGGAAAGGGACTGTTTCTCAGATCGCCTCCCAATCACATCTGGAGTCCCACAGGGCTCATACCTTAGCCCTACTTTATTAAATATATACATGTACAACAGCTTGACAAAATAGTACAGGAATTTAGCGTCTCAGTGGTGTCATATGCCGATGACACCCAGCTGGTAGTGTCTCTGACAAATTACTCAAACCCAAGTAACCATCAGCTGAGCTACTGTCTTGAAAGGGTGGTGAAATGGATGTCAAATAGTTGTTTGAAGCTAAATGATGGAAAAACTGAGCTTACGATATTGGGAAATCTTACCTTTCATGCACCCCTGACACAATGGCCCCACTGTATGGGTGATCTACCTATCCCCAAACCATCTATTAAAAACCTGGTAATCTGGTTGGAGGATACACTCACAATGGACTGCCAATGTAGGAAATTATCAGGAATCTGCTTCTCAATTCTCAAAATGTTAAGAAAGATTATTGAAGTGATCCCTGTGCACTTGAAAAGAACAGTCATTCAGTCCCTCATAATTTCACGTTTGGACTACAGCAACCCGCTTTATGTGGGCTCACCTAAATATGTAACAAAGAGACTCCAGGTGGTGCAGAATGCATCAGCCAGACTTGTATTCAAATTTCCCAACTATGTATCTATTAAAGAACCACTAAAACAGCTTCACTGGTTGCCCATTGAAGTCAGAATCAAGTTTAAATCCCTCTGTATGGCATATAGGGTCATTAACAAAAAAGGTCCATTAAAACTCAGACAATTGATATCAAGGTACACCCCGACCAGACTTTTTAAGATCTTCCCAGCAACAGCTCCTCAAGACAACCAGAGTCAAAAGGGCTAGATGGGGAGGCAGATCATTTGCCCATATGGTACCTAAGATGTGGAATGCCCTTCCATTTGAAATCAGAGCACTACCAAATGAAAGCTCATTCAGGAAAAACTTAAAAACTTGGTTGTTTCCCCATAAAGTACCAGCAGGACCATAGCTTTATAAACAGAACTCCCCAGCTCTGGGAAGCCTTCGGGCAGCAATGTGCTCTACAAATCCTAAACATAAACAAACATAAACATAAGAACAACTTCCATGACAGGATGAAGGCAATCACCACCTGGATGAAGGACAGCTGTCTCAAGTTTAACTCAGACAAGGCCAAAGTCCTCATTTTGTGCTCCCCCCCCCCTTCACCTGGGATGACTCTTGGTGACCCACAGCACTCTGAATCCCCCTCTCACCCATGAATCAAGCACAAAACTCAGCATCAACCTGGACTCCTCACTCTCAATGAACCGCCAAATCAATGCCGTCTCATCCACCTGCTTCCACATGCTCCGCCTCCTTTGTAGGATCTTCAAGTGGATCCCCACCAAGTCCAGGAAAACACTCATCATCAGCAAACTAGACTACAGCAACACACCCTATACCGGCACCACCCAGAAACTCCCCCCAAAAAATGCAAACCATCTAGAACGCCTCCACCAGATTCATCCTGAACATCCCACGCTGCAGCGTCTTCACCAGCCAACTGAGAGACCTTCACTGGCTACCTGTCAACAAGAGAATCACCTTCATGCTTCTCACTCATGACAACAAAGCTCTCCACAATGCTGCACCTACATATCTCAACCACCACCTCTCCTTTTACACTCCCACCAGACATCTCTGCTCCACCCAAGTGGCCCTGGCCACGTCCCCATAGATCTGCAAGAACACGGCAGTTGGAAGATCCTTCTGTCTTGCTGCAAAGACCTGGAACTCCCTGCCTCTGCACCTCAGGCAATCACTATTGCTGCCGCAATTCAGGAAGGACCGCAAGACTTGTCTCATCGACTGAACTGTAGACCCAGACCCTCCCCCCGTGCCTGAGATCCTCATCGCTGAGAAGTTGTGCTTTACAAGAATCGATTGATTGATTGCTTGATTGATTGCCATAAATAAAGGGCACAAAGGGGTATGCAATGGAGTAGATCTTCCTGGGTGCCCTTACATACTTATGTACTGGAGTGTGTTGCATACCCCTCGGTACTTATGTAAGGACACTGAGGGGTATATACTGCACCTTGCAGTGCCCACTCTGCCCCTTGGTGGAATTCCATGGAATCCATTAAAATCTTTATGTAATTCCACGGAATTCTGCTGAAAGAAACACCGCTAATTCACCCCACCCCTAATTATACCCATACCTATAAATAATGTCACTCAAACCTTTGTTTTTTTCAATGAATTTCTAGGGCTTTTTTGACATGAAATAATATTTTATTAACATACCTAACTTGCCAGGCCACCCCCCACCTTCAGCCATGTTCAGCATGGGTTAGGCCACAGCTAGATATAATACAGTCTCCGTCTACGTCAACAGAGAAACGGCACTCCATGTAGTGCTGGATGTATACGTCTATTCAAATCCTTTTGCAAACATAACAGCGTCAACGTGTTTCGACTCTCGCAGAGCATTTCTCACGATGCCTACGTATTACATCAGCCTGTATTTAACATGTATATGGCATAGAAAGCGGAATTGCATTTTCCTTCAATTGAAAGATAAATACAGCGGTCATTTTGTAATAGGCAAAGTCCTGCCATAAAATGTAAATAAAAAAATGTAAATTGATACTTGTATAGCGCACTACTCACCCGCAAGGGTCTCAAGGCACTTGTACAAATACCGCTGTGGAACCCATCCTGGCTTTCCCTGTGAGGTGTCCACTCCTGGGCACCCCCAAGGTGGAGGCCAGGCATCCTTAGCGTTGTGGGGGCCGTTGTGGAGATTAAGCAAGCTATTGCCCAGAGTTGCAGAGTGGGACTCCATGATTGGAATAGGCACCGAGGCGAGAATGATCAGGTCTATGGAATTTTTGAGCTCAAGACCCGCCGAGGCGGGGAATTGAACCCTGGTCCCGGGCTAGACCTCTGCATCCGGGTCTGCCACACATGTATCTAAAAATTGGTGGGTGGTGTATTAAATCATAATAAAACATTTATATTGATTACCAGTTCATCAAATTCAATCAAACAAAGAATGGTCTTTCAAAAGACCACAATTGATCATTGATATTTGAACAATAAAGCCCTACTGGGCATATAATAATGAAAATACATCAAATGAATATACATATGAATTTCCCCTTCCACATTGCACCGTGCAGCCTTGATTTAATTATTTCACATTAATTGGTAGTACTCAAAAGCCTTGTGGTTCACCACTTGTATATATAGCTCCATTGGGCCAATGTATACCAATCATACCCCATTGGGTGAATCATATATAAGAAAAGTCTTATCAAACTTCTATATAATCTTAATAGAACATTGATATCTTAGCTCTTCTGCATTCAACACAGGTATCTTCTGTGTATAATCTGAAAATAAACAAGATAAAAAGGTTGTTACTATCATAATATATATAATAGAAGGCTGATAATACATGTTAAATAAAAACAGTAAAACATTTTTATTTTATTTCAAATGATGCAAGGTCTAAAATTATCTCTTCATAGAAAAGTGAATATTTCTTCATCTATGTTCAATCCCATAGGTGTCTTTGTCCATAATCTCACAATGTATCTCCATTCGAGTTGTATCAATACTTTTTCTCTGTTACCTGCCCGGATAGACTTTTCCACTCGATCTATTAGGCTATAGGTAAGAAAATCTGGGTTGCTATTGTGATGTTCCTTGAAATGTCTCACCACCGAGTAGGTCACATCAATATTCTTCACTGCTAGAATGTGTTGCAAAATTCACTTATGGACTTGTAATATTGTGCTGCCTATATATCTTTTCGAGCAGGGAAATTCTAGTATATACACTACATGATCTGATTTACAATTTAATGATTTTCAGATCTGTGTTCGTTCTCTGATTTCCGTAATGTTCTTACCATGTTGGCAGGCTTTATATTTTTTGCATTTTTTTAAAAACCATTACTTGGTTTCAACCAGTTGCTTATGGTTTTTACTTCTGTTTTGACTAAAGTATCTTTCATGGACTGTGACTTTTTATAAGTGATCAAGGATTTTAGATTGATATCTAATCCTGTTACAGAATCTTGTTTAATAAGATACCATTGTTTCTGCATGACTTTTTTCAATTCTTTATGGTATTGGTTAAAGGTAGTAGTAAATCTATTCTCCGTATCTGATGGCAATTTCTTATCTTGCTTTTTGAAAAGTAAATCTACACTATTGACAGTGAATACCTTTTTCTTTGCTTCCCTATAGAACTTTTTGTGCATCCTCTCTCTTTTAATCGTGTGACCATTTCTGTTTCTGTTGCCTCATACAGTAGTGAGGAGCTGCAGAGTCTCTTAGCTCGTAGCAGTTCACCATAAGGTGTGCTATTCTTTCAAGAAGTTGGATGTGAGCTAGTAGTATGTAATGTAATATTGCCCGCAGTATCCTTACGGTACAGCATGGATGTCAATTGTGGATCAACTACCTCAAGTTTAACATCAAGAAATTCAATAATGGCATCACTGATACGACTTGTGAAAGACTAATATAAATCATTATCATTGATTTCGACAACAAACCTATCTACAGATTCTTGATCTCCTTTCCTTAATACAAACAAGTCATCAATATATCTTAGCCGTATAATGATGTGTGAGGACCATTCTTCCAATTCTGTGCTATGTAGCACCTGCTCCTCCCACCAGCCCATATGCAGATTCGCCTAACTGGGGGCAAAGTGGGTGCTCATAGCAGTCCCTTGCAATTGTTTGTACAAAAGTGGCTAATAGTTGACTGGTAAATTTGAGTCTTGTAGTAAACAGTCTTTCAAATTGGTTGGATGGGCCCTTATGAATTTAAGAGGAGTATACCATACTGATGTGATTTGATGTTTAATTTCTATGAAGTCTTCCATTCAGGTGTCAATCCACTCTTTTTGTTTAGGTTTATTCAAAACTCCTTCAATAATCTCTTTATGTACCAATTGTGCTTAGGTTTGTTCATAATGTGCATGGTTCATTATAACTAAGGCCTCATCCTCGGTGCTCAATTCAAGGTTTTTTTCAATGTAGTAATTTCATAATCCATGCTTCAGATAAAATATTTCTGAAATGTTTAGAAACATGTTGTGTTTTCCATAAATACCTTAAAAAAACTATGTTTCCTCAAATCCAAATGGTTATTCCGAACTTGACTGAAAAATAAATTGAAATTCATTTGGAAGTGGATACATTGGATTCAATAGACCACTTCACCTCTTTAAGCACCAGAAGAGATGTATTATATCTAAAATTCCAGTTTTTATTTAACATGGCTCTACTCATATTCATTGCACACAAAAAGCCATGCCAATAGACTACAATATTTTATACATTTCTTCTGTTGTAGTTCTTTTTTAGTATTAACATTAGCAACTGCATTGTATAGATTACATTGATTACATTAACAAGTTTAAAACAAGTGAAAAAAAGAGAAAAATCATCTCATAAACCAGATCGAAAAGTTTTAAAATTTACTAATAAAAAACATGTGATTCTGCAGTAAAACAATAGTCAATTGCCTCCTTAATAGTTCTATTATACCTCTCTTTTAAAAGATGTCTGTAAATATGATTTCCTTTTCCTTTTGCACTGGGGCAAATGATATGACCTACTTTCTTATTCATAACCCTATTAGAGACATTCAGTCTTGCCTTTGAAGCTTGTATTTCATTCACCCTCAAACTCAAAAAGGGATGGGTAAAATATTTAGAATCTCAGATATTTTCTCTTTATTGAGCCTTGTAAGTTAGCTCCTCTATATTCTTGTTTTGGTAAGGAGTAGGATTTATAGACCAGTTCCATGTGTTTATATTTAAAAAAAAAGATTGGAGATCGTTCTCTCGATTAGGACTGGGTGGAGGTCGTAGATTTTCACTATTAGGACAGCGGATTTACTGAAAAACTCAGTGAGATTCAGCGGAGTTCCGCAAGCGGGTGGAGCACAGATTTAGACAGATGCAAACGGGAGGCTGCTCAAAATGGATCAATGTGCTAATTCTCTCCCGAACCTCTTCCAAAAATCATGACCTGGTTGTATTTGTGTCAGCAAAAAGTTTCAGGACATCTGGTCTCCGTATCTAGCGTGCACTCACTGACACTTGACTTGGCTCACTCCTGCTCTTGGACACTCTGCCATTTCCAGTGCACTTACTCTTCATGAGAGCCCACTAGCCCTCTGCTAATTTTTCCAGTAGGCACTTGCTTGTGGGGTGGATGCTCCCTCTATTGCACGCAGCAAAAACTCAAGACTAGGAGGTAGCCGCACACCCCCTCACTACTTGTTCCCTGTCTCACTTCAGTGCACTGCCTTTTAATCCAAACATATCCTGTGTCCATTGCGAGCTGGCGGCTTGAGCTGTGGGACTTTGCACGCCAGAAGTTATCATAGCGCTTACACGATAAGCGGTGTAGTAATAGTTGCTTCTACAATGAGGATTGATACTCCTTTTATTGACCCATATATATATTTGTTATTTAGTTTGGAATAGACCGTGCATCCTGAAAGTTGCACACAAATTTCTGCTGCAAGCGTGTGAACCAATGAAGCACTGAACGGTCCATAGCATTTCTAGGAGTCATGATGGCTGTCTGCCACACTGCACAATGGGTTCAGGCGCCTGTAGCAGGAATATGTGTGCAACGATCAATGTAGTCTACCAGCACATGAGTCATAATGAAGGGCGCTTGATGAAGAATTTACTCACCAGCACAGATTCTATTTGTACGCTGGACAATACCCTGGTCCCCGGCTCCCTCGTATAAGGATCACGAGGCCCAAAGTTTGTGCAACTTGGGAGAAACTCAGTAAGCATCTCAGCACTTGGAGTTCATAACCCACCCACTGGTGAAAGACGGAGGCATGTAGCAGCTAGATAGTATACTATGCCGGGGCAGATACTTTACAATCTCGCAACCAATGAATGTCGGACTCATGTTCACTCAACTAATCCTAGGTCAAGTTCTGCCTCCGAGACCTGACAGCGAATTAAGCCATGCTCCCCATGCCACTGGAGTCAAGCTAGCCTGTCTCATGAGGGGTGAAACCACAAAACCTATCCCAGGATGAATGTTTGTCATTGTTCACCAATCTGTACATCATTTTTTCTTTTTGCTTTTGTCACCCCAAGTGGGATGGGTATGCCCAGGTTTGGGTCCCAAGCTCTCCATGCCACTGGAGTCAAGTTAGCTCAGCTGATGAGGGGGGAAATCCCGAAAACCGTCCCAGGATGCTTGTTTCTAGCCCAGGGAGGACCTGCCCTGGCAGTTCAGACTAGACTGTTCCCATGGCGAGAAGGGTCAAGGCTGATTTGCATATGGCTGGGTTTAGACTGGAATGGCATGGGGAGCAAAATAACGATGGAGTTGGGCCCGGATCTCTTTACTGGGATGAATGCTTGACATTGTTCAACATTCTGTCCATCAATAGTTCTTTTTTCATTGGTCACCCTGAGTGGGACGGGTATGGATGGGTATGCCAGACGTGGGTCCCGTGCTCTCCATGCCAATCTAGTCAAGCTAGCCTGGATGATGAATGGTGAAACCCCAAAACTGGTCCCAGGATGCTTGTTTCCTGTCTAGGAAGGACCTGGCCTAGCAGTTCGGGCTGGACTGTTCCCAAGAAGAGCAGGGTCAAGACTTATTCGGAAATGGCTGGGTTTAAACTGGAATGGCATGGGGAGCAAAATAACTATGGATTTAGGCCCAGATCTCTGTACTGGGGTGAATGCTTGACATTGTTCAATATTCAGTCTATCAATAATCTTTTTGCATTTATCACCCCCGAGTGGGACGGGTATGCCCAGACTTGGGTCCCGTGCTCTCCATTCCACTGGAGTCAAGCTAACCTGGCTGATGAGGGGGGAAACCCCGAAACCGGTCCTAGTATGCTTGTTTCCGATACAGGGAAGACCTGACCTGGCAGTTCGGTGTGGACTGTTCCCATAAGGAGCAAGGTCAAGACTGATATGCATATGGCTGAGTTTAAACTGGAATGGCATGGGGAGCAAAAACACGATGGCTTTGGGCCCAGATCTCTGCACAGGGATCTCTGTCCATTAATTGTTCTTTTTGCATTAGCCAATCAAACATGGCAAGAGCTCCCAAAGCTACTCTTAGGAGTGAGCGTTCCAGTAAAATCTGCTCTGTTGGCGGTAGGAGGAGGTTTTGCGAACTTCGTGCTCCAAGCAGAATGCATAGTTGCAAGACTCTGCAAACTCCACAGACAGCTCACTGCCATGAAAAGGGCGGTGAAAATGAAAGTTGAAATACGCTTGGTGGTCCCACACAGGCTCCGCTAGCATATTTCTTTCCCTTTTACGCTGTGCGACCACCGTGGGATCCTGGATCTCGGTGAAGGGAGCAGTTCTGTAGTGGTCCAACCGCCACATTCATAATACTGTGGGCGGACCTGCAGTGGTGGCAGTGGTCAGACCCTCACTGCGAGTATGCGGTCCTGATGACCACCGTACTCGTAATAAGGCCCATCATGTTTTACATCAAACATTTTATTTAACACCACAATCAGATGAAGACAGGAAGACTTTCGAGGGCTAGGTCTAATTATTCTGTACTCCACTGCCGAATAGTCAATTGGCTTTGGATGTTTCTAGGCCAGGTTTGAGTTGTTGTGCAAAGAAATTCATATAATAATGTAATTGGGACTGGGCGCTCTACATGACCAGCAGGGCAGGACTGAAAGCCAAAAAGAGCCACGGCACATTTAGTTAAACTGCTCCCATAATGCAAACAACAAACACAGGTAAAGATTGGTTTACGGGTGTTCTTCCATAAGATTATTTTGAAATAATGGACCAAAATGATGCATTTACAGCATTTTTTAATAATATTTATACTGGCTTTTCGTCGAGCGCATTGTCCTTTCATTTCTTTATTCTGCTTTCCTATCTTTTTTCTCAATTACTCCTTCTTTTACCCTCATTCTGACTTTGATCTTCTTTCTTTTCCTCTACTTCTCTCCACACCACCTTTTTCTTGCTCTACTCTTTTTTCCCTCTTTTCAAAGCTTGTGAAATCCTCTCTCCATCTTAGGTTTTAGACAGCTACCATATGTATGAAGCTCAGACCACTAATGAGTCGGTTCTCTACTGAAGGTCTGACTACAGAAAGCAGCTAGAAGAAGGCCAAGTTGCCCTAATCACTGAAAACATGCTGAATCTTCTTTCAAAGCTTCATTCCCACGCAGACGGTTTCTCAAAAATCCCAATTGCTGTATATAAATTGAAATAAATACTTTGCTGAAACTCAAACGTTCAATTAAAATGAACAGCAATATGTTCTGCAGAGACAAGTAATAATACACAATTATTGCCATAGCGAAGCTGTAAACACATAGGCCTGCAGGCCTCTCCCACTTCACAAAGGGATGACAGTTTTTTTCTCAGGGTTTGGAGCTGAATCAGACAGGAAAGAGTAAGAGTGAAAATTAGTGGTTGGATTTAACTTTTATGGTAATTCTGCTGAGAAGAAGTAAGATAAAAAATAAGTAAACCGAGATATCCTTTACACTCTCTTCATACACAGAGGTACTTGCAAATGTATTAACTCCCTAAACTGCACACTCACACAAACATATATCTTCAGGACATTTTTTGTAAGTTAAAAAAAGAAATTGGACTACAACTGTGACCCTTTCCACGCAGGTTTGTGCCACCATTGTCACCATATTTCAATGAAGAGCCTTCCATGCAGTTTTACTTTTACAGCTCATAAGTACTTTTAAAGTTTTAAAAAATAACTTTTTTTAAATTACTTTTAAAAAAGAAAGAAGTGAAAGAAAATTAAATCACTTTTTTCTCTTCTAACTTCTATTTCTGTACTTTATCTCATTCTAATTTGTTCACTCTATCCTTTGGATTTGTCTTTCCTTATGCTTGATTGTATTTAACTTCATACACATACCCAGGGCCCAACTGCCCTTACA
The DNA here is from genome assembly GCF_964261635.1 of Lissotriton helveticus. NCBI lineage: Eukaryota > Metazoa > Chordata > Amphibia > Caudata > Salamandridae > Lissotriton > Lissotriton helveticus. Next base: position 104,465,494 of record NC_136070.1, on the reverse strand, counting down.
TAGAATACCCTCTGCAAATGGCCTTTGACCTTATACACCATAGGTTTGATGCAGGATCTGACTTTTATACAGGCCCCACGCTTAATAGCCTATTCATCTTAACAGGTGATCACAGGACCTTGCCCAAGGCCAGGCACTGGGCCCATTCACTGATGTATCCAACTTCAATGGTATCAGGATGACCCTGACTGGTATTTATCCAAGCTCCTGTAAAAATAGAGGTTGGGCATAACATTTGGTACATTGGCCGTAGTAAAAGCAGATTTTTTCAAAAAAAGTCAATTAACTAGAAGGTTAGCCAAGAGAATACAGACGTAAAAACAGTGTATAAACTAATAATGGTATGTGGAAGAAAACTTTGACCCATTTTTTGGACTACACAATACATGGCCATTTTGATCAGCATATTAGTTTATCATAAAAATATGTGATCATAGAAATCAGATTTATAGCGATGACTCCTTTTAGTGATGTTTGAGAAGAAGTGACTTTATAAAATAAGTAGACAGCGCTGTGGTTTACCATGTGATGCAAATGATGAAGTCAATAATTGATAAATAGGTTGAATCAGAGGACATAAGAGGTGCCAGTGTTGTCAGCCTCAAATGCGCCTTTACTGAACCTACTTGAAAAATTACAAGTGGTGTAGCACAACTGAAGGTAAGCGAGTGGCAGCAAAGATTCGTGCTACAGCACAATCCTGCAAAGTACCACGTGCAGCGGGTTACTGTGACAGATTTTTGTGCTGGTGTCCACATCACTGTACTAAAATGCTATTGTCACACATTACTAGCACACTAATAGCTGCTATGGGCTACAAGATGCAGGAACAGAGTGTGCTGTTCAGGAGCCAGAGTGTGAGCCAGGCTCAAGAGAGGTTGGTTGCTTTAGAGATCACTGCGAGGCCCCGCTAAGTTGTTTACTCCAATAACATTTGTTAAAGTGCACACAGAATAAGGTTCTTAACAGTCCTCTATCCAAATGATAACTGCCTTCTACTTGCTCTTCACCAACATTCTATTGTGAGCTTTATCTAAAGACTCCTATGTAGAGTGTGGAGCACAACACTAGACAATGGATGGGGGGGGGAATAAAGCTGCGAAGGCGAGGAAAATACCTTTCAAATTACAACACATTATCCTTTTTAGGAAAAGAAAATATATTTACAAGAGAAGTTCAGTTTTAGAAATGTATAATACGATTTAAGATTTGTAATAAAGTTAACCCATTTCATAATGTGACTGCCAACCTGGAGGACATTAGTTCCTGGCTTCTTTGAGTCTTGTAGTTTCTGTGAAACCCTCACCTTTCCCCCCTCCCCATCTTCCTTAATTACTGGATTGAGAGCTCTGGACAAAAGGGCTGCATTATCCAGAATCCAAGTATGCCCATCCTCCAGCACCACTGAATTACGTTTAACACATTTAATTATTTCAGGTTCGGAGAAGGATGTTAGTTTGGAGTGTGTGGTGTATGGTCTTTTTATTACAACCCATTGTCCTTTTGTCCATTCATGTCTCACCACTTCCCATTTCTTGTTATACCTTGTCTTGTAATCATTTTAGTGTTTTCTTATCTTTTCCTTGCCCACTTCTTTATCTACCCAGGCAGGACATCCACCATAAAGACAACTAGGCATCAGTTTAAAACCTGGATTTCTTCCTTTAAGGGAAACAAAAGGTGATACACCGGGAACAGCATTGGGAGTGGTATGGTATGACCACAACATTTTCCATATGGGTTCCTTAACTTGCTCCCCTGAGATAAGGGCTAATGGTATTGTGTCTTTGATCATCCTATTTATCCTTTCCACTAATCCATTGGACTTAGGGCATTAAAGGGGTGTTTTTACATGGCTGATAGAGAAGGTTTTTTACAAATTGTGTTATTTCTTCGGAAGTGAATTGCACACCAATGTTGGTAATTACAGAACTAGGAATGCCATTTTTAGAGAATATATCAGACAGGAATTCAATCAATGAGGAGGTATTATTTAACTGCTCTAGTAGATACCAAATGAGAAGGGTAATTTGCCATCACAAACATGAATATGTTGGGTACATAGATCAAGACTTTGGTCTTGTCACTAGTAAAGCAAACTAAGCAATCCTTCACCCTTTCTTCAACCACAGAGTCCATGTAGGGAAACCAGTAGTCTCTCCTGATCTTACTCTTGGTCATGCTCCACACTAGATGATCTTCATGGGCTATTTCAATGATGCGTTGCCATATATTTATATGGGGAACAATTTTGTTGGATCTTAAAACTATGGTGCCTTCTATGGATAACTCATCTTTTCCATTCCAATGTAGGTGGAGGTTGTAGGGTAATTTATTACACTTCTTAGGCCACCCTTTTATATATTTTTTTCTTTAACAGCATTTAAGATGGTATCATCTCTTACACATTGTTCCCATTCTTCTTCATCAATGGCTGGTGTCTCCATAGACAATATAGCTTCCTTTGGGGGTTCAACATGCGATTCCTCACATGCTATGAGTCTAGAAAGACGATCAACTACTTGATTTCTGGTACCAGGAATGCAAACAATATTGAAGTTGTAACCTTGTAATCCTAATATCCATTTAGAGATATGGCGAGTTGCTTTCTCAATACATTTAGAAGAAAACATTGGAAAGAGAGGCTTATGGACTGTCCTCAAGATGAATGGTGTGCCACACAAATAAAACTTTAAATGAATTATAGCCCAATAACATGTTGTAGTAGTCTCTTCTTTAGCTCTATGGCCATGTTTCTTGCATGAGCTACTTATGATGTCTTTGTCATAGTGATAGAACTTCACAGTTTGAATTCCAGGGACCTTGGTGTCAGTTCCTGGAAGCTGTGGAGATATACAGCCAATAAAGTGTGTGTTCCTGTACTCTCCTGTGTAGAGTGATTACTTCAAATTGGCGACATGGGCTGTCCCTGTCTCCACCCACACGTGCGTGTGTAAAGTATTTTCTGCGTGTCAAGTGGCTGTATTAAGATTCCTCCCATGCAGCTTAGTCAAAATTTTGGATAAATCTCTGAAGTCTGAAATTTTGTGAAAATATAGAACCTGACTAGTACGTTGGTCTCCCGCCTTCTGGACATTCCACATAAGCTGTGGATTTTAGGTGAGCAAGTTCTATATCTCACCCTATTGCCCGATGCTTGTGTGGTAAAAAGAAAAAAATCCTAAACAGAAGTTTGGGAAAGTTTACCTGTTGGATGTGTGTACTACTCGGAGCCAAATCTGCCTGATCCGGTGATTTCTTGTGCATCTGAAGTTTCGAGTGCACTTGGTGGTTAGTTGGCACAGTGACGGTTCGTTTTTCTGAGCAGAGAGATCCTTTCTCAGTTGTCACCTTTGAAGAATGATGACGTATTGGAATCTTCAGAGCGATTCAGCGCAGAGGAGTTAACGTCACGAAGTGCGAGAGAGTTCCACGTCTTTCCACGTTTTTATGTGCGCATGTGCTAGTGAAACAAAGGATCACGCGTCACGGGGTCAAAGAGCGCTCTACGCGTTTCCTCATTTGCCTTGTGCGCATCTACAAGTCGAAGTATTGAAATAAGATTTCAGCTTATGTGAGCATGTTATGCGCAGTCGGGAGATTGAAACAGGAAGTCGGATCATGCTAATAGATTAAAACAACGCGGAGGAAGTCGAACAGTTTCATCGGAATCTGGCGTATTTTAAATTACCAAAGTAAGAAGGAGGAAGGCGGTCAGCTTTTCTTTTCCTTTCTAAGTTTTATCTTTTAAAATGCAGGAAGTTTTTTTCTAACGGGATTGTGAGTACCTCAACAGTGTGTGGAACAAGAAACACAGTCACAGTTTCGCAAGCAAGAAGGTTTCACATTTGTGGTATTATATCTTAACCAAGGAGATTTCATCTTCAGAGCTATGGATAAACAAAAGACTGTGTGACAGTTTCTTTAATTTTCACTTGGTTTATGTACTGCAGCACAGTCCAGGATTAATCAATTCATCATATTTTTTTGTTTTTGATTTTGAAAACTGATTTTTTTTTTCAAAGTGTAATTGTTAATTAACAAAAGTGTTTATTGTACAATTTATACATTTTGAAGATGCAATTCATATGGTACTTTAAACCTACTTTTCTATTTCGGGTATTTGTAGAAAATGTAGTGTTTTCATAGTTAGCAGTATGCAAAATGTACAGGCTCCCCCACCTTTTTTTACAGCTTCCAGGTGATCCTCCTGTGAAATGCAAGGTTTGGCATAGAGATTTTGAAAAACTATATAGGGGCAATAGGGGGTTCGAGGTTCAGCGCAGAGAGGAAGCGTTTTATTTTGGAACACAATTTGGGTTTTGAAGGTCAAGATGTCCTAGCACATTTACCCCCTATTGTTGTAGAGGCAGGGGAGGAAGAGTTGAATGTTTATGATTAATTGGTGAGAATGTTGGAGAAACAATTTGATGTCGAGAGTAGTCTTGTGGTTTCTACACACAAGTTTTTTACGAGAAAACAAGAGTGTGAAGAAAGTATTGTTTCTTCGTATTTTAGCATCAGAGTGTGAGTTTGAACATTTTTGTTCACAACTCATTCGGGATCAAATTGTTGTGCATTGTTGGGATAGTAAAGTTCAAGAAAAACTACTTACTTTAAAGAATCACACTTTAGATGAAACGATTAGCATCGTAAAAAGTATAGAATTGTCACAAAAATCTAAAAAAGAGCTCAAATCTGAGAAGAACCCAGTGGGTGTGGTCAAAGAACAGAAATAATTTGTTGAGGAGAAAACACAGGGAGAAAAATTCAAATCTAATATAAAACAAAAGAATAATAGATTTGTTACCAATAAAATAGGGGGGAAGGGTTACTACTCTAAAAATTCATGCAATAAGTGTGGTTTCCCAAAGCATTTTCCAGATTCAAGGATTTGCCCATCAAAATATGCAGCTTGCCGGAAGTGAGGGAAACAAGTTTTCATGGGGGTGTCAATGTTGTGTACTCTGAGGAATCAAAGCATGATCCTGTGTGTGAAGTAGTTAGTTCTCTAACTGATTTTGTAGTGGTAGTAAAGGATGAGTCAGAAGAATGTGTTGATCCCATTATTGATATTCTGGTGGATGGAAAATGTTTGCAACTTCTGGTTGATTCAGGGGCAAGGATGACCATGATTACAGAAGAACTGTTTGGGAATACTTTGGGAAACAAAGTTCTTAATCCTCCTGATAGAAGTACGGTCTCTTATGAAGGGAGACGCATTGAATTAACTGGATTTTTTGATACAACTTTCATTTTTAAAGAAAAATGCATTCAGGGGAAAGTTTATGAAGCAAAAAAGGGACTGAACATTATTGGTTGGTATCACCAGGGTCTATTCGGAATGACTCTCAGGCCCGGTACAAAAGAACAGGTCTCTATAGTAAGTGACCAACATGTAGAGGAGAGTTTAGCTCATTGGTCAAAGAAATCCCCAAAAGTTTTTTGTGAAAATCTTGGGTGTATTACTGGTTTTAAACATCTTATTAAAGTTAAAGATAGAGCCTCACCAATTAAACACAAATTAAGGAATGGCTCATTTGGCATAAGGGATGATTTGTCAGTAGAACTCAAAAGAATGTGTGAAAGTGGGGTTATTGAACCCGTAGAGTCATCTAAGTCCCTTGGTGGTAGCAAGAAAAAAAAATGGTAATCTTAGGGTATGTATAAATTTGCGCAGTGTTAACAGAGAGATATGGATAGATTCACAACCTCTACCATGAATTGATGATATTCTTTCTAAATTTGCTGGTGCAAAGTATTTTTCAAAAATTTATCTAGCTTCGGCGTATCATCAAGTTGAACTTCATCCAGCTTCCAAACATTTGACTGCCTTTGTGCCACCAGTTGGAACTTTTCAGTTCCGAAGAATGCCTTTTGGGCTAGCCTCTGCGACCTCAGTGTTCCAGCGCATTATGCAAAAAGTGTTGGAGGGCGTTCCTAGTACGGTTGTTTTTCAGGATGACATTTTGGTGGCTGGAAAGAGTATGGATGAACATGACAGAAATGTTTCTAATGTTTTAAAGAGGTTGGAAGCTAAAGGTATTGTGGCAAACAAACTCAAGTGTGTTTTTGATGTGGAATCCATAGAATATTTGGGTCACTGTATTTCAGGTGAAGGTATAGTACCAAGGGAGGGTCTCATTGAAGCCATTTCAGATGCCCCGTGTCCCATCTCTAAGAAGCAAGTTTCTTATTTTTTTAGGTTTGTGTGAGTTTTACACTAAATTTATTCATAATTTCGCTGCAGAAACTGTTCACATGGGAGAGCTTCTGAAAAAGAGGACATTATTTACATGGAGTGATGAGTGTCAGCTGGAATTAGTTCAAATCAAGAAAGAGCTAGGTTCTTGCAAGATTCTTACTCCTTTTGATCCTTCTGTTGAATGTATAGTATCTGTGGATGCCAGTATTGATGGTCTTGGGGGAATGATTTCTCAAGTCAAGCTGGGGAAGGAGTATACTATGGGTTTTGCTTCTCGTGCGTTGCGACCAAGTGAAAAAAACTACTCAGTCAGCAGATTGTGGGGCTGATGTTGAGAAGAAGCACTGTTATATGTTGTCGGTCTTTTTCTGGTGTTTGTCTTCATTTCCCACTGTTATGAGAGTGAGTCACCGATGATGATAATTGGATATACTGGCAATTGTTAGTCAGATAACCCGATTGGCGGTTCTTCCGTGAGGGGCTCACTCTCTTCCCCACACTTTTTCCACAAAAATTGTTTGGTGGGTGATGGGACCACGACAGATTGGATGTTTACCATGTGTGTACCGTGTTAATTTCTGACACTTGGATGGGTGTGAATAGCCAGAAGACACTTGGCTGGTGGTAATACAAATTTTGTATCACTATAACCCATGCAATACTAAAAATTAAAATAAGAGTGTCGAGTGGGACAGGCCTGTTTCTGTGTATTATGGTTTGAGTGGGGGGCGGCCTGCACCCTTTTTCTTTCCCCCTGAGACTCCAGCTAATTGGACAGGAAAAATACAAGGGCAGATTATCTTTCTAAATCTCCTTCACCGACAAAGAAGGGTGAATGTAGTGACAACATTAATGATGAATGTTTGATTGGTGCTGTGGATGTTTGTCATTTGGGTTGCTTCTCAGAACTAGATTGGTTGAATGTAATGGAAGCGGATGTTTTGCTCAAAAAAGTGAGAGTTTCATTGTGTCAGGTTGGCCAAAAGAAAAACATCTTGATGCTGATCTGCATCCTTTTGCTAAGCTTCCTGAAGAACTTACGCTGGAGGGTGATGGTATGATTATGCGAGGTGACAAATTTGTTCCTCCAGAGTCACTTAAGAGTCAGATCATTTGCTATGGTCACGAAGGACACCTAGGACAAACCAACACAAAGAAGAGAATACGTGCGGGATATTGGTGGCCTTCTATGGATCGCCAAATAAATGATGTTGAGGAAGGGTGTGTCACGTGTTGTACCAGTGATAAAGTCATTAAAGTCATTTCACCGCCCTTACAGTGTGCTGATCCTTCTGAGGGTCCTTGGTTGAAGGTGGCTATTGACTTTGTGGGACCTTTCAATGTTTTACCTAGTAAGTACAAATTTGCTTTAGTGGGGGCAGATTATTTTAGTAAGTGGTGGGAAGTTCATTTCATGACAGATCCTAATTCACAAGTGGTAATTAAATGTTTGCAAAGTTTATTTGGAAGAGAAGGTTTTCCAAAAGAAATTGTGTCCGACAATGGTGTACAATTTACATCAAAGGAAATGTCTGAATTTTTTAGTCAATCTGGCATTTTACACCAGTGCGTGGCGTTATATCACCCACAGGCCAATGGTTTTATTGAACGCAATAACCATATTTTAGTTGAGTGTGTTCAGTGGGCTGTGTCAGCTAATATTGACATCAAAGAAGCTGTGCACGGCATATTGTGGGCACATCGCACAACTCCGCGTTCTATCACAGTTTCAAGTCCTTTTGAACTACTTAGAGGAAGGGAGGCATCTTTTCACGTTTCCTGCGTGGATGAAAAAATGGGGTATCTTATCTAAAATTGTACAGGTCTAGGTAAGAGCGCTGAGTCTTCTCAATAAATGTGCAAGGATTCAGAATGCTATAATTCTAAAATTAAAGTAGGGGATGGGGTCAGGATTAAATCTCCTCACAATGTCCCTAAAGGTTTGTCAAATTTGGTCCACCTGTAAAGGTGGATGCTGCTTCACGTTTTGCCATAAGAATCAATGGGAAGAATTGGTGGAACCTTTCTAGAGTTTATAAGATACCTTTAAAAGTTGTGTTGCAGTTGGGTCTCAATTCAGAGAAAAATGTTCAGTTTCAACGTGATGTGGAAAACAAAGAGAAGGAGTGGAGTTATCCCAGGGTTGAAAATCCTTTGAAATATGTTCCTCCACGTAGAACTAGCAGGACTAGTGTCCCGCCAGATCGTTTAAATTTGTAATGTTCTTTTATCTAGTACTGTCTGGACTTTTGTCCCACCAAATCACATGTAATTTTTGTATTTTGTTTTTGTGTTAAATTGTCTTCTTTATCACTTTTGTTTTAGTGCTTTACTAGTTAGTATGTAAGTTTTTATTCATTGTTCATTTCTTTCTTTTATTATTCTTTCTCACTTTTCTTATTCAAGCTGTGATTTTATTCAAAGATAGGAGATGTGATGTGATGTGATTGAGTACTTGTAGAGCGCACTATCACTCCGAGGAGTATCTTGGCGCTTAAAACTTCCTGTGTCTAGCAGATGGCAATGTCTAGACCGTTCGAGAAGTGGACAGGATCATATTAGGGTTCGACATACTGTGTCTGGTAGTGAGTAAATCCAGGTTTTTAGTTGTTTCCTGAAACTTATTTCTTTGTTGGCCGCACGAAGAGATAGGGGAAGTTTGTTCCATGCTTTCGATCCAATCACAGATAAGGATTTACCACCTTTCATCGTCAGCCTGAACTTTGGGACGGTGAGCAGATTTAATGAAGATGATCTCAATTCACGTACAGGATGGTATTGTTTAAAGTATTTTTGTAGATAGGTTGGGCCTTGGTGGTGGAAAGCTTTAAAGGAAATTGTCAGGACTTTGAACAGAATGCGCTTTTGAATTGGGAGCCAGTGTAATGCATCTAGCGCTGCAGAGGCTGAAGATGTTCTTGCCCAACCTAGAACAAGTCTGGCAGCGGCATGTTGTATCATCTGCAGTCTATGGAGTGCAGATTTATTAAGCCCTGCGTACAGACTGTTGCAGTAGCCTATCCGGGATGTAATCAGTGCCACTGCAACAGTCCGTCTGGCACTTAGAGGGAGCAGTTTCAAACATTTTCTTAGACCTCTGATAATATTGAAAACAGTTACCAGCTACTTCTCTGGTTTCTAGTTTGTTGGTTAAACGACAGAGTGTTGTCGAATTTAACCCCTAAATTTCTTGCAGCATTGATAGTGTTAGGTGGGGCCTCTGCCTCCTTAGGCCACCAAGATTGAGGGGAGAAGCAGTTATTGGGGTCGAAAGGTATTATTTCTGTTTTGGCAGAATTACATTTTAGATGATTGCTAGTCATCCATGCAAATACTGCCGAGAGGCACTCTTTCAGGGTAATTTCGGCATTTGTCGTATTTTTATCCAATGTTAGAATTAATTGGGTATCGTCGGCGTAAGCTATGGAGTCAATACCAAACGTGGAGATCAGTTTGATCAGGGGGACCATATAAAGGTTGAATAGTGTGGGGGTCAAACTTGAGCCCTGCGGAACCCCTGTTGTCAGCATTCTCTCTTTAGAGCAGAATTGACCTAGCATAATAACCTGACGCCTGTGTGCCAAAAAACTTCTGAACCAGTCGAGCACGGTTCCTGCTATGCCAGCATTAGCTAGGCGATGTAAAAGGATAGCATGGGATACCGTGTTGAAAGCTGCAGATAGATCTAAAAGGATCAGGACCGCCCTCTTGCCCTGATCCAATGCAGCACGGATGGTTTCGGTGGTGGAAAGTAGGGCTGTTTCTGTCAAGTGGTGTGTCCTAAAACCTGCTTGACATGGGTGGAGGATTTCCTTCCCCTCCAGATAAGTCATCAGTTGTTTATTTACGCAGGATTCAGCCAGTTTGCATAAAATTGGAAGGAGCGAGATGGGGCGTAGGTTTGTAAGAGTGGCTGGATCTTTAATAGCTTTCTTTTGTAAGGGTCTAACAGCTGCTATTTTCCAGTTGTATGGGATCTCACCTGAGGAGAGAGAGGCATTAATGATGGTATTAATTCCAGGATTTGTTTCATTTACTATTGCTTGCAGTAGAGTAGGGGGACATGGGTCAAAAGGGGATCCCGATTTTATGGTTGATATCGCCTTATGCGTATCTTCCAGGGTGATGGGTTCAAAGGTGCACCATCCTGGGTTTTGAGAGCTTGAATTAGTCTCACCATCGGATTTCTCTTGCTGGAAGATTGGGAAATCTTTCGTGATAGTTTCTATTTTCTGGGAAAAATAGTCAGCTATCTTATCGCATAGGTTCTGAGGCGGTGGGATATCCTGCGTTAATGCCTTGGGGTTTCTGAAGCTGTTCACAATATTAAATATTTCTTTTTGTTTATTTCCTGTCGCTTCAATCTGTGCCGTATAATATGCTGCTTTAGCATTTTTGATAGTGGCATGGTATAGTTTCCGTTCTGTCTTATAAATTCTTTGATCTTCTAGTTCATAGTGGCGTCGCCACTTTCTTTCTAGAATTCTGACATTGGTTAGCATATCTTTGAGCTGGCCTGTGAACCATGGTGCCGAAAACTTTCCTTGGTTAGATTTAGTGCCTGTTCTTAAGGTTGTGATCTTATCTCCTATCGTATTCATCCAACCCTCAAAGTTCTGGTTGTCAGTATGTATATTTCCAGTAAAGATGGGTTTATTATCTTTAGCCCATTTTTGCAGGTCAGGATGTTTGATAATTTTGCCCCAACAGGGTACCCTTTTGTCTTTAATGTCTAGGACCTTCTTCCTTCTTTCAGTTTCATTAGTGCTGAAGTTAAATTCTATGAATTTGTGGTCCGTCCATAATTGCTGTAATGGGGATTTTACATTCATCATCTCGATATTGGTACCAATACAGTCAAGTATGTGTCCTGCCGAGTGAGTGGGTTCTGAGATGTGCATGTAGATGTAGGAGATGTAGGAGATGTTGTAGTAGTCTCTTCTTTAGCTCTATGGCCATGTTTCTTGCATGAGCTACTTATGATGTCATTGTCATAGTGATAGAACTTCACAGTTTGAATTCCAGGGACCTTGGTGTCAGTTCCTGGAAGCTGTGGAGATATACAGCCAATAAAGTCTGTGTTCCTGTACTCTCCTGTGTTGAGTGATTACCTCAAATACCAATGCTTCTTTTTCTGTAGTAGATGAGTTGAATTCAGCATCTTTAAGGGTTCTGGAAGCAAAGGTTATCACTTTTTCCTTCCCGTTAATTACTTGGTAAAGAGATGCACCTAGATCTTTCATATGGGCATCATTTTTCAATTTGGTTTTGGCTGAAGTGTAAACATGCCTAACTGGGGGGCACAAGAGATGGCTTTCTTAACCTGAAGGAAATCAGATAGACACTTAACACACCACTTGAAATGAACTCTTTTCTTGAGTAATGCTCTCAAGGAGTGCACTCGCTCATAGATGTTTTGGATATATTTGAACACCTACTCTACTAAACCCACAAAGGATTTTAGTTCCTCTATATTGTTGAGCGCTGATGCTAATCTGATGAAATCCACTAAGCTACCTTTAGGCTTAGTGCCGTCTTCAACAATGGTGTGTCCAATATATTCTACTGGCTTGACTCCTATCTTACACTTCCCCATTTGTATGGTAAACCCTGATTGCTTAGCTTACCTAGAACTTCTTCATCTTGGAAACAGAGGACTTTACTTGGTCCCATGTAATATGTGCTGCATTAATTGTAGGAAAACCTCTGCCGCGGATGCTAGGCCGAATGGCATTTTGTGAAATTGGTATGCTCCAAAGGGAGTTATGAAGGAGGCTGCAGCCTTAGAGTCAGGATGAAGAGCAACCTGGTGGTATGCTGATGAAAGGTCTATCACCCTGAATTACGTTGTGCCTTGAATGACAAAACATTTTGATAATGGTTGGAAGAGGGTATCTGTAAATCCATATGTTAGTTTTGAAATCTCTGAGATCAATGCATAAAAGGATACTCTTCCCCCGTTCATTTGAGACGATAACAAGGGGGGTCTAACCCTTCATCACTTACAATGTTACTTACAATGGTCTCAAAAGTGGAGAAGTGTGGCTCAGGGGTTAGAGGCAGCAGACCCGGAAGCTGAGATCAGCCGTGGACCAGGGTTCAATTCCCTGCCTCGGTGGGGTCTTGGGCTAAAAAATCCACGGACTCGATAATTCTCGCCCCGGTGCCTCCTCGACTCACGGGTTCACACTCTGCGACTCTGGGCAATAGCTTGCTTAATCTCCACAACGGCCCCTCGCGGCGGGATGCCTGACTTTCACCTTGTGGATACCCTGCTATCTCACAGGGGAATACCAGGAAGGGTTCCCTAAGCAAGCGCCGGGAAACCCACTGCGGGTAGCTGTGCGCTATATAAGCTCAACTACATTTACATTTACATTTACAATCTCCTCAACATTTTTAAATGTGTCTAATTCTTTCTTGAGTAGCTCTCTCATGAGTGATGGTATGGGATGTGCTTTGTGTATTACCTGCTTGGCATAAGCTTTGAGTTTGATCCTGTGAAGGAAACCTTTGAGTAATTCTAATTTATCTGCGAAAACCTCAGGAAAGTTCTCACATACTTTCATGCCTATGATGGACCTATTGACTAAATACACTTGTTGAATAACTTAGGGTCCAATTTGATCCCTAGATCTGTTTCGTGCTTCCACCTCAGGAGGTTGGAACCTTATTTAGAGATGTATACCTTTCCTAATGTAGACCTATCTTTGAAAGTTATCAATCAATCAATCTGTAAGAGTACTTGTAAAGCGCGCTACTTACCTGTGAGGGTCCCAAGGTGCTGAGGGGAGGGGGGGGGGGGGTGCTGCTACTGCTCGAAGAGCCAGGTCCTGAAGAGCCTTCTGAAGGTGAGTAGGTCTTGGGTCTGCCGTAAGTGGGTAGGAAGGGTGTACCAGGTCTTGGCGGCGAGGTAGGAGAAGGATCTGCCACCGGAGGTCGTCCGTTGGATGCGGGTAACAGCGTTGAGGCTGGCGAAGCTGGCGGGTGGGGGTGAGGAAGCTGAGTCTGCTTCAGGTAGGCTGGTACGGCGTTGTGGAGTGCTTTGTGTGTGTGGGTTAGGAGCTTGAGGGTGATCCTCTTGTCAACGGGGAGCCAGTGTAGGTCTCTCAGGTGGGGGGTGATGTGGGTGTGACAGGGGACATTGACGATCAGTCGGGCAGAGGCGTTTTGGATGCGTTGTAGTCGTTGTAGGTGTTTGGCTGGGATTCCGGCGTAAAGTGTGTTGCCGTAGTCCAGTCTGCTGCTGCCGTTTTTCTTGTTTCGGTCGGGATCCACTTGTAGATCCTGCGGAGCATGCGGAGGGTGTTGTAGCAGGAGGAGGAGACGGCGCTGACCTGCTTAGACATGGAGAGGGAGGAGTCGAGGATGAAACCTAGGTTGCGTGCGTGGTCGGTGGGTGTTGGTCCTGTTCCCAGTGTGATCGGCCACCAGGAGTCGCCCCAGGCTGAGGGGGTGGGTCCGAGGATCAGGACCTCCATCTTGTCCGAGTTCAGCTTCAGACGGCTGCTCCTCATCCAGTCGGCCACAGCCTTCATTCCCTCATGGAGGTTGGTTTTGGCGGTGTGTGGGTCCTTGGTGAGAGAGAGGATGAGCTGGGTGTCGTCGGCGTAGGAGATGATGTTGAGGTCGTGATGGCGGGTCACTTGTGTGCGGGGGGCATGTAGATGTTGAACAGCGTCGGGCTGAGGGATGAGCCTTGGGGGACGCCGCAGATAATGTCGGTGGCTTCGGATCAGAAGGGTGGGAGGCGGACGCTCTGGGTTCTGCCAGCGAGGAAGGACGTGGTCCAGTCGAGAGCCTTCTCTTGGATTCCGGCTTCTAGGAGGCGTGTCTTTAGAGTGTGATGGCAGACCATGTCGAAGGCGGCTGACAGGTCCAGGAGGATGAGGGCTGATGTTTTGCCGTTGTCTAGTTGGCGCCAGATGTCGTCTGTGGCGGCGATGAGGGCGCATGATCAAAATTCCTACTAGAGGAATAGAGTATTTATTGTATCCACCAGGGTTTACATCAGGTGGTAACTTAGTTTACCTTTTGCTTTGAAAGTTTTCCTTAAAGTAGTTTCATTTCTCAAAGTATATGGGGAACAGGAGTCTGTAACATACCTTGTAAGGTAATATTTTACATGTAGGATATGTTGCTTCCAGATTTCACAACCCACTGGAAGTCTGAAATACAATTTCTTTCTTTTGCAAATCTTCATCATTGATCCTATAAGCAGCTCTATTTCCCATATCCTTACATACCTTTGCGAAATTTCCTTTGTTTTTTGCATTTCCTGCAGGTCCTTCCCCTTGTTGTACAATGAGGATTATTTGATAAGTGTCTAGTGTCCCCACATCCATAGCATCTTAGTCATTAATTTTCAGATTTTTGGTTATATACATCCATAGTTTTCCCAGAAATTGTGTGTACATTATTATCCGTTACTACTTTAGTATCTACAAATTATTTCATTTCTTTAAAACAGAACGAAGCATGTTCTATGCTTTTATCCATGTCTGTAGCAACTAGCAAGCGTTAAGTCTGGATTTTCTACTAACAATTTGAGTTGGACTTTGTTATCCCTCGTGCACCTTACCAGTTGATCTCTTATAAGTGAATCAGTAAGTGACCCAAAATCACAGGCAGCTGACTACCCTGTTAGAACTGCAACATAATTATTCACTTTTTCATTCTTCCCTTGTGATCTAGAAAAATATGTATGTTCTAACACAACATTGATGTTTGCCCCAAACTGTTCTTCCAATTTCTTGAGGGTGTTTTGATATAAGGCTAACTGTAAATCTCTTTTTGCATATTCTTCAGCATCTAGCACGTGTCCCTAAATAATTTAAGAGTATACATTATTTACACATTGAGGAAAATCTATCTCTTCCAAAGGCAATAAGATAAGATTCAAATAATTGTATGCACCTCTTCCAAGGGATTACTGGTTCACTCAGGTCAGTTAAAAATGTAGGAGGTTGTGACATTGCAAACAAAGCCACATTAACAATGTATACAATAGGAATAATAAATATTATTCCAATCTATTATTCCAATCTGAATCTAAATTACGATGTTTTTTTTATGTAAGTGATATACTACAGGACAATTGCAGGGTAGCTTACACAAAAACAAATATGTCAAATATAGGGCCTGATTTTGAGCCTGGCATTCTTGCAACCACCAGGCTCATGGTGGTCGCAAGAATTCAAATGAGTTACACAGGAGGGTAAAGTTTTAATCTGGTACTGTTTCAATGTTTGTCACCCCCTACTTCTACAGAAGCCTTTTGTGTGACATCTTTTGCTTCCCTTTCAGAAGTAAAACTGCACATGCGCACTCACAAAATCCAGTGCACTTTATAAAAGGGAACAGCTAAAAAGTTAATTTTAAAGTATAGAAATGCGCACATTGTGTTTTAAAGTTGAAAATGATAAAAGTTAAGAATTGCAAGAGAATTTAAAAGTAACAATTAAATTGCAAAGTGGGGTCACTATTGCAAGGAGACATAGCGACAGACACTGAGACACAGCCACAAGGAATCTTTGAAATATAGGCATGTGAACCAAGAGGCACAGTTGAAAGTGCGCTCGCCTTTAGAAGGATCTTCATGAGGACCCGACAATAGCTCATCTCGTTTGTCCTCCATACCACCTAAAAATGGATGCATTCTCAGCAAATTAGTAGAAGGTGAAGCTTAGAAGTTAAACCTAAAGACACATTTGATCTCAGCCAGTACTGTTTTTATACCTTCTTGCCCAACTCTTTTTGTGGATCTCCACAAACCCCAAGCCCGTATATTTCAAATGTGTTCCGGTATTTTTTGTTAAGGACACGTCTTTTTAATAGACACTGGTTCATCACAGATGCCAAGAGGGAGACCTTTGGGCATAATTACGTTGTTGGAAGGGCCGCCACCATCATACCGATTTAAGTGGGGGGAAAGACCACCACATCCGACAGGCTCTGGAGCCCATTGGGGCGAAGGTCAGAAGAAAATCCCTTCAATGGAGGCATCACCGTAGGGATTAGGATGTGAATTTCCGACAGCCTTTTCGTGCTTGTCTGACACAATGAAAAGGCTGTGGAAAGTGACCTTGGTGGTCCCTAGCAGGGCTACCATTCCCCCCTAGCCTCCACTATTTGGCCTGGGGGGCACATGTGGTGCCCCCAAAGCATCCATGCACCATGTGCCAGGTACCAAATGGTGCCTGGCACACGGTACATTAATGTTTAAAAGCATCCCTTTTTCTATTGCAACTTGTGCTTGGCTCATTCCCAGGTTGCAGCACAAGCCCCAAGAGTAAAGGAGATGTTTCCGACCACCTACACAGCGTTCACATCCTAACCTGTGGGGGTGGGACCTCCGACTACTTGTTGAGCAGTCCCACTTCCACTGAGATGGTGATTGGACGCACGTCTGACCACCATCATAACAAGCCTCTGAGTGATCTTTAATACTGTTGCCACCAGTGAAAGTGTTACAAGGTGACTTAAAGGTGCAACAGGAAATTACAAAAGGTTTTAATTATGTTAATATTATTTGAAATAGTGATGATAACTGCCTTGATACCACAAAAACACGTATCCTGAAACCAAATCCCACTGACATGTTTCTCGCATTTCCTCTTTGTATCAGTATTAGTTGAAAGATATGAATTCCTTTTTCTTATATATATTATTTGTTTATTTATATTTAACACTTTTATAGGGCTGTTGCAAAGTAGTCTTTATATGGAACAGAAGAGTGACATTTTCTAGCCCAACGGTTAGAGCGGTCGACTTCGAAGCTTGGGACTGGGCTCGAGTCTCGGCAGGGACACTCAACATCCTGTGATGCTAGGCAAATAACTTAATCCTCCCGTGCCTAACAAAAATGAATGTGTCCATCTCTAATGCAACTGGTGCTCATGTAAAGTGCTCTGATACCTTTGGGCTGAGTTCGCACTTAGGGGCCGATTATGATGGCGGACGGACCTGAGTCCGCCACCATAGAGTAGGGGGGAACGTCCGCATGGGCAGCGGCGTTCCCCCCGTGAAGATTAGGATGTGACCGCCAGGGTGGCGGTCACATCCTCTATCCTTAACATTGCGGCGGGTGCAGCTTCAAGCTGCACCCGCCGCAATGTTAAAAATGCATACTTTGCATTTGTATGCAGAAAGCGGCAGGCACCGCGCGGTGCCTGCCGATCTCTGCATACAAATGCAGGGGGGTACCATAGGTACCCCCCATGTGCACCCCCCACCCCCCCTTCACCTAGGGGGCCCGCAACGGGCTCCCGCAGTGAAGTACCACATGCTTTTCCACGGCGGAAAATCCGCCGCGGAAAAGCATCTTTTCAGGCATTTCCTAATATGGTGGACGGTGTCTGAGAAACACCGGCACCATATTAGAGCTTTTCCGCCGCGGGACCGCGGCGGAAAAGCTGCGTACGGACTTCCCGACCCCCCTGCCATCCTAATCTGGCGGGGGGTCTTGTGAATCACCACAGCGGTGAATCCGCATCCTCGGGGCCGGCGGTGGCTTCCGCCGGCCCCGAGGATGCGGATTCACCGCAATCATAATAGGCCCCTATATACGCTCAAAAAAGAAAAAAAATGCAGATTTAGACATCAAAGAGAATTCTGCTGTGTGTCTGAATAAAAGTGAACCCCTCCTGAGGCAGAAGCCGGGAGGTAGACTGTTGCGCATTGTGTACTCTGTGTACTTTGCTGATTAAGAGCATATGATACACATATTTTAACTGAGGCGATTTAAAATAACTTGACTTGCAAACTATCATGTACTCTGCTGACTAATAGCATGTGATACACGTATTTTAACTGCGGCGTTTTTTAATCTGAAATTGCACTTTCCGAGCACTCACCATTATTTTGGCTGCTTGACTCTCTTCCCTCACACCTGGGCGGTCCCAGATGATTTTGGGGCTGAGTACCGAGACCCGGGCAAAGTTTCCCGATAGCAGACATCTTGGGTGGGTGGAGGCTGCAATTGGTAGCGATCTAGCCATCATTATATAAGGAAACACGGTATACCTCCGCGTAGCGGACGCGATCAGCGGACGTGCCATATCAGCGCCGGAGTCATGCCAGAGTCCAGCCCGTCTGCGCCCGTCCGAGCCGAGGCCGGGCCTAGGGCCAGGGCCCATCCACTATCTCCCGGTAAGGCAAAAGTAGATGTAATGGCTACTATTACATCATCCCACACTAACGTGCGCCCGACAGGTAAATATAGCTCGGAGCAGCTGCTGGCCCTAAGAACCCCTCAGATAAAACAATGTAGTCCGTTAGATTTAGGTGGTAATAGTGTAGCGTGTCAAGAATGTAATTTTTCTGTGACATCAGACGGTATTAGGAACATTAAAGGTAGATGCAGGAATAAAAAACTTTTAAGTCAACTCAAAGAAAAAACATTCTCTTTTTTCAGTTTGAGCTGCTGATCCCTACCGAAACACAAAGCCGAAATTTTCATCTTATTAACAGATGAAGAACCTGACGCCATGTTCCTAACTGAAACTTGGCTCCACGAAAGTTCTGGGCCAGAACTGGCTGAAGCATTACCTGAACACTATGCAACAGTTAGGTTAGATCGAACAAATAAAGTAGGGGGAGGAATTGCCATCCTTTTTAAAAAGGAATACAACTGTGAATTCACTAAACTACCATGTTCCAACTGTGAAGCGGCTGTATTCAAACTTACTCTCACTCCCAACTATACATTAACTGGAGTGCTTATTTATCGTCCACCAGGAACGGCGACAAACTGGATGACAGCCCTTCCGGAACTTATTGGCCCTTTAGTTATGAAGGTATCAAACTTCTCCCTTATTGGTGACATGAACCTGCACCTAGAAAATCCTAACTGCTCAAAAGCCGTAGATTTCATTGCTGATCTAGTATCCCTTAATTTAAACCTTATGAACTCTGGACCCACACATAGTGCTGGACATTTACTCGACCCAATTTTCTCCAAAGTCAAGGAAATTACTACCCTCCCAGCTCTGCCAATTTGCTGGTCAGACCATTACCTAGTGAAATTTTCACTCCAAATTGCTATATCAAGGGCGGAGGATACACCTGAGCAACCACGGTTCATTAGAAAGTGGAAGAAACTAGATACTGATGCTTTGAACTCTTTCTTAAACTCATCCACGCCTTGCTCTAAATCATCGGTTCATACCTTATCCACAGCCGTACAGAATTGGCTTATGACAGCCATAGACACTTGCTTACCAAAAACTAAATTAAATTGTAAAGAACATCGACCCCCTGCCCCCTGGTTCACAGAAACACTGAAGCTAGAAAAATCTAAATGTAAAAATTCTGAGCGTATGTGGAGGAAAACGTATTCAGCTGAAGCTAAAAGAGAGTATAAGACTAAATTTAATAAATATCATGCACTCTGTAGTAAGGCTAGAGCCGACTTTGTGTGCTCCACAATTATGGAAGCACTAAATCGGTCAAAAGCACTTTTTAAAATGGTGAAAGAGCTGGCAGGTTCCAAAACGTCACAACCTCCACTAGACTTAAGTAAACAGCAATGCGACTTATTAGCCACATTTTTTGTTAGTAAAGTGGATAAAATATATCAGGGGATAGAACAAGCTCAGAAAAATATCTATCGAGCAGAAACTTCCTCACATAGCGCCCCGATCACTAAGCCTCCTAATAACACCGATCTGTTGCTCCTCCATGGCCCCAGTAACACTCTGGAGAATTGGCCCAAACTTAGCACGGACACATTTATCGAGCTACTTAGCACAATTAAATCTGGATCTCCAAATGATCCGTTACCGTGCTCATTACTTAAGACACTCGATGAGAAGGCAGTGACTACCATTACAGACCTTTTAAATTTGTCCTTACAAGAGGAAACTGTACCAAAAGAATGGAAACATGCCATGATTCACCCACTGTTAAAAAAGGCTGGAGCCGACCCTAACCTGCCGTCCAATTTTAGACCCATTTCCCTGCTACCCATATTTTCGAAGATATTGGAAAAACACGTGCACCATTCCTTAACTGAATTTACCATGGCCCAAGATTTGCTGCCTCCCCATCAATCAGGTTTTAGAGCAGGGTTCTCTACGGAGACGACACTACTCGGAGTTACTGAAAATATCCGCTCCCTGATGGATAATGGCGAAACGGTTGCACTGGTACTTTTGGACCTTAGTGCCGCATTTGATACGGTATCACACACTGTATTAGTGAGGACACTATATTTATTAGGTATCAGAGGCCCGGCTTTAAATTGGATCAAATCTTTGTTGGAGGAACGTACCTTTCAAGTTTTCTCCTGATCTGCCTGCTCTGATGTCCAGGTTTTCAAGCATGGGGTACCTATACTAAGTCCACTACTGTTCAATCTACATATGTGCCCATTAGCAAAGGTAGTGGAAGAAACTGGCTACAAATGTACTCCTATGCTGATGACTCTCAGTTGCTTTTTTCACTCTCCTCCGGAAATAAGGACAATCCCTCTATACTCAAACAAGGGCATGGGAAAATTGCAGGATGGATGCAAGAAAATGTTCTTAAACTAAACGGTGAGAAAACCGAAGTGATGATACTGGGCAAAGATAAAAAGTTATGGGGCCCCCAACATTGGCCACAAGAAATGGGCCTACTTCCAGTCCCAGTAATGCAAGCACGTAATTTGGGCATCATTATCGATGATTCTCTTAACATGCATCAACAAGCAGTGACAACGTCTGCCACCTACTTTGCCATTTTAAAATGGCTAAAGAAGATTTGTTGGATGCTACCAGAATCAACTAGGAAAACTGTAATCAATGCATTAATTACATCTAGGCTTGATTACGGAAATGTACTGTACCTAGGAGCAAAGAAAGCTACTATTCAAAGGCTGCAGACAGTTCAAAATGCTGCAGCCAGACTCTTATGTAAAATCCCTAACAACTCCCCCCACTAACTATATTCGGGATCTCCACTGGCTAAAATTTGAGAACCGAATTAAATTCAAATCGCTTTGCTTTATGCACAAAATTTCCACAAAAAAGCCCCAAAATATCTTCATAATTTGGTTCCTCCTTATTGCCCCTCGCGTGCTCTCCGCTCTTCTGCAGCAAAAAAAAATTATAATCCCTAAAATCAGACGCTCACGTATGGGCGACAAATCCTTTTCTTTTCTGGGACCCACTTTATAGAATTCCATGCCCATTACAGTCCGAAATGAGACCAATTACATGAGCTTCAGGAAGGCCCTAAAAACCTGGCTGTTTAACATCTAAGCTGGGCGCTGTCCATAGCAGAATTATTCATCTTCTAAATGCGCCGGGAAACCCTTTGTGTGTAGCTGTTGTGCTATACAAATAAAATGAATAATAATAATAATAATAAATTACAAGAAACAAATGGGAGAAGTAAGAATTTATAAAAGAGAATCAAGTATGATCATTAAAGTTAAAAGAAATTAGTTCGACAGTTCAAGAACAGCTGCATTCTACAAAGCCTAGTAAAGAAGAAAGGAATTGGCTGAATTCTCTGCTTCTGTATAGTACCAAAATATAGTTGCTGAAACACCATCTGACAAAACGATTGTGTCCCAAATATTGTGTACAAAAATATAACTCCATTTGAGTTAATAATAAACTATCTAGACCCAATGAAGTCATATTTTTGTAAATTGTATTTGGCCACAATATTTTTATCAGATAATAGTAAGCAACAATATTCTGATATGCAACAATGAAACTCGGTGGGTACCAAAATGAAGTTGTTGCCCCTGAAAATGTTTGGTTCTCTGCTTGGCAGATATCAAACTTTGGGAATTCCAGGACAACGTGACCTCTACCTCTAAGTCCTCATTGACCTCCTGACATGGTAAATATATTTGTTATGTAGGTTGGGTTCATCAGAAGAAGTTTTTCACGCCAGGCCGATAATCTTTTGTGCTAGGTCAGACAGATAACCTTTGGTGCTATGCCTAGGTGCTCGTTGTGTCCTATAGAAAATATAATATACAATGGTCTTGATTCCTTTCACAAACTAAAAACATCTTTGATTTCCATTCTTTAAAAAAAAAAAAGTAAATGTACCTAAGACAATATGATTAAAACATCATTATTATTGGAACAATTGCATTGGTACATCTTTTTAATTGAAAAGAACATCTTGAGGACAAATATTTGTAAAGAATTCTGAAGTTGACCTCATAAACATTCAAATGGCTTAGCAAGGGATTGATATGTTTTTTAAACGGTACCTTGTAACCAAAGCTCAGTAGAGCCATCTTGGCACTTACACCAGCACAGGTATGCACCAGGTTTACACATTGGTACAAGGAATGGACAGGCTGTGACCCATACACTACCCACAACTTAGCAAGAGATAATACATATTGGGCAACAGAGACTGTCAGGAGTACATTTATATTTCTGAAGGGTTGATGGTAGTCCTTTCCCCAAAAGGTGCATATGCACAAGAAAAACACACTACCATTTCCTTAAAAGGCTTTATTAAATATTAAAGTTCCATTTGGGTGGAGAATATATGTAAAAGGGTTATGTTACCTGATGTTAATTAATATGAAGGCACAAGAAATAAATAAAAATTGATAGCATACTATCTGACAATCTTTGATAGAATCTCTTTGTCCATAGTCCTAGCTAAGGTTTAACCTACCACCAGAATCTTTTCAAAAATACAAGCTTCCTAGGTGGTGAAAAATACATCCCTACTCATTGCTTGTATTTTTCCAGTCTGCAGCCTAACCTTGGTCAGGCTGTGTCTCATCTCTGTAATGTCAATGTTTCTGAAACAATAAAATAGAATACAAGAAAAGGGCAACCTTGCAAAATTGTCTGTCATAGATGTTCTTGCTGGAATGTTTTATGCTACTCTCTCCTCGAGATGTTTGCAGACACACCCTATACAATTTCTTCTACAATTTCCACTGACCTCTCCCTCACCGAAATCCTGTGCATCTGCCGAGCCAGAACAGGTGGAAGAGCCATCTCCTACATCACAGCAACGACCTCTGAACATCTTGAGGAAGACCCTCAAGACCTGGCTCTTCGACTGACCGGAGCTGCTTCCCCTACCCCCAGCGCCTTGAGCCCCTCACTGGTGAGTAGCGCGCTTCACAATTCCCTGATTGATTGATTGATTTCAACCTTTTGGTATGGAATCTTACAAGGGGTTAGGACAGGAGCAGATCATTCTCAGAGATGTCATATTTGATCATTAGTTTATTGATTTAGGGAGCAACTACATTCGATGCAATATGTGGGTTTATCCAAACAGGTGCATATTCAGGGCTTTCCTGCATCTTAGAAGATCTGTTTGAAGCTTCAGGGGTAGACTGTAAGTTCCATGGGAAAGAGCATTGCATGTGGGGTATTCTGCCTCTAAAATATGTTTACCTCATTTGGCAGGGAGCTCATCTGTTTTGGATGGCCACACTTGAGCATATGGACTATTTAAAGGATATCATTAGTTTGGAAGAGTTTGCAGGTCTATCAAGAGCCTTGCAAACAATAAATGGACTATTGAATTCAACTTCATCTTATGAGAGAAGCCTCCATAGATAACGTTGCAGGGACAGCTGACCGGGACAGCAAAACCCCACCTAGGTCCCCTGAACACAACACTCAATGCCGCTGCAAGAATGGTCACAGGAACTAAGAAATTTGAACACATTTTTCCGGCACTCAAGGAACTGAAGTGGCTCCCTATTGACCTACGAGCCAGCTTTCGCACAGCCTGTCTCACCCACAAAGCCCTGCATACTGGTAAACCAGAATACCTGGCCGACAAACTCAAAAGGGCTGGCCTGTCCAGAAACCTCAGAAGTCCCAACACACTTCTACTCATCCCACTGAAATCACAGAAACTCAAAACCGCAAACAAATCCTTTGCGGGAATTGCACCTAAGATCTGAAACTCCACCCCCCCCACCCCCCCACATCAGAACGACCACCTCCTTCCCGAAATTCAAGATCCTTCTCAAAGCCCTCTTCCTTGACCGCTCTTGACCACTACGTGAATTACACACTTGACTCTAGGAAAGACAACTAACTCCTTTTGCTGATACCCCGCAGCCTGAAGATCGGTATTGTAACTTTCGTTGTGAATGCCCGTAAGTTGGTAACTTGCAGATGTTTGTCTTTGCAAAAATTGCTCATAACTGTACCTGCTGTGAAGCGCTCTGATACCCTTGGGTCCAGCTAGCGCTATACAAAACTTCTAAAAATAAAATAAATAAAATAAATAAATAAATAATTCCAGAGATTATAGAAATGGCCACTGCAAAGATATGTGCTGTATTTTTATTTTTAGTTATGTTGCTCAGTGACTAGTTTAAATCTAGGATTATTGCCAGGTCTTTTTGTGAAGGAAATGGTAGAAGGCCTAAAGACGGTATCCAGTGAAGTGGGGGTCCTCAGTGTTGGAGGCATTCAACCAAACCCAGTACTGATACACCCACTTACATAGCTGTCAAAGATTTTCAACAGAGATACCATATAAGTATTACAGAGGGCTAGACAGAAGTTCAACCCTTGAAGGATCGCACCGCTGATGACTGATAAGCATAGGAAGAAGGTTAATTTTCCCTGGTTAAATATATCAAGCAGGATTGATGTGAACCCTTTGGTACTCAGTCTGTATTTGCAATCAAACCATGTGCCTTTAGAGGAAAGAGGATCAGCATACAGGTAGAGTAAACGTCTCAGTGAAACTGCTTAAATAATAACCACCATAGGAAACCTTTTTACCTGGTAAGAAAACGTTCTGAGCAATGAGGAGGCTGCAGAGGAGTTGCAACCGACCAGCAGCCCTAACTGCTATCCCTGTAGAATAACAGCATCTGAAACTGAGAGGAGGTGGGAGAAAGCAGCGTTAGGTGACAATTGGATTAATGGTACCGGATTTTAAACTGGTTTGGCTGTCTACAGGAAACATGCATCTGACAGTTGTATTGTTGACTGTTTGCTAGTTACTGTGAAATGTCCCATATTTTCCTGAATGTACAGTTAAGATGAGGACATGCTTGTAAAACATATTTTAATATTTCTGCCAATGTAAAGACAGCACTTTTTTCTACATAGCATCTCCTTGCTTCATCCCCCTTCTGCCTGGGCAAGTTACGCGAGACACTCCTTAAACAGTTTCCTAAATTCTTGCTTAATTTTTCAATTTGTGGCATCTAGTTCTACTTCTCTTATTATTCTCATTTATACATGCTTTTGATAGAGCAAGATTTCGCATACTACGAGACTTGCTTTAAATCAAGAACCTCGAATAACTTATAATCCTGTAATTCAACCTGTATGTCTTACTAATTTCCTTTTATTTTGGATGTGCGTGTATATTAGTGACGCTTGCCTATGTGTTTTACTAATACAAATAACCCTTGTTCCTAAAATGGCCGCCGCTTGGGGATTTCCTACTGCGCATGCGTTAGTCACACTCATGTGACGTGACGTAGTTGCAGTTCTGGTGGGAAAATGTGCGCATGCGTTCTTGCCTCTAAAATGGCTGTTTGTGTCTTAACGTGGTGAAGCTTGCACAGATGCTTGCATGTTCTCGTATGTTGCACTAATTATAATGCCATAGTATATTTTTCAATTTAAGGAGTACAAAGTAGCTATTCATGGTATATAGTGAATTCATTTATTTCCATGTTTTAATTTGTTTTCGCTTACTTTTCATGTACCGCGGTATTGAGGGTCTGATGCAATGCTCAAGACTCCATATTGAGATGATGTTCTGCGCATGATCGTATTCTGCCGGTGGCATTGACCAAGTGCCAACTGAAGGTCCCTGCCAAGACGTGCCTGGGAAGATGCACCTTCACCCAGCCGGAGAAACTAAATTGTACTACATTAGCAACAAATGTTATTTTCTATTGTATTCTGTCAAATCTATCGTGAGAACCCCAAACCTGCTAGGCGGTCTCAGAAAATGTAAATTTAGGCTTGTAGAAGTTTGTTCTGATTGGTGTGTTAACCTATCCTACTTGGGGACCAATCGAAATTGGGGATTCTGACACTTGCAACATTTGGGGGGTGGTACACTGACCCGAAAACAGTATATCTAGCCTAGGTTTAGCTAGAGAAATTGTCCGACTTGTCTGAATAGCTGACCTGTCACTGACCCAACGCACTCAATAGGTGACTGAATACAGAGCGCTGCGGAGCACTCTGTCCGAATTTGACCATAGACTACAAGGTTTTACTAAACCTTAAGTGCTGGTGGAGCACTTTGCTGGGGAGTTCGCTAACCCAATCGGGGTTCTGACTGATAGCTGCAGAGAGGGTGGAGCGCAGGCGTTGCTTCCGAACTGCGGGTGCTGGTCGTGCCTTGGTGATCCTGTCCTGATCCTAATCTGGGTTTCCTGTCCTGTCCTGGGGTGTCCATTCTGCACCTGCTGTCCCATTGATGACTGTCCTTCCTTGGGGTATTTTCTGTCCTTGACTGATCCGTGGCCAGGGTTGGTTTTCACACCATTCTAGGTAAATATATAGTGCTGACACTTTATTCTGCACCTTCTATTTTTCTGTCTTTGCTTTAATAAAGACATATCTTTGCATATAAAATTTTCCATGCTTTCCGCAATCTACTATATGAAAAGTCAATGCATTTATTTCCATAGTGTGTTCCTATGTTTCCCTACCTTTTAGAGCACATTCTCTCTATACTGTTTATGAATTATCGATGTGGTTTCTAATTTCTCCCTTACAAACTGATTGAAGTAACGTGGTTAGAGTTATAGTGTGTTCCACTTTTCACCCTTCCTATAGATGTATAGGATTCCTATTTTCCCACTCATACTCATGAAGTACGTCCCAATAGTGTAAATTCTAGTACGTGCATAAGCTTGCCCATTTTTAGATGTCCATTCTTGAGTTCCATTTCTAAAATCTGCTTAGCATATTCCCTGTTCTTACCTTCCTATAGACTCATAAATGGTTGCCTTAATTTTCTTTTTATATAGTTATGTGCTCTTCGTTATTCTGATTATAGACTGCTTTCTTGTTGTAAACTGTATGCTCTCAGAAACTGAATTCTAAGATAAAACTTTTAAAAACTTCCTAGTAGTCTGTGTTCATTAAATGCAGAAGAATATAAAGTTGGTATTTTGTGTTGCCTGCCTTTTCTTTTACAGCTAGCTCCCTGATTCATTGTGGTCATAGGTACCCGTAACGGTGGATTGGTAAGTCGGGTACGCTAGAAATAAAATAGGAAGGAATCAGGGTTACTGGTAGTAGAGTTGTAAGGCCACCTGATTAATGTATACGGTGAATTTAAATTTATGGGCCCGAAACGTATATAGTAATATTGTTGGTTGGGTGACCTACGATCTCTATCAGTAATTTTCTGGTAGCAGAGCTATGGTTAGGGACTAGTTAAAGTTAGGTAGGACTAGTTAAGCTAGAAAGGTTGGATGCTGCTAAAATTTTACTGCTGCTAAAAAGGTAAACATTTTTGTGAACTGATCACTCACGTGAAATGCTTTGCTTTGAAAAATTATGAAATGTTTTAAATTGTTTTTCTTACTGTTATATTGATAAATGTACTAATCCATTCGTTAGTAAAGTGTTTTTATGTTTGTTTGGGAATCCCCGGGGAATTGAATAGCGAGTGGTGAAGAGAATCCACTTGCTTTGAGGTCACTGATTCACGGAAAATTGGTGCAGGTTAGGCAGAACTGGAAGCACTAATTAGGGTTTTTTCTGAATGTATGTTTTGAATAAGTGATAGCAACGAGTTCGCTGGCAAAACTTCTAGCGTGATATAACCTAGTAAGGGTCACACCGGAAGGAGTAGCAGGGTCGTCGGAGCTTGGGTGATAGCAAAGGGGTTCGCTGTGAAACTTTAGACTTAGATATCCCGGGAAAGTGGATGAGTCTAGGGAAGTAGCAGGTTCCCTAATGCTTGAGTGAAGGGTAGGCAGAAGAGATCTATCCGTAGTCTGTGAAAAGTAGACAGAAGGAGTTTACTTGCAGAGAAACAAATCTTTACTGTCTAGACACTTGAGTACCGTGGCGAATGTGTATTCGTTGTTAAATAACAAAGCACTTGCACTTTAGAGAGAGATAAAGTTTCCGTTACCTTGTGAAGTAGGGAGTCAGTTCCGGAGCTGCTCTGATGTCACTCTGTGCCGCGCTGGGATTGGTAGACCCAGTAGGTGTGTAGCGGAGCCGGAATTGTAAAGGAGGGGTGAGTGCCGAAGCGTGAGAACTGTCTCGCGAAAAGGCCGCGCACCCATTGGTCGAGGTTATTTGAATTCGTGCACTCCATTGGTCGCACGAAAATTAAGAGACGCACTAGGATTGGAAGTGATTTGTAAACAAAGTCACTCGCAGAAATCGTATGTGGCATTCGTATAGACCGCATACTAGACCTGATCCCCGACACTTAGGGTTTGAGAACGATCAGTGGAAAGGTCATAAAACCGACATTATGTACGGAAATAAGAGAAAATTATCCCTTGTAAATAAGGTAAAGAATTATTTCAAAAAGGACAAACCGATTAAAACCAGAGAAGGTGTTGTCATTCCGCCACCTAATACTCCCGCATCTTTCATGATGTTTGATAAAGGGTACCACTCTTGTGTGTGGTTGGAAAACTGGGCGGAATACACGAAGGACGACGGAATGTTGGCTTTTCCGTTAGAGGGTACATTTAATGCCAGGATTCTATTTAATTTGAGAACCCGAATGAATGATTTACATCCCAGACCTAGATTAACGCAGTACGAAGCTTTAGAGGAATGGGAAATCGAGGCTTTTGAAAGGGATAAGCCCCGAATGGATAACAGGTTAACAAAATTTTATCCGAAATTGAAACAGGAGACCCGAGACAAAAAGATGAAACAGTGGAGACAGAATATGATTGTAGAAGGACTGTTTCCAATGATGCCAATGGGTGGTCCTCCTACAGGGGAGAAGAGGACAGAAAAATGCAAACATTGGGTGCCCATTGGGGAGTCGGATGATGAACTGTTAGATGACATGTTTATAAGAAGTCCGCCTCCTTATAATGAAGGACACAGACCTTCTAGTGAAGGGGATAATTCTCGAAAACCTCCTCCCCAGGATGAGGCCAGAGCTGCAAGTGTAGGAGGGGGTTGCCAAATACCTCCCTATAACGAGGGTTTGGGACCCATAGGTACGAGAGATATGTATCCAAGAATACCAGTTAGTGGGGATGCAAGATACTCACGAGAAAGAGACTTTTGCTCTAGACCTTCCTACGAAAGTGAGGTAAGACCATCAATTTCAGGAATTCCGTTCTCAAGACCTCCGTATGAGGAAGAACCGAGATCCTTAGGCACAGGAAGTTTGTTCCCAAAACCTAATTATGGTGAAGGACCAAGTGAGACGCATCCCACTGCCCCGAGTTATGCTCCAACTTTGACCCCGCAGGTATTACATGAGAAATCCTTAGACAGGTTATTGGAGGAAAAGGAGCGAGAGGCTCTAGCTAAACAGAGAGCCGAAATAATCCAGAAAATCTCCCAGTTAAATACAAGCCCTGAAGCATTGACAATCCCGGTAACTATTGGACCAGTGGTTCCGTTGTATGGGGACCGACAAGGGAGTCCAAAAACTCCAGGTATTACCCCAGTTATAGCACAGCCGAGACCAGAACCCTTAATCGTAGATGACCAGACCAGTGAATGCGAGTCTGAGGTCTCGCTGATGGATCTGCCAATCAGGGATACAGGAAAAAGGATGCAGAAAAGACATAGGGCCAGATGCAGGTAGGATTCATTTTCCGATTCTTAATTACCGAATTTTACCGATTCGGTAATTAAGAATCGGTAAATATGAAGGGGGGACATGTAGGACCATCCAGATGTTTTTTTTACCGAATCGGTAAAAATCTGTATTTACCGATTCGGTAAATACCGACCGGTAATGCCCATTCATTCCTATGGGCTTTGAAGCCCATAGGAATGAATGGGCATTACCGATTCGGTATTTACCAAATCGGTAAATACCGAATTCCACAAGGGTGCAGGGGGTGTCACTTTGACACCCACTAGCACCCCCAAAACAGGTTAGGGTGCCATGTGGCAGGCATACCTGCCCTAAGGGCAGGTCTGCCTGTCATATGGCACAGGTGTGCATGCACACATGTGCATGCACACCGGAATCGGTATTTTACCATCAAATTGATTTGGTGGTAAAATACCGATTCGGTAAGGCTTGTGGGACTCTGAAGAGTCCCACCTACATTTCAAATTTACCGAATCGGTAAAAATACCGATTCGGTATTTTACAGAATCGGTAAATTTACCGATCGGTAAATTTACCGATTCTGTAAAATGACTGTCCCTACATACCATTTCTCTGATACCGGTCGGTAACGGCCGAAAATACCGATTTTCGGCTGTTACCGACCGACCTACATCTGGCCCATAATCCTTTCAATACGAGGGAGATTCAAATGGAATCAACTTCGGGTACTAAGAGTGTCACGTTAGTGACTCCTGAAGAAATTGAGAGATGGAGTCGAGAATTAGAAAAACAAACTCCTCAGTCGAAACCTTTAGATCTCTACAAACTCAGAGTAGAAATAGAAGAACTGATGGCAGGAAATGTAGGATTAGACAGATTAAATACCTACTCTGAGGAAGAACTGCTGTTTATCTGCAAGAGTCTTACCCGAAATGCCAGAGTGCTCCATGAAAAGTTGACAGACACTGCAGCTAGTATGGGAATAGATATTTCAAAATCAAAACCATTGCAAAAACCGTACAGAGCAAATTTCTCAGACAAAGATTTGGAAAACCTGAATGTGTCAGGGAAAAAAGCACAGGTCAAAGAATTATTGACAGTATTACAAAAATGGGGAGATATAGAAAGATGGAAAGCCAGATGGGCCAAGAAGAAAGATGAGGCAAGATCCAAACAGGCGACTCCTGAATTCATTCTAAAAGAAGCTGACAAGCCAGAGCAGTTATACCCTATGCGTGAAGTGCCAGGTGGAAAGTACGTGCACGTTCCATGGTCCAGACAGGATATTGTGTCCTTTACAAATGACTTTCCCAAATTACGAGAAAAACCTGTGGACTGGTACAGGCAGGTGGAAAGGTTTGTAAAGGTGCAAAAATGCCTATGGAAAGACTTGGATGGGTTTTTTGATATAGTGGTTCCTGTGGATTTATGGTCCGAATGTAAGATTGCCATTGGTTGGCCTAGTGAGGAATACCCGAGGGACTCTAACACAGGAGCACCCTCTGATGAAGTGATGAAAAAATATGATCAGGTAATTCTACACCTGAAGCAAAAGGTGCCTGCGAAGGAAACTGATTGGACCAAGATAGATAGAACCACGCAGGAAAGGGAAGAGACTGTGCACTCCTTTTATGAAAGACTGTTACAGGTGTTTAAAACATACAGTGGTATAGATAACATCGAGATGAAGGATATGACCCACTTCATTTACATGTTTGTAAACGTTTTAAGACCCGAAATTTGCCAGTGGATCAAAGATAATAAAATTTGTTGGCAGTCTAAGAAAATGGATGAGGTCTTACGGTACGCAAAGTACTGTGAGGACGAGATGGCAGACAAACGAAAGTCTTTGAAGGAAAAGGTTATGTGGGCACAGGTAAAGTTGGCAGAACAACAGGAAAAGCAACTGAATAAAATGAATAAGAATACACAAAATCAAGGCTCTGGGGGTGGTGGGAAGCCCAAAGTAAAAATGAGCAGAGAAGAAGCTAAAAAGAAATTTCCCTGCCACCAATGCGGAGAAATTGGGCACTGGAGAGACGAGTGTCCATATTTACAGCATGATAATACCCAAACCCCTGATTTAATTCCACAGACGCAGAATGAAAAACCAAGAAAGACCCAGCATCAGGTAAAGGCAAGTCAATTGCCCTGAGCGCCAAAACCAAATTATAAGGGAAAATCACCGCAAGGTGATGACATAGAGATCTGGGGAGGCAATGAGAATAGAAATGCAGCAACTTCGCAGTTTCTGTTGAATGATACTTTTCTCTGTGACGACCAATACTGACGGGGCCTGAGAGGGGAGGACGAGGAGTGTGTACTTGGCGCCTCCTTGCCGGTAGACCAGTCAGGGCCATACATTGAAGGAAAGGTTGATGGAAATGATGTCACCTTTCTATTGGACACTGGTGCTACCCGTTCTACTGTGAGAACAGCGGACGTTCCAAACCTACCCCTCTCAGGAGAAGCAATCCAAGTAGTGGGTGTGTCTAATCAATTGATTAGTACCCCAGTTACTGATCACATGGAGATTACAAGAGGGAACTTCAAAGAAATGCATAGATTTGTAGTGTGTGATACCAGTCCAGTAAACTTACTGGGACGTGACTTGCTGTGCAAAATGAACTGCACCATCTTTTGCACACCAAAAGGCGTTGAAATACAAACCCCAGACGAAGATGGCATATACAAATTAATGTTAATCAGACCGGACTCAGAAATTAAACAAATGACTATACAAGACTTACCCGAAGAACTCCAAAAGACAGTGAAACCAGAAGTATGGGACTTTACTGGAAAGGATGTAGGATTAATGGCAAATGTAGACCCAATACAAATAGCTATGAAAGAAAATGCAGTTTATCCCAATACCAAGCCATACAAAATGAGTGCAGAAGTGAGAGCCGGAGTTGCCATTGAAATAAAAAGATTGCTAGAAGCGAACATCATACAAGAAGTGATGAGTAGCCCGTGTAACTCACCCATAATTGGAATCAAGAAACCTAGTGGCAAGTACAGGGTAGTGCAGGACCTGAGAAAGGTAAACAAAATTGTAGTTCCTTGTTGTCCTATTGTTCCGAACCCAGCAGTGATCCTGTATCAGATTCCCTGGGATGCTGAGTGGTTCACCGTGATAGACCTATGTCACGCTTTCTTTTCGATCCCATTGCATCCAGACAGCAAATTTCTTTTCTCATTTGCTTTCGACAGTCACGTGTTCGTTTGGAATCGTGTCCCTCAAGGGTACACAGAAAGCCCCTCGATCTTTAATCAGATTTTGAAAAAGTGCCTTGAATCTTTAGTTTTACCTGGAAAATCTGTTTTGGTGCAATATATAGACGACCTCTTGGTGGCATCTAAAAGTCATAGAGATTGTGTTATTGACACCATTGCTTTACTGAATCACCTAGGTGAAAAAGGACAAAGTGTCCCCTGACAAATTGCAGTTCTGTACAAAGTCAGTGAAATATCTGGGGTACCAGATAGAAAAAGGCATCAGAAAAGTTACCTCATAGAGAGTCAAAATAATTCGGAACATGCAGTTACCCCGTACTCAGAAAGAAGTCAGAATGTTCCTTGGGGTGGTAGGTTACTGCAGGCAATGGATTGTAGGATTTGCAGTCCTGGCAAAGCCTTTGATAAAAATGACAAAGAAAGGAGCAAAAGACCCAGTGGAATGGGATGATGAAGGCTTAACAGCATTTACTAAATTACGAGAATGTCTGTGTACAGCCCCTGCTTTAGGGATGCCTGACTATTCCAAGGAATTTGCACTATTTTGTGACACACGAGATAATTGTGCACTGTCGGTCCTAACTCAGGAGCATGGTTTGACTAGACGTCCAGTGGCATACTTTTCTGCCACTTTGGATCCAGTGGCTGCTGGATTACCTGGATGTCTGAAAGCAGTAGCTGCAACTTGCACGAGTTTAGAACAGAGTGAATCCATTGTTATGGGACATCCTGTAACTGTGTATGTTCCACATGCAGTTGTAATTTTACTGACCCGAACTAAGACCCTGTATCTCACCCCTAGTCGGCTGACTAAATACGAGAGGATTCTCGTGGGTGCTGCAAATGTAGTCATTACTCGATGCAATATCCTGAATCCAGCCACCCTGCTCCCTGACTCAATGATTGCAGAAACCAAGGGAGAGGACGAGCATGACTGCATTGACCTGACAGAATTCAGTACTAAACCACGCCCAGATATTAAGGAAATGCCTGTGGAAGATGAGGAGCTGTTTGTGGATGGCTCATGTATGAGACCCGAACTTGTAGGCCTGAGTGCTGCTTATGCTGTAGTCTCAGTAGATAGCATTAAAGAAGCATCCTGTTTATTTGGAGTGAAGTCTGCACAAGTAGCCGAATTGATTGCATTAACAAGAGCCTGCAAAATTGGGAAAAACAAAAGAATAACAGTATATACTGACAGTCAGTACTGTTATGGGGTTGTGCATGACTTCGGCCAATTGTGGCTACAAAGGGAGTTTCTGACTTCTTCAGGTACTCCCATCCGAAATGGGAAGGTTGTACAAGATTTACTGGAGGCAATCCAATTACCAAAAGAATTGGCAGTGGTCAAATGTGCTGCTCATAAATCTGGCCTTGACCATGTAACTTTGGGAAATCGATTTGCTGATGAAGTGGCCCAACATTGTGCCAGAAATCGCATGTCTGTAAATATTAGACTGGGGGGACCTGGAAACAGCTGCCAACTTATGGTGTTTGAAGAGGTTCCTACCTGGGAAGAGTTGAGAGATTGGCAGCATGCTGTGCCATCGAAAGAGAAGGAAAAATGGAGGAAACTTGGTTGTCGACAGAGAAGTGAGGATGGTGTCATTGTGGGCCCAAATGGTATGTCTGTGTTGCCTAGACATCTGCTTGCTTCTATGGCCAGACTGATACATGGAGATTCACACACTGGTAGGGACGCCATGGTTCTGGTTTTCCAACAAACATGGTACAATCCGAAGTTCAGGAAGGTAGCAGAGTCACTCTACCAGAGGTGCTTGATATGTCAGCAGTTCAACGCTGGGAAAAGAACAGTAGTCGAATTAGGAAAAATTGGGAAATCAGGAGGTCCCTTTGTAAGAGTACAGATTGACTTCATCACACTGCCTCGTTGTGAGGGAGTGAGATATGTCCTTGTCATTGTCTGCCTGTTTTCAAAATGGGTGGAAGCCTACCCTGCTAAAAAGAATGACGCAATAACTGTGGCCAAGTTGTTACTACGAGAATTGATACCTAGGTTCGGGGTTCCAGTCACAATTGAATCAGATAGAGGCGGACATTTTCAGAATGAGATAATCGAGTAACTCTGTAAAGCATTCAAGATCACACAGGTGCTGCACTGTGCATATCGTCCAGAGGCTTCTGGAGTGGTGGAGCAAATAAATGGCACTATAAAATCGAGATTAGGAAAGATGTGTAAATCTACAGGCATGAACTGGATAAATGCTTTGCCTCTTGTTCTGATGGGACTCAGAAGTATTCCAGACCGAAAAACAGGCCTGAGCCCTCATGAAATCCTGATGGGAAGAGTAATGAGATAGGCATGGGTACCAGGATACAAACTGTTAAGCATTTCTGATGATTTGGTACTTGAGTACTGCAAGCAACTGGGTGACCAAGTGCGTTCTATCTCTCGCCAGATTGGGGAAGACGCCGTCGCCAATTCAACAACTCCAGTCCACAAATTGGTTCCTGGTGACTGGGTTGTACTCAAGAAACATACTCGTTCAAGTTGCCTTGCACCGAAGTGGAGAAAACAACGCCAAGTGATACTGGTGACCACGACAGCGGTGAAGTGTGCCGGCGTTCCAAAGTGGATCCATGCCAGCCATACACAGAAGGTGATTCCAGACGAGAAAACTGACGCTGAAGGTTGTCCAGCTGAGGGGTCTGCAGACGTTGGTCCTGAAGTAGCTGATGACGAACAACCGAGTACCAGTCAAGATGATTGGATACCCATAATCGACCTGACTAACGACCCAATCAGAACAAGGAGTCACACCTACGAAGATAGAGAGTGGAATAGAGAGGAAGAGACAGGCACAGCCGAAGACGATCAGATTATTGAAATCCATGTAAAATCTGAAGACGAAGAAGGTCATACAGGGACAGAGCAAGTAATTGACACACCTCCACAAACTCCTGAAATTGAAAAGGGACAGACCAGAACTAGTGTAAAGGTTCGAGCAGAAGCAAATCAAGGGATCTAAGTGCTTGAACAGGATCAGATAGAATTAGAAGAACGTGTTCAGGACACAGAAATAGAGACACCCGAAAGCCAAAACCAGAATTCACCTGAACAAGGCCAGCTTAGTAACCAGGCAGAAGAAATAGAAATAAGACCTGGAACTAGTCAGACAGGAAGGAAAGAAACAGAAGCAGAAGTGCCACAAACAAACGAAAATAAAAGAGCATTAGAAGAAAGCCAAATCACAGTGCCAGCTAAAAGACTCAAGAAAAAGAAAAATATCGAACCAAGATATATTAAGAGACTGAGACTGAGAATAAAAATAGTAGAAGAGAAACTTGCGGAAAGAAGGAAAAGTCCTCGAATAGCAGAGCAAGCTGGAGAAAGCTCCAAAAGAAGGAGTGATCGAATAAAAAGACTGAACGAAAAATACCAAGATCCTGAATGGACCTACTTAATTTTGGAGGAATTTGAGGATCTTGTTATCACTGACGAAAGTGACGAAGAACAGATTGCTGAACTGTCTGCTGAAGAAGACGAACTAACCTGAAGTTGCTCAGTGTAAGCTACCTGTGCAATGTTACAAAGAGGAGTTGAAAAACTTCTTCTGAGCGAAAATGTCTGATTCAAATGTGAATGGAAGGCCTAGACGCAGTTGTTGCAAAACATGCTGCAAAGTATGTATATGTAGTGTAGCTATAGTGTTAATAATTTGGATAGGACTAACAGTTTTCATTCCTTATATGGTGAGCAAAAATACTAATATTGATCCTACACAGACTGTGACTACTGATACTGAAGAACTGACAACACGAAGTGTAGTAAGATGTGAAAAAGCACTCAGACAAACCAAACGAGACTTAGAAGCACCAGATGAGGAAGGACTACATTATCATGGAGTTAAGAACCAAACACATTTAAATGTTTTCGCAAACCTGTTAGTACACTACGTAGAAACTATGGAGATAGAAGACTGCTATGTCTGCATGAAGCTACCTACTTCTGTAGCTGAAGGCGTGACTTATCATCACTTGCCCTTGACTTATGGAATTTCCTGTAGTATTTTAGCAAGCTTATTTTACAAAAGAGGACCGTTACAGTACTACTACTCTAACTCTGACGTGATATTTTCTGAACTTCCTATACGTGGAAATCTGAATCCTGTACATACCAAAAGTGACGTTACACGTTATATGGGAGAATACTTCCTGACTATAGGTAACATAGACTTAAATGAAGCACACAGAGATAACTTGACCTGTTCATTACATGAACAAGAGAAAATGTTTCTAAACATGGCAGAGAAAAGAAGGGAGAGTTTCCAAAGAAAAGCAAATGATAAAAGACAGAAAACTCCTAAATGGGCTGAAAACATGGAAAGCACCTCGAATGGTGGGAGTGGTCCTGCATTGTTGCTGGATTTCGAGAGAAAAGGGAAACTCTGTCTTCACCGTGAGAAGACTAGTTATTATAATAACATTTTCATTGGTTCCAGTCAATGTGAGCACAATTACAAGGTAATTGGAGGTTGGGGTTTCAAAAATGGGTCAGAACCTGTGTTTCCCGGAATTTATTATATATGTGGAAACAAGGCTTATTTCAAATTGCCGGATTACTGGTATGGAAGCTGCTACTTTGGCATAGTCTTCCCGAAAATATACCATGTGAATGAAATTGCTGGAAGCAATGAAAACACTAATGGCTTAGTGCGTAGTAAAAGAGAAAGCGTAGGGGAAATAATGGGTAGTATTTTTAGTGCACTGATACCTGGAGTGGGAGTGGTTCTGAACACACACAGAATTTGCAAATTGTCCACAATAGTGGATGTGTTGTCTACTGACACAGCTCATGGATTTCTGCTGGTCAATACCGAAATGGTTGCGATCAGATCAATGGTTTTGCAGAACAGACTTGCTCTTGACACCTTATTAGCAAAAGAGGGCGGAGTCTGCCGGATGTTGAAAGCGCAACATTAAAATTAAAAAGTATGTGAAGAACATTACCAATTTGGAAAAGGAACTCAAACCACTGGAGGTTGATAGTGCCTGGAAGAGACTTACTGATGGTCTCTCCGCTGTAGGTCATTGGTTTGCTAATTTAGGTAAAGGTTTATTGTTTAAGGTACTGATGCCAATTGGGGTGATAGGTTTCATCATATTCCTCATATTTGTCTGTTGCAAATGTCGCAAACACACAAAGAAATAAACTGTGAATAGAAGGGGTGTGAAACGGAGTGTGGATGAGCTTGAATTGGAAGAAATGAATAATCAATTTTACAAAAGGGTGAAAAATTCTCACCCTGACAAAAATGTGAAAGAAAAATTGAATCGCCTGTTGGAAGAGATCGAAACGCACAAAGTGTGAGAGAAGTTGGCATCTGGTTCCATTAGTTTGTGATGATAGTAAATATCATCAAAGAGGGGATTGATAGAGCAAGATTTCGCATACTACGCGACTTGCTTTAAATCAAGAACCTCAAATAACTTATAATCCTGTAATTCAACCTGTATGTCTTACTAATTTCCTTTTATTTTGGATGTGCGTGTATATTAGTGACGCTTGCCTATGTGTTTTACTAATACAAATAACCCTTGTTCCTAAAATGGCCGCCGCTTGGGGATTTCCTACTGCGCATGCGTTAGTCACACTCACGTGACGTGACGTAGTTGCAGTTCTGGTGGGAAAATGTGCGCATGCGTACTTGCCTCTAAAATGGCTGTTTGTGTCTTAACGTGGTGAAGCTTGCGCAGATGCTTGCGTGTTCTCGTCTGTTGCACTAATTATAATGCCATAGTATATTTTTCAATTTAAGGAGTACAAAGTAGCTATTCATGGTATATAGTGAATTCATTTATTTCCATGTTTTAATTTGTTTTCGCTTACTTTTCATGTACCGCGGTATTGAGGGTCTGATGCAATGCTCAAGACTCCATATTGAGATGATGTTCTGCGCATGATCGTATTCTGCCGGTGGCATTGACCAAGTGCCAACTGAAGGTCCCTGCCAAGACGTGCCTGGGAAGATGCACCTTCACCCAGCCGGAGAAACTAAATTGTACTACATCAGCAACAAATGTTATTTTCTATTGTATTCTGTCAAATCTATCGTGAGAACCCCAAACCTGCTAGGCGGTCTCAGAAAATGTAAATTTACGCTTGTAGAAGTTTGTTCTGATTGGTGTGTTAACCTATCTTACTTGGGGACCATTCGAAATTGGGGATTCTGACACTTGCAACATTTGGGGGGTGGTACACTGACCCGAAAACAGTATATCTAGCCTAGGTTTAGCTAGAGAAATTGTCCGACTTGTCTGAATAGCTGACCTGTCACTGACCCAACGCACTCAATAGGTGACTGAATACAGAGCGCTGCGGAGCACTCTGTCCGAATTTGACCATAGACTACAAGGTTTTACTAAACCTTAAGCGCTGGCGGAGCGCTTTGCTGGGGAGTTCGCTAACCCAATCGGGGTTCTGACTGATAGCTGCAGAGAGGGTGGAGCGCAGGCGTTGCTTCCGAACTGCGGGTGCTGGTCGTGCCTTGGTGATCCTGTCCTGATCCTAATCTGGGTTTCCTGTCCTGTCCTGGGGGGTCCATTCTGCACCTGCTGTCCCATTGATGACTGTCCTTCCTTGGGGTATTTTCTGTCCTTGACTGATCCGTGGCCAGGGTTGGTTTTCACACCATTCTAGGTAAATATATAGTGCTGACACTTTATTCTGCACCTTCTATTTTTCTGTCTTTGCTTTAATAAAGACATATATTTGCATATACAATTTTCCATGCTTTCCGCAATCTACTATATGAAAAGTCAATGCATTTATTTCCATAGCGTGTTCCTATGTTTCCCTACCTTTTAGAGCACATTCTCTCTATACTGTTTATGAATTATCGATGTGGTTTATAATTTCTCCCTTACAAACTGATTGCAGTAACGTGGTTAGAGTTATAGTGTGTTCCACTTTTCACCCTTCCTATAGATATATAGGATTCCTAATTTACCACTCATACTCATGAAGTACGTCCCAATAGTGTAAATTCTAGTACGTGCATAAGCTTGCCCATTTTTAGATGTCCATTCTTGAGTTCCATTTCTAAAATCTGCTTAGCATATTCCCTGTTCTTACCTTCCTATAGACTCATAAATGGTTGCCTTAATTTTCTTTTTATATAGTTATGTGCTCTTCGTTATTCTGATTATTATTTTATTATTTTTATTTAGCGATTTATAGAGCGCCTGGTGACCCGGAGGCATCCCCGCGCTGTAGCATTTGTGGAGACCAGAGGGGAGAGGGGACTTTATTTTGGGAACAGCAGCGTTTTCAATTTTTTCCGGAAAAGGAGATGGCTGGGTTCCAGCCTCAGGGGGCGAGGAAGTGAGTTCCATCCTGAGGATGCTTTTACAGAAAAGCGTCGACCGCCGGTGCGTGCCTTCCTGTATCTGGGGACGTTGGCCAGACGCTCATTGTCCGAGCGTAGGGACCTGGGGCCTTGTAGGGGGTGACCAGGTCTCTCAGGATAGCAGGGCCGAGACCGTTGAGAAGTTTGTGTGCGGTGCACAGGGCCTTGAATTCTACACTTTGTCGTATTGGAAGCCAGTGGAGGGCCTTGATCGCTGGTCTGGCTGAGACTCTGGAAGGGAGATTCATAAGGAGCCGGGCAGCTGCGTTTTGCGTACGCTGAAGTTTAGCCATAGTGGCTTCAGGAGCTCCCAGATAGACCGTGTTACTGTAGTCTAGCCGCGCAAGGATCAGACCTTGGACCAAGAGTTTCCTAGATAGGGGCGGAAGTAGTGGGAGGATCCTGCGGATGGAGCGCATGAGACCAAAACAGGTGCCTGCTGTTTTGGCTGCTTGGGTTTTCAGAGACAGCTCGGGTTCCAGCCAGACTCCTAAGGTCTTAATTACTTGTTTCGGGGTGGGTACTTCCCCGAAGACGTCTGGCCAGACCGATGAGGGCATGGTGGTCCATTGCTTGCCCAAAAGCATGACTTCTGTCTTTGATCCCTTTAGCTTGAGCGATGACTCGCACATCCAGTGGTGAATTTGCTGGAGGCAGTTCGGCAGATTGTCTGGGTGATTGTCCAGATGTGAGAGTGAGACGATCAATTGCGTGTCGTCCGCATAGCTCACTATCTTGATCCCGAAGGGGGGGACGACATCCTCGAGGGGGGACATGTAAGCATTAAATACAGTGGGGCTTAGTGATGACCCCTGGGGGACTCCGCTCGCAAGGGGGAGGGAGGCAGAGTGGGAGTTGCCATCCCATACCTGGAACGAGCGCCCTGAAAGGAAGGATTCTATCCATGTGAGCGCCGAACCTGCGAGCCCTGCCACGGCCAGCCGATGGAGTAGGACACGGTGGTTAACCGTGTCAAAGGCTGCGCTGAGGTCCAGGAGGATCACTGCCACTGACCCTCCTGAATCCAGGATGCACCTTGCCTCCTCGATGACAGGGAGAAGGGCGGTATCTGTGCCGTGGCCCGGGCGGAACCCAGTTTGTGACTGCCGCAGAAGGTTGTTTGATTCAAGGAACTGTGACAGTTGCCCATTGACCAGTTTCTCGGCCATTTTGCTGACGCATGGGAGGAGTGAGATTGGCCGGTAGTTCGCCATGTCGGCGGGGTCCAAATGAGGTTTTTTTAGGAGTGCCTTGACTACTGCACTCTTCCAGCTTGGGGGGACAGAGCCTTGAGATAGCGAGATGTTTATCAGCTCCGTGATCGTAGGCACGATGACAGGGGCTACTGTTTTCAGGAATCTAATGGGGGAAGGATCCAGAGGGGAGTCGCTTTTCATTTTGGCCATGGTTGTGCCTACTTCGTCCAGTGTTACTGCTCTGAAAGCGGTCAGCTGAGGATGCATGATGTTTCTCGAGAGGTTGGTTGATGCATCATTGTCCATGTGGTTCGGCAGGCAGGGATGGGGGAGGGAGACTAGAATACGGGCGATTTTGGAGTTGAAGTAGGTAGCCAATTCATCACTTCTGTCCGCCGGGGGAGTGATGGATGAGGGGGGAGCTGGTATTTTCAATAGCTCTTTGGCGATGAGAAAGGATTCTCTTGCCGAGTTGGTGGAGTTTTTTATTCTAGTGTCGTAGTGTGAGGCTTTAGTGAGCTTCAGGGTTGATTTGTAGATTCTCACCGACCTCTGATAGGCTTCCTTGCTGGCGTGCAGCCAGTCTTTCCTCCATAGTCGCTCTGCTTTTTTGCAGTCTTTGCGGAGAGTCCGGAGTTCCGGGGTGTACCATGGGGCAGATCCTAATTTCCCGTTTTTATCCTCACGGGTTTTTATGGGGAGGATAGAGTCGAGTGACATGGAGATCCACTCCCTGAATTTGCTATCTGCGGTGACCGGATCTTCCGAAGGGGTAGGGGTGGTAGAGTTCAGGGTTCTGGCCCATTCCTGTGCGGAGAGTCTGGACCATGCCCTGTCCCTGGTATAGGTGGTGGGTTTGTGGAGTTTCTTGAAGGCTCCTGGTAGGCGGAGAGGGACCATGAAGTGGTCCGTCCACGGGAGGGGTAGGGACTCTTTGGCTTGAAGGGTGGGGATGTTGGTAAACACTGGATCGAGCAAATGACCTTTAGTGTGTGTGGCTCCGGAGTTGGTGAGGTGGAGACCGTAGGCAGCCAGTTCTGCAATCAAGTCGACTGCCCCTGTATCTAGGGGGTCATCGAAGTGGATGTTGAGGTCTCCTAGTATCGCGAAGTTAGATGTGGAGTGGGCCTGAGACGCTATGGCTTCTAAGAGAGCGC
The DNA here is from genome assembly GCF_964261635.1 of Lissotriton helveticus. NCBI lineage: Eukaryota > Metazoa > Chordata > Amphibia > Caudata > Salamandridae > Lissotriton > Lissotriton helveticus. Next base: position 104,422,626 of record NC_136070.1, on the reverse strand, counting down.
TGGCAAAAGGGCCAGAGTGGCCAGGGGGACGATAAACTAGGAGGCCTGACAGTGAGCTAGTCGGCGCTAACTAGATGGTAAAATAGAGGCTTTCGGAGTCCAGGATATGAGCGTCGTTGGCTCTGCAGGAGAGGTAGTCCCGGTAGATGATGGCCAGTCCTCTTCCTCTGCCTGAAGGACGAGGTTGGGACTGGATAAGGAAGCCCGGAGGGAGGGCTAGAACAACGTCTGAGTCCGAGTGGTCGGTAAGCCATGTTTCCGAGAGGAACAAAATGTCGATCTCGTGGTCTTCTATTAGGTGATTAATGAACAGCGCGTGCATAGGGAGTGAGCGACAGTTCAGAGTGGCCAGTTTAAGAGCCGAAGGAATGGCGGGTCGACTGTGGAGTTGTAGCTGAACTGGGCAGCAGAGTGTGCAGCTGGTAAATGGTCCGTCAAAATCATGGACATAGTTACATGAGCTATCATTGGTGGGTCTGAGACTGAGGAGGTCCCGACGCGAGTAGCTTACCCTAGGGGAAGCTGGGTCCGGCATGGGTTCTGGCCCTGAGCCCGGCCGTGCGCGGACGGGAGCAGACGGGCTTGCCTTAGGCGCGCAAACGGTGCTCCCGCTGCGCTCGTCCGCTGCGCTCGTCCGCTGCGCTGGTATGGCCGACACATTTGAGGCGTGGGACGTGGGCGTGGACTCGTTGTGGGCGTGTCTACGCCTTCGAGCCGCGATGGCGGTTTGAGGGGTTTCCCTGTATCAGCGCTACGTTCCGCTGTGTCAGGGGGTGTCAGGAGGGCTGCTCGGCGCGTTAGGCAAGCGCTTCTGAAACAAGTGAGTAGGTTTTTAAAAGCAGTGCAAGTGACAAGTAAGTTTTAAAACACAGAGCAAAATACAGTCCTCCGGCTTTCCGCCTCAGAGGTCAACAAAAGAATAATGCGAGACGCTTTTCAATCAGCGTTAAGTAGTCTTGCACGTGGGCGTGGCCTCGTTGTGGGCGTGTCTACGCCTTCGAGCCGCGATGGCGGTTTGAGGGGTTTCCCTGTATCAGCGCTACGTTCCGCTGTGTCAGGGGGTGTCAGGAGGGCTGCTCGGCGCGTTAGGCAAGCGCTTCTGAAACAAGTGAGTAGGTTTTTAAAAGCAGTGCAAGTGACAAGTAAGTTTTAAAACACAGAGCAAAATACAGTCCTCCGGCTTTCCGCCTCATAGGTCAACAAAAGAATAGACTGCCTTCTTGTTGTAAACTGTATGCTCTCAGAAACTGAATTCTAAGATAAAACTTTTAAAAACTTCCTAGTAGTCTGTGTTCATTAAATGCAGAAGAATATAAAGTTGGTATGTTGTGTTGCCTGCCTTTTCTTTTACAGCTAGCTCCCTGATTCATTGTGGTCATAGGTACCCGTAACGGTGGATTGGTAAGTCGGGTACGCTAGAAATAAAATAGGAAGGAATCAGGGTTACTGGTAGTAGAGTTGTAAGGTCACCTGATTAATGTATACGGTGAATTGAAATTTATGGGCCCGAAACGTATATAGTAATATTGTTGGTTGGGTGACCTACGATCTCTATCACTTTCTCCACACTTCAGTTAGGGTAGCCAGGCAGTCAGCAACAGGGCCAGACTGGCTACCGGGCAGTTGTGTGTGCTGCCGAGCTGGGGGCTAATTTCTCTGTGGTGGGGGCTTATTTTCGTTGATGGGGACCTGCGTGCGCTTTGAAATAAAAAAAAGCAAAACGAATTTCGTTTTGCACACACAGGTCCCCATCAACAAAATCATCTCCCTGCTCGGCAGCACACACAACTGCCCGGTAGCCAGTCCAGCCCTGGTCAGCAACAGTAAATAAATATGAATTCTTTGTTTACTGAAATTATGCTTTATCTATCAGAGCCAATCCGAAAGCCGCTCACTTGGTGTACCGGACTCCTTATAGATTTTACATTTAGCCGAGGCAGAAATGTATTAATGATTTATTATCTGATGAAGGATCTTGGCAATCTTAGGAGGGCTGCAGGATTTCTTTTACCTCATGCAACTTTCCAGAAAGATAGATAGACGATATTTGTTGCCCAAGACTGTGCTATTTATTGGTACCATTAGTTAATATGTTTGCGGCAGCAGTAGGTTACTGTTTGGCATAGCAACTGCCTCAGCAATGACACATTGAAAGGCGAATGTAGTTGATTTGGTTGGAAAGTTGTACTTAACAAATCACCCCACCTCCAGTAAAATGAAAATAAAATGTTGTATTGCTGAGTTATTGGTGTATGCAATACCAACACTAGCCTATGAGAAAGCTCACTGTATGGAGCGTCCTCTTCACTGGTTTGGTGGGGTCAGTTAATGATGAGGATGGGTGCTTCTCCAGTGAAACTCGAATGCTCAGCACGGCACAAGAAGTATGACTTTCCCACTGAATAATGCTGAATAGGTGACTGTTGTCTATTATTAGGCCTTGGTGAAATTTTATCTATGACCGAGTAATCTAAGTTATTTTGGTAATTTTGCATTACTCGTTTGACTAAAATTATCAAAAATTGCGCGTTTATGCCTATTTGAGTAATTATGAGTAATTTGGCATACAACCTTTACCACAGGGGCACCGGAACTACTAACTCAGCAAGATCGAGTGGCTGCTAGCTGCTGCTGCTTGTGTTCCGTTGTATTTAGCACTATTTTCATTGAGCAAAATACATCCTTTGCATTTCATGCTAAGAAAATAGACCTAAATCTTGGGTTATGCTCCTTGCATAATTTTGCATAATCTCTCATTATTTTGCTGCAATTACACTACAGAAAAATGCATGAGTTACTTCCATCTCTACTGGTAACCCCCTACACATGTGTGGCTGATAAAATATGTTCAAACATGATCATCAGTGGGTGTTCATGGATTAACAAAGGAGATCATTGGTTTGCTGATGATCATACAAACCTTACTATTATATAATGATAGATTACACATAGAGGTTCAGTGTTTTTAAAGTATGAGTAAGACAACATCATGTCCTTCCACTCTTTTTAAAGATGTAGTGTCTTTAATGTTTTAATGATGCGTTGGTCTATTAAAGAGCTTGTGATTTACAGGAACAATAACATTGTACAGCATTATGCTTTATCAGATCTAAGAAGCAGCAACGTGTTAGGTTTCACTTCTGAGAGTGTAGTACAACAATAAAATGGGTAAAGTATTGCTTTACAAAAATCTTTTGACCTGAATAATATTTACAAAAATATCCCTTCATTAGAGTTTATAATAGAAGGATCTACACCCAATGGAGTGCTAGTTTAGCAGCTTATATTTAGGCCATAATATGTATGTCAGATAATGTCTTGTTATAGCTATACTGACATACAACCACTGCTAAAACCTACTGGCTTTGCCAATGCTTGTTTGTTAAAGCAACAACATCTCACACATGAGGTGCTGCTGCATACACTGGGTCTGGACAAGACATGCAGATTAACAGAAAGGAAAATTCAATAGGAGGGGGGGCACATTTAAATACATTTCCCAGTATATGCAATTTGATGGACCCGTAGACTAGTTCAGTTTGGTAGAAACACACATTTTATTTTGGTCAAGTGATAAAGCCAGGATTTACCCAGGTCCCCTTTCTCCCGCATTCACACTGTTAAGAACATTTCTGGTGCTCGTCGCTTAATCAATTATGCCTTGAATAGCAAATGCATATAGATTTACAGCTGCAACTAGTATGGACAGAGCCAGTAAGTCTACCTTTTCTAGAAGATTTGTGAAGTGTGTTTGAAAAAGATGGCTGTGTTTCTACGGTTCAAATATTGGCATAGCCATAAGTCAGATCAGGTGTAAAATGTATAACTAAACCCAGAAATCAAACTCACCCCAGTGGGCATTTCATCATCCATGCATACATATGAAAGCACATATTTGCAAACAAAGAGTATCAGATGCATACAGTTTTTTTCTGCCATCGCACGTACCATTGCAATATATTTTGGCCATGCATTGCCTCAGCTCTCACTTGCCAAAACGTATTAACAGTCAGAGAGAGTTTTAAATTCATTTATATATATATTTTATGAATAAAGTTGTGCTTCGGGCGTTTAATAGAAATTCGTAGCAGTGAAAAGATATTAACCACAATTTCCCACCCCAGGGAATTACAATACAAAATGTATTAAACACAAGCACCACTGAAATAAGGAAGGGCGATGGCTGCCTTTGGATTTTTTCTAAACTCATACATCAAGCTGTTGTAAAACTATATTTCCTCATGTTAGTGTCAATGTAATTTGACCCGCTGTAATAAAAACTGTCTGCAGAAGGGAACGCTCTAAAATAATGTTAGTTTGCAAAAGTTTTGAAGCTGGGTACAGACTGAGGAAGATTGATAAAAACTCATTCTGTGGGCAAAATAGCAAAGTCGAAAGCAAATAGAATTCTGAGACAACAACAAGCCTCCTGAAATAAATAAATTGTTTCTGTTTAAGTATTGCCTGCTGAACATTCACTTGTTTGTGAATTTAAAAAAGCTACATTTTTAAACTGCTTTTTTACTACCTCTCTTCTATACTGTTTTTCAGACTATTGTATTTAGGGCTGATCAACTGAATGCATAATTGTCAAAAAAGAGCCCTGATTATAAGTTGTTGTGGTAAATACCAATACCTTGGGTGAGGTTTTCACTGCGTGTGTTAAATACTTCCCAATTCCCATGTTTGTGGGTAAATGTGGTATTACATTGTGGAATTGATGTTGGCCACACTGGATTTCAATTGTATTAGATTTTTCACACACATTTTCCTAGATAAATTAAACAGGTGAGACCCACAGAAATCTGTCAGGAGAGGTGGAGGGGGTTAATTGGTGAATTGTGGTGCCTACTGCAAAACTAGGAATTACCATCTCTGCACCAGCTTATGTTTGAGAACAGATGGGAGATATATACCCGTTCTCGTAATCAGGGCCTAAACACTCATAGGAAAAAGATACCATATTTGTTATATGTTGATGAAGTTCAGATCAAGCTAATTTTCAAGGAATAACACAATAATGTCCAATCCTCTGGGAAACACCCTATTTGCAAGTTCCAGTTAATGCAACAAACACAGGGTAGACGAAAATGGCAAATAAAACTTTTGCAGCAGGCAAAAGAAGGCTAAATAACACGAAAACAAGGCAACAAACTGAAAAGTAGAAAAGCAGTAAATAACTCCAAAGAAAAAAACACTGTGAATTTGAAATTACACCACACAAAGCTAAGTGCTTTTGTACTTCGCGCAATACCCACGTCATCTGTAACGCATCTGTGAAAGGAGATGTGACAAATGGAAATACAAGAGGTGACACAGTTCGATATTAGTGAAGTCAGGAAAAGCAGAAAAGCAGCTGGAGAGTCAAACAACGGAAAGCAGCTTTGATCCACTCTTTTGCTACCTACACAATAAATGAACCAAGCAGGCCTGATGGCCCAGCAAAGCAGAGAGAGGCTTGCAGGCAAGCAAAGGCCTGATTGCCAAGTATTACAATTGAGGCAACCACTGCACTGATGGCAAGACAAGCAGTGGTACACAGGGCCAGACTGGCTACCGGGCAGTTGTGTGTGCTGCCGAGCTGGGGGCTAATTTCTCTGTGGTGGGGGCTTATTTCGTTGATGGGGACCTGCGTGCGCTTTGAAATAAAAAAAGCAAAACGAATTTCGTTTTGCACACACAGGTCCCCATCAACGAAATCATTCCCCTGCTCGGCAGCACACACAACTGCCCGGTAGCCAGTCCGGCCCTGGTGGTACACAAAGAAGAAAATCTAGGCAACTAGAGGTTAGACAGACCAGCACACTATAACAGTACAAATGCAATCAAAATTAATCAATTGCAACTTAGAGATTTGTGGCCATTTCCATCCACACTTCACAAATTCATTTAAAGTCATTAAGGCTTGTTGGGTGTTGAAAAATTCTTTATTGAAACTATGCAAGATATTCACACCAACTTAGCCAACGTGTTTTGTCCCTTCTCCCGAGACTCCTTCAGGGCTACAAAACAAAAATAATATGTACACTTTATTTAAAACCATATTTACACAACAAGCTTTAAACACAGATTATAATGCTCTGGGATATTATTAAAACACAGAGTGCACTTGTCTATGCATATTGCACAAATGTGCAGACCATAACCAGGAGACACATTTGTATATACATTTTCCCAATGACATAACCATAAATTAGTTATTCTTTCAATTCTTTCTTTATGGTTTTCCCATTGTACTTTGACTTTTTACATGATAATGTTCACAGCATCAGTGATAACAAGTGCTCCTAAAAAAGCAAAGATTGAGCACCATGCTCTTGACATTCATTAAACAAATATAGGTAACAACATTATTGATGCACCATCCTAGTTCGATGTCTTGCAAGACTAATTTATAGTCACAGTTCAATAACTAAATCTTCTTAGGCTTTACATTTGCGTCTTATAGTGGTTTAAACAGGGAAGAAAAACGAATCATATTAATCATGCCTCTATGCTAGACTAACGATCATCCATTGAACAGAATTCTAGGTCACTGTTTCTTAACCAAGGTAAGGGTGGGTTGTATCTTTTATTTCTAAGATTACTTCTCATCACTCTAGAATCACTAATGTTAAGTAGAAGCCTTAAAAAAATCCATACAATTTACTTATATTCAGAACATTTTTACCTTTGTCCTCTCCCAAAATATTTCACAGTAATCTGTTCATATTATATAGTCTAAAGAATCCTAAAAGAGAAATATAATGAATGTCGTATGTCAGTTTTATTTTCATGTAAATAAATGTCATTAAATGAGCTTGTCTATTACTGATTTGTACATGCATACCTTAATTAAAAAAATTAGAAGTCTTCATTTATTCTAAAACAAGAATGATCAAAGTTTGCAAATTTACAGTCCTTGCCCATGTTGGCAAATATAGCTAATTTAAGCATAGAAAAAAATCAATATATAAGGCTTCACAACACTACATTCAATTTCTAAAACCCTGAATGTTTAAAGGCTTGGGAATTGTCGATGTTAAAATGGCAGGGTTTCTTAGATTCCTTTCCACAATTTTTCTCTACAGAAGTTGCCTAGCATCCAGTGGCACTAATATTTCTGAGAATGCTTCCTCACCAGACCAAGTTGATAAGAAGGCAGAGGAAGCAGTCAAGAGGACATACTAAGAGGCAAACTTTTCAATTAGAGCAGGATCCTATGTCACCTATGCCGTCACTAAATTAACCTGTGCTAGCCCTCTGGTAGCTTGGCACAAAAACAGTCAGACTTGACTTAGAAGTGTAAAGTATTTATGAAGCAAAAAAAGGTAATAAAGTCAAATCACAACTTAAGAAACATCCCAAACCACTTTAGAAAAATAGAGTAAATAAAAAAAGATGATACTAGAATGACAAAAATACAAACAGAAAAACCACAGACATTCAGTTTAAAATGTTCAAGTAGAAATAGCACCTAGAAGCAGAAAGCACTACTCACAGTTATCTGGTTGCCGTGGACCATGGGAAAAGTCACAAGTTTAGGCTGAATGCGATGGAGCATAGGCCTGATGTAGGAACCAGTTTAATCTCACTGAAGAGTTATCTTCTCAAGTCCAGCACAAAGAGTCAAGTCAAATCAATCTTTATTTGGTTAAAAACCATAAAAATGTACAGTATAATTCATTCAGGCAAAATACTGCAGTGTGTAAGTCTCAATAAAAAACTTTAAAAAAGAAAATTTTAAACCATAGACGGCTATTTGACGCATAAGACATTCTGCATTAAGCATAAAGCAGCAACCTCTAACAACATTGTGCAACCTTGCTATTGGATCATGAAGTGACTGTTGTCTAACATTCAATACAGTCACCATACTAATACAAATCTCTAAAACTACCCAGAGCATAAATGTAAACCATGCCAAGAGTTGAGTAAAAGTTGCCAAATATGCGCCTCCCTGCACCCAGATCATATACAACATTATACACCAATTCATATAGATCATAAAATAATTTGTACATAAAATACAATACATTCAGTCTAGTTAGAAGGATCACTAAGAGCTGTGTCAAGTCGTACATGTCGTAAGGTAGTATGTATCAATCTCACAAGATTATATATAGTGACAATGATACACAAGCTTCCAATGAAAACATACTCAGACTGCAGCTGAGCTAGCTATACAAAAACGGAATGTGCCACAGCTAATTTTCTTGCCCATCAGATTACCCAGCCTTATCGCAGTCTCGATAAATCTATATTCCATAAGACAGACAATATCAATTTTTAGTAGTTTTGAATAAAGAAAAGTGATCTGGGTAAAGAAATGAAGAAAACTTTCCTTGTGTATAGGTCTCAAAAAGTAATGCAGCAAATAGTCTCTAGATTCTGAATCACAGGGACAGGGAGCAAGGTCCGTGTCACAGAAGGCTTCTCTTGGATAAGAGACCAGTAAGTGAACATTATTAAGATCACACCTTACAAAATAATACCTTTGATAACTTGGAACAGTATATAGGTATGACTCCAACAGTTTAGTAGTAATTATTGGAATGTAGGCCACCACCATCCACTTACCACACTAGGATGCTTCTCTTTTCCTCAGAATTAACAACAAAAGGTCAGCTTTGGCAGATGCTCTAGCTGATGGACTGATACTCTGGAGCTTGTCAAAGAGTTCCGGGCATCCTATTAGGTCTTTACATAGGTCAGCCCTTGGATGTAACAGGCTTTATCTTGTTTCATGTAGTCAGCAATTACCGCTTGAGTAAGTAACGCTTCTGGACCTGACCAGACAGACAACCACAGAATAGAAGGTGCAATCTTTACAAAATCCTCTATATATTTTAAGCCCAGTTCCTCAAGACATACAGAAGTGAATGCCCTCATAGGAATTATGCAACAATATATTTTCACTAATCTGTAATTGTGTGTTATCTCAGGGTTCCCAGATACCAGCACCATATGGGGTGACCTATATACATCTTGCCTTATAGATTTTAATTATCACATCCAAAGATTAAAAACCCAATTTAGCAGCGAACTAGAATATTACAGCTACTGACTGTTCAAATTGAAATCTCCTTACACTTGCTAAGTGTTTCCAGGTACCTTGATAATCAAAAAAGAGTCACAGGTACTCAGGTACGCAAAGCAATTTGGTGCGAGTGACATGGGACGTCCACACCTTGCTAAGTGGCTGGCCACAAACTGTAGTAAAATATTTCAGTTTGTTAGTGAACAATCCCAGTCTGTCGATAAACATAAAACAAAATGTCAGTAACTTTTGCAGGCCTACTGCAGTTCTAGATAATAAAACACAATCATCTGTATAAATAAGTACCGGCAGATGCTTCTTCTCCACCCTTGGTGCATCTGCCTCATTTTTCAGCAGAGATAATTCAAGATCATCGATATAGAGGCTGACACCCCGCTTGATATTAATGGGAAGAGTGCACTCTCTATTCAGCCTGTATCTAATGCATCCCATTACATCCTCGTGGAGTTTAATAAGTAATTACACAATCTGAGGATCCACTCCCTTCTCCAGCATCTTCCTTCATAGCCTCCCTGACAATGTTATCAAACACAAAGCTGATGTCCATAAAGGCAAGATGAAGGCATCCTCCCCTTGACATAGTATGCTTACTTATCAAGAAGTGAAGGTTCCGGCAATGCTCAATAGTACCTTAGCCCTGCCTAAAGCCATACTGCACAGCTGATAAGATACCCTTCTCAACGACTCTAGCCGATCTAACAAGATTCTACCCATCACGTTTACCATGAAGTCAATAAGAAGAAAAAAGGGATGGTAACACCATGGGTCTGCTTGATCCCCCTTCTTGAAAGTCAGAACATTGACCACATTTGACCAGGACTTTGGTGGACCAATGTTGTTAGACCTGGCCGTGAGGGAGGGGTGGGTTGGCCTGCAGTTGCTGCATCTGTCTGTGGTGGAGGAAAAAGAGTGATTCATTTTGCCCTGCCGTGGTATCCTGCTTGTGGAGAATCTCCAAGGGCTTGTTTGTGCCTGCCTCTTGTTGGAAGTCTCAGGGAGAAAAAAGAGTTCAGGAAAGATCCTTGCTTGTTCCAAAAGTAACTTGCCTGGGAGGAGGGCTGGAATCTGTGTGAGGAGCGCTGCCTCTGATTTGTGTGGGGTGGGACAGCCTGCATTTGCTGCTCCTGGCTGGGGCAGGGGAAGGACTAGACTTTTCTTCACCTTTTTAAGCAAAGTGTGTGAGGAGCGCTTTATGGCTCTGCTTCCTAGCTCCCTGATCATCGCGTGTTGAATGGTTTTGTACTGGGGCACCAGCATGTGCTTTTAGCAAGTGATGGAGCAAGGTGGCAAAACAAAAGTTTGTGTACCCCTTGTAAAATCAATGTTCCATAACATTAACATTTACTAATGGTGTGTTGTGGTGAAATAATCAACAATAGTATAAGATGTACACAAATGCACACGTGGGAATACTAATTTTGCCTGCATGAAGCAATATAACTGACTAATTTGTATTGTAATTGTGATGTGAATTAATGCACAGCTTAAAAATAAATAAACGCAGCATGAATGTGCTTATTGTACATGTTATTGTGTCAAAAAGTCGTCGGATATGTAAGTATGAAACGCATTTATGTGTCTTACTTGCTAGGTAATAACTAATGGGGAAACATTAGTACGGTGGGAGGTAAACAGAAGGGCTTTAGTTCCATATTTAACATGAATTTGTGTTTGTTTCTATGATAGTTCCAAAAGTGGCCACTGAGGCCTAGTGAAAACATGGCTGCTCTGGAAAACTGCGAGCAAGTGTCGGACTGCGCATGCGCGCCCAAAGCCTGCAAGTAAGAGTGAACTGCCTGTGCTCGGATTGGCAGTTCAAGGCTACTGTGCCCTGGAAGTCAGGATGGTTGCCAAAACATGGACATTCGAGAGTTCTGAACGTGGGAAAGAACAGTAGAGTTGCTAGTCAAAGACTGTCCTAAACAATACCCTTTTATTAAATCGCTGATTCACCGTAAATATGATGTTGTAATGGTGAGGAGATGCTCACCCATCCCAAATTTGTCCAATCAGAACCCGAGTTGGTGATGTTAGATACTTTTTAGATAGATTAAGTTAGGAAATTAGGGCCAGATGTAGGTGGCCAATTACCGGTCGGTAACGGCCGAATTCGGCCGTTACCGACCGGTAATTGGATTTTGAGATGTAGGGGGAAAAAAGACAGGCATTTTCGGTAATTTTACCGAATCGGTAAATATACCGGTCGGTAAAATTACCGAAAATGCATTTTCGGTATGTAGGTGCCAAGTTGCACATTGACACAGGGCTTTGAAAATCGGTATTTTACCATGCAATACAATTGCATGGTAAAATACCGATGCAGGTGTACATGCACATCTGTGCATGTACACCTGTGCCATGTGGCACACATACATGCCCTTAGGGCATGTATGTATGCCACATGGCACACAAGCCTAAAACAGGGGTGCCAGAGGGTGTCAAAGTGACACCCCCTGCACCCTTGCTAAAATCGGTATTTACCGATTCTGTAATTACAGAATCGGTATTGCCCATTGATTCCTATGGGCTTCACAGCCCATTGGAATCAATAGGAAATACCGATTCGGTATTTCCAGATTCGGTAAATACCGAATCTTAACGATTCGGTATTTCCACATCTGGAAATACCTACATCTCCCCCCTTCATATTTACCACTTCTTAAATACCGAATCGGTAAAATTCGGTATTTAAGAGGTGGTAAATATGAATTACCTACATCTGGCCCTTAGTGTATAAAAACCCCTGATTTTCCTTAGAGAGGGTCGCTCTTTTGATTTCATCTCGAAGTGCTGTCGGATTGCTGATCGATTCCTGGATGTAAGATACTTTGATTTATTTCTTGTTTGCTTTGCAGGACTGAAGGATAAGATGAGGGCGTTAGTTAGGGATGTTAGGAGAAAATGAATTTGGAACTATCTATTCTTTGCTAAATTTTTCAACTGATCTATAAACTAAATGACTATTTTTCCGAGCTCTAAATAAAATGATTATTCTGAATTAAAGTACAAGATTTTACTGAATAAAGAGTTAATTAATGAATAAATGTCAGAGATATTAAAGTTTGCTTTTAATAAAATTAAGAAAATGGAACATTAAAGCTCGTCTTGTAATTTTTCCTACGCCTGATTTTCTTTCTAGCAGATCCATTGCCACTATGGTGGTGTGTCTGAATAAATTCACTGTTTGTTAAAACCATGGTAAATTGCTTAAGCTATAGATATAAATAAATGACTAGTTAAATAGGTTTAGACACTCTGCCAATGTTACAGCATTACTCCTTTGTATTTCACCAATCCCTGAAATCGAATTAAATGAGACAGAGAAAGTGTGCAGTGTTATGGGCCCCACTGGAGAATAAATGTGTGTCCGGAGGTTTCAGGGAAATGATGAGGCTGATTTAAGATGTATTTTTGGAGTACCGCTGTAGCAGTTATATCTTGGTAGCAGAGTAGTGGTTGCTAAGAAAATTAGCTAGGGTTATGTATAAAGTACTATATAGAATTTAATGTACCAAATTATGAACTAACATCTGTTGGGTTTGTATTACGTTATATGTAGTCTTGAAAAGGCTTCCAAGTGTTGCGTGAAGCTAGTGCCTCTGTCTGCAGGCAGAGGAAGTGTGGCAAGTAAAGTTGCACAGTGCATTGGTCTGTTTCAAAGAAGTAGTATCATCGTACACTGCGGTGGTATTGTCGTATATCACTGTTTAGGGACATTAGGTGAGAAAGGATAAATGTATAGCGAGGACAGTCTATAAAATCTTAGCCTTCAAGTATAGGGATCATGGCGTATCCTGATTAAAACTTACTGCTGGGAGAGTAGTAAGACTTAACCTGAGCTTGATAGAAGGGTAAAGGAATTGCGTCTACTTTACTAACGATAGAGAAATTCTGTGGTGGGTTAGAGGGAAGTGCTGCTTACTGGTAATGCAGAATTACAGTATGTAAGAATAGGGATTTCTGTGTGAAAGTGTGTAAATGAAATAGCAATATGCGTTCTTGTGAAACTCTGGGTTAGACTCTAAGGAGGTGGAAAAGATCTCTGTATGTGTTTTTCCTGGAGAAACGGGCTCGTTATTGCCTGATAGAAGGGTAAGGTAGAGGGTAGTGCTACTTTATCGACGAGTCTAAAATTCTGTGGAGGTAAGCTTTGTCTACTTCACATACAGAATACTTGTGTAATTGAGGAAATTCTATCACTTTATTAAGCGAAACAGGTAAATGGTATTGTTTTCTGTAAGTTACTAACTGATTTTGTAAAATATCTTGTAAATACGGCTTCTTGAAAAAATGCTGTAAAGGAGGGGTCAGTCAGCGCTGCAGAAGCCGGAGCGCGGGTGACGTCAAAAGGGTCGCGCAAGGATTGGTCCTTGTGACCAAGACAGGGAAAGAGCTGATTGGTGCATCACGAAAAGCAGCAGAAGCTATTGGTTGAGCACTACAGTGACGTATCTTCTTCTAATTGGTACGTTAGTGTGAACCGCGCTGTGATAGGTTGGTGTTACGGAACAGCAATACAGTAGTACGCAATCTTTTGAAAGCAGGAAATTTACTGAAAATGGCTTACTTTTATTATGACGGAGACAAGAAGAAACCTTCATGGTTTAAAAAATTGAAAAACATGTTTGTAAAAGACAAAGAGGTAGTTATGAGGGAGGGAAAAACACTTCCTTCTCCAAAAACGCCTGCTTCCCATATGATGTCAAAATATGGTTATCATACGTGTGTTTGGTTGGAGAATTGGGTACGGTATACTAAGGATGATGGTGTGTTAGCTTTTCCAGAAGGAGGATCTTTTGACTTGGCAGTTTTGAGAAATCTGAGAGACAGGATGATGCAGCTTGAACCGAGACCTAGACCAACTCAATTTGAGGCACTGGTCGAATGGGAAGATGAGATGCATGAAATGGAAGGCGAGAGGTTAAGCAGACATATTGGACCAAGAGGTAGAGGTCAAGATTTATGGGGAGAAACACATGAGAGTAGAATGCGAAGATGCAGAAACGGTAACATGTGTGATGGCATGTATCCAGTTAGATTAATGGATGAATATGAGGGATAGAAATGCACAGAAAAGAAAAAGAATGTGGAGATAGGGAACCAGAGTTATGGTGAAAGCAAACCAGAGGATGCTGTATTGGAGGAAATATTAAATAGGAGACAGCCACCATATCAACCAGGTTCTTTATGGACTACCCCGAATGCTCCAATTGCAGAGGAGAGAGTTAGAGACAACCATCAAATTTCCGAGAGTTCCCTGAAAGAGTAGAAACAAGATATATTGCAAGTACACCGATTGGGGAGGTTAGAATTACAGGTACTCCAGTACAAATAAATGACTCATGCATAACTGCGCTAAGTACTGAGAAACAAAATAATGTGCAACCAGATATTTATTGATTATGAACGTTCTGCACATAAGTTGATCCAAAATCTTACGAAAAATATGGAAGCAGTAACTGTCCCGGTAACAATAGGACCTGTAATACCAGTGTTTGAGAATCAAAGAATAAAAGAGCCAGGATACCCGTCGGGTGACAGCTGCGCTTTACAAATGTGCCATACATACATACATACATACAGCTTGACAATTCCATTGCAACAGAGTTTACAGAAAGTAAAAGAAAATATTTATCCTGATTTGTCAGAAATAAAGCGGAATACCAATGTGAATCCACCTGAATTGACTTTTAATCTGAATTCGTCATACATATACCCGACTGGAGCAGAATCTGACTCTGCAACACCAGAGAAAAGTGTAGATAAAATAGATTTAACGCAAACACCTCTAGGACCATCACATAGAGAATTGAGTGACTGGATTAAAACTTTAAAATTAAAAGAGCATGAATCAAAAGTGTTGGATGTGGCAAAATTAAAAGTAGATATGGAAGAATTAATTATTGGAACTATTGGAACAGACAGACTAAAAACGTACCAGGATGATGAGCTTATGTTTGATGTGTAAAAGCATAACATGGAAGGCCAAAACGGTGTATGATCAGTTGGAAGAATTGGCAAGTGAATTTGGAATAGAATTTTCAAAAATTAAATCATTGCAGAAATCATATAGAGTAGATTTTACAGAAAAAGACATTGAGAACATGAACACTGCTGGGAGCTTATCGCAAATAAAAGAGCTGATTGTACTGATGCGAAAATGGGGAGATGTGAGTAAATGGAGGGTTAAGTGGGCAAAGAAGAAAGAAGAAAATAGTGATAAATTCACATTAGCTTTTCCAATTAGGGAAAAGGAGACAGTGACAACTGAGTTTCCCATGAGAGAGATACCTGTAGGAGGATATGTACATGTTCCTTGGAGCAGACAAGATATATTGTCATTTACAAATGATTTTCCTAGGTTGAGAGAGAAACCAGTGGAATGGTATCTACTATCTACAGGTAGACAGATTTGTAAAACTGTCAAAAGTTTTATGGATCGATTTGGATGGATTGTTTGACATAGTAGTGCCAGCAGACTTATGGACAGAATGCAAAATAGCTGTAGATTGGCCAAGGGAAGAGTATCCCAGAGATAAAGTAACAGGAGCTCCATCACTAGATGTAATGCGAAAATACGAACAAGTGATAGTATGGCTGAAAAGTAAGATACCTCCAAAAGAAACTGATTGGGTAAAAATAGACAGGACCACCCAAGAGTCAAAAGAAACAGTACATTCATTTTATGAAAGATTGTTGTTAGTTTTTAACCCCTTCCATGCTGATGACGATCTCAGCGAGAAGGATGTGCATTGTCAGTGTTGGTTCAGAGACATGGAAAATTGAGAAAACCAATTGCGTATTTCTCAGCTGTTTTGGACCCTGTTGCAAAAGCTTTGCCAGGTTGTCTGAAAGCAGTAGCAGCTACTAGTGTAAGCTTGGAGCAAAGTCAAGGAATAGTGATGGGATTTCCTGTGAGGGTATAGTTATCTCATTCTGTGGAGATTCTCCTCACTAGAGCCGAAAATGTAACAATTAGTAGGTGTGTAAATGTTAACCCCTCTACATTGTCACCTGACACCATTGAGGCAGAAGTGAAAGGTGAGCTTGATCACAAATGTTTGGTTGTTGTTGAATATTGCACAAAACCCAGACCAGATATCAGAGATGAACCTTTGCCTGAATCAGATTTTGTGATGTTTGTGAATGGATCATGCTTGAGAACGGAGAGTGGTAATCTAAGTGCTGCTTATGCCGTTTGTACTGTGGCAGAAGTGTTGGAAGCATCTTGTCTGAAAGGAATTCATTCTGCTCAAGTAGCGGAGCTAATTGCTTTGATACGAGCATGTGAATTGGGAAAAGAGGTGAAGGCAACTATAGTGACTGACAGTCAATACTGTCAATATGGTCAAAGAATTTGTGTTAGAGAAAATGGCTATCAGTAATCATAAAACAAAATGTTCTATTTTTAGAAAATGGTGTAGATGCTGCTCTATATGTATGGGATTATTGATAATACTATCGGTAATTTTAGCTTTTGTTATTCCTTTCCAAGATAGTTTAACAAAATTGAAACCAAATGTGATTCTAAATAAGCCAAGTGAGAAAGAAAACCAGAAGTGCATCAGGATAAGTCTATTAGTGACAACACAAAGAATACATTTTCAAAGTTATTACTTGAATATATTAAAACTATGAATGTTGATGATTGTTATGTTTGTGTAAAATTGCCAGCATCAGTGTCGGAAGGGGTGACCTATCACCACCTTCCTCTCACATATGGAGTGACTTGTAGTGTAATTGCAAGTTTGTTTTATCAAACTGGGAAATTGGAATATCATTATTCCAATGTAGATGAAAGTTTTGCGAAATTAAAAATTGACAGTGCATTGAACAAAAGGAAACCTGCAAAAGAGATGGGAGATTATTTCTTAGAATTAGATGAGTTGACACATGAATATGATTTTAAAAATAATTTGACATGTAAAATGAGAGTGGAAGAGAAAACATTTTTGAATATGGTTGAAGAAAGAAGGGTTGCTTACAAACTAAGTGAGAAAATAAAACATGCGAAATCTAAATACTGGACATTTAATGATGAGAATCTTGATGATAAAAATGTGAATGTGGCTATAAACATAGATACTCCAATGTTAGGGAAATTTTGTATTAGAAGAGATAATACTATATATGATAATTATTTTGTGGGTGCAAGTCAATGCAAAGACACCTAGAGAATTATAGGGGGTTGGGGATTTAAAGGAGTAGATGATCCTGTTTTTCCGGGGATATATTTCATCTGTGGGAATAGAGCTTACTATAGGTTACCTGACCATTGGTATGGGACCTGTTATGTGGGTTTGGTCTTTCCTAAAATGTTCCATGTAGATAGAGGTACTAATGGAAAGTATGAGATAGGCAAAGTCTTAAGTCGAAAAAGAAGAGAGAGTGTAATGGAAATAATAGGTGATGTTTTCGGAGCACTGATACCAGCAGTGGGAATTTCGTTTAATGCAATTAAAATCAGAAAATTGTCCACAATAGTTGATCGTCTGTCAACAGATACCGCAGGAGGATTCCTGATGGTTGATACTGAAATGATTGCTATGAGAGCTATGATAATCCAAAATCGACTTGCCCTTGATATAATTTTAGCAAAAGAGGGGGGAGTCTGTGGAATTTTAAAAGTGCAACATTGTTGTACTTATATTCCAGATAAAAGTCAAAATCTTGAGAAGTATATAACTAATATTACAGATTTACATAGAGAAATTGAACCACTGGAGGTTGAAGGTGTTCTTGAAAAATTGTGTAAAAGTTTTTCAGCAATTAAGCATTGGTTCCAAGAAATAGGTAGTTCAATTATAGTTAAAATACTAATTCCAATAACAATTTTATTGGTAATGATTTTCCTGATAAGATTATGCTGTATATGCAAAGGTAGGAGAGATTTTAGAAAAGCAATAAAGAAGACAATTCAAGAACGAAATGCAAGGGAAAGAGAAAAGAATGAAATAGAAATGGAAGAAATTAGAGAGAAGATTTTTAAAGAATCAAAAGAAAAAGATACTAGAGTGTAGATTGTACTAATATGAAGAATTCGAAACATGTTCTGCTAAATTTTTCAACATTTTGAGAGATGTTTGGTGATAAAATCACCAGATGAGGTAATTGATGGAGCAAGGTGGCAAAACAAAATTTTGTGTACCCCTTGTAAAATCAATGTTCCATAACGTTAACATTTACTAATGGTGTGTTGTGGTCAAATAATCAACAATAGTATAAGATGCACACAAATGCACACGTGGGAATACTAATTTTGCCTGCATTAAGCAATATAACTAACTAATTTGTATTGTTATTGTGATGTGAATTAATGCACAGCTTAGAAATAAATAAACGTAGCATGAATGTGCTTATTGTACATGTTATTGTGTCAAAATGTCGTCGGATATGTAAGTATGAAACGCATTTATGTGGCTTACTTGCTAGGTAATAACTAATGGGGAAACATTAGTATGGTGGGAGGTAAACAGAAGGGCTTTAGTTCCATATTTAACATGAATTTGTGTTTGTTTCTATGATAGTTCCAAAAGTGGCCTCTGAGACCTAGTGAAAACATGGCTGCTCTGGTAAACTGCGAGCAAGTGTCGGACTGCGCATGCGCGCCCAAAGCCTGCAAGTAAGAGTGAACTGCCTGTGCTCGGATTAGAAGTTCAAGGCTACTGTGCCCTGGAAATCAGAATGGTTGCCAAAACATGGACATTCGAGAGTTCTGAACGTGGGAAAGAACAGTAAAGTTGCTAGTCGAGGATGTGACTAGGCCAAAGACTGTCCTAAACAATACCCTTTTATTAAATCGCTGATTCACCGCGAATATGATGTTGTAATGGTGAGGAGATGCTCACCCATCCCAAATTTGTCCAATCAGAACCCGAGTTGGTGATGTTAGATACTTTTTAGATAGATTAAGTTAGGAAATTAGTGTATATGAGAGAGTCGCTCTTTTGATTTCATCTCGAAGTGCTGTCGGATTGCTGATTGATTCCTGGATGTAAGATACTTTGATTTATTTCTTGTTTGCTTTGCAGGACTGAAGGATAAGATGAGGGGGGAAACATCCTTTACAACGCAACTTTTACCACGCAGTGCCTTTACGAAGCAACTTTTCCAACGCAAACCATTACAACGCATTGCGCTGGGGGGCGCTCTAGGATAGGGAATAAGTTTAGTTTACTATCCAACACCTTCCCTAGTGTCCACGGGGACTGGAGTTGAAATAGTAAATTAAACTATTCACTATCCAGCACCCCAAAGCGCTATGCGTTGTAAAGGTTTTCGTTGTAAAAACCGCGTTGTAAAGGCATGCGTGGTAAAAGCATGCGTTGTAATGTCATACATCCGATGAGGGCGTTAGTTAGGGATGTTAGGAGAAAATGAATTTTGAACTATCTATTTTTTGCTAAATTTTTCAACTGATCTATGAACTAAATGACTATTTTTCCGAGCTCTAAATAAAATGATTATTCTGAATTAAAGTACAAGATTTTACTGAATAAAGAATTAATTAATGCTTAAATGTCAGACATATTAAAGTTTGCTTTTATTAAAATTGGGAAAATGAATATTAAAGCTGGTCTTGTAATTTTTCCTATGCCTGATTTTCTTTCTAGTAGATCCATTGCCACTATGGTGGTGTGTCTGAATAAATTCATTGTTTGTTAAAACCATGGTAAAATACTTAAGCTATAGATATAAATAAATGACTAGTTAAATAGGTTTAGACACTCCGCCAATGTTACAGCATTACAACTTTGTATTTCAACAATCCCTGAAACCGAATTAAATGAGACAGAGAAAGTGTGCAGTGTTATGGACCCCACTGGAGAATAAATGTGTGTCCAGAGGTTTCAGGGAAATGATGAGGCTGATTTAAGATTTATTTTTGGAGTCCCGCTGTAGCACAAGTGCATGGGAAGCAGTGAAGGGCGCTCATCCCTTCTTTGATTCTTGCCACAAAAAAAGTGAAAACGCATTTTGGTTTCCATGCAGGTCTCCACTTCCCTCGTGGGTTTGAGCAACTGGCGTGGAGAGCGGAGGTGGAAGAAGCACTCTCCCTGGTGGCCTTTACCTATCCCCAACGTTATCCACTGCCTGGGCTCTGCTACATTGCCGCAGGCTGCTGAGTATTGCGGCCTCCCGGATGGAAACTACGTAACCGCCCGGAGTCCCGGTTGCTAAGCAACCACTAGAGGAGCCAGTGGGCGGGGCCAAACCTCTGGGAGGAGACAAGTGAAAGGAGCACGCTGAGTAGGATGTGGAATGATGGGGGAAGCAACAGATACACTGCGGGGAATTAAAACAGATAATGAAGGGGTGGAGGAAACAGAAGGTGAAAGCAGCACACAGGGGAGATAGTAAGAAAACACCTTCACTTCAATGGAGTGCTGAAAGGGAAATAAAATAGTAGTTCCCTAAATGCAAATGTCAGCATTTAAGGGATACAAGTCAGCCAATCAGAGCACTGTGAGACAGCGGTGCTGGAAACATGTTTTTTTAGTGGGGTTGCTGAACATCGTCATAAATTGACTTAGGTGGCATGAATGTCTTTTCGATGCTACTGATCCATCTATTTAAATATTTGTTCTTAATTTTATAAGGTGCACCCCCCCCCCCTTATTCATATATGTTGGAAAACCTCTGGAATTATCCTTTAACCTGTATCTTAGCAAAAGTGCCACTAGTTAAATGACAAAATATCATAAACATTCAGTAAGGGAAAGGAATAGTAAACACAGCTCTTATTTTAAAATCAGCAGCAAAAGGATACAAGTCCACCCATCAGAACAAGGGGCACAAAAATGCTCCTAGGTAAATAAACAGAAGAGTAAGAAAGAAAGACATTGAATCAGGAGGAGATACCTCAAATAGAGAACATGGCCATCAAACTACAAAACCCACTCTAAGTATATGTAATTTATTGGAAGCACTAGGCCTGTGACACAGCTAAAGCTGTCCGTAGCCATCCTGCGGCAAAAATTATTTGCCCTAGGTGTTCCTGAATTTTACATCCACTCTTTATATTTGTGCTAAACTGGGAAAGAATTGTCAAGAGCGGGTCTTCTGGATGATACTTGCAGAATCTTCCTTGTTCATAAGAAAGGCTCTTTACTTCCAGAAGCAGTACCTGATGCCAGATTGAAATAGGATGGACGTCTAGGACTGCTCCAGAAAATAACCCAACATGAAGGAGGAAACATTGGAGTCCAAAAATAACCTTCAGGTTAATCAGAACAAGGAGCAGGAGGAAAACCTAAAATCACAGCAGATACAGGAAAGAGCAGAGGATCCACAGAATCCGGTGAGCAAACAATGATTTTGGGACAAGTTTGATGAAACTGGGCTTATAGTGGAACTCCTTATATATTGGAGAAACAAGATGTGACTTCATTCCAAAAAGATTTGTCCATCTTGGACTGGGAAGAAACAGTGATATTTTGTATAAACATATATTTACTAAAAGTAATGGACAGCTCCTTAGGAATATATAATTCATAAATGTAAAGTTGTAGCAGTTACACCGATTGCATGAAGCCAGCATGCGGGAATTCACCCCGTACTCTACTGTGCATTCGAGAAGACTGACCCATACAGGAGAAGAAAAATGGTGCTGTGCCTAGATGCCACTGCATCCTCGCCAAAAAGAAGATACTCTGGGCCCGATTCACCGAACGAACTTAAGACAAAATCCTAAGCTTACTACTTTTGGTATTCACAGAAGTTAGGATTTTGTCTTAAGTTTGTCTTAAGACAGACTTACGACAGACTTAAGACAAACTCCTAACTTAAGTCTGTCTTAAGTCTGTCTTAAGACAGACTTAAGACAAAATCCTAACTTCTGTGAATACCGAAAGTAGTAAGTTTAGGATTTTGTCTTAAGTTCGTTCTGTGAATTGGGCCCAAAGTGGCGTGCAGCCGTCAATGGAAACCGCCACGGCACACCCCGCATGGGGTGAGCAGGCAAAGAGTGTTTCCTTACAAGAACAGACATAAATTGTGTTCACATCTATTTTACACACGTTAGTTCTGCATTTTTCTCATTTTGTGCTGTCAGTTACTAACTATGGGGCTGATTCACAGCACTAACTTAAGACAAAATCCTAAACGTACTACTTTTGGTATTCACAGAAGTTAGGATTTTGTCTTAAGACAGACTTAAGACAGACTTAAGACAGAATCCTAACTTAAGTCTGTCTTAAGTCTGTCTTAAGACAAAATCGTAACTTCTGTGAATACCAAAAGTAGTAAGTTTAGGATTTTGTCTTAAGTTAGTTCTGTGAATCGGGCCTGCGAGAGCCATTACTTATTATCAGCTATAATCAGATAGTAATAAGTACAAGTGCAAAAAGCAAGTACAATTTGCAATAGTTCAAAAATTGGTTCAAATAATGTTTGTATCCCTTTTCTCTCTAGTGTCAGGGCTGAGAATATCCCTAGGCATCCCATTGAAGTGTTGTTAATTCACATTTAACACCTACCCTGAGGATGGGCAAATCTCAGCTAGATTTGCAGCCACCGCCCCCATACAGCACTTTTAGGAGGTAAGCTGTTGATCTCTCGGGGGCTCTGCAGTCGCTGGTGTCCTGTATGGTGCGCCATTCCAGTTACATCTGTAATTCCACACGAGCAGATACATAGCTGCATGCTGTGTCAGTATAAAGATCTATATTGGAAACTTGACATTTCCAGTAATAATATGGAGCCCCATTGCAATACTTCTTTTGAAACAGTATACTAAACTCCATTCTTATCAGAAAAAGGCAGATGGCACTCTTAGTCTTTCAGCACCTTGTTCAACTGGTGTTGATAAACAGGTGGTGGGGGTCATTAACTAGATGAAGCAAAACAGGCAGACAGTGCTTGAAATGAAATATAGAAGTGCCATCGCTCACTATCACACAGTCCCAGTTTGCCACTGACCGGGGTATGCAAGTACTGTCTGAATAAAATATACCATCCTGCTAAAAAGGTATTGTAATTTAGAACAAGGAGAAATTAACAATTAGCACTTGTTCAAAACACAAAGGGTAACACATGGTGCACTGATTGGAATCTACACCTAGTCAAATACCCCTTCAACAGGGAAATCTTAAGGATTTTGGGGGCCCTGGGCCAAGACTATTATGGGGGCCCCAGCTCGGAATAGCTTTAAATTTATGTTTTTCAGCATAAGCAGACAATGAGGAAAAATCGACACTTGCGACGTACAAGCAACCTTTCACTATTCTTAATGTCTAGTTGGAAATCCTATGTTTGTAACCCAGAAAATAGGCATCTGAAGAATGGAGAATGATGGTGAAAGCAACAGATGTGCTGTGGGAATGCAACACAGAGAAGGGGGTGGGGAGGTGGATCAAAATGAAGGTGAAAGCAGAACACGGGAGAGAGAGGAAGAAAACACCTTCACTTCAATAGAGGACTGAAAGTAAAATAAAATAGCAGTTACCTAAATGCAAATGTCAGCATATGAAGAATACAAGTCAACCGACCCGAACACTGTAAGGCAGTGGTGCTGGAAACATTGTTTTCAGTGGGGGTGCTGAACATTGCCATCAATTGACTTAGGTGTCTTGATTGTCTTCTCCATGCTGCTGTTCCATCTATTTAAATATTTGTACTATATTTTGTAAGGTGACCCCCCTTTATTTATGTACATTAGAAAACCTCTGGAATTCCCCTGTAACGTGTATCTAAGTAAGAGTGCCACTAGTTAAATGACTTAAACATTGAGTAAGAGAAAGGAGTAGTAAACACAGCTTTTAATTCGAGTAACTAGCACTTTGTCACTTGACGTTGCTTGTCATGAGACTATTTGTATTTGAATGCAGGTCTCTCCATTATTAATTATCTATCTTAACTCCATCAAGGATTTATAGGGGTGCTGCAGCACCCACGTAACCATGCTTTCAGGGTAACCGCTGCCAGAACAAAATGCTTCTGGGTAGGACGGCCAAATGAATAGGGAGGAAAGCCATCAAATGAAGAAGAGACAACTGAGATGGACAACAAAGCCACCCAATCATTAGTAAGGGCCTGACCTATAGTAAAGTCTATGTATATTGGAAACAATAGGTGTAGCCAATGAACAGCTAAGGATGACACTAGCACAGACATAAAAAGGAGTTATGTGGATCTACAATGGGATAGAGATGCTTCTAAATCTAAAGTTTTTAATGGTTGCTAATGAAATCGACTACATTCTTCAGGACCACATTCATTTAACAAGTATACATTGACCTTACTGTCACCGTATTCCAGTCTGATTCTTATGGTCAGATATTGGAAGAATTGATCATAGTAAGAAAAAACCCTTCAGCCCAGATTTACTAAGATTTTGTGTCAGGGTTGCTTCACATTTGTGGAACAGCCCCAACTCAAAATCAATTTACTAAGCTACTCACAGTCAATTTGCGTGGCTTTGCCTTTTTTAGTAAATAGAAGGTATCACAACGCAGTGCAGAGTTCTGCCTTGTGCTACTTTGGGTCGGGTAGGCATTACATGGGTAAAGCATGGCATTCCTGGGCATTGACCCATATATTTTGGCACAAACCCAGATTTGCAAAGACTTGTAATCCTGGGTTTGTGGCAAACTTAACCAACAGAGGCATAACAAGGATACATACCTTTATTTCTCCTCATTATGCCTATGTGTGATGGATTCTGCATTACACATAGAAAGAAGAAATTATCTCATAGGATTGTTTTTGTGCAGGAAGGTATTCCTATTGTAGCAATTGCTAAAGGGTGTCTGCATTAATGCTAGGCAGCACACAGTTCTCCACTGCTATGAGAGATTAGGAGTGCTGCACCATATCTAAGTAGATATGGTGTGTTCCTGCTCTCTCTTTCATGCAACGCAGACAGTTGCCTTGCTGCGTTGTGTTGTGTGAAATCTTAGCAAATCGAGCCATTCCTATCTCAGCAATGCTCTTAAATGATAAAAACGCATGCACTGTATGGTAGCGTAAACACATAAATCAAGCATTAAAAATTAAAAGAGTGGAGCATATTTTGTAGTGCATCGTTTATCCTTTTACCTCCCAGTCAGTGAGAGAAAGCACAAGTAAACAAATAAAGTAGCACACAGCTGGTGGCCCATCATATCTGAGGCTGTGCATGCAATGTAAGTGCTGCTGTCAGCATCTCTTTAATGTGATTTATTCCTCTAAGGAACAGTGAAGTACAGTACTGTGGCTTCCCAATGCGCAGTTCAAACTTTTGAGGTACATAAGTCACTCTATAAAAATATGCTTTTAAATTTGCAGTGTCTCACCAAGAAGTAAGTATATTTTCAAATCCGCCTAAGGTCCAAAACCCTAATAATCCAGATCAACCCACGCAAATGAACAGATGTCATTCAAGCTGCTTAGGGACACGTTATGCAGAGTTTACAAATAATGGATGTTGCGAGGAACTTGGGGGTTATTTATGAGTTTGTGGTGCAGCGCAGCAAGTCTCCTTGCTGCGCTGCACTGAGTAAAAGGAAAAGGGCAGGAATGTGCTGTATTTACGTAAATATGTCGCATTCTTGTCCTTCCCCGTGTGCTGGTGCCCATTTGGCAGCCTAGCACCAATGCAGGCACCCTTGCACCATGGTGTAAGGGTGCCTGTGTTGCATGCAGGATTCATTTTGTGCAGGAAGGGGCACCTTTCTGCACAAAACAATCTTCGTATGCATGTTCCTCTTTCTATGTGTGCTGAAGAATGAGGCACACATAGAAAGAGGAAGAAACTAGGAGAAATAGAGCTATTTATCCTCTTTACTCCTCCCCTGTGATGGTGTAAGATTTTGACGCGCATCAATTTGCACAGCTTTACTCCAGATTTTTTAAGCCACTCAGAACCACACAAAGTGGTTTTGCATGGCTTCAAAATCTGACTTAGAGGATTGCGGCGCGCATGTACCATGTTGCTTGGTGCAAGTGTGACGCTAGCATAAATAAGCCCCTAGTTTTTCTGCAAGCTGTAAAACTCTGGAAGTCAGTTTGTCATGGGAATTTCCTTTCAAGGAGAAGTGGAGGGAATATGACTCATTACTACGCGATTCGTTGTTACAACGACCGTGTTGTTACTACGCAATGCCATTACTACGCAAGCCATTACATCGACTTTCAGTAGATGGCGCGCTAACATTAGAAATTTATAATTTACTATTCCAACTCCAGCCTAAGCAACAGTAGGGAAGGTGTTGGAATAGTGAACTATACTATTCCTTATGTTAGCTCGCCATTAGCTGCTAGTCGATGTAATGACTTGCGTAGTAATGGCATTGCGTGGTAACAATGCAGTCGTTGTAACAACTGCGTTGTAATGGCATCGCAGTGTAATGACCGTGATGTAAAGGTCGTTTCCCAAGTGGAGGGGTCGGCATGGGGTGCTTGCCAGCACCGCCTAATGTTAGGTGTTGCTGAGAGCCATTTACAAAGGGTCACTAATACATGCTTTATGTGACTGACTTATCTGATATCCCAATCAAACTGCATTTGATAAATGCAAACACAGGAGGTTCTGGCTCATCCCTTGTCATCTATTAGATAGTCAACTGACAATAGCATTTGGCTTCTTCCCATCACAGCATGCAGTACAGGCAATGTGTTAGCTATCGACTCTCTTGGAATGTGAGTGATGGCATCCTCATGATGACGTGCATCTAAAAAAGTGCATTTCAGCACCACAGCTGGTTGGCCAATACTTTAGTTTGCTAATGCTTCTTTTCCTATTTATCCATTTATTTATTTTTGTCATTCTTGTGTGTTGAAATT
This sequence comes from Lissotriton helveticus, assembly GCF_964261635.1. NCBI lineage: Eukaryota > Metazoa > Chordata > Amphibia > Caudata > Salamandridae > Lissotriton > Lissotriton helveticus. The sequence goes on along the minus strand of NC_136070.1, from coordinate 104,395,823 downwards.
ATGTCTTCAGCGTAAAATTATCCTAAAAAATAGTACATTTTCTATACAGCATTAATAATCAGACGTTCTTGTGACATGCATTAAAAACAAAAAATTGTAGAAACACCTGCCTGCTAGGAAGCAGCTGTACTGTTGCTTTGAAATTCTATTGCATTTCACAAACTTGATATGGGAAGGCAGCCACATTTAGGCAGAATATTTTCTTTATCTCTTCTTGGTATTTTTGTGGATTATACCTGCAAGAAAAACATTAATACCAACTTGCCAAAGTCAGACTGGGGGCTTCCCAAAGCTTGTCTACTGATGGATCCAGATAGAGATGTGTTCGTCAAGAAAAATTCATATGCCTTGAAGCAATGTGTGACTTTTTTTCTTATGAGAAGTGAAAAGCTATTTTAGTCATTGGGATTATCTGTTTCTTCACTCAAGTTACCTCCTCTTAGAGAAGCCAAGCAATGTATTTCTGCCATGCTTGATTCACCATACAGCAGTATCGGATATCACAGATGTTGGGGTTCTGCTCATTTAATACGCCCAGATTTTTTACTTTTTGGATCACCCAGTTTTGGACTTGTTACTGTGGGTGAATCTCACTACATATCTCTCCCACGGTAATCACATGGCAAATGCACTCTTTGGGCCTCATTAATGAAGTTTTACCGTAGGGAAGCGCAGCAGGCCGTCCTGCTGCGCTTCCCTACAGCAAAAGAAAAGTGCAGGAATGCGCTGTATCTGTAAGATACAGCGCATTCCGGGCCTTTTCCCCTGCACCGACGCACAATGGGCTGCCTTCGCAAGAGCAGGCACCTTTGCACAATGGTGCCAGGGTGCCGGCCTTGCGGGGATAATTATTTTTGTACAGGAAGGGAAACCTCTCTGTACAAAAATAATCACACAAGGCTTTTCCTCTTTCTATGTGTGCTGCAAAATTCACGCCCCTTTAACGCAGATCACTGAGTTAAAGGGACTGATATTTATAAGGCAGCTGTACGCCCAAAAAACTGGCTTAGTGCTGCCTGATAAATATCACGCTGGCTTCTGTGCCACGGAACTTCACCCTATGTGTTTACAACGATTTTCTGCCTTTTAAGATAAGGCCATTGTGACACAACTAAGGGACACTTGGGGGGTTACACGTGAACGTGAACCCATATGCACACATGTGTGTACATGTGAGCGGTTTGCATGTGCAAGACTACCGTTGTGTGTAGCTCGGTAACTGCACAGAGGTAGCCAGGCACAGACGGGACTCTTCAGGGTTAGAGATTGACCTGGGATATGCCTTATAATATTAGGGGGCGCTTATAGGTAAAGTCACTGCAATTTAATGTTTTGTCTGCATTGACACTTTTTCACATACATCAGGGGAAATCTGCCTTAGAGTGCAATATTGCTTCCCTTAGGCCTACAAAATCCAATGAGATATGAAACTGGCGTAGAATAGGTGCACCCTGTTCATATTCACAGGACTCAAGACCATATATGTACACTGTATGGGTATTCCAGAATTGCCATATTTCTTTAACTCAGTTCAAGATCAGAGGCCAGGCCTTTTGACACACTACTGGGCCAAGTTAATTAAATTTCTTCCCAGCTGAAGGAACTAAGGCTGTCCAAACAAAAGGAAGAATTAACAATGTTTTCCCAGCTTCTCAGGAGGAAGGGGTGGGGTGAAAATCTGCATATGTTAATTACCGATTCAGAAAAGGGGGTGGTGATGAACAGAGTGTCTGAATTAAGCAGACCACTCTTACCCAGTCCAAAGATCAGGGCTTGATCCATCACCGTTATTTATCTCACTGCCCCATCCCAGCTCAGAACCTGGCTATATGCAAATTAGTCTGTCCCTGGCCCAGTGCATCATGGGAACAGGGCAGACCAAACTACCAAGCCAATTCTTCACCAGAAAGGAGACAAGCTACCGGGGACCGGTTTCTGGCATTTCAGCCTCTTCGGCCCGGCTTGCTTGAATCCTGATGGAGCAGTGAGAAAGGGACTCATGTCTGAGTATACCCTGCCACACCTATAGTGGCCAAAAACGATTCAGAAAAGGGGGTGGTGATGAACAGAGTGTCTGAATTAAGCAGACCACTCTTACCCAGTCCAAAGATCAGGGCTTGATCCATCACCGTTATTTATCTCACTGCCCCATCCCAGCTCAGAACCTGGCTATATGCAAATTAGTCTGTCCCTGGCCCAGTGCATCATGGGAACAGGGCAGACCAAACTACCAAGCCAATTCTTCACCAGAAAGGAGACAAGCTACCGGGGACCGGTTTCTGGCATTTCAGCCTCTTCGGCCCGGCTTGCTTGAATCCTGATGGAGCAGTGAGAAAGGGACTCATGTCTGAGTATACCCTGCCACACCTATAGTGGCCAAAAACGATTCAGAAAAGGGGGTGGTGATGAACAGAGTGTCTGAATTAAGCAGACCACTCTTACCCAGTCCAAAGATCAGGGCTTGATCCATCACCGTTATTTATCTCACTGCCCCATCCCAGCTCAGAACCTGGCTATATGCAAATTAGTCTGTCCCTGGCCCAGTGCATCATGGGAACAGGGCAGACCAAACTACCAAGCCAATTCTTCACCAGAAAGGAGACAAGCTACCGGGGACCGGTTTCTGGCATTTCAGCCTCTTCGGCCCGGCTTGCTTGAATCCTGATGGAGCAGTGAGAAAGGGACTCACGGTGTTGGATCTAGCCCTGATCTCTTGACTGGGTGAGAGTATTCTGCTTAGTTCAGAGACTCTGTCCATCACCACCCCTTGTTGTAAATATTTTGTCCACCCTAAGCGTGGAAGGGTATACTCAGATGTTAGTCCCTTGCTCATTGCACCATCAGGATTCAAGCAAGCCGGGCCGAAGACGGCTGAAATGCCAGAAACCGGTCCCCGGAAGCTTGTTTCCTTCCCAGTGTAAGAATTGGCTTTTGTAGTCTGGTCTGCCCTGTTCCCATGATGCACTGGGCCAGGGACAGACTAATTTGCATACAGCCAGGTTCTGAAACTGGGATGGTGCAATGAGCTAAAAAACGGTGTTGGATCTAGCCCTGATCTCTTGACTGGGTGAGAGTATTCTGCTTAATTCAGAGACTCTGTCCATCACCACCCCTTGTTGTAAATATTTTGTCCACCCTAAGCGTGGAAGGGTATACTCAGATGTGAGTCCCTTGCTCATTGCACCATCAGGATTCAAGCAAGCCGGGCCGAAGACGGCTGAAATGCCAGAAACCGGTCCCCGGAAGCTTGTTTCCTTCCCAGTGTAAGAACTGGCTTTTGTAGTCTGGTCTGCCCTGTTCCCATGATGCACTGGGCCAGGGACAGACTAATTTGCATACAGCCAGGTTCTGAAACTGGGATGGTGCAATGAGCTAAAAAACGGTGTTGGATCTAGCCCTGATCTCTTGACTGGGTGAGAGTATTCTGCTTAATTCAGAGACTCTGTCCATCACCACCCCTTGTTGTAAATATGTTAATTACCTGTCACACTGCACAGGGCTGGGGACAGCCCAGGCCCATTCAAAAAATGAGGAAGTCCAGGCAGCTGGAGCAATCACAGGAGGGGGTTCCTCTTTGAAGGTTTGGTGGGTAACGCCCCGGCAGTGGCATAAGCGAGGGGCGGAGCTGAGAGCCCAAGAGAAGGTTTGACCAGTGACTTTTAGATGTTGCCAACTTGAACTGAACCAGCATTTTGTGCAGGAGAGTTGGGACAAGGATGGAGAGGTGACGTGGCACCCTAGGATTTGCCAGGGGGGGCCTCGCTTCTAGAACCTTCCACCCTCTTTTAGGTCATTGTCCCATTACAGTTCTGGGCAAATTCCAGTCGGAAGCTAAGGTCATCAGCTCCGGGGTCCCTCAGGGCTCGAGGCTAAGCCCTGTTCTTTTTAATCTATATATGGTACCCCTGATTGAGCTAATTGCATCATTTCATATCAGTACAATATCATATGCTGATGACACCCAGCTTATTCTGGTACTGGATGGGGAACTGCTTGGGGCAGAGGAAAACCTGAAAAATTGCCTAACAGCTACATTTAAATGGATGACGGAGAATCATCTTAAATGTGATTCCGGCAAGACGGAGATCTTACCTTTTGGAAATCAAAATCTGTTCTCCCCGAAAAACTGGTGGCCTGACGATGCTGAAGCCCCCCCCCCCATACCATCTTGTCTGTTCGAAACCTGGGCATTAAATTTGATGACCAACTGTGCTTCAAACAGCAAGCGGTGGCCGTAGCTGGTATGTGTTTTCACATAATTAAATCTCTGAGGAAGTTTTTTGATCTTCTTCCTCTGTCAGCCAGAAAATCAGTCGCAGTTGCCTTAATAACTTCGAGGCTGGATTATTGTAACAGCCTTTATGCTGGAGTCAATAAGTCCGTACTGCATAGGCTACAGATGGTCAAACATGCTGCTGCCCGGCTGGTGCTACGTTGGCTCCGTAAGTCATCCGCGTCAGCTGCGCTTAAAGCGCTACATTGGTTACCAGTTGGCAAAAGGATCTTATTTAAGATCTTGCTGATCACATTTAGAGCCTTTCAACAGCAAGGTCCTAAATATCTGTGTAACGGCTTCAAACGATACCATCCTACCCGTTGCCTGAGGTCTGCTAATCAGAATTTGCTAACCATCCCCAGATTTAGACTGGCTACCAAAGGAGGAAAATCTCTCTTTGTCTTGGGAGCTAGAGCCTGGAACAAGCTCCCACTTTATCTTAGGTCATTGTCCCATGAAACTCAGTTTAGGAAAGCTTTAAAGACTTGGGTGTTTTCTCTTACAGATGCGGCCTGCATAGCATTGGTGTAAAGTGTAAGCGTCTCCATTGGTTAATCTCGTCCCTCAACCGTTGTCATCTGGTTGCCTGAGCGCCAATATACTCCGTGGAGTGATAGATGCGCTATAAAAGTGTCCCCTACATTACATTTTTTTTAAAAACTCTTACACAAGAGAGAAATGACTGTTGGTGCTGTTTGTGCTTTTTGCGGCCGGACCCTGGGACTGCGACAGCCATTGACAACTGGAAAGAGGAACCCCATGATCACTAAAAGGACTAAACAGTCTGCCCCCAATTGACCCCATTACCCGTGGGTCTCTCCAAGGGCCAGTGTGGCTGTCCCCCTTTCTCCTCCTGACAACCAGTTGGGGGAAAGACCTGGACTTCTTGGCCCAGATACAAGGACCAGGAGGAAAGCTGGCACAGGTAGGAAGTGAAACCAGCTCCCTCCAAAATACACTGCCTTGGAAGAGAGGAGTTCTGCTGGAAGTGCTCACCACCAGGAGTAAAGTGAGCCCATGATTCTCCAAATTGGACCATCAGGCCCGAGCTATGGGCTTTTAAAGTTTGGTGACCTTTGCCCTCCAGCGAGCATCGAAGCAAGTGGGGCTCTGCCTAATCTCCTTTCCATTAATCCCAGGGTGGGCTAGGAATAGGAGCAGGCTCCTTACTTTATTAGTTTTGGAGACAGGGCTTGTTTGAGGCCTCCTCGCTTGTGTATGTTTACCCGCATGGGCCTCCACCTCCCAGGGGACTGACACACACAAGGTGCCTGGGATCCCAACAATGGGCCCCAGAATAATAACAGAGAACACGGGAGCGCCATATAACCCCCAATGGCCTTGGCCTGCTTCCCATGCCCGTGTCTGGGGGCAATTGGGAGGCCTCCACAGGACACCACATGGATTGGGCAGGGAAACAAAGATTGCATGGTCCTGTGCCAGCAAGTATAAAGCTGGTGGCACGGGAAGCCATCTGGGCCACACAGACTGGGCTCCCTGCATGGCCCCAACAATGAGAAGCACGGGGTCACCCTAAATAACAAGAAAAATCTAGAAAATCTATGCAGCTCTCTCCTGCACTAATAAAATAGCAACAGCTCCTGGCTGGAGCACCCCGTAATGCTCTGCGAGTGCTGCTAACATGCATATTTTTCTGCTTCTTGTGATGGCCCTAGGACGGCAAGGGCACCACCATGGAGGAAAGTAGAGTGTGGGGTGGGAGGGCTGCAGAAGGGCAGCAGCTCTCCTCCGAGTATGTTTAATTGCTCACCCTATGTTTGAGGGGGTCAATAAATCCATGTATTACTGGGATTCTCAGATAATTTTTAAAAGCTTTCCCAAGGCTAAAGCTCTAGGGGCTGATTGTATGACTGCATTTTATGTTTAAAGAAGAAATATGGAGTGTAGCGTTCTCTAGGAGCTGGTTCTATGGTTGCGTTTTATATGGTGTGAAAGTGGTGATCTGCAGAGGCTGTTTTTATGGTTGATCTTCATGTGGCTTTATTGCCAGTGATTACTGGTCAAGGTTGATATGCTTGATTGATATTATTAATTGCATTTGCCCATGGTTATTATTAATTACTGCAATTACGTACAAAAGTAAGGTGTATTTCACATGTGGTAAGTTGTTTTTGTAATATGGTGAGTTCTTAATAAAGCCAATAGGCCTGTTTTATCTAAAGTGATACACCTTCTATATTGGGATGTGTTGTCTGGTACAAGTAGGGAGGTGGGCACTCTGATTTTGAGGATCATGACAATTTGAGATAAAATGTGATTTTGTGATCTAAGGTATTTTCCATCTGCCTTACATCTATATTTAAAAAATAATGCATAGTATTTACTAGAGTGTGTGTAATACATTTCCTTTTCCTTTTCAAAAGAAAAGGCACTGACTGGACAATCTTTTATTGAGTGTTATTATTGCATGACAGCGAGTGGTGCTTACAAGTCCACATCACCTTCCCTGAGTAGCTTTGGTCTGCTCTGCTTCCCTACCCTGAGAGAGTCAAGTGCTACAATGCAGTGCCTAGTTTCCAGTAACTATTACTTATAAAGGCCTCACATTCTGCACAACTAGTAACCCAATTTCCTACAGTAGGACATATGTGTTCAATTTTTACCTGTCCTGACAATGAGAAACTCCTAATGTCATTTTCACTGTTGTAAGGCATGTCTCTTCAATAGGCTAAAACTGCGTTACCTTATTCCAATTAACAGTGCTAACTTTAGAAAGGGAGCACATAGAGATATGCTGTCTACACTCTAGTGAATTGTAATTTAAAATCCTCCTTAATGGTATAGTCAGAATTTACATTAGTGTAAAAAACTGGGTAAAGGGGTGGGGGGGTGAAAGCCCCACTCATGTAACAACCATATCCTTGTCGGGGTGAGCCACAAAAGTCACTAAATTAACCTGTGCTTAACCCTCTTGAAGCTTACCATTAAAGCTGTCAGGTTTAACTTTGAGACAATGTGTAAAGTAATTATGCAGCAAACAAATAGTAATGGAATACACAACACAAGAAAAATCCCAAACCAATTTATAAACAGAGTACATTTTCATAAACAAAATCATACCAGACCAACAATAATCCAATCAATTAAACCAGAGTTATGCAACTTTTAAGTTATTTAGAGAAAATAGCGCCTAAAAGCACAAAGTGCCACTCAAGGTCATCTGGTTGCACTAGTCCGTGGGAAAGTCACAAGTTCAGGCTGACCGCAATGGTGTGTGAGTCAGATACAGGGACAAGATTAGTGCAACTGAAAAGTTACCTTATAAGTTCGGCACAAAGAGATCCACTTGCGGTGGAGGAGACCATAAAGAGGAGGCTCAGCATCGCGGACAGTTGTCACAGTAGCACGAAGAGCTGGTCGAACACTGCTGTTGGTCATCGCTGTAGTGCACATAGCCGGTCATTGGAGGCTGCTATAGTGCGTAGTTGTTCGGGGTTCCCCCATCACGCTTGATGTGCGGCCGTGATCTACCACAGTCGGTGTGGTGGATGCAGGTTAGGTTGCAGAAAGTCCAGGTTTGAGTTTGCCTACTGCAGGTCGCTTGGAGAACTCTGCGGGCGTTCAGGAAAGAGTTTGGAGGTTGCCGGTCTAGTCCCTTGCAGGCCATTGAAGGCGTGAGGACAGACTTGGCTGTGAAGTGCAACAACAGCATTCAGAGCAGTGCACTTCACCAACGATTTTGCAGAATGCGCTTGTTCCGCTCTTGCGCTTAGTCAGTTAGAGGTTAGAGTAGGAGTCATTTCTCAGAGTTTGCACAGAAGTAGGGTAGTTTTCATTTCGGTAGCATCGGGTTACTTAGTAAGGATTCTACTTAGGAATTTAGCATCAGGAGTTCTACATGAAATATAGGAAAGAAAGAAGCATTAAAGGACGTCACTTACCTGTTCCTCACAAAGTAATTTGGCGACTGAGAAGTTTCCTCATTTGTTCTCCAGAACCGCAAGTATAAACCTGTAAAGGAAGACATTTTAATAGGAGATGTTGTTTAAAAAATAAAAGGTATTACTTGGTAATAGATAATTGGCAAATTCACTTACCAAATAATTAAAAGAAATAAGAAAACAAATAAGAAACAACTAAGAAGAGACACAAAGGTCTTAGCTTAACAGGGTAAGAGAGAAAAAGAAAGAGTGAATAGTAATATGTTTTAAGAGTAGAAGAGAAAGAGAAAAGATCACAGAAGTTAGTAATGATGTGTTGTTTTTAATTACAGTTCACTTAAGAAGCACTACACAGAGGCAATACTAGGAAAACGCCAAGAACTGGTGAGAAGTGAACCACAAGAAGCGAAGCAGTCTCTTTTCTGTCCCCATCCCCTTTGCCCCAACTCGGTTCACATGAGGACTTGATGTATGAGGGCTCTGGTGGAGATCTGTTGAGGAATTTGGAAAATTCAGCATTCTGCTCCTGTGAGTGCCCAGAAAGGTTGTGAGTATAAGGTGGTACCTGAGATGAGAGAAGGGCAGCTCTTGCATTGCCGGTTGCAGCAGACAGTCGTTGCCAGCGCCAAGTGGCGTCTCACTAGAGCTTCATGTTGCCGGTCATCCAAGGCAGCAGACTTTGGATACGAATGGGCCTGTTCACAATTGCAAGGATTCTAAACCTCAAAAGTTTCACACTTTCACTTAAGAGGAGCTCTCCTTGATGTCAGCAGGGGTCCAGGACCTGAGGGGCCTCTACTGGGTGTCAGGACTCACTCTAGTAGAGACCAGTGGCAGGTCTTAGGCAGGTCCAGTTGCAGCTGGTCAGCTGGGCAGTTGCAAGGAGGCTTCAGAAGTTCACTGTATCCCTGCAGCTCACATAGGAGATCAGCCAACTGACCCTTTGAGTCAATCTGAGTGGCCTGGGATGTAAGTTATACAATCATTCAAGCAGCAGGGTGGTCCCCTGGAATCAGGGCAGTCCTTCTTTTGTAACTTCCACAAGTACAGGAATGGTCTGATAAGATGCTTTGGAGGTAGACTATTTATACCTGGTGCTAGTATTTGGGGGGGACTCCATGTTCTACCCCCACATCTGGATCTGGAAAGTGTTTCCCCTTTTCCTATCAAAGATCTAAACTGTCAGGGGGTGTCAAAACGCTGGGCAGGCCTGGTGTCATATTCCTTTGTGTGTCCTCGATTACGACGCAAGACCTCGTATCAGAGCCTTGTGCATCTGGGAACCAACATATCGCATTAACTGCATGACACATCTTCAACAGGAACCCTCGCAACAGGAATGAAGATTACTTTGTTCAGCAAGCCTAACTGGATCCCTGTTGCCGGGCCGTACTCTACCGCGGTAGGCCTGAACTTGTGACTTTGTCCTGGGCTGGCGCGACCATATATCCACAGTTGACATTTTGCGCTTTTGGGTGCAATTTTCACTGAAATCTTTAAACTTTCATATCTCTGGTTCTATTAATTGGATGTTTGTCATTTTGGTCTTGTTGTATTTATTAAAAATAATTATTTTTTAACCTCGTTCTGGGATTATTTTTGGGTGATGTTCTTCATTTTTTTTTACTGTTTGCAGTATTGCAAAAATGTTTTACACATTGCCTCTGAATTAAACCTGACTGCTCTGTGACTAGCTATCAGCTGGTTGAGCACAGATTAATTTAGGGTTAGCTTGTGCCTCATCCTGACAAGTATTGTTGTTGCTGCTTGACTAGGGCCAACACCCTACTCAAGCAACAACTCAATTTCTCATACACATTGACCTATTCAACAGTTTGAGATGTTAACCCCTCGTCTGCCTTAACCATCTGAGGGATCTGTGGTCTGTCTTAACCCCAAAAGTGAGTCCCAAAGAAGTATGGTCTCAACTTCTTCAGTACCCAGACCACTGCAACATATTCCCTTTTCATTGCACTCAACTGCTATTCCCTGAGAAATAACCTCCTGTCTGGACAATGAATTCCTTAAAGAAGTCAGTTTCCTTGAGCACAGGCGCTGTGCACATGGCCTCTTTTAAGGTGTCAAAAGCATTCAGGTATGCCTCCACCCAGATCACCTTCTTGGGCTGCTTCCTCGTAGTCAGCTCCGTCAATGTGGCAACAATGGTGTCATACCCCTTGACCAATCTCCTGTAATTAATAGGGAGGCCTCAGACTCTTACTTTATCCGAAGTCCTGCTGTCCCAGGTGTCAATGCCATGGGTGCACCAAGTAGTGAAACCTGCGGTAAGTTATAATAGGGAGATAAACTGACTCAGCAAGTGGCAACAGTCCCTCTGTTGTTCAGGGGTCAGGATAGGGGAGAGGAAAACACCTTCTTCTGATGCATCCTGCTCCTTGGAAAATAGAAGCTCATGGAGTGATTCACTCTCCTCTTCTGCCCCACTATCCTTCACCAGAAGCGTTGTTACTTCAGTACTCCTACAGTGGGCCTTGAGGTGGTTCACATACGGGACCCTTAAAGGGGTCCTGGATGCCTTGAGGTCCACTGAGCAAGTGATGTCACCCTTCCACTCCTTGACCTCATAGGGCTTAGCCCACCAGACCACACCGCAGCCCTGATTCTACTCGACCTGTCAGTCCCTTTCAACACCGTCTCCCACCTCACACTTGCAGCCAGACTACATGACGCGGCATACATGGCAACGTTCTCAACTGGAGGAGCCAAAGGATCAGACTGATACCCTTCCTCTCCGAACCCACGGAAATCAACTGCAGAGTCCCACAGAGATCATCATTGAGCCCAACCCTCTTCAACATCTACATGCCTCCCCCGCCACCATCATCCAACAGCACGGCCTCAGCATAGTCTCCTGCGCTGACACCCAGCTCATCCTCTCCCTCACCAAGGACCCCACCACCACCAGACTCAACTTCCAGGAAGGAATACAGGACATAGCAGCCTGGATGAGCAAAAGCTACCTAAAACTCAACTCGGTGAAGACAGTAGTCCTCGTCCTCAGAACCAACCCCTCCGAATGGAACAACACCTGGTGGCCCACTGCCCTTGGCAGCCCACCGACCCCCACAGACCAGGCAAAGAACATCGGCATAATACTCGACTCCTCTCTCTCCATGAATCGACAGGTCAACGCCGTCACCTCCAGCTGCTTCAACACCCTCCGCATCCTCCGTAAGAGCTACAAATGGATCCCACCCGAGGCAAGAAAGACAGTCACCCATGCACTCATCACCAGCAGGCTGGACTACGGAAACGCCCTCTACGCGGGCATCAACAAGTCCCTACTCTGCAAGCTCAAGACAATACAGAACACCCCAGCAAAACTCGTCCTCGGGATCCCTCAACACGAACACATCAGCCAGCACCTATGCAAGCTCCACTGGCTCCCCGTCGAGAAAAGAGTCCCCTTCAAGATACTCACCAATGCCTACAAATGCCTACACAACACCGGACCCCATTACCTCAACAACAGATTCACCCTCCATGTACCCAAACAAAACCTCAGCTCCACCAACCTCCTCACCAAAACTCATCGCATCCGCAGAGCCAGAGCAGGGGGAGGCCCTTCTCCTACATCACACCAAGACCTGGAACGAGCTCACCACCGACATCAGGTGTGCCCTCTCCCTGAACAGCTTCAGAAAAGTTCTGCAGACCTGGCTCTTCGAATGAATTGGAACTGCTGACCCCCAGCACCTTGAGGCCCTCACGGGTGAGTAGTGCGCTTACAATACCCCACAAGCTCCATAACTCACACCTTTTTGTTAGATTGGTACTCTACCAGATTGCCCTTCTGACTGTACAAGTACTTCATCGCTTCCTGGCTTCCAGAAGCTTTTCATCTGGGATCTAAGTGCCAACATGTAGCTTAGTAAATCTTCAGTGGGTTTCTTGGGAGCGTGCTCCCACTCCTCTTTGACAAGACTGAGAGTTCCACGCACAAGACTACAAAACAGAAGTTGAAACGGACTGAACCCTACTTCCTTCTGAAGCACTTTTTGGTAGGCAAAAGGAAGGCATGGCGCAAGGACTTCCTACTTAATCCTCATTGGTTCTGGCTGGCCCATAATCATGCCCTTCAGCGTCTTGCTGAACCTTTCAACAAGTCCATTTATCTGGGGGTGGTATGATGTGGAAAACTTGTAGGTTGCCCCACAATCATCCCACCTGGACTTCATGTAGGCAGAAATGAAGTTGGTAACTTTGTCTTGCACAGCCTCTTTGGGGAAGCGCAACCTGGTAAATATCCACATCAGTGCCCTGGTCACTGCGGCTGCAGTCACCATCCTCAGAGGAATGGCCTCAAGGTACAATGCGGCTTGGTCCACTAAGACCAGGATACACCTGATGTCTAGGGCTATTCTAGGTTTCAGTAGCACAACAATGTCAATACCCACTCTTTTAATGGGTGTGTCCACTATAGGGAGTGGGAGCAGGGGGGCTTCTGTTTTGCCCTTGGTCTACCACTGGCTTGGCAGGTGGGACAGGACCTACACAAGGCATCCGAGGTTGTTCTCTTCTGGAGTCAATGAAAGAGGGTGGCCAACTTTGCTTAGTCCTGTCAGGGAAATGTCATAAGCCAGTCCCAGTAGAAAGGCCCTGTAGCATTGGAGGACCAGCAACACATGGGCTGCTCCAGGCTCAGGAACCTTAGGCTCACTATACAGGAGATCATCCTCCCAATAGATCAGGTGATCATCAGACAAAGTCCCAGCGGCCTGGGCCTCTGCCCGCCACTGTAGGCCCTCAAGAATAGGGCATTCTCTCTTGGCTCATGGGAGTCTTAGGTGCGGGTTTTCCATTCCTTTTGGCAGGTACCAGGGCCATTTTTCCATGCCCCAGGTCCTTTTGACTTCCCTATTAGGCTGCTTTGGACCATATGGTGAAGCACACCCACTAAGGCAGCGTTATCATTGCCAGGCGGGACCGTAGTTCCACCTAGTTCCACCTCCTTCCAGATGTTGTGGTCTATCTTTTTACCAAGCAGACAATTACAGCTAACCTTAAAGAACCCGAGACCTCCCCCATTCATAGGAATACAGAGCCACGAGCTAGTGACTCTCAGGGGTTGTTAGCTACTACAACCTGGTGGGATACGTTGGGAAATGCCTGCTCAGAGGACACCAGATGACACCGGGCAGTAATCATGCTTGCTCCTGTGTGTCTCTCATAGCCTCCACCTGCTGCCCACTGATGGTGGCCCACTGCCAAAGTTTTTAGTATTGTTAGGCATGAGAATCTTTGGCACCATCTCTCGGTCAACCATAGACACCAGAGCAACCTCTGCTCTTCCCGCATACTAACTGTGGCAACCTACTATCCAAGTGCTACATTGGCCATAATGTCTACTCACCAGATGGGCTGCTGGCTTTTAGGACAGTGGGGGTTCCCACTTGACATGCCTGTACCTGGTGCACTCCTACCATTTAGGTGAAAAATATCCTAGAGATTTCTTCTCAAAATAAACTACTTTCTTTTCGTCTGGTTGGGGCTGGGAATCCTTTGAATGAGAGCTATTTTGCAGGCCTTTTGAAAGCTCTTTGTTTTTATTTTTATCTCCTCCCTCTTTTTTATGATGGGGACCATGTTCACCTTTTTGGTGATCCCCAAGGAACCTTCTTGGACACTCTTGTGCTGACCCAGAGGTACCCCTCTTTTGCGCGCCTTCTAGGTGAAGTGAATTTGCTTTCAATCAGGTGTTGGTGCAACTCTGTAAAGCAAGCATTGAGCATGTGCTCCTTCAAGATCAGGTTAAACCACCCATCAACAACACTCACAATGCTGCCCTTCACCCAAACATTCAGTGCCTTGCAGGCATAATTCACAAAATCCACCTAACTGGTTAGACAATTGGGACTGTCCCTGAACCTTAGCCTGCACTTTTTTGGGAAAGACCAAATTTGGTGATACAGGTGGATTATATAGAGGCATAAACCCTAACAACCTCTAGGGTCAGTAGTTATCTCCCAACCAGGGGTGTATGCTTCCATAGGCTAGCTCCCAATCATCCTCGGGACCCTATGCATACGCAGGTCAACCTAATAGACTGCCAAACACATATAAATATCACCCCCACCACATAACTAGGCACCAGGCCTTTTTGCTTTCATTTTGAGCTTGGTCAGCTGCAGTTGAAACTCTCTCTCATCTCTCCTGCCCTTCAGTTCCTCATGGGACAGGTTGTGGGAGGACACATTGCTGCCTGCTCAGGATCCAGCAGGCTACCTCACTCCTTTAGCTCCTCCTCTCTTGTCCAAGACCATGGTCAGGACATTTTTATCATCCTCCTCTACTTCTACCTCCTTCGACTCCTCCACGTCCTCATCCTTGTCTTGCTCCTGAGCTGTATTAAACAGCTGACGGGCCTCCTCCCATGCCTTGAAGCCTTTCTGGAGCTCCTGCCTCTTGGACCTTTTGTGTACTGGAAGCCCCCTCTCTCTTAAAAATGCTTTCAGCTTGGTCACAGGGTTGCTTTTCAGGTTGCTAAGATACATCTCCATGCTTGCAGGTGAGAATCACTGGTACCCAGGTGAGGTAGGAATTACATTTAGACACAAAAAAAAAAATAGCCAATCAAGGAAAAATTTTAGAAGAGCTTGAATCTAATGTCAAATATTTACATAGGATTTAAGTTTTGCACACATCACTGCACAAACACAAGTTCTGTATCCCACCACTGCGACCTATGTAGGAAATTGGATTACTGATTGAGTGGGTGAATGCCTCTCTCAGGAAACAACTAAAATCCTTCACAAAATTCACTAAAATAACTTGTGCTTAAAAGCAGTCAGGTTTAACTTAGAGGTGATGTGCACAGTATTTATGCAGCAAACAAGCAGTAATACGGTGAAAACACAACATAAGCAAAATCTTATTAAATAAAATGATCTCGAAATGACAAAAATCCAATCAGAGGAACTGTAGATTTGCAGTTTGGTGGTTTTTAGTTAAAATATCACCCAAAAGCACAAAGCGCCACTCATGATCATCTGGTCGCGCTAAACCTTCTCAACCAATAACCCAATTTTTAATAGCGAGGATTTAGTTTCCAGATTGGCAGCCATGGAGCACCAGGTCAGGGTTTACAGGGCTTACAGCGCTGTAGTGGAAATGACACAGTTACAGTTACTTGGGTCCTAATTTACTTAAGATCTTGAAGTCATGGTAGAATTGCTCCTAAAATAGATGAACAAGATCTTCAACAAAGTGTTCTATGGGCACTGAGAAACAACCATTCTAGCAATTCTCTTGGTTTTATCATTGGATTATTGCATACGTGATCAAGCAAGTAGGGAAAGTGTGGAAAAGTAAATTTTGCCATGTTCTGTGTCCCTACGCCTCATCCATCATATGTTATGTGTGCATGACCAATATGCATATGTTATTCCCCATGTCCGATTAAATGACGCAATTACAGTAGTGTCCACCTCTGGTATGTCATTTTCCAGTCCTCGTGAATACTACGAATATCAGGCCTATGTAAAGTTATGTTACCACGTTTCCCAGTGTGCACGTTATTCCATTATAAAATCCCCGTTTCCAGGCCTCAAAAGGGCCCGGACCACAGATTCAGCTTCTGTCTCCTGAAAGCCTCGCTGAGGAGCGATACAGCCCCCACCTGTATCCTCGACCCTTCACTTACTTCCTGCCTCGCAGTGCCCGGTGCAGCTTGGCTCTGCCTCTGAGTCTGCCAAAAGTATGTTATAGTTCCAGCTATCAGTTCAGTCCTCCTCTTCTGCATTCCTAAGCTACTGAACTGCATCAATAGTTTCCGTCATTGTCTAGCCTTCTCGTCTCCCTGTTAGAGAAATACTGTATTTAATGGTCATTTAGTATTCTTCATCACGCACTACATGTAGAATAATGCATGGTCCAGTCTTAGAATCAAGTTAGCCTCTCCCCTCATGACTTCTAGTTTATATCAACATGTTCCCTAAACATCAGATACCAGATAGGGTTTAGGTACATGTCGCTCCGACCCTCCAGACTTTAGTCTCTGCTCCTAACACAGAGTTCGTAGCCCCCAGCTTCTCCTAGTAACACGTCATTGCCAGTTTTCGCGCACCATTAGGTTAGAGGTCCCGGCTCCTTAGGTAGCCCCCTCCTATGTTTCCGCCCATTCATGACATATTCTGTTACGTTTGCACCACATGTCTATGTATACGCCCAGTTACACCCCTTTTTACTGTTATCTTTCGCGACTGCTACGCGTCACGCCTTCTGCTCCACCCACTGCTACGCCTACTGCAATGTAATGCTATGTGTTCGCGCTATGTATATATGCCTGTGTTTTGTTATTGAATGTTAGCGCGCTCATCCCAGACCTAGCCCCAGCAGCTGCTGGGCCTCTTTTCCCCTGCTGGGCCCCAGTTGTCCTGCTGGGCCCTGTCACTCTGTTCCTATGCAGGTTGTCCTGATCCTGTCCTTATGCTGTAATAAACCTGCAGAAGCTCCTACTACCTCGAATCTTGACTCTTATTTTATTGAGCTATCTGTTACTCATTTATACATTCAAAAATAGGGTATTATTTATTTATTTACCACATAATGGCGCCCGAACAGGGACTTGCCCTTTCCCCACGCGTCGGTGAAGCCACGCCGACCCCCTGACCCTCTGCAGTCGTGACGGAACTCTTCTGCGCAGTGGCAGATATTTCTGCTCAAGTATCCCTCAGGCCCACGGAGGAGACGGAGGAGGCGGTCCAGCATCCGAACGAGACGGTGGAGGAACGCGGCGAGTCCCGACCAGAGCCCAAGCCGAGAGTCCAAGGTCCGAGGTATCCGGAGGCCCACCTGTAACTGAAGTCCGAAGTCCGAAGTTCGTCGTCCGTCGTCCAGTCCAGTCCGAGGCCTTCCGTTCCGTGCTGCCCGGTGAGTACCATTGCTGGGGTAGTATCTAGACAGGACCAATTTAAATTGACTCCTGGTCCGTGGGTTGGTGGTGCCCAGACTCACAAACGAAGTGTTCACCTAGGTGGATACGGGTCCTGATGCGTCCCTTTATGGGACCGGTATGTTCCGTACTGTTACAGCAGTGCATCCAGTAACTCTAGTCTGTTCCGTTCTCAAGAAAATCTGTTCTATTTCTGTTCTCAGTATTCCAGGTAATATTCTGTTCGAACTGTTATTTATAATGTTCTTCATGTATTTTACTGTTGTGGTATGAGTGCGATGTGATTTCGTGTTTTTATTGTGTATTGTATTGTGTCCAGATTACAGTTCAGTCATGCCGCTCTTTTCCAAGTTACGTCAGTTAAAAACTAGAAAGGGTCTGTTAGAGGAAGCGGTTCCTGTCCCGCCTAGGGACAGTCCAGGTCACTTTATGTATCAGAAACATGGCATAAGCGCCATATTATATCTAGATTTATGGGTAGAGTATACCAAACAGTTAGAAGAGAAGTATAGATGGCCCGTATCGGGTACATGGGATGCCGAATGTATCATGCGAGTAGAAGAAGCATTATGGAAAAAGAAAGCCAGACAGTCACAGAAAGATGCCATCGAGTTATGGCGTAAAGAAGCGCATAGAAGAACGGAAAAGGAAGTCAGAAAGTCAGAATTAAGTAGAGAATCCCAAGAACGAGCCCAAGAAAGAGAATTAATCGAGATAGGTGAACAAGTCAAAGCCGAACAGTCAGACAGACAGAGGCATGCCCTTATTAAGGGTATGTATCCTCTCCTTGCCGAAGGTTTGCCAAAAGCGACCCCAGAGGCATCCAGTAATTTCCCGCCACCATTAATTCCGACCAAGCTACGTCACAAACCGACCGCAGCTGATATTTTTATTTCGTCCTATCTGGACGACACAGTCCCCGAATATGCAAATCCTGTTCGCGCTCCGCCAGTCCCTGTAAATCAGGCACTTCCCGCTCCTCCAGACACCGGAGTACCTGTTACGGTACCCCCGGTCCAGCCTACAGTTCCATTTCCCACTCTGCCAGGACGTAGAGCCTCAGTAGACGACTCCAGTTTAGGGGCCGCAGGAGGAGCTACTCCTCAAACCCCGCCGCCACACAAGCGTTTATCGGCACTCGAATTACATGCTCAAGCATCACAGCGTACTCCTAAAAGTAATAAGTCTGTTACAGAAATCAGGCAAGCCCTTAACGAATGTGTTTATGATCCAGTTCCAGGCGAATATACTATGGTTTTATATTCCTTACGTGTAAGGAGAGTGACCGAGTATCTAGTCACCTTGCCGAATATGAAAGAAGATCTAGACAGAATATATCGTTTCATCCGTACAGGGGATGATCCAGAAAGTATTGGCGAGATTATGTCTCAAAGGAAAGCCGAAATTCAGCTCATGATATTAAAGTTCCTGATCAATTGTCTAATAAGAGAACAAGATTACCCGTCTAAAGATCCCGCTGAAATGAGAATCCTGACAAGGTGGAGTGATAATATAGCCGAGGGTAAGCACAAGACCGTCAGTGCCATGGAGAATATGTACAAGAAAATTCGTAAAGAAATAATAAGGTTACACGACCAGCGTAAAGCAGCACAAGTAAGCGAGAAAGAAAGTATCTCTGATCCTGAAGAGGAAGACGAGAATTCCGCCAGAATAGCGTATGTAGGAAAATCTAGATTCCCAGATCGCCATTTACGTCTAGAACACAAGTCTATTTTTCATCATCCAGCACCAGAACAAGGTTCTCTAGAACAAGTATTTCAAGCTACCGATCACATTCTGAAATCACGAATCGGTTATAGCGAATTAAGTACCATGCATGAACAAGAACTAGCCCGATCAGCAGTCCGATGGATTACTGATTCTACCACTTTTCCAGACGAAATAGTGGCACAAATGTTTCTGAAATTGCCCCCAGCCGAGCAACGACTGGTGGGTATGTATATGATCCAGCACCTCATTACTCTGTATGAGGGTCAACATTCTGATCCAGGACCGTTACACGATGTCCTGAACGAGTTACTCCAGTATAGATGGAGAGGTCTAGGTACCGATTTAATTAATGTTATTCTAGAACAGCGCCACAAATATAGAACGTTCCTGAACCCGCATTTTGTTCATGTCTCACCCCCAGAAAATAAGCCATTCTACATAGACAGACAGAATCCGTTACGAGAAGTCCACCCAGTCCAAGGGGCGGGTGGCGTAATGCAACGAGTGTTTGTATACACTCCGATTTCAAAGATGGAACTTCTTGAAATGAAGAAACTAATTCCCTGTCATGACAAAGATCCAGCAGGGTTCCATAGAGAATTAAAAGACATGCTCCGTATGGGAGAATACACTTACCCAGACATCATTAAAATGTTAAAGGTTCTGCTACCCGCAGGGGTGTATGAAAAGTTAAAGGAAAAAGAATGGGAGGTGGGAGAGAAAAAGATCGATTGGGCAGCTCTAGAAGCTGAAGACAAGGCACGAGTACCAGGTATCGGTCTTGGAGATAAATGTAAAGAATTACCAGAATTATTGATTCAAGTTTTACCCAGATTATTGACAACTAGAAAAGAAGACTGGGATGCAATCTCAGCCTGTAAACAGAAACAAGATGAAGATATTAGTGATTTTTATTCTAGATTCGAAAGATGTTTCAGTATTAACAGTGGTCTCAAGACAAGTAGTGAGTCATACCCTCATCTTTTCGTCACCAAATTAGTCGAGAATTCAAGTCCACAAATTAAAAATCGAGTTTTGAAAGTCGAAAGCACCTGGCAAGCAAATACTCCGTCCCAGATGCTCCAGATGCTCCAGTATCACCAGAATAGAATCAGGGAAGAGCAAGAGCACGAAAGAAAACGTATGAAAGACACGAAAATGAAAGTGCTAGTTGCACAATCTGTTCCTCAAGACAGTCAGAAGAGGGGTCCAAATCAAGCCAATCAAGCCAGTCATCCTGCAGCTCCCGTTAGAGGGAACTGCAATTATTGTAAACAGCCAGGTCATTTTATAAACGAGTGTGCAGTTCTGAAACACAACATAGCTACTGGTAAGACTAAAGAAAGACCACGTCCGCCTAGACAAGAACAAGTTCCACAGATTCCGCAGTCACAGAATGCACCACAGACAGTTACAGCTCCGCAGCCTATAGCTGCAACACAGCACGTTACATCGCAGATGTATCAGTATGCACAGTCTGAGTATCCAGAGTATCAGTCATATTCATGAAACAGCCTAGAGAGGGAGGTAGGCTTGCCTCTCATCGAGATACCTGTAGATCAAGAAGGTCCCTATGTTCACAGTCAAGTATTAGGGAAAGACAGAAAGTTTTTGATCGATACAGGGGCAAGTAGGACCACAATTAGTCATGCCGAAGTTCCAGGGGCTCCGCTCTCAGGCTCAAGAAATGTTTCCCTTGGATTTTCAGGAAAACCAATAGTTAATGAGATATCTAAGCCAGTCACTCTAGAGGTAGGTCCATTGTCCCGTACTACTGATCTGTTACTTACTAAGTCATGTCCAGAAAATCTGTTAGGCATTAAGACACTGAAAGAGTTAGGTGCAGTTATTTGCTGTTCCCCAGAGGGAATACGTCTGTTCCTACGTGACTTTAAGGGTCACTATGTATTACGAGATTTTGATTCGAGATTGTCTAATGTTCCACAGCATTTATGGGCGCAAGGTCCAACTGATGTAGGTTATATGCAAATCACACCCCATCGTGTGACTCTCAAACCAGGTGTAGTGTTACCCCGAATCAGACAGTACAGATTGCCACCTGAGGCTGTAGCAGCCTTATCCAAAATTATTGACGAGCTCATGGCTCAAGGAGTAGTTGTAGAAACTGACTCCAATGTATGTAATTCTCCGATCATTCCAGTCATGAAACGTACTGATCCAAATGCACCCCCAGTATATCGATTAGTGATTGATTTACGAGAGCTTAATAAATGTATTATTCCTCAGTACCCAGTTGTCCCAGATATTTCTTCCCTGTTAACTGCCATTGATTCCGAAGCCACGTTTTTCACTGTCATAGACCTCAAGAATGCATTTTTCAGTGTTCCAATTCATCCAGATAGCCAGTTTCTTTTCGGATTCTGTTTAAATGGAAGGAGCTATATGTTTACACGCGCTCCTCAAGGTTTCACAGAAAGTCCTAGTATTTATAGTCAAGCACTTAAGAGACAACTAGACAACATTCACATGCCAACTGACACTGCCCTGCTCCAGTATGTCGATGATCTACTGATCACAGCCCGTTCTGAACGTGACTGCGAACGAGCGTCACTTACAGTCTTGTATTTCCTTGCCGAGATGGGGCACAAGGTGTCACCTTCGAAGCTTCAATTCTGTGTCCAGCAAGTGGTATACTTAGGACACTTGCTGTCCAAGAGGGGTAGGCAGTTGACACCCGACCGTATCCAGTTAATAGCGAGTCTTCCCCAGCCCAGAACCCAGAAGGAGGTACGTGCCTTTATCGGCCTTACTTCTTATTGTAGACAATGGATTCCCCAGTATGCATTTCTAGCCAAGCCACTGATACAGTTAACGACACAGGAGGCAGCCGTATCGACTGTCCTCCCTTGGACATCTGAACATACACTTAGTTTCAACGAGTTAAAGAAAGCCTTATGTCAAGCTCCAGTTCTAGCTACACCGAACTACAGTAAGCCTTTTACACTTTTCGTTACTGAACGCGAAGGTACAGCATTATCTGTTCTCACACAAGATCAAGCAGGACAATACAAGCCCTGTGCTTATTTCTCGAGCACATTAGATCCAGTCGCCCAGGCGTTGCCTGCGTGCCTCAAGTCAGTTGCAGCCACAGCACTAGCTATCAGACAAAGTGATTCCATAGTTTTAGGACACTCCCTGACAGTACAAGTCCCACATTCAGTAGAAGTTCTTTTAAACCGAACACAAACTCAGCACTTGACAATTGCACGTTTAACGGGTTATGAATTAACACTGTTCCAGCCACACATAGAAATCAGACGCTGCAACGTTCTGAATCCTGCTACACTGTTACCATCAGTTAATTCAAATCCAGACCCACATGATTGTGTGGAAGTAGTTAACATTACGACAAAGCCAAGACAAGACCTGACAGACATTCCGTTACCAGATCCTGACCTGACACTTTATGTGGATGGTTCATGTATGAGAACTAGTACAGGAGAACTAGTCGCCGCGTATGCAGTGACTACTGACACTGAAGTTATTGAAACACACCGTATTGATACCCTGTCCGCTCAAGCAGCAGAGCTAGTCGCTCTGACACAAGCCTGTATACATGCCAAGAACCTGAAGGTTAATGTTTACACGGATTCACGTTACGCATTCGGAGTTGTACACGACTTCGGAGTGCTCTGGCAGGAGAGAGGTTTCATGACTTCTCATGGAACCAAGATTCAGCATGGTCTCCTTATTCAAGCCCTGTTAGAGGCCATACATTTACCGACATCTATTGCTATCATGAAATGCAAAGCACATACGAAAGTCACTGACATTATTTCCCAAGGTAATGATCTAGCAGACCGCACAGCCAAGCTTACAGCACAGACTCCAGACATTCCAGTTAACATGACACATACTCCAGATCCGATTACATGTATGACAGTTAAGGACCCTACACAAGATGTCATAGATATACAGTTACATGCTACTCCCGATGAAATCAAGAAATGGTCTGAACAAGGAGGGGTCCAGACAGATCAGGGATGGTTGACGAAGGGTAGAGCCACATGGTTTCTCCCCGATTCTATGGTTCAAGTCATTATCAATACCGCACATAGTCCAGCACATTTAGGAGAAAAAGCTATGTTAGACAGTATCCAGAACATTTGGTTCAACAAGCATTTACGAGCTGCAGCCAAGCAGAAAGTCCGTACCTGTATGATATGTTGTCAGTTTAATCCAGGTAAAAGTGTCCCGGTGGAACAAGGTGGTTTCCAGCCCCCTGACCACCCTTTTGAGGTCCTCCAGATGGATTATATTCAGATGGAGCGATGTCGAGGTCTCAAGTATGTCCTTGTAGTAGTATGCGCTTTGTCCAGGTGGACAGAGGCATATCCAGTCCCAGATTACACAGCCGCGACCACTGCCAAACAGTTGGTTCGTGAATTTTTCCCTAGATACGGACTCCCTAGAGTCGTATATTCTGATAACGGCCAGCCATTCTCATCTGAACTCATGAAACACGTTTCCCTTTTGTTAGGGTACCAGTGGAAGTTTCATTGTGTACGCCATCCTGAAGCAGCCGGTCTCATAGAGAGACATAATCAGACTCTGAAAATCCGTATTGCAAAAGTCTGTAAAGATAAAGGTGTGGACTGGCTAGTAGCTCTGCCAGTCGCTTTATTTTATATGCGCATGGTCGCACATTCCAGATCAGGTCTGTCCCCGTATGAGGTCGTATTCGGCCGCCCCCCTAACATGTGGGGTACTCCTAGACCCCGAAGTATTACCGATGTTTCATGTAATATGCTGACAGATTACCTAGCTTCCTTGATGTCTGCCCTCAACTCATGTCGTTCACAGGTTGCCGCCGCATTTCCAGACAATACTGAGGTGGCACCGCACGAGATCGTTCCAGGCTCCCTTGTGATGGTCCGGAATTTCGACAGATCAAGTCCGCTGGAACCACGTTGGAAGGAGCCACGTCAGGTCCTCTTGACCACCCGAACTGCCGTCAAGTTGGAAGGCAGGAAGGGGTGGGTCCATCTTTCTCATGTAAAACTTTTCAATGGATTGAAATCAGTCTCCAAGAACATTTCCAAGGATTTCCAGGATTCGAAAGATTGCCAGAACATTGTTTTAAAGGACTGTCCCGCACAAGACATTATTACAACCCCTCCCTTGTTAGAGAAAACTCCGCAACAGGAGTATAAGCTCAAATTAAGGTCTAGTAAAATAAGTCAGTCAGTTTGATTGTATAAGTCCTCCCCTAGGTGAAACGGTTAGATTGTTTCTGACATGTATAAAATAGACCCCCATAGTGAGAGAGTCAGTCGAAGTTCACTTCAATGTATCGTTTTTCTGAGTTTCATATTATTCATCAGCATTTTGATTTCCTGCACCAGCTATGCGTTCTATCTGTATTTACCAGTTCCTCATGTAAATATGTCTGCTAATGCTACAGTAGAGCACACGTTTAGTGATCTGCCTCCTCACGAATATTCTTACCGCCTCGCTATGCGCAACAACACATTCATCCGTATGTTACATTACTCACACCAGACCAGCAATGCCACAAATTGTTGGGTGTGTGGTCGACTCCCCCCTTTTCAGACACCGAAGGGAGTTCTGCCACTTTTCCCTTATCCATTCTCACATAATGGTTCGTGTGGAGCATGGTCCACGTTAACGTCATCCTCAACAGATATGTCTTTTCTTAACAGTACATGTTTTCCAGACAAGCAAGGTCTCCCCCACAGAACAGGTTTAGATCTAGAAAACGAAGTATATAATTTAGGTAATTATTCGTCGAATTTCATGGTCCTGAATGTTCAGTCTGATACTACTCCAGACTTACCTGCTATTTCAGTACTACCAGTCAAAGGCGAATTATGTGTCCGTAGTTATGGTTCTGTACACATAGGTCATAGTGAATGTACTACTGTTATCAAGTATAGTGACAGTGGGAAATCTGTTTTCAAAGCTTCACGTCATTCTTATTTTATTTGTGGTCAAACTGCATATGTCCGTCTGCCCCTCGATTGGGAGGGAACCTGTTACATTGCTTTCCTACTGCCACCTGTTTTCCTAGCCCCATCTGATTATCACAGAAACACACATCTAGTACACATTAGACATAGAAGGGAGTCCCCAATTGTCGATTATACTGAAACTACTCTAGAACAGTATACAGATTTCAATAAAGGTTTCTTCTTCTTTGTAGGACCTGTCCAGAATAGTAAACTGATCCGTAGGTTAACAAGAACCCTTGAAGCTGTAGTTAATGAGACTGCCTCTGCTCTAGGTAACCTAACCGAAGAACAATCTGCTATGAGATTTGTCGTTTTGCAAAATCGTCTCGTCCTTGACGTCATACTGGCCGATAGGGGCGGGGCCTGTAGAGTCATCGGATCTAGTTGCTGCATTTTCATTCCAAATAACGCGCCGTCTGTTTATTCAGCTATAACCAGACTCCATAAAATTGCCCATCTGTTACATCAAGATCCAGGCACCTGGACATGGTCAGGTTGGTTCTGGAATATAATTTCCGCATGGGGATGGAAAGTCCTGTCCTTTCTAGGTATTGCAGTAGCGATCATATTTAGCTGCTGCCTCTGTATACAATGTGGCCCTGCGATTTGCAGCATGTGTGCTACCTCTTGTATTCCTAGTCCCAAGCCCCGTTCTAAATCCCGTTCCAAGACAATTCGAGACGAGCAAATGATACTGTATGAAATGATAGACGGTATCATGAATATTGATGTTTCCTGATGGAAACGTAGTGACAAGGAGGGAATGTGGAAAAGTAAATTTTGCCATGTTCTGTGTCCCTACGCCTCATCCATCATATGTTATGTGTGCATGACCAATATGCATATGTTATTCCCCATGTCCGATTAAATGACGCAATTACAGTAGTGTCCACCTCTGGTATGTCATTTTCCAGTCCTCGTGAATACTACGAATATCAGGCCTATGTAAAGTTATGTTACCACGTTTCCCAGTGTGCACGTTATTCCATTATAAAATCCCCGTTTCCAGGCCTCAAAAGGGCCCGGACCACAGATTCAGCTTCTGTCTCCTGAAAGCCTCGCTGAGGAGCGATACAGCCCCCACCTGTATCCTCGACCCTTCACTTACTTCCTGCCTCGCAGTGCCCGGTGCAGCTTGGCTCTGCCTCTGAGTCTGCCAAAAGTATGTTATAGTTCCAGCTATCAGTTCAGTCCTCCTCTTCTGCATTCCTAAGCTACTGAACTGCATCAATAGTTTCCGTCATTGTCTAGCCTTCTCGTCTCCCTGTTAGAGAAATACTGTATTTAATGGTCATTTAGTATTCTTCATCACGCACTACATGTAGAATAATGCATGGTCCAGTCTTAGAATCAAGTTAGCCTCTCCCCTCATGACTTCTAGTTTATATCAACATGTTCCCTAAACATCAGATACCAGATAGGGTTTAGGTACATGTCGCTCCGACCCTCCAGACTTTAGTCTCTGCTCCTAACACAGAGTTCGTAGCCCCCAGCTTCTCCTAGTAACACGTCATTGCCAGTTTTCGCGCACCATTAGGTTAGAGGTCCCGGCTCCTTAGGTAGCCCCCTCCTATGTTTCCGCCCATTCATGACATATTCTGTTACGTTTGCACCACATGTCTATGTATACGCCCAGTTACACCCCTTTTTACTGTTATCTTTCGCGACTGCTACGCGTCACGCCTTCTGCTCCACCCACTGCTACGCCTACTGCAATGTAATGCTATGTGTTCGCGCTATGTATATATGCCTGTGTTTTGTTATTGAATGTTAGCGCGCTCATCCCAGACCTAGCCCCAGCAGCTGCTGGGCCTCTTTTCCCCTGCTGGGCCCCAGTTGTCCTGCTGGGCCCTGTCACTCTGTTCCTATGCAGGTTGTCCTGATCCTGTCCTTATGCTGTAATAAACCTGCAGAAGCTCCTACTACCTCGAATCTTGACTCTTATTTTATTGAGCTATCTGTTACTCATTTATACATTCAAAAATAGGGTATTATTTATTTATTTACCACAAAAGTCAGGGGTCATTTGATGGGAAATAAAGGGGCTAATTATCAAGAACCTCGTTAAAATTATCACCGTTTTAGCAGCAGTTTCCTGCCGCTAAAACGGCAATATTGGGCTTGCTAATATGCGATATAGAATTCTAATAGAAGCACAGGTTAGATGTCCTGCACATATAACATATAACACATATAACACACATTTTAATGAGTTGCTTGCTAATATGCCCCAAAGTTATAATAAAGAATAGGAAGTATGGCTTTTAAGTCACAATGAAATACTGCATGGCATGCATCTATGCAATTTCACTTTTTCATGTCCAATGAGGAAAAAAAGGTCAACAGAAAACTTTGCTTTAAGTATTAGTTTTTTAAAAACTTTACAATTAAGATATTAAAAAATAGAGTAATACAATTCTAATCCCTAATAGAAGCACAGTAATGTTATGATCAAATCGAGACGGCAACTGCTTATAGATTCTACTCTCATGTTCAATTCTTAATTGTAATGATTTAAATAGCATTGTGCTCATGCACTGATATTCTTTTGTATTTCAATGAACAGCACTAGAGCAATTGATAGTTGCATGCATGCAGCCAACAATTTACTTACAAATTATTCAATTCATTTACTTTGAATTACTTTCCATTTGCCACGTGTGATGTGTTCCAGTTTTCAGTTTGCTTTCTTCCACTTAATTTTTTGTAAAACGTTCTGAAAAGAATAGGACCAGTTTGGTTATAGCTAGGTGATTTAAATTCAATGCTTAGGCATACATAATCAAAGACATCTTCAGACTAACTAAATAGTCAGGATTAAGGAGGTCTACACATAAATGGGAAACATCCTTTACACCACGGATGTTTCAACGCAGTGCTGTTACGACGCTTCCTTTACAACGCAAGTCGTAACCACGACTTGCGCTGGAGGGCGCTACAGGATTAAGAATAGTATATTTACTATTCCAACACCTTCCCTAGTGTCCACGGGGACTGGTGTTAGAATAGTAAATTAAAATATTCTCGATCCGCGCCCCCCCAACGCAAGTCGTTGTCACGACTTGCGTTGTAAAAAACGCGTTGTAACAGCACGCGTTGTGACGGTACGCGTCATACCGTCATACATCCCACATAAATTGAACTAATTTTCCAAAATAGCAGTAAGGGGCTCTCCTATTTTGGGGGTATCCCCAAAATTATGACAAAACATTTGCATCGAAACTGGACGTTCTGTAAATAACAAATAACATAACAAGCAGTTTTCCAAGCAGGAGCATACCACAGGCCCCTGCAGGTACTGCGACGCAGGGGGTTCCAAACCCTTAAGGGGGCCCCCTAATGCTTTAAGGAGGACCCATTCAGGCCAATGCCAAGGAAAATCTGTGATATTGGAGACATGTGTTCTAGGTATTTTAGTAGAGGTATAGAAAGTTGATGTCAGATGATGCTCTACTTCCCCTCTGCGTGTACTGGTTCACTAAGCTGTTTGAGGTTGTTCAATAAATACGGATTTGCATAACCTGCTAGACTATCATCATCATATTCTGCAAGGCGTCCCATCATTATGAGTTACACGTTTGTTTACAGACAATGGAGATAGGAAAAACAACAAGGGATTTGATTGGAAAGCTGTCACCACCGTTACTACAGAATTTGTTGATGAGCTGAGCAACCTCATGAACCCATGGATTTTAATTGGTGCCTTTGCAGTTTTCCTGGTGTGTTCCTGTGAGGAGTCTACATACTTTGTGAACCGCAAAACATTTATGGAAAATATGGTGGAGCATCTGTAGTGCCGTACATTACTGTTTCCTGTTAAATTCTGGAGCAATATTCAACTTTGGACTTACTTACCAAATCCTACCAAATCCGGTGTGGCAGTTGAAGGTCATGCTTGCTGTGTCCAGTTTGAAAGTTGCATTGACTACTATGGAAGTAATTGGCCCTGTTTGCACAGAAGTGCACCTTGAGGTGTATGTTTCCTTTAGATTGGGGAACATTATCATTGTTTTCGGCTATTTAGTTCAATACCGCCATAGTTCTACGGAGAGCAGTTGGAGTCTCTCGCATCTGGCCATGAGATGTGTTGGTGGATGCATGCGCTCTTGCATCTGTGCTTACCATAATGGTAAATCAGCGTTGTGCATCTCCTTGACGATGCTCGTAACATCACAGTGAGTGCAGCACGAAGTATTCTGGTGAGTGAAGGTGCACATGATTGCTCCTGGATGGGTGCGTTCTGCACTGTGCAGTCAGTGTCGTGCATCTCCCTGACGATGTTGTGCACCTCTCTGGTGCACTTTAGCCCTCCATTAAGTGCTCCCCTCAGGCCAGATCTCGGTGATTCGCACACCACACAGTACAGCAATTGGCAGAATCACTGAAGCGGTTCAGTATGGAATTGAACGCTCTTCCCAGCATGGACCTTGGTGAATGGCACACCACACAGCACATCATTGGTAGAATCTGGCTCATAAACTGCATGTTTACATCTCCAGCTCCTCCTGTCGCAAGTCTCCAATTAAATTCTTAGCTTCTCCTGGTAACTACTATGGGCCTGATTCCGATCTGGGTCGGTAAGCTCTCCAACCAAGCCGGATCCGGAGTGTTTTCCGACCGAGCCGGAGTCCTGCAGTCCGACCGAGCGAGTACGATGCGGCCGCATGCTGCCGGACTCGGTTCTCCCATAGAAGTCAATGGGAGCCGGTCGTACGCTCCCATTGACTGAATGGGTCCGTTTCGCACAAGGGCCCCCTCTACAGTGGGTACGCGTCGGTGCCATCCGCACCTTACATGCCAGTGTTGGGGAGACCCGTGTGTCTCCCCCTGTGTCCGAGTCATAAGGCTGCGGGTGACAGGGGGACGGACGCGGACCCCCAAAGTCAACTTCCCGGACGTTTTGCGAGCCGGAAACTTCAACTCGCACGTGCTGTCCGACGCGTGCATCGTACTGGCTCGGTCGTAAATCGCATCCATTGCATGGCACGGTTTGCTTACGGACGAGAAGTACGGAGCGGCTCAGACCCGGAAACGACTCGGTCGGTGATTTTCACGTTGCTCGCATCGTACTTGAGTTAGCGGTGGCAGTTTTCCAGAGACTCGTGATGCAATTGTTTGGAAATATTCAGGAGGTTAAACAATTTCGGGATGATATTTTCATCATGTTAAAACCAGGCAGCACCATGATGAAATCATGAGAATAATTTTGAACATTTAAAGAAAAAAAGGGCTTACTGTGGAAATGAGCAAGTGCAAATTTGCAGAGCATTCTCTCACGTATTTGGGGCATAACATTAGTGATAAAGGAATTAAACCCAAAGAGAGATTAGTGGAAGCCATAAATAAAGCACTGTCTCCCAAAAAAAGGATGAGTTGTTGCTACTTTTTTGGGTTTGGCAGAGTTTTACTTGAGGAAATGTTTTCTGAGAATACACAAAAGATGCACATCTTATTTAAGAACGAAGGCAAATTTTGGTGGTCTGTTCAATGTGAAGAATCATTCTTGGAAATTAAACAGGCAGATTTTGACCCTACTGCTGAATCCTTTGTCATGGATGCTAGTGGAAAAGGGTTGCGATTTTGCTTACACAGAAAAGCAGTTATGGGGCGAGGTTGTACTTGCTTTTACATGCAAATCATTGTCACCTACAGAGGAAAAATACTCTGTAATAGAAAAACAGATATTGGCATGTGTTTCGGCACTCAAATATTTTTGCACATTCTTGTGGGATAGGAAATTTATTTTATGATCTGGTTATAAGCCTTTGACAAAGTTGTTAACTACTGATGGTTTATCCAAATCTTCGGAATGTATTGCTAGGCTGTCCATGCGACTGCAGGACTTTCTGTATGAAGTTCAGTGTGTGCCTGGAAAAAAAATGAATGAGAGGTGAATGATATTCCTTGGACTGATGTGTGTTGCAAGAATTTTTATAACCAGTGAAATCAAAAGTTTGCAGAGGGAGGAGTGGATGAAGGCATACCTGGAGGATGATTTGTTGAAATCTGTCAAGGAGAAAATTGTGAGAGTTTGGGGAGATTGTGTGATGGCGGTGCTTCTGGGTAAAATGAAGGCATTTTGTGGAATCAGATATGAGTAAAAGTTATGTTGGTGGTGAGAGGTGACAAAGTGATACCACTATACAAATTGAGAAACAGGATTATGTCATTATGTCATGAGGGACATGCAGGCATTACATATACTAAATGTAACATAATTGGTAGCCTAAACTTGATGCTGAAACAGAGAGATTTGGTAGATCTTGCATGGAATGTGACAGAGCTGGTAATTCTCAGAAGATGCTTAATCCCCCTTTGAGTTCCTTAGGGTGTCCTAATCTACCATGGGAAGACGTTGCATTGGATATCATAGAGCCTGTTGTGTGAAGTGATGGGTCATGTAAATAAGCATTGATGGATACGTTTTCGAGATGCAGATGTAGGTACCTTTGTCCAAGTAGAGACAGTTTCATTCCTAGTCAGGGTAAGGGGGATACACTACTAAAATAACCCCTGTTCCCCACATAGATAGCTTTGTATGAGCAGATAGGCTTATCTCAGAGGCAGTGTGTAAAGCATTTGCGAACACATACAGTAATACAGTGAGAACACTACAAATGGACACCACACCAGTTAAGAAAAATAAGTAATCTTTATCTAAACCAAAACACGACCAAAACGACAAACAAAAATCCACAATACAGTATTAAAAATATGATTCTTAAAAGGTAGAAACAGTTCTGTTCCAAGAAAATGTGGCATGCGACACTTTTACACAAAGTACCTAGGGTGCGTTGAAAAAGGCAAGCAAAAAGGGTCAAAGGGAAGGTGATGTGTCAGTTCCTTACCGGAGAGGAGGTGATGCATCAGCTTCCTATTGCGTCCCCCAAGGATGCAACAGACTTGACGCTCCGGTACAATGCGTGACGATCCGGTACAATGCGATGCATGAAGACCCGGGATGCACTGTGATGCCTTCAGCCGCGTCCCCTCAGTGTTTCGGTTCTTCTCCAACAGGGCCTGCGTCAGAATAGGTGCTGTGATCGGGGACATCGAAGATCATTGTACAGGATTAAACGCAGGGCAGACACTTCAGCTGCGAGCACGCACTGTGTCGATTCTTCAGCTGTGGCGATGCGTCGGAAAATTCTTCTCAATCTGCTGCGATGCATCTGAAACAGGGGATGCATCGATTTTCTTGCAGTTTCCAGTCCCAAAACAACCTCCAGAGGTCCAGGATACTGGCAGGCACCTCTCAGCAGGTCAGAACTCCCAGCAAAGGAGTTCAGGGTGGACTGGGAGTAAAGTCTTTATGTCCCTAAGACTTCAGAACAGTAGTCAAGCTCTATTTCAAGCCCTTGGAGTTCTTCCTCAAGCAGGGGACACAGCACACAGCAAAGTCCTTTTCCTTTCCTTGGCAGGAAGTAGCCACTGCAGGCCAACCCCAGACGGCAAACAGCACTGGGACAGTATTCCTCCTTAGTTTATCCAGCTCTTCTCCTTGGCAAAAGTTCCTCTTGATTCCCAGAAGTGATCTAAAAGTCTGGACCTCTCTTTTTATAATATAAAATCCTTTGTTCTATGTGGCAGAGTAGCTCTTTGCCCAGCCAAAACCAGTCATGTCCTCTCTGGTGCAGCTTCCTGGCAGGAGTTGAAAACAGCATTGTCTAAAGCAGACAAAACCCATTAGAGTGTGAAAGAAATCTCCTCCCCCTAATCTAAATGCAGCCCAGGTCCCTTCAGCCCAGCCCTGACTCACCCTGGAAAGGCAGGAAACACCTAAACCCCCCAAGTGGCTGTCTGAACAGAATGCACATCCCCAGCCCCTGTCAGTCCAAAGCCAGACGGTCAATACACAACCTAGCAGAGGCACACTGGTTGGTTAGACAAGAAAATACTTACTTTCTAAAAGTGGTAGTTTTAAACCCAGATTATAAAAATCATCCTCTCTAAAAGAGGCATCTTAACATTCTGAGTTGAGGCATATCCTATCGTGTTCCCATGGGCAGTTATGTTTATTTGATATTATAAGCAGATAACATTTCAGTAGTGAAATTGTCAGTATTTTACTATCAGGACATGCCACACACATCAGGGCATATCCTACCTTTCACATACACCACACTCTGCCCACAAGGGTACCTTGGGCCTACCTTAGGGGTGACTAAGATGAAAGAAAAGGGACGGTTAGGGCCTGGCAAGTGGGTACACTTGTCAGGTCGACATGGCAGTACTAAACCGCGCACAGACACTGCAGTGGCAGGTCTGAGTTATATTTACAGGCAGTTTATGTGGGTGGCACAATCAGTGCTGCAGGTCCACTAGCAGCATTTAATTTACATGCCCTGGGCACACACAGTGCACTGTTCTAGGGACTGACTAGTAAATCAGATATGACAATCATGGATTCCCCAATCCATAACATCAATTTACATGGATCTCTTGCACTTTGGCACTGAACAGCAGTGACAAAGTGCCCAGAGCATCTAGACCAACAAAAACAATGTCAAAATACAGTGGAAGCCCACGCCAATGACGCCTGGTCTATTGCAGCCACTAGTCAGGGAAAGAGAGACTGAGAGAACGAGTAGAGAAAAATGGTGGGGAAACATAGAGTGACTATTCATGAGTCGGTAGGAGAAAGTCAGTTTGGAATAATGAGGGTGTGTGTACCACATTCCAGAGCAAATCCCATTTGGATGAAGTAAGGAAACAAAGTATCTTGGGATGCAGAAGTCGAAAATATAAATTAGCATCCCAGGAAAAGAATAGAACATAATTCAATACCAAACATGATGTGCACTTGAATTGGCAGTGGGTCAATGGTCAATGGTTAAGTGTGAAATCAACCACGAAAGTGGCCAAGAGAAATAGTAGGTTCAACAGTCCCAAAAACACTGTAAAGGTAATGAACAATACAGTGGAACTGGACGATGGTAGTATCTGCCATATGAGTCTTTTGGCGATGGTCAGGAGTAATGGGGACAGTATAGAAGACAGTGATCAAAGTGAAAGAGACTGAAGTAACACATATTGGTGGATAAATACTGTTACAGAAAGGAGTGATTAGGAAGTTGTGGATCAAGATATACAAGAAGAAAGGGGCAATTGTGTGAGAAGGGTCAGTGTGTGTTGACTTAGTGGAGGAGTAAAATTAGAGGATTATTTTTGCAGTGTATAGTGGCGCAATGTTTCCTAATTTCATTAGGTTCTTTTATGTAAGGGGTGTATTTGTTTAAATAACTTTGTTGTATCTGGAATGTACAGTAAGGATTTTATGGTTTCATTTATTATTTTTATTTTTATTATTAATGAGAAGGGATGAGTGGTAATGGTATTATCTTGATTGGAATGGTGTATATAGAATATAGGAGCATATTATCAAGAAAGGGGATAAAATTATCGCTGCTTTAGTGGCAGGAAACTGCCGCTAAAGCGGTGATAATGGCCTTGATAATATGTCCTTGTGAATTCCCATAGCAGCCCAGGTTCTGGTGTTAACCTGGGCTGCTATGGGAATTTACAAGGGCATATTATCAAGGCCATTATCGCCGCTTTAGCAGCAGTTTCCTGCCGCTAAAGTGGCGATAATTTTATCGCCTTTCTTGATTATATGCCCCATAGAGTGTAGAATCGGAATGAGTAGTGTGTTCTAGGTATTTTAGTAGAAATATAGAATGTTGCTGCCCTTCACTTGTGCTTGTACTGGTTCACTAAGCAGTAAAAGGTTGTTCTATAAATATAGATTTGCAGAACCTGCCAGTCTGGGAAGTCATATTCTGCAGGGGGTCCAATCATGATGTGCTACACCACTGTTTACAAACAATGGAGATAGGAAAATCAAGAAGGGATTTGATTGAAAGATTGGAAAGCTGTCACTTCGCATCATCAATGCAGTTGAGCGCTGATTGGTGTTGATGCTGCGTAAAAGCTGATCATTCTTTACACAACAAACAAACTTTTGACGATGAAAATCTAATGTGCATTTTGCATACATCTAGAAAATAACATTGAAACTAAGAAAAACTGAAGTACCAGCACCGTAAAAGTGTGATTGGATTTGTAGAAATAGAAGAATTATGGGAATAATATGCTTGACATATTTATTAACTGATTACTTTATTATTTTAACAAAATCGTTATGAAAAATTATTGATGGAAAATGCTTTCTATGATGCAATATACCAAATTAATAATATGAAGCAGTCTTTCCATGTAACAAACGAGTCTGACACACAATTGTGCACATATTAATGAAGAGACTTAACATCTTTATTGCTGTTACTGTAATGCACCATAGCAAACACAACGTTTGAACTACATATACATGCTTCAGATTACATGAAGGAAACTTTCAGCATACATGCTTTACATTATTAGAGTCTTAGATTTCTAAAAAGACTTTCTTTTTATTGATTTTTAAGAATAATTTGCAGATATGTTCTTTTAACATTGTGGTAGTAGGCCATATTTAGGGTTGAACATTTTAGTGCAATAATCACTGACAAACGTTACAAATATTTCCTTATATGATATACCTGATTTATTTCAATGTGCTTGAACTTAATTAAGAGTTTCCATTACTAATAAGAAATGTTCAGTTTAAATGCATTAAATTGCCTTTTTCTTTAGCCTACATTATTTCAAAGCCTGGTGTGAAGGACTCTTGTTATGTTTTTCACAATGTTGCTTTCTTTGAGTTTTCACACGACATTCCTATAGGAACAGATACTTTCTTTGTGAGTGAAATCACAAGAACCTGGACTGTAAACTCAGTACATGAAGAGCAACAAAGATAATAGGCTCTTTGTCAACTAACCCGTGTGGACAGAATGGGCAGTCATTTCTTATGAGTGAGATGGGACAGTATATTGGAGTATCAATTTTGTACATGGTGAGCAGAAGAATAGTCACAAGATGATCAGACCAATGTGCTGTGATCTTTGATGTCACAGATGGACTATTTGGGGTATATAAAAGTGAATTTCCTGATAGGAGGTAAGACTACCTTCTTATGCCCTTTCTGTTTGAGGGTTTTCCTCGCTTCTCCTACTTCACATATATATCATTCTGGATCCAAACTGAATCCCATTGCAGAGCCCCATGCTTCTATTCTTTACTAATGAACTTGCCTGCTAGACAATTTGGAGCTGTCTGGTGTAATGCCAGGTCAGAACTTTTCCTGATTATAGCTCCATTCCTTTAGTGAACTTTAATCTGACCTTTGCCAATGCTAAGAGAATGGTTTTGATCCATCTTCTCACCTTTGTTGGTGGTAGAAAACCTTAACCTGAACCATTCTCTTTATGGATTTTTTTATTTAGCAATAGATTTACTTTGGCTTAATGTGTTTTTTATATAAAGTCTTGTAAAAACTGGTGACGGAACTGCTAAAAATATTACTAATAGGCATTAATTTTGGATTTTTAATCCAATAACCAACCAATCTCAGGTTTGTCTGAGACTTTATTAATTGTGTCTTAATGTTCCTTCCACAGAAACAGTGCTTACAAAAGTATGATTTCTAATGCATGACAGTGAAACCCATAGATTATTTTCAGAACATCTGGTTTGTTTGCTCTTGTTTCTTGCAACCACAGCAAAGCTAATGGTATGTATGATTCATGTTAGATTGAACTTCCTTAAGAGGTTTGAACTTCCAATTGAAATACTCTATAGCTATAGCAGATAGTAGTGAGAGTAGTATACTTAAACTTGATCTCCAATCTGTGAGTTGGCTACCAAGCATTGGTCCTCATTGCGTGGCCAACAGTTCGACACAATGATTTCTCACCAATTATTATGACAAGCAATGTCCATCAGAGGGACAATGGCTCTGTGGTCGAAGTATAGAATCAAAGTGAAGTGACTAAGTCATAGGAGTCTTTGTTGGGCCCAGAAATAAAACTTCCACTGCAACAGTGGCATTGTAATGCAGTGTTGGCAGAGATACTATGGTGTGACTGAGTGTGGTATGGGATAAGCATGGAAGGATGGGAGAAAGAGACTGCGATGTGTAGGTATGGGAACTGGGTGGACTAAGCAGGGCTTGACAGTGAAACCGCCTTCTTTATGACAGGAACATAGGTGTACTCGGTACGGTTCCACAGTTATATTTCTGATTATTTTCTCCACGCTTTGTGCATTTGACTATTTTCTCTAATCAAGACAGAAATAACAAACCACCTGTGTTTAATGTGCCATTTATAACACAGACATTACGTGCACTGGCGGGGACTGCTCAGAATTCTAAATACCAAATTATGCAAGTAAATAAGTGCTATTAATAAAAGTGCACTATAAATGCAGAAATAAATGCTAGGATTTGCTAACTTAGCAGCTCTGACTGGCTGGATCATTTTCTCTCTCAGATTAAATCTCTATTCCTCATTAGCTGTCTTTTTTCTCTCCCCCCTCTTTTTCTTTCTCTCAGCTTCATTGCCCACTGCTTTTAATCTTCTTCTCTTTCTCATTGCTCTTTCTATCTCTCCTGTGCCTCTTTTGGTCTTTGCTCGCCTTCTCGCTCTTCTTTCTCTCCTTTCACCTCTCTCACGCTCTCGCCTTATGGGACTCCCTCACTTTCCTATTTCTTCAAATGTCTCAGTTATTCTATATTTCTATTAACATTTCAGCAACTTGCTCTCATTTCCATTTCTCTGAGTCTTTTCTATTCTCCAGCGTATGTATACACCTTTTTGTCTGTCTTCATATCTTTCACTTCTGATCAAGTTTCTCTCTCTCCCTCTCTCTGCACCTTTAACTCTTTCTCTCTTTCCCTTTCCTATCCTCTCAAATTCTCACTATTTCTGATACTGATTCGCGCTCTTCGTTTCAGTTAGTATTGCTCTTTTTATTTCTTACTCTTGCAATCTCTCTTGAACCTTCTCGGTGCACTGGGATCTCCTGGATGCATCTCTTTGCCTGAATTTCAATCTCGCCTTATTCAGTATATGGGCCTCATTTACAATGAGGCTGTGTCACTGGAGTGTCACTGGTGCAGGGGCCTGCTCCATATTTACGAGGCAGGAGTAAGCCACTTTGCATTGCTTAATGCAGCCTTGTAAATATAGTTCCCTTTGATGCAGTTTTTTGTGCTAAAGGGGCATGCAATTGGGACGTTCCCAGCAGCACCCATGGCTTTTTGACTCTGCCCTAGATTTATGAGGATTCGCAACTCTGAGGCAGCGCCAAAAACATTCGCCTCCCTAGGGGGGCGTAAGGGAGGCACAACGAGGTGAAATACCTTTATTTCTCTTCATTTTTCCTTTTTAGGTCGAGCATTCGAGACCTCTGTATATACTTTGGAATATACTTATATGTGTATGTACTTTGTGGGGTCTGGAGATCAGCCCTAGGTCTTCTCTGCTTCCGCATAGAGACTTTTTTTGTGTTCAACTGCCTCTATTTAACTGTCTTGATAGAAAACGACCAATAGAGGTCAGTAAAATACCAGAATTGCTTTCTGCTTGTTCAACTGCCTCTATTTAACTATCTTGATAGAAAACGACCAGTAGAAGTCAGTAAAATACCACAATTGCTTTCTGCTGAGTGACT
Source organism: Lissotriton helveticus (assembly GCF_964261635.1). NCBI lineage: Eukaryota > Metazoa > Chordata > Amphibia > Caudata > Salamandridae > Lissotriton > Lissotriton helveticus. Next base: position 104,357,453 of record NC_136070.1, on the reverse strand, counting down.
TTCTTTTTTTATTTTTCAGGCATTTGCCTCTTTTTAATTTTCTTGATAGAAAATGATCAGAAGAGGTCAGTAAAATACCAGAATCACTTTAACATTCTCTAGATTCCAGTCCATAGAAATTGTCTTCCACGAGCACCCGTAGACAATAATAATTTTGTCTAATCTTGTATTTTCAGTTATATGACCACCGAAGGCCCTGATTTTATATTAAAAACAGAGCTTTGGACTATACCATTTCCCTCTGACAGGCATATTCATATGTTCCCATACCTGGCGTGACACGCAGTTTGGTGCTTACTTTCCCTCCAGGTTAAAGAACAGCGCCCAGGCTAATGTACTGCATAGCTAAATACATATAAGGTCCCAAAGGCGAAACCAATTGCATTGCAAATGCTTGTTCTATGTGTGCTGCCCCATATTTACCCCACCCTTGTAAATATGGGGTAATATCAAAATCAACGGCTTTTGCGGTGGAATGCACCCTGCAACACCCATTGCCCTGCCCTTTAACTTTAAGTATAGCGTGAAAGGGTGCCTTATTTACGAGGCACCGTTAAGTGGCTTAACACTGCTTTGCAACTAAGGTGAGGCACCTATCGCCACCACAACGTCATGAAAAGTGATGTTGTGGTGGCGATAGGGGTTTATAAATATGCCCCAGAATGATGCAAATCATTGTGCATTAGTGGACCTCGTGTTTTACTATGTAAAGCACATATTTAAAATATAGATCTAACAATGGGAACTATACTCTGACACACAACATATATGTGCTATTGGTCAGAAAAACAAGTTGACTTTAAAAATGTATAATCATTTTCGTGAATTCTCTTGTAAAATCAAAGTTTTAAATATACATAACAATTTTCACACCTAACACTGCATCTATTCATGGTAGACCATAAATGCATAGGTACTCAACTCACAACTGTTTGATGTTATAGATTTTTAGATGGTAAATATTGTTTTTGAAACAAAGAGAAATCTGGGGAAGGCAGCTAGATGAAGTACAGTTTAGAGCAAATAGAAATCCGTTGCACAGAGAAGCAAAGGAGAAAATCATTTTCTGGCACAAAAAAGAAAAGAGGAGCTACAAGGCAAAATTTGATTAAAGGGCAAAGAGTACTCAAGAGACCAGTTATTTATTGATGAAGAAATATATCTGTGAAGAGTTCTTAACGACGGCCATGCATGCATGCTCAAAGTTGAAATTATTAGCCAGTATTTCAAAATAAACATTTTATAGCGTTAGTGACAGAATGGTGTCAGCAAAGAGTGCTCTAGTAACTTAGAGAAGCATCACGTAATTGGCTCAGAGGAAGAAGTATTACATATAATGTAATAGTGCGATTGCACGGAGGGACGCAACTCCGCCCACACTGCACCTCACTTCCTGCCCCTGGGCATAAAGATACAGATGGCTGTCTCGCCGCGTGCATTGGGTAAAAGCGTGCAGCGAGGCTTGCTACTGGTTTTATTTTAACAAATGTATTTTGTACATTGTGATAAATTTTAACTGGTTTTTAACTTCTGTACTCACTTGTGGAGCCTGATTGGTGCTCTACAACGTCGTCCCCGGTCCGTCACAGCAAATTGTGCTGATTGCCGGAGGGACGAGACTCCGCCCACACTGCACCTCACTTCCTGCCCTGGGCATAAAGATACAGATGGCTGTCCAGCCTTGCAGCCGGCGCGCCAAAGGCAAGCCCGTCTGCGCCCGTCCGCGACCGGATCGCGACCTGCGCCAGCCATTCTGCCGGCTATGGGAGTGATAAGGCCATATGTTGGTCTCGAGATGAGCTGATGCTTCTTAAAGGCTCGACCTGGCCCAAGACACACCAGATCGATTTAGCAAAGACCCCACTGCCGCATAGCTGTTGTACATGTGACCAGATGCTGAATCAGGTCAAGGATTTAGTATTGTAAAAGCATCTCCTCTGGGCATTGCAATCGAGCGCAATGACAAAATTAGTGCGTGCCTCGTCGATTGTAGATCGCTACCCAAGCATGCGGAGGATGTCTGGTTAGCGTTAGCAGAGGCTATTTGGGATGTTATGTTCTTAACTGAAAGCTGGCCAAACACGGATGCGGTGACAACAATTGCCCTGGAAATCCCACCAGGTTTTACAATGTGTTATGCCAATAGAGAGGGGGTTGGGTGGCTATTATTTTCAAAGACTCGTGGGAGCTAGTGTCCTCTGCCCCACTCCACGTACAGGGCATTGAAGGTCTCAATTTTTGCGTACAAATCAACCCCTCTTCCTCCCTCACAGGCATTCTCATTTATAGACCACCCGACTGTGCAGTGGCGGCGTGTCAGGCTCTGTGCAATTTTATTGCTCAAAAATCGGTAATGCATACCAATTTTATGGCCCTTGGAGATTTTAACTTGCACGTGAATGACCCTAACTGTGCATAAGCAGCACAGTTGGTCTCGTCCTTAGCAGGTGGCAATCTCATACAACTGGTGTCCTCCCCGACGCACAAAGCGGGACACACCCTGGATTTACTCTTTTCCAACATTACTGCCATTGATATGGAGACTCCCTACCCTTTGGTGTGGTCAGATCATTACCTGATTCCTTTTTCGGTTACGCTGTCTAAACCTGGTCAAGTTAAGGGCAATCGATCCATTCAAAAAAGAAACTGGAATAACCTGACCGAAGCATCTTTAAGCCCTATTACGCAGGACACTTATCCGCGTCTATCTTCTGACCCCAATGCAGATGTAGTTTCTATAAATCAATGGATTGCCTCTGCTGTGGAGTCTGTATCTCCGGCCAGAATGGTGAAATCCATTAGACTGTTTCCTTCCGCTCCCTGGTTCTCTAATGCCCTCAAAGAAGCTAAAAGCAGGTGCAAATGACTAGAACTCCAATGGAGAGTGTGCTATCTTGAATTAGCAAAGGGAATCTACAAAAAAGCACTAAAAGATTTTCATAAGTCACTAAAAGCAGCCAGGCGGGATCATATTGTTTTGAGCATCCACAACGCAGATCACTCCAGTAGAGAGGTCTTTAAAGTGGTTCAAACCTTCTTTAGCAATAGAGAATGAAGTGATACCGTCCCTAGCTCTGAGCAAAAATATTGCTAGCTATTTTACAATAAAATTCTAAAGGTCTACGACTCCTTCTCGACTTCTGAGGCAACTGAGAAAGCTGATATACCTGTGGGTACGATGGAGGTATCTCCGTTCACTAATTTCACACCTATCTCGCCTCACAATGCTTTAGCAGAAATTCAAAAATGCCGTTCAGGCGCCCCAGATGATCCATGCCCTCCTAAACTGTGGAAAATGTTATCCCTCTCCCTGACGGGCGGGCTACTTCATAAATGGAGCACCTCTCTTGACAAAGGCGTCTTTCCAGATAAATGGAAACATGCAACACTTCTCCCTCTGAGAAAGAAACCAAATGGTGACCCAGGAGACGTTGGCAACCTTAGACCCATCTCTCTGCTCCCTGACCCGGGTAAAATGTTGGACAAGCTGGTCCAGCGCCAACTGACCAACTTTATTGAGAGGAACGGTGCCCTGCATGACACACAATCTGGATTCCAGGCTGGGTTCAGCACAGATACCGCTCTCCTTGAGGTGGCAGAGTCGGTAAGATGGTCGATGGATTCAGGGGCATCAGCGTTGCTGGTGCTCCTGCATCTGTCTGCTGCATTTGACACTGTCTATCATACCACACTGGTCCAGAGACTACAAGGTGTGAGCTTTGGGGGAAAGTATTGACCTGGTTGACATCCTATCTAAGCGGTCACACCCAGATAGTCGCCCCACAACCATTTCAATCTAAACAGAAACATCTTTGGTGCGGTGTCCCTCAGGGTTCAGCTTTGAGACCTTTATTTTTTAACCTCTACCTTGCTCCACTTTTTTCCCTGATTGCAAACTGGGGAGTGATTTCCTACGCCGATGATACCCAGCTGGTTTTCCCTTTTCAGGAGCGGAAGGTAGATGCCTTCAAGTACTTCAAAGGGTGTCTGCGAGACATAGCACTATGGATGAACACAAACTAATTAAAACTTAATGCAGGGAAGAAAGAAGTATTGTTCTACTGTAAGGGCCCAGTGCCAGACTCAGATCTGTGGTGGCCGTCAGAAATGGTTCCACCGCCCCCCTCCGCCACACATATCCGAAATCTAGGTGTGAGATGGGAGGCTGACCTCTCTTTTTCGGCCCAAATACAGCAAGTCTCTGCAACATGTTTTAGTAAACTAAAAAATCCCCGGAAATTTGTACACTTCCTACCGGAAGACTGCCGCAAATCCGTAGTACATGCAACAGTTACGTCAAGGCTAGACTATGCAAATGGCATATATCTTAGCCTCCCAAATACTCTATTTGTCACCGCCAGATGGTACAGAATGCGGCTGCGAGACTGGTCAGACGCATACCATTTTGACACCATGTCTCTCCGCATCTACATGAGCTCCATTGGCTTCCAATACAGAAAAGAATCAAATTCAAGGCGATGACTTTGGCCTACCGGGCCCTCAATGGAAAAGGCCCTGGTTATCTGAAGGAAAGACTATGTCCCTATAAGCAAAATCGAGCGATGAGGTCCAATTCTCATAACTTGATGTGTATCCCCCGCTTCGCAAAAGTGCGTCTGGGTGGTAGAGCGTTCACAGTTAGAACAGCCACAATGTGGAATGCCCTACCAGGGAACCTCCGTCAGGCTACTTCAGAAACCTGTTTCAGAAAGGCCTTGAAGATGTGGCTCTTTAGGGCGTATTAGGATGGGTGTGCTAGTACCGTAGCCCTTCTGCGCGCAATTGCCTGCTGCTTCAGCTCCGGTACACCTCTGTTTGAGGTAGCTGTTTCGCTTTACAAGCTCCAGTATTATTATTATTATTATGTTATACTTCCCCATTTTAATTCCCCGCTTGCAAGAGCGTGATCTACATTACTCTGCTGGAGCACTATGGAATGTTAATAGGCCATCATCTTTGTGAGCTTGTAGGCAGTGCCAATCTAATGCCCATTGGGCTTACTGACAAACTTCATTTCTCAGTATGTTTAGTAGTATTAATATAGTACTACTAACCTACTACAAAATGCTATTCACAAACCTAGAGGAGCCTCTGCTTCTCCTATCTTTTTCTATGTGGATATCTCTGTCCCAACTGTCCTTGCACAAGCAAGTATATGTTTTAGTTGTAAATATGGGTGGGAAAGAGGGGCATACTTCAACAATGGGGAATATCTACTACATAATGGGATAGGTTAAGTTATTAAAAAGGAAGGGATTAGCTAGGGACAAGCAACCATTTACAAAAGAGTAACCCCATTCCTATTCACAAACCGTACTTCTAAAGTTACTACAGCCTAAAAAGACTAAGGGCCTGATTATGAGTCTGACGGTCCATGGACCTCCAGACTCACGGTGGCGGTGGTCCTTCTGCCGGATTACGACTCTCTCAGTCGTTACGGCAGTAGACTGCTGGCTCCTCAAGGGAACCGCCATTCCCTGGTGGTGACACGGTGGAGGGACAATGCAATAAGCTGAGTGGGACTGGCACAGACCTGCCGAGCATATTACGGGTTCCTCCACCGCCAGCCTTTTCATGGCGGTGAGCCTGCTACGAAAAGGCTGGCAGTGGGGAACAAATTGGGTCCTGCAGGACCACCCAGCTCCTCCCCCATGGGGAAGAATTCATGGGGCACAACATGCACCCCCCTGTCTGCTTGCCACCCAAGGTTCCAGCACAGCATGGACTTCACAGTCCATGTCATGATGGAAATTTTTTGCTGTTCCCATTATGGTGCACTTTTTCAAGGCACCACTGTGGGGAAGCCAAAATGACCGTCCGCCTGCACGAGTTGAACTTGTTCTCATGCGGGCTGTCTTTGTATGGCTTTGGTGGTGCTGTGCCGGCGGAGAGCTGGCGCATCCTCGCCAAATTCGTAATCTAGCCTGAGAAAAGTCGTAATCCAGCTGAGACCTGAAGTAAGTCCATACATGGCCAACAACTGGTGTGGTAACACCCACCAATTGAAAATAATGAAGGTAGTAACTTTAAAGAAACCACCACATGAAATAATGTTACATTGAATTAAAGTACTTAAGCTAGGTAATTAAACATATTTTAATAACAATTTACAGTTTAAAACCAATGTAAGAATAATTTTAATAAAATAATATTAAAATACTTGTAATTAATCCTGTACAATAATCAATCATTTTAGCACATATTTTTTGTTTTTATGGCATTTTTTATATAATGTTTTACTTTCATTTTATAGATTCAAAACTGTTGAATTCTAAATTTAAGTTAACTCTCGAATCCTTCCTCTCTAATCGTTGTTACCAAGTATGGGAAGGGGTAGAGCAGTCAGCCCGGTTCCCTCTTCAATGTGGAGTTCCGCAGGGCTCTTCTTTGAGCCCTACCTTATTCAATACCTATATGACTCCGCTTGAAAGAGTGGTCGCCCCTTCAGGAGTTAAGATCATCAGCTATGCTGATGATACACAGCTGGTGGTGGGGCTTACCCAGTTGGTGGAACAACCTGAAGTCCTTCATGACTGCCTTGCCAATGTTCATCGTTGGATGTCCCACTCCGCCCTCAAGCTGAATGGGGAGAAAACCCGAGCTGATGCTCCTGGGAAAGTCCAGTCCCTCTATTATTGCTAGCTGCTGGCCCCGGTCTCTGGGTGATCCTCCATCTCCCAAGAAGGAGGTCAAGACCTTGGGAATATGGCTGGAGGAAGACTTGTCCTTTAGGACTCACGCCAGGAAGACCGCAGGGGTGTGCTTCGGCCTGCTTCGGTCAGCTCGCAAGGTTTTGCCACTGCTCCCTGATTTAGCGAGGAAGCTCCTGATTCGTGGCTTAATCTTGTCGAGGCTTGATTATGGGAACGTGGTGTTTCTTGGCGCCCCCGAAGCGACTCTGAAGACCCTCCAACAGGTACAAAATGCAGCTGCTAGAGTGTTGATGGATGTTCCTAGAAGACAATCAGCTGCCCCGGCCTTGAAAATGCTTCATTGGCTTCCCGTCAGGGAACGGGTGAAATTTAAAGCGCTGTGTACGGCCCATAAAATTCTGCATGGTAAGGGCCCTCCGCTCCTTGCCCCCATGGTTCGTCCCTATAAGCCTACACGTCTACTGCGTTCGGACCAAAGACATCTCTTGCAGTCAACTAGAGTGAAGAGAGCTCGCTCTGGGGGGAGGCGCTTCTCAGTGCAAGTGGCGGCACTGTGGAACTCCCTTCCCTTTAACATCCGTTCAGAGCCCAAGATCCTACCTTTTAGGAAACTTTTGCAGACCTATCTGTTTCCAGTGTAGTGATAAATTGCGCTTCTTCTTGTTCTGTACTGCGCCGGGATGCCCCTGGGTAACTGAGCGCATTATACATTTTATATAATAATAATAATGTTGTAACTTTTTATATTGTTCTACAATTAAAATAAATATATATAATTATTTAACATTAATACTTTACACTTAAATATTTTAATTCTTTTTAGTTTATTAAACTTTTACACTTTTCCCCCTAATCTATAATATGGCAATCTCCACACGGGTGGCGGAGAACTCCACCTACATGTGAAACATTTTTTAACAATTATAAAAATGTGTTTAAATTAAACTTAAAAAATTAAGAAATTTGTGTTAAAAATAAACGCTTTTGAAGTAAATTGCTTTTATTTATTTATTATATGGGAAGAATTACAAAAGATTATGGGCCTCATTACGATGTCCGTCGGAAAGGCTCCGAATGTCATTCGGTCCGTCCTAATCCGATTCGAACGACTCGAAAACCCTTGCTACCGACCGATTACAATGTTTGGAAACCGTTCAGCTTTTCTGACTCAGTTCTGACTCTGTTCCGAACAGCATTCGAAGGAACTGAGTCGGTCGCAGCAGACTCATAGAGGTCTACGGACCGCGTTTCCAACCGACGGATTACGATGTCGGATTCGGACAGCCTTTCCGAATCAGTTGTTCTGACATGGATCGGCTGTCGGAATCCAAATTTGAGGACCATGGGGTGCCTGCCACAGGGTGCACGATTTTCCCCACCCACCCCTTTCTTCAATGGGAGCCTGTGTTGTCGGTCATAACACAGGCTTCCATTGAAGTCAATGGGAGTCCGACCGAATGGTGTTCAGAAACATCGTAAACGGTTGGTCGGATTCCCGGAATCCGTTTCGGTAGAAAACCATTCCAAGACAGAGCCGGTCAGAATGCTTTCTGACCAACATTGTAATGAGGCCCTCCGTGTAGAATTATTGAATTATTTAAAAATAATTTTTTCATTAAATTTATATTTATCTTTAAATTGCATTTTATTAAAATACTTTATCAATAAATAAATTTTCCTTTTTAAAATAGATATAACTTTTTTTAACATTAAATGTAATCTACATATATATTAGTTTACATTATTTCCGATTGGGTTCTATTTTAAGCCCCCGCTTCCATTATTTTCTGTGGGAGATTGTTGCAGTGAGGTTGGTTGTCCATCTTTGATGCTGGCCTTACTATTGCTCTTTTTTGGCTGGAGTAACATTGGCTCAACCCCCTGATTAAGGGAGTGGAGACAAGTAAGTCTACGCTTTTAGTAACTTCACACTCGTAAATGGTGAAAAATCTAAAGTAGTAAAGTTACTGAAAAGCATAAGCTTTATTCATGTGTAAGTTTACTTTTGTGAATAGCCCCCCTATCTTGACACAATCAGTTGGAATCATAGAAATGATATACACAGGACATTGGCCTTATTATGCCATAACAGCTGTTGGGAGACGAGCTGCTGCTATGTTATTTGACAGAGCTGTCCAGGCTGAAGTGAAGCCTGCATGCAACCCATGTGTTGCCTTCATCTGTCTACAGCAGTCCCTTTCCATTGGATAATGCACAGGTCTATTCTCTTCTCATATTCTTTTTCGAACCTTTTCAACAAGAGTCAGCTCACTTAGTGGTCCATTGAATGTTGTGTTGGTTCTTTTTCTATTATCCCCATATGTCAATATCAACTGTGGGGTCATGAGTCCACTTGTCACAGAGTCAAGCCATTAGTGAAGAACTGAAGGGTGCTGCGTGGCAGAGGTGAACGTTCACAAACTTCAGTGTTGAAAATAAAAGAATTGGAAACGGAGAGGATGTGGCCTAACGGCTAGAGTGGCCGACCTCAAAGCTGGGAACTGGGGGGCATATTATCAAGGGGCTTTATCTCCGCTTTTTTGGCTTTAAAAGCCAAGAAAGCGGAGATAAAATTATCTCCCTATTACCAAGCTGTCGCTAACACCAGTTAGCGACAGCTAATAGGAGATAGTGACCATCTTGTGTCCCGCTTTGCATGTCATTGATAAAAATCGCCGATTTGCGGCGATAATGTTTGTCTCTAAATAAGTTAGAGACAAAAATTATCTCTATTGGTTGGTAATATGCCCCTGGGTTCGAATCTGGGCTGGGACGCTCAACATCCTGTGATTCTGGGCAAATCACGTAATCTCCCGTTCCTAAGAAAAAGAATGAGTCTGTCTGTAACGCAACAGGTGCTCATGTAAAGTGCTCTGATACCTTCGCGTCAAGTTTGAGCCATCTAAACGTCCCCCAAAACAAAAAGTTACCTGTATGCACTCTTCAACAGGTATTAAAGATTTTAAAACATGAAGCAACTACACTGCATTTGAGCACCGTACTGGGCTGGGAATTGCAAACCAGCGCAAGGAGGGGTGCTCATATAAGGAAGCAATAAATACTAGGTGTAGTGGTTTGGCATGTGATCATGGATTCTGTGAGAAAGCCCCTTATTTCCCCCACCTAAGACTCATTCTATATTTCACCGATGCTTTCTCCCCTGACTCTACACCTACACCTTGCCTCCGATGACTGACATCGACCCCTCAAATCACCAGCATTGAGGGTAAGGGAAAAGGTTGATGTTCACCCATGAATAAATAGGCAACACTAAAAATCATCAAGTTACCCATCTTATATTACACCACCACATCATATATTCACCTGCAGCATAACTGGGGAAGCCTTACTGAAAATCATGAAAAAACTGGAACCTTGGGAGTATGCTAAGAATGTTCTTGCTACAAACACACCATTCAAATTAATCTATGAGAAGAAAACAATTGAATTGTCGATCTGAAGCATTCTGAGACTGCAGTTTTCTCCAGGTCTCATTGATCTCCACTCGTCTCTGCTGGTTTTTCACAGCTCATTTAATCTTGATTATTATCTGAGAACTTTATGGAGATGTTTGGGATGGGTAGAGTGTGATATCTGGACGAAATGCCAATACAAATACCCACATCAATGGAGTAAGACCATTACTATTCACAAACTACACTTCTAAAGTTACTATGATCCTAAAGGTCACTACAGTGGTAAATGAACTCCAGCTTAGCAGATCTAGCACCACACATGGCCTGCAGAGAGAAGGTGGAGACATTCGAGTTTATAGTTTGGTGTAAACCTACACTTGGAAATGATAAATATGGAAAAATATAGACTTACACTTAGGTGCAGGAGATGATTTACAAATGAGTACATTTTATGTGTAAATGTACTTTTGTGAATGGGGCCCATGAAGTATAAGCCAAGAGAGAGTGGATCAGATTGGCCGGCTAATCTTTGTTACTTTAAATACTTATTGCTCATCTGCATGTTGCCTTTTCGCCTCCATCATTATTTGGGAGTTTTTGTGGAGGGAACCATCCTTTACCATCCTTTACCCAGCAGGCAGAACCACAACCTGCCTTTACTCTGCAGTCACTAACCGACTGCGATGTTACCATGCATTCCTTTACCACGCAAAATGTTACAGCGACTTACTTTAGGGGGCACGTTGTTGGACTGCTGTTGGATTTTAAGTCCAGCACCTACCCTACTGATACATTGACTGAAGTTGGAATAGTAATTTCTGCTATTCCACAGTCCAGCACCCCCCTAAGGCAAGTCATTGAAATGATTTACCTGGTAAAGGAACCTGTGGTATCATCCCAGTCAGGGTAGTGACTGCAGAGAAATGCATGCGGGTTCCGTCAGACATCCGTTTGTGGACGTTTGGTATTATCAGGACAGGAAGTCTTTTTCCTGTTTAGTTGTCCAAGGGGCAGGGATTTTTTGGGGGGGTTTGTTTTTGAGACGTGCTTGTTAGGAGTGATTGTAGTGAGGATTCAACTCACAAATGCATATAGTAAGTAATGGTACAAGGAATAAGGATTCGGAGTGATGAAGATTTCTGGTAAGTAAACCCAAACATTTTCAGGACTTAAAATTTCAGCCTATATTGCAATATAATGATGGATAATGGCTTTGGTCTCAGCTGCCATGCTCATTTCAGTTGTTAATAAAGCCTTCAACATTTGAAATAAAACTTTATATATGATCAGACCCTTCCACCGTGTTTTTCTGTTAATTTAAATATAGAGCAGTAAACCCGATGTAGTGCTTGAAGTATATCAGCAGTTCGCGTTTCCCCCTGTGGAATTTCAGGTACAGATGGTTCAGAATAAAAACATGAGAGGGGTATTTCCAGAGCAGTTGAAAATAATCCTTAATTCTTACGGGAGTTATATTTGAAGATTTAGGTGTATCACAATCTACATTGGTGTTGAGAATATTTTTTACTGATTAGAGAGTATTTGGAATATGTACAATTGTCTAGTATGAGATCTTTCTCGATAATTTAAGTATCTTGATACGCCATTAATATATCACTTAAGTAAATAGCTTTGTTAGATGAATCCGAGTTGTGAGACTTTGACTTCACTAGTGGACAATATTGTACACCCATCTCTATGTTATGTTATGTTATGTTAGGTTGTCTTGTAAAGCGCATGGCTACCCCAGCAATGGGGCGTCCCAGCGCTGTAGACCACTGGGGAACCCGTCCTGGCTTTCCCTGTGAGATGATCCCTGCTGGGTATCTCCAAGGTGAAACCAGGCATCCCCGGTGTATGTGGGGGGCCGTTGTGGAGATGAGGCAAGCTAATGCCCAGAGTTGCCGAGTGTGATCCCTGGTTAGAGTAGGCACCGAAGCGAGAATTATTGAGTCCGCTGACCCTGGTCCACGATCCTGCCGCGTTGGGAATTGAACCCTGGTCCTGGACCGTCCTCTGCTTCCGGGTCTGCCGCCTCTAACCAGTGAGCCACACCACTCCACTATGGGCAAAAAGAGTCCCTTTAGAGCTGTTACTAAAGTGACTTTAGAAAGTTGTTTGCTCAACATAGGTATGCATTATCCATGTAGATTTAGCTTGGGACAGGTCACCTTTTCTGATATGCCTTGGCATTGCATTGCATGCTCTGGTAATCGTATTGATGCTTCTAGAGCAAAGTTGTCATCTTTTTCAGACTGTAACCAAATGGGTGCAGTTTTTCCTAGGCCTGGGTGGAGTTTCAATTACGCCGGAGTATATTTGGTAAATACTCTTAGACACGGAATTACAGATAAATATGTGATTGCTCATGTAATTTGGGGGGTAAATGCTCCATTTTGTAAGTGTGGGTGCATTTTACGCTAAGAAAATAATGCTAAATTCCGAGAGTACATTGGGGAAAAATCATACACTAGGAGAACATTTAGCCAGCACAAGCTGACGCTCTCTCATTGTGATCTGTTGCATTTATTATTGCTATGTCTTAGCATAAAAATGCATTCATAAGTTCATTTTGGATGGAAGGGGGCAAATTTGCTATAAGAAATACCGGTTACTGCAGAATTACTCTTCTCACGTGATTACGCTTCACGGAATTACGGAGGTTGCACCCACCCCTTGATTTTCCCAGGACCAATATGAACAATTACAATGATCTTTTCCCCAAAGTACAGTTTATAAACAGTCTATAAACATTTGTACAGTAAAATTTCAAATGTCCCGATTTCTCTTGGGTCTAGAGTACTTATGTCCTTTTGTTAAGAGATGCCGTAATGTCACAAGCCTGTTTTGAAGTCTGCTTTCAAAGGTATCTGGATGTCCAAGTGTATCCACACAGAAGGCCAACAGAGAATTAGACAAGTAATTTAATTAAACTATGTAAGAAAACAAAGCAATAAAGAAGAGATCAAATCACCTCTCTTACTCACATTATGACTGTGAGCTGCACACTGTGAGATATGTGTCAATGACTTCCTCTCTAAAACTGTACCTTAAAAAAAAACAACACTAGCTGCTTTTGATTTGCTGGCAAACAGGGTGAAAGTTGGGGGCAGCTTTCCACTCCACATTAGAGGGTTCTCTGGAGGAGGCATGAATAGGATAAACTGCACATCAAAGATATGAGTTGCCAGTAGGCTCAATAGAAGGACAAGCAATGCATCAAAATCAAAAATCAACAGAGGAAAGCATCCAATACAGGTTCAAAATGTTGTAGGAATGTATGAGCACCAGAGAAGTCTGGAGGATCAAGAGCAGAGGGAAGAGTCATTAGACACATGGGGGCTTATTTACATGCCCCATGCGCAGCCTGTACACCACTTTTTCCCATGTTAAAAGTGACGCAGCGGCAGTGCAAGGGGCTTGTAAATAAGCCCCAGGGTATTGCTCAGGGTCAAATCTGCTCATCGCTCTTACTGTGAATATTTTTCTCTTCCAATTAAGTGCACAATATCTTCATTAGATTTTAGCCCCTTGTATCTATTATCTCATCCTCCTTGATAGTGTCCCAAACATTAATTAACCTTCCATATGAAAAAACAGAGAGATCCCAGTAATACCCAAGCATGCATAAAGGAATTACCTTTGACAGAATTAATGCCACATAAATCTCTTTAACATACAATAAACAAAAATAACAACAAGGACCCAGCAACTCTATAAATGTGTAAAATTAATAATGGCTCTACTAATATCTAATTCAGAGTCCAGGAATTAATTCAACATATAATAGTCAATAAAGTTAGATCTGGAAGCCCTGGTCATCACAACACAAATGTCTATAATGTAGATGCCACACACACACTGAAATAAGAAATGGAAATTAGCTTCTTTATCTAAGAGGGCAAAGTACAAAAAGAAGATTTCTTCCCTTTGTTAGCTTGAACAAAATTAGTAAAAACTGAGTACTTTTCCTGAAGTTAGCAGATCTAGTCAAACAACTCTTAACCACACCCACAAGAGATTCAGAAACAGAGGGATAAACTGAGGACCATGGGCATATGTACGACAGAATGACGTAGCATGGCATTAAGCAAAACTTGCTAACGCCACGCTCCGCCATTCTGAAAATGCAGGGATGCACCGTATTTACAAAGATACGGTGCACTCCTGTGTTTCCCCTAGCGATGGTGCTAAATTAAGCTGCCTAGTGCCAACGCAGGCACCCTTGCACCATAGCATAAGAGTGCCTGCGGTGGGGGAATGATTGTTTATGTGCAGTAAGTACGTTGTAAGTGTAAGAAATTTGGTTGAGGGGAGTGGCAACAACCTAATCATTGTCAGGATGAACCACAAAAGTCACTAAATTAACCTGTGTTTAACCTTCTGGCAGCTTGGCACAGACGAAGTCAGGATTAATTTAGAGGCAATGTGTAAAGTATTTTTGCAGGACACAAACACTAATAAAGTGAAAACACATCACAAGAACAATCCCAAACCCAATTTACTAAAATAAAGAAGAGTTTAATGAATGGCATGAGTCACAGTGAATTAAGTCTAATCAGTAGAACCGGAGATATGGATTTTAAAGTTTCTATTGAAATCTAGCACCTAAAAGATCAAAGCACAAACCGTTGATATCTGGTTACATAAAACCGGGGCAAAGTCAAAGGTTAAGGCTGACTGCAATGGAGTGCACTTCGGATACAAGGGGCAGATTGGGCCCGTTTTTGGCTTACCTTCGGACTTAAAAGAAATTTCAAGAAAAAGTCCTGGAGAGGTTGGAGTCTCAACAGGGCAAGGCAACAGGCAGTAGCTGAGAGGAGTTTGATGTCGACAGGGAGTCGCTGGACATTCTAGGTGAAGTCATCGACGATGGTGGGAAAAGCTCTGGTAGGAAAAGCTTGATTTTAAGGCTGAGGAGGTCATCAATGGGGTGCTGATCGTTGTTGAGTCTGGTGAAGACTTCTACACTTGGACTTAGGTGTTTTTGTGGAGCTCGGATACACCCACCGGTGCGAGGCTGCAGACTGTGGCTAAAGATGGGTCTATGAGGACAATACTGTTGCATGGAGGTCCCACTGAAGAGGATTTTCTGTTTTAGAGAAGAACGTAGCAGGAGCTGCAGCAAAGTCAATCCCACCGGCAATGCACAATCGGCGGATTGGATTGGTGGTGGGTCCCAGTTTTCTGTTGGTTCTCAGAACAGTTTTTGGTGAAAATCTTTCTAAGTCCCAGATTTTGGATTCTGGTAGGAGGAGGCCACAACAGTACCACTCCAAATGTTCAGGACATGAGGGGCACAGCTTGTGGTGTTAGGACTCACTCCATCACGACCAGTACCAGGGATCATGGCCTTGGGAGCTTGTTGTCTCCCTGTAGCCCACATAGGAGGCCAGCCAAACAGCGCTTGAAGTCACTCTGGTGGTCCTTGGTTTAAGGAGCAGGTCTAGCCCTCCTTCTGCACACAGTGAGGCAACAAGGCAGACCTTTCTGCAGTAGGGCAGCAGGGCAGTCTTTTTGGCTGCAGGTAAGTCCTTTTTTCTGAATCTTCCACAGGTTCAGGAGTGTACTGTAGAGTGGTTCGGGGGTCCAATACTTATATCTTATGCCAGCCTTTGTGTATGTGGGACATCTTGACCTACCTCTACATCCAGTTCTTGAAAATTCTACCATTGCCTTGAAGAACCGGGTTTTAGAACCCAGCGGCGCCTGGGACACGCCCAATGTCTTCGGGTTCTCCTGTCTTGGCAAACAGAGACACGGAATACTTCTAGGTGGCGTCAGAGATCAAATTTATTAGCTGCAGCTAGTAACAGTAATCCCAGCAATACAACACGGTGTACAACTCAAGAAACTGTTCAATTCTCATAGAGCAAGACATCACCTTTTATACACAATATTCTCATTATAAATGTACACCCACTGCGCAAAATCCTGACCAATAGGACACATTTTCTAACTGAGTATCACATTAACAAAAACCCAATTTACAGTAACCCAACCCAAAAGTTAATTATTAGGACTGTCCCAAATTCAATCTTTGCAAGCTGGACAAATTTATAATTGAAAAGCACAACCCATGTAATGTCAGAACATAAAGGAAACCGTAATAGATGCTGGACAAGATAAAACATGTGCAAGGAAACTAAAGGTTAACGAGGTCCTGAACATTGATTGGCAATCTCAGACAACGATCAGCCAGAGAAATTGGCTTCATGAAGAGTCAGTTTCAGGTGAAGAGGTCAGCGTCCTGCAGTTCACTCACAAGTCAGAAAAGGGCCTGTTTAATGCATACATGAACAATGAGGCCCATGCAACTTTGTTTGTTCGATTACCTCCACGGCCTACGTGAGGGCAACACAAAATGGCGTTATGAACAACGCAAAAAAAATGGAGTCCGGTCCCGAAAACCACAAAACCTCAGACCCTCCTTTTGCCATTACGTAGGCAAAACCTAAACTCACGTCAATCTGAATCCAGGTCTATATCTATTCTCATCAGGTCAATAAGGTGTTGCTGTAACATCATCTTATTATCCTTCGCTTCTCTCGGGACTGGTCTTCTCACACAGATTGTAGCACAAAGACTACAAATGGCGGGACCACACTGGATGCATAAGCAACACAAGAAAAGGATTGCTAAAGCCATACCAAGCAACATCAGAATCTTCCATCCCCATTTGGACAGCAGTTCCCAAAACCATCCCATCAATGACCAGTTCCCTTCGTCTACATGTATAGACGCAGCGGACTTATGTAACCTCAAGTTGGCTTGGTACACTGTCGGGGCGTTATCTGGTATGAAAACGCAGCAACTAGACCCGATCAATTGACATACTCCACCTCTATCTGCAAGTATAATATCTAAAGCAAAGCGGTTCTGTAATGTCATAGGGCGATCCGCTTGAAGCTCAGCTGTAATATTGCTAAGGGCACCTGCAGTCTCATTTATAGTGGCCTCGACCACTCTCGTAAGCTGACAAATTGTCCTACCATTAGCCATAGGACCCCAATAGGGCAGGAAACCCTTAAAGAAGTCTCCAACTTCTTGTGCGGCAGTGTCTTTTGCATCGATAACACCTCTACCATATCTTGTCTTATGGTAATTGAAAGCTGCTGTGTATGTAGGGGGAAGCAAAAATGCCACGTAACATGTGTCTGAAAAATCAGAAGGCAACCATGTATATGCTCTATCATAACAAACAAAATACGTGCCTTTAGCTGGCACGAACAGTGGAGATTTCTGGGACGTATAGACATAGGTGTGAACACACACACTCTTACCAAGCTGAGCTCTCGGATTCTGACCATTACCTTGCAGACAAAAATGACCTCGGTGGGGTACAATCCAAATAAGAGGAGACCTTTTCTGTCTCTCTTTCTTTGTCAGACTAATGCTATATCTCGTCTTGTTCCAACCAACATATGCTCGTACCTCATCTTTAGGGATAGAATTATATGCATCAATATCTCTGACCATATCTACTATTCCTTGTATCAAGGCATTATTATTCGCACTATCTTTGACAGAGCGTACAGGAGATGCTTCATTCGCATAGATAAACATTGATTGGAGTGCCCATACTGACCCATTAGGCGAAAAAGGCAAAACCAAATATGGCATTCCCTTATCAGTCGTATGTGGCATAAGACCACACACCCAACAATTTGTGGTATTTACAACTAGCTGATGCTGATGTAACATCTGTATAAACGAATTGTTCACAAATTTTATTCTTCGTGTCTGTTCATGTTCAGGCAACGTATGAAACTCATGTGGGGAAACAGTAGAAAAAGAAAAAGTAGGTTGGGAGGTAGATGCAAGCGTCTGTTGTGATGCATAGAAAATCCAACCCACACAAACCAACGTAATGTTCAAAAGCATAAGAAAACACATTATTAAAAAACATTTGCTATGAACCAATATACACATTTGCACTCTGAAATCAACTCTTTTAACACCCTTGTCGGACTCAAAAGACTCCATCCTCTAACGTGCTGCTCACGGCAATTTTCCATCTTCACTTAAGTGTGCGTCAAGATCGTACTAACGACCCTAAACCACAGACCTTGTGTCAATACGCGGCTCACCCCTTAAGAACTTATACCGTGACCCTGCAGCTGAGTCCGGATGGTGACTCGAAAAAGAAAAAGTAAAAAAGTCTCTTGATCTGACAAGGTGTAATTCACTACATAAAAATTTAGATTTATTTGTCCATTTCAAACGTCCTTTTTCGATCTCAGATTGTAGCGCTCTTTGCCAGGCACAGTCTGATCCTTAAAGAGGAGTTCCGGATTCATCGTGTCGAGTTTTAGAGACGGAGGCACAGCAGCTCGCGTTCCGACTGAGTCCATGTCAAATGTGCATCACTAAAAGGTACGAATCTAGGAACCCTTTCACACTCTGAGTCCATCCCTCACCCACTTATCATACGGTAAGGGCAACGGAACTTTTTTCGTATGGGTGGCATGCACCCAGTTCTTTTTACCAGCTACTCTAACAGCAGTTCTAGTGACCAGCAATCCCAAATAAGGACCAGTCCATCTCGGCTCCAAATTCTTGGATCGCTGAAAATTCTTCATCAAGATGAAATCACCAGTTTGGATTGTGTGCACTGGATCTGTAGTAGCTGTCGGCAAACTGTCATAGACCTGTTGGTGGAGAACACGTAATTTAGCAGTCAAGTCATGTAAGTAATCCACCAACATAGGGTACTCAAGGTCACTGTATTTTTTTCGGACGAGGCACACCCCAAACATTCGCTGGACGACCAAAAACTATTTCGTATGGGCTAAGTCCCACACGAGAATGCATTGTCGTCCTTGTTGACAAAAGAGCCAACGGTAAGGCATGTAAGACCAGTGCTCGCTTGAATCTTAG
The DNA here is from genome assembly GCF_964261635.1 of Lissotriton helveticus. Lineage (NCBI taxonomy): Eukaryota > Metazoa > Chordata > Amphibia > Caudata > Salamandridae > Lissotriton > Lissotriton helveticus. Next base: position 104,338,504 of record NC_136070.1, on the reverse strand, counting down.
CGAGTTTCAGCTTTAATGTGCCGTTATAGCATTCGACAAGACCTGCTGACTGGGGGTGATTCGCAGCGTGGAACTTCTGATTTATCCCTAATCCAATACACACTTTCTTCATGACTCAACCCACAAATTCACTCCCATTGTCCGACCATACAATTCTCGGCAAACCAATTCTAGGGAAATACTCTTTGATCAAAACCTTAGCTGTAGACAAGGCAGTATTATCCTTTAGGGGGTAGGCCTCTATCCATCTGGAAAAGGCGCAAACAACCACAAGGACATACTTCAGATTGTTGCATCTCTCCATGTGAATATAATCTAGCTGTATCACTTCAAATGGATACGTCGGAGGAGAAAAATGACCAGCTGGAGTTGGAGTTCCCTTGCCAGGATTATACTTCAGACAAATCATGCAATGCTTCACAACATTCTCAGCACATTTCGGAATTCCAGCATTCTGCCATACTGGAGCCAACAACTTGCATATTCCCTTCGAAATAATGTGAGCCATTCCATGAGCCATAGTAACCATTGGGAGCACATACGCATCAGGTAACAACCATCGCTGGTGTTCTGACAACTCAACCCAACAACACATCGAATCAAACATACCCGTACTCTCTCTCCACGTACTCACTTCTTTCTCCGTAGCTTCAGCCTGAATCATCTTCACACTTTCTATTGTGTCTTCACACATTCCACTTTCCACAACCCATCTTGCAGGACCTGCCACATACATACGGCTCATCATGTCTCTCGCCGTTTCCTTCGCAACTTCAAACGCATTCCCTCGACCTACATCGTCCACAACTTTCTTATGCGCACTACACTTCACAATCACAATCTGCTTTGGGAGAGTAAGAGATTCCAAAAGTTCATTCACTAACTGCCCATGCTGAATTTTCATGCCATGGGAAGTAAGGAATCCTCTTTCTCTCCACAAACATCCAAAACTATGGGCAACACCAAACGCATACTGGCTATCAGTATAGACATTCACTCGCTTTCCCTCTGACAATACACACGCTCGTGTCAATGCAATCAACTCTGCTGCTTGCTCAGAATTCTGTGTTATGCGTGCTGTCTCACAACTCTATGTAAAGTTGTGACGGCATATGCTGCAGTCGTCTCACCATTCGGAAGCTTAAAACACGAACCATCTACCCATAGCGTACCATCAACATTCTCAAGAGGAGTATCTTTTAGGTCAACTCTAGCTTTCGTTTCTTCCTCTGTACAAAGAAAACAATCATGCTGTTCTTGAGCATCTGACTCTACAGAAATCGGCAACAACGTAGCTGGATTCAATACATTACATCTTTTAATGTGAACATGGCTTGCCAAAAGAGTCAACTCATAACCTGACAGACGTGCACTAGTAAGGTGCAGTGTCTTGGTCTTGTTCAATAAGGTATCCACTGCATGTGGGACCATCACAATCAACGTATTATCCAATACCAAACCAGCAGACTGTCGGATAGAAACAGCCGCTGCCGCTGTAGCTCTCAAACAACTCAGCAACGCTTTAGCTACCGGATCTAACGTCGCTGAAAAATACGCACATGGGCGCTGCTTGTCCCCGAATGGTTGTGTCAACACTGACAATGCACAACCTTCTCTCTCATGCACGTACAACGTGAAAGGCTCGCGCCGGGATGCCCCCGGGTAAACTGAGCGCGTTATAAGTTTCATATTATTATTATTATTATTATTACTATAGTCGGGAGTACCCAATACCGGGGCCGAACACAATGAATCACGTAATTCAGAAAAACTTTTCTGACACTCATCAGACCAAGGGAGAGGATGCGGAGTATCTTTAAGAGTCAGCGCCAACAGAGGTTTCGCTAGCAGGGAAAAATTATGGATCCATTGTCTACAATACGAGGTGATACCTAAGAAGGCACGCACTTCTCTCTGTGTGGATGGTACACTCATCTGCGCAATCGTTTGAATTCGTTCTGGGGTCAACCTTCTTCCCTCCTTCGACAAGACATAACCTAAGTAGGTTACTTCTTGTCGGCAATACTGTAACTTGGAAGGTGACTCTTTATGAAGAAGGTCAGACAAATGTCGTAACAAAGAAGGAGTAGCCTCTTTACAAATCTCTTCGTCATCAGCAGCAACCAACAGATCATCAACGTACTGGATAAGAGTAGCACCAGTAGGCAACACAAAGCTATCAAGCTGAGTTTTCAATGCCTGACTATAGATGGAGGGACTTTCACAATAACCTTGGGGAGCTCTCTTAAACCGGAAGCTTCGTCCTCCTAAAGAGAAGTCAAAAATATCCCTTCTCTCTTCAGCAATCGGAATGCTAACGAAAGCATTCTTCAGGTCAATAACAGAAAAACAGGCTGCCCAAGCAGGAATCAGAGTCAACAAAGCAGTGATATCAGGGACAACAGGAACCTGTGGCACCACAATCTTGTTTACCTCTCGAAGGTCAATCACAAACCGGTACACAGGTGGCTGAGAAGCATCAGTACGATTAAGGACAGGCAAAACCGGACTGTTACACACATTACCTCTCGTTTCCTCAACTACACCCTTCTCAACCAGATCATAGACAATCGCTAATAGAGTTCTCTCGCCATCACTAGATATTTTATACTGTGGGATACAAGGTAGCCTAGCATTCGATTTGAAGGTGATAACATAAGGTGGAATCTGCAAAAGACCAACATCATTAGGGCCTGTAGCCTAAAGTGTATCAGGAAGCGAACGCAATTCCAGTGGAAGACAATTTTTAGACACATACATCGGAGAATTCACTTTCTTACCTAGGGTAAGATGTACTCCCGAAGGAGAACAATGTAATGTCGCATACAATCTTTTCAGCAAGTCCAAACCCAACAGATTCTCATTACAACCAGTCGTCAAAATAAGAGGAGCTTCCAATTCACAAAGGCCAATAGAAAGGGGCAAAGGATTAGAAATAAGGTTACAAACTGGGGCGCCTGAAAATCCTACGGAAACATAGGTCAAGCCCGACAAAGGTGCGCCAGGAAGTTTAGAGTGCATAATAGAACTCTTTGTCGCACCAGTATCCAAAAGAAAAGGTTCTGTCACACCTGATGTAGTCACTTCAACATAAGGTCCACTCTGGTCTACTGGAACTGACACTACTCCCTCTCTTTGCCCATGGCTGTCCTAACTATCATTATAACCAGCACTCTCACTATCGACATAATAATCATCAACGTAGTACTGTGCAGACTGACCACTCTGAACATTCTGTCTGTCAAAATAATTCGCAGAATGCTGAAGGGAAGAGGAACACTCATTCTGGGGTAACACACCACGTCCCCTACCCCTAGGAGCTTGTTGGAAACCACCACGACCTCTCAGACCAGATACGCCTTTTGCACGCTGTAACAAAGCCGGGCAACTATTCTTAAAATGACCTTTCTCTCTGCAATAAGCAGACTGATTAGGACCAGGAAAGAATCGCGGAGCATAAGGCTCAGGTTTCTGTAACAATCTCTGAAACTGTGGAGGTTGCTGAAACTGAGGCTGATTCTGACGAGGCGGATAAGCTTGCTGCAAAAGAACCTTCGTCTTTAAATCTTTCGTTTTCTTCTCTGCTTTATCCTTCTCATCTTTATCCCTGTTCTCATAATATTGTGCAGTAGCCAATATCTGGGCCGACGAAGAAACAGCCCATGAACTCTCAGAGTCCTTTAACTTATTAGAAAGTTTGGGAAGCAAATTAAAGACAAATTTGTCCACAAACAATCTTTGACCACCTTCCGTACTCATGTCCTGACCACTATGATCGATAAACGTCTCTTCAAATCTAGTGAAGAAATCAGACACACTCTCGTCTTTCTTTTGTTTGCATGCTGCTAACTTGTCCCAATTCACTCGTAAAGCATGCATCATAGTTTTCATTAGATTAATAATCCTACCAGGTAATTCTGCAACTAAAGGCTCAGGTTTGGCACCTCCAACCTGTCGACCATCTGCAGCAACAATATTAGCCCACGTATCTCCTAATTCTGCCGCATGATTCTCATGACGAATCTTCGCCCACAAAGGTTGAGGAACTACATTACCCAGTAACATATCTATGTCAGCTAAATTCATAATACACGCTTCAACTGTCTGGGACAACTCCTTGTAATAACCAGCAGGATTCTTACGAGGGTCAGGTAAGGTCTGCTTAAGAGCCAAGACCTCTGCTCTCTTCCAAGTGACATGTACCCACACTCGCTGAAAATGGGCCGGTGCGGCCACAATACCCAAAACGGCATCAGCCTGAACTGCGTCTCTCCATACAGGGGGAACCTCTCTCATAGGATACTGCTTCACTTTCTTCCTAACAGAAGGATCAGGTTCTTACAATGGCTGAGACGGGAGTCTAGTTCTGAAGGCAAGTATCGTCTCCACAGCATCAGTAACATCAGATTCCACTATCGTCCCTTTAGCAAATTCTGACTGAACATCAAGCACTTCCTGCGGGATCGGACCCAACTCATTATCTTCCCATTCCTGCCGCAGAAAAGCACACATTACATCAAAAACATACCTTTGCTTAGGCGGCTCCCACTTAAAGAAAACATCCATAACTGCTGGCAAATTATACATGGGAGCATTCAAAATCCATCTACGAGCCAACAAATCCAACACCGCCCGCTCTTCGGAACTAGGAAGCTGACTACGACTCTGCTTACGTTCCGAAACAGGGGTCATACTCAGTGGCCCAAACAATGGAGACAACAGATTAACAACAGTTTCTGTCATTCGTTTTTGAGCAGAAGGAGAAGAAGTAGGCGTAAAAACAGGAAAGTTAAAATCTTGAGCACAAAGTAGGAACAAGAGCAGTAGGAGTCTGAGATGCAGAAGCAGAAGGCAAAGGAGTTTGAGGCAAAGCTGGAAACAAAGCTTGCGACCCTAGAGTGGGTTGCGCAGTAGGAGGCAAAACCATCTGTGGAGCACCGGGTGGCTGAACAACAGCAGGAGGTTGAACAACAAAGGGTAGAACAACCGTAAAACACCATCCTTCCTAGTGTAGCGGACCCATACTTCATTATAAGTAATAGGACCCACTCCGTGTTTTGAATAGAGCTCATAAGTCGGAGTTCCAACCGGAGGTATCGGACACGAATCCTCCAATCGGGAATCCCTGTTGCAACCACAACTAAACCATTTCCTAATTTTGCTAAGACCAGGCATCTTATAGCTCACTAATCTAGCTTCAAACTTCAAGGGGTTATCAACTATCGATACACTCGTAAATATACGATCCCCTCGGCTTCGATTTTTGCAAAAATCAAATCAAAACCAAGAACCAAAACAAAGTCGTGGGAGCGACCCACTTATACTTAACAAAATATCTGTCACGCCACCAGAAGATCGTCTATCGTCTTGCTCTACAAAGGATCAATCAAGGGTCCAAGACAGGGCGACAGTCAGGGCAGCAGTCCTTCGTAGCCGTTGGAAAGTGGGAAGCCTCGCAGAAAAGACCTTCGGTCCACGTCGACATGCAGGGGTCAATGAAGTGGCGGCCTTCCTCCAGAATTCCCTCACGTGGCTCCTCACGATCCTCAGGCTTGGACCGTTACTGCTGAAGTCGCCCCACCGTTGGTCGCCAACTGAAGAACCGGGTTTTAGAACCCAGCGGCGCCTGGGACATGCCCAAGGTCTTCGGGTTCTCCTGTCTTGGCAAACAGAGATACGGAATACTTCTAGGTGGCGTCAGAGATCAAATTTATTAGCTGCAGCTAGTAACAGTAATCCCAGCAATACAACACGGTGTACAACTCAAGAAACTGTTCAATTCTCATAGAGCAAGACATCACCTTTTAGACACAATATTCTCATTATAAATGTACACCCACTGCGCAAAATTCTGACCAATAGGACACATTTTCTAACTGAGTATCACATTAACAAAAACCCAATTTACAGTAACCCAACCCAAAAGTTAATTGTTAGGACTGTCCCAAATTCAATCTTTGCAAGCCGGACAAATTTATAATTGAAAAGCACAACCCATGTAATGTCAGAACATAAAGGAAACAGTAATAGATGCTGGACAAGATAAAACATGTGCAAGGAAACTAAAGGTTAACGAGGTCCTGAACATTGATTGGCAATCTTAGACAATGATCAGCCAGAGAAATTGGCTTCGTGAAGGGTCAGTTTCAGGTGAAGAGGTCAGCGTCCTGCAGTTCACTCACAAGTCAGAAAAGGGCCTGTTTAATGCATACATGAACAATGAGGCCCATGCAACTTTGCTCGTTCGGTTACCTCCACGGCCTACGCGAGGGCAACACAAAATGGCGTTATGAACAACGCAAACAAAATGGAGTCCGGTCCCGAAAACCACGGAACCTCAGCCCCGTCAAGGCTCCAAACTATCTGGAGTGACAAAAGGCTGGTGTGAAGTTCCTTTTGAGTGTGCTGGAGGCATGCCTTTTGAATTATAAGTGGTGTATGGTGCAGCCCCATCCCAGCCATCTTGGCAAGATGGCCAGTGCTGCCCACACCTAGGCCCCTTTGTGTCACTGCCTGAGAGTTAACACCCAAACCCCAACAGCAGAGCCATTCACAGTCATCTTGCCAAGGACACTGACAGGAGTCACAAATTCTTCCTTCTTTCTAAAAGTGACATTTTCATAACTGAGACTTAAAATCTAACAACTATTGAAGAGGATATTAAATAACAATTTATTTGGGCCAAAACAGCAGATCTCTAACTGCTCCTAATCAAAAGTTACCACATTTTAAATGAAATAAGGTAACCCAATGTTAGCCAATGGGAGAGATAGGACTTACAGTAGTTAAAAACGATTTTAGGAGTTTCATTTCTCTACCAGGAAATGTAAAACTTAAACCTACTTGTCCTACGTTTTAAATGTCATTTACTCTGCTCTATGAGCTTTTAGGGCCTACCTTGAAGTGACTTATAAGTATTAAAAAGAAAGATTTAGGATCCTGCAAAATAATTGTTTTGCCCGGTCAAATTGGCTGTTTCAAACTGTACTACAGGCTGCAATGCCAGACCTGAGACATGTTTTAATGTGCTACGTTAGAGAACGGTACAAACAGTGTGGCAGGCCCACTAGTAGCCTTCAATTTACAGGTCCTGGGTACATGTAATACCATGTACTAGACACTTACAAGTAAATAAATATGTCAATCAGGTGTAGGCCAATTCTACCATGTTTAGGGGGAAAGCACATGTTCTGAGCAGTGGTAAAGTGCTTAGAGTGTTAAAGCCACCAAAAACGTATTCAGCAAAGCAGGAGGGGTGAAGGTAAAAAGTCTGGGGGAATACCACATCAATGATGTCAGGTCTAACAATGGAATCAACTGGAACCCGTTCATGCTAAAACAAAAGTAATACAGCATGTATGAAGGAGTTCAGGCCCAAGCTCTGACCTCCCTTAATAACCACAGGCCCTAGCACTATGAAGAGGGTACTCTATGAGTGCACACAAAAAAGAGCAGGAGGACTGAAAGTCTCATTCCCTTTGGTAGGTAAAGGGGGCAAGGTTATATTCAGTATATACAGTAGGATCTTCCAATAGCTAAAGTTTAGCCTACTGTGAACTTAACTCTACTCTAGATCTGAGGTCTTTCTCATCACTTAGAGCTACACTCCATCGAAGATGCCTACGGGGTGCTGGAAAAGGTCAGAGTCCCACAACAGGTAGAGTCCAAGCACATGCCATCATTCATCAACCTAGTCACATTTGAGGATCACACATACAGACTTCAAAACCATGCCCAGGCTGTCAGGGAGGCAGCTCTCTGTTTGCTAAAGGACAGCAAATGAGCCAACAGGAAGAATAACACATTGCTTCTGATAAAGACACATTTGTCTCCTGGCTACATTGCGCATTCAGTCATTGTGTATGGAATGACCATTTCAACTGCTCTAAATATCTATTTATCTGTGGGCTCATCTCTCCACTTGAAAAGGAGAAGAACATTCTTCTCATTATGTATTCCCAAAATAAAACAGGCTATTGGTCTTTCTTAGGGAACAGAGCCAGACTAGCCATTTTCCCACTCAGGTATTTTCCCAGTTGTCTGTAGACTTGGGGGGGCTACTTTTAGATCAGGATGGGCTACCATGACCCAAGCATAACTGTGTGAAAGGGGCGTTCCATGGGTGTTGCTGTTAGTGTTGCAACGGGATGTACGTTGTTACCACGTGATGTATTACATCGCGGTACTTTACAACGCGTCTTTTACAACGCAAGTCATTACCACGACTTGCGCTGTAGGGGTGCTGGACTTAGGAATAGTTAAATTTACTATTCCAACACCAGCCTACACACAGTAGGGAAGGTGTTGGAATATTAAATCTACTATTCCTTAGCCTAGAGCGCCCTCCAGCGCAAGTCGTGGTTACGACTTGCGTTGTAAAAGACGCGTCGTAACTGCACTGCGGGGTAACATCCGCATTGTAAAGGATGTTCCCCGTTGCAACGCAACATCCATAGAACCTGACAAGCTCCCAGATGTGCAACGTTTTGTAAAGCTGGGAATGCATCAGAATCCTACGCCTAGGAGTGGCGTAACAAGAAGAAACACCTATTTCTCCTCATTTTTCCATCTTTTTATGCATGCTTTATTCTGCAGCATGCATAATAAGAGGTAAATGCCATCAATTAATGTTTTTGTGCATGAAGGTGTCCCTGGACAAAAATAATCATCCCCGCAACGCAAGTACTCTTGCAAAATGCAGCAAGGGTGCCTGCACTGGCATATGGCAGCCAATTGTGTGCCAGCACAGATGCATTGCATTGTTGTTATTATGATGCATCCATGTGCTTTGAAATTGATGCAGCTCGGTGTAGCCAAATGGCTTTCTGTGCCGGTCTACGTTATTTTCTTGTAAATGAGGCCCAGAGTGAGGAAAGGCATGCAGGATCAGATTTTCCCCACCTAGGGGCCAATTACGATGCAGTCGGAAATGGCCCCGACAGTCGGTTGGAGCTATTCTGACCGCATCGTAATCGGCCGTACAGATTCCTTTCGGACCTGCCCATTATGATGGGGTCTGTCAGAAAGGAATTCAACCAGTCATTCTGACTGGCTTCTGATGGGCTCAGAGAGCCCGTCCGCCAGTCCGAATCATTTCAGTAATCCCAAGGGCGGCTCTCTCCGGGCGAGGGATTACTATGTCGGGTGGAAACAGCCTTTCTGTGCTGCACTTTCTGACACAGAAAGGTTGTACGAACCTGACTTTGGAAGCCCCCAGCAGGGTCCCCAGGGCTGCACCGCCTCCGGTTGTAGGGGGGCACCTGTTGATCCCTGCACCCTGCGGTAGACCCGTTGAGGTGCCTTTCACATACAGGGTGCTGGGATGAACTGCACCTCGCATTTTTATAATGGGAGCCTGCATTCCAGTCGGAATGCATGCTCCTATTGTAAAGTATAGGAGTGTGACTGAACAGTGTTCGGTCACATCCTAATTAGTTGGCCGGAACCTCCGACAGAGTGTCGGTCAGTCCCTTGGCCGATATGGTGTCGGGCGGAGGAAACTCCACCCAACATCGTAATGAAGCCCTTAATTGTGAATATTTTCTGGTTAATTTTCTATGGGAAATTTCTTCAGATTTTTCATAGAGAACTATGCCGGCGGAGTACTGTGGATATGTGGTAAAGATCAGAATCCCAAACATGGATCAAACTGAAATTTGTCACCCAAATCGTTTTTACACTTTAATTCCAGATTTCCATGCATAGCATGTTTCCACTCATGTTATATAGGAAAGCCATGCATGCAAATGATGTAAAATTAACATCATGGATGGATGTGTGCCATGCAATTCGAAGATTAGCACTTAAACTTTAAATTAATTTGCACTATCATCTCTAAATGATCCTTTAAGCATCATTTCTTTCATACAAGCTAATTTAAATTAAGGCAGATAATTTGCTGAGATTGAACAGTATTTCCACAGACGCCATCTGTGGCCATCTTGTAGTGCAGATTGTCAGATCTAATATGATGCAATCCAAAGATGTGTTTTATGCTTTCAGTTTTTTTTTGAAGTACTGTAATCAAAGAGAGGAGCCAGCTATGTTCATAGCTTTCATGCCCAAGTAGCAGTATTTTTAGCACTTATAACATTAAGGGCCTCATTTACAAGAGGACTGCGCTGCCGAAGCGTCACTTTTTTTGAAGCTCAGGTGGCTCAGGACATTGAATCTTATCTATGGGGTGACGCAAAGCCACTCTACATGGCTTTGCACAGACTCATAGACAAGGAGTAAGGCAGTGCCCAGCACTGCATTGTCTTACACTGCATCATGGAGTCGTTCCATGGGAGTTGCTGTGCAACACCCATGGATTTTGATGCTGCCCCAGATTAACAAAATCACCTAAACCTGGGGCAGAGCCCAAACCATACACCTCCCCAGAGCAGGTGTGATGAGGAGAAATGTTTTAATTCTCCTCGTTTTTTTTTCATTTTTCCACATGTGCTGCATTCTGCAGCACACATAGAACAAGGAAACACTTCTCGTGATTGTTTTTGTGAAGGAAGGTACCCCGTTCCTGCACAAAAACAATAATTCTAGCAAGGGTGTCTGCATTGGCGCTAGACACAAAATTATGCGCTGTTTCGTGCTGAAAGGACAGAAATACACTGTATCTTGTAAATACGATGCATTCCTTCCCTTTTGAGTTGGTGTGTGGCAGCATAGCAAAAAGACTTGTGGCGCTGCCCTACGCCAATACTTTGTAAATAAGACCCTAAGGGCCAGATGTAGGTAGCCAAATACCGGTCGGTAACGGCCCAAAATCGGTAAAATCGGCCGTTACCGACCGGTATTGAGAAAAAGAGATGTAGGTGTCAAAAATATACCGAATCTGTAAATATGAATCGGTAAAATACCGAATCTGTATTTTCCGAATACATATTTACCGAATCGGTATTTACCGATACCTTATTTACCGAGTCCTTATTCACCGATTCGGTAAATAAGAAATTGGAAAAAAATGCCCATCGAGATGTAGGAAAGTCCAAAAATACCGAATTCCATGAAAATCGGTATTTAAGAGTTGGTATTTACCATGGACTGAAAGCAGGTGGTAACCATGTGCAGGGTATAAATAAGGGCCCAAATTGCAACAGTGTTGCTAAAATGGCGGCACTCTATGTGATTGCGAGGAGGCGAAGGCTACAGGCTGCAGGTCTGAGGGCATGGCAAAGGGAGGAGCAGGTGTACAGGCAGAGGATCACTCTGTTCCAATTGACTGAGCCTGAGATACTCCAGAGGTACAGGCTGCACCCCAGAACCATCATGGACCTAATAAGGGACCTCCACCCATACCTGGATCACCCAACACCCAGGGCCCACGCCATCCCACCCCATGTCCAGGTGCTGTGTAGCTTACACCTGCTGGCCTCTGGGAGCTACCAGAGTGTGATAGCTGCAGTAGGAGGTGTATCCCAGAGCTGTCTGTCCCGTTTTTTCAGGAAGTTCCTGGATGCCATGACGCAGAGAATGGGACATTACATCCGGTTCCCTGACACACCTGCGGAACTTGCAAAAACCAAAACTGATTTTTATGGACTGGCACACTTCCCACATGTGATAGGCTGCATAGATGGCACCCATATTCCCCTATGCCCACCTGCAGCCACCGAACACATATACAGAAACCGTAAGTCTACGCACTCCATCAATGTGCAGGTGATATGCAATGCTGGCAACATCATCACCGACATAGTGACCAAATTTCCAGGGAGCACGCACGACTCCTACATTTTCCAGAACAGCGGAATTTACACACGACTAGTTGCTGGAGATTTTGGAGATGGATATCTGCTAGGTAAATAAGTGTAACACACCCTGTGATGAATGGCAGCTGAATGTGCGACGTGATTGTAACTCATGTACCTCTCATTCCCTTCCAGGTGATAGTGCATATGCCCTGCGTTCCTTTGTGCTCACACCGTACCTCAACACAACCAACAGAGTGAAAGGGGATACAATGTGGCACACAGGTCTACTCACAACGATGGGGAGCGAACAGTTGGACTCCTCAAGAGAAGGTTCCGCTGCCTCCACAGGAGTGGAGGTGCTCGACAGTACACCCCCATCCTGTGTTGCAAGATAATAGTGACCTGTGCCATTTTGCACAATCTTGCTACCAAGGAAGGCACAACGGTGGAGTTGACACATCACGAGAACATCGATGATGACCAAGAACATGCAGAGCCCCAGGCAACAGGACCAGCAGCACTAGATGGTAGATTGAGATGGACAGAAATTACACGTCGATATTTCTAGGTAATGTATGACACATAAACAGGTGTAGTGTTTGACAAGTGTAGTTTAATCTTCACTACATCATCATTGTCACATCGGCTTAATAATTCAAAGTCAATGTCTCTGACTGCTCCTGCTCAGTTGCCGTCACTGTGTGCAGTTGAGTCAATCAGCAGCATAGGTCAGTGCTTACGTCCACGCACCACATTGCGCGATTGTTGAGCCTGGCTTCCAGATTTCCTGCTGGGGCCTGACTCTGCATGGCTGCGCCTGCCGCTCCTGCGCACCTCCGGAACTGGTGTGCTAGAGCCACTCCTGCTGCTTGACCCCTCTGTCTCCTCCACACCCGTGTCACCAGCATTGCCAGTGTTAGTGTTGAGCATCTGCTCCATCGCAGAGGTCACTCCTCCCATTCCCCGTGTCAAGTCTGTGCAGCAGTGCACTACTGCATCCTGCATGGAAATAGAGCGTCTGCACAGTAGTGAGGTACTAGTTGCAAATCTGTTCAGGCCTTTGTTGGCGCAAATACTGTCGATCCCTGGCACGCTGCAGATGATCTCTGTCCAGCTTATCCGACAGTACTCCCATGTATGTGGAGATGTCTGTAATCCCCTTTGCAATTACATCCAGACTTGATGCAATGTGGCCTATGCCCTTGTCCATGTTGGACATTTTACTGTTCATGCAGCGAACCTGCCTATGCATGGCTAACAGTGCTTTGGCCTGCTGGCGCTGTACCTTCACCATTGTGCCCTCAAGGCCACAGAAGACGCTCTCCCCTTCCTGCCCCTCCCCACCCTCACGTGCCCTCCTGCCCAGAACACTGGTGCGCGCAGCGCCAGCTGCTATCGGTGGTCCAGCCCTGTCAGCCACAGGTGCATTCCTGTGGGGGATATCATCCTCATCCTCAGATTCAGAGGTTTGCAGGATCCTCTGAGGGGGCTCCTCATGCCTACTTGCCCCTCCCGACATGGACACCCTGGACATTGCAATGGGTGTGTTTGACAGGTCTGGAGATCCAAACAACAGGGGTGAAAGTGGGACAGGTGTTGTGGGTCGGTCTGGTGATGAGGCTGCCTGGGTGGTGTCGTTGCCTCCTTCTACCGCACTGTGACCAGATTTTCTCTTCTCTTTCTCCCCTCTCTTAGGTGGTGGTGCCCTCTCATCCCTTGGTGTTGCTGAACTGCGTGAGGACTCTCCTGTGGAATGAAATTGACATAGGGTCAATGTTGTTGTTCATCTGTGTGTAGTTCATAAATAAATAGTCTACACAACTTTGCCCAGTGCACAATGTGTGTTTGGTGATGTGTGTGGCATGCCTTGCAGAGTCATGTGGTGGATGCTTTGCATATATGTATTCATGACTACGTCTACCATGATGCATTGCTGCCACCAAGTCTGAGTTGTTATGCAGTATGATGAATCTACACAGTGGGGTACAGGGTCAGGTTGATGGTTGTGGATAAGGGTACATGCCTCTTACCTTGCTTCTTTGTAGCTTTTGCTGTGCTGTCCAGGTCTCCTATACCATGGATGCATTCTGGCTCCATGGTGGTTTCCACTAGCTCCTCAATCGCTGTCAGCTTAGGTGCTTTGCTCCTGCCACCTCCAGTCTCACCAGCATCCTTTTTCTGGGCTGCAATCTTTTTTTTTGTCACGATGCGCAGGTCATACCACCGCTTTTTTATGTCCTCAATCTCCCGGTGGGTCACACCAATGGCATTCACTTTGCCCTGTATGGATATCCAAATGTTCCTCTTCACAGTCTCTGCAACATGCAGAGACTGTCTCCCGAAAATTTGGCTGTAGTGGCTTACAATTTCCTCTACAGCCACCAGTAGCTCTTCTGGGCTGAACCTGATCTTCCTTTTTCTCTCCCCACCATCCTTTTGGCCTTCATGTGACTCCATTCTGTAGCACTGCTTGCCTGTGGATGCTCTGCTCCTCTCACCTCTGCTAAAATGTTTGTTCTGTTGGTTTGCACCTGCATGGGTGTGGCCACTCCCAGGTACTGGGGTGGAGTGCTTCAATCTGATTGGTTGGATTCTCAGGGCCTTGGTTGTGGGATGTAGAGGGGGTCCCTGATTGGTTGGCAGGCTCACATGGCTTGTTTCAAACTCCCGATTCGGTAATTACCGATTCGGTATTTACCGAATCGGTAATTACTGAATCGGATTTATCCGATTCTGTAAATCCCATTCATTCCTATGGGCCAGGAGGCCAATAGGGATGCTTGGGTTTCACCGACTCGGAATTTACCGACTCAGAATTGTCCGATTCGGTATTTACCGATTTGGGTAACAGAGTCATACCGAATCGGTAACAATTACCGATTTTTTTGCTACATACCATTTACCGATTCAGAAATACCGATTCGGTATGAGTCGGTATTTATGAATCGGTAAATGGAAATTACCTACATCTGGCCCTTAGTATCTTAATTAGAAGTGTCCACATTTAAAAAAAAAAAACGTGTCCAACTGCTAGCGCTGCAGGAAAATATTTTTAAGCCTGCAGTAAAAGAAAGTGTATCCCAGCACAACAATTGATGGTAAGGCAGCATTAGACTTAGAAAAAAAACTGTGCGTGGTCCAGGAAAGTGCACGGAACGCCTACACCAAAAGCAACATTTACAGGCCCTTTCCCAGGCAGTGCTTAATTTGAGTCAGGGCTTGCCAATTAGGCACACTGGCACTCCATGTTTAGGACTGACACTTATTTTTCCTCACCAAACATTGACCGAGAGCAAGAGAGGGAAAAACAAGCACAGAAGAAGGATAGGAAAGACAGAAAGTAGTCGTAAAGGGACAAAGCAGGAGTTAGATAAAATGGCAACTGTCTGATAGCAGATTAAAGAGGCAGCGGTAGATTCAAGACCACGCAGCCTCAGTATTCAATGAGCCGACATTAAATATGCCAGAGGCTTATGAGCGGAGCCGGCACTTATTCTTTCACAAATTAAGCAGTGGTGTTCTTGGAATGACTGTCCTAATTGAATGCTACAAGTCGATCACCTTGAGCAGAATACAAGGCACTATTCTGATCAGCTGACAGGGTGGCCAATCAGATTGCCCTGCAGGAAGCTTGGCCAGACTATGAAACCGAAAGCAGCCTGGGCAAAAATGTTCAAACCAGCTCAAACCTTCGTCTCCTTGTCCATTCTTTTTCTCTTTCCATCCATCCATTCTCTTTCTCCTCCTCTACTTTATCGATCCTCCTTTTTTATCTCTTTCTCTCTACCTTTCTCCTCCCGTGTTCTCTTTCTCTTTCGTGAAGCCTCCCCTGCCTGCTGAAATTAACCTGGGGAGTTGGGTATTTGGACAAAATATCTAGTTGCAAATATCAGAAGACCAAAATATCCAATAAAAATATTGTGATACAAAAATATCGTGGCGCAGAACTGTTTTTTCCAGGTAAGAATTTGTTAAGAATATCATTTTTGTTCATATCGTTTTCAATTATATCGTTGTAAAAAATATCGTATTTTAAATTATCTTAATGTGTTTTAGTACATATATTAATTGTACGTGTTATTGTTTGTTTAATTGTTCATATTTTTTAATATAGTTTGCAATTTTAAGTAATATATATATAATTGTTAATTTAATTGCTAATAGTAATTTATAGTCCTGTGTTGGAATGCTAGGTTTGTAAGGGTATAAGGTGGGCAGGTAAATAAGTAATAATTAATTAACAATCCTTATTTATTTGTTTCTTAATAACTTAATTGATTTTTAATTATGTAAATTGTTTAAAATGTATTTCTTGTTATATTTTAGGTGTGGGCTGCTGAGTTTGTAGGGGTATGATGTGGGAAATTAACTAAGCAATAATTATTTGTAATTATTTATTAATTATTTACTTGATTATTAATTATGTAAATTGTGTAATAACTTTATATTTTAGTTATATTTTAGGTGTGGCTGTTGTTTTTTTTTAGCAAGATGGCGTTCTGGTAGGAACCCAGTGCCGGAGCTCCTGGGTTTGGGATCGCCAACACTGGTGAATATACCTGGTTAACCCGGCCTACCTACCTACATCATCCAGCAACAACCCCCTAACTACTCCACGGACTTCGCCAAAGACGAACTTCTACTCTGGGGTTACTCACCGACATCGGGAACAGACGGAGGACGGCACAGCATCCAACTCGAACATGGAGGCTGAGAGATTCGGTGAGGCTGGTGCTGCACCGGTCAAAGTGATGCTGCGGCCGCGGGGCTAACCAGGAGGGTGCTCCCCTGTCCCGACGAACCCGCCATTGCCTTTCCACGCCCTCGATGAGCGCACAAGCCCCTCTCGGGCCCAGACTTGATGCCGCACACTCTCCAGCGCTCCCAAACACGACCCCATACCACTCTCCTCTGGGGCTATCTCATCACGCCGTGGTCCTCGACTCCCGTGTGCCGGCTGGCACCCTGATCACCGCCATTCTTTGTGTGCCTGATCTGATCTATGCCAATAACTCGCTCTCTGGTTTTCCTTTTGGATTAACATCAGTTATGCCAGTTTACTATCACATAATTCGTTCCTCTTTTAGCAGCATGCTGCCTGGCCCCATCATAGCTGCTTCTGAACCAGTCCGGGTCAGCCATTTTAAGGAATAGGGCTACTTTGCTGTGCTTCTGGGAGCCTGTTAATGGCGCTGCTCAACCCTCCCTATGGAAAGTGAAAGCAGACTGCTCCTATACATTTATGGAATTAGATAGAGGACTGATCTATTTCTCCATCCTCCCATATCCACCCTCATGGAAAGCGAAAGAGGACTGCTCTAAATGTACCTGAATCTATGAAAGAAGACTTTTGGAGCTTTTGTAGCTGCCATCTTGGATTTTATTTTTTTTACCTCACTGTCAAGCCCTGTAATTATGATGCACTAGTCAAGCATTCCTTATAGGACAGACCTTTTGTGGACCCTGACCCACCACTCTCTGCACTATTCTCAACTGACTTCTGGGACGAGAGTTCTCACACCCTCCTCAACATGGCCGGATATGGCCTGACCGCCTCTGGCGACTATGCATACACCATTATCTATCCTTCCAAACTCTCTAAAACCGCCACGAAATCCTTTAAACACTCCATCCTGAAAAGGCACCCTGAGACCCTGGTCTCCGACCATCGATCCAGCGCGGACAAGGGCTCAATCATCAATGACCTTATCTTCTACTCTAGGAGATCGTCCGTCTGGTGCAACGCATTCTCGATCCTCCTCAATGTTCTAGGAACATTCCTCACGGCAGCAAGCTTACGATCGCACCTTCCGCTAACCTGTGTGCCAACCTCACCATTACCTTATATAAAAGCGGCATCATCCTGATCCAAGCCCCACCCAAAGACCTTAACAAATTTGAGGACCTCTTCCTTCTCCTTAAAAAACATGTGCACGACCCTCTTTCATCTACGCTCCCCCTGCACCTTCCTCCACCAAAAGCGCCAAGAGAACTTGCCCTCCCACCAGCCTCTCAAAACAGTGCTCCCAACACTGGCTGTCAGATCCCCCCAACTATGCATCCAGAGCCTACCAATTGTGACCAGCCCTCACCCACAACCTCCATCCTACATTCCCATCCCTTTCCCACGAATCATGATACCCTCCTTAGCCCAACCCTCTAGACGTCCTAGCCCAGCTATCAGGCCACCAACGCAAGCCATCAGTAGCCTCCCTAAACCCGCTACCTCAAATCCTCCCTACCATCCTCCCAACCCACATTCCCATCCCTCCCCTTTCGGATCCTAACACCCCCCCTTAACCCAACCCGCTAGAAGCCCTAGCCCGTCTACCAGTTCACCATCACAAGCCACCAGTAGCCTCCCTAAACCTGCCAACTCTAATCCTCCCTACCTTGGGGACATGGGAACTAAGGTTTCTGATAATCTTAACCACTCCACTAAGCCTTATGCTCTCCCTACCAGATCCGTCCTCACATCGTTGGCCCCCTGCCCGCAAGAGCACCCCTCTCTTAGGGATTTGGATACTCTCCACCGCAAAGCTATGGAATTAACCTGGAGCCTCCACAAGTCCTTCACGGACCTAAAAAACCTCCTGCACCTCACCGATCTCACTCTCTCGAATATCAGGCTCTCGCAGTACCGTTCCCCCCCTTTTCACACTCCGAGCCCCCTCTTCACCCACTCCCGCTATCCCTGCGACACCAACGCCCTCAAAGGCAGCCCTGCTACCTCGCAGAGGATGAAGTACAGGCCCTCCTCCTAACCTACATTCCTATCCCTGCTTTGACCAGCCCTCTGGAACTCTCGGAGGACGAAATAACAGACCTCCTCGCTTGCTATGAATCCTCATGCCCCTCTGTCACGCAGACAGAACAGCCTATATGCATGGTTGCAATTAATCCATTTAGACCAGCCACTCTCTGCTACAGAGGGATAGTCAACAGTAACCTTGCTCTAGTCCCAATCTCTGCCCCTAGTCACGACACGCATACCGCCCCCTCTTTATCTGGTCTCCTCATCAACTGCCGCTCTGCGGTAAAGCATGCCGCTGATATAGCCAATCTCATCCTCAATCTAAACACGGACGTAGCAATCCTGACTGAATCATGGCTTAACGAATCCTCTTTGCCCTGCCTAGACCTTCTAGTCCCGCCCAACTATCACATCGTAAGGCTGGACAGTCAATCACAAAAAAAGGGGGTGGCATAGCCTGCATCTACCGCTCCAACCTCCTTATCACTGAACTCCTAGCCGAACCTACGGACTGCTGAGAATATCTTGCCCTCTCCATCTGCAACAGCACCTCCCTTCAGTGCAGACTGCACATCTTTCACCACCCTTCAGGCAAGAATGATACTTTCACAGACTACCTCATGGAAATCATCACAACCAAAGCCTCCCATAACACAAATGATATTTTTCTTGGTGACTTCAACTTGCACTGGGACTACCCCAAGGACTCACAGGTCAACGCCATCAGAGACTTCTAGGCCGACCAATCCCTTACCCAAGCCTGCTCCCTCGCTACTCACTCGAAAGGTGCCATTCTTGATTGGATCATCTCTAAGGAATCTGCTGTCAATCCACAGACCCTTGCGACTGGTCTGATCACCACATTATCACCTTCCGTCTGCCTGGCACTCATAAGACATGGACACCGCAACCGGTGATCCCCAAAAGATGGATCCGTGACACCAAGAACCTTGACCACAAGAAACTGGCTGCCCACTGTGCATCCGACCTCCCCCTCCCTCCCCATATCACCACGGTCGACAACCTCACTGAGCACTATTCCACATCGATCTCCAATATAATTGATGACCTTGATCCGCTAAAACTGAAAAGAACACAGATCAAGGACAGGAACCCATGGTTCAATGGATCCCTTAAAAATGAGAGGAGATCCCTCCGGCAAACAGAACGGAACTGGAAAAAGCACCCTTCCGCAGACCATCTTAAACTTCTCCGGTAAGCCAGAAAAGTCTATAACAAAAACATCATCAACTCAAAAATGAATTCTTCAGAACTGAACTGGATAACGCTAAGAATAGACCTCGCAAACTATTCGAGTTAGTCAAACACCAATCCAAAAAACTAGCTAAATCTTCCAAGGAAACCCCTATATCTCCAATCACATGCAAGCAATTTTCCTCCTTCTTCTGTGATAAAATCTCTGCCCTAGGAAAGGAACTCATGTCTGCTACCTATTCCCAAACCCCTCCGGTTCTTCCTCCACACTCTGCACTGCCCTCCCAGACCTCCCTCAAAAACCAAGCATTATGGTCCAACTTCAAAGCCTATGATGAACAATCAGTCGCAAAAATCTTTTTCTCGTTAAGCCCCAACAACCACTTCAACCACCCTCTCCCGTCAAACTGCCTTGCCGCTGCCTCTCAGTCTATCATTCCCTCTTGGACGACAATAATCAACTCCTCCCTCCTACAGGGATCAATTCCTGACTCCCTCAAAGACGGCCAAGTTGTCCCCATCTTAAAAAAACCTACACTTGATCCGGCTTCTCCCGGCAACTACAGACCTATCTCAAACATCCCTCTCCTAGCCAAAGTGCTAGAAAAATGTGTACAACAACAGCTGAGCCAACACATTACCAACTTCCACCTTCTAGATGACTTGCAATCTGGCTTCAGATCTGGATACAGCACAGAAACCACTCTCCTCCACATTGTGGATGATGCCCTTCAAGCCCTTGACCAAGGCAAAACCTGCCTCCTGATCCTCCTTGACCTATCCTCGGCTTTTGACACGGTCAACCATGAAATTCTCCTGAATCGCCTCTTAGGGTGGGCCTGGATGAGACTGTTCTGGTGTGGTTTAGGTCCTTCCCCCAGGACTGCTCTCAGAGAGTCCTGACCAACGGCAACCTATCCGCTTCCTCTCCGATCACAGTGGGAGTCCCTCAAGGCTCAACCCTTTCCCCTACCCTCTTCAATCTCTACCTCGAACCGCTCGCCGAGGTGCTGCATACTGCAAACATCTCCTACCACATGTATGCAGACGACACACAGCTCTACATCAAAATCTCTTCCCCAGAGGACATCCGCTCTCTGAACGAGGCCCTAAAGCTGACGGTTCACTGGCTCACATCAAACCAGCTTAAACTCAATGCCAAAAAAACGGAGTTCCTCTTAATCTCACCACCTAACGCCAATACAGACATTCAAGTTTGGACCAAGGCTATCACAGCGCCCAACTGTTCTCCTACCATTGTGGACTCTGCTAAATCCCTAGGAATTACCTTAGACGGCAACCTGAACATGCGGGCCATATCAACACGATGGCCAAAACTGCCAGATTTCATTTGAACTATCTAAGAAACCTGAAACCCTTCCTCGACCCCCCAGATCTAAAATCGGCAATCCAGGCTCTAGTCATCTCCAGGCTAGAATATGGTTGCTCCACCCTCGCTGGCCTACTTAAGACCTCTCTGGCACCCTTGAAAGCCTGCCTCAACGCCACTGCAAGACTGTTAACTGGCTCTAAGAAGTTCAACCATATTTCACCCCACCTTAAAGCTCTGAGCTGGCTTCTGCTTGAGGCCAGAATCCAATTTAAACTGCCTGCATCACCCACAAGGCTCTCTACTTTAAGTCCCCTGCCTTTCTCGCACAGAAACGTGTTCTATCTGGTGGAAGCAGAAACTCCCGGTCCGCCAGAGACCTTTTTCTCCAATCTGCACGCTTCAAGAAAAAAATAACGTACAATCGGGCTTTCTCCGGAGCCGCACAAAGAATATGGAACTCACTCCCACTCGCCATCAGGAAAATACTGTCTCTAGCTCACTTCAAAAAGGAGACCAAAACTTTCCTACTGAGCAAATTCCTCTACTAATGCTCACGTTACACTCTCCTCCATAAACTGACTTTACCTATCGTTACGGCACTATCCCTGGCCCCCTCTTCTTTTGTTACCACCCTGCTCTGCCGAACAATCTTCCAGGCCGTTGAGAATTCTTTTCTAGCTTATTGTATCATTCTGTTCCTATCCCAATAGGCAGTCGGATATTTTTATTGTTTCTCTTGCCATGTACTGTATCCTACTATGTGCTCCCTATCGGTTCTACTCCCCCCCTTTTTTTGTCCTGTTATCCCCCCCGATACCACTGTAAAGCGCTCTGATACCCTCACGGGTCTGGTTCGCGCTTTATAAAACACTAAATAAATAAATTAATAAATAAGTAATAACTAATTAACAATTATTTATATATTTTTTATTATTTATCTGATAATTAACCATGTACGGTATGCAATATTGACCTATTTCAGTTATATTTTAGTTGCGGGTTGCTAGGCTGTAGGTTTAGAGTGGGACATTAATTAATTAATAGTTGATTAATAAATAATTATTCATTGTCATTACTTAGTTAATTGATTAAAAATTGTCTTATGCTTATTTATTTTAGATATATGTAAGTGTCGGATTTCAATTGATAATTAATTATTAAATTGTTAAATTGTCATGTAAATTGTGTATTTGCGTTTTATTATATTTATAACTTTTTTATTTGGTGAATTAATAATGTTCATATTTAGAGTTTTATATTGTTCTAAATTAATAGGGTTTTTCAAATATATAATGTGATTGAAATCAAGTGCTTTCACCACTGTGCTTAGACTGGAATGGGCATAGTAAATGTAAGCCCTTCAAAGTCCAATGCTCTCTCTACCTTTGCACAGAGTTGAGTGAGAATAGTTAATTTAACCTCTCCGAAGTCTAACACTTTCCCTACTGTTTCACAAACTGGAGTGAGAATAGTAAATCTTAATCCTCCGAAGTCCAGCACTTTCCTTACTGTTGCACAGACTGAAGTGGGAATAGTAAATAGTACCTCTCCTGAGTCCAATGCTTTCCCTTCTGTTGAAAGTACTGGAATGGGAATAATAAATTGTACCCCCACTGAGTCCAACGCTTTCCCTCCTTTTGCATAAACTGGAGTGAGAATAGTAAATCTCACCTCTCAGAAGTCCAGCACTTTCCCTATTGTTGCATAGACTGGAGTATGAATAGCAAATGTAACCCCTCCAAAGTGCAACGCTTTCACAACTGTTGAACCCACTAGAGTGGAAATAGTAAATTTGACCCCTCCAGAGTCCTTTCTTGCACTACTGTTGCACAGAGTGAAGTGGGAATAGTAAATATTACCCCTCTGAAGTTGAACACTTTTCCTACTGTTTAACAAAGTGAAGTAGAAGTAGTAAACTTAACCCCTCTGAAAGTCTACGATTTGAGTACTGTTGCATAAATTTGAGTTGGAATAGTATATGTGTTATTCCCAGACTCCAATACTTTTCCTAAAAGTGTTTAAGTATATTAGTAGTAGTAGTAATACTTTATTCGATAAAATATTTTTTATCATAAAAGTAGACATTCTTTACAAGCATTGGTATTCAGCAGTCCATACATACAACAACCAATATTAAAAAGTACAAAAATACACTTTTGTTTAAAAATTACTATATAACATAAAAACATAAAAGCCTAGCGACATAATAACATCATGAAGAGGTGCGGATAAAGTGCGTAAATACTCTTCAGTTAAGACATTTCTTTTAACCTACGCAAGCGAGACAGCCACGCACTACCCAGAAATTTTGACACACTGCGAACCAAGACTAGCGATGAGGAGTCCGTAACAAAAACCCTCAGAGCCATCTTATGACACCTAAGGCCCAGCTCCCTACATATCGGCTTTAACAATGTCTTTCTTGCTCCCCTATATGCTGGGCAAGCAAAAACAAGGTGAGCCACGGACTCCTTCGGGGCAGCACACCAGGGGCAAGATTTATCTGAAGACCTTAAAGCATTCCACCCTGCCGTAATTTCCTTCACCGGCAGAGTCCCAAACCTGAGTTTTAAGTAAAGTGCTCTATCTAGGGGTTTTTGTATGTAGTCAAGGAACGGTTCAAGTTTCCTTACAGGCTTGAACTCTAGGAACCACTCTGTTAAGGTACCCCCATTACCTCTGCGTTAGCCCTCCCCTGCACCCAATCCCAGTATAGTTTCTTCATTACATCCTTTGAGGGTGGTGTTTGGCTGGCCCATGCATCATTCAAACCTAATTTTAGGACCAGCTGTCTAAGACTGTTTATCCACTTAATTTTGTTACCCGCACCGAGTGAGATTATTTCATCCAAGGCGGCCGCATAATTTAAAAGTTCTGGGGTCCGCCTCAGACGGACCCAGTAAATTAGCGGGCGCAGACAAACTACGTCTGCTATAGACCGCCTACCCATGTCTTGACGTAATGGTTTTAACGGGGTGGAGGAGGGGAGGGACACCAATTCACGCAGAAACTTGTTTTCAGATTTCACTACGTCAGTTATATTCTCGAACCCCCACATCTCTACACCGTAGAGTGCCGAGGGCAATGTTTGACCTTCATACATCGAGAGGGCCGGGGCTACAGGTTTACTCATCGACTCTCGCTGCTCCCGCAGGATCACTCCAGAGACACGCTTATGATTTAAAAGCATTTTGGTTAGATGGTCCTTCCAATTCATCCGGCTATTGACCCTTACCCCCAAATAGTCAAATGAGTCTACCAACTCCAATGGGGTACCATTAAGGGAGACATTATTCTTAAATCTCTTAGAAGGGGAGAAGGCCATAAGCTTTGTCTTAGAGGTATTAATGGTAAGGCCTCTATCCTCACAGAAGGAGCTGAAACGATCTAGCAGCCTTTGAAGGCCGGAAGGGGTTTTCGAAATCAGGAGGGTGTCATCCGCAAAGAGCAGGGTAGGTGTTTTTCCCCCCGCCAGGGATGGGGCATCGGCTGGGTCCTCCCTCAGGTGGTCCACCACCCCATTCACATAGAGGGAGAACAGAGTCGGCGCCATTACACATCCCTGGCGTACTCCTCTCTTCACAGCCACCCTCTCTGTGAGCTGCCCTGGGAGCCCCATCTGGCCCTTGCATAATTCCCCTCGTGTAATTTAATGGTGAATTCAAGGAGAGCAAGGGGAAAACCCATCTTTTGTAATACCCTCCATAACTTAGAGCGTGGCACTACATCAAAGTTTAAGTATATCTATTTTATCATTTATGTTTTAATTTCATACTATTTGTGTATACACAAATTGAGGTGGTTTACATCATTCAATGTACCAGGATACATTGCAAGATACAAGACCAGGTGAGGGCGAGATGCAGTCAGGCTGGCAGCCACATGACCGGATCAGTTTAAGAGTATTCTTCTGCAGAAATAGAACTCCATTTACAAAACAGCTGCAAACGAATTGATTGCAGTGCATCAAGCCAGACAGACAATTGTCACCCAGATACATGCACTGGACCTAACCCCTTTTACCCTGTCCTGTTATCCACTCCCTTTGAACTTTCCACTGCTCCAATAGCTGTTTCGGTCACCTCATATGGCCACCTCATATGGACCCTCAACTGCTCTCTGCCCATTAGACATTGCTCTGTGTCCAAGTTAAACCCCAAAGGCGCAGCTGTACAGCAAACCTCATCTTTCTTCCTAATCGAGATTTACAAAAAAAGATAAATATGCATGGGGCACCTGCATCCCCCTCATGCTGCCATTTGCTTGCTCTTCTGTATTACCAATGCTTGTTTTATTTCATAAACTAATTTCTGCCAAAGCATCGATGCAGCGATTATTCTCGTGGTACATAACGTGCATGGCTGCATAGAGCTGGATGGACAATTCGTAGCAGGTGCAACTGCATTGGCTATTGAAATATGCAGTAATAAGAGTAAGAAAATGAATTAGAGGGCCATTCCCACCAAGGCCAGCCCTTTCAACAATGTTCAAGCAAGCCAGCTCCCTTGGTCTACTCACTCTGTTGCTCTCTTTTAATCCATCAATTTTCTCTTTTCCCTCTCCTAGGCCCAGATGTAGGTAATAGCAATTTACCGAATGGTAAATACAGAATTTTACCGATTCGGTATTCACTATTCGGTAATTGCTATGTAGGTAAAAAATTCGGTAAAAATACCGAATCTGTAAGATTCGGTAATTACCGATTCTGTAATTACAGATTCGGTATTTGCCATTGATTCCTATGGGTCTTGAAGCCCATAGGATTCAATAGCAAATACCGATTCTGTAATTACAGAATCTGTAAAATTACCGAATTTACAAGGGGGACAGGGTGTCACTTTGACACCCTGTTGCACCCCTGTTTCAGGCTTGTGTGCCATGTGACACACAGACATGCCCTTAGGGCATGTCTGTGTGCCACATGGCACAGGTGTACATGCACAGATGTGCATGTACACTAGAATTCGTTATTTACCATGGAATAGTATTCCATGGTAAATAACGATTCGGTAAGGGCCTGTGGCACTGATTACAGTGCCACCTACATCTTGATTTACAGAATCGGTAAATTTATCGATTCTGTAAATTTACCGAATCGGTAAATATACCGATTCTGTAAATAAAATGCCCCCTACATGCCAAATCACAAATACCGGTCGGTAACGGCCGAAATCGGCCGTTACCGACCGGTAATAGGCCACCTACATCTGGGCCCTAGTTCCTATCGCGCTCTTTTAATCTATCCATTCTCTCTCTCCTCTCCTCTTCTTCTCTATCTCCCTGTCTCTGTTTTCATCTATCCCTTCTCCTCCCCTCTCCACCTTCCTATCTCTCTATTTTCATCTATCAATTCTCTCTTTTCGCTTCTCCGCATCTACCTGCCTATCTCTCTCTTTTCATATATTCATTCTTTCTCCTCTCTCCTTTTTTCCCCCTGCCTCCCTATCTCTCTCTTTTATCTATTCATTTTCTCCCCCTCCTCTCGTCTCCCTCTCTACCCCCTATCTCTCTCTTTACATCTCTCCTCCCTTCTCCCTCTCTACCTTCCTATCTCTCTCTTTTCATCTATCCATTGTCTCTCTCCTCTCTTCTCCCTCTCTACCTCCCCATCCCTCTCTTTTTATCTATTCTTTTTCTCTACCTCATTTCTCGTCTGCCTCTCTACTTCCCGAATTCTCTTTTCATCTATTCTTTCTCCCTCTCCTCTCCTCCTTTCTCTTCTCCCTCTCTGCCTATCACTCTCTTTTCATTTATCCATTCTCTCTCCCCTCTCCTCTCTTCTCCCTGCCTCCCTATCTCTCTCTTTTCATCTATTAATTTTCTCCCCCTCTCCTTTCGTCTCCCTCTCTACCGCCCTATCTCTCTCTTTTCATCTATCAATTCTCCCTATCCTCTCTTCTCTTATATCTATTCTCTCTCCTTCCTTCCCCCTCTCTACCTCCATATCTCTCTCCTTTCATCTATCCATTCTCTCCTCTCTTCTCTTCTCTTCCCTTCTCCCTCTTTTTCTCCCTCTTTATTTTCATCTATCCATTCTCTCTCCTCCCTCTTTACCTCGCTATCTCTTTTCATCTATCCAGTCCCTACCCCTCTCCTTTCTTCTGCCTCTTTACCTTACTATCTCTCTTTTTCATCTATCCATTCTCTCTCCTTCCTTCTCCCTCTCTTCCACCCTATCTCTCCTCTCTCTTGTCATAATCAATTCTACTTCTCCTCTTTTCTTCCTCTCTACCTTCCTATCTCTTTTCATCCATCCATTCTCTCGCTCCTTTCTTCCCCCTTTCAACCCCCCAATCTCTCTCTATTCATCTATCCATTCTCCATCTCCTCTCTCCTGTTCTAATTAACCTCTGGGACTGGGGACCGTGATACGAGTCCCCAGCAGCCGGCCAATGGCTCCCTCCCATCAGGGAAATGCCCGGTGGAATAAAAAGCGTGTCCGGCCCGCTTTGAACATTACCTTTTGCTGACCCAAGAAGATAGTAGACTCCATGCTCCTTTTTGCAGCAGTAGCGCACTCCCATCGCCCCCATCAATTGGGTCAGCCGAGGGCTGCTGCGACAGAAGATAAGATTTGGGTCCGAATGTCAAGACAGTTTCTGTGAGTAGCTGCGTCTTACGCTTACTTCTGAATTCCAAGGAGCCAGGTGCCCTTACTCAAATCAACAGTTTTGTGTATCAGGCCTTTTATCTCCAGACCGACATTGGACTCCCCCAGCCTTGAGTATGGTACCAACCACTGGGTTTCCTGGGCTGGTACACGCCCAAAATTACAGATAAATTCATACTTGTGGCCCATCAGGTGTACTCAAGCTATTGCAAGCTGGACATAGAATAGAATGTCTTACCTAGAATTCACACACCTTCCTTTCTTAAATGACCTCTTACATTTAACTCTCTCTCTCTCTCTCTCCCCGAGCAGATAAACATCCTGGGCCTCATTTATGAAGGCCTTGCGTCACTGGTGCGTCACTTTTTCCATTTTAAAAGTGACGCACCGGCGGCGCAAGCCCTTCATAAATAAGGCCCCCTGTGTTGGACTCGACTCCCAGATTCAGGCTGGCTGCTTGAAACATGGAAGGAAGCCACATGGGGTTCCGCGTGAGCGCGCCCCCGAGCAGTGCGTGATTAAATTAGACATTGGGCAATCCTTCCGAGAGCCAGTGACTGCTTCCGCAGCTAATTCAACGGAGGCGAGGGAGATAAAAAGTAATTTATCCGAGGCGATGGGCAAGCGTTTTGATGCTCTGTAATAAAAGAATTGGTTAAACTCCTCTTATATGACACATGGCTTTTCATACTTAGCCCGAAGCCCTAATGCATTTATGGAAACGAGGGGATATAATTAAACGAGGCCTCAGGAATAAGAGGTTGAGGTCAAAGTTGGTCTGGAGGCCGAATGTAGTTCATCATATTAGACGAATAAATCATGTATCTGTTGAATTAATTCCGAGCTGAAGATCCTGTTGTAAAAATATAAGATAAAGTGATGATTTAATGGTGAAAAGTAGAAGGTCCCTACAGATGCATCCGACGGACAGGACTTACAGTCTGAAGGCCAGGCTGAGCTCTTAAAAGTGCCAGTGTAACTTAACAGCCTATGCCCACACCTTCAGGAATACAAATGAAATGATACCTTCAGATACTATTAACAGCATTAATCTTCGTGTGGATAGCACCGCATAGAGCGAACCATTTTCTATCTAGTGACAGTACGAGATATTATCATTGAAAAGTACTTATTTCATTTTATCAACTTTGGAGGGAAGAATGTCTGAGAGTCCCTGCTCGATTTTTTTGAACCCATAACTTTTAGGGTACTAACAAAAACTTAACAGAAGTTCCATTAGTACACTGCTGTGTTTTGTCAACGTCTCATTGATAGTGAAATTGCTTTTGTAATAAAATTAAGGACCAAATATCTTGCAATATTATTGTGCTTTTTCTACTTATGAATACAGGCCTCGTAACGTAGAAGTGGGGATGAAGGGTAGGAGAACATGGTTTATGCAAAAGGAAACAAAACGTATTTTCTCAACAAGCATTGGCAGAGCCAATTGGTCTTGCTTGGACTTCCAGCCTGTGGGGGAAATAGCCTTTACAATGCAGCATTTTCCACTCTATGCCTTTACCACTCGTCCTTTACCATTAAATGCCTTCAACACGCATTGCTATTACCACACAGGCCTTTACCATACCATAAACCTTTACCATGCATGTCTATTGAATGAAATGGCAAGAATATATCAGGTAATATATATTGGGGATTAGGGTAAGGAAGTTTTTAGGTTTTAGGAGTGGGTGGGGGTTTTAGGTGGTAAGGATTTTTTTAAGGTTTTGGGATGAGTAAGGGTATTTTGCTGGTAAGGGTGTTGTAGGGTTTTGCGGTGGGTATGCGTATAAAGTGGTAAAGGCAATTTTAGGGTTTAGGGATGGGTAAGAGTATAGGGTAAGGGTGTTTTTAGGGTTTAGGGGTTGGCAAGGGTATAAGGTGGTAAAGGCAAATGTAAGTTTTATGGTTGAATATGGGTATAGGGTGATAAGGGCATTTGTAGGGTTTAGGATTGTGGATGTTTTTTTGGTGATAAGGGTGTTTTTAGGGTTTAGGGGTGGGTTAGGGTACTTGCTGGTGAGAGTGTTTTTCGGGTTTCAGGGTGAGTAAGGGTATTGGATGGTAAGGGCAATTTTAAGATTTAAGGGTTTAGGGTGCTAATGAAATTTTTAGGGTTTAGGGGTGGGTAAGGGTATATTGAGTGGTAAGGCCGTTTTTTGGGTTTAGGAGCGGTAAGAGTATTGGGCGGCAAGGGTGTTTTAGGGTTTAGGGATGGGTAAGGATATTGGGTGGTAAGGGTGCTTTTAGGGTTTAGGGGTGGGTAAGGCTATCGGGTGGTAAGGGTGCTTTTTGGGTTTAGGGATAGGTAAGGGTATTGGGTGGTACAGGTGTTTTCAGGGTTTAGGGGTGGGTAAAGTTATTGGATGGTAAGGATGTTTTTAGGGATTAGGGAAGTAAGGGTATTGGGTAGTAAGGGTGTTTTTAGGGTTTAGGAGTGGGTAAGTTATTTGATTGTATGGGTGTTTTTAGGGTTTAGTGGTGGTAAGACTATTGGGTGGTAAGGGTGTTTTAGGGTTGTGGGGGTATAGGGATTAGTGGTTGATAAAAGAATGTATATTTATATTGTGCCAGTAGGTAGTTATAGTTAGGATCTAGTTTCCATAGACAAAGCTTTTTTTTGTGAGTAACTTTGGCACCGTTTGACGAATCTTGTTTTCGAGAGTGAAAGTGAAAGTTATCAAAAGTAGTGCACTGGTATCTTAAGCTGCTGTCTAGAAAGTTTCAGGGTGATTCGTCAAGCAGGGGCAGAAAGAAAAGTGGGGTCCAAACATTTCCCATAGGGATTTTGAACATGACCGCAACCTGAATCGCTGAAAGGATTTACACCAAATTTGGCAGAAAGCTATATCTTGGTCCGGAAAGAAACTGGTATTTGTTGTAAATCCGCTCATTAGTTTTGGAGTTATGAAAGAAAAATGAAATATAGATATCTGGGCAGAGCGTCAGCACAGATCACATGATGAGGTCTGTTTTGCTGACAACACTTCAACTGAGTCCCAGGAAAACAATAAAAAGAAAAAACTGAGGGGGGCAGGGTAGGAATACCCTGTCTCCCTAGGCCTGGTGGTGGGGTCCCACACAAAAAAAACAAAAAAGTTTTTGCAGAGGACCGCAAATCTGTCGCAAATTGTTTTTAAATAACAAGTGTGGTCTCCTGCACCCATTCAGTAGTCAGTGGTGATATGAGTCTATTTTAGTTGCGATCTATTCATTGACTTGTTTGTTGGCATTTTACTTGTGGGTCATTATATTGTGTGAAGCAGGCAGTGAGAGATCCAAGCACCTGACCGGCACTAAAAAAGGGAACAGGATGCAGCACATCGGTCAGTGTCTGCCTGCTGATGTCAGGCCTGGCCCTGATTGGAATCCACCAGAATGTGGCACAGTGGAGCCATTGAGCTACAGACAAAAGCCCTGCTGTTTTGAGCCGCGCCCATCACATCTCAAATCTGAAGCAGATGTGGAGCCCGAGCTGTGGCCTCAACGAAGCAAGCCTCTGGAACTGCAGATCTGAGGGAAGCACTTCATAGAGCAGCCCATGGCCTAAAACTGAGATGGCGAGGGCGGTAAGGGTCCATATTCCATATAGCACTCGTTGTACCCTATATTGAGTCCGGCTAGTAGCAATTATCAACAAAGCACTGCCTGGGGGCCCTATCTGGGGCCGATGAGGAGGAATGTTCCAAATATCCCCGACTGTGCACTATGCGGGCCTGGCGAGGAGCTATGTTCCATATAGCACTGTATACTGGGCTGAACATGGAGCGATGTCCTAAAAAGCAGAGTGAGTGTCCTATCCTGGGCCGGCGAAGAACTATTATCCACATAGGACCATCTGTTCAGCCTCTGTGTCCTATCCCAACACAGGCTTGGCGCAGTGTTCCACATAGTGCTGTCTGGGCCCTATCCTTGGGCTGGCGAGGAGCTACGTTCCAGAAAACACCATCTATGCCCTATCCCAAGGCCGATACCACCTGCACAAGAACAGAAGCCTCGCCTTTAATGAGAGTTCAAATTTGTGCTGTGTTTCAAATTTGACAACATTACTCGTCCAGGGGAGTGCAGAGGGTTCAAGGGGCTCAGCGTGTGTCCGGGAGTGGGTGAAATAAGAAGTACATATATCAGGTTTACTTATATTATTTTGTAGGCAGTGTATACTGTGATGTCAGCCATTTTAATGGTCAAAACCCTAAAAGCATCTAAGGTGCAAGATACAGATCCATGTCTGAGGCCCTGAATATTGGGGGGCAGGAAGGAGCTGCCTCGTACTTGCTCTGCTTATCTTCTGTACTCCTAAGTCACAGACCGTACCCTGGTTCCAGCTCTTACTTGACCTGCATTATAGTTCCCATGGAACCGCTCGCGCATCTGTTTTCGGTGCCTTTCAGGGAGTATTAAGTGCCTTGACACAGTGACACTCCCACTCACTGATGCATGCGGCCACCCAGACACCCACACACCGATGCATACAGCTACTCACATACCCTCTCACACACCCATACAGCCGCTCACACACCCACTCACACACAGACTCACATAACCACTCAAAGACCCATACAGCTACTCACACACCCACTCACACACCCATACAGCCGCTCACACACCCACTCACACACCCATACAGCCACTCACACACCCACTCACACACCCATACAGCCACTCACACACCCACTCACACACCCATACAGCCACTCACACACCCACTCACACACCCATACAGCCGCTCACACACCCACTCACATAACCACTCAAAGACCCATACAGCCTCTCTCACACCTACTGATACACCCAAATAAATATATTTTATATACATAACAAATAGGGTGTTCACTTAATATATACTTACCATTTTGCTGTAAAAGCATGTGTGCTAAAGGCATATGCATGGCAAATGCTTGCTTGGCAAAGGCTGGCGTGGTGAAGGCATTGAATGTTAAAGGTTGCGTGGTAAAGACATGCATGGTAAAGGCATTGGTTGTAATGTCATACAGTCACTTTTTGCATTTGCCAATGCTAATTTTGTTTTGTGATCGTTTTTCCAAAACTTTTTTTTCTCCAAAAAGCACACATTTCATAATAATCCCTAGCAGTTAAGGTAACTTAGTTGTGTTTGGATCTGCTTCTTCAGAAAGTGCAGAATGCCATCACTCACAGTGAAATTAGGCAGCAACTGAAGTTGGCTAACTCACTGCCAAACGTTGTATGATGTGGGCGAAGAAAAAATGTGAACAATAAAATAATAGACCAATGGACGAAGAGCGCTCTGCGTACAACCCTATAAGTCTGTATATTATACATAAAATTTCAGTAAAATCAAATGGTTTTGGCCAATGCCAGACCTATAAACAGCAAAAAAGGATGGGATGTAAAGGAATTAGGCAATGCATTAATGTGACTATTTTTGCAATTCACAGTTAGGAATGGGTGACCTTGCATACTTTTTTTCTCGAGTACCATGCATACTTGTAAGGAGAAGGGCAGGCTTTAGTCTTGCTACTCAATGGTGTTCATCTGCATGAAAGTCAGGACTGTCGCAATGATCCGTTTTCGCCCATAACTGAAAAATCTCCTGAGACCCTCAACTCACCAGGGAGAGGTAGGCTGAAAAAGAAGTAATCCTGCCGTCTCTAAATGAAGATTGTGACCGGCTGAACAGATCTGGTCGGGCAAGGAGGTCGCCTGGCCCAAGAAGGCCGACGCCTGAGACATCGCCTGCTAGAACCACGAGAGATACGAAGCTCCTCTTGCCCCTGTTCACCAGAGCACACCGGAGCACGCAAGGAACGAGTAGCAGCACCTCCCCTCCCTAATGGTGTCCGATGTGAGCCGGGAAAGCACTTTTAAGCACACCTCGGTTGGGCAAGGAGGTCGCCTGGCCCAAGATGGCCGACGCCTGAGACAGTGCCTGCTTTAAGCAAAAATGATTCGAAGCTCCTCTTGGCCCTGACCACCGGAGCACGCAGGGAATAAGGATCTCCCCCCCAATGGTGTGCCAATTGGAGCCGGGAAAGCATCCTAAGCACACTCCGGTCGGGCAAGGAGGTAGCCTGGCCCAAGATGGCTGACGCCTGAGACATTGCCTGCTTTTAGCACAAAGGATTCGTAGCTCCTCTTACCCCCTGATAACCGGAGCTCGCAAGCAGAGAAAGGTTTGGCTCCCCTTCCCTGGCTCTGCACAAAGGGAAGCTGATTTCAAAATACTGACAAGCATCGATATCAACAAGGATCCAGAAAGACCTGAAGATCTTGCCTGGACTCAAAATTGCCGACGCATAGGACTTCTACGGCCGAAGGTTCTGCCACTCACTGGAAGTTTTCGAGCTCCCGCCCTCCAGGCCACCCACTGGGATGAAGTCTCCCCACCCCATTCCTGACCAATTGGAAGCCCAAAAAGGAAGCCAAAAGTCCCAGAAAGTCTTAAAGCCTATGCCTGGCCCCAAGATGGCCGACGCCGAGGACATCTCCACCTAATAGTTTGCAGCATCCACTAAGCTCTCTGTGTCACCGCCCACTGATTCACTCACTTGGATGAAGGCTCCCACCTCCACCTCAGACCTGCCCAAAGAAACCCCAAAAAGGAGCCTGACCACGCTTTGGACTAGCACGGAGTGCATGCCTGACCTTAAGACGACTGACACCATCCCTCACCAGCAAAAGAGAGTAAGGCACTTAACTCTCTTTAGGTCCCCTACGCACTGGAAGGCGATACCTAGGACGCCAAAGATGTCTTGCAGCCGGAAGGACGGGGCACAGAACATCGGCTCCTTGGAAGATAACGCTCGCGAGCTCTGGGTTCCCCTTATCGACCCCCGCACCCAAGGTGAGCAGACCTGCAGAGGGGATATCGAGAGGTGCTACCTGTTTAGCGGCGAGGGGTTTGCCCCAAGGGGGTACCTTTTGGTTGCCTGACTATGCAATTGCGGCGCCCGTGACCCAGCAGTGCTGCTAATTCTCACTGCTCACCGTGTGGACTCCTGGGGCATGGTGGCGTGTGGAGAGCCCTGGGAGTGGCAGCGCGACTTTAACCACGCGCCCCTGTTTGCTGCCGAGGAGCCCGTCATGGCGGCGGCTCGCAGACACGGAATCGAGCCTCCATTCACCAGACTTTGGGTCTTCCCAAAGTCTGCACTGCCCGCAAACTGTGCCACAGCACACTCCACAGCACCCGCCTCCCCCCGCGACGACAAATTGGCAAGAGTAAAACACTGAGGTGACCAGAGCGACCCCATCATGGCCGAAAATGGTGACTTCTTCCCCCCCCCCCGCTGAACTTTGACTTACTCTTCCCGTCCAGGACTGTGCCTACCCTTATGCGAACATCTGCAATTCTTTCTTTCCTCCCCGCTCTACTCCTCTCCACTTACCTGCTACTGACCTCTGCCCTAACCTTGTCCTGGCCCTAGTTCCCACCCTGCTTACCCGTGAATTTTCCCTTGGCATGTGAGATCTAGCTATTTTGCCTGATGCCCGATGGAGCTACCTGGTTTAGCTATAGGGGAGAAAGGTCGGGGATTCCATCCTTGGACGTCACCTACCCAGTCGGTCTTCAGCCAGACTTCCTTTCATCTCTCCTGTCATCTCTTCCCCCATCCTCCCTCTATGTCTCTCCTCCTCCTTCTCCATGCTCGTTTTATGTTTCCCTTGAGACCTAGCTATTTGGCCAAAGCCCAGTGGAGCTACCTGATAGCTATAGAGGTGATGGGTTTTGGGAGTCCCCCTCGACCTTCACCTACCCAGCCGGACTTTGGGCAGACCTTCCTTCGTCTTTCTGCTGTATCTCCCCTTACCCCCTTCCCCTCTATACTCCACTTATCTCGTTCTCTATGATGTTGTAATTGTTTTTCTAGCAACTGTTGTATATTGAAACGGATGTAATCTTGTAATTCTGTTGAACCTCATGTAAAGCGCTCTGATACCTCCGGGTCTAGCCAGCGCTATATAAAACTCTTTAAATAAATAAATAAATAAATTAATTAATAAAGAAATAAATAAATAAATAAATAAATAAAACCTTGGAAAAGAAGATTCCTCTTTTCCCCATCTGTGAGTGTAAATGATCTTGGCTACCCTTCCCTCGTGACCAGTTTCTGTAAGCCACTCCGAGAACATCGCTGGCGCATTGCATACATATTTCTTTTATCATGGAATACTGATCCTGTTTTATGCAAATCAGTGTATTATAAGTCATGAAAAACTTGCTCTGATAGTCTTGTAAAATGAAATATTTAGTACCTGCAAAAGAACCAACTGCCTTTGCCAATTCTTCCCAAATAGGCACATCAGTATACTAGCAAGCTGCATGCGTGAATTGAAAATTAGAAAACGTTCATATATGCAAAGGATTAGACCTGCCTATATTTTATCAGTTAATTTAATGATGGTAAGAAGCAAATGAAAGCTGTAGTTTACTGCCTACTTCATAGAGTCAAATGCTGTAAAGCTAGGACAGAGTGTCGGGTTGCTAGCTTTTCAATATCTCTAAACATTGATAGGGTCTCATTTACAAGGCTGCTATGCCGCTGGAATGTCACTGTTAATGATTCTCAAGCAGTGCACATTACAGTGCCATATCTACGAGGCATGTAAAGCCACCCTGCGTGGCATTTCTACGTGGCATTTTTACAATAAAAAGTAGGAGCGCAGAGCAGCGCTAAAATTAGTTGCCTAGTGCCAACTGGGGTACCCTTGCACTATAGTGCAAGGATGCCTGCGTTGCAGGGAATGATTGTTTATGTGCAGGATGGTCTCTCTTCCTGGACAAAACAAACCATCATGGTGATTTGTTACTTAGAAGTAGCAAATCATCATTATTTAGTTATTGTTCATGTGCAAGAAGGGACACCTTCCTGCACATAAATAATCATTAAGGTAGTTTGCTCTTTCTATGTGTGCTGCAGAATGCAGCACATGTAGAAAAGCAAAATTGAGGGAAAATAAAAGTATTTATCCTTGTTTCATCATTCTAACACCTGGTCTTGCATAGTGTTAGTTTTTGGCACTGCCTCAGATTTACACATCCTTGTAACTCTAGGACAGCATCAAAAAGCAATGGTTGTTACGGTAGAACACCTACAGCAACATCCATTAAACACCCCTTTCACGATAAGTGATACATGCAAATGGGCAGTATATACAAGGCAGCATTAAGCCACAGAAAGTGGCTGAACGCCACTCTGTAAATATGAAGAAGGGCATAGCGCCACCAGAACGTCGCTAAAGTGCTATTCTGGTGGTGCTATCCCCTTAAAAAGATACCCCATGATGCTTGGCAACTCGATGCGTTGCCTCACACTACAATGGGAAGACGTGCCATGGGCATTACGGTGGGTGTTCCCACATAACACCCATGGCAATTGACACAATCCCAGATATTCAACGTTCTGTAAACCTGGGAAAAAGTCTCCGCCTCCCTAGGGCATGCGTAGAGGCGCAACAAGGAGAAATAACTTTATTTCTCCTCATGTTTTCCTCTTTCTGTGTGTGCTGCATTCAGTCGTTAGGGACTTTGGGATTACTTAGAGGAGTGCTGTCATGCCTTTATGGCATCCTTATTGCTAGCTTATACTAAACACCAAATCAAAATCCCACCAAATTATATTGACAAACCATGCTACACATGGACCTATGACTGGATGACCTGGCCAGAGGAACCTGACGGAACCCTCTGGGAGTCTAAAATACATTTTCTGCACTTCAAGCTCCACAATGCTTGGTACTGGATTACTGTAAAACTAAGAGCAGTTCTCCTTGGTCGTAGAAATTGCTGGAATGTGGTTCTAATGAATGTTACATATATCCATATTTAATGGAACTGTCCTCCATTTGAGGAACATTGGAGATTGATTTGGGCCAAATTATCTGTGGTTGAGGAGGTAGCTTTTCCTGCACTCCAGTAGGGAAGCTGTATACTGGTTCTAGCTGGTTAATCTGAGTAGTATTTCATGACTCAGATTCCTGATTTCCACAGGTTGTGTGTAGTACGCAAAAGTGTGCTTGAGTGCATGTATGTCATGCCCCTAAACCATAGGTCTTCGATCTGTGGGGTACGCCCCCCATCGCTTCCGTGGCTGTATTCCCAAGTGGAACAAAAGTCACAGTAAGTTCTTTAAAGTAAAGATGACCTGGAAGCGCAAGTTTATTTGGTTCTTTTCCAAACTGTCTTCATTTACAAGCAGCAATGGAAGTGAATACAAAAAAAAGTATGAGCAGTGTGATCCTGTACAGTGTGGTGGCGGGGACAATGACACGACTACTAAAAAGATCACAATATTCTCTAACTTATGTTTCTTTTCAACTTCAAGTAACTGCAGATAAAATATCACACACACACACTTCAAATGAAAAATGAATGCAAGGTAAATGAATCTGTAGGAAATGCTTTGGGATTTGATTTCTTAAAAAAAATGCACAGTACTGTGCTGTCATGTTGACAGAGCAGCATGGCACAGTTTCAATGCATTTACAGGAACCAGTGTAAATGAAAGAGATGTTTGTTGGGCCAACAGACACTTTTAATTTTTGGGGGCTGGCATAGCAGGAGTAAAGTACTCTGCCATGACAATGGTACTGACAGTGTACACCAACAGGGCCGGACTGGGACCCAAAACCCTGGCAAAGTGCTTGGACAGCCCCCCGGGGTTTGGGGGTGCGGTCGAGCTGTTTACCAGGGTGGATTTCTACCGATTTCGTTACAGCGGCTGATATTGCAGCAATGCTGCAAAAACGGCCCTGAAACAAAAAATCGCCCCTCAGGGGCCAAAAACCGCCCCCCAACCCTGGCCCCGTGCCCGCTATAGCCAGTCCGGCCCTGTACACCAAAGTCAAAATCAGGCCCTTAATGTTTAAAAGAAGACAAAAGTTTAAAAAGTATATATTTTAGTAAATCATATTGTATTCATGCATTCATATAAGTGTCCATTAAAAAGACACTTTCCAGAACTCAACACACTTATGTCAAAATTTCAACAAGAAGGAATATTTGTCATCATAAAACTTAAAGCAAATCCATCAATTAAGGTCTATACTGGCTCCCACACAGCCTTTACATTTGGTGAAGAACCAATTGAGCACATTTACATTTCTTTCAGGCAGCAGGCATCTTGGTGAGAAGGACTGCTTCTTCTTTGGCTCCCTGTCCCTCGCTCGGCTTCACATCACATAATACCCACATCACCTCCCCTTTCACCAGGAGGCAATC
Organism: Lissotriton helveticus; assembly: GCF_964261635.1. NCBI lineage: Eukaryota > Metazoa > Chordata > Amphibia > Caudata > Salamandridae > Lissotriton > Lissotriton helveticus. The sequence goes on along the minus strand of NC_136070.1, from coordinate 104,299,699 downwards.
AAGGTCCACATTAATCATTCAGAAATTATTTTTTTTAACAAAAACTAAGGGAATTGTTATTATGAAGTCATAAAAACAAGGGCATATCATTACCTACAGGTCCTGCCCCCTTCGACATGCATAGGACCCTTCAGGTGAGTGAAGTAGTAGTAGGGCGACCAGCAGCATTGCCTTCAGAAGCAGATCCCTTATTGTCTGGACTAATAGGGCTTCAAACTAATGTTGCACGAGAAAAGGGGGAGATCCATGAATATCGTGCAAGTCATGCCCATAAGAGGAGGTGCTATCGTATTGGGGGGCTAAATTTCTTGTCTTAAAAAGACATAGAAAGCTTTCGGTGACAAATCCCTTGAGGAAGGTGGTAATATATGGGTGCTCATTTTTTATTACGAAAGGGCTAGCACTACTGCTAGTGCAGCAGGTGCTGTAGCACTAGAACAAAGGGTTTAAGGGGCCACTGCACCCCAATTATGGCTGTCTTGCTGGCAAAACGTGGAGTGTGGGTCCATTGTCCTCGCATGTGCCACTGCTCCCCAATTATAGCTGGCATACTAGCACGAAGTGGAGTGTGGACCCATTCACCTTCTTAGTATTGGTGCCAATGTCACCCTTGTTGCACCGTGAAATGGGCCCAAGCAAAGAGGGTAGGATGTGGGCTCTTTTCCCTTTTTTTTATTACTCAAAGGGACAAACAGCCCACCTTGGGCCTCAGGCCGAGGAGTGATGGCCCTGTGGATTGGGCAGACAACAAAGCCTCCCTTGCAAGGCTGTGCCATTGGTGCTGCAGGGACGATGGCACCGAGGACCAGGGCTGTGGGCCCCACTGCATCACAATCATGACTGCCTTACTTTCCAAACTGAGGTAGCATGGTGTACAACAAAATGATAGACTGGAATGCGGCCCATGTAATTACCAGTGGCTGAGATTAATTCAAGCATTCCATCCATCACCTTTTTGTAAACTTTACTTTGTCACCCGAAGTGGAACAGGACTGCCCAGAAGTGGGTCCAATGCACGCTGTCTCACTAGAACTAAGCTGTAACCAGCTGATGAGCCCATAACTAGGGCGAAACTGGTCCTGGGTTGCTTGTGTTTCGGTTCAGAGAGGAACTGACTAGGCAATTAAGGCTGAACATTTCCAATTGGAGCAGGGTCAACACTGATTTGCATGCGGCTGGGTCCAAACTGAGGCGGCATGATGTGCAAAATAACTTTTTGTCTACTTTAGTTTCACTTTCCAAGAGAAGCATGGAGCATTAATAGCTGTAAAGTGGGGACAGCACGTGAGAGTCTGTCTGGTTCATGATTGGAGTGATGGCCAGTGTTAGAAGCGGCTGTCTCTAGTTGGCAGAGGTATACACTTCTGACAAATAGGGACACACCTTTTCTAGTCAGGGCAAGGAGATCACACACTTAGATAACCCCTGCTCACCCCCTTGGTAGCTTGGCAAAGCAGACAGGCTTATCTCAGAGGCAGTGCGTTAAGCATTTATGACCACATACAGTAATAAAGTGAATACACTACAAATGGACACGACACAGTAGTATTATAAAAATAAGTATTTTTATATAAGGCTTAGCACAAGACCAAATAACGACAAAAATATACCACAATCTTAATAAATACTCTTGGGAGGAAAAATAATAGTTCAAGCACGGTTTCTTCTTAGCACAAAGTCTTTTATCAAAAGCAACTCTTCTTCTCTAAAACACAGTTCTTGGCAACAATGTAACCCACACGGGAGTCACACGACGTCGAGGCAAAGTTAATCCAAAGGTTCGGCGTCGACCGCGAGGAGCGCTACGTCGAGCCCGGAGTCGCACAGACCCCAACAACACAGTACCTTGGAAAAGTGAAGCACTCGATGATCAGCGGCGTCGAGAGGTCCGGCGTCGCGTCTTCGGCGTCGATCGGGCCTCGGAGTTGGGGCGATCTGCAGCGGCGTCGACCGAAGTCAGGCGGGAGCAGCGCTCACGGGATGAAGCAGGATACGACGTCGTCGATGTCGATGTTGCAAGAGTGAGCAGCGCTCACGGCGTCGAGAGGGCTCGAAGTCGATGCGATCAGCGGCGGTGCAGACACGAGGTCACTTGGAGCTGGAGCCGAACTCACTACTCACTGGCGTTGCTGCTGGCGTCGATCGGGCCCGGCGGCCGGCGTTGAGGAAGCGGGACACTGGAGCCGTTACTCACGATGTCGAGCTGGATTCGGCGGCGTCCGTCGGCGTCGAGATTGCTGGATTCTTTCAGAGGTGCTGGATTCACAAATTCCAGCAAATAGCACTTTAAGCAGATGAAGTCCTTTAGCCCTGTGACTTCAACAGGAGACTGGCACTCTTCCAGCCCTTGGAGATTTTCTCAGCAAAGAGTGAGAGTACACACACAGTTCCTCTCTCCTGGTTCCTTGGCAAAAATAAAGAAGCAATGCAGGATTCCCCCAACAAACAGCACTCTGGCAGAAGGGGTAGGCAGTCCTTAGATCAGCAGGCTTCTTGTCCTTGGTTCAGGTTTCCTTGTCAGAAGTGATCTGAATTCTTGGTTCAGGGGTCCTTCTCTTATACCCCTTTTTGGCTCTAATCCCTTTGTCCATGCAGGGGAATTTCCCCCCATCTTGGGTTTGTTGTGGGTGTTGCCAGGCCGAAGCACCTGGCCTATTCACTGGGCAGGGCAGAGTCCTCAGCCGCTCAGCAGGAGCGGAGCCAGCATTGTCACTGGCAGGGGCAGGGCCATCAGCTGCCCGGCAGGAGGCAGGCCAGGAAAGTCCCAGGCAAGTACAGAGTCATCAGTCGCCTGGCAGGGGGGCAGAGCCAACATTGTATCAGGCAGGGCAGGCTATCAGGAGCTACTCTTCCCCTACTCTCAATGCAAATGCCCCACTCATCCCACACTGACTCATTCAGACTCTCTGGAGCCACCCAGCTCCTGTCACACGCACACCAGAACCAGCAGAGACCGGTAGACAGTTAGACAAGAAAATAGCTACTTTCTAAAAGTGCTATTTTCAAACACAGAGTCCAAAAACCATCCACACAAACGGATGCGTTATTAAACCCTGAGTTCAGGGATACCAAACTCGACATTGCACCATGCTCCCCGAGCCCGCTAGGATTACAGCATTAATAATCCTGGCAGCCCATTCTAACTGATGGAGAGCAGGTTACCTTACAATAGTGAAAAACGACTATGGCTGTAATTCACTATTAGGACATGCCAACCTTGTCAGGCTTGTCCTACCTTATGCTTACAATGCACCCTGCCCGTGGGCCTACCATAGGGGTGACTAACATGAAGTTAAGGGAAGCTTTAGGGGCTGGCAAGTAGGTGTACTTGCGCAGTCCTCGTGACAGTCAGACTGCACGTGGTCTAGCAATGGTAGACCTTCAGACATACTTTTACTAGGCCGCTCTTGTGGGTGGCACAACATGTGCTGCAAGCCCACTAGCAGCATTTGTATTTACAAGCCCTGGCACTCCTGGTGCACTCTACTAGGGACTGATAGTAAACCAAATAAGCCAAACATGGAAGTAAATCAATACAGCAATTTCACATAGGGAGCACTTGCACTGTGGCACTGATCAGCAGTGGCACAGTGCCCAAAGCATATACCAGCAAAAACATCGTAAACAGAGGAGGCAAACAGAAAAAATGGAGGAGAGACTCATGCCAATGATGCCAGGTCTAACACGTGTCCCCTCCAGCTGAAATGTGGGGAGAACTACCCTTACGCTAGGGAGTCCTCATCACTAAGGCGGAAAAATCTGGACAGACCATCAGCATTGGCGTGATCTGTGCCAGGGCGGTGTTCCACCGTGAAGTCCATCCCCTGTAGGGAAATGGACCACCTCAACAGCTTTGGATTCTCACCCCTCATCTGCATCAACCATCTGAGGGGCCTGTGGTCTGTCTGAACCCGGAAGTGAGTCCCAAACAGGTAGGGTCTTAGCTTCTTCAGCGCCCAGACCACAGCAAATGCTTCTCTCTCTATCGCACTCCACCTCTGTTCCCTGGGAAGTAACCTCCTGCTGATGAAGGCTACAGGTAAGTCTCGGCCCTCTTCATTCACCTGAGCTAGAACAGCCCCCACGCCATGCTCTGAAGCGTCCGTCTGGACAACAAATTCTTTAGAAAAGTCGGGTGCCTGGAGTATGGGTGCTGTGCACATTGCAGTTTTCAGGGTGTCAAAGGCCGTCTGACAGGCGTCAGTCCAGTTCACAAGTCGTGGCTGCTTCCTGGAAGTCAGCGAAGTCAAGGGGTGCACAATGTTACCATAATCCTTGACAAACCTCCTGTAATAACCCGTGAGACCCAAGAAGGCTCTCACCTGAGTCTGGGTTTTGGGCGGTGCCCATGCCAGGATGGTATCAATCTTGGGTTGCAGGGGGGCCACCTTGCCGCTCCCTACTTGGTGCCCCAAGTACACCACTGAACCCTGCCCAATCTGGCACTTACTGGCTTTGATTGTGAGGCCTGCTCTGCGCAGGGCCAACAACACTTCCTGGAGGTGGCGCAAGTGTTCCTCCCAGCTGGCGCTGAACACTGCGATGTCGTCCAGGTAGGTGGCACTGAAATCCTCCAGTCCAGCCAAGACCTGGTTGACCAACCTCTGGAAGGTGGCAGGGGCATTCTTCATCCCAAAGGGCATAACCCGGAACTGGTAGTGCCCATCTGGTGTGGAGAATGCTGACCTCTCTTTTGCCCCATCAGTCAAGGCGATCTGCCAGTACCCAGACGTCAGATCAAACGTACTAAGGTACCGGGCAGCCCCCAACCGATCTATGAGCTCATCAGCTCTGGGGATGGGGTGCGCGTCAGTCTTGGTGACTGAATTGAGTCCTCGGTAATCCACACAGAACCGAAGTTCCGGTGAAGCACCAGGCGCTGCAGCTTTTGGGACCAAGACCACTGGGCTGGCCCAAGGACTGCTAGAGGACTCAACCACCCCTAAGGCAAACATTTTGGAGACCTCCTCCTTGATGTATGCTCTGACCTTGTCAGTCACTCTGTAAGCCTTGTGCTTCACAGGAGTGCTGTCCCCGGTGTCCACATCATGGACACACCACTGAGTGACACCAGGAATCAAGGAGAACAGATCAGGGAATTGTCCCAACAATTGGCGACAATCCTGCTGCTGTTCAGGGGTCAGTGTGTCAGAGAGGACAACACCATCCACTGACCCATCTTGCTCTTTTGCATACAGGAGGTCAGGAAGAGGCTCACTCTCCTCCTCCATTCCAGCATCTGTAGCTAGGAGCATGCCCACTTCGGACCTTTCTAAGTGGGGCTTCAAACGGTTGACATGCAGGACCCGCAAGGGGTTCCTGGGAGACTTCAAGTCCACCATGTAGGTGACATCGCTCTTTTTCTCCACAACCTCAAATGGTCCAGTCCACCTGTCCTTGAGCGCACAAGGTTCCACAGGGGACATGACCCAAACTTTCTGTCCAGGCTGAAGCTCTACCAGAGTGGCCTTCTGGTCGTACCACCGCTTCATCTCTTCCTGGCTGGCCTCCAGATTTGCCTGAGCAAGATCTCTGAAGCGCCTAGTCTGGTTCCTAAAGGCCAGCATGTAACTGTATACATCCTGGGGAGGTTTCCTGGGAGATTGCTCCCAGCCTTCTTTGACCAGACTCAAAGGTCCTCTTACCGGGTGACCATACAAAAGCTCAAAGGGGCTGAACCCTAGAGACTTCTGTGGCACCTCACGGTAAGCAAACAACAGGCATGGCAAGAGGACGTCCCATTTACGCCTCATTGGTTCTTCAAGACCCATAATCATGCCTTTAAGGGTACGGTTGAATCTTTCAACCAACCCATTACCTTGAGGGTGGTAAGGAGTGGTGAACTTATAAGTTACCCCACACTCCTTCCACAGAGACTTCATATAGTTGGAAATGAAGTTGGTGCCCCGGTCTGACACCACCTCTCTGGGGAACCCCATTCGGGAGAAAACACCCATCAGTGCCCGTCCCACCACGGGGGCAGTCACTGTTCTGAGAGGGATGGCTTCCGGGTACCGTGTGGCATGGTCCACCAAGACCAGGATGAACCTGTTGCCCAGGGCTGTCTTGGGGTCCAGGGGCCCAACAATGTCAATCCCCACCCGGTCAAAGGGGGTACTGACCACGGGAAAAGGTTGGAGGGGAGCCTTCTGCTTCCGCCCGCTTTTCCCACTTGCCTGGCAAGTTTGACAGGTCTTGCAATGGACATCTGTGTCCCTTCGCATCTGAGGCCAATAGAAATGGGTGACAAGCCTGTCATAGGTCTTGTCCTGCCCCAGATGTCCAGCTAACGGAACGTCATGAGCCAAACCCAGTAGGAAGGCTCTGAAGCGCTGGGGTACCACCAGCACACGGGCTGACCCAGGCTCAGCAGCCTTAGGCTCGCTATACAGGAGGTCGTTCTCCCAGTAAACAAAATGTGACCCTGACTGACCACCTGAGGTTTGGGCTGAGGCCTGCTGCCTCATACCCACAAGAGAAGGGCACACTTTCTGTTCTGCACAGAATTCTTCCCTGGAGGGACCACCATCCTGCTGCCAGTGGGTCAGCTCGGGCAGGTCTCCCAGTTCAGCAACTTGTTCACCGGTGGGTTCCAGGGCATACCCCTCAAGGTCTGCCTCCTCCTGGACCACGGGAACTACGGGGGACGGTTTCCCGCGCCCCCTGCCTCTTCTCTTCACAGCTGGGTCCTGGGCCATACTTTCAGGCTCCAGAACCCCATCAACACCCTTACTTGCTGTCATGGATCGAGTGGTTGCACACACCCACTCTGGCACACCCAACATTTTCAAATGTGTCTCCCTCTCCACCTTAGCCCAAGGGGAGTCTTCCAAATCGTTGCCCAGGAGACAATCAACAGGCATGGCGGGCCTTACAGCAACTTGAAGAGTACCTGAAACTCCCCCCCATTCAAAGGAAACTTGAGCTACCTCACACTCTCTCTGGGAGTTGTCAGCAGCTATCACAGGGTAGAATGCGTGGGGAACAACCTGCTCTCTGGACACCAAGTGACACTTGATAGCTGTCACACTCGCTCCGGTGTCTCTGAGAGCTTCCACTCTATGGCCATTAATGGTCACCCACTGCCTATATTTCTTAGTGTTACTAGGCAGAGGGGGTGGCGGGACCAATTCCATGTCTCCTAGGGAGACCAGGGACATCTCTGCGGGACCCTCCCCACCATGAGCAACCATCTCCTCCCCTCCCAGAGCTACACTCGCCAACTGACGGGGGGGCGGCACGTGGTGGTGCACTAGAGTTCTTCAAGGGACACTGAGGATCATAAAAACGGTGTCCCACCTGCTTACAAGCGAAGCAAGTCATGGGGCCCCTACGAACAGGTTTACCTGTCGGGGCCTCTGATTTCTTATCTGGGGGAGGCTGGGAACCCTTCCCTTGGTTCCCTTAGGGATTACTTTGGGGCCCTTTCTGGAACTCCTTCTGTTTACCCTTGTCCCCCCCACTCTTCTGCTGGGGACCCTGTCCACCCTTGGCTGAGTCTCCCACTGGACCCTTGTGGACCCTGGTACTGACCCAGCGGTCCGCCTCTTCAGCAAGTTTTCTAGGGTTAGATATCTTGCTATCAATAAGGTGCTGGCGCAGCTCTGGAAAACAGTTATTAGACAAGTGCTCCCAAGCAAACAAATCATAAAGAGCATCATAACTTTCCACTTTGCTGCCCTTTACCCAACCATCCATGGCTCTGCAAAAATATGACACATACTCCACCCACGTGGTACCAGGCAACTTCTTACATTCTCTAAAGGCCTGTCTGTACTTTTCTGGGGTGAGGCCATACCTTAACATTAAAGCATCTTTCATATGAGTATAAGACGTCCTATCCTCAACAGGCATGTCTAACAGGGTATCTCTTCCCTCATTCACAAAGCGACCCCACAACCCCGCTCCCCAATCCTTCTCAGGGACCCGGTGGGCCAACAATGCTAACTCATATGCTTTAAACCATTGACCAATATCCTCATTCTTCTGAAAATCTTTGATCACATCTTTGGGAAAATAAAACCTACTTTCTGCAGGCACAGATGGGATGCTGCCACCAGAGGGATTCAATTCTAACTTTTTAGCTTGGAGCTCCAACTCCCTCAACTTGGTATCACGCTCAACAGCTAACTTCTCTCTTTCAAACTCTAATCTTTTGATCTCCAAATCAGCTTCTCTCCTGCCTCTTGCATTCTCTAATTCCAACTGCCCATTTATCTTAAGTTTTGCCATTTCCATGTTGTAAGCTCGCTCCTTCGCCCTTTCTTCTCTTTCTTCAGGGGAAAGACCTTTGGAGGAAACACTGCTGCCAGGAGGGGATACAGGCCCAGTCACGGGCACTTCCTCCTCCCCTTCCTCTGTCGGTACCACCACCGGATCAGAGGGGTCTCTGGCCGCTAACCAGGCCTGCAATGCTTTAAAATAATCTCCTTTCTTGGAGAGGCCTGGAGTAGGGACTTTCAATTGCTTGCAAAAGTGTTTCAGCTCCTGTAACTTGTAATCCTTTATCTTGCTTCTATCAAACTCCTCCACAACAGCAACAGGGGCAGTGACTCCGGCGTCACTCATGGTCAAAACTGGCAGTTTCAAAAATCAAGCTTCAGGAAATTGGAGAACAAAAATAGAATATCCAACCAAAACAGATTGTGGCTGCGCTATGGTCTGCTTTCACTATGTAGCGCACACTAATCACTGCACATGGGTCATAAATGCAAAGTTCAAAATCCCACCGCTGACCCACCAATGTTAGAAGCGGCTGTCTCTAGTTGGCAGAGGTATACACTTCTGACGGTGCACAGACATAATATCGACTCCAAAATATCGTTTGGACAGAATATCGAGGAAAAAATATCGTTTGGACAAAATATCGACTGGACAGAATATCGACAGCCAAAATATCGTTTTTAAGGTAAGTGCAGTAATATCGACTGTAAATAATATAGAAAGTGAAAATATGTAAGTATATACTATAGATAGTAAAATAAATTGGTTTTATTTTTAGGGTTCAGGGTCAGTTTTGGGTTTTTGGTTAAAGGGGTATTTTTAGGGTTCAGAGTCAGTTTTGGGTTTTTGGGTAAAGGGGTATTTTTAGGGTTCAGGGTCAGTTTTCAGTTTTTGGGTAAAGGGGTATTTTTAGGGTTCAGGGTCAGTTTTCAGTTTTTGGGTAAAGGGGTATTTTTAGGGTTCAGGGTCAGTTTTCAGTTTTTGGGTAAAGGGGTATTTTTAGGGTTCAGGGTCAGTTTTCAGTTTTTGGGTAAAGGGGTATTTTTAGGGTTCAGGGTCAGTTTTCAGTTTTTGGGTATTATTTTATTATATTTTATTACTATATATATATGTTTAATAAATATGAAATAAAAAAATATTTATTTAACTTTCATTAATTATTTAATTATTATAAGTTAATTTAAGTAATTTTAAGTATATTTTAGTAATTAATTTTTAATATTAATTTAATTTAACACTGTTTTTAGTAAATACGATATTTTTTACAACTATATTTTTGTAAACGATATTTTGTACTCGATATTTTTGTACTTACCTGTTTGTACATACAAACTCGATATTTTTGCTGTAGATATTTTTTCCTCGATATTTTGGGTAGTCGATATTTTGGTAGTCGATATTCTTTCAGTGATCCACTTCTGACAAATAGGGACACACCTTTTCTAGTCAGGGCAAGGAGATCACACACTTAGATAACCCCTGCTCACCCCCTTGGTAGCTTGGCAAAGCAGACAGGCTTATCTCAGAGGCAGTGCGTTAAGCATTTATGACCACATACAGTAATAAAGTGAATACACTACAAATGGACACGACACAGTAGTATTATAAAAATAAGTATTTTTATATAAGGCTTAGCACAAGACCAAATAACGACAAAAATATACCACAATCTTAATAAATACTCTTGGAAGGAAAAATAATAGTTCAAGCACGGTTTCTTCTTAGCACAAAGTCTTTTATCAAAAGCAACTCTTCTTCTCTAAAACACAGTTCTTGGCAACAATGTAACCCACACGGGAGTCACACGACGTCGAGGCAAAGTTAATCCAAAGGTTCGGCGTCGACCGCGAGGAGCGCTACGTCGAGCCCGGAGTCGCCCAGACCCCAACAACACAGTACCTTGGAAAAGTGAAGCACTCGATGATCAGCGGCGTCGAGAGGTCCGGCGTCGCGTCTTCGGCGTCGATCGGGCCTCGGAGTCGGGGCGATCTGCAGCGGCGACGACCGAAGTCAGGCGGGAGCAGCGCTCACGGGATGAAGCAGGATACGACGTCGTCGATGTCGATGTTGCAAGAGTGAGCAGCGCTCACGGCGTCGAGAGGGCTCGAAGTCGATGCGATCAGCGGCGGTGCAGACACGAGGTCACTTGGAGCTGGAGCCGAACTCACTACTCACTGGCGTTGCTGCTGGCGTCGATCGGGCCCGGCGGCCGGCGTCGAGGAAGCGGGACACTGGAGCCGTTACTCACGATGTCGAGCTGGATTCGGCGGCGTCCGTCGGCGTCGAGATTGCTGGATTCTTTCAGAGGTGCTGGATTCACAAATTCCAGCAAATAGCACTTTAAGCAGATGAAGTCCTTTAGCCCTGTGACTTCAACAGGAGACTGGCACTCTTCCAGCCCTTGGAGATTTTCTCAGCAAAGAGTGAGAGTACACACACAGTTCCTCTCTCCTGGTTCCTTGGCAAAAATAAAGAAGCAATGCAGGATTCCCCCAACAAACAGCACTCTGGCAGAAGGGGTAGGCAGTCCTTAGATCAGCAGGCTTCTTGTCCTTGGTTCAGGTTTCCTTGTCAGAAGTGATCTGAATTCTTGGTTCAGGGGTCCTTCTCTTATACCCCTTTTTGGCTCTGATCCCTTTGTCCATGCAGGGGAATTTCCCCCCATCTTGGGTTTGTTGTGGGTGTTGCCAGGCCGAAGCACCTGGCCTATTCACTGGGCAGGGCAGAGTCCTCAGCCGCTCAGCAGGAGCGGAGCCAGCATTGTCACTGGCAGGGGCAGGGCCATCAGCTGCCCGGCAGGAGGCGGGCCAGGAAAGTCCCAGGCAAGTACAGAGTCATCAGTCGCCTGGCAGGGGGGCGGAGCCAACATTGTATCAGGCAGGGCAGGCTATCAGGAGCTACTCTTCCCCTACTCTCAATGCAAATGCCCCACTCATCCCACACTGACTCATTCAGACTCTCTGGAGCCACCCAGCTCCTGTCACACGCACACCAGAACCAGCAGAGACCGGTAGACAGTTAGACAAGAAAATAGCTACTTTCTAAAAGTGCTATTTTCAAACACAGAGTCCAAAAACCATCCACACAAACGGATGCGTTATTAAACCCTGAGTTCAGGGATACCAAACTCGACATTGCACCATGCTCCCCATGCCCGCTAGGATTATAGCATTAATAATCCTGGCAGCCCATTCTAACTGATGGAGAGCAGGTTACCTTACAATAGTGAAAAACGACTATGGCTGTAATTCACTATTAGGACATGCCAACCTTGTCAGGCTTGTCCTACCTTATGCTTACAATGCACCCTGCCCGTGGGCCTACCATAGGGGTGACTAACATGAAGTTAAGGGAAGCTTTAGGGGCTGGCAAGTAGGTGTACTTGCGCAGTCCTCGGGACAGTCAGACTGCACGTGGTCTAGCAATGGTAGACCTTCAGACATACTTTTACTAGGCCGCTCTTGTGGGTGGCACAACATGTGCTGCAAGCCCACTAGCAGCATTTGTATTTACAAGCCCTGGCACTCCTGGTGCACTCTACTAGGGACTGATAGTAAACCAAATAAGCCAAACATGGAAGTAAATCAATACAGCAATTTCACATAGGGAGCACTTGCACTGTGGCACTGATCAGCAGTGGCACAGTGCCCAAAGCATATACCAGCAAAAACATCGTAAACAGAGGAGGCAAACAGAAAAAATGGAGGAGAGACTCATGCCAATGATGCCAGGTCTAACAGCCAGGCACATTGCAGAAGGGTGAAAGAGTCAAAGAAGACAGGGTGCTATTGAGGGCTGAAGTTATCATTAGTGCAGCAGTTGGTTTGGGGCTCAGGAGTGTGAGTAGCTATTGAGGCCCCGATTATATGAGGTAGTGTTTTCTGGTCAATTTCTGTTTTTCTTTGATGTGTTTGCTCTTTTACAATTCTCAGATTTAGTGTAGATTTTGAGGTACTTAAAAGTACCTCTAAAAGTAACTCATAAAAACCGCACTTTATACTCCCACTCCCCCAAGTCTTGCAATAAAGTTTTTGAAGGTGTGGCAAATGTTTCAAAATATTTTCTTTAGCAGGGGCTCAGGGACCCAAAACGAAGTCTCCAAAGTTGAATGTATTCCCTAAGGTCTCAGGGTGCTCCATATGATTAACAGTAGTCAACATACTCTCTACATCTGCCTGCATACCAATCTTCACTACTAGCTTGATAGCCTCCTTATAATGCGTTTGAAAAGATAATATGTGTGTGAAAATACATTTTACAAACAAACTACAGAAACAAAAATGTAAATCTGACACTTAAGGTCAGGTGTACAACCGTTTTTTGCGGTCGCAAGGGGGATTTTGGCCACTTCGCGACCGCAAAATAGGTCAGCCCAATGTACTAACCCTATTTTGCGAGTCACTAATCACTTGCAAAATAGGGTTAGCGACGCGCTATTAGAAAGGGGCATGCCAAGGGCATCCCTTCCTAATAGCGAGTTCATAACCTATGTATGAATGCGGTCATAAAACACTCCCAGTTTACCACCCATCTCAGAAGGGTGGTAAAGCACTCGCAAACTGGAAGAGGTACCCAGGGGACTCCTTCCTCTTTAGGTAATGGATGCACTGGGGTGCAAGGTCTCCATTGTGCCATCTCCTCTTGCGTCAGGTCCTGAGCAAACTGAAAAAAAAGGAAGCAATGAGCATAAAAAGGCAATACAGAAGGCAGAAAACAAGCACGCTCATGTTTATGCTCATGTTTACATATTAATACTGTCTGAGCATCAGTTTAACACCCACATACATTGTTCAGCAACTGAAAGATGACCTGACTGCACAGCAACAGGTGTAGCAATGTTTAGTAACTTGTAATCTGTTTGTGCTAGAAACAAAGTTTTTTTTGTGAAACTCTGCTATTTATGAAAAAACGATAGATTATTGTTGTTGTTGTATATGCTTTATTTCGACAACTAGTGTCATAAATGGCGTAAAATACATTAATAGGGAACAAATAAAGGAACATTCAAAATAACATAAGATATAACAACATAATCAAAGTGATAAATGCAGGCAATCCATAAAAGTACACCGTTGATCTCTTGATACAATACAGTTGCTGAAAGGTAGGTAATAAAAAGTGTTATACAATTCATTGATTAAAGCATAAAAAAGTTTGTGCTAAAAATAGTTACAATAAAATAGCAGCATAACAATCCTTTTTTATTTTTTTTATTTTATTGAGCAGAGCAAATGAGACATAGCAAGAACAATCGATAAAAGGGAGTTTAAATAACATTCTATGATCAAACCTGCACGTTATGCATAAAACCAACATGGAATTAATACAAGAAGAAAGAGAAAAAGCATATTGCAACAATAATCTGGCAACAGCCTTAATTTTCAAAAGTGCTTTAGTAAGTATCCCGACTATTTAGAAATGTGCAAATCTAACATATTAAAGTGTTAAAGTGCTATAATACACGGAAAGACCCAAATAAGTTGTCTTTCGCCCAACATAAAACCAGCACAGATTAAGTACAGCAGAAGACATTGCAACAAGAATCTGGCAGCATCCTCAATTTTCAGAAGTGCTTCGGTCAAGGTCCCTACTTTCTACAGATGTGTAAATCTAGCATACTAAAGTGCAAAAGCTCTAAAGTGTTATAATACACGAAACAACCAAAAACAGACTATCTTTTCACCAAACAAAATATCTCCACAGGATAAGTCAGAATTCAAATACATGTACTATTTTTTTAAATCCTGTTTAAAATATCTATAACACTTCTATTTCCACTGTAGTTTCAATGTTCACTAAATATTTCCAAACAACAGTGAACTTTCTTGTACACCTACCCTCCTAGCCTATGATTCTTCAAACATCAAAGTTTGTTTCATTTTATTTAGCCACTTCGAGTATGAAGGTACTTCCACCGACCTCCAATTCTGGAGAATTAAAGAGCTAGCAACGAGGGAGCCAATCGCTATAAAAGTCTCCTTTGCTTTTGTCAAGTTTTCCCTAACTCTAGTAATACCAAAAAGGGCTACCTCAGCCTCTGCACCTAGCCTCTTCTGGGTCGCCTGGCTTATGGCTGAAAAAATCTTAACCCACAATGGATCTAGTTCTGGACACATGAAGAATATATGTAGCCAAGCCCCTTCCCCTTCTGCCAAGCAGCGGAAGCATCTATTCTCCACTTCAGAATATTTTTGTTGAGCACTAGTTTTGTTACTAGTATAGTATGCCATCCACGAGACAAGAAGGCCATTCTTTCAAAATTGGCAGCTGTTAATGCCTTACTCCCTAGCTGGGATATAGACTGCCACTCCTGAATTGACAGAGTGCAATTGGTTTCCCGGGTTACTCTTTCTAGAAATTTCTCAACCAGAGGAGAATCATTTTGATTGCACAACTGAGAGTACCAATTACCCACCCCTCTTGGTTTGGCTCGAAATAGAGCGGTCACCAACTTGGTCGGGGCGCCACTAGACGAAAGATTATATCTGTTTAAAAAATATATAATCTGTAAGTATTCAAAAAAGCCAGGCTTGTTCCGTTCACCACATCTATTCTGAACCTCTTGCCAGGTGGTTACTTTATTCTTCATTTATTTTTATTTAGAAGTTTTCTATAGCGCTAACAAGACCCGAAGGTAGCAGAGCGCTTTACAGTAAAGGGAATGAAAAAGTGAACAACAAGACACGTAACAAGTAAAAGCGATCAAAGAAAGACAATTTGGAAGGAGGAAAAGTTCGGACAGCAGGACTTCTTGGTAATAGGATACAGAGATACCACATAGTTCTGGGGATGCTTGCTGATCCTAGTTACCCACAACCTAGGGAACGGATAAGGAACAAGGATTTGAGTTGGCTCTTGAATTCTGCATAGGACGGTATGGTTCTGATGTGCGGGGGGATGGAGTTCCATATGGTGGGGGCATTTCCTGTGAAGGAGCAGTCCGCAGTTCTCTTCTTTCTGGTTTTTGGTAGGATGAGCAGCAGGGAGTTAGAGCTTCTCAAATTTCTAACTTGGCCTGCCTTTTTGAGCTTGTTTGCCAAGTTTTCTGGTTTTCCGGTATGGAGGGCCTTGTGGGTTAGGCAGGCCGTTCTGAAGGTACTGCGCATTTCCACAGGGAGCCATTCGAGTTCTTTGAGTGCTGGGGAGATGTGGTCAGATTTTTTGCAGCCTGTGATCATTCTCGCTGCCGCATGAAGTGTTGTTTTTAGTAGGGCCAGGTGCGATTTGGGGATGCCTGTTAGGATTGAGTTCCCATAGTCCAGTCTTGATAGAACTAGAGATTGTGTGGCTAGTTTCAGGTCCTTGTTGGGAATGTAAGGTTTGATTTTGTTCAGAAGTCTGAGGTTAAAGAATGCACTTTTTGCTGAGTTCTTAATGTGGTTTGTCAAGGTTAGTTTGGGGTCTAGGGTGAAACCCAGAGATTTTACGGAGTCAGCTAGCGTGAGATTACCTTTAAGAGCATCGATCGACTTCAGCCACTCGGTGATTTGAGGGTTGTCTTCTTTGTTTGAGATGAGAAGTGTTACGGTCTTGTCGGGATTGAGTTTCAGGTGATTCTTTGTCAGCCAATCTTGAACATCATTTAGGACATCATTTAGTCTGTGGATGTCATTAAGCGAAGAGGATTTCAGGTAGATCTGCGTGTCATCCGCGTAGAGGTGGAAGTGGATGTTGGCATTCCTGAGTAGTTTGGCGAGCGGTTCCATATAGATGTTGAAGAGCTGAGGAGAAAGCACTGATCCTTGGGGGACACCCTTGTTGACTAGCTGGGTTTCGGAGGTGAAGTTCTTCATTTTTATTATTTGCGAGCGGTTATGTAGAAAGGAGGAAAACCACTTGAGAACTACCTCGCCGAGGCCAGCTCTTCCTTGAAGAGTCTTGATGAGGAGCTTATGGTCCACCGTGTCGAAAGCTGCGGAGAGATCAAGGAGTATGAGGAGGCAGCACTTGTCTGCGTCAAAAGAACCATGAATGTCGTCTATGATGTTCAGCATCGCGGTTTCTGTGCTGCGGCCTTGTCTGAAACCGGATTAGAGGGGGTCCAGGAGATTGATGTTGTCCAGATGATGCGTCAATTGCAGGAGTACGCAGCGTTCCAGTGTTTTAGCAAGCAGTGGGAGGTTAGATATCGGTCTCAAATTGTTCAAGTCAGTTGAGTCAAGACCGGGTTTTTTCAGCAGGGGGGTGACTTGCCCCATTTTTAGGCAATCGGGGACCACTCCGCTTTGTAAGGAGCTGTTTATGATTTTGCCCCAGATAGGTGCTAAGGTGAGCTTCATTTTTTTGATTAGTGAGGGAGGAATGGGGTCTGAGATGTGTGCTGATGGTTTGGAGGTCGAGATCAACGAGATTATCTCTGTTTCCTGGACGGGGCGAAAGCTTAGCCAAAGGAGGGGAGAGGAGCCGGATGGGAGGGCCTGTGGGATAGCCGAGTTGCTCTTCTGGAGGTGTAAGTTGTTGATGTCTAGAGATAATTTGATTTTTAAGACCTTATCGTTGAAGAAGTTGGCGAAGTTATCGCATAGTTCTTTGGACGCCTGCAGGGGTAGGGGCAGAGGCTTGGATGTTTGATGTCTGATTATGTTGTAGAGCTCCTTCGGTCTGTTTTTGGATTTGACTAATGCCTCTCGGAAGAAGCTGGATTTCTTGTTTTTGATATGGTTGTTATACTTCCTACGGGCTGTTTTTAGTTGTAGGCGAAGGATGGCGGTTGGGTTGTTTCTCCACTTTCTTTCTTTGGCTCTCAGGAATCTTCTTTCTGCGTTGAGGTCCGTGTTGAACCAGGTTCTAGATGGGGTGGCACGGCTTCTTTTGAGCTTTAGAGGAGCTAGATTGTCGAGAATGGAGACTAGCTCAGAGTTATAGTGGTCAATGAGATCATTGGTCGAGAGGTGCAGAGTGTTGTCTAGAAGAAGTGAACTTAGCTGACCTTCTAGGATATCTTGGGGTACTTGGGAGAGGTTTCTCGACCATTTAGGGGGGTCTTGAGGAGGGTTAAGCGGGATGGTGGGGTGATTGATATGAAATAAGATCATATGATGATCTGACCAGTCAACGGGAAGTATGTGGTTGACCTTGATTGAATTCTTTTGTGGAATGATGGCATCCAGTGTGGCTCCTTTGTAATGTGTCTCCTCAGTACAGTGTTGAGTAAGGTTGTTATCAGCGAGGAGGCTGGATAGCGATCTGATTAGAGGGTTATGAGTTTTGTTCCATCGGAGATTCAAGTCACCAAGAACTAAGTTTTAGGAATCGCCGAGTGCGTCTTGTGCAATCAGGTTTGATAGTTGTTCTCCAAACTCATTGTTTCTGCCCGGGGGGTGATAGAGTAGGTGGCACAGTAGAGAGTCATTGTCTTTGGTCTTGATGACGGCGGATAGACATTAAAAATGAGTCGTACTCGAAGGAGGAGGTTTCTGTGATGCTCCAGCTGTCCTTGTGGATGATAGCGACCCCACCTCCTCGTTGTTCTATCCTGTCTGTGGAGAGGAGGGAGAAACCAGGTGGGGAGGAGATGTCTTATTTAGCCAGGTCTCAGTGAGGAACGCAACGTCAATGTCATGAGTGAGGATAGCTTCGGCTAAGTCCGTTGCGTGTAGTGAGGCCGATCTGCAATTGATTAGGAGGCAGTTGGTGATTTTCTCCTGATTGCTGGTGGTTTTATCTTTAGCCTCTCTAGGTATAGCGGTGAGGACTGGTAATCTCTGTTGTTTGAAAATGGGTAGATCTTTCCGGTGACCCGTGATTACTTGGATTTTAGATTTAGGTGAATCTGCAATGGGAGAGTCGTAGGTAGCGGCTAGTAAGGCTGCTTCCCTGTCTGACATAGGAGCTTCTGATCTAAGCGGCCTGGATGTCAGGTGTTTTGAGCCCGCTAGGGTGGAAGATGAGATAGAGGTCAAGGGCCTGGTGCATGGGGTTCCGGTTGATCCGGATTTTTTGGGACCGGAACCCAGGACCTTGGGATGGGGATCGATAGGCTGGGCACTGAGGGCTTCTATGGGCCCCTGGGTGATGTTTGCGTTGGTGAGGAGGGGGGTTCGGGGAGGGGGTTTGTGGGGATTACAGGCTATACCGAGGTTAAAGAGGATTTCTATTATGCCTTGGGTGATAGTGTCGACCTGGTTTTCAAGGGCTGCTAGCCGCTTTGTTATGGAATCAAGGGAGGGGTTGTGGGCATCAGGAGTGGGGTCGAGCGTGTTATGGTTCGAGAGGATGGGTTGGGAGATAGGGATCGGGGTAGAGGGCGAGGGAGGTGTGCGGAGAGGGCTAGGAGGAGGTTTAGACATGGGAGAGATAGGGAGAGGGACAGGAGGAGGATTAGACAGGGGAGGTTTGAGATTTGGGGGGAGACTCGAGGGGAGGCTCGTTGGCTGGGGGCTGCCTGTTGGCGGGGAGGTGATTGTCGTAGGAGGCGGTCGGGGGTTGTGGCTGGGGGAGGTGAGGTGGTTGGAGGGAGGGGTAGGGGGTGAGAAATGAGTTTCCTGTTGGTGGTGGATGGCTGTGTGTGGGGGATGAGATATGGCGGGGGAAGGGGGAGCCTGTTGGGCTGTATATGGATCGTGAAGGGGCGTATCGAGGTCTTCTCTGTTAGCTATGGGAGTGGTCGGTGAGGGCGTATGGGCGAGGTGAGGAGGGGTAGGGAGGGCTGACCTAAGTGCGGGAAATAGGGAGTCGAAAGCTTCCAGGTTCTCATTGTTGGCTTGGATGAGGACTGTGCCATTGGTGAAGATAGCCACGTTTGTATAGCCTCTACCAACTGATCTGAACGGGAGAATCGCGGTTAATTTGCAGCTATGGGGAGTGGAGGTAGTTTTGGCGATGAACATCCGCGTTCTGATCGTGGAGACCCAATATTCAGGTCTTTCAGTGTGGAATATTAGGTCCATCTTCATCGGTCCATTGGAGGCCGAGTGGTAGATGTCAATGATTAGGGTTTCTTTATGTTTGCGGATGAGTTTCTGCTTGAAAGTGCGTCGCAGCTTTGTAGAGAGGAGGGGGGGAAGATGATGGTGAAGGAATTCCGACTGTGAGGTTTGAGGTGGGCAAGTGGGACTGGTGGAGGAGGGGGAGGCTGGTCCCGGGCCATCGTGAGGGTAGTGATGGGGGGAGCCTGATTAAGTTGCGGTGTGGAGCTTGGGTGGCCCGAAGGGTAGGCAACAGGCCGAAATTAGGGTTTTGCGTCAGTGCGGTTCATCAGGACATGTGACTTGGGATCCTGTGGGGCATTGTGTCTGGAGATCAATGGCCGAGGGGTCACTTAGCTAGGCTTGCGGTGTTGAGGGCTTAAGTTCACAGGTAGAGGCTGATCCAGGGCAGCAGAAGTCGGGAACGTCCTGTCTAATGTCCTTTCCGGGCAGGCAGCCAGGGTGGCGAACCGTGGGGTTCCCGTGGAGCAAGGAGGGTGATGCTCCAGGCAGGGGGGGAGTCCTATAGCCCAAGTGATTCCGCTTAGGAATTTGCAGGTAACCAGTTTCTGATTAACAGTTGATCCCTTGTAAGCTAGCACCATGGGAATGGTGTATGAGGGAGACTCTGTTCAGGAGAGGTCCTCCTTGGCCGCCAATTTGAGGACAGGCGTGTAGGTGGTGGTCGAGGCAGGGCAAGTAGTCCAGGTGCCTCTGCCTAGATGGAGGGGAGGGGAACTCTTTGCCCCATGTTGTGTATCTCCGAGGCAGCCGGGGACTCAGGAGGGGTGGCAGGAGGCTCCTGTGATGCTCCTGTCAGGAGGGGTCCTCTCGGGCCGCCATTTTGGGGTCAGGCCCTATCCACTGCCCTAGCACAGTCCCGCCCTGCTAACGCCGGTACCTTGGAGGGGGCAGTGGAAAATTTCTCGGAATGGATGAGTACTGCTATAAAGACGCTCCCCATCCATTCAAAAAATAATCGCCCACGAGCCTCTCCATCTTTTCCATGGTACACCGATCGCCTAAAAATCCTGAAGTTAGGTTGTAAAGATCTTGAGCGGGCATGGCGTCGGGAGTACTGCTCCATAGCTAAGGCGAAATTACGCAAGGCTCAATGTGAGTACTATGCTGCCATTAAGTTGGCAAAGGGTGATTTCTTTGCCGAGAGAATCTCTAGAGCTAAGAACAATAGCAGAGAAATCTTCGCTATTGTGCGGAGCTTTACCTCTCCAGTAGCAGAGGCCTCTTCAACGCCCACTCAGGACATTCTGCACCCTAATCAATCTGGTTTCAGGGCCTCACACTCCACAGAATCTGCTCTTCTGTATACTGTGGAGACTTTAAAAACTGCCCTGGACCAAGGGAAGAAGGCCGTCCTCATCCTGCTTGACCTATCGGCGGCCTTCGATACGGTGTCACACTCCGTACTGATTGGCCGCCTAACGGCAGTAGGGATAGCAGGAACTGTGTTGGACTGGTTGAAGAATTTTCTCAACCATAGGAGGCAGGTTACGGTGCTGGGGGAATATTGTTCTGATGAAAAAATCACACAAACAGGAGTGCCTCAGGGCTCTAGCCTGAGCCCGGTATTATTCAACCTATACATGACCCCCCTGATTGAGCTGATTGCATCTTTTAGCATCAGCACTATATCATACGCTGATGACACTCAGCTCATCCTTGTATTAGATGGGGAAAAGGGAAGGGCAGAGGAAAACCTAAGGGACTGCCTTACTGCAACCTTCGCCTGGATGCATAAAAACCATCTAAAATGTAACACCGGGAAGACCGAAATTATACCGTTCGGACCACAAAACCCTTTCTCCCCCAGTCTATGGTGGCCATTGGACGCGGAAATCCCCCTAATACCATCGACACGGCCCGCAACCTAGGGATAAGGTTCGATGGAGCACTATCTTTTAAACAGCAGGCAGGGGCAGTGGCAGGGTCCTGCTTTAACATCATTAGAGGACTCAGAAAGTTTTTTGACTTTCTTCCATTGACAGCTAGGAAGTGGTGGCAGTAGCGCTTATAACATCTTGTCTGGACTACTGCAACAGCCTATATGCAGGATTAAATCGATCAGTCCTGCATAGGTTGCAGGTAGTCCAGAATGCTGCCGCCAGTCTGGTCCTAAACTGGCCGAGGAGGTCATCTGCCTCGGCTGCGCTTAGGGCCCTGCACTGGCTGCCTGTTCATAAACGTATACTGTTTAAGATTTTGGTGATTACCTTCAGAGCATACCACCAGCAAGGGCCTAAATATTTCCTCCCCTGGTTTAAACGTTATGTACCAACACGCACCCTTAGATCGGCCAATATGAACTTGTTGCTGACCCCCAAATTCAGGCTGACCACAAAGGGAGGAAAATCCCTAGCAACACTGGGCGCTAAAGCCTGGAACAAACTTCCACCCAACCTGCGCCTCATCTCCGCTGAAAATAATTTCCGAAAGGCTCTGAAAACCTGGATCTTCAACCTTTCAGACACAATATGTATGACTCTGGTCTAGATATAGGGAGATTAGTGTTGACGAGTCTGATGTGTGAGTTGATTCTTCCCGCCTTTCCATCTTGGCTACGGGCTACAGCGCCAAGATACTCCCTGGAGTGATAGTTGCGCTTAATAAATACATACTTACATTACATTACTTACATTACACTTCCCCCGGTTGGTGTGAAAAGCTGTCTACTTTTTTTATTGATAAAATTAAAAAAATACAGGCCAGCCTTAAGATTCCCGCCCCTACCAATCTATCTACTACCTGGATATTTCAGGATAACATCGAGCCTACCCAGTTTCTTTCTGGCTTTGATAGAGTGGAAGTGAAGGATGTGGCTGCCATACTTAAATCCCTTAAGTCAGGATCTCCGACTGATCCCTGGCCAACTAGGGTCCTCAGTGGGGTGGCTGATGTAGTCGCTCCTATAGTAGCGACTCTGATTAATGAGTCTCTGCAATCAGGTGTGATGCCCTCTCAGTGGAAATACGCTAAACTTCTCCCCCTGATCAAAAAGCCTACGGCTGATCCAATGCTCCCTTCAAACTATCGCCCCATTTCCCTTCTCCCAGCTCTTGCTAAGGTCTGCGAGAAGGTGGCGTTTAGGCAACTGGAGATATTTGTGGAAGCCTCAGGGGCTCTGCACCCTGCTCAGTCTGGCTTCAGATCATCCTTTAGCACCGAGACAGCGCTTGTAGAGGTCTCGGAGGCTATCAAAGAATGTCTTGATGGGGGCGGCAGAGCGGCTCTAATTTTATTGGACCTCTCTGCCGCGTTCGATACTGTTCCCCATCTTAAGCTCCTCTCCAGGTTGTCGGACATTGGGATTGTAGACGCGGCACTTAGTTGGGTGGAATCATTTCTTAAAGATTGTTTCCGAAAAGTATGGCTGCCTCCATTCCACTCGTCTGATAACAAGGTGGAAACGGGGGTCCCACAGGGCTCTACACTCAGCCCTCTACTCTTCAACGTTTATATGACCCCCCTGATTTACCTGGCAGAAAGGTTGGGTGCTAAAATTATGGCCTACGCCGACGACACCTAACTTCTCTTCACCTGGAAAGATGATGATTTACAGACTGAGAAAGCCCAGCACTGTCTGTCGTCAGTATTTGCCTGGCTGGCCCAGGCCAGTCTGAAATGTAATGAGGAGAAATCCGAAATACTCCTCTACGGACAATTCCCTATAGGCTTCAAAGAATCATTGTGGCCCACAGGATCACCCTGCCCAAAGGGTGACTGTGGTATAGCAAAAAACTTAGGGATTTGGTTTGGGGCGGATATGTGCTTCCGAGAACAAATTACAAGATTGGTGGGAACCTGTTTTGGCACCCTTACAACCTTAAGGAAATTCTTTCCCCTCCTCCCTCGACTGCCAGAGAGGCTGTGGCCAGGGCTCTCATACTCTCGCGCCTGGACTACGCCAATGCTCTGTATATTGGGTCTCCTGAGTTTCTCTTAGGGAAACTACAGGTGGTACAAAACGCGGCGGTTAGGCTCCTGTTTGACATCCCTAGGAGACTAAGTGTCCGCAAACAACTATGCGACCTTCATTGGCTCCCGGTGCCCCAGAGAGTATGCTACAAGGTCCTGGTCCTTGCCCATAAAGCCCTCCATGGCCCCTGCCCAGCCTATTTGAGGGCTAGGTTTATGTTCTATCAGCCGGTGCGTCAACTACGCTCAGCATCACTTAGAAGCCTGGTTGTCCCTAGGTTTCGGAAAACTCGCCTTGGGGGCAAAACCCTGGTGGTCAGAGCAGCTAATATGTGGAACGCTCTGCAAGACCAACAACGACACACTACGGATCTGACCAGTTTTAAAAAACTATTAAAAACACATCTGTTTAAACAAGCTTTTTAGATCTCCGGTATATGCTGTCTTTGTTTCCTCTACGCGCCAGGACAGTCTCGACTAACAGTGCGCGATACAAATCAGTATATATATATATATATATATATATATATATATATATATATATATATATAAATCCACAATCCTGGAACGCCGAACAGCAACAGCAACGGACACAGCCAGGTACAGACCACAAGCCAAGGATTTCATAGAAAAATGAAGTGCTTTATTCCATCAATGGGGATGGCGGCATGTATATTTATTATATATATATAAAGGCACGTATGCTGACGACATAGGGCAAGCGGCCCCTGTATCTCCTTGTAAATGATGGGAAAGGATGCCCCGTTGCCCCCCTGTTTGCCGCCCCAAACAAATTTAGCAGTCAGTACCTCACAGCGAGGAAGGAAACGGATCCGGTGGAGGCTCTGGTTAGGCGTCGTCCTCTTTGGCCGCCATTTTGAAGTCAGGCACGGGGTCGGCGGCGGCAGGAAACACAGGGCTCCGGTGAAGAGACTTTTCCATCCCAATGGTAGTCAGGGCTGTAGCTTGGCGCCCACGTAACGGTCAGTACCTTTTCCGGGTGGAAGAAGCGGCTCCGGTGGAGGCTCCGGTCAGGCGACGTCTTCTTTGGCCGCCATTTTGAAGACAGGCGCGGGGTCTGTAGCGGCAGGAATCACGGAGCTCTGGTGAAGAGACTTTTGTCTTCAATGGTGGGCGGGCCTGTAGCGTTCATGATTCCTGGTGCGGACGCTGATGATGGCACCGGCAGCGGTCGACAACAAGCGGGTGAGTGTCCTGGGGTCGCGAGGAAGGCAGAGGAGCACCGATCACCAGTGAGCGTGATCAGGCGGCAGGACTCTGCTTTCCGATAGCGGGACAGGCTGCACTTTTCCATCTTGAGCTCACTAGCAGCCCGTCCCGACGTTGTCCAGGTATGAATTTCTGCCGGCCAGTAGTATGTTGTTTTTTAGGATTTCGTTTTGATAGGATTTCTTATCTGTGACAAGCCTGTGAAACGCTCCGATTCACAGTGCACTGCTGATGCACTTAAGAGTGCGTGTTCAGTAGTGTGTGAATTCGAGTTTCCCTACTTTATTTTTCCTTGCAATATTATATAGCGCGAACTCGACAACATGGCATGAGCACAATTTACTTTACAGAAGAACACATTCATTTGTGGTAAGCACGGGGAAACAAAGCAATTTGCCTGGAATCACATGATGTTGAGCTGATGCCGAGATTAGAACGTAGCTCCCCAGCTCTAAAGTTCGCAATTCTAGAACTTGTGGCGGGAGGTGTGTCTAAAAGTGTATGTCGGTGCTGGCCATCAATGAGAGAGACCTGTGCATTTTTCAAATGGGTGGTGAAAAAATATGAGTATGTTGCTGGAGATGTGGGCCGCCGTGCCACCAATGTACTTAGCGGGGGATGGTAAACACCCATTATTCCGCAACTTTCTTTCCGCATACCATCACTCCGCATACTTTCATTACGAAAGTACCATGGGCCTCATTTATGAGGCTGTGCGTCACTTTTACGCTGCCGGTGCGTCACTTTTTGTGACACCCCAGTGGCGTAAAAAATGCGCCTTGTTGCGCCATATTTATAAAGTGACGCATCTAGGTAGATGCGTCACTTTGTAAACCCCTGCGCCACATTATACCTGTGCCAGGTATAATTATGCAAGGGGGGCGTATTGACGCAAGAAAGGGTCATGGAAGTGACGCCGTGAAATATATGAGATTTCACTGCGCCACTTCTAGGACTCAAATGCGTCAAAATCTTACGCCTGCCTCACAGCAGGCGTAAGACTGACGCAGGCCCTTTCACATGGGGCTTGCCCCATATGAAAGGACACATTACTGGAGTTGCTTCACTTTTGTGACACACTCCAGCAATGCGTCACTTTTGCGCCTACAGATACGTCAGAAATACTGACGTATCCTTAACTCTTTGCGACATGATGCGTCATACTGTAAATATGACGCATCATTGGTGTCGCAAGGAGGGCGCAATGAAAAGTGACGCATCGCTGTTTTCACGCAGCGATGCGTCACTTTTCATAAATAAGGCCTCATGACTCCGCAATCCCATTATAACGCATGGCATTACATTTTATATGTTTTTAACACGCATACATTTACAACGAAATTTGTTGTAAATGCATGAATGCTAGAGGCATGTTTTTTTTAATGTTTGGATAAGGTAAGTATGGGTATAGGTGTATATGTTTTGGGGTACTGAGGTATATGTTTTGGGGTGTTTGGGTATTTTAAGGGTTCAGATATAGTTTTGGGTTATGGGGTACAGGGGTAGTTTTAGGGTTTAGGGATAGGTATAGGTTTTGGGGTAAAGGGGTATTTTTAGGGAGTCAGGGCTAGGTTTGGGTTTTGGGGTGTAGGGGTATTTTTAGGGTTCAGGGGTAGGTTTGGGTTTTGGAGTACAGGGGTATATTAAGGGTTCAGCTCTAGGTTTGGGTTTTGGGGTACGGGGTATTTTTAGGGTTCAGGGCTAGGTTTGGGTTTTGGGGTACAGGGGTATTTTAGGGTTCAGGGGTAGGTTTGGGGTTTGGGGAACAGGGTTATTTTGGGGATTCAGAGCTAGGTTTGGGTTTTGGGGTACAGGGGTATTTTTAGGGTTCGAGGGTAGGTTTGGGTTTTGGGGTACAGGGGTATTTTAAGGGTTCAGGGCTAGGTTTGGGTTTTCGGGTACAGGGGTATTTTAGGGTTCAGGGGTGGTTTTGGGGTACAGTGGTATTTTTAGGGTTCAGGGCTAGATTTGTGTTTTAGGGTACAGGGGTATTTTTGGGGTTCAGGGGTAGGTTTAGGTTTTGAGGTACAGGGGTATTTATAGGGTTCAGGGCTAGGTTTGGGCTTCGGAGTACAGGGGTATTTTTAGGGTTTAGGGATAGGTTTGGGTTTTGGGGTACAGGGTATATTTATAGGGTTAAGATGTGTTAGTGTTTAAGGGTGTTGGGGTATTTTAAGGAGTGAGGGTGGGTTATGATTATGGGGTGCAGGGGTATTTAAAGGGAGCGGGTGGGATTAGCACACGATATGAGACATGGCATGAAGGGTGGAACGTACCACACGCCCCCAGCGTTTGTCACGCCCCCGGCACACGCACACAGCACAACGCAGACACACCCACAAGGGACTACTTAGCTGGCACGGTTGTTTTACCTTTTAAATGTATATGGTGGGCGTCTGCATAGCCCATGTCCTTCTGCTGCAACTGCCCTTTCCAACGCTGTATTGGGTGTTGTGATTGGTGATGTGGTTCCTGAGATTACCCGCCTCAAAGGTTTGGGCTCTCTCTTTATTATATTAGTATAGATAAAAAGCGCCCCAGCTCTTCTAAACCACATTCCTCCCAATTTCTAAGGTGACTGGATTGGCTTTGAAGACCCAAACTTTTACATTCACCTAATTTTAAATAGTGGAATGCAGAAGAACCCGCTTGCTTAAAAAAAGACTCTAGTCTAGAGGCATAATCATGCAGAGTCTTATATCTAGTCCTCTTTGGGAGTGTCGATGTTTTGAAAAATATCGAGCTATGCCAACCAGATTTCTGTACCATTTTGTCCAAGAAAAAGTTACCTAATAATCCATTTGATTCAAGGGCAGCATACGAATCCTTCATGTTGTGGGCCTCATGACATGCACAATATAAAGCCCATACACGCCTGGAAAAAGCAGGTAAAGCCCTCTTAATGGAACAACATGGGGAGTCAAATAAAAGTGCGAGTGCATAAGGTGCAGTTTCAATGGAAGGCTAAACAGCCATCAGACGCTACCACAATTGTATCACATCTTTAGGCAGTCAAGTGTAGGGCTACTCCTGACAAGGTTTTCCGCCTAATTAGCCATGCATGGCTGAGATATTTGGCCACACCATACACAAACAAAATTCTGGGATCAGACATACGAATGCGCAGGGCAACCCAATGGTCCTGTGTGCCCAGTTGGCAGCAAATTGGTTTTAACCATTTAGACCTTGGAGTGCTATAAGATGGACAAGCAAAGATAACGTGTGCAACACTTTCCATAGGGGCTCTGCAGCAAGGACAGTCCCCTAATGTCTGGTTGGGTAGATGCCATTTTACAGTTGTCGCGCAAACAGGGAGTGTGCTGATCCTAAAATGAATATACAATGTCCTGTCCCTCGGGACCTGGATTATGTCTAAATAGGGCTCAAGGGGCCTCATTTATGAGGCCGTGCGTCACTTTTACGCCGCCGGTGCGTCACTTTTTGTGACGCACCAGCATCGTAAATAATATGCCTTGTTGCACCATATTTACAAAGTGACGCATCTAAGTAGATGCGTCACTTTGTAAACCCCTGCGCCACATTATACCTGCGCCAGGTATAATGTATGCAAGGGGGGCGTATTGACGTAAGGAAGGGTCGTAGAAGTGACGCAGTGAAATCTATGAGATTTCACTGCGTCACTTTTAGGACGCCGTTGCGTCAAAATCTTGCGCCTGCCTCACAGCAGGCGTAAGACTGACGCAGGCCCTTTCACATGGGGCTTGCCCCATGTGAAAGGAGCATTGCTGGAGTTGCGTCACTTTTGTGACACACTCCAGCAATGCGTCACTTTTGCACTTACAGATACGTCAGAAATACTGACGTATCTGTAACTCCTTGCGACATGATGCGTCATACATTAAATATGACGCATCATTGGTGCCGCAAGGAGTGCGCAGTGAAAAGTGACGCATCGCTGTTTTCACGCAGCGATGCGTCACTTTTCATAAATGAGGCCCAAGGTGCCTAATCTGCTTGGGTAGATAACATTTGTTAGTCAGTCTGTCGACTTTAGGTCTACCATGTTTCCTGGCGATCCACCCATTCCCAGTATGACCGTTTCAGCTCCTCTTTGCTTGGTGGTTCCTGCCTGTCCTAATGTCCTTGAAAACCCAGGCTGACAGTGCTTTTCTGATGTTAGAGATCCATTCGATTGGGGGGCGTGGCTAAGCGCCCGAGGCGGATGGCGGTCCCGGAGTAGAGCTCCGTCCTTACCGGGGATTCGCGGCGGTTCCAGCCCTCGTACTTCACCATGCTCTACAGTAATCGCCACCGGAATGCTTCCTGTACCTTTTGAGGTATCTACCGACTGCAGAATCACTCGGCTCCGTCCCGCAGCTCCTGTTTAGCTCCGGTCGCGGCTTTGCTTCAGCCGCGACCGCCATTTTGTTTTTTCCTGACGGAGTTCGTCTGAGATACGAACATGAGACGGCGGCAGCCTCCTGACACCGGCAAATGATTAAAAACGCCACAACTCAGCAGGAAATACTGTTTACCAGTCACAGCTTCTACAGGTGACTTTATTTTCATTTTGGAAACGATTTTTTTTTCTTATCGCCTGACCTGCTGTTTTCTCCTCAACTTTGGCAGCCATTTTAGACTTTAATCTACGTCAGCTCCAATTTCATCACTAACCTGATTTTTTCTCATTCTCCATATCCTAATTTCATCATTTCACCTGGTTTTTTGGATTTTTACCTTTACTCCTCCTCCTATTGACTTTGTTGATTCTGTTTATTACCTGCAGTACTCCTTTGATTCATATTTTACTGGTGACCCTTTCTACCTGTGATCTCATGGCGGAGTGTCCTGGCAAGACTTCTAAACGAAATTTCATCAAGAATTCAAAACTATTTACTGCATTGGCTCATTTAGAAGCATCTGCAGACCCTTCCGTTTGCGAAGCATCATTCACAATGGATGTTCCTCCTCCGTCAGGATCGAAAACTACCCCAAAGAGGTTGAAGCACAATCCTCCGTCACCACCAAAGTCACCGACAGCCATTTCCTTGGAGCTTCTCCTTGAGGAAATTAGAGCACTGCGTCCCTTCATGGAGGAGACAAACTCCAAACTGCAAACACTGACCGACAACTGGTCCCTCATGGACTCCAGGGTTTCCACGGTAGAAAAATCTGTGTCATCCCTCCAGGAAACCGCGACCAAGGTGGTCCACATAGATGCACGCGTCTTGTCACTCCAGAAGCAAGTGGAGGACCTTGAAAATAGAAATAGGCGCAATAATCTACGCCTCTACGGCCTGAAGGAAGGTTGCGAGGGGACTGACGCCATCGCCTTCCTCAAATCCCTTTTACCCAAACTTCTGCATCTTCCTGAGGGTACCTCGCTAAATATCCAACGAGCGCACAGGCTTGGTCGAGCTCCCTCAACTATCTCCCCTGCGACGAAGCCCAGAGGTGTAATAATGTATTTTCTTGAAAACACAGACCTGCTGAAGGTTCTATTAGCGGCTAAGGCGATACCTCACCTAAAGTGGTCGGATTCCACTTTATTCTTTGCCCAGGATTACGCCAAAGCTACTGCATCACGTCGCAAAGCATTCCTTGATATGAGACCAGAACTACGTTCCATCGGAGCCAGATATGGACTTTTTCATCCTTGCTTGTTCAAAGTCACTCATAACAACAAGACTATGACTTTTGAGGATCCTCTTCGACTCCGAAGTTTTCTGAACTCTTGCGGATCTGCCGACATGGAGTTTTCTAGCTCTTCCTCTTCATTTCCAGCTTGACTTTTTGCTTCTAATATTTTTTGGATTACCTTGATGCTCATGGTTCCTGGTTTTTTGTATACTGTTTTGCTCTTCTTCTCACAGGTTCTTCAGCTGCTGCACAACTCCAGTGTTCATTGCATGTGCTGGTTTATTACATGTTCTTTGAATGTTTAATCTTGTTTTTTACCTGGAATTGTTGCCGTTTGCCTGTTTCTAAACTTCTTGTTTTCCTTATCTTCCACAGATTGTTTCTTTGTGTTCCGTCACGTCTCTCCGGTTGGACGTCTTGTTGCTCCGTCACCTGACCTCCGTTGGTTGGCCTTCCCTCCCTCCTCTCATCTCCAAATTTTCCCCCTCTGTGTCCTGCCCCTTGACCGTATCCATTCCCCGCCATTCCTTGTAAGTACCACCCTACATTTTCCTTTTCCATTGTTGCCATGATCCCTTTCGTTCTGCATGTTCTTGTCTGGTTTTTTTTCTAGGTTATTGCTGGCTCTTTTGGTGCCACTTTCTCTTAGTCTGTTCCTGATTTTCTTTTTGATTTTCCTATCTCACTCTCTTATTGTTATTCTGTTGTCTTTCCCCTTTTACGATTCTTTTCTACAATCTTTTTTACATCATCTTTTCTCCCCTTTATCTCACATTTTCACTCATTCTCTTGCAACATTCGACAATTTCCTCTACCTTTTCTTCTCTTTCCCATTTTTACTGCTTGCTCTTCTTCTTACCTTGTGCATGACCTTTTTTTTTACTTACATGCTCTCCGTTTCTACTACCCTTCTATGTTGATCTTTTCCTATTGTATTTCTTCATGACTCTTTTACCAACATGGTATTACATTGTCCCTCATGTTCTTTCTCAGTATTTTCTTACCATTTTCCATCGTTTACTTCTTCGACTTGCTCTACCTCCCTTCCCTTGCCATCTCTTCATGTTCTTTTCTCTTTGTCTCCTATGGTTCCTTTCATCTACTGCTTTTTCCCTGGCCCTGATTGCTATTGCCTTCATATCAACATTCCCTCATTATTTTGCACTGTTTTTTTTCTTCATGACACTCCCTCTCTATGTTCTTTTTCTCTTTTTCTCTATCGAGTATTCTTACTTCTCCCTCTTACATTTTTCCTTTTTTAGATATTATGAGGCTTTCTTATGTTTCCTGTTTACACTCTCCCCTCTTAATTGTTCTTGATGTCAGTGCGCATTGTTTCATGGAACGTTAAAGGTTTAAATTCGCCTATTAAGCGGCAAAAGATTCTCTCCCATTTAGCTAAATTAAATGTAGATGTCGCCTTTTTACAAGAAACCCATCTTTCTGATATTGAGGCTGCTAAGCTCCAAAGAGGTTGGGTGGGGAAGGTTTTTTCTGCTCCTGGTGATGGCAAAAGAAATGGTGTTGTTTTGTTGATTCGAAAGTCCTTTTCTCATTCTGTACTGCAATCTGAATCTGACCCTGATGGAAGATGGCTATTTGTTAAACTTTCCTCTAAGGGTGTCCCCTTTTCCTTGCTCAATGTTTATGCTCCCACAGGTGGGAATCCTCTTTTCTGGAGTGCATTTGCCTCTCGTATTACTGCATGTATTGATGACAATTTTATTTTAGCAGGCGATTGCAATCTACCACTCGATCCCTTTTTGGACAGGCGTTCCAAATCTTCTTTTGTTCCTAATAAATCCCACAACCTCTTTACGCACGCCATTTCCCAACATAACCTGATTGATGCTTGGCGAATATGTAACCCAACCAGTAAAGAATTTACGTTTTACTCCCCGGTTCACCATTCCCAATCACGTATTGACTATATTTTTCTATCTCACCATCTATCCCAATCCCTCACCCAAGCTGAGATTGGCCCCATAGTATTCTCCGATCACGCCCCAGTTCTAATCAACATCGACATTCTACCCAAATCCAATGGTCCCAAAAGATGGAGTTTCAACAATGCCCTCCTTCTTGATCCCAAATTTACTACTTCCTTTATTGAGTTTACCACCAAATTTTTTGTTATTAATGACACTCCCTCCTTAGCCATTCACACAATCTGGGATGCTTACAAAGCTGCAGCCAGAGACTTTATTCTCAGACATGTTGCTGCGAAACGTAAACTTGCCCGTAAACGTGCCAGTGATCTTTTATCTCAGATCAAAGTTCTAGAGCACGCCTTCTACACCTCTCATTCCCAGGAAAGTTTAACAGCTCTTGTTAACGCGAAAATGAACTATAACAAACAGTCTACAGATGATGCATCCCTGTACTTATTGAAATCCAGCTCGAAATTTTATGGGGGGAAGAATAAGGCGGGGAAAATTCTTGCTAACTACTTGAAAGTTAAACAAAACAAATTGAATATTGAGTCTGTTTTTGATGCTAATTCTATCCTCCAACATAAAGATGTGGATATCTTGGAGGAATTTTCCCGATTCTATTCTACACTTTACTCTTCTGGCACTCAACCCTCTGCTCATTCTCTCTCTACCTTTTTTACTAGCATTCACCCTCCTCCCAACTTTCCTGTAGACCTTACCTCTCTTGAATCCCCCCTCACTATTCGCGAATTACACAAAGCACTTCACTCCCTTAAGAAAGACAAAGCACCCGGCCCAGACGGCTTTACAGTCGAATTTTATCAACACTTTGCCACTCTTTTGCTGCCCAAATTACTTTCTCTTCTTGATTCCTTCAAAACCAGTGGTGCTTCCTCGGGCACTTTCTCAGACGCTTATATTTGTATTATACCAAAAGAGGGGAAGGACGCTCAACATTGTAAGAATTATAGACCGATATCACTGGTTAACATTGATTACAAGATATACGCCAAATCTTTAGCCATTAGGTTGGATTCTTTTCTCCCAGATCTCCTTGGCCCTGAACAATCAGGATTTGTTAAAGGTCGCTTCATTTCCGATAACACCAGACTCCTCTTTAATGTTTTGTCTAAATCATCGCGCTTTAGTAATTCCCTAGCCGCAATTGCCCTGGATGCCGAGAAGGCATTCGACAGAGTTGAATGGCCATTCCTTTTCTCCGCACTAAAATGGTTTGGGTTTGGCCCTAATTTCATTTCCCTCATCTCCTTTCTTTATGCAAATCCTAGAGCAGCGGTTTGTGCTAATGGTCTGATTTCTTCTTTTTTTAGCCTCGGAAGAGGCGTACGGCAAGGCTGCCCTCTCTCCCCCTTCCTCTTTAATCTTGCTCTAGAACCCTTTTTATCCAAGCTGCGTCAAAACCCAAACATTCACGGCTTCCCTCTTTCTCACTCGCAAATCAAGCTCGCTGCCTACGTAGACGACATTTTACTCTTCATTTCGAATCCATCGCTATCTATCCCAACTTTCTTAGCCGAAGTCAACACTTATTCCCATCTTTCTGGCTATAAATTGAATAATGACAAATGCGAAATCTTACCCCTTACCAAATTCACCTTCAAGTCTGATTTTGCGGCGTCTCAATTCAAATGGAGCCCGACCCATATAAAATACCTCGGTTTGCATATCACTCCTTCTATCTCGGATACTATCTCACTATGTCTTACTAAATGCACTCAGAAGTTATCTGACCTCACTTCTTGATGGCATCCCCTATATCTTTCCTGGTGGGGTCGCCTTGATACCATTAAAATGATGTTGTCCCCAATTGTCCTTTATACTATCTCTAATATTCCTATTTCCATCCCTGCCAAATTTTTTGCTAAAATCAATACTACTTTATCCTCCTTCTTATGGTCTGGTAAGAAACCACGCATGTCTCTTTCGAGACTACGTCTCCCTAAATCGGAAGGCGGGGTTAACTTCCCAGATTTTCCTGCTTATCATCGAGCCTTCCTCTTGAAACAAGCAGCTATCTGGCTTAAAGATCCAACCGATACTTTCCCCCTTTGGGCTGAACTCGAACGCCTTTCTCTTTCTCCCTTTTCCTTTGCCGAATATCTTTCCTTTTCTCGCAAACCCCAATTTGTGTCCACTCCACTTCACAAATACACAGCGAAACTACTTTTAGCCTCCACTCCACCTCCTCCCTCCTCCATCACTGAATTCCTTACTACCACGATTTGGTATAATAACAGCATTCTTATTAAGCTGAAACCTTTCTATTGGAAAACTTGGAGGCAACGAGGCTTAATCTGGGTCTCCCAACTCTTCTCTGGATCTGACTTCATACCTTTTCAGGACCTAAGTCGTCTCTTCTCTCTCCCTTCTTCCTTTATCCATAAATACATCTTACTTAAGACTGCAGTTATGTCTATTTATGATTCCCTAGCTCATTCTCCTCTACCTCCGGTCTCCCCTACTCCGATTTCTTCTCTCCATTTCCAACTCCGCTCCGCTTCTTCAGCATCTTCCATATATCACTCCTTCCACAACCCTCCTTCCCCTCGGCCCAAAACAACGGTGGAGGAGCAGTGGGAATCTGACCTTGCTGTCTCGTGGTCCACGTCCTTGTGGGATAAAATATGGATTAAAATCCGCAAATCGTCCAGAGCTGCCTCTCTTACACAAACACTTTTCTTCCTTTACAATCGACTCCTTTACACGCCATCTCTCCTTCACAAAAGATTCCCTGAGGTTCCAGACCTCTGTTGGTCTTGCTCCACCCCCGGTGCCACACTTTTTCACATGCTTTTTCTGTGCCCTCTCACACACGCATTTTGGGCTAAAGTATGGAATCAACTCAATTCTATCTTCCAGACTTCTATCCCTTTCTCTATCACTGACATTTTCCTTGGTTCACTTTCCCCTTCCTGGACTGCAATTGAAACAAATGTCCAGGTTATTGATTTATTACTAGCTGTTGCGTTTCAACAGATAACTGTTAACTGGAAAAATTCCGAGAGTATTACTTTCAAAGCCTGGTGGTTTAATGTCTGTTATAATCACAGATTGGACACCGCATTCGTTTATCCCATTACTTTGGCCCCGAAACGACATGCACTATGGCTCCCTGTCACTCTTTATTTAGATGTCTGTACCAAACGACCTTCTCACTTACCCCCCTTTCAGCAAGAAGTTTCAAAGCCCCCCTGAACAACCTTTTGTTCCTTCTCTTTCTTTAGCATTTAACTTCCCGCACGTTTTGTATTGTATCCCACCTTACATAGCCTCTATGAGTGTACACTTTAATTGATTAGCCTCATTTGCTTTTTATTTTTTCTTCCTTTTTTTCTTTTCCCTCCCTTGCATTCTTTATTATATGATATTTATTGTGATAACCTAGTTTATTATCCGTTTTGATGATGTTGTATTTCATTTTGCTCTTTGCACTATCAACTTTGTTTCTCCTAATAAAATTCTACTTGAACTTAAAAGAGATCCATTCGATTCTACGGCCAACTTCTGTTTGTATGACCTCGGTAAGGGTTTCAGCATATTTAGAGAGTTTGGGGGTCCGCCTGTTGCGAGCCTCAAAAAAGCAGTGGCTGCAATCTTGCTGTGTCTCCAATCATCACCTGCCCATGTCAAGCATGTAAGAGGTATGTTGTGAGGCAGCATCACCAGGTCTCTAAGGAACTTATGTTCAGATCTACAGATTTCATCAACATTGTTAAACCCCCACAGCTCTGCTCCATACAGAGCTGTACTGGCTGCTTTGGCATCTTAGGCTATGAGGGCCGGAGCAACTGGCTTACTATGTGAAGAACGATGTTCTTTTCCTAGTGCACCAGCCACAGGGTTGTGCCCCATAAGCATCTTTGCTAGGTGGGGCCTCAAAGGCATTTTGTCAGAGAGTCGTATACCAAGATAGTCAAAGGTGATGACTCTTTCCAGGGGGCTCTACCCGGCATAAGATTGCTTCTAAAGGATTTGTGGGGGTTGAATGTCATAAACTTAGTTTTAGTAGGGTTGATGGCCATTCCCATGAATCACAAAAGAGGGAAATCTATTGAGTAGTTTTGGTAGTCCTGCTGGGGTCTTAGACACCAGGAGGGTATCGTCAGCAAACAGGAGGGTCGGTACCTTGTCGCTCGCCAGGGTTGGTGCATCCGCTGAGTCTTCTTGCAGGAAGCTAACCACCCCATTCATATATAAAGGGAACAGGGTGGGAGCCATGACACAACCCTGTCGGACTCCTCTATCGACTAAAATCCGCTCTGTCAGCTGGCCTTGTGACCCGCATCTCACCTGAGCATAATTGTCGTCGTGAAGCCAGACTAACACATTGAGGATGAAGGGGGAATACCCATATCTCTAAGTGTGTGCCACAGATTACTCCTGGGGACCAGGTCAAAGGCAGTCTTTAGATCGATAAATGTGTGGTAAAGACTGCCCTTGTCTATTACCACTGTTTTCCAGTAAATGAGGAGCAGCCTGAAAACCTGGTCTATTGCTCCAGTGCAATGCCTAAAACCAGCCTGATACTGAGAAAGGATAGCTTTGTCTTCTGCCCAGTGTTGTATCCTCTGCAACAAAACACTACCGAAGACCTTCTGTAGTGTGTCTATCAAATTGGTCTATAGTTTGAGGGGTCTTCTCTGGCACCCTTTTTATAAATCAGGACCACCTCGGCGCCCTTCATGGATCCCGATACTGGGATGCATTTGGCAATAGCATTAACAAGAAGAAGAATATAGCGTGCCCAATTCGGAATGTCTATGAGGAATAGATCACCAGGCAGACCATCTGGTCCAGCAGCTTTTGCAGGCACTATTTTCCCTAATGCAGTCTCAATCTCGGCCAGGTGAAAGGACTCACTGTCAGCATTGTAAAGGTCATTAGAATCACAATGCTCAGCAGATAGCATGTCCTCAGGTACAGAGTAGAGCCTCCGAAAATGGTTGTGCCATTGATGGCCTGAAAAGTGGTTATGGGGTGAGTGTACATCTATCTTGTTGCCCCAACTAGGGTCCAAAATAAGTTGGTATCCTTGGCTAGGCTAGCTTCCTTCAGTTGCTGCCAATGGAGTTCGTCCCATGCTATCTTTGCTTGGTGCAAAGCTGCTCTATAGTTCTTCCTAGCAACTTTAATCAAAGGGCAATTCTTATCTTTGATGGCTGCGGCTATGAGTCTTTCG
The DNA here is from genome assembly GCF_964261635.1 of Lissotriton helveticus. NCBI lineage: Eukaryota > Metazoa > Chordata > Amphibia > Caudata > Salamandridae > Lissotriton > Lissotriton helveticus. Next base: position 104,262,671 of record NC_136070.1, on the reverse strand, counting down.
TATACCATGAGTAAGGCCCTTTAGAAGGCAAACTGGGCTTGCTGCCCTGATTGGGGGCTAACAAATATGCACTCAGTTGTTCCACTGTGCGAGAATGGACAGAGAGTACATCTGCCAATCCACGTGGGTCAGAAGCTGCCACTTGGAGATCAGAAATATTAAGGGGCCAGGACTTGCCATATCCCAGAGATCTTGGATTCTTGCAAGGCTACCTTACTCCATTTTAGGAATTTTTTACAGTTGGATGAAACAATCTCTCTAGAGGTGGTTGAGGATGGGATGCTCTCAAGCTGATGAGAGGCTTCCCACAGGGGCTTCAAAATTGTGCAGAGGGGGTTGTGGTCACTATCGGTGGTAGTGCGCACACTCATATCTATCAAATCTCCCCAAAGCCTTACATCTTAGTAAAATATAATCAATACGTGATGGGCAGCTAACTCTGTTATAAGTTTTTGCGCCCTGACTATCCAATAAAGTTCTCCCGTTAGCTGCCCTCAAACCGAACAGTGTGGTGAGAGCATTAAACTGGAGTGCTAACTGTGTCCATCTTTTGATTGGAGGTACATTTATCAAGGGGACAGCCCATTTGTTAGCATCGTCCTCAACCCCCAGCAGGTCCTCTGCATCCAAGGGTTCAAAGGTGCAATTAAAATCTCCTGCCACCACAACTCCAGAGGTGAGCATCTGGCTAAGCTTTCTTGCAAAACTGTAATAATAGGTGTTGGTCTGTCCCCTTGGTCCCCCTTACATGAACATTAAACAAGTCAATTGTGCCCCCCATGGGCCTCCAAATGCTAAGTTTTAAGATATCTGGACAAGCGCTTGATTGACAGGTAATTCGGCAGCCCAGAGCAATGTTCATCTTGATAGTCACCCCTCTGATGGGTGCCCTCTCGCTACAGTTGTTGCTGGAGAGTGGAAACAAACATGTAGGGGGACCAAACTCCAGGTCTCTTGAAAAAGGCAAATGTCAAAACCCTCAATTGGTTTGTTCCGATTGGGGATTGATAGTTTGCTGCTTAGCCCAGCCACATTCCACGATATTATCTTCAGCTGATTATATAAAGCTGAACCAGGTGCGATATCTCTACTTGGAGTGTGTCGGCTGGGCAGCGCTCGGGCTGGGGTGTTGCCTGAAGATTTAAAAGTGCAAAATGTTCTGTACCCCCCACCCCCTGGGTGTTAATGGAGTAGCTACGTTGTCCCATGACTCCCCAGATGCAATGCATAGTGCCGGGATGCTGGGGGCGCTAGCCCTACAATTTGGGGGAGTGAAATGTGTACTGGGATACAATTGGGACTCACTCTTTAGTCAGTCAATGGCCTCCAGTGAGGTATCTTCAGCTGAAGTAATGGGTGGTTGATTAGCCGGTTGGATGCTCTGGCTGACAAACGGGGATCACCTAAGCTCTATAGAAGAAGTTTCAGGGAGGGCAGGTACAAAAATCAAGGGCAAGGAGGTTTTCAGCCAGGTCAGCTCTATTCAAAGTGTGCTCGATACAATCTAGTGGTTAGGCTGGAAAAGTACATCTCTGAGCCCTGGTAATATTGTCCGTATAACAGAATGGCAACTCCTGACATGGTGAATCCAATGAATGGCTTTGTTGGTCAGGGAGTCTTCACTCTCAAAACCATTCCTAGGACCAAGCTTGGGGACATTAACCATAAAGATTTTCAGAGCATGGGGTGAATGGGGGTTGTCTAGGTGGTTGGACTGATGTTGGGCATTCCACAAAGGACGCTGTGCCAGAGATGAAATAATGGGTCTAGTATGATTTGCGGAGTCCTGCGAGGCTACTGTGATATAATTATTGTTATGGAGATTAATGTTGGAATTATTTAAACGCTTGGCCATAGAAGGGTGGAGCATGCTTATGAGTGGAAACAGCAGAGGGGTGCAAGGTAAAGCCATTGGCTACAGTACCCCTACCTTGGGTCGCTGCCTCGTGCATTTTATAATAGTCATGGCAAGGTTGTGGGTGGTTATCTGTCATAAGCTTAGCACGCTGCAAGCAAGGTGGATAAGTCTATAATATTAATTTGACCGGAGTGGTAAGGCCTTCAATCATGGATCTCATAGTTCCTATCTCAGATCTAAGCATATTAAAAAGCTGCTGTGTATACTGGGGTTCTGAGTTAGGCCCTGTGTTAAGCCCTGCACTAAGTACAAGAGGTGACTGAGGCATGTCTGCCCTATGGTCACCAGACAAGTCACCGGACAAGTCCGTCAAGGGAGAGAACCTATTTGCGCAGGGAATGGCAAGTCTGGACTGGTGGGTGTTAAAACCAGAGGGGGTGGATTGCGATTGACAGGCCCTCACAGGATCTGGTATTGCCTCTTTATTAGATGAGGGGGTCCCTTTCGGATGGATTTTTGAAACATTGCTGGAATGGTGGCTGGGTGAGATGGACTAGTAGATTTGAAGGGGGAATGGCCAGGAATGTGGTGGGTAGTTGGCTCTGCCTCTAAGATGCCTTCGCATTCACTAATGAGAGTGTCTATTCGATCAAGAACGCAGTTGCTACCTGCGTGTTTTTAGGAGTCTTTCTGGCCTTTTTTCCCTTGTCAGCCCGGCCATTACCCCCACCCTACCACCTCTGTTTCCCTCCATAGTTTTCCTCTTTCCCATCCTTCTGGCCCGCACAGAAATTTGTCTTTTAACAAGAAATGACAATAAAAATAAACAATAAACAACAAAGTAACTTGTGCTCCAATCAACGAAAATAAACAAGGGCAATCTCCGGGCAGCCGTCAAGCAGCGCTGGTGTACAGACCCAAGATGGTTACAGTCGGCGGAATTTCAGCTAGCCTCTATGCGGAACTTACGCGTGTGAAAACAGGGAGTAAGTACAGTACCTCAAGGAACAGATGTCAGTCCACGGCACGGTCCATGGGCCCGATAAAAGGGGGGTGGCCCTGCCCTGCCTCTTCCTGGCTAGCAAGGGTGAGGACTGACCCACCCTTGGCCCAGGCTTTGCCCGGGCGCGTCATGCGCAGTGGGAGCTCGAGGATTAATGTATGCACCTCTGGGCGCAGGAACCAGCAGCAGGGAACAGGAAGCAGCGTGAAGGGTGCTGGGAGCCTGGGGGATGTAGTCCCTTAGGCTTGGCTCTCACCCCGGTACTGAGCATCAGAAACGAGCATCCCGCGCAGCGGGAGCTCAAGGATTAATTTATGTGACTCCGGGCACAGGAACCAGCAGCAGGGAACAGGAAGTAGCGTGAATGGTGAGGGGAAGCCTGGGGGATGTAGTCCTTTAGGCTTGGCTCTCACCCCGGTACTGAGCAGCAGAAACGAGTATCCCGTGCAACGGGAGCTCAAGGATTAACCCCTACCATACTCATGACGGAACGGTTCCGTCATGAGCGTCGGTTGAGCTGTGCTCATGACGGAACCGTTCCGTCATGACTCCGCCCGCGCAAGGCGGATTCAGCATGGGCGGGGAATTCGCGCCGCACGCATGCGGTTAATGTATGCACCTCCGGGCGCGGGAACCAGCAGCAGGGAACAGTAAACAGCGTGAACGGTGCAGGGGAGCTTGGGGGATGTAGTCCCTTAGGCTTGGCTCTCACCCCAGTACTGAGCAGCAGAAATGAGCATCCCCCAGGCTCCCCCGCAAAATAGATTATGTGGCAGTGCAGCAAAACCACAAACCTTTAGTGGCCCTGCCTAAGGTGGAAGTACTATACAAGGTAAACCAATACAAATGTTTTTCCCCGGACTTGTTAAAACCAATTATTTTGCTATATGGATGCTTATTTATGAACCAAAGAACAACAGATATAACTTCAATGTAAAAAATGTACACCCAATTATACTCTAACCACAATATTTAGAACCTCATGGATATTTATTAAAAATACACATAAAGGGGGAGCGTGGCCAGGCGCCAACGAAGATGGCCGCTTAGCCCGGGAGCTCCTCGGAGCCAAAACCCTTCACCCCACTGAAATCCAGAAGAATCCGCTGGTGCTACACTCCACCTGCATCGCTGAGCCGGCGAGGTGAAGCGGAGCCGTGAGAGCCCACTCCGGTCCCGCTGCCTGCTCCCGTAGCCGCGCTAAGTGCCTGTTGCCTGGGGCCGGGCGCCGGGGAGAGGCGCTGGTGCTCAGCTGGGCGGCCCGGGCACCACGAGGCGCCCTGGGTTTGAGGCCTGGTCGGGCGGGGCGTCGCTCGGCGCCTGGGCAGGACGGCACTGGTGCCGCGACTGCGGAGCCTCGGAGGTGAGGCGCTAGATCAGAGGGGCCACAGACTCGGGCCAGTCTTGCTGCTGGCTCCCGGAACCATCTGTGGGAGCCGGCGGGGAGCCCTGTTGGGTGCGAAGATTGGAGCGCGACCCGGTGGGCTGTGGCTAGCAATGGGCCCTGAAGATCGTAGCGGCCATCGGAGTCCGGTGTAGACAAGAGCGACGGCAAAGCGGGGGGCGCCGTTCTCGCTCATGCAGGGAGCTCCTTATACCACGGGAGCTCATTGGGGAAACGAAGGCGGGCCGGAGCGAGCAGGGGAGCGGACCGCAACCGAAGCCATCACAGACCCCTGGAGAGATTGTGTAGACCCCTGGGCCGGGGGCGCTTGCAGCCAAGTACCAGAACTACGGACGGGCTGAAAGCCCACTCTGAATACTGGGCCAATCACATGCAGGCTGACTCAGGAACTGCTCATCTCCTTTGAGAAAGTGGTGGCTGGTGGAGGCAGCGGCAGGGGGAATTAACCAAGTGGCGGCAGAGGTTGTATTGGGACTTCCATTTCCGCCAGGGCCCTGACTGGAGGTGCGAGGGCCTGCCCGGTTGGCTTGGTGGCGTGGTTGAGGGCCCGAAGTGAGAGTGTCAGACCCGGGTGGTGCGCTGGAGCACAGTAGTAGCGTCTGAAGGTCCCACGCTGCGAGAGGGCGATCGTACACTGCTGCTATGAGGCTCAAACAGAATACCAACACGCAGTCCAACAAACTGGATAAATATACGGTACAGATGGGGACACCGCAGGCAGAGGGCGCGACGGGGGACCCGGCCGGGAAAAAATAACCATCGCTGGCTTCCATAATGGCAGCCATACAAACGCTTGGCGCTAATCTGGAGACGAAGATCGACAAGGTCTCTATTGGGGTCAACCTCCTACGCGCTGACCTCGGCAAAACCTCGGAAAAAGCCAAAACCAAAGAAGCAGATATCCGAGCGCTCCAAACATCTACCAAGGCCATGGAACAACGGGTGAACGAACTGGTGCACCAACACCGACAGATGGCCATGCGACTTGAGGACCAGGAAGGGAGAGCCCGCAGAAGTAACATTTGCGTGGTGGGTGTACCGGAGGATTTGGATGGGCCCAGTGTGGAACTCTTCCTGGAAGACCTGGTCCTAAACCACCTTAAGCCTAAACGGCTGTCAAAAATCTTCACCGTTGAACGTGCCCACCGTGCAGCTATCCCTAAACCCAAACCAGGGGCTCCACCAAGGACACTAATTGCTAAAATCCTGAACTACAGGGATAGGGACGCCATCTTACAGACAGCCATGCAGGTGGGGGACCTACATTACGAAAATGCCACAATTCGATTTTTCCCGGTCTTCACCCTTCAAGTGCAGAGGGAGAGGCGCTCTTTCGCAGGTGTCAATGCAGCACTGAGGGAGAGAGGAGTCAAATATATGATGTTTTTTCCTGTCAAGCTCAAAGTCATTGCCGGGGGCAAATCCTTGTTCTTCACCTCGCCATCAGAAGTGCAAGATTGGATTGATCAGGAATCAACAAGAGCTAGGGACCGGACTGGTGGTGAGAACAGGAGAGACAATCAGGCTGCGTCGCCAGCATCGACGGCCGGGAGGTCGGATGTGGATGGACAGAGTCAACGCTCCTGGAGATCGAGATCTGTGAGTCCTAGGTGGGGAAACCTTCGAGAGGTAGCTGAACATTGAAGGCGATGGAACTGCCGACAAGAACATCCACTAATGTAACGTATTGCGGGACTTGGTGCTGGAGGGCGGGTCATTTATGCCTTTTTCTAGTCAATCAGGAAATGGGGGGTAAAGACGGTGGGCCCTACAAGGGAGGTGAGCCAAGTCCAGACTGGCATTGATGGCGGTCGATCCCCTCCTCTCTTACTTGAACATGCGACTCATACGGGCCCCCGGCGGGCTGGAACATTGGCTGCCCAAGACACAGCTCTGACACTGAATGGAAGAAACTTAATCCTACTGGAGTGTAGGCTTTTATAGTGTAGTGTGAAGTTGATTGGGGTGGGGATGGGTGGCGGCTGGAGTTGTGGCCGGTGCACGCTCCTCATAGAGAAGGAATTACCAGGAGGGGAGGATGGGGGTTGGTGTTAGTTTCTTTTTCCCATTCCAGGTTGGGGCGAAAGGCGCTCTGCTAATTGGGGATGTGGGTAGTTCAAAACCTACGGAGCAGGGAAGCAGGGAGGGGGGTTTGGGGGTGAACATCTTTCGGGGTGTGGGGGGAGTTGGGGGAACATTTGAGGGGGGGTGGTTGGGGACAGGGGGAGAGGTACGGAATGGTCACACAGGAAATGTATTGATATAGTTATGCAACGTACCAGGATCCACAGGGCTGTTTTTTTAGTAAAGAGGGGTTATGGCTAAAAAGTGGTATAAAAGCCTCAAGATTTTGAGCTGGAACGTCAACGGGTTGGGGGACAAGCTTAAAAAGACCATTGTATTGGAATTTGTTAAACGACACCTCCCTGATGCGGTACTTCTCCAGGAGACCCACCTGTTGGGTGACACATGCCAGGCACTGAACCGATGGGGGTACTCTTTGGCTATGCACACCGGCTTTACTTCTGGGTCCCGGGGGTGGGAATTCTTCTCCGCCGCAGCTTCCCCCTGGTCATTAACCATACAAAATCCGACCTGCTAGGGCACTTTGCGGCTGTTTCGGGAAAATGGGAGGGGCGCAGGCTAAACCTGGTCACTACTTATATCCCGCCGGGTCTTCAAACCCACTCCTACCAAGACCTGGGCAGACTTCTCCTTTCCCTTCCGGAAGGACAACTTCTAGTGGGGGGAGACTTTAATGCCGTGGTATAAGGGGACCTCGACAGACACCCATCTAGGGACGTACCGTTGGGACGCCTGTGGCTAGCTGAATTCATTGAGGCATTTGGCCTGACTGATCTCTGGCGTCTCCGACACCGACGGACAAACAATACACCTTTTTCTCAGGCCCACATCGCTCTTTCTCGCGTATAGACTACATTCTGGCACCTTTGCACCAGGACACTACAATTCAGGAAGTCACACACTTAACAAGGGGCATCTCAGACCATTCCCCGCTATTGTCTCACCTCACAATCGGTGATCGACGAGAAGGGCGTATTGTGCCAATCATTGCCTGGTACCTTCGTAGCGAAGAAATAAGGAAGACACTGACTCTCTCAATTGACCGTTACTTCGAAAGAAATAACGGTTCTGTAGAATCATCGGTAGTTCTGTGGGAGGCCTTCAAGACCGTGCTCAGGGGAGAGGCCCTGTCGGCGATTGCTGGCCGCCGCAAGGAACGGGAGGCGCAGATGGTAACTGTTGAGAGAGATCTTATTGTGCTGGAAAATGCGGCGCAGACTGATGGCGACCCAGGAACTATTCCGCGGATGCAACTCAAAATGGCGGAATACAGGGCCCTGGCTACTGATGCTGCTAAAACTCTAGCTAAAGACAGGGAGGGCAGAATAATCGCCCAGGGCGATAAGGCGGGCAAGCTCATAGCTTGGCTCGATAGAAAACAGCAGGTACAGAGAGTAGTAGCCGAGCTTAAGGCTGAGTCAGGAGCAGTTATTATGGAACCCCGCGAGATAGTCCGGGAATTTGCGCTTCACTTCCAGAGGGTCTACAGCAGAGGGTCTGACCGGCCGAAGGAGGACTCTCTTGCCTTATTAGTAGACATTCGGATGCCGGCTCTCTCGGAGGCTGAACGGCACACTTTCGAGGCGCCACTCACTATTGAGGAGCTGGGGCGGGCTATAAGGGACCTCCGCCCGGGGAAAGCCCTCAGGCCCAATGGTCTTCCGATTGAGCTATACAAGCTCAAACCGGATGGCCTTAGCTCTTACCTAAAACAAATGTTTGAGGAAAGTAGGGAGAGGGGTGTCTTACCACGAGACCAACGTATAGCCACAATCGTGGCCATCCCAAAAGAAGGGAAATCGAGGGATTCCTGTGCCTCCTACAGGCCCATATCTTTACTAAACGCAGAGCCCAAAATCCTGGCAAGGTCCTCGCCCACAGGCTCAAGCCAGTCTTGCATACACTGGTCCACCGGACCAATCGGGCTTTATGCCCCACCGCAACACTGCGCTCAACCTCCGCCGCCTTCACGGAGTGATGGGACGCTGCCACACTATCCAAGAAGATGCGGTTGTGGTGTCACTCGACGCCACAATGGCATTCGACACGCTTGAGTGGCCCTATATATATATGGCAGTCCTTCAGAAACTGGGCTTTGACCCTAGTTTCACTGGATGGGTGCGTCTCCTCTATTCTGAGCCCCTGGCCCAGGTAACAGTTAACAATAAAACCTCGGAGGTTTTTGCCCTAGGAAGAGGGACAAGACAGGGGTGTCCCCTCTCACCATTGCTATTTGCTCTTTCTCTAGAACCACTCGCTGCCTGGATCAGACAGTATTTATCTCTGAAGGGGATCAGGGGGGCTGATGGCTGGGAGGACAGGATTTCGCTTTACGCGGACGACATCCTCCTCTATCTTACGAGACCTCGAAGTTCCCTCATGGTAGTCTTGGACATCTTCACCAGTTTCGGGAGGAACTCAGGGTATAGTATCAACTGGAGTAAGTCACTCCTGTATGTCCTCCATGGCGACCCCCCGGCTGTCCCTCCAGATTGCCCGATCAAGGTGCCCACAGAAGGGTTTAAGAACTTGGGAATCTTCATTTCTAAAGATAAAGCCACTATGTGGGACAAAAATCTTCTGCCGCCCTTACAGTGCTTTAAGCGGGACTCCGCCACCTGGCAGAAGCTCCCGCTGTCCCTATTGGGCCGGGCAGCACTTTTTAAAATGATGGTGCTACCAAGATTCCTATAGGCCCTACAAAACTACCATGACTTGGTCCCGCAGTCATACTTTGTGCCCGTCGAAGCCACACAGAGAGATCTACTATGGTCTGGAAAACCCCAAATATCCCTACAGAAACTGACACTAGGATGGTTTGATGGGGGCATAGCGCTCCCAGACATCCGTAAGTATTACTGGGCCGCACACCTTTCGGCCATCAATCAGGGCACATACTGTGATGGGAACGACCCGGGATACGGAATGGACCGGTGGCTCCTTCCTGGCGGGAATTTTGAGGCGGCACTTTATTCAAGGCCTTGTAGGTACTCACTCACTGGGCCCACACAACACTCGGTCCAACTGTGGCATATTGTCCAGCGTAAACTGGGATGGGCCAACACTCTTACAATGGCTACCCCACTATGGGTCTCAGAGAGGTTGGGCACTCTGGGTCGTACCAAAGGGTTCCGCAACTGGGACCTAATTGGAATTTCCCACGTTAAAGACCTATGGGGTCCGGGTGGAGTTCTGCCGTTTGCCTCACTCCAGCGCAATTACGATCTCACACAGACAGAATACTTCCGATATCTGCAGGTCAGGCACTCCCTTCAGAAGAATATCCCCCCAGGGACCCAGCACCCAGAATCTACCCCTCTGGAGGATAGACTGTTAGATGGGCACCTCCCGGAACACGCCATTTCCCTCACTTACATAAAACTCATTAACAACTCTCCAGACCCGTTACTAACTTTCAAAGGAAAGTGGGAGGCTGACGGATTAGACATAGACGAACAGGAGTGGAGAAGTGCGCTTGCCTCCCCTAAGGAAGTAGCCATATCAGCCAGATTTAGATTGATCCAACTTAAAATTCTCCACCGGGTATACGTCTCAGGCACTAGACTGAAGTTGATGGGCCATAGTGAGGACGGGATCTGCAGGAGGGGGTGTGAGGAGGTAGGTACTTTCTTCCACATACTATGGGAGTGCCCAGTGCTGCAGATCTACTGGAAACGGGTGCTCCGTGTATGCATGAAGTGTGGGGGGTGGAGCTTAGTATGGAGGCTAAGAGATGTCTTTTGAATATCTGGGAGCCCACAGATCTGCCAGCCAAAGGGAAGCTTTGGGTGACACTAGGTTTGGCTATCGCGAAGCGAAACATTGCCAGGCTATGGGGGGCAGAAACTCAGCTCCTGGAAGACGGACATGGACTGGTGCATGCTCCAGGAGAAAACAGTATATGTGGCACGTGGGTGCCCACGGAAATGGGTAGCGGTGTGGTCCAATTGGAATGAATATAGAGGTGCCATATGTGAACCCCCCCAAATCTTACGCAGTGATGAGTTGCCTGAATTGTGACCTGACTTTGTTTACATGTTGTCTATTAAAACTTTAAAATTGAACATGCAATGTATGCTCTGTGTTTTCTAACGGTACAAAGTGATTACTGTATTCTATACATGTTCTGACTACCACTTTTCTAAGTTGCTAATAAAAAGATAAGAAAAACTAAATACACATAAAATACTATTAACATAATTTATCATTCATTGGACAAATACATCATCAAAAACATTTGGGCCAACAATAACATAAAAGATAACTGCATACAAAGTACTAAAAAAGGTTATTGTGTTGATGCAGCATTTTTGTGTCTTCTTAACCTTTATCCCTCCTACCACATGACCAATAACTGTATTAAAACCTTTTTTTTTAAAAACCAAAGAACTACAGCTTGTGTTCCTGTTGGTCCCTGATTTTAACAAGAAATGGGGTCACCGTATTTGCAGCCTGCAAGATCTTTGCCAGCCTATCAATGGTGTTAATGCAGTTATAGGTCCTGAAGAAGGTAAGACAATGGTCATGAAGCCACCAAAATGCTGCATCTACACAATAACTTTTTTAGTACGTTGATTGTGTACAGTTGTTGTTTATGATGTATCTGGTCCAATGGATGATACATTATATCAACAAATGTTAATAGTATTATATGAGTATTTGTATTAAATATCTATGAGATTCTAAATATTGGGTTTGGAGAATAATTTGTTGTTTCTTGACATCGACGTCATGTCTGTGGTTCTTGGGATGATAATTAGGCATCCACATGGCTAAAGATTTGGTTTTAACCCCTTTGCCGCGGCCTGAATTCCTCTGCAGTGCGAGGGGGGGTGGGGTTGGGCGTGGTGCTCAGGTACTTATGACGGTTCCCGGCCTTCATAAATCATGGTGGGCGTGTGCTCATGACGGCCGGGAGCCGTCAGAACTCTGCCCACTGATTAATTCTCCTGCACAGGCGGGGAATTAACCGCGCGTGGGCGGAGCGGCAACGTTCTGATGGCTCCCGGACATCATGAGCACACGTCTACTGTGACTCATGACGGCCGGGAGCCGTCATGAGCACCAAAGGTGTTAACAACAAGTAAAGGGGAAAACGTTTGTATTGGTTTGGCTGAACCCTATCCCCTGTGCCTTTGTGGAAGGGGTTGCTCTATAAATTGTTGATATACTTCTAAGCAAGGAACCATCATTCCTTGGAAGCCCACAAAATACCAAGAATGATCACTACTATGAAAATGCCACTATTCTCCCTGGATTAGGCTTTATAATTACAAAGATGACAACAATATGTCACAGATGACGAACATTGTGCCAGAGGTGGGCTCATCATACCAAGGATGCCCATAATTGTTCAAGAATCATCATTATCACAGGATAACATTAATACTGTAAAATATGCTCACATTATGCCCATAATGGCCATCCTTATGCCGTAGTTTTGTTCTATAATGGCATGAAGCCCAACACGTGCAATAGATGGCCTGCACTCTGCCTGTGATAGGCACATTTGTGCCAGGAATGCTCACAATATGCCCGGAATCGCCACGTAGAGGGGCCTTTGAGGCAGAGATGGACCTCACCATCCCAGTGGACCCCCCCATCTTTTCAATGATGGTATCCGTACATGCAGAGACACAACATGATTTGCTGCACACAGCCTGCAACACAGCCAGTCATGATGAAGTAGTCACATGGTGACAGCTGTTGTTCACACCACTACAAGATGCATAACAGATAATTGTGTCCAGCTAAACGCTACCAAAACTGAGATTATGCTTTTTGGCAAAACCTTATAGGTGGTCCTCAGAATTGAGCACAGCACCTATTCCTAAGTCAATGGTAAAGAATCTGGGGGTTTGTCTTGATTAGACACTAACTATGAAAGAGCGGGTTGGGACAACAGCAGGAACCTGTTTTCACATGCTGCGTCTTTTACAAAGGGCTTTTCCTTTTCTCCCTCATTCTACGAGGAAGACTCTGATACAGGCTCTAGTCATCAGCCGTCTAGATTATTGTAATTCCTTATTGGCCTCCATCAATGAGACAGCGATTCATAAACTCAAGTTGTCCAGAATACTGCAGTCGTCTCATAACTAACCTTTCACCCAGAACGCCTTCCTCTCCCCTTCTGCATTCTCTTTATTGGCTGCCAGTTCACAAAAGAGTCATTTTTAAAATCTGTTGTCTGACAAATTACCCCCTACATGGCAAAGGCCCAAGTTATCTGTCTGACAAGCTGTGCCCCGATCGGCCTGACAGATCTGTGAGATCCAGTGATAAAACCCTGCTTATGGCTCCTCGGGTAAGAAAGTCTCATTCAGGAGGCATGTCTTTTTCCTATTTGGCCCCTCTGTACTGGAATAGGCTTCCGCTCCACTTACGTCATTGCATGGATCCTTTGCAGTTTAGTAAATTTCTTAATCCGTTGCATGCTCATGATGAGCTCAGCTCGTCATGAGGAACGGTCGCGCTGTGCTCATGACTAGCTGAGCTCGTCATGACCGTTGCGCCGCGCCCACGCGGGTATAATTCCCCTGCTGTGCTGGGCATTCCATTGGAACGGGCGTGGTCATGATAAGCTCAGCTCCTCATGAGCACAGCGCCACTGTGCTGCATGACCAGCCGAGCTCGTCATGAGCACCAGGATGCTGCACGCGTCCCCGCCCCCAAGCACAGCGGGGGAATTAGCCCCGCAGGGGAGGGGTTAAAACAGAGCTGTTTTCAGCCTAATTAGCGGAGACCGTTTGGGATTCTGGGCTGCGCTGAGATACCCCTCCCGGGGTGAGTTGTGCGACAAGCCACAGTGTGTCTGTGAGAGCCCAGAACACAGCCTCTGACCTACTAGTCCTACTGGACTTTGGGGTGCAGGTATATATTGCTCTGACAGAGGCTGAGGGCAGTGGTGTCTCCTACAGAGTGATAGATTCTGGACCTCGTTGAGGGTGCGAGCATGAAGACGTTCATAGTTTGTGTAAAAAATCCTACATATTTGATATATTGTTGTTTCACAATTTGGACAGTGTGTTTCTTCGCCAGGGGAACAAGAACACTACAGTTTCTGTTTGTTGTCCGTAGAAAACAGTGGTAATACAAAAAAGTTAAATTCTCAGAGGAATGGAAGCGAAAAGTCTTTGAAAAGAGAGGAAGCTGCAGCAGCCATTTATGCTTTCACAGGCTGCAGAGACATGACGACTCAATCCTTTGATCATTTCTTTTCATTAGAAGGCAGCCATGCCAGCCCGTCCCCTGGGCCCTGCCCTCCATACCCAAAGAGCGAAAATAGACTGACAAATAAATCTCTTCTGCCTTGACTGGGAAGAACAAGATTGGTTGCGTTAGCTGCAGAATCCTATCAAGATCAAGCTTTGTTTCTTTTCTTTTTTAAATGTATGTTTTCCAAATGATGGCTTAGAATTACATACACACAGAATGATTCTTTGAGGGGATGAACTGATTTAATGTGCTATACAGTTTGCATAACTCCTTGCTAAATCTTTTTAAGGGCAGTAATGTGTGTAAAAATCCAATTGTCTGTCCGCTTTAGGGGAGCAGCCACATATGTGGCTTATTTAAAAATGATTGGTTTAACCATATGGAACTTTGTTTTAAAATAAAAGCTTTAAGGTAATGAAAAAAGTCAGGTAATCCAAACCCTGCATTACATTTCGGCATTTTTAATGTTTAATAACTAATACAAGGTGATTTGTTATACAGGAATTTGGTGTGGATTTAAGAAAAAGCTTTCATTATTTTTATGTAAAACTGTTGATCAAATATGCTGTTTGAAACTTTTCTTTAAGTGTGTTGAAGGGGCGCGGAAAAGCTGCTGAAACATGTTTGGGGTATTTGCTCCGTAATGTCAGTCAATGGGACTCAAAATGTATTACGATTAACCCACTGGCTTTGGTAATACATTCCAACCTTCCTGACCTGGAATGGTGGACATAGGGGAAGGAAAATAAGTGGAATTTAGACACTCCTCAATAGAGAGGGACAACCGTCACTGTGATCTGGAACCATCAGGCAACTGTGTTGGCATGTCACAGTATGCTTCGCAAGATCTTCCGCTGGATCCCGACCGAGACCAGGAAGACAGTCACCCAGGCACTCGTCACCAGCCGACTGGACTACGGAAACGCCCTCTACGCCAGAACCACAGCCAAGCTACAGAAAAGACTCCAGCGCATCCAGAACGCCTCCGCCCGACTCATCCTGGATGTCCGCCGACGCAGCCACATCTCCAGCCACCTGAGGAACCTGCACTGGCTCCCCGTCGACAAGAGGATCACGTTCCGGCTCCTCACCCACGCACACAAGTCTCTCCACGACCTGGGCCCCAAGTACCTCAAAGACCGCCTGACCTTCTACACGCCCACCCGCCAGCTACGGTCCACCAGCCTCGCCCTCGCAGCCGTACCACGCATCCGAAGAGCCACCGCCAGAGGAAGATCCTTCTCTTACCTGGCTGCCAAGACTTGGAACTCCCTCCCCATCCACCTTCGGCTATCCCAGAACCATATCGCATTCAGGAAACAACTCAAGACCTGGCTGTTCGAGCAGTAGCATACCCCTCCCCCCAAGCGCCTTGAGACCCTCCCGGGTGAGTAGTGCGCTATACAAATGGCATGATTGATTGATTGATTGACAGTATTATACAGGTTGGTGCAAGAGGGAACACAGCACTGTGCCTGAGTCTAAATAGAGTAGGATACCCCCAGGTTTGTGGGTATAAGGTTAATTTACAGCAGTGATCTTATTGCACCATCCTCTAAATGAGGCCCCAATTAATTGACAAGGTATGCCATAAAAAAGATGTCTAAAAGTTTCCAACATATATCTGTCTTTCTATAAACGTTTTCAATAATCCCAAAGTAGGTTTGCTAAAATCTTGCTTCTAAATCATTCTGTTTATCAATTATATATTGCTATAATTGAGATAGTTTAATAAAGCCTTATCTAGCAGTGACTTGACGAGGGTTTGTTGTAATCTTGCATAGTCTTCTTACCCATTCACCCTACATGCACCCTGCTGTTCATTTTCTCACACTCATGTTAGTATATTGCTCCTTCCTCCCAAAGTTCTGTTTGGTTAGTCCTATCTGTTTAGAATGTTTGTGAGGTGAAGCTCAACTTAGTGCAGAACTAAGAGACAAGTGAATAAAGGCTAATTCAATTTATAGGTTTGTTCACTGTGAACCTTGGTACAACTTCATCTGCATACTCTATGGTATGTCACCTGTTTGCTATCCAGTCCAGGATCTAGTTTTACAATAGAAACTCTATCCTGTTTCAGTACCTGCCACTCATTGTTGGATGCCGTTCCAGTCACCATCATGTGGGTCTCTTGGGCTCTCTTCCTGTCGAGACATATGAATCCATGTTGGGGCAAACCATTATTGTCATATCAACAATCTGCTTGCACAGATATACAGTGACAGACACACCTTTTTCTTTTCTTTTGCTTATCCTACTTCAGATCACTGCCATTTTTCCCAGCGTGCCACAGTATTAAACGATTAGATGCACAGCTTCTACCATGAAGACATTCTTATCAAGACAGTCAATTAAACATTTGAAAACAGCTTTATATTGTTGACATGCCAATGACTTTGTAGAAAGCGCCAACAAAATGTTGAAGGACTCTATACAGTAAGCATGTGTTAATGGTCTTCCTATTGAATGATCCATGAACTTATCATACTGCACCTAACTTAGTTTCAGGAATATCTCCCTTCCCGTCCCTTAAGGGTAAAAAAAATAGCATAAAGCTCTGCCCAAGCTGGCTGGGTGAAGAGGAACTTGTAAGTTGGAACTTCAAGACTGCACAGTGCAAAATTGAGTCACACCAAGAAAAACGCAAATAATTCTGCATTTTAAAAGATGGAGAGAAGTATTGATATTGGGAAGTGGAAGATTGGGTTTTGGTCAAGAGACTATGGAGCCTATTTATGAGATCTTTCCATCACGTTTACACCACTCAAAGCCACATTGCGTGGCTTCGAGTGGCCTCATAAATCTTGAGTAAGGCAGCGCAGTGCAAATCGCTGTGCCGCATAACTCTGCGCTAGGGAGGCGTTTCATGGGTTGTATGCATTCCCACATTTACAATTATTTGTAAACCTGAGAATGCATCAAAATATTACGCCTCCCGAGGTGAGGCGTGACCAGGAGAAATATGTCTATTTCTCCTAGTTTTCTCCTCTTTCTATGTGTGCTGCATTCTGCAGCACACATAGAAAGAGGAAAATGCCTCTCAGGATTGTTTTTATGCAGGAAGGGGCACCTTCCTGCAAAAAAACACTACTGCTGACAACACAGGCACCATTGCAACATGGTGCAAGGGTAGCTGCTTTACCGTTAGGCTGCTGAAATGATCCAGTACAAGACAGGAATGCACCATATTGGGTAAATATGCTGCATTCCTGCCCTTTTACTTTGGCATAGGGCAGTGCAGCAAGGTGACTTGCTATGCTGCCCTACGCCAAAATTTCCATAATTGAGGGCCTATGTCTCAAGGATGACCATGGTATCAAGTAGTTTAAACCTATTTGTATTGTTGAAATGAAACATAAATTTGCAATAATGGACAATGGTCAAATGTGGAGTATGGACAGTCTTGCAAATTGCACGTCTGTGAACAAAGGTGCCTCAAATATCAATAACAGATTTGAATCAAGTATGGCGAGAGACACATGAGAACTTTCATGCAAGAGGTCCATACAACTGTCTGTTGACAAAAGGATTACTACATGAAATGAATTGTTGGATGTTAGACCAGGTGTTTGTTGTTGTGGTCTCCCCTAACCTTTTTGGCTGCCAACCTCATGTTTTGACCTTGTTTTGCTAGCCTTAGGACTTGAGCATGTTTTGCCCTGCAGTGCAGTATCAAAGTGCTGTGCTCTTCATATACATACTGTAGATCAGTGTACATGTTATTTGTAGATTAGAGAACACTAAGTTCCTTGTCATGGGGTAAGACCATTACCAGGGGCATACACCTCAAATGCACCTCTGTGGGCCTTCTGAACCGGTTGTGTCATCCACGGAGGTAGCTCATTGATTGTGCCACAGGTTTGCCCTGGTGGTGCCTGTGTGCAGTGGTTACTGTTACTCAGTTTGGCATTTACCAAGCAACGTGCCATGGTTCTACATGTCTCCTGCTATATCAGAGTTCTCCCTCGCAACAGGGTGCAGTGTTGGGAAGAGGTTGGACAGGTGTGTGTATGTGTTATCTGCAAGAGTCATGAATTGCACTGGATGGTGAGTTTGGTAGGATGGGGCCTGCTTCTTGCATTGGATTAGCATGAGGGGGTGGGTGTAGGAAAAAACTGTCATGTATTATTTCCTAAGGGAAGAGTAACAGTATAACGTTTGGTATCAAAGCATTCGTAATGGCAAATCATCTCCAGTAGTGGTAGGATGTTCAACATTACGGTGCTGGAAATGTCTCTCTGTGAAAGTGAGCATTTTAATGCTCGAGTCTCTGTGTGCCTGGTGGCCTTTCTCCTAATTCACAACTCAGTGCTAGGGGGGCAGCCACATTTGTGCATCCCTGATAGAGGGCCAAAAACAAGGGGTTCATGGGCAACTTCAGACCTCTGACTCTAAGATGCCTTTTTGGACTGGCTACGTGGGGGTGGAATTGGCACCTGCATTACAAGGTGCGAGGTCTTGGCCTCACTAAAGATTGTGGTCAAACCTCCCAGGGCAGGATGCAGATAGGACAACATTTAGAGAGGGGCTGTGTATTTCAAATGTGGTCTGTTGAACTGACTGTATCTTCAAAGGCCATGGTGGGTATAACTACTGGGGTTTTGGCCTCCATAGGTAGAGGCACTTTTGGATTTGGAACCATTCTATGCTGATTTGATTCTAGGCCATTGATATGAGGAATCATTAGGTCAGGAGTGACGGCAACTGGACTATCTGTAGACTTATGGTGGCTTGGAGATTGCTGTGCTCCAAGAAGGGGACTATCACTTTGATTTTGCCTCCACATTGCTGACCTGCAGCTAAATGCCAACTGTCATGGCCTGAGCTTACACTCCAGAGAGTGTGGTATCTGTGGGGTGTTAGGGGAACCTGAGCCGGGAGCTTAGGTTGTCTATGGCCTCCTGATGGGAGGATGACAGTACCTGATTGTGGCCTCTGTCTGAGGTTGTATGCTTCCCCTCCCTGGACCCATGCCACAGTGTGCTTTGTTTTGGAAAGCACAGTGATGATGTTCAAGGGCTTTCGTGTGCCTTGTGAGCATTTGCAGCTTACTGTCTGTGGTCTATGACAGGTCACACTTCCACTTGAGGGGAAAGCATTTGTCCAGACTTGGTAGTGTGACGGCTTCCTAGGTCATTTTTGCCTAAGGGGGGTAATCGATCACACAGTCATGCAGGTGCCGTTGGGTGCCTTTGAGGTCTTATCCAGATGGACCAAACTAAGTAACTGTATCTGTCCGTGTTAGGTGGTTCTGACTGTCTAGTCAACGGGGAACCAACCGGGGTAGCGTGTATCATTGGCTGGTGTAGTTGAAGACTGGGTCATGAGGTGTAGTCAAATGACTGTGACTGTTTAACCTTTCTGCTGATGTGAAAGTTCAATAATTGCATATAACTGTAAATTGTATATACAATGTGTGTTTCGTTTTGGTTTCAATAGAGAAGGTTGACAATTGCGTATACTGTAAAGTGTATATAAAATGTGTATCTCGTTTTGATTTCAGTGTGTGTGTATAATACAAAGACAAGTGTTTTTGATACATACAAATTGGACTCTTTTTGTAGCATACGCAGTGTGTTGCCTGGGGGAGGGATGTTGTGCAAACACTTTACACTCAAGCCCTGAGGATAAGCGTGAGTGCTCAGTGTCAAGCTACCAGAGGGTGAGTACAGGTTATCAGACAAGTGTATCATACTCTTCCTATTGGGACTGATGGATTTTGACTGGCTGTGATCTAACTTAGCCAACCCGAAACCGCTGGGTCTAACACTAGTTTTTATTTATTTATTTATTTAATTCATTTATTTAATCCGTGTTTTCAATAGCGCAAACATGAAAGTAGCAATAGTACACAGTTATAAATGCAAGCCATCTGTAACACAATTCACTTCACACTGAATTTCCCACCAAAACAATTACTGAAAATTACTAGGAGTACACAATGGTTGAAGTATTGTATGACAAGACCAGAAAAGACAGCGGACTAGTAATTATTTGTTGCCATTTGTGTTTGTTCCTTTTCTTTATTATCAATGGAAGATGTGTTGTAATCTTGCAAACTCTTCATCGTATATCTACCCATCCACCCACTTACACCCTGCTATTCATTTCCTCTTACTCATGTTAGTATGTCCGTTCCCTCATCCAAATGTTCATTTTAGTACATACCAGCTGTTTAGAATGTGTATAGGTAAAGGGCACCTTATGGTATAACTAGAAGACAGTTGAATAAAGATTACTTCAAGTTACCTGTTTGTTCGTCATCATTTAATTGTGTACGTGTCAAAGTGTAAACATGTCTGCTTGACAGCCTTTCCTCAAATTTCATACATACTCCTTACAGAAAGGGGTATTAAATGCTAATTAGACCAAGTGACAGGAGTATAGTTCACAGACAGGAATGAATTCTGTTCAATCCACCTCTGCTTTGCCTCAGAGAAACATTTTCCTTTGAAGTAGAAGATAAGTCATTTGGACTGTCCTAAGTTAAAGCTCCCAGAATTTGGTTAAGTTGTGCGGTTGTTAGAGAGGTGTAGGATAGAATAGAAAATGCTTAGAATTGGTGCTTTGATGGCCTGGAGTTTGTAACAATAAAGTTAGTGCTTTCGATTTTAAAGGTGTAAAGATAGGCATAAATTCCTTTCAGGTGTTCTGGATAAAGGGACTTTCTGACGACCTGAACCAAGAAACAGAGAGAAGTCCTGCCTTTCATCTGAGCCCCTCTTGGATCGAAGCTGTCTGTCATATTTGTGTGACCTAGATCCCTGGCCAAGTCCCAGGGGCAGTGAATTGCTCTGCCTGTCACTGGTGTCCTTCCTGGCTGGGTTTGAATCCTAAAGTGGCAGATGAAAGATGGTTCAGCTTCTGTGGATACGAGGAATAAGAGACAATCCTGAAACCTGCATTTGAAAGCCGTAGGACTTGACATCATTCATACTATGAGTTTCCTATTAACAAAAGGGGGCGATTTAGCAGTATCTGGGGGTCTGGGAACTACAACTTCCTGGGATTCAAACAGAGAGTTGATGAAATTGCTAACATCCCAAACCAAAAGAAATTCAACCTCCAATAGACTAGTACTTATCTGCTACAAGCCTTGAGTACTCCTGGCTTAACCAGCACTTGGGGCTTAACCATAAGTCATCTGGAGTTTTAAAAGCTGGTTAAATTAAGTACACAGTTGCTGTCATTGAGGACAAGAAATGTCTCTCTAGATGCAAATACGGCTGGATGACGCTGGACAGTGACACCTGACTGAAACACCAGGCTACCTAAGGGAACCCCTACAGCGAGTGAACCAAGAAACAGTACCTGAACCAAAGGCTGGGGATCCCATCAATCTCAAGACACTATCCTGTATGGACGAGACGGAAAGTTCAAGATATCTGCCGGCTTTGTGACCATGGCTAGGATGATATCATTCACATCCTCT
Organism: Lissotriton helveticus; assembly: GCF_964261635.1. Classification (NCBI taxonomy): domain Eukaryota; kingdom Metazoa; phylum Chordata; class Amphibia; order Caudata; family Salamandridae; genus Lissotriton; species Lissotriton helveticus. Next base: position 104,241,673 of record NC_136070.1, on the reverse strand, counting down.
GCCTGTGCATCACTTTAATGGAGGACCAGCGCAAGCTCCTACGAAGAATATGGAACGAGTGTGGCATAAGGACCTGCAGGAAGGCAGTGGTAACTGTGCAATGGTGCAATTCCTCCAGAAAGGTAGGAAAAAGAAGCTAGGCTAGGGCACCCACTGTTGCAGAGGAGGAAGGTAACTGGCCGTAACATAGGTTAAAAATTACTAGAGAAAAACTTAACCTCATCGCTGCGGCGGCTATTCCGCCGCAGCGCTAACGGGGCGGTGGCCGCGCGGCACGCCCATGCTGGTGACGGAACCGCTCCGTCACCAGTCGCGGTTGAGCTGTGCTCATGACGGAGCGGTTCCATCATGGCCCCGCCTGCTTAATAGAACGTGTCGCACAGGCGCAAAATCAGCGCCGCGCAGGCGCGTCGGTCGGGCCATGATGGAATCGCTCCATCATCAGCACAGCGCCACCGCGGCTGATGACGGAGCTGTTCCGTCATCAGCACAGAAAAGGTTAAAGCATGCAGTCTTCATTCATCATCCCAACCTTGCACCTCCCAAGTTCAGGGGGCCCAGAGACCAATTAGGCTGATGACATAAACCTTAATGCCACTTCTTGCTTACCTTGGTGGTTGCACCGAATACCTCCTTCTATTGGCCCATAGGCTTGATTGGCGGTAATAGCATCGGGCTGACAGGGGTGCAACACAGGCCCCCGCAGCCCCCGCACTCCAGGGTCCCTTCCGCTGTTATGGAGCAGCTAGCAAGGCCGACAGTGCAAAAGGGGGTTAATGGCTGAGCAAAACCTAGGGACACAGGCAAGAGAGACAAAGTGCCATGAAGTTCAAAACTAGGGAGGGGAGGCAGGGCACAGGGAGGAGCCGCATGGGTGAGTGGGGACGTAAGGGTACGTCCTGCTGCCAGGGCGCGGAGAGTTACATTTTGTAGGGAACTGGGCGGTAGAGCCTGGCTGCAGAGCTCACTGGTTTGCGGGCGGCAAACACTGGAAACATGGTGCTCGGCTGGCTGGCAGCACTACTGATTGCACCTGCCAGGCCGCCTGTTGCTGTGGGGCTAAATTACCTATGGCTGCCCCCTGCCAGCAATTAATTATTTCCAAGCCGGAGCTCGGCAGTTCGAGGGAGAGTGCCGGAGTCTGTGACGAGAGCGGGAGGTACAGGCAGAGTGAGGGTGCTTTCCTTTGCAGCTGTACAGGTCTCTGCAGGACTAATGGGCTCTTTTTCTGTCATAGAATACAGATACGAGCCTTAAAAAATGGAGTAAAGTCGAAACTACACCCTCAGAAAAGCAAAAAGCAGGACGAGCTGGGTGAGTCTTCCCCCTCCCCATCTCCACTCACAGGGCTACCGGCAGCATGTGTGCTGACCTCATTATACCCCCTATACAGAAGCAGTCTGCAGTGCCTGGCATAATTCGTCCTGCACGGCTCCACCAAAATGGCAGCTAGTGCGATGCCCACATGATCTGAGGCTGCTCCCGGGAGGTAGGGTTGCCGGCTGCTCGCTGATTCCTAGCGGAGCCTCCCGCTGACATTTCTGGGCGGGGGCGCACAACTGGCCCCTAGTGCGGCGGCGGCTCCCCCTCGCACCACCCTCATTGCAACTTGCCTGGACCTAAGATGGTGGCTGCCAGTGACTGCGGAGTGAAGATTGGCACCACGCGGGGCCTGCTCTTAACCTGCCTCGGCCTCCTGCGGTCTCCCCTTTGATTTCCTCGCCTGATTCCAGGTTGTCCGCCTGATTCCAGGTTGTCCCCCAGGTTGGGACTGTGTTCTTTCAACATTGCCGACAGGGCCCAGCAATACCTGCCTGACCTGCCTTCAGCCCCGAACAGCCTTCGGTAGAGCAACTTCCGAGGGGTGGGCAATGCTTTGGGGGACCCTGGCCCTCGTGCCCCGCAACACCAGTGATTGCTATTGTATGGCACAGGTCAGATCCGCTACCCCTGTCGGGTGGCTGCTGCCCGTGGTTGAGTCCAGTCACCGATACACTGCGAAGACCTGAGGATCCTTTTGCCACTGGATTGTTTTGGTTTTTACTGGAACTTGTTTCTGTCTAAGTTTGGTTCCCTGGCTCACATCTGCAATCATGGACCACAGACTCTCATGGATTTCTTTACTTTTTCTTTTGTCCTGGCTGCCATTTTGCTGCTGTTCTAGGCCGTTTTTGTCTGGACCCCGACCCGCCATCTTGTCCATTCCCTCGTCTTGTACGCTTCTCCCTCGATTCCCCCTTGACGATCGTCAAATGATAACTCTAATCACTAGTATATGCAGTAGACCTGTATACTCTCTACCATTCCTATGTGACTCTTAGAGTATATCCATTTGTATCCCTTCCTTATGTATATAGAGATAACTCTAATCACTAGTATATGCAGTAGACCTGTATTCTCTCTACCATTACTATGTAACTCTTAGAGTATATCCATTTGTATCCCTTCCTTAGGTATTCAGAGATAACTCTAATCACTAATATATGCAGTAGACCTCTGTACTCTACCATTCCTATGTGACTCTTAGAGTATATCCATTTGCTTCTCTTCCTTGTGTGACTTTACATCTTGTACATTTGCAATTTTTTCTGCTTGTATCTTTTAAGTAACGCATGTAATCCTAAGTCCTTATGTTTTACAACTGGTTCTTATGTAAAGCGCTCTGACACCTTCGGGTAAAGTTCGCGCTATATAAAATCGCATAAAATAAAATAAAATAAATAAATAAATGAGATTATTTTTTAATGAAAATGCCTATTTGTTTAACAATAACCCCCTCTTATTGAAGGCTCAGGCCTGCATTTTCAAGCGCGTGCTACTGTGGGGCTTCTCCTATTAGGGGTCGGATATAATGGTGTCTTGTTTCTTCCGCTATTCAAAAGGTTGTGCTGCTGTGGATGGGTGTTTTTGGAGGGGGCACACTTGAGCCTGCAAGTGTCACTATTTTATTACTGTCTGTCTAGGCCTGCAGAAACCAGATAATTAACACTAATTCACCCTTCCCAGCGAGGAGAGATCACACTGCCAGTGATTCTCAGTCCATTTCGACCAGAGTCAGACTGGGACAGACATTAGGCCCAGGCATCAAAGTAAAAGTGCCCCACTAAGTGACCAGAACCAATCTTCCAAATTGTGCCAGGGTTCACTCATACACATCATACAAGTGTTTTGCAAGGAATAGAACACGTAATGAATTTGAGCATTGCTATGTTTGTTTTAATAAAAGGCAAATCAACAGTGAAAACCGGGACAGCAGACCACAAAACAGTCCAAAAACAGACAAAAAAACCAGCATACACACTGACCTGGCAGACCGGGCCTTCGGTACTGCCTAACTGCCCCTGTAGGCCATTCCGATTTTGGCTCAGACACATCTTTCAACTCCTGCATGCTTCTGCAGCCCGTGACCCTACTTCCCAGCCTGGCCAAAGAACACACAGCTCAGGCAAAATAAATGAGAAAAGCATTCTTTGACATTATTCTCATTAAATTTTCGATTGATTAATACAATCTCTAAATTTTGACCTTTTCGGCGCAGTGGTGGATAGTGACCTCTGTATTCTACTGCTCCAATGTCCCATCTGCGACTCAGACCACTAGAATATGCACATTGCAAGTCTGACACAGGTAAAAATTGAAGCTGCAAGGTCTGAGACAGAGGTGTGGATGTGTTAAGTATTTCCACAGATATCAAGTGATTTTTAAGTAAGGTTTATTTTAGCACGAAGACATAGGTCTACATCATACAAAGTTCAAGGCTTAACTGCCTATTGTAGCCTAATGGTTAACTTAACTACTTATTCTAGAATCTAGAACTCATTCAAATGATAACATGTCTCATGCACTGGCTCACGCAGAAGCTCATGCAGGTGCATGTGACCAGTCAGACCCTTAAAGGAATATATACATAAATAAGAGAGAATGTAACACATCTCCCTATCAACAAAACTAAAGCAAGTGTGATAATCAAAATAAGATAAATGGTGCATTTTACAACTGAACATGAAATATAATGTATAAAACTAAACAACTTAAAGTACAGTAAATTATACATCATTTGCAAATCTTATAGGAGTTTTGATGATCCTTTTTGAGGCTTTAACTCTATGTGCAACAGAATCATTTAGATCATCTAGTAGACGACCTTTAGTTATGCTCTTGTTTGATTCATAAGGTAGATTGCATCTTGCCAATCTACAAAAATTCCATATCCTGCCATCTTGTGTCATGGCACTGTTACCAAACACTTTTTTTTAACTGTATGGGCTCACTGTATTTATTAAGACCTTTTCTGATAAAACCTGGTTTCAGAACACGAACCCAATCTCCCATCTGAAATATTTGTGTCTTGACTTTCCATTTGTTGTCATACCATCTTTTAGTTTTGAGTTGTTTGTCCTCCACATTCTTTGCAACATCATCCACACATACATTATTACCTGTAAAGTGAGAGGATTTTGCTTTTAACCACCACGGTAAAACTTTAGACGCAGGATTCCTTCCCTTGAATAATTTAAAAGGACTTACTTGAGTGGTTGAATGTGGTGTAATGCGATAATTCCATAATCGTTCTCTCAAAGCACTTACCCAACTCCCACCATACTTGATTGAATCTGCAATGAAGTTCTTAAGCACACGATTAAACCTTTCTACCTGTCCATTTTCGTGAGGTTCATAAACAGATGTAAACCTGTGGACAATGTTACATTCTTTGAGAAAGTTTTTCATCTCTAATGAAGTTAACTGCACACCATTATCAGTAACTAAACATAATGGGCAACCCTCTCTTGAAAATATGTCTTTGAAAAACTGTATGACTGCCTCAGTGGTAGCTTTAGCAACAAACTTAACTTCTGGCCACTTAGAATGGTAATCGACCATAACTAAAGCATAGCGTGATGCTTCAGGTAACATGTGAAAAGGACCAGAGATATCAAATGCTATTTTTTCCCACGGTTGAGATGGCCACTTTACCACTTTCAGAGGCGGAGTGTAAACTTTACACATTCTCTCACTCGAGCAACACTCTGTACATTCTCTAACTGTCTTATAAATGAATCTATCTACACCTGGCCACCAAAAATAGTCTCTCACCAATCTTTTCATTGAAGAAATACCAGGATGAGTACTATGAGCTATATTCAGAATCACTTCGTACATACCCTCAGGTGGAACACATTTCCCAGACTTGAAGATAAAACCACTATCTAACTCTAAATTTTCTTGTACATTGTAAAATGGTAGTATTTCAGATTTAACTTTGTCTTTCCTAGGCCAACCCTTTTCAATATATTCTCTTATTTTTCTCCAGCAATCATCCTTCTGTACATATTCTTCCCAAGCTTGTTCAGAAATGTCTTGGAATTTTTCTTTACATACATCTCCAATAGTTAAAACAAAATCTAATTCACTTATAGTACTGACTTCATCTTGTCTACAAGGTAAACGTGACAAACAATCTGCCGTTACATTTTTCTTCCCAGGTACATAAATCGTGACAAAATTATACTCTTGTAGTTTGGACGTTAATCTGGCAATTCTAGCTGTGGCATTCCATCCTCCACCAACAGATAAAATATTTACCAAAGGTTTATGGTCAGTTCTGAGTGTAAATTTGGTACCCCACACATACAAACTAAAGTGCTCTATCGCCCACACACAAGCGAGTAACTCCCTTTCAATAACCGCATATTTGCGCTCACAATCACTAAGGGTCCTTGAAGCGAAAGCAACATTCCACTCATTATCACCTTCCCTTTGGGAAAGGACACTACCCAAACCATATAGGCTGGCATCAACTGTAATTATGCACTCTTTGTTCATGCGAAAAGGTTTAAGAGTGGGAGAATTCACTATATCATGTTTGATTTCTTCAAAAGCGCGTTGTTGTGCATCCAACCACTCATAATTTTCACCTTGTCTGAGTAACTTCCTTAGTGGTTCCATTTTAGTAGCAACGTTATTTACAAATTTGCTATAATATTCACATAGCCCTGCAAATGATAACAACTGGTCTTTGTTCTCAGGCGCTGGAGCTTTGATAATAGCTTCTACATTCGATTTTTTCTGAACCACCCCCTCACCAGAAAGAGTATGTCCTAGATACTCTACTGATTTTTTAAAAAGGTGACACTTATGTGCTTTTAGAGTCAATCCACTTTGTTCCAATCTAGCGCACACAGTGTGTAAATGTTGTTCATGTTCTGTAATGTTCTTTGAAAAGACTAAAATGTCATCTTGAAAACATTTTACAAAACTATTCACATCCCTGAAAATTTGAAACATGACTCTTTGGAACACGGAGGCTGCAGAAGCTAACCCAAAAGGCATACGTTTATATTGAAAAAGACCCTGTGGTGTTATGAACGCTGTGAGTTTCTTGGAATCTTCTGTTAATCTAATCTGATGGTATGCGGATCTAAGATCCAGTGTTGAGAAAATGTGTGCACCATCAAATAAGGATACTAATTCATTAATATTCGGTAAGGGATGACAATCCACAACAATATTAGCGTTCAAAGCTCTTAAATCAACACACACTCTCAACTTCTGATCATGTTTTCTCACTAAAACTATGGGAGAAACCCACTCTGAGGACTCAATTGGCTCTATGATATCTTCTTTCAAGAGTTCATCTAACATGCTTTTAAGTTCCTCTCTAATGTTAATGGGAACACCTCTAAGCTTTTGTACCATGGGTGTATGATTAGTTTTTAATACAATTTTGTGTGAAAATTTTTTTAGTGTGCCTAATTTATCACAAAATACCCCTTTAAAATGATCAATTAAGTCTTTAGCTTTCTCAGCAGAGATTGAGGCACAATCTGAAATATTTCCAATTAATGAAATTGGATTCATTAAACTGTCATCACATAAAGAAATTTGTTCCTTAGCACGAGGATTCAAAAGAATGCCCAATTTCCATTGGTCCAACCATCCTAACACGTTCACTCCTTTTGGAGAAATGTATAGTTTTATATCAGATTTCCTGTGCCTGAAATGTAAAATTACATGAAAAAAACCCATAAATTCAATCTTATTGCCGCTAAAACTTTTAGCTCCAATATCAGGTTGTTTGAGATTTACCATAGATAGACTGTTAGACAACGTTACATTAAAGTAATCGAGAGTAATAATGGTCCATGGTGAACCAGAATCTACCATTAAATTTATGTCTATTCCTAACACTTGAAAGATACATTTTGGAGATTTAAGAACCTTAATATCATGGTCATCTATAATTGATACAACAAAACCTTCTTCTACTTCAACATCAGAACATGTAGTTATACTTTCTTCAGACATGGATGCAACTGCACCTCTATTTTGTGGAAAAGGCCGTTTGTCCCTGCACATGTTGCTAAAATGTCCAATCCTATTACAATTTTTGCACTCTTTTTTTAGTGCTGGACACCCTGGAAAAGAAGCATAGTGTGATCTATTTCCACATCTGAAACACATAGATTGAAAATTTGATCGTTGTTGTTGAAAATATCTTGGACTATTAAAGTTTGGTTTCGATGTATGACCTTGTAACATTTTCTTTCCATCAAACTTATTTTTTATTAAACACACTTCTTCTCCTTCTACTTTTTTTATGGAATTTTTCCTGACAGTGTCCATCCACAAATCTGATTGTTCTTGAGCTTTGGCAGTGGCAATAGTCTCATTTAAATTGGGATTACCCATAACCCATAACTTATCTTGAATCTTTTTGCATTTTACATGGACGATGATTTGATCACGTATCATTTCGTCAGAAATAGTTCCAAAGTTACAGTGGATGCTAAGAGATCTGAGAGCTGTCAAAAAATCATCAAATGATTCATCGTCCTTTTGTTTTCTTGTATAAAATTTGAATCGATTTAACGCAATGCTAATATTAGGTTTGAATCTTTTCTCCAGTCTTGCTAAAGCCTCTGAATAAACATTTAGGGAATCACCACTACCACCAGCTGGTGTATCAATTTGGGGTAAAGATCTGAAGATGACTTGCCCTTCGGATCCCAAGCAATGAAGTAAAATGCTTTTTTTTCTTTTCGGAACCCATTCTTTCTCCATCAATTGCTTTCATGTATGTTAGGAATTCTTCCTTCCATTTAGACCAAGGCATGGGAGGTTCGCCTTTGAGTTGAAGAAATTTTGCTGGTGGGTCGAATTGCATTGTGGTTTGTAGGATTCAATAACGAAAACTGAGTAGATACTGAAGAGTTTTGTAAATATATTTGAATAGTCAGTTTGTGAATGACTGGGTATACACTGATAAGCTTGTAAATATATTTGAATAGTCAGCTTGAGATAATTTAAGCTGTATAAACATATGGTTGAAAATTGTTTGTAATATGCACTTTGAATTGGAGTGAATAAAATTGCGGTAATTATTTGATGCTAGAGTACCTTTTGAAGTCCGATGTTGATTTATTTATTAATTGTGGCTCATAATAGATTTCCGCACTTACTAATCTGATTTGGTTCCTCCGTGAAGCTCCGTCGTTGTGGTCGTCAGGGAAACCGAAAGCAATGCGTGCGTGTGACGTAGAACGCAACGCATGCGTGTAGCTGGTTTGTTAGAACGTCTCGCGATGGAGAGGCAACAGCTCGGTAAAATATCTTTTTTGTTTAAAATTGATTTAAAAGGTCATTGAGTAAAATATTAACATGCGGTTTTCAGAGAATTGATATGCGCAAGCTTAGTAGACTACGATGATTGGTTTAAAAGGAAGTTTCAGAAAAAACAATTTTGTCGATGCATTCAGTTTTAAATAATTACCGCCGCGGGTGCAATTAAGGCACAGAGATGAAGTAAACAGCCGCTGGTACTATCAAAGGTACTTTAAATAATATGAATCAACATACCAGTTATGCTTGAAATCGTCCTCAAAGTAGTTCTTTCTTTAAATACCACTCTTTCTTCGTGCTGTAGAGTGGTTTAAATCGTCGCCATGTTTGTTAAGTATTTCCACAGATATCAAGTGATTTTTAAGTAAGGTTTATTTTAGCACGAAGACATAGGTCTACATCATACAAAGTTCAAGGCTTAACTGCCTATTGTAGCCTAATGGTTAACTTAACTACTTATTCTAGAATCTAGAACTCATTCAAGTGATAACATGTCTCATGCACTGGCTCACGCAGGAGCTCATGCAGGTGCATGTGACCAGTCAGACCCTTAAAGGAATATATACATAAATAAGAGAGAATGTAACAGGATGGTTGAGAGGGGCAAGTGCAGAGGCCATTTTTGGCTCTTTATTGCTTGATTTTGCTCATGAGAAAGTGTCACTCATAGTTGTTGAATGTCACTCATGAATACACTGAAATTATACGGATGTCACAGATAAGCAATCTGAAACCTCGGCAGCTATGTGTCGGGGCAGAGGAGCAGCGCTTGCTTGAGGGGACCCCGTTCCTCAGACTGCACTCTCCTCTTCTGACAGACCGGGCCTCCTGAGCCCAAGGGGACTCCGGCCTCTTGCCCCTATCGCACCGCTTCGGGCACTCCCCTCAATGTGCCCCTGAGTGCTGAGACCGTGGCCCGCCCTGCAGGGATCTGCACAATGCTGAAGCTGCCCTTCCAAGAGTCATCGAAGGGCTTGGACGCTGCTTTCATCGGGATACCCCTGGACATCGGCATCTCCAACCGCCCGGGAGCCAGGTAACAGCGAGCAGGGTGGGGGGGCCTAGCTACACTTAACTCACGGACATGTCTCAAGTATGGGATGTCATTATACTTTATTGCACATCTAATTCTTTCAGGCATGCAATTTGGCAAGCAGTGACTACGTCCCATGACAAATTCGAATTGGAAGCCAATACTTAAAGTAAGATGTTAGTGGGAAACTTTATGGGTTTTCTAATTCTGAAAGCAGAAAGACAGGCAGCCAAAGGGATTTGTACGAAAGCGAACATATCCAATCCTTCTCGGATGCTGGGAGTTACGTAACTTAAGTTACCCTAGCCATAGTTGCAAGTGCAGCTGCCTCATTATAAATTAAATGGTGCGTGGCCTTCACCCTTAGGGTGGAGCATACTATGGTTGGGCTCAGCTGGATCGAAGTCTGGTGATGTTCTGCTCCTGGCCCGTGACTGCCTCTTCCCTCTCTCCGCTCCGGGCGCCCCTGGTGTACCTACGCTCCAGGAATCCCGCCTTACCTGTTCTCCCCAGGCCGGCCAGTCCCATCAGCATGTCATGACTGGCACTACCCGCCCGCCCCTCACCCTCCCTCCGCTTAAAGCCTCGGTATTTGCAAACTTTGTAGCAGAAGGCGTGCAACCAGGAAAAGGCCCGCAGAAGGAAGATGCCGGAGCTGCTTTCGTGGTCGGTCGTAAACTGAGAGAAGTGAATTTGTGGAGCTCATGGGGTTGTGGCTTTTGACACCATGGGTAAGGACTGTCCATTGTCCTTATTAATGGAAATATTGAACGATAATGCAGCGTATCATGCAAACCGTGTCATGTTGCTTCAATATTAGGTGACATTGTTACCCATCACATCCACTTTGAAGGTTAAAGAGCTGAGTTGATCCTGCAAGAGTTCGAACAAAACATGCCTCTTCAACATTACAACCCAGTGTTGGCAACAGGCACACACATAACCCACCAGGGCACAGCTTCGGGCTGGGGGGTGTTACCCCCAATAAATATATTCTATATTAAATATTTGGGTACAGGTACTTTCAGTTGGGTATGCTGAGGTGTCTGTCGAATTTCACCTGGGATTTTTTACTATGGCACACAGACAAAAACATACACGCACACTCTTTCTCTCCTCTCAGTTTGTAAGTTCTTAAAAATGTTTGTATTTACAACATATTGTGCTTTGAGTATCCCTAGAAATCTTCATTGCTCTCCTTTACCACTGCCCCCAGGGGCGTAACACAGGCCCCTGCAGCACCCGTGCTCCAGGGGCCCCCTCTGTGGCTGCGGCACAGCCAGCAACCACTCAGCACTCCACACATCCGAACCTTCTCAGATGCTGGGAGTTACGTAACTTACGTTACAGCTCGCCGTAGTTGAAAGCACGGCCGCCTCATAATAAATTAAATGGTGCGCGGCCTTCACCCTCAGGGTGGAGCATACTATGGTTGGGCTGGTCATTCTCATGCGCATGCCACTTTGCGCAATTTAAAGTGCGCGTGAGGCGAGGCGATTGAGAGGGACCGTGTGGCCCAGGACAGACTGGTGTGGCCTTAATTTAACTTTTACCAATGCTAACCTTGCCCGGTCTTCTGCCACCCGCTCGCGCCTGCCACTGAGGATGCAGGCCAAGCCTCAGGTGAGACAGTATGTCGCCTACACATTCTCAAGTTTGAAAAGTTGATTGTCTCACACAGCATAATTTTCAACCTCCATGTCTTCAATGGAACCCATTTCCTTCACTGCCATCAGCACGGGCTGGGACACGTGACCGTCATAGCCCGACCATCCATGCAGTGTTTAACAGATGAATCTTTTCTGAATTCAAATACGACTGGCAGTTTCAAAAGGCAACCCTGGAGATTAACATTTTTATCTACAACATCCGACCTCATAACAAATCTCTACCTTATTATGAAGTTCGTACAGAAGCTAATGCTCCACCAATCACTACACCGTCTTGAGGTCCCATCCACCTCACCTCCACTAATTCCTGAATCCACCTCTAGGCATGGCACATACAGCACACGCTTCTGTGATAACACCTTGCAAGCGTTTTTTGTGACAGTTTCAAAGTTAGCCTCCCTGCCTATTTGCAGCCTCTAACATAACACAACTACAGCTAGCATTTTAATATTTAATGATTATTTACTCAATTTGATCAAAAGTTATGTTTTTGTATGTATTTAAAATCATCAGACGTTTTGTATTAAAAGCTTACAAGTTTAATTGTATTACTTTTTTTAATTGGTTAATTATTAATTTTAAAAAATTTAAAATATTTTATGTTGAATTTAATATTACTTTTACACCAAACTATGTTTATGTATATTTACTTTAAAAGTCAAAATATTGTAATTTATTTAATATGATTTACTATGAGGTGTTAAGTCCCTCATTCATTACTTTCCTTGGGATTGGGTGTCTGTACCAGTGAGTGGCCATGTGTGATGTTATACTCACTACAAGACTGGGCTGGGGTGCATTTACTAGTGATTTATGACCTTTTGAGTTATAGTAACGTTAGAAGTGTAGGTCGTGAATAGCAATGGGTGTGTTTGTGTTAGCAGACCCCACCCTTAGTCCATCCTTACACCCATAAACATCTCTCTACTGCTCCATGAACACTTCCTATTTAGTAGTAACTATTGCTTATTTTCCAGCAGCTTTCAATAGTCCCTCTGACATTTACAGCTAAATCGTAGGTTTATGTGTGTGGAGACCTCTGACACTTTTACAGAAAGCTCAACATAGAAAAGATAGGAGGTATGGAGTGCTCTGCTTGTAGGTTTGTGAATAGCATTTTATAGTACACAAGAAGTACAACCTAGTACTACTTTATGTACTACAAAATGCAGTTTGTGAATGGACTCCTTTTTGATCTGTTTCACAGTCTTAACCACACCCCATGCTAAATACCCACGACAGACAGTGTGTTGTTTTATGTTCACTTATACAGGTGCCAAAACGGCGCATCCTCTGTATCCTGTAAAGAGGTCCAACCAGCTGTGCACAGCCTCCACTGAGGCATGAACTTGGATTCTGCATTGCTCTGCTCACAACCTCCTCTGAGGCCTGGAGTGGCCCCTGCTAGATGTGTTCACAGCCTCCTCTAAGGTCTTAAAAGGCCTTGCCAGCTGTACATAGTGTCCTCTAAGTGCCGCAAATGGATCCTGCCAGCTGTGTACACCGACTGTTCAGAGGTCATAGTTGGTCCTACCAGCTAGCTGTGCACAGTCTCATGTGAAGCATGTAACAGTATCCTGCTAGCTGTAGTCAGCCTCTTCTGAGACCAATAAATGGATTCTGATGGTTGTGTGCACAGCCTCCTCTGAGTTCCTAATGGATCCTACCAGCTGCATATGCAGCTTCCTTTACATGAATGCTGCCAGATGTGTGCACGGCTTCTTCTAAGGGAGTAAATGGATCCTGCCAGGTGTTTAAGCAGCTTGCTTTGAGGCTTGCAAATGGATGTAGTCGGATGTGTGCACAGCCTCATCCGAGGGTGTAAATGGAGGCTGCCAGTTGTTTGCTCAGCCTGCTTTGAGGCCTGTAAATGGATGCTGTGAAATATGTGCACAGCCTCCGACTGAGCAGGACGACTTCCACGGAAGTCGTTGTTAGTTTGGCCTAATTTCCAGCATTCCCTTGGGTCTTGTGTTGTGGAGGAGCCCTAGTGTGCCTGATCCCTGACACAAACATGGGGCCAGCAGAGGGCAAGCACCCAGGGTATGGTGGGGAAGTCTCAGCTTTGTAGAACACTCTGGTATATGTTTAGAGTGGGCCGTGGTACTTGCACTCTGGGAATGACCCCTGTGCTCAGCGTCTAGTTGGCCACTCTCCCAGCATGTGTCTGGCCTGTAGGACTACCCCCTTCTGCAATTCCAGTACATAGATCCACTCAGAGTTGCATATGTGCCCAATCATTTCTGATTTTGCAACTGGCACTTCTAGCCAAGTACTGGGGCACCTCACTCACTGATGCACCTCTACCCAAAAGTACAGTGGCATAGAGTAGAGTGGTGTAGAGTTTGGGCCATCAGCAAAGTAGTTGTAGCTCGCAGCTGCAGCATGGGTGCACCAGTTGCCTCATAACAGTACTGCGGCCAGGCAGGCTGCCTTATAAATTAAATGATGCGCTTCTAGGCTCTCAATAGTGAAGATGGGTTGGCCCTCTCTCCTGTTTACCAGCCCAGCATCATTGTCTTTGTTGTAGCACATTCTACACAAACATAGGAGCAGCAATTACATGTTATGGTACGTAATTTATGTTTATATAATGCATTCTATGGAAAATATGGCTCACTGTCCAGATGCCATGTCTGTGCTTAGATGTAAGCAAAATGTTCTATTTAATGTGTTGTGTTCGAAGTTTGTGTCAGTTCCATGCTATTGAAAACTTCTCTTTGGGTCCACATTGCAGCCAGCTGTATAGTATATCTGCGCTATGTGGGGTGTATGCAAGGTCTGTCCAGAGCGTTCTGTTCGATGCTTTTGTGTGTTTTAAACTACTTACAATTCTCTTGAGAGCTGCGTGTCATCCGTCTATATGGTATTTCTGAGCTATGTGCTATATAAGCTCCACCCAGTGAGCTCTATTACATGTCGGCGTGTGATGTACATTTAAAAAAAAAGTGTTGTTGGGTGCTACAGTGCACCACAACAGTCAGCTGTATGCTCTATCTGAGGTGCACAGTCAACATACCTTTGTAAACTGGTTATAAGGCTTCGTTTTTTTCTGGTTCCAGTACCCCCTGTGCCCCCACTCTGCCTATACCTTGCATTTGAAATGTACATTTACTGCTGTAGTGTGAGAATGCATTTCTTGGAAAGGAATATGGGCCCACATGCATCATTGTGTCTTTTTGCATTTCTTAATTTGCGAAAAATAAGGAATCGCAAATTAAGAAATGCAAAATGATATGCATCAATATTTTCGGTATTCTTGTGGGATTCGGTAAAAATCGCATTTTTTACCGAATCCCAAAGAAATACCGATTTCTTAACTTAATTTTCGCAATTTCCATTGATTCCTATGGGCCAAAAGGCCCATAGGAGTCAATGGAAATTGCGAGTGGCACTTAGAAAATTTCATGGGTGCAGGGGGGGGTCCAAAGGACCCCCCCTGCACCCCTGAAATGTACTTTTCAGCATAAGTTACATACACACATGTCCTAAGGACATGTGTGTGTGTAACTTTACAGTTTAAAAAATGCATTTTTGTGCATATTTAATCAATTTCGCAATTTACCACGAAGTTGAACTTCGTGGTAATTTGCACTTCCAATTTTCAAAAAAACAAATTTTTCTATAATGATGCATAGCATTTAAGAAATCGCACAATTGCGATTTCTTAAATGCTAATGCAATTTTAGAAATCGTAAAAAAGATGCGACTTCTAAAATGGCATGATGCATCCCAACAAGCACTTTTGCATTCGCAAACGGCCGATTTTAAGGAATCGCACCGTCTGCGACTGCAAAAATGCTTGATGCATGTGGGCCATAGAGTAGGGATGCCAAAAGACAAATATCAGCCCTGTGTTTAAAGAGCCTGGAAAGACCTCATCTTGGCAATAAATAGGGTCATAAATAAAAAAAGTATGTAATGTGAATTTTCTGTCTTTGTTTCCTTTAATTATCAGTCACGGATCTCATCTTTCAGGCAGCCCTAGAACACAATTAAAGTGCATTCTATTTATATTTGTTGTTCAAAGTATACAATATTTGTTGTTCAAAGTATACACAGATAAGTGCTGAAAATACAGCTTTAGGTGACTGTTTATTTTTGTCAGTGGGGCAAAGGGGTAGGTGGTGAGTCGGGCCACTAAGAGGGGGGGCCTCATTGTGCTTTGCAGGGGGACCCCCTCAAGTTTTGTTACGCCACTGCTCGGGCACTGTCAAAAAACGTGGGGAACCCAATCAACCCTTGTAGGCTCGGGCAATCAATCGGTAAGGTAAAAGGTGGCTACAAGGGAATTAATTCAATAGATTTCAGATATATGGTATAATTTGGTCCATTAAACAATTGGAACCTGTGTATCCATAGGATTACTTAAATCATTACTCAAATATTTATTTTAAAGAGCAATCGAATGGCAGAAGAAAAGAGACACACAGCAGTAGAGGTTATATTGAAAATCAATTATATTGATATAAATCACAAAGTAAATTGGTGGGGACAGATGGAACAAAACTAATAAAAAGTCATGGAAAGCGATGTGTTAGCATCTTATCAACAGTCCATCACATTAACATCAGCTCCATAAAATGATAAGGAAAACAGAATCATAAATGAAACTTGATATCCTTCTTTGTACAAGATAGATGTGGAGTTGATGCTTTATGTCGACGTTTCGGTCTTGTAAGCTGACGTCTGTAAGACCATCATCAGGACTATATTTTCATCGGATAAAAACCCCTTGGGTATATACACAATGTGAAGCCCCTCTTTGGAGATGGGCACCTTGTGAAGTAGATCTTTCAGAAGGCTCTGGGTTGGTTCCTCTATTCTGACGAGGTTTTTGAAATGGCAATTTGAAGAAATTTGTTATTGTATGCCAAAAAGGCAGAGGAAATCCTTGAAAATTAGTGGATAAAGTACTCCGGTATCACTCGGGTTAGCCGTAGTAGACGCTAATATCCAGAGACGGCTAACCCGAGTGATACCGGAGTACTTTATCCACTAATTTTCAAGGATTTCCTCTGCCTTTTTGGCATACAATAACAAATTTCTTCAAATTGCCATTTCAAAAACCTCGTCAGAATAGAGGAACCAACCCAGAGCCTTCTGAAAGATCTACTTCACAAGGTGCCCATCTCCAAAGAGGGGCTTCACATTGTGTATATACCCAAGGGGTTTTTATCCGATGAAAATATAGTCCTGATGATGGTCTTACAGACGTCAGCTTACAAGACCGAAACGTCGACATAAAGCATCAACTCCACATCTATCTTGTACAAAGAAGGATATCAAGTTTCATTTATGATTCTGTTTTCCTTATCATTTTATGGAGCTGATGTTAATGTGATGGACTGTTGATAAGATGCTAACACATCGCTTTCCATGACTTTTTATTAGTTTTGTTCCATCTGTCCCCACCAATTTACTTTGTGATTTATATCAATATAATTGATTTTCAATATAACCTCTACTGCTGTGTGTCTCTTTTCTTCTGCCATTCGATTGCTCTTTAAAAGAAATATTTGAGTAATGATTTAAGTAATCCTATGGATACACAGGTTCCAATTGTTTAATGGACCAAATTATACCATATATCTGAAATCTATTGAATTAATTCCCTTGTAGCCACTGCTCGGGCACATCATTCTCTGTTCCCGTGGGCTGAGGCCCTAGGACGCTTCCCATAGCCCCCACCCATTAGTTAGCATCTTTAGGAAGGCACATGTGGCTGGAGAAAGCACTTAATTCATTGAAACTGCTGCACCCGCACTGTACACTGATAACTTCCACTACACTACTCTCAACTCATCCTTGGGCCCTGCATCCAAATTCTGTTGCATTATTTATTACCTATATACGAACATTTTTGGCAAAAAAGGCCCCAAGGCACCTTGAAGTACCTGCACACTACAGCTACAATGCCACTGCACTTCATCCTCTGCTCTTACACTATCCGGTCACATAGACCATAACAAGAGACTTACAGATATTTTAAGTAATTTTGCAGGTCTGAAGAAGCCCGAGTACTCTTGGATGCAGGCCCCACTTTAGGGTGCATTTTATCGACATTTTTCTGCCACCAGAATCACAAGGCTTTAAAGACACTGGGCCAATTTTAAACTATTTTAAGCTACGGGGCAGGAAGTGAGCCTCCTTTGCAAACTCCTTAAAACATTTGACTTATGTGGCTTTTTTCAATTAAGATGACAATGCTTTTAATGATAATGATTCTTTGTGGTGCTTTTCATGAATTTTTACTAATGTTGTATTGTATATGGTATTGCAATGGTTTTAACGAATCACGCAATAAAGACTGTATTATTAACCTTTATTACAAAATGTTGGTGATGGGGTTTAAATAGAGGTGGGAGAAAGCAGAGAGGAGGAAAGGCCTAGAAAATATTACAGGGTTAGTCCAGAAACTAGAAACAAGAACCCTCTGTGGCACAGTGGTCTTCAGGTCAGGAGCAAACAAATGCATTGAAACAATGGCAGTTTTTAACAAAAACTGGCAAAGTGAATAGGTCTGGTTTTAAAGTGGTGACGCACTCAAATACAAGTATGTGTAAATAATTTTTCCATGTGATAGCACATTTAAGCAAGACTACTGCTTTTGTCAATACTTGTTAGTAGTGGTGGTGGTAGTATCTCTGCTGTTGTGTTGGTAGTGAAATGGCTGCAGGTGTTTTCTTTTTGATGGTGGTGATGGCATTTAGTAGTGGTTGTATAGGTGGCGGTATTGGTGGTGGTATTGCTGGCAGTGGTAGTGCTAGTGGAGGTGTTGGCGGCATGGTATTATAGGTGGTATTGCGCTTATAGTGGTCTTAGTAGTGCTGGTATTGGTGGTTGCGGAGTCTTGTAGTATTGGTTGTGGTGGTGGAATTGCTGGTGGTCGCGGTATTGAGGGTGTTGGTATTGGTGATGTATAGGTGGTAGAATGGAAATAATGGTGTTGTAGTTTTATTGATAGTGTTAGCATTAGTATTGGTGGTTGTGTTATTGATGGTGGTGGTGGTATTCTGTTGGTGACAGAGGTAGTATTGGTGGTTGTATTGTGGTACTTGTATATATGAGTGATGGCATTATTGGTGGTGGTGGTATTGGTGGTTGTGTGGTTTTGTGATTATTGTATTGGTGGTTCTGATCAAGTGGCCACTAACTATATGCCTGGATCATCTAGTACACACTCTTCAAAATTATTTTTTGTTTATCACATCAAAATTACCTGACCTCAAAAAACCTTCCCATTTGATAAAAACAACAATTAGAAGGCAATATCCGGGTCAAGCTCACATATGAAGAACGACAACACTATTAAGTGCCTGATGCTTTAAAAAAACTCTAGATAAAGTCAGTTTGAGATAATACATTTAATGTGATAAAATGTGTGATGCTTGTGTACTTTTTAGATGTAAAATAGCACTCCACAGGAGGAGGATTCATATATCAAACCTCCCATGCAATAATAGTAACAGAAACAGAGTGCTACAGTCTGGTATAAGAATTACAACGTTTCAAGCAAATTCAAGATAATATTACCAGTGCCATTGGATATTATGCACTTGTATTACTGACAGAGTATAACCTCAGGCCCTAAGTGTGAGTTCAATATTCCATGTTAGTGTGAAATTTCATTTATCAGTTATGAAGCAGCTTCCCATGATTTGGACACCACAAGCGGCGTGGCGTTACCGTTGTCTCCTTCACCGTTTAGCATGTTCCTCTTCGAACTGTGTCCCATGAGTACCGAGATACTTACATGTGATGTGCCCACCTACTTACTGAAAATGTTTATTTGAAAACTTGAAAAATAAACATGTATGAAAGGATCTATGACACCATATCATTCATCTTTAATATATTTATTTGCTTATTTATACTGTTCTGTTTGTGGATCTTAAAGATATTGGGCCTCATTTATGAGGCTGTGCGTCACTTTTACGCCGCCGGTGCATCACTTTTTGTGACGCACCAGTGGCGTAAAAAAAGTGCTTTGTTGCGCCATATTTAAAGTGACACATCTAGGTAGATGCGTCACTTTGTAAACCCCTGCGCCACATTATACCTGCGCCAGGTATAATGTATGCAAGGGGGGCGTTTTGATGCAAGAAAGGGTCATGGAAGTGACGCAGTGAAATCCATAAGATTTCACTGCGCCATTTCTTGGCCGCTAATGCGTCAAAATCTTACGCCTGCTTCATGGCAGGCGTAAGACTGACGCAGGCACTAACAACATGGGACTTGCTCATGTGAAAGTACACATTGCTAGAGTTGCGTCACTTTTGTGACACTCCAGCAATGAGTCACTTTTGTGCCTACAGATACGTCAGAAATACTGACGTATCTGTAACTCCTTGCGACATGATGCATCATATGACGCATCAATCATGTCGCAAGGAGTGCGCACTGAGAAGTGACGCATCGCTGCTTTCACGCTGCGATGCGTCATTTCTCATAAATGAGGTCAACTATGTGCAGGAAAGCAGTGTTTCGGAAGTCATAACAAAAAAACGGATTCACAAATCAGCCAATTCTTTAGTGCTTTCTTGAAGAAATCAATGTCTGTACCCTTTGCATCTGACCTAGTAAGCAATTCTAGAGCTGTGTCCCCACCCGCAGAACTTCCGGCGCCCACCTGGCTTGCCAGAGGATCGAGGAACAAACAACTAGCCGAGACAGAGCGCTGAGAGAAGCATCTCCTAGGACAATGTCATGTAAAGTTAAGTTCATTGTTATTTGGTGCAACCCTAATTATTGGAATTGTTTATAATTATGGTTGAAAGCCCGATGATGATTGTGCAACAAAATGCATGTATCTTCTCTGTAGACTGGTACAACATGTAACGTTTGCAAAATATTTTACTTTGCATTAACATCAAACCCCACTGCTATCCGGGGGCCCTAATTTGAAAGTATTCATGGTGTATAGGTTTTGCAACCTTTGAAGCCTTGTAATAAAGCTCAAAACAATATGAAGTTGAAAGCTCTCTTGTCGCACACGCAATGAGAATACAAACTCCGAATGCAGAGAAGAGCAAAGAAAATGAAACGTGAGGAAGTGGGAAGAGAGAGCTGTAATTAGCTCTCAATGGGATTGTTCTGCAGATAAATACAAGAGCCCCCTCCTGGAGGTTTGGTGTCCTAGTTTAATCAGGGATTTAAGTAAACACCGGTGGTTATGAAAGTATGCAGATAGGGGACTGTAGCAATAATCCTGAGCTCTGATTAGATTTTACTGTCCAGGGCTGCAAACCACAGTAGACTTATGAGCAGGTGGGGAGAAGGAGATGGATTGGCGGGGGCAGTGGAGTAGTCAGCATTTCATGGTCCCCAGTGCAAGGAAGTAAGTGGGCCTTTGACCGCTGTTTGACTTTGAACAGAGACTTTGAACAGAGAAATACATCAGTAATCAGGGTTCAGGGCCTCTGGCCGCTGTTTGACTTTTGAACAGAGAAATACATCAATTATCAGGTTTCTGAGGGCCCATCAGAGATGCACACCTCCCTCCTCCACCTGTGCAGTGACCGGCTGATCAGAGTTCCAGTGTTTCTTGTACGAGCCACTCCCTGAGGGATGACTCACATTACCACCCCACACCCATCCATCACAGGTGTCACATGACACTTGACCCTCCTATTAAAAGGGGCAGGCACATGTGCCCTGGGCCAGTTCTAGATACCACACTACTGTGTCTGTGTGCTACTTATCAGTGCATGGGGGTCTAGGGCGAAGAGTGGGTGGACCCTCATGTGCAGCAGCCTTGACTTTGGGTAGAGGGAGAGAGTATTACAAGAGGCACGAGGTGGGCAAAACAGATGAAGCCCACCTGAGTAGCTTTCTGCACCAGCTGCTGAAAGTGAGCCTGTGGTGGTCCACCGATAGTGCCTCCAGAAAGACAGAGTGTGTTCTGCCTGTCACGACCCGTCGCCGAACAGGCAAAGTGCTAGCCGACCTGCCGGACATGAGGTGAGCCTGCGGGGTAACAGGTGCTGAGGGTTTTGGCTGGGTTGCGATGAAAGAAGGAAGAAGAGTGACCCTGGAGTGCAGGAGATGATTAGGAGTCCACCCCAAATCCAAAGTGCCTGCAAGTGTGAGATGCGGTGTGTGACGGCGCTCGACAGGGGAGGGACCCATGTGGAGAGCGCGGGTGCCAGTGGAATTGCCCCCGCCGATGGCCTTCAGAGACCCCAACCGGAGCGCTAATGGTGCCGGACTGCTGAAGTGTCTGCCTGCTGCCGCATCCTGTCGCATGAGAAGGAGGAGTTCCCGGTCAACCAGTGGGCGTGAGATGAGCCGGAGAGCGTGACAAGTGCTAGGCCAGGCCATCTAAAGAGCCATGGTAAGAGAGGAGCTACCCCCAGAAGCCCTGCAGTCAATGGAGACAAGGTCAGGGCAGCACATCAAGGAAGGGGGGTGCCAGAAAGAGAACATACCCCCAGACTCAGGGCCCGTTCTAGGATTTGCGAGGCCCTGGGCTAAAAATCAATGTGCAAGGCCCCTCTAATGTAGATAAGTGGCCCCTTGCAAGGAGACCATTCACAGACACTGTGGGAGGCCTATTGTCCAGCATTTTGTCACCCCCCCACAGTTTTAACTTTGAGCCCACAAGCATTTCTCACACCTTCAGTCCAATTGGTGCGAGAATTGCTTGTGGGCTAAAAGTTAAAACTATGGGGGCACCAAAATTATGGACAATGGGCCTCCCACAGTGTCTGTGAATGGGGCTCCTTTCAATTGAAGGGAGCGTCTCCCTCCCTTATGTATCCAGATACCATCCCTGAGAGGCCCGGGGAGTGGGGCCCCTCCATTTCAAAGAAAGGTGACACCTCTCTTTGAAATGGATCGCCAGGGAACCGACAGGACGCATCACCAGTGCGTGGACCCATGCTGGTGAGCTGAGTGCAAGGCCCTTGGCAGCTGTCCACGTTGCCCATGCCTATCGCCGGCCCTGCCCAGACCCCTCCATGCACGAATGGGACAGTGTATAGATATGCCCATATCTGCCGGTTGGAGTGCCGATAAAAGGAGGCCATCCCCGGCCTGAAGAGGTAACGCCCCTCTGCACCCCTGACTGCTGTCCGGTCTGATAATGCCCTGAGGCCAGGTGTCGGAGATTCCCCATCTTCAGCTCCAGTCCCTGTGCTGCTCGTTAGGTGAGCGAGGTAGCCGCGGAGGGGCGGGAGCAATCAAGGTGTCAGTGAACAATGGTTGCCCGTGCCGCTAGGGGGGCATGCAGCGGTGTAAATAAGGACCTTCTGATTAAAAGAAATGGTTGCTGGAGCATTTGAGTGGCTGCCCTCCCGTACCCCTGTCTTTAAGCTCCGGTCTGGCTGACTGACTGACTCAGAGGGGCAGCGGAGCGACGAGGCTACCTGCTGCTGTTGCAGGGTGGTGGTTGTAGGCTGAAAGAGTGTTGCGCCTGAGAGGAGAGGCGTCCAACTGCAGCGCCACCTAGAGATCGTGTGAGGCACCGCGACATGTAGTAACTGTGTAAGAGGACAGTCTGTGCATAGTGAAGCCGCCTGCAGCACATGGACGGCTGCTGCGGCCGGTGATCTAGTTGGCATGTCGGGGCGAAGCTAGCGTTGAAGAGACATGCTGTTTTTGTTGGAACTGCCATGCACCTGGGAGGTGCATGTTACACAGAAAATATGAGAGTGCCACTTCCAGGTCTAGTTGCTCTCCGGCAAAGCGCAGGGAAGCTGAGCTTCTATGAGAAAGGGCATAGCCAGAGCGCAGCAATATATATAGAGAGAGCGCCACATGAACTGGTGGCATACCAAGAGTTGGAATGGGGAGAGATGGGGGAAACCATGAAGTGACTGGGCACCAAACTACCTACAGATGACCCAACCAAGAAAAGCTGCCGGGATGATGAAGATTCTGCAGTGATGCCTGGTGGCCATGGGTGGTCATTGCAGCAGTCAAGTAACCTGGGGACAGAGGCAACGGCTCTCAGAGCAAAGAGGAATGCTGTGACCCTGAACTGAAGAGGCAATTGGCCTCAGGGGCATGAACTGTGAAGGGAAGATGCTGTAATCCTCGGTACTGAGAGGCTGTTTCTACCACAAGAAGTGCTGAGCTACACCACTGTAAGAGAAAGGACTGAGCTTGCAAGGTGCCGGCGGAAGGTGCCCTGAAGAAGACCGGGGGGCATGAAGGACGGAGGGTACAAGTCCGAGAACCTGGAGAGAGCCCTGCGAGGAAGATGGACTATATCGTTAGTGGGTGTGATAGACTCTGCGAAGCCTACATGAGTAGAGGCTGAAGAGTGCCATGATGGCGTAGCTTTGAGGCACAAGGAATGTGTCCTCAAGAGAAGAGACCTGTGAGAAGTCAGAGATAATGGCCTATGAGAGGTAGGTGAAGAATAAGAAGGCCTATGAGAGGTAGGCGAAGAAGACCTGTGAGAGGTCGAAGAGGAAGACCTGTGAGAGGTCGGAAAAGAAGACCTGTGAGAGGTCAGGAAGAAGATTTGTGAGAAGTTGAAGGAAATAGACCTAGGAGAGTTTGTGAATTGGAGAAGGTCACAGCGAAAGCTCTGATTACTGGACAAGGAGAAATCATTGTCCTAGGGGTAGGACATGGCCAGGGAGACCCATGTGAAGTGCACGTCACATGGAGAGACCTGGTCAGAAAAGAAGAAGAGTAAGACAAGAAGGGACCAGACCACGTCATGAAGTGAAAAGAAGAGGAAAAGAATTGTGGCACGAGGTCATCGCGTAATGAGACCAAAGAAAGAAGAAGAGAGGAGTGTGCGATAGACACCTGGCACACCACATACTGTTAGTTTTTTTGAGGTCAAGTGCATCTCCAAGAACAACTCCGGAGCTGTTGGACATCTTGAGTGAAGAACTGCATCGATGTAACACCCAGTGGTCAGTGAAGTATCCTTGGCACCTTGAGAGGCTGGCTGCCAAGAAGTCTTTGGTTACACCAAGCAAACCTGAAGCCTGTGGAAGAAAGCAAGCTGGACCATTTGTACCATCCACCTTTGGGGTTGCACGTGAGACTGGATTGTGGTCCTGCTCAGACGTCCTGAGTAACCTGGGTCGGTGGTCTAGAGGAGGATCCGACCAATCCACACCAGACTGTAGCGATCCAGGGGCAAGGGCCTCAGGGATTACCAGTGAGAGAGGGATCCCAACACTAGAGGTGCGTCTGCAGCAGCTCACCAGCAGGTAGCGGGATGCATGAAGATCACTGTTGGGGACTGGCTATCTCAAAGACTGTCCTGTCAACGCCGGTGCACCAGAGTCTGGATGGCAGGAGTAGTCAGATCTGGAAACAACTACCCTCAAGGCGGATTGAGTGATTTGAAGGTGGGACTCGTAGCGATTCCTCCAGGGGCCTATAGTATGGTGTTGGAGCAACACGGCAAAGTCCACACAGTCTTGTGGAAGCCTGGTGAAAATGACCTCAGGGCAATTCCGTGAGAGGAGAATCCTAGTGTGAGAGGGGAATCCTGGTGAGAAAGGGATGTCGGAAATTACTACACCATCATGCAGCTGGAAGCACTGCAGCATCTGAGGGAGACTCGTCAACAATGACCAGGAGGTCATCCATCTTAGGAGGCCTGATGTTCATGGTGCTAGGACGTATTTTGAAAATGTAACATCAATAGAATTCACTATTGCCCTACATGCACCGTCACAGTAAACCGTGTACATAGACATTGGTTACAGACTTCCACACAGTGAGTCCAGGTAGGACTGGATCTTCAGTGCACTGCTGAGCTGTGCCAATTAGAACCGTTGATCCCAGCTGCAATTGTACACTCATCCTGTCTGGAAAGCAGCCAAATAGACTCTGTGGAGTTTTCTGTTGTTGCTTTGTTCTCTCCCACAGGTTGGACTTGTTCCATTTTCAATTAAGTTTGGGAGGGATGCAGTTACCGAATGGTCACTGTTCTAGTGTTTCTTGTAGCAGCCACTCCCTGAGGACTGGCTTACATTACCACCCTACACCCTTCCATCACAGGTGTCACAGGACATGCGACCTTGCAAATAAAAGGAGGCAGGTGCATGTGCCCTGGGCCAGTTCTAGATACCACATTGATGTGTCTGTGTGCTACTTATTGGCGCATGGGGGCCCAGGGCCCCAGCACTTTACAACCTGTTCAACCAATGGAACCGCCGCCCATGGATGAGGGGGATGTATTGAAGCAGACACTATTAGGAAGATAAAGGAAATAAATTGGGGAGTTCAAATTGAACCAAGACTAGCTGATCTCAGCAGAGGGATGTGTGATGCTTTTATGCACTTGTGAAGTTCCGATTGTTCGCAACTTATAAAGTATGTGAAGTTTGCCTGTATACCTTTGTCTTCGCCTGTGCAGTCTTTCTGCATATTCAGAGATAATTTGCACTGTTTTGCAACAAGGGGATTTTCACGTTTCACAAACCAACCAAGATGGAAAATATAAAATGTATCAGGGCGTTTTTTTGTGTGCAAATGTATCTTTTGGTGAGTTTTCTGTGCACGCGAGAAAATGTATGCAGATTATATTTGGCAAAATGGATGGTCGCAAATATCCTCATGTTCACGCAAATGTGGGGAGAGTGTTAAACATTACATTTTCGCAAATCCAGGGCACTTGGAACCCGTGTGATTTAGTGACAAGATTACTGAACCGTGAAGGGGCTTTGGGTCGGTAGCCTTCATCTATTGGCGTCCATTCCTTGGGACTCTTCAGCCATTGGCTTGCCAGGCTGTCAATCATATCTTGAGTCAGACCACTGGAGACTTTTAGTGGTGTCAGTTTTCTATTTGAGTGTGTGTTTCTTCCTCCATTGGAATGCATGTACAGGACTGCATTGAGAGTTGGAGTTTGCAAAAGGGTTAATGTATAGCTACATGTCATTGAAAGATTAATGTCAGAGATTTGCTTTATTCAGGGATTCTTCACAATGGTTTCTTCATGTTTTTCATTATCTCATATATCCACTACTGTCAGCTTTGGTACCAGCCCCTCATGGCTGCACACCATATTAGGGTGACCAACTGGCATTGGTGCAAATTCAGGACGGTGAGTGTAAAAATTCAGGACAAAGAGTCAAAATTCAGGACACAAATTCAGGACAGGTGGTCAAAATTCAGGACAAAACTTCAGGACAATAGGTACGTTTTACATACACATCAGAGGTCGCGCAATAGTATATAAGTAAGCCCAGCCATTTCCAAACATATTCAACCATTTGCAAACCTATCCATCATGTATCCTTCCATCTATCATTTCACTGATCCATCCCTTCATCCATCCCCTCATCCATCCTTTCACTCATCCTCCATTATCCATCCATCCATCCACCCTTTCACCCTATCCATCTGTACACTTATCCATCCACTCTTCATCCCATCCATCCATTCACTCATCCATTCAGCTATTTACCCTTTCACCAATCCAGCCATCCTTTCACTTACTAATCCTTCCACCCATCCACTCTTTTAGTCATCCGTCCATCCTCCCTTTCTCTCTCCATCGACCCTTTCACTTAGCCATCCTTCCTTCCATCCATCCATCCACTCACCCATCCATCCATCCACTCATCCACTCATGAATCAATCCATTGACCCTATCACTCATCCATCTATCACTTCACTCCTTCACACATCTATTCATCCTTTTGTCCATGTACCCTCCCTTTCACTCACTCATCCATCCTTACATCCACCCTTTCACTCATATGTCCATTCATTCACCTTTGCACTTATCAATCCATCAATCCATCCATCATTTCACTCATCCACCTACCCACCCATCATCCACCCAACCATCCACCCACCCTCTCATCCATCCTTTCACCCACCCACCATCCCATCCACTGATCCATCCTTTCACCCACCCACCATCCACCCACCCACTCATCCATCCTTTCACCCACCCACTCATCCATCCTTTCACCCACCCACTCATCATCCATCCATCCATCCACCCACTCTCCATCCATCCTTTCACCCACCCATCATCTGTCCTTCCCCTCATCATCCATCCATCCTTCCCCTCATTATCCATCCATCCTTTCACCTCATCATCCATCCATCCTTCCCCTCATCATCCATCCATCCATCCCCTCATCATCCATCCATCCTTTCCCCTCATCATCCATTCATCCTTTTCCCTCGTCATCCATCCATCCTTTTCCCTCATCATCCCTCCATCCATCCTTCTACCCACCCACTCATCATCCATCCATCCTTCCCCTCATCATCCATCCATCCCCTCATCATCCATCCATCCATCCATTCCCTCATCATCCATCCATCCTTTCACCCACCCCCTCATCATCCATCCATTCCCTCATCATCCATCCATCCTTTCACCCACCCCCTCATCATCCATCCATCCACCCTTCCCTCATCATCCATCCTTTCACCCACCCCCTCATCATCCATCCATCCATCCTTCCCCTCATCATCCATCCATCCTTCCCCTCATCATCCATCCATCCATTCCCTCATCATCCATCCATCCACCCTTCCCCTCATCATCCATCCATTCCCTCATCATCCATCCATCCTTTCACCCACTCACTCATCATCCATCCATCCACCCTTCCCCTCATCATCCATCCTTTCACCCACCCATCACCCATCCATCCATCCTTCCCCTCATCATCTATCCATCATTCCCCTCATCATCCATCCTTCCCCTCATCATCCATCCATCCTTTCGCCCACCCATCCATCCATCCTTCCCCTCATCATCCATCCATCCTTTCCCCTCATCATCCATTCATCCTTTTCCCTCGTCATCCATCCATCCTTTTCCCTCATCATCCCTCCATCCATCCTTCTACCCACCCACTCATCATCCATCCATCCTTCCCCTCATCATCCATCCATCCCCTCATCATCCATCCATTCCCTCATCATCCATCCATCCGTTCACCCACCCCCTCATCATCCATCCATTCCCTCATCATCCATCCATCCTTTCACCCACCCCCTCATCCTCCATCCATCCACCCTTCCCTCATCATCCATCCTTTCACCCACACCCTCATCATCCATCCATCCATCCTTCCCCTCATCATCCATCCATCCTTCCCCTCATCATCCATCCATCCATTCCCTCATCATCCATCCATCCACCCTTCCCCTCATCATCCATCCATTCTCTCATCATCCATCCATCCTTTCACCCACCCACTCATCATCCATCCATCCACCCTTCCCCTCATCATCCATCCTTTCACCCATCCATCCATCCTTCCCCTCATCATCTATCCATCATTCCCCTCATCATCCATGCTTCCCCTCATCATCCATCCATCCTTTCACCCACCCATCCATCCTTCCCCTCCATCTATCCCCTCATCCATCCATCCATCCCCTCATCCATCCATCCTTCCCCTCATCCATCCATCCTTCCCCTCATCCATTCATCGCCTCATCCATCAATCCTTCCCCTCATCCATCCATCCTTCCTTCCCCTCATCCATCCATTCCCTCATCCATCCCTCCTTCCCCTCATCCATCCTTCCCCTCATCCATCCATCCTTCCCCTCATCCATCCATCCTTCCTTCCCCTCATCCATCCATCTTTCCCCTCATCCATCCATCCTTCCTTCCCCTCATCCATCCATCCTTCGTTCCCCTCATCGATCCATCCTTTCATCCATCATCCATCCTTCCCCTCACCCATCCATCCATCCCATCCATTTATCCTTCCCCTCATCCATCCATCCTTCCCCTCATCCATCCATCCTTCCCCTCATCCACCCTTCCCTTTCATCCATCATCCATCCTTCCCCTCACCCATCCATCCCATCCATTTATCCTTCCCCTCATCCATCCATCCTTCCCCTCCATCCATCCTTCCCCTCCATCCATCCATCCATCCATCCTTCTCCTCATCCATCTTTCCCCTCATCCATCATCCAGCTACCCTTCCACCCATACATCCAGCTATTTACATTTTCTCTCCATCCTTTCCCTCACTCATCAATCCATCCATCCTCTCTCATTATCCATTTATTCAATCTTTCATTCATCCATTCACCCTTTCACTAGTTCATACAGCCATCCCTTCACTTACTTACTCGCCCACCTTTCCATATTAATTTTGAGCTGAGCCCTTTTGAGACGAGGCCCATCAAGAACTTCACCCTCGCTGAAGGGGCCGTTCAGGACTGGAACAGAAGCCACCCAGGGCGGAGACAGGATCCACAACATGGGGGGACAAGAGCCATCACAGCGGGGGTGGACTGGAGCCACAACATGGGGGGACAGGAGCCATCACTGAGGGGAGGGCAGGAGCCATCACAGGAGAGGGAACAGGATCCACCAGGGTGGGCACAGGGGTGGGCATGCAGTATTCTAGTATCATCTTGGGCTCCTCGCCCCCTCCTGCACAAGACAACAAGAAGACAGGCTCTCTGTCCAAAATGCCATACCCCACTGTGATGTACAGTACTTACAGGATATACTCTAAGAGAACTGATTGAACTGATTGTCCTCCATACTTTGTTAATCAGTGTGGGTGCGATTGTGCCATTTCTTTATTTTCTTACATTATAGACTGCATGTTTGAAGAACCGAGGTTTGCTTACAATTTAGTGACAGTAATTAAGCTCGGTGAAGAGAAGCACGTGCTGCCTCGGTGTAATCAGGGGTGTAATCTGGCTGAGTCTAGGATGTTTGGGGCCCTGGGTAGAAATGGAATGTGTGAGCCCCCCTTCTAAATAGCAGAGACATGCCGCATTCAGGGCTGTTTGCATGTGAATAGATGTCGCTGCTCCTGAAGCTGCAGCCCCTCCCTCTCAGTCACCTTCGAAGCACCTCTTAACAGGTCATCAAGGGCTGGAGGTGTGAGGGTTGCCATCCCGCGGTGCCGCTCCAATGCTGCGGGGTATCTGAGGAGCTTTGGTGCAGCATCGGAGTGAAGAAGGGAGGTGGGTGCAAGCTGTGCCGGCTTTAGGGTGGGGCAACCGGTGCCCTGTTAAAATGACGGACAAATGGTGTCCGTTAAAGAATCCTTCACGGACAACGGACAGACGGCCGAAATTACGGACTGTCCTTGAAATTTACGGACGGTTGGTCACCCTACACCATATGGCTCCTCCATAGCCGCCCTCATGGCTCTCCCATCCACAACTGCATAATTCAAATACAGATCCTGCTTTGTAAGGGGATGATTTGTATGAGAAAACAATGTTTAAAGCAAAATGTTTCTGTGTACTTATTGGCTACATGATGGCTGTCCATGAAGAAGTTTGCCCTGGAATCTACTGTCTTTGTGCCCCTGCTGACTGAAAACGTCACAGAGATTTGAAGTGCTCCCTTAGGCGTTCAAAGTCTAGCGCTCCCATGCATTCAAGATCTAGCAGGCACTTCACTGTTGGTAATGACATAAAGAAAAGAATGCTGAGTCTTCAAGTCAGTGGATAAGTACTAGGCATACGAGAAAATTAAATTTCTTTGGTAAAATTAGTGAAATCTATGATATTTGCGTCATGCCAAATTTGCAAAATATCTCTCTTCTTTGTTTTATGTGATTCACTTTATGTTAAACCATGGGGGAGTGATTTGTACAGAAAATGACTCAAGAACAGATATTTTCTGCTCAAATAGTCACCTGCTGATGTCTTCTGTGAAGTTTTCACCCAAGTATGCCTTCAAGTGAAAAAATTAATGTGCCAACAAGGTAAAACATAATTTGTGCTAAATGTGTGATTTTGCATACTTTTGAGAAATTTCCATTAGACTTTGCAACAAAACTACACAATATTAGTTTTTTGTATGCAATTGGAAATAGGACAATTCAAATACTAGCACGTAAATGTGTATGCCATCCAGCAGCAAAAGATGCAGAAGTTATTTCCGAATGTGTGTCATGGAACATTTGGCTTTCATATGAGAAAGGATTTACTTAAACCTCTCGGCCACTGATATCCTAGTGTTGAGCCAAATGTTCATACTCACTCTCTTCTTCACCTACTGGTTCACCTCTTTCTAATCCTATAAAATCTTTCAAAAACATCTGTGGAAAGGGCAGAACTGTTTGATGATTTGAGCTTCCTTGGTTGCCCTAGGATACCCACATGATGGTTGGTGTACCATTTTTGAGCCCAAAGCCTAATGTTATGACCAGAACTCATTTTTGGGAGTATAACTTGACATCTAAAGATGCGAAACCTTTGGATGGCTAGGATGTCACATCAGTGTCTTAGGACTAAAGGTAATAATCTTGGCCAGCAGCCCACCCTCCCCTCGTTGTTTCCTTCATTAGACAGTATGATGTCCGTGCTTTGCTTGAAAAAAACAGGACAGAATAAACATTGGCCTTCCTGACATTGAATGACGTATGAAACTGGAATATAAATCCAGAAATTTGGCTCTCCACTATTCATTTGACTGGGTCCTTCAACACACTGGTGTACATTCCCAGCTGGCTGGCACATGCTCTCCATTAACGGAAGCAGAACAGCATAAGGTGTGGACCACCATTCCCAAAACATCAATTTTCCAACAGCATAGAAACAGCACAGAAGAATATAGGGATGTCCCATTTAGAGGTGGTATATCTCACACTGGTGTTGGAAGTGTGACACTAAGGTTGTATGTGATTGTGCCAATCTCAGGTGTGTGTGTGTAGTGTATTTTACTAAACTTCGAGGGTTTGCACATAGGACGACACAGAAGGTATCTTTTCTGCTGCAAATGTATACCTGTCACCATTTTGATTTAGAATTGTGAGTTATGCGATGTCTTTAAGAGGGTAATTTGATTTAGGTGAATAGAAAAATGGCCACAGATGCAGCGTGTTGAATTACTTCAAATGCACAAACCCTATAGCAAGGTGTCCCAATGATTGTAAAATGTCATCAGAGATGTCATCAATGCCATTTAGCGTGTCATGGGGATGAATTATGTATGATTATCAGCAGGGGATTGAGGGGTGAATGTTATAGTTAGCTCAGAAAAAACAGATGCATTTCAGTTTTTTTTTGTTTTTAAAACCTTTGCTTTGTCCTTATTTCAACACCTAACTATAGCATCACTTTATCCTTTTTTTTAAATGATATATCTTGCCAAGTGAGATTTGTGGCAGTCCACAATATGCCTTTCTGTGATGCAGGAAACAGTCAAAAAATGAAAAATTATGAAGAACTCGATTTTCCAAGGCTAAGGGACCTATGATTTGCCTTTATCATGCACTGTGATTCATTTTGCCTGCTATGAACGTGTTTACTGCTGTTTGTACTTTTCTAATGGTAATCATCCGAAAACAGAGGGAAATAAACAGAGTCAAGAGTGGGCAACAGAAACCTGTCTGGTGTGGTACCCCTCTTGGACCCTTCTTTAAGTTGAAAAGAGCTTGAGAGTATTTAGAATCAATCCGTGCAGTCTCTCACTCTGCAGGGCCAGCTCCTTCACTTAGCGTCGTCCCACTGCTCACAGAGCAGGGGAAAAAATTATAATATAGTTATTATCATTTTATTTTTCACAGGTTCCGTGCTCTGTTAAGGCGAGGAGGGGCAAGTGGCACCAGGGGAGTAGTGGTTTGCTCACTTCAAGTGCACATGACTGCTTGGCCGGCCGTCTTGGCCTGGCCAAACAGTCATGCACACTTTGCATGTTCCCCACCAGGCTGCATTACACAGCCTGGTGGGGAACATGGCCAGGCCCCCACTCACAGTCTTATTGCCAATACACAAAGCTCAGACCAATCGCAATAATGCATTGCAGAGTTGTGATTGGCTTAGGGGAGCCTGGGTGCTTCCTGGTTCCAGGACTGCAAGGTAGTGGATTGAGAAGTGGCTGGCAGAAGATGTAAGTGGTATTTATTTTTTTGTATTTTGTTCCTCCTCCCGCCAAACGCCCCTCCACACTCATTCCATGCCAGCCGCTACTGCCACTGTGGCACTTACACACTATTATATACAAAAAATATTTGTGTAACATGCACACCTTCCGTATTCTACAATGAGTTTCTAGCTTTTGGTCATCGGTGCAGACCCGCTACCTGACTAGCCCCTGTCAGGTTCCAATATAACTGCAACATCAGACACAACTGTGTCCCTTGCAGGAGTGCACTGTTCGAATTGGCCCAAGTGCCAGGGTGCTTCACCCACGTTTTTTAAAAACTAATAAACATCAGTACCAATGTTTCAACCTTCAATAAACCATCAGTGTCTTCAATCATTTCTGGATACACAGACACAGACCAAATTTATCTTCACTGAAGCGTTTTCGTTTTTTAGTTTACTCTTTCAAAATATTTTGTTTCTGATATTTCATTATATTGTTCACATTTCACAACAATTCACAATTCGTTTCATTGAGAACATAATGCAAACTGATATAATTTTCAGAGCTCATAATCCACATCATCTTCATGTAATACAATAAATGTATCAAAACTTGCGCCGACTCCCTCCCAATGCATTTCGATGCTGAAGCATCTTCGTCAGGGGAATTACTGTATAAAAAAGAATTTGTTGTAAATATAACAAAAACATGACTTTATCAACCCCATCGCAACATTTATGTACATGCTGTGCAAACATTCCACTAATCAATTTCATGCAATAGATCTTATCTAACAATATCCAAGCCTCCTAGCAACTCAAATGATATGATAAAACTACTGTGGTGTTCCCTATACATGCCATTCGATATCCTGAACCGTGCAACCCATATTAGTCATCTCACAAAACGTGACTCGCAGGTGACCAACACCAAACCATAATGTGTCTGATAGAGAATAGCGTGCGGTCAAAAAAAGAGAATGTACCTGAAATGCGTAATAACACAGGCTCTTTCTAAACAAGGAAAGATTACAAAGAAACCATAAATCAAATGTCTCCGATCATGCGAGAGGTTCAAAGCCGTTACCAGTTCACATACACCCCCTGCTTACTTCCAAAAAGGCGTCGCACGCCACGTGAATTCGGTTTCTGCAAAAGCTGCAGCTCCGTCTGCAGAATGAAACACAAGCTTTACCTCACGAATTGTCAACCGGCCTGTTTAAATAAAAACTAACCCCTTGCACTAGCCCTTACCTCGCTCCAATCTCCTTGGTCCTCTTCAGCTCGAGTTTCCAAAAGTTTGCCGAACGTCGGCAATGCATGACGGGACGTATTTTAAACGTCCGTCATCAACATAGGACTGGTGCCCCTCCCAGCTGATAACGCCCCGGTATTCTGCGCATCATGCATAGATGTATATGATTATACAGCGATATCTTGAACTACATCTGAACGTGAAGCCACGCGAATATCTTAAATCCGTGAATTATTTGTTTTGTGTTAAAATAGTCCTGTGTTAACGAATGCTATCATGCCACGTAATGTACATAGAAAGAGGACTATCGAACCTACCACCTGGCCCAAAACATGATAGTAATCCCTAATAACAATAAAAATAGTGACGTGCTACCATTTGCGAATAGACTGCTCAGCCACTGCTAATGTCCATACTCACTGATACCCCTGTGCAATGTAGCAGAAAAATAACGATCCAAAGGAAAAAAACATGACAAAATAATCATCGTTTTATCCAACAACATAGGTTGCGCTTTTCAAAAAATCAAATCCTGTATTGACAACTTATTTATCACCACAATTATATGTTCAGATGGTATCGAAACACTGCTTATTATTCACTCATAAGTAACATGCAAATTAAATTTTATCATTCAGCCCCCCAGGTTTAACGGTGTGAAGGTATCTCATCCAGAAAGTTTCTCTTTGAGCAATTCTTACATTAGAATCCACATGGGGTTCAACCAATACTTGCTCTAGTACAGTGTACCTAAGTTGAGGAATGGTGTGTTGCCTCTCTTTCCAATGCTGCGCTAGACTCGATTTCTCATTGCCAAGCCTAATGTTTGATTTATGTTCGGTTATCCTGATTTTAATCTTTCTTGTAGTGCGGCCCACATCCACTAGGCCACACGGGCATTTAACTGCATATATCACTGAACTAGTGTTGCAGTCTGAAGTGTGTCTCAGTGTGATCTGTTTACCTCTGTGTGGATGGGTGAATGTGTCTCCCACTAGTACATTCCCACAATGACCACAGTTAAAACACTTCTGCATTCCTTTAGTTCTAGCCTTTATTGACTTAGGTTTTTTGTTTTTCAATAACTCTTTAAGATTCTTAGATCTTGATAATGCAAAAATCGGGGTTTCAAAGAAGACTGTTTTAAAATCTTCTTCTTGCTCAATTAATTCCCATCTTCTCAGTATGCATCTTTTAATCTTAGGTGTGATAGTCGATTGTTTCAACACACAGACCTCTCTTTTGGATGTAGATTTCTGTACTTTTTCAAGTAGGGTTTCTCGTGTTTTCACTGCCACTTTCCTCTTTGCTTCTGTCAACACTTGCTCTGGGTAACCTCTGCAACTATATTGTTGCGACAAATCTTCTATGTCTGCTGTTGCCTGTGCTTCATCACTACTGATCCTTTTAATTCTGATGAACTGTGAAAATGGCAGGTGGTTTTTTAAATTCTGCGAATGAAAACTGGAGTAGTGTAGTGCGTTGTTTCTGTCGGTTGGTTTCTTGTATAGTTTCGTGTTCAGTTGATCACCCTGCTTTGATATTGTAATGTCCAAGAAATTGATGGTGTTCTGGTCTATGGTGTAGGTGAATTTGATTTTAGGGTGACATTCATTTAAGATCTCTATGGCCTTTTCTAACTGAGTTTTAGATCCTTGCCACACGACCAAAATGTCGTCTATATAACGTGCATACAATTTCAAATGTCCAGTCCAATCCGGATTTTCCAGTATATGCGAATGCTCAAACTTGGCCATGAAGATGTTCGCGTAGGTGGGCGCCCCCGTAAACCCCATGGACGTACCTGTCTTCTGTAGGTAGAACTGAGATTGCCATGAAAAATAGCCATGGTAGAGGCAAAATTGTAAAATCTCGAGTAAGAAAACACTTAATGATTCCTCGTACTCGCTTCTCAACAGCATCCATTCCACCGCTTCTATACCTTCCCCGTGGGGGATGGACGTGTAAAGGGCTGTTACGTCAATGGTGGCCAACCATGTTTCACTTTCGCTTGACATTTGTAGACATGCCAACTTCTTTAAACAGTCTGTGGTGTCTTGAATATAAGAAACCCACTGTTGTACCAGTGGTTGCAAATAGTGATCAAGAAATTTTCCTATTGGCTCGTGTATCGAGCCACATCCTGCCACAATAGGACGAAAAGGTGGATCATTCGCATTCTTGTGCAGTTTTGACAACATATAGATGTGAGGTCTTTTGGGATATTCAGTCACTAAGTATCTGTAGGTCTTTTCATTGATCCATCCCAAATCCTTTGCTTTCTTCAAAATGTCAGTGAGTACTGTTTGAAACATCCCAGTGGGATCTGTGTCCAGAGCAATATATGTATCGGTGTCCTCCACATGTGCTGAAACTTTTCGATTATAGTAAGCAGTGTCCATCACCACCAAGGCACCTCCCTTGTCTGCTGCCTGAAATGTGAGATCCTGATTCTCGCCCAATGTTTTGAGTGTGACAGAACACGGAGCATCCACTAGTGGCACCGAAAGAGAGTCTTTTTTAGAGGCTGGCCAGAGAAGCGACCAGTCAAAGAAGTTGGCATGTCTACAAATGTCAAGCGAAAGTGAAACATGGTTGGCCACCATTGACGTAACAGCCCTTTACACGTCCATCCCCCACGGGGAAGGTATAGAAGCGGTGGAATGGATGCTGTTGAGAAGCGAGTACGAGGAATCATTAAGTGTTTTCTTACTCGAGATTTTACAATTTTGCCTCTACCATGGCTATTTTTCATGGCAATCTCAGTTCTACCTACAGAAGACAGGTACGTCCATGGGGTTTACGGGGGCGCCCACCTACGCGAACATCTTCATGGCCAAGTTTGAGCATTCGCATATACTGGAAAATCCGGATTGGACTGGACATTTGAAATTGTATGCACGTTATATAGACGACATTTTGGTCGTGTGGCAAGGATCTAAAACTCAGTTAGAAAAGGCCATAGAGATCTTAAATGAATGTCACCCTAAAATCAAATTCACCTACACCATAGACCAGAACACCATCAATTTCTTGGACATTACAATATCAAAGCAGGGTGATCAACTGAACACGAAACTATACAAGAAACCAACCGACAGAAACAACGCACTACACTACTCCAGTTTTCATTCGCAGAATTTAAAAAACCACCTGCCATTTTCACAGTTCATCAGAATTAAAAGGATCAGTAGTGATGAAGCACAGGCAACAGCAGACATAGAAGATTTGTCGCAACAATATAGTTGCAGAGGTTACCCAGAGCAAGTGTTGACAGAAGCAAAGAGGAAAGCGGCATTGAAAACACGAGAAACCCTACTTGAAAAAGTACAGAAATCTACATCCAAAAGAGAGGTCTGTGTGTTGAAACAATCGACTATCACACCTAAGATTAAAAGATGCATACTGAGAAGATGGGAATTAATTGAGCAAGAAGAAGATTTTAAAACAGTCTTCTTTGAAACCCCGATTTTTGCATTATCAAGATCTAAGAATCTTAAAGAGTTATTGAAAAACAAAAAACCTAAGTCAATAAAGGCTAGAACTAAAGGAATGCAGAAGTGTTTTAACTGTGGTCATTGTGGGAATGTACTAGTGGGAGACACATTCACCCATCCACACACAGGTAAACAGATCACACTGAGACACACTTCAGACTGCAACACTAGTTCAGTGATATATGCAGTTAAATGCCCGTGTGGCCTAGTGTATGTGGGCCGCACTACAAGAAAGATTAAAATCAGGATAACCGAACATAAATCAAACATTAGGCTTGGCAATGAGAAATCGAGTCTAGCGCAGCATTGGAAAGAGAGGCAACACACCATTCCTCAACTTAGGTACACTGTACTAGAGCAAGTATTGGTTGAACCCCATGTGGATTCTAATGTAAGAATTGCTCAAAGAGAAACTTTCTGGATGAGATACCTTCACACCGTTAAACCTGGGGGGCTGAATGATAAAATTGAATTTGCATGTTACTTATGAGTGAATAATAAGCAGTGTTTCGATACCATCTGAACATATAATTGTGGTGATAAATAAGGTGTCAATACAGGATTTGATTTTTTGAAAAGCGCAACCTATGTTGTTGGATAAAACGATGATTATTTTGTCATGTTTTTTTCCTTTGGATCGTTATTTTTCTGCTACATTGCACAGGGGTATCAGTGAGTATGGACATTAGCAGTGGCTGAGCAGTCTATTCGCAAATGGTAGCACGTCACTATTTTTATTGTTATTAGGGATTACTATCATGTTTTGGGCCAGGTGGTAGGTTCAATAGTCCTCTTTCTATGTACATTACGTGGCATGATAGCATTCATTAACACAGGACTATTTTAACACAAAACAAATAATTCACGGATTTAAGATATTCGCGTGGCTTCACGTTCAGATGTAGTTCAAGATATCGCTGTATAATCATATACATCTATGCATGATGCGCAGAATACCGGGGCGTTATCAGCTGGGAGGGGCACCAGTCCTATGTTGATGACGGACGTTTAAAATACGTCCCGTCATGCATTGCCGACGTTCGGCAAACTTTTGGAAACTCGAGCTGAAGAGGACCAAGGAGATTGGAGCGAGGTAAGGGCTAGTGCACGGGGTTAGTTTTTATTTAAACAGGCCGGTTGACAATTCGTGAGGTAAAGCTTGTGTTTCATTCTGCAGATGGAGCTGCAGCTTTTGCAGAAACCGAATTCACGTGGCGTGCGACGCCTTTTTGGAAGTAAGCAGGGGGTGTATGTGAACTGGTAACGGCTTTGAACCTCTCGCATGATCGGAGACATTTGATTTATGGTTTCTTTGTAATCTTTCCTTGTTTAGAAAGAACCTGTGTTATTACGCATTTCAGGTACATTCTCTTTTTTTGACCGCACGCTATTCTCTATCAGACACATTATGGTTTGGTGTTGGTCACCTGCGAGTCACGTTTTGTGAGATGACTAATATGGGTTGCACGGTTCAGGATATCGAATGGCATGTATAGGGAACACCACAGTAGTTTTATCATATCATTTGAGTTGCTAGGAGGCTTGGATATTGTTAGATAAGATCTATTGCATGAAATTGATTAGTGGAATGTTTGCACAGCATGTACATAAATGTTGCGATGGGGTTGATAAAGTCATGTTTTTGTTATATTTACAACAAATTCTTTTTTATACAGTAATTCCCCTGACGAAGATGCTTCAGCATCGAAATGCATTGGGAGGGAGTCGGCGCAAGTTTTGATACATTTATTGTATTACATGAACATGATGTGGATTATGAGCTCTGAAAATTATATCAGTTTGCATTATGTTCTCAATGAAACGAATTGTGAATTGTTGTGAAATGTGAACAATATAATGAAATATCAGAAACAAAATATTTTGAAAGAGTAAACTAAAAAACGAAAACGCTTCAGTGAAGATAAATTTGGTCTGTGTCTGTGTATCCAGAAATGATTGAAGACACTGATGGTTTATTGAAGGTTGAAACATTGGTACTGATGTTTATTAGTTTTTAAAAAACGTGGGTGAAGCACCCTGGCACTTGGGCCAATTCGAACAGTGCACTCCTGCAAGGGACACAGTTGTGTCTGATGTTGCACTTACACACTATTGCCATCACAAGCCTAAGAACACAATGAAACCGTAGACTTCTCAGATATCAATGTGAGCCCATGTAATGTAATGTAATGTAATGTATGTATACTTGTAAAGCGCACTGTTACCTCGTTACGTGGTGTCCTGGCGCTGTATACCGCTGGGGAACCCGTCCTGGCTTTCCCTGTGAGAGGGAACCCCAAGGTGAAGCCAGGCATCCCCGGCGTTGCTGGGGCCATTGTGGAGATTAAGCAAGCTATTGCCCAGAGTTGCAGAGTGGGACCCATGGTTAGCGTAGGCACCTAAGCGAGAAATTATCGAGTCCGCGGACATTGACCCAAGACCCTGCCGCGTTGGGAATTGAACCCTGGTCCCGGGCCGACCTCTGCTTCAGGGTCTGCCGCTTCTAACCGGTGTGCCACACTTCTCGACTGCAGCCATCCCATGGAGCAGCCATGTTTTAACTTTACCAAGGTGTAAATGTTGCATGCATTTCATAGACTTGATGCTCCCAACTATTACAATTTTAGAACCAACCCTCCCCAACTGATTACCAAGTAGAGAAGCAGGTCTTGATCTCTGTACTGTGTGAAGTGGTCATTAATAGCCCAGGTCGAAGGTGGTAAGGAGTTCTGTTTTGCTGTTGAGAACCATTGGTTACAAAATCCCTCTCAAGTCCTGTGGAAGCAGGCATTGCCCCTAGGAGGAGAAGGTAGGGAGCAGGTAAGTGTGTGTGATGGCTGACATTTGAAATAAGAATTAAAAGGCAGATGAGTAGTCAACAAGCTGTATAGGAACATATATTGTGATAATCCAATTACCAGCAGGCTTGACATGCACTGACATACCAGGGAAACGGGCTCCCATGTGGGAAGCAGGAGAAACATTATGGAATTCTCGCAACCTTCTGATCTATGCTGAACTAAAGTCTAGGTAAGACTGAATCGCTGATGGAGAAGTGATAAGGCTCCCAGTAAACTCTTTTTGTTTCCGCCTGTTTTGGTGATAAATTACACTGAATCTGATGACACAACTCCTAGAGGCTTGTGAGGAAACTGAAGTAGTGGAATAAGGATGTTCAAGATCTTAAAAACATATAAATATCTTTGAAACAACCGAGACAGAGATTGCCATTTTGTAGTCAATGATAGCACAAAACCTTGTTTCAACAGGCACAAACACCCACAGATATTTAGTTCAAGAATAAGATTTGTCAGTACCTGTGTCTTGCTAGGGCTCAGCGTTTCCACTATTGGCACACGCCTACTTCCCTGCTTACAACATGCAGCTTCGCAGCTGGATATCTGCACACCGTCCTTGTTTGTAGCGTGGTCCATGACCACGTTTGGCCACGTTTTCCCCACAGTCTCACACTTCATCTAACGCGGTCATTTAGACCAACGAGGAGATAAGAGGTGTCAACACTCAACACACCACTGTGCAAATAACATACACGGTGGGTATCAGGTGTGTTTTCTCATCCGATCACGATCTTCGTGATTTGGAATACCTTGAGCTCAACTATGGGGCTTATTTAAAAGGGCATTGCACCACCGGAGCATCACTTGTTGCGATGCTCTGGCGGCACTGTGCCCTGCTCCATATTTAGAAGGCTGCGCAAAGCCACTTTGCGTGGCTTAACACGCCCTGTAAATATGGGGGCATATTTATACGGGCATTGAGCAACCAGAGCATCGCCATTTGTGACGTTCCTTTGGAGCTGTGCCCTGCTCCATATTTACAAGGCGATGCTAAGCCACTTTGCGTGGCTTAACGCCACATTGTAAATATGAGGTCATATTTACAAGGGCACTGTGCCTCCGGAACGTCACTTTTTATGATGCTTCATTGGCGCTGTGCCCTTCTCCATATTTAGAAGGCTGTGCTAGGCCACTTTGCATGGCTTAACACTGCCTTGTAAATATGGTCCTCCTCGACACAGTTTTAAGCGGGAAATGGGCGAGCAATTGGTGTTGCTGTGGGCGTTCCCAGGCAACACCTGTTGCTTTTTGACACTGCTCCAGATTTACAAGGATCTGTAAATCTGAGGCAACGCCAAAAACGTAAGTCTCCCCACGGGAGGCGTAAGAGTGGTGCAGCATGGAGAAATACTTTTATTTCTCCTTGTTTTTTGTTCTTTCTATGTGGGCTGCTTTCTGCTGAACACATCGAGGTAGCAAAACACCATAGATTATTGTTTTTGTGCAGGAAGGTATCCCTTCTTGCTGAACAACAATCCTCCCTTGCAGTGCAGGCACCAGGCTGTTTTTTTTGCGCCGGTGCAGGGATGAGTACATGAATGTTCTATATTGTTGTAAATACAGCGTATTCCTGCACTTTGAAAAGGATGCAGCTCAGCGCAGCAAAATTGCTTGCATCATCGCTCTGCACCATCTTCTTATAAATATCCCCCTAGGTCCTACTCAAAGCAGTTTTCTGCGACGAAAGGACGTGCAATGGGTTTTGCTGTGGGCATTCCCACACAACACCCATAGGGGCAGATTTGCATGACACTAATGCAGCGCAAGGCACAACTCATTTTGTTACGCTGCGCTGTGTTCGTTTCGAAGCACAGGGATGTGACATATTTACAACAATATTTCGCACCCCTATACTTCCCCCTGCGCTAGCCAGTGCCGGCTCGTGTAGGGCGTTCCACTGGGCGTTGACGTGGGGCGGGGGAGGGGCAGGGTTGGGGGGGTGTAAAATACAGGAAATGGGCGATTACAGGTAAGTAACATAAATAATAAATAAAACTAATTTCGTTGCGCGCGCTGCAACGCCAAATGCGATGCAGCGCGCGCAACGAAATTCGTTTTATTTATTTTTTACGTTACTTACCTGTAATCGTCCGTTTCCTGTATTTTACACCCCTCCACCCCACGTCACCGCACGGTGGAACGCCCTACACGAGCCGGAACTGGCGCTAGCGCACATACTGCTGCCATGCAGAAGCACAGGCACTCTTGCACCAAGGTGCATGAATGCCTGTGTTGTGGGGAGATTGTTTTTGTGCAGAAAGGTGCACCTTCCCGAACAAAAACAATCAATTGAGGTGATTTCCACGCATTGAAAGAGGAAAAAAACAGGGAGAAATGAAACCTCGCTATGCCACACCTGGAATGGCATAGCATTCAGATGCCTTTCCAGATTTACGATTGCTCGTAAATCTGGAAATGCATCAGTAAACATGGGTGTTGCATGGGAACACCCACAGCAACACCCATGTCACGCCTCTAACATGCAAACTGTTGCATGAAAACGGGGAATATTTACAAGCACAGGTAATGCCACGCAGGATGGTTTTACGTGTGCTTGTGAATACCACACAACAGGTTGCTCTGCCGATGCGTCATGCAACGTG
Source organism: Lissotriton helveticus (assembly GCF_964261635.1). Classification (NCBI taxonomy): domain Eukaryota; kingdom Metazoa; phylum Chordata; class Amphibia; order Caudata; family Salamandridae; genus Lissotriton; species Lissotriton helveticus. The sequence goes on along the minus strand of NC_136070.1, from coordinate 104,198,386 downwards.
GCGCATTGGCAGCGCAACGGGCTTGTAAATGTGCCCCATAGTTTTTTTTACATTGCTCCAGATATACAAGGATCTGTATATCTGAGGCAAGACCAAAAACCTAATGCCTCTCCAGGGGAGGTGTAAGAGTGAAGCATCAAGGAGAAATACATTTATTTCTCCTCATTTTTTGTTCTTTCTATGTGTGTTGTGGAGCAAAACACCATTGATGATTTTTTTTGTGCAGAAAGGTGTCACTTCCTGCACAACAGTCATCCCTGCAATGCAGGCACCCTTGTACCATGGTGCAGGACTGTCTGCATTGGCACTAGGCTGCTTTTCTTGCGCCGGGGCAGAGGTGAGTACAGAAATGCACCGTATTGTTTCAAATATGGCGCATTCCTGCACTTAGAAAATGATGACGTTCGGTGCAGCAAAATTGCTTGCGGCACCACACTGCGCCATTTTCTTGTAAATATGCACAATATTTGCACACATTATTGCCCTTTTATCACAGTCTAAACTGGCAGCTCCCTGAAAAACTCGGAGGAACAGCAATTTGTTTACAAGCCCGAAAGGGACTGGATGCTGAAAAACACGAATAAATGGAAGCTGCATTTCTGTTCACCCTCCTGAGGCGGAAGCCGGGAGGTCCTCCCTCTCTACTCTTGAAACTTTTTAATCGCTACTCTGTGTATTGCTTGATTTAAAAAGCGTTTTTAATATTTTTAGGTGTATTGACATTGCGCTTGAATAATAAGCATTTTACTCGCCAGGTACATTGCGCTTGAATAATAAGCGTCTCACTCACCAGATACTCGTAGTGCCAGCTCACTGCTGCCTGGGCCCGCTCTCAGCTGAGTACTGACGCTGAGGGTGTGGTCCCGGGGAACCGAAGCCTCCACAGCGGCCATCTTGGGGGTGAGCATTCGCGCTGGTGCGCTCTAGTTGTAGATAATAGGGCTCCTTGCCCTCGGTGCCTGAGCAAGCTGCATTTCTGTTCACCCTCCTGAGGCGGAAGCCGAGAGGTCCTCCCTCTCTACTCTTGAAACTTTTTAATCGCTACTCTGTGTATCGCTTGATTTAAAAAGCGTTTTAAATATTTTTAGGTGTATTGACATTGCGCTTGAATAATAAGCGTTTTTCATTGCCAGGTACATTGCGCTTGAATAATAAGCGTCTCACTCGCCAGTTACTCGTAGCGCCAGCTCACTGCTGCCTGGGCCCGCTCTCAGCTGAGTACTGACGCTGAGGGTGTGGTCCCGGGGAACCGAAGCCTCCACAGCGGCCATCTTGGGGGTGAGGATTCGCGCTGGTGCGCTCTAGTTGTAGATAAAAAGGGACGGTTTTCCACCGCGTAGCGGACGCGTTGGCGGACACGCCTGACTCACGCCGGAGTCATGCCAGAGTCCTGCCCGCCTGCGCCCGTTCCGCGCCAGGACGGGCCCAGGGACCAGCCCCCCTGCCCTTTCTACGCCTGGCTTAACCACGTACCCGTGTCCCTACCTGCTGCAATTAAATCATGCCACAACCCCCCCAACTATCTGTGCAAACACTCACTAAACCCCTCGCTCAACCAACTTCGCTGCCGACACTGCTCCTATCAGCCGATCAAATCACCAAGGAGCAGGCAGAAACAAGCCCACCAACTCAACATGGCACTTCTGAACTGCCGCTCCCTGCCAAAACATGCTTCTGAGATCTCATTTTTACTACAGGATGCGGCACTGGACATACTGTTTCTCACTGAAACATGGTTAGGGCCTAGTTCTGGCCCTGATATCGTCCAGGCCTTGCCCCCGGGCTACTTAATACAACATCTTGATCGAACAGGGAATATAGGTGGTGGCATTGCTATCCTCTACAAGGACCATTTAGTATGTCGCCTCTTAGGCAGCCCATTACTGGACTGTGAAAATGTCCACTTTTCGATCACTCTCTCACCTTCAGCCTCCTTTACGGGGCTTTTAATTTACCGCCCCCCAGGATCCCTAGGACAATTTAACAGAACACTGTTAGAAACGGTTGTAAATCTGGCCAGCTCAGTCTCCAACTTTACTATACTGGGAGATATGAATCTCCACTTCGATGATCCACATGACTCGTTAGCTACAGATTTGGCTCAAGATCTTGAGACTTGCGAAATGCGTCTAACAATCCAAAAGCCAACACACAAAAAGGGACACCTGCTTGACCCCATTTTTTCTAACATCACTGATCTTACCACTTTGCACCCGAATCCTATCCCATGGTCGGACCACTTCATCATACCTTTCACATGGAATATTCCTCCCCCAGCCCCGGCCAAATCTTTCAGCACTAAACAGACAAGACATTGGTCCAAGCTTAGGATAAATGATTGGTCAGAAGCGTTAAGAACTACTCTTCCGTCCGCCAACCCGGACATCAACATAGCGAACTCAGAGTTCAACCAGTGGATAGAGAACTCCCTGGACGCTACCCTACCCAGAAAATCCGTAACTCAAAAAAGGGGGTCCATCAATCATCCTTGGTTTAGTCCTCAGCTCCGAAAACTTAAACAGTGCTGCAAAAAAGAGGAGAGATTATGGAGGAAAGACTTCGATCCTGAGACTAAAATTAAATACAGAGCTTCCATCAAAGCCTATAAAGCTGTGCTAAAGGCTACTAAAATAGCCTTTTACACCGAGAAAATCATTGCATCCCCCAACTCAGCGAAAGAGATTTTTACTATTGTGAAAAGTCTGTTGAACCCCCCTGATCCCCCCTCGGTCCCACAAGCATCTGGGTCTCGCTGTGAAGAACTGGCACTTTTCTTCCACTCCAAAATTCAAAACATTCTTCTGGCCCTCCCACCCGTCTCTATCTCTGACTCTCTTTTGCCATATGAACACCCTTCTCCAGGTCCCACTCCAGAACGTTCTTCTTTTGTGCTGCTCACTAAGGATTTGCTATTCCCCCTCCTCAACTCAATCAAGAGTGGTTCCCCTCTTGACCCTGTCCCTATTAACACCTTGAAGCTGGTCATGCCTATCATGGAGGCTCCAGTTATCAATCTGATTAACACCTCGATTGAAACAGGCACAGTCCCTTTGGACTGGAAAGTGGCCATGGTCAAACCGCTGCTAAAAAAATCCAACCTTGACCCTGGAGACTTATCCAGCTACCGTCCCATCTCCCTTCTCCCGGGCATTAGTAAATTGGCAGAAAAATTTATAAACCAGCAACTGTCCTCATTCCTGGAAGCTTCCAATCTACTCCATCCCTCTCAAACAGGCTTCCGCCCGGGCCAAGGGACCGAGACGGCACTCCTCAAGGTGGTGGAAGAGTCTAGGAGGATCCTGGACACAGGTGGCAATGTGGCCATCATCCTCCTAGACCTTAGTGCCGCTTTCGATACGGTAAGCCACCGTATCCTTCTAGCCCGCCTTAACGAAAGCGGAGTCTCGGGAAAGGCTCTTTCTTGGCTCAAATCTTTCCTCTGCGACAGATACTTTAAAGTATTTGAAGGAGATTGCCACTCTTCGCCACTTCCCCTGCAGTGTGGGGTCCCACAGGGCTCCTCCCTTAGCCCCACACTTTTTAATGTGTATATGTCCCCCCTGGCTAAGATAATGGCCCCTTACGGTATTGAATTGATCAGCTACGCTGATGATACTCAGCTCGTGGTCTCTCTTAATCAGGCTGATCTGTCTCACCCGAGTCTGAGCAACTGTCTTGAAGAGGTATCAAAATGGATGGGCCTGTCCCAGCTAAAACGTAATAATCAAAAAACTGAACTGATGTTACTGGGCAGGAAGGCATCGTTCAATTCCCCCACCCTATGGCCCCCTTCTATGGGTGCCAGCCCGACTCCTAAAAATGTGATCAAGAGCCTTGGCTTCTGGCTTGATGATGATCTTACTTTTTAAGTACAAGCCAGAAAAACCGCTGCCACCTGCTTTGGCTTACTCAAATCCATACGAAAAATCCTCCCTCAACTTCCTGAGAAAGCCAAAAAAATCCTGGTACAAGCCATGATCCTGTCGAGGCTGGATTATGGGAACGCGCTCTATTTGGGAGCCCCGATCTCTGTAATCCAGAAACTTCAGGTGGTGCAGAACTCCGCCGCTAGATTGCTGACGAGCACTAACCATCGCTCCTCAGCTAAGCCAGCGTTGAGATCACTCCACTGGTTACCCATAAAAGAACGGGTACACTTCAAGGCCCTCTGCATTGCCCATAAAAATCTTCAGGGCAATGGCCCCCCTATCCTGGCCAATATGATTAAATCATATAAAACCTCCAGAAACCTGCGTTCCAACGACCAGAACCTGGCTCAAGTCAGCAGAATTAACAAGGCTCCCACGGGTGGTCGTCTCTTTTGTTATAACTCCTCAAAGCTGTGGAACTCTCTGCCCCTCCCTCTTCGACGGGAGCCCAATCATCTCTCTTTCCGTAAGAAAATTAAAACTTGGCTTTTTCCTACAAACTAAACTTTTTCCTCTGACCTTTTTGGCTGTAGCTGCAAGCGCTGGGATGCCTCCGGGTAGCCATGCGCTATAAAAGAATTTATTTTCATTATTTTCATTTGTAGTTGCAAATGTGCATAGTACTCCAGCAGTGTTACAGAGCAGTTTCATCATTTTGCTCTCAGAAGTAATTACTGAACAGTTTCAGATATTGTCAGTGTATTTTAAATGCATGCATTCCAAAGAAAGAAAGAAAACACAAATTGTATCCGAGTGGAACCTTCTTCATGGAAGGATATGTTCTTTTGCACCATGTTTATCTTTTGGCAGGGTCGGGTCTGCTCTGCTCTCTGAGCAGGGCAGTAGTAGTGGAACCCTCCTAAGTGCGCAACTACTGTTTGGCCGGCCGTCTCTGGCTGGCCAAACCGTCATGAACACTTTGCATGTTCTCCATGCAGGCTGCATTACAGCCTGCCTGGTGAACGTGTCTATGGCACCATTCTTAGGCGCTCAGCCTAATCACAGCGCTCAGACCAATCACAACACTGCATTGCTGCGTTGTGATTGGTCAAGGGAGCCTGGCTTTGCTTCCTTGTTCCTGCGGAGTGGCAGAACGATGATGAGGTGCAGCGAGGAGGTAAGGCAAGTTTTTTTTCCCTTTACTTTATCCCCTTTCCCCTCCTTGCCCCCAGCCTTCTGCTTCCTTTGCTGCCACCTTCCGTGTGAGTCGCCACTGATTCTGCAGCAGAATGGAGTAGCTACCATCTGAGATGTGCGAGCAATTCGAGACCGCGCTCAGGTCTTCTCCATCAGATACAAGAACTTTCACCCACAACAGAATGAGGGTGACTCATTCATCCAACATGGAAACAAACCCATTCACACCACTGAGGCCACGTCTTGCCAGGAAGAAACAGACTCCCATCTCAGAAGGATCCTCAGAGCTAGTTTGAAAGTCACTGCCGGACAACTAAAGTATCCACATGTCAATCATATAAGTACGCTGTGCATCACTTCCTTGCTCCAATGACATCCCTCGTGATGCTCTGGTACCCAGCCCAATAGCATGCATTTTGATGGAGAGAGAATGCAGTGAATACGGTATTATTCCTTCACAAGAAGGGCAAAGAAAAGCCTCGTGAGCCAATAGTGCCGCATGAATGGGCGCTTGGACTGGGCGCTCCAGATGCCTGGGGGTAGCCACACAGCGCTCACTGTGTTCCTGGGGCTCCCAGCGAGGCACGCTCGTCTCCATTTTCTCACATACGCGGGGCTGGGTACGTTCTCTTTGCCCTTCCAGCAGCAAATCAGGCCAACCAGCTCTGCCCATCAGCGAGCGCTTTGGTTATTAATAGTTGGAAAACATTGCTGCTTTTGTGCAAAACCGCTCTCCATGCTTTGCAATAATGTTGACACACTAAAATGAGTTTCTCGTGCAGCTAAAGGAATACAAACATTAATTTAAGAGCAAGGTGTTTATAAATGGCAATGTACTTTATGTACACAGAATTATATTTTCAGTGCATTGATATGCTTTAATCCACCACCAACCACACTGTTGGTTCTGTTTTAATTACGCGTAACCCAGTGTGCTATAGAATATAGCAGCTCTCAAAAACAAGATCCTAATGCAATAATACATCAGGGCATGCAAAGCAAGCACTTTTCCAAGCACTATTCCACACGGGGATCAAGCTCGCAACGCTAAATTTCAGTATGAATTTACCCCCCTGCCCAAAATCAATGTGATGGGATTCTACCAGTAATGGATGGGGTTTCCACACAAATCCGGTCAATGAATTTGTATTCTGCACTATTATGCTTGCTCATTACACACAGGGTTGTGCATTTTGAAAATGAGGAATTTCTCTTCTGATTACATTTGCATTGCTTTTTTCACTGTATTTCATTCTGATTATTGGTTTGTGTGGGATTATCCTTATCAGAACACATTCTGGGTGTCCACAGGGCAGAATGGGTAAACTACTGCTGGTTGGGGTCGTTTGTCATCGGTGTCCGAAGGTTCAACATACTATGGCTCTGCAAATTGGGCCAAATAAAACCATTTTCCACTCGACTCTCAGGGTAGCAAGGGCGATAATCAGGCTACTCATGGTGTAGTGGTGGGGGTGGGGGAGGGAAGAGGTCAGAACTCAACAGTTAAACAACATACACAATAATGTCTTGTCCACACAGTGCTTATCTTTATGAACAATAAATTACTTTTAATCTCACAGCACAGATAAATACTAAGCAATATAACTAACACACCACACAGGTTTGGCGTAAGTTGTGCATTAACTGTGAGTCACTACACCTCCTCTTTCTTCCAGGTCAGCTTTTTTCTCAATTTTGATCCCTCTATTCGATGGGCATTGGCAAGGATTAGGCTCTGGTGCAGATTGTTCAAAACTTCTCAAAAGTTAATGAGGCAAATCAGTTCAAAGTCTTTAGAGGCTTTCAGGCCAAAAGTCTCAAGCGGGTGTGGCAGATCTTGTTCAGGCATCTCAGTCTTTCTCATCCACAGGCACAGTTAAGTCCATTGGTAACCTGCTGAAGATCCACATCTATTCAGGCATTGCAGCAGGTGTGAGTGGTACTTCAGTCCTCATGAGGTGGACTACTTTTCTGGTTATTGCAACAGCTGTGCATGCAGAAACATCTTCTCGGAAGGACTTGGAGGGGCGGCTTTAATCAGCAGCACCAGTTCTTGGCAACAGCAGCACTCCAGGGTCAGCTATTGATTGCCTGAGTTGCAGCCTTAGGTCGAGTCATCTTATGATGTCGGGGGGAGGTTGCAGCCTCTGATTTGGTGGACAGTGAGCTCCACCCTCCAGCTTCAAGAATGCAGGCAACACACTTCCACTGTCTGAGGAAGCCATCCTCCATTTCATCTTATTTCATGCTAAACCATTGGCATCAAAAATGGATCTCACTGGCTTCACTACACAGCCACACACACACACACTCTCACTCACACACACAGCACTGCTACAGCACACGTGCCATATGCTCAATGTGCAAGTACCCCACGTGACATGGGAACTGGAAGTAAGCGCAACGTTCTGGGTCTCATATAACAGTGGAACTACAAGCAGGAGGATTCAGTAGGCCATGCTCTCCCTTACATAGAGAAAAAGGTCTAGTTACACTACAGATTCACAAAACATAGTATGCTACCACCACCAATTAACATGATACACTCAGGGCACCGTCTACTATGAGTGCTCCCCACCAGGTCACAGGACAAGTCCTGAACCTTGCAGGGACAGACCTTGATCTCTGCGGACATGTTAGATTAGTGTGACACATCGGCCACAATAAAAGTCAGAATAGCAGTTTCACAAGCTACTGGGCACTAGGGCACGAGAGTACACCAGTGTATCGTACTGGGAACATTCCCACCCCAACATCCTGCCTCTTGGCAAGCACAGTTTGCATTGACAACATTGCTTATGTTTAAGTGTTTGATCGCATTAGGTATTTTATGTGGATGTTTATCGGTGGCCATAACTGTCACTAATTTATTTTGGGCGGGTATCAGGACTTATTTCTCATTATGAGACTTTGACCCACAGCAAGAGAGAGAACGGCAGATAAGTGAGAAAAGTAGAGGATGTGAAAAATAGGACAACAATGACAAAGAAACAAAGCAAGAACAACAAACAACATGCATGAACGGAATTAAGAAGTGAGAAATGAAAGGTGGTGGAAGAAAGAGGCATGAAAAGGAAAACAAGACTACTTAGTCTTTGTATTTAGCAACCCTGGCATTCAGCAAACCTAAGGGCATGCTCCTAAAAAAAGTTGGACTCCTTCATACATTTATTTACAAGTTATGCACTGGAATACTAACAAACCACCATCAGAAGCATTATCTGCTGAGTCTCAATGCACTCATGTGAGCTGCCTGTGTTTATAGCCACCTAATTCTCAGGATGTTTTTCTTCATTGAGGATCCATCCCTGTCTTTTTGCTTCTGGTCTCCTGTTTTTGATTGTGTGCTGGATTTGGTGTTTGCTGATGTTTGGACTCTGGACACTTTGCCACTGATGAAGAGCAGTAAAGTGCATGTGCTCTGTGTCTAAAATGAAATGGCATTTGGTTTCTCCATGATTGGCATATTTCATTTACTAGTAAGTCCCTCGTACAGTGCACTGTGTGTGCCTAAGGCCGGTACACCAAATGCTACTAGTGGGCCTGCAGCACAAGATTGTTCCATCCACATAAGTAGCCCTTCAAACCTGTCTTAGACCTGCTACTGCAGAGCCTGTGGTCCCAGTTTATCCGCTAGGTTGACCCGGCAAATAAACCTACTAGCCGGGCCCCAACCTTCCCTTTTTCTACAGGTAAGACACCCCTGAGGTAGACCCTAGGTAGCCCCACGGACCTGGTAATGAAAAGCCATTAAATTCGCTTTTCACTATAGCAAGGTCTATCTCTCCCATAGGTTAGCATTGGAGCTGCACTGTAGCACTTTATACAGGCATATTCCAATTGAGATCTGATAGAAAATTGGATTATGGTGTCTCTGAACTCACAAGTTAAAAACATATCTTTTAGTGGGTTTCATTTTTAAATTGCAGGTCTGAAAATGCCAATTTTCGAAAGTTGGCATTTTCTTACTTTAATCATTCAGTGCCTCTGCCTGGCCCTAGAATACACGTCTGGGTTAGATGAAAGTTGGGCTTTGTGAATTCACTCTAGAGAGTTACACACAAAGGGAGCTGAGGTGTTCCCAGCATATCCCGATGGCCAGTCACCAGGCTGATGGGTCTTCCTGAGTTAGAGTGGTGAGAGGAGTTGACATATACACCAGAGTAGGGCTCTGCCAGTCCTCACTCAAAAAACTGCATACCCCCCCTGTAGTGAGTCTGGACCCAGGGTCAGGAAGGGCCAGGTCTTGTGCTCTACAAAGACCTTTCTTTGAAGTCTCCCTACTTCAAAGGCCAAAATTGGTATAAGTACTGGACCTCTGACACCATATACTGAGAAAACACTCTGGACTGAGGACATTATGCCAGGAAGAAGAGCTGGTGGACTGCCAGGAGGGACTGCCACTGTGCTACTTGCTTTTCTGTGTTGGCCTATCTATTCTGCTTCTTGCCTGGGGCCTGGGAGTGAGAGAACTGAACTTGACTCTCTTTATCCTTCTTTCTAAAGTTTCTCTAAGTGCTTGAGTTGAGCTTGCCTCCTGTTGGAAGTCGCAGGGCCAGCAAACACTTCACCTGTATCTTGCTACTAGTACCTGGGATCCTATGAGTCCTGGCCTGCCACTTGGAGCTCACCCAGTCCTGGACCCTTGGAGTTGATTCTGGTACCGCAACCAACAGATCGACACATCGACTCCAAGCATCACTTCAGAATCAACGCATTGCCACTGCCTGCACCAAAGCTGTAGTCCCCACTCGCTGAGTGCATAACACAACCATCCCGACTTACAACACAAGCCCGACTGTGCTGCAGCATCTGCAAAATACCGCCGCTGTGGTAGTCTCCAGTACTGATTCACCGAAGTCCATGATGCATTGCTTCAACTCCGATGCAGCACCTGCGGCCTGGTGGTTCGACATGGACGCTGTGGAATTGACGCACCACGCTGTGACACTGACGCATCATAGATATCGCATTTGATTGAGGAAAGGCAGACAAAACTGGCTGAATATTATATGCTTTCCTTCCTCTCCATGGACTGACGAACACTTGGAATCATTAGCTTATTATTCAAGGGTGCATCTTCAACTGTGAGCAGGGACCATCTTCTAAAGACAAGGAGAGTGCTGTCTTGATGTAGGAACCCTTTGCATGCTGGAGGCTAGGTGGCACACCAGAAACACCGGAGACGCCATCAGATATACTGACTACTTCTGAGGTCAGAGGTGCTACCCCAGCTCACTGCTGAGGTGAATAAGCAGCCCTTTGTGGGGCCCATTGACCGACACAGGTGAGACCTAAGAGTGGAGACACGGTGTGGGGGGGATGTGGGGATGCCTGGTAAGGGACCCAACTGTACATGAAGTTGCAACCCTGACCACCTAACAGCAGCTGCTGGATCGCATCGTCCTCTGTTGTCCACATCTATCTCCACAATGTGCCGCTCCCTCCTACACAGGAGCCTTGGCAATGATGACCAGGCTGCTCATGCTGCCTCACCTTTGCCCTTGGTAGGGGCAGGTGACTGCAAGTGGGCCCGGGATGCTGTCCCCTCTGTTTCCTCTTCATCTAGCACTGCACGCTTGGTTTCCCACAGATTTATGTATGATGGGACACACAAAACCCCACAAGCTCTATCAACCGTCAACCTCCTCCATGGACACTGTTACCACAGTAACAGAATCAGCTAAGCTAGACACCATTATTCAGGCGATTGAATATTTCCTGGTATCCCTGAAGCCAAAATGTATTCAGTGATGATTGACTTGACCCTGTTTAGCGAAACAATTGCAAATTATTGGATTGTGTCATCCAGTCTGAGAAGGCCCTATCAGAGCTGACACCACAGGCAACTGATCTCCATGCCTGGATGGTGGACCTTGAGGAGAAGATGAGATTGCTCGAACACCAGGTGGAGGGCGGCTCTCGCCATAGCAACATCAGAGTCATGGGGCTGTGGGAGGGCACTGAGCATCAACTGTGATGTATTCCTATAGGTTCTGTATCGATCCCCCTATTCCTGACCCTATTCTGGTTAACAAATTAACTAGCAGCCATCCCATGATGCAGAAACCGTTATCTGATTACGCCAGACCACGGCACAGGAGCGCCTTATCTGATTAGGTCATAACGCTTGCCATCTAATTAGGCAAGCAATATTCCTCTAGCCCCTGATAAGGCATACGGAGTTCTCAAAACAAATCAAACCTATGACAACCTGGGAAAATCCCTGCGGCCATTGTTTTGATTTCTCAAAGAACTTCAGTAAAAGAATGTGCTAACCACCAGCTCGTATGACATCCTTATTGACGTATCTATGTCCATCCTTACGTCAATCTCGGCACCTTACAGGTATAAATATTACCGATATTGCCTTAAGCAAACACACGCGGTGGTGACGAGATCGGAGCAGCGAGACTTGCCGAAACTCAGCAGAGAGCGAAGCCCACTGACGCTGCCCCGCCTTCCTGACGCGCTGAGAACGAGACGCTGCCTTTCTCCTGCCGAGAAATCCAGCTCCGGCGCTTCCGAGCAGCCCTTGCAGGCAGCCTGGAATATCGAGACCAAAGATGAGAGATACCATCCCTCAATCATCCTAGATTCAAGGTACGGAACTGAATAACCCCTTGCAGAGAATTCTTGAGTCAGTCACTTGGCAAAACAAACTTAACTTAAACTGCTACTTTCTATCCCCGCCCACGTATTAGGCTTAGGTCAGGTACACTGGGGTAGGCATAGTTAGAAGCACCAGTTGAGTACTATCAGTTAAATGTATATGTGTATGTATCTATTCTGTCCATTTTAAATAACGTATGGCTTAGAAACCATATCAATGTTTTTACAGTATTATTTTATAATTCTGCTTTTATTGTATGCACTTTACTTAACCATAAGTATTGCGATAATATCGATCCATTTCCCTTGTACGAGAAAAGAGACTGATCAATAAATACCATCTTTTATTGAACACGCCCGTCTCTTCCTTTTCTCTACAATCTGGTGAAACTAAGAATGCACGTACTGACTGAGTAAAATAAGTTGTCTTTTGTTTTCACACGACTCTAGAGATACACTCTTGATTAGGGGAGAGCAAAGTTGTCATGTTCTATGGTTGTCAGAAACTAAATCCCTTCTTGTCTATCCAGGGAGGTTCAACTCCTCCTTGCCTATTCGAGAAAGTTTCTAGTGAACTCTGAGCTAGCTGGCAAACCCAAAACTTTAAGTCTAATATCGACAGTAGAAGACCTAGTTAACGTCTGGTCTAGGTCTATACTATTGGAGGTATTATTCCAATGCGCAGAGCCTATTGGGATAATAGGAACTACACTACATGGCGCCCAACGTGTTTGGATAGGCGATAAAACTAACGCAAGACTTTAGAGTAACTCAGTCGTGCTCTTTCACTCAGACCCCTTTTTTCCCATAATACTCCAAAGACGTCTGGAGTGGGTGAGAGGTAAAATCCGCCAATCCTCGCAGGAGGGAACTCCTATGTATGGTTCTTGGTTCAATCAACGTTGAAGGATACACTGTTCCAAAATATTGTGCATCTCATCTTTGTTTCCACAAGAAACCTGATCTGCAAACAAACAGAATAACCTTCCTGACAGTAAAATGCCAGAAAGTGATGATGAAAGAGAGAGAGCTAGAGTAGCAGCTGAACTAATAGAAGCTGATAATACTATGCAAGAAGCGGACCCGGATATAAAACTTATCCCGGTCAACATAAGAAGATCTATAACGTTAAAACTTATAGAAAATGGACTGACACCAAGAGGTGGTACAGTCATATTCGTAATTGAGGCACACGAATATCGGCAGACAGAGGTATTCTATTCATGGATAAACTTTCCAGCAGCAAATGCTGTAACGAAGGAGTTCCACTATTATAAAATAGAGGAACCTCCTAATGAGTACACTCCTTTCAAGGAAGTAGAAGTACCACTTAAGCTCTTGTTTAATGGCGCCCTAAAACACAACAAACACATCACCAGGCTCGGTCCACTAGGTAGACCAGGAGAAACGTGGCCGGTCCTAGCCGGATACACACCACATCCAGACATCGAAAGAATGTCTGCAGCAGATGTTTTAGTACAACTAAAATAATTAATTAAAATATATAGACAACTAGTCCAATATGTAATGCGGACTTCAACCTTCCAACCTGCAATTAAAAATCCACAGCTGACCCCTCATCAGGGGAACACAAATAAAATTACACCACAGAACATACAGTCCTGCCTAGGTAAAGTACCAGCTAAACGGGAACAAATACCATTCTGGTTAGCACAAAAAATCACCCAAATAGAGGCGGTGTTTCCAGACACCACCCCTGTGGATAAACACAGGATTCTGACTATCTGTCTTCCAATGGGAATCCCACCACACGTGGAGGACTGTGACACTTGGGGTACAGTCTTTGCTTCCATTTACACAAAAACACATGGTGTACCATCCATGTCGGTAATACCAGATGTGCTAAAACAAATTCAAGACGAATACGGTCCAGAACCCGCTTTAACTCTCGGTATGAAATTACTAAAAGACTTCAAGCAGGTCTCGGCAATATTACTAGCCAACATAAAAGGAGAAGCAGCGAATGTGGCGATCCGCCAGAGGTTAAAAGAGACAGATATAGCAGACCAACCAGCTGAAATTGCCAGAATTATAGAAAAATCCTATGAAGAACTAGGTAGAGATAGTTTGGGTGGAATACCAGTAAAGCCCCAACTAATCTAAAGTCCTGAAAAAATATTTATTAAAAATAATCTAAACAGTCAAAAGAAGAACTGGGATGGAAAAAAACAATCCAATCCAAAAGAAAAGAGATTCCAGTCCAGAGGAAGGTCTCCTCGGCGGAGAGAAAGATCTCCGGACCAAGGACCCAAGTCTCCCCAAAGGGAGCCCTCTGTGAAAAAATACAACCTTAGAAATAGGGATAACATAAAGAAACTGGATAGATATCAAGATTTTGATACACGTCCCTCTCAATCTTTTCAGACTTCCTCGCAGAAATCGGAAAGAAGAGAACGATCGGAACCCAGGGAAGGGCACGTCAAGTCCAAAGACAAGGAACCTGCTCATCCAAATAAAAAATTACAGTTTCCAAAAAAGAAGGTAGCCAGTATTAAAGTATTCAACAATGCCGAGAATACTGAGGACACAGCTGAAAAACGGAGAGTGGGCTCAGACAATGCTAGACAGCGCAGCAGAAGTGAGCATAGCACGCAAAATCTTTATGAATCATCTGGAGACAGTGGACACGAATGAATACATTCAGGTGGAAACTGCAGACACCAGAGTTAGCAAACCTCACAAAATATATGAAATAACTTTACGTATAGAAGGGGATATGACTAGGAAAATAAGGGGCCTTTTTTGGGATAATCTCTACAAGGGCTATGACATCCTTCTAGCTGAAAAAGATTGGCCACCAGAGTTCGTCAGGGAGTGCCCACATGGCGAAGAAATAATTATGCCTGCCTTCTCAAATCATATTCCAATTCATAAAAAATATACACTTGCAAGAAAGTGGGCAGTAGCTCAAGCTCCTGCTTTATATAAAAATCATGTAGGATGGGATGAGGAGTCTCCTCCTCACAAAATCCAGTTAAAATCACAACCTACTGCACAAAGGCAGTATCCAATCAAGCAAGAAGCTAAAAAACAGGTAAAAGAAATTCTAGATCAACTAGAATACCAGGGGGTGATTGAAACTTGCACCTCACAAATGAACAACCCTTTGTTTCCTGTCTCCAAACCAGACAATTCATATCGTCTAGTTTTGGATTACAGACACCTTAACTCATGTTGCAAAACTTTTGCAGTACAAAACTCGCATAGTGCTGCACTAATGAATAACATAGTGCGCAAAAAATATAAAACAACATTAGACATCTCTAATGTATTCTTTTGTCAAAATATAGCACCAGAGAGCAGATACTTGTCAGCGTTCTCAATAAATGGCGCTCAAAAAGAATTCTGTCGGTTACCCCAGGGGTACAAGAACAGCCCAGGATTATTCTCAGCGAGAGTAACAGAGTTACTACAAACATATGATGACGAAGCATTATCGTATGTCGACGACATATACCTAACAGACGATGACTTGGATACTCACTTGAAGAGAGTGAACACCATAATACTTGGGTTCGCGGCAGAGGGTTACAAATTCAACTTTAAAAAATCTAGAATTGCCCATCTAACAGTCCTGTTCTTAGGATATGAATTATCAAGTGAAGGCAAAAGCCTGGATGACAATTTCCTAGAGAAATGTTCCGTACTCCAAGCACCTAGAACACTAAAAAACCTACAGTCAATTCTAGGCTTCCTAAATTTCGGAAGAACATACATTGCAAATTACGCAGAAAGGGTCAAACCCCTTTATGATCTAATAAAACCAGATTTTAAAAAAAACAATTGGACTCAAATACACACAGAAATTCTGAGATCCTTACAAACAGATATGTTAATTAAAACAAAACTAGAAACACGTGATAACACACGCAACCTTGTGATTCGAGTCATCCCAGGAAGATGCGGATTCACATACCTGACCTCTAATGAGGGAGAAAAGGTACCAATTGCATTCAAATCACACTTGTACACTAAAGCTGAAAAGAAATTCAGCATTAAAGAAAACATTGTTCATGCAGTTCAAACCGCAATAGCTAGAGAAAAAGATAAAGCTGACGGTAGACACATCACAGTCAGAACAGCAGAATCAGCCTTTGAGGCATTAACAACCCCGTGTAATTTACCAACAACAGCATTGAATCCGGAATGGATACAATGGGTGAATTCCATTACAATGGACAAAGTAAAATACTACTTTGATCCAGAACTAGAGGAACTAAAATATCTAGAATATGAAAGAATATTCCCTCTGCCAATCGACATTCTGCCATTACGACAGTACGCTTGTGTAATCTATACAGATGGACATGCTCAACCATCCGTTTGGGGAGAACAAGCATACAACCCCACATGTGAGATTACAAAAGAAGTGTGGCGCGGAGGTATACTAAGACCTCTATTAACAAAAATACACTCAGTAGAAACTAATTCAGAACAACAGACTGAAATAATAGCATTGAAAATGGCGCTAGATAATGCAGATCGCGAATTCCCGACACCCATAGTGTCCGATTCGTATTACTGCGTCAAATCATATAACAGCGATTTACAGAAATGGATTCAAAATGGTTACAAAGATGACACAGGTGCAACAATAAAGCAAAAACTGCTTTGGGAACAAATAGTTCTGTTAAAAAAAGAACTACCAAAGACTCACGTGATACACTCACTGAGTCATCAGCGTGATGGCGTTCACGTTGCAGGGAATTCATTGGCTGAGAAAGCCACAGCGGTAGCAACTAAATCGGCTTCCGTAGCTAGGAAAAAGCGTGCAGTAAAATACATTGACGGTGAAACAATGCTGGCGGTGAAAACGTCATCAAAAGGCGACTGCTCAGCGTTACCGATCAGTTACCCACTCGAATATACATACATAATCGATGCGAACTCCGTTCCTTTTGCTCGAATCCCTGGAGTGGGGGATAGAGTAATTCCAAACAAGGACAGGAGAACTTTGTTAATAGCAGACGCACATATGGGCGAGGGTCTCAGACACCTCAAACTAAAAGATTCTCTGGAAGAACTACAATCAGTGTACTGGTGGCCAGGCATGAGCCTGCATCATCACATTTTTGTAAAAAAATGCCCGGGCTGCAACAGAGATCGCAGCGGCGAGAGGAACGGGGTAATACCATGGCGTTTCACTCAATAAGGGCTAAACAATAATCAGTGAAACAAGTGTAAATAATGCGTCCCAATAACAAATAAAGACTAGTTTCCACTTATAAATGTAGACCCCAGCACTCGGCTGACGTCGGGACTGTTATACAAAGATTTGCGAGTCTAAATGGCATGTACGCTAGGAGCATGCTACGTTTGACCAATGTTTTCACTTTAGCCCTCAAGCTTGTGGGAAAGCACGGCCAAATGAGCATAGCGAAGCGGGATTCTTCTCACTTCCTTCCTGAGGGATACGGGATGGTGTAAAGAAAAAACCAAGGCATAAAGCAATCTATAACAGCAAAGGTATTAGGTTCGGGAGCTGGGTGGGTCAAACATCTAATAAGTGTCCAACGTAGTCTAAACAACTTGCCAAGAAATTCTCTGAGGGGATTCAGTTCGTACGAATTACTGTTTGGGACTAGGATGCTAGTCTTAGATCTTGACAGTCAGACTTCAGTGGTGAAAGAAAAAAGCTTTGATATCAAAGATCGTTTGGCTATTTTACAGGACTTAAACGAAACAAGAAAAGACCTGAGCAACATAAAGTTGTAACAGCAGCCAACAACCACTGAAGAACCACCACCTGTCCCAGCAAGACCTGTCTGGATTCCAAAAATCGGGGATCTAGTCAGAGAAAAGATCGCGGTAAAGAAGGAATTTGGGCCTTCTTACAGAAAAGCAGTTCCTGTCTTGTCCATCAACGGGACGAGATCAGTTGTACTACCGCCACTTGCTGGTAAAAAGGAGAACCGAGTTGTATCCATCGACCTGGTAAAACCACAATCATGTGGCCGATAACAAACAGTAGGCCAAGTGGACTCCCGATAAGTAGTAGAAAACCGAGGTTTGCTACAAGTACAGAGGTGCTAACTAAAAGGCTAATCACATTCGAAACGCCTACAGAACAACAACAAGGAATATGCAACAATGCAATGGAACTCACACCTCTGAAAACCCAAATAAAAACATTTAGTAGAGACACACCAACCTACAATGAAGTAACAAATGAATATGCTGAAGCTGCAAGAAACAGTAATCCTGAAGCAATTGGAACAATAGACAGAACGGCATTCGGCTACTTCATCAACTTTGATGATTCTTCTGAAGATCTAAGTGAATCAAAGACACAGCCATCAACAAAAACTTTTAAAGACAAAGCTAAGGAACTTTTGAAACAGCTGAAAGAAACCTATCTGATTTCTCCATGGATTGAATTTTGGGTGTCCTTTGGTGTATTTATCCTGATACTTTGGCTCATCATGATACTATGTTTGGGACGCTTCATTGAGGGAAAATATGCAAAAATGGACACAGCAAGCCAGAAAATCAACTTGATCCTCAAGCCACACACGTCTTCACACGTCGAGAAAAGAGAACTTTCTTCAGTCAACTTCACAGCCAATCCTATACCGGGTGGGGTAGCATGGGACAATACTGACTATGAAATCTATGGTCCGGTTGAAATCCTCAAATATCCACACCAAATCAAGATCTCGTTGAGTGACTTTGTAAAACCAAACTCATTTGCTGATGATTGGGACTTTGAAAGTATTAATGACATGATGTCTGACCTAGTGATGTCTGCTAAATTTACCAAACATGATTATTTGCAGGGTTCATCTAATTATGACAGTATGTACTGCTACAACCACTATGGTAACCATTTTTTACATAAATCAGCACAACCTAGAAATGTTTTAAATTATAATCAATGGGAACATTGTGCAACCCCTCCAAAAGGAAGCTCAAGAACCTTTTATGACAAATATTCATACTTTTCAGGGTTCAACACAAGTAATGCTGAAACATTTTATTTCAAATTTTCAAATAGGACAGGAACAAAAACCATGCTTACAAACACGAAATTGATATATTCGGACTCATTTTTTGAACAAATGAATACATTTGGTTTTGATTATTGGGACAAAAATGTTGAAGTAAAATGTGTTTGGGGTACAAAAGAATGGCAAGTACAAGGTATAGAATCATTGTTTAGAGCCTGCATGATCCCAGAACAAATTATATTCTTGAATGAAACTATTCAACAAACTACCTGTCTTGGATTAGCCAAAATCAAAGACTTAAATAAACCGTCTATTCCAAAACCAACAATGAACAGCAATAACTCTGCAGATGAAGAGATAGACGTAAACTTTGTATTAAACCAAAACAGAACAAATCCTGATTGGAAACAATGGTTGATCTGGCCCACAGATACTAATAACTGTCAAGACAGATTCCTGAACAAAACACAGGGGTTCACATTGACCAGGCCAGACCCTAGATATTCCCAAAGACAACACCCAGGGATAATCACCACCTACAGTGTGGGCAAACTCTGCCTTCAATGGCTACAAACTTCCACACTGACAGAGATTAAGCAACACCTAACTTTACTTAGTGATGGTGCTGACTTGCGTGATTTCATTATGGGACCGCGCAAACAGAGTCAAAAACGCTTCATAGCAGCCTCTATATATGCAGCTTACAACGAGGCCTGGAAGATAACTCAAATTGAGACAGCAGAAAGTATACGGGAAATTGACCGTATTAATTTGGAAAAATCGCTTTCTGTAGTGGACAATGGGTTAATGACTCTGTCCTCCAGAATCTTTTCATTGGACAGCATTGTGTCATCAGCAATCGACATAATATCGCAAGACTTACTGTTGTTACAACACGGTCAGTCTCAATTGCGTTCTATTGTACAGCTTGGCTGGACGTTACAAAATCTGCGTTCAGGCTATGTGCCTTGGCGTTTAATCAACACAACGTCACTATTCAATATCTTTAACCTTACTGATAAACAAATCAGTATGGCACAAAAGGGTGCTGATTATACAATCCTGAGCATTGAGAAACTCGAGAGATTACCATTGACAATGTCAGAACGACCTGTCATTGAATGGATAATACATGGGATAATTAATATTCCGATATCTACTTTCAGGTTTCAATACTGCCAAAAATATATACAGGCTGGCATGTACGAAAAATTGGGTAAAGGGTACATTAAGACAACATGGAACTTGCCCTATTCACATGCATGTGTCAGTAATAAAGGACAGAAAGTGTTTCTTAGTGGCAATAATTGTGCGAGGTCACTAAGCGGTACACTTCTGTGTAATGGAATTAGTTTGCATGGAGCCTGTGAAGGGAATTCAAATAACCTTTCATGTCACCAGCTAGGCACACCTGCAACAGAGATAGAACCATTCTTTAAAAGACTCTATAACGGGAGTTACATTCTAATTGTGGATCGCAGATGTTGTAGTCTACTGCCCGGGGTTCCTTATCTCGTTAGTACGACTGTGAAGGTCATGTGCTGTGGACGCTTATTGTTCCCCAGCTCCTTTCCAGACAGGGAGGCAAGGGCATGGCCTAACTTGAAAATTACTTCTATTCGAGTTGATACTTTAAGCAGAATGAAAACAGTGCTTCTTCAGACGCCGACCAGGCTCACGTCATCAAAAGAAACGTATGATCTCCTAGTCGCAAGGACGACTGCAGAGATTCACTCATTATTATCAACTAATTCCCCCATACATTTCGCAGAAATCCTGAATGAAATCTTAAATATTTCTGATACCAGTGGAGTCTCAAATGTATTTAAGACAGTATTTTTGATGGCATTAACACCATTCAAAGCCATACTGGGTATTTTTCCAGACTTCGTCCATTCGATTTTTGGAGGAGTTCCCCTCATTTTGGGACTAATTGCAGGAATCCTATTCTTAGTCCTTATATTTCGTTATGGCAAACCATGTCACAGACAAAACACCCGCGACAAGGGAAGAAACAATCCTCAAGCCACACACGTCTTCACACGTCGAGAAAAGAGAACTTTCTTCAGTCAACTTCACAGCCAATCCTATACCGGGTGGGGTAGCATGGGACAATACTGACTATGAAATCTATGGTCCGGTTGAAATCCTCAAATATCCACACCAAATCAAGATCTCGTTGAGTGACTTTGTAAAACCAAACTCATTTGCTGATGATTGGGACTTTGAAAGTATTAATGACATGATGTCTGACCTAGTGATGTCTGCTAAATTTACCAAACATGATTATTTGCAGGGTTCATCTAATTATGACAGTATGTACTGCTACAACCACTATGGTAACCATTTTTTACATAAATCAGCACAACCTAGAAATGTTTTAAATTATAATCAATGGGAACATTGTGCAACCCCTCCAAAAGGAAGCTCAAGAACCTTTTATGACAAATATTCATACTTTTCAGGGTTCAACACAAGTAATGCTGAAACATTTTATTTCAAATTTTCAAATAGGACAGGAACAAAAACCATGCTTACAAACACGAAATTGATATATTCGGACTCATTTTTTGAACAAATGAATACATTTGGTTTTGATTATTGGGACAAAAATGTTGAAGTAAAAAGTGTTTGGGGTACAAAAGAATGGCAAGTACAAGGTATAGAATCATTGTTTAGAGCCTGCATGATCCCAGAACAAATTATATTCTTGAATGAAACTATTCAACAAACTACCTGTCTTGGATTAGCCAAAATCAAAGACTTAAATAAACCGTCTATTCCAAAACCAACAATGAACAGCAATAACTCTGCAGATGAAGAGATAGACGTAAACTTTGTATTAAACCAAAACAGAACAAATCCTGATTGGAAACAATGGTTGATCTGGCCCACAGATACTAATAACTGTCAAGACAGATTCCTGAACAAAACACAGGGGTTCACATTGACCAGGCCAGACCCTAGATATTCCCAAAGACAACACCCAGGGATAATCACCACCTACAGTGTGGGCAAACTCTGCCTTCAATGGCTACAAACTTCCACACTGACAGAGATTAAGCAACACCTAACTTTACTTAGTGATGGTGCTGACTTGCGTGATTTCATTATGGGACCGCGCAAACAGAGTCAAAAACGCTTCATAGCAGCCTCTATATATGCAGCTTACAACGAGGCCTGGAAGATAACTCAAATTGAGACAGCAGAAAGTATACGGGAAATTGACCGTATTAATTTGGAAAAATCGCTTTCTGTAGTGGACAATGGGTTAATGACTCTGTCCTCCAGAATCTTTTCATTGGACAGCATTGTGTCATCAGCAATCGACATAATATCGCAAGACTTACTGTTGTTACAACACGGTCAGTCTCAATTGCGTTCTATTGTACAGCTTGGCTGGACGTTACAAAATCTGCGTTCAGGCTATGTGCCTTGGCGTTTAATCAACACAACGTCACTATTCAATATCTTTAACCTTACTGATAAACAAATCAGTATGGCACAAAAGGGTGCTGATTATACAATCCTGAGCATTGAGAAACTCGAGAGATTACCATTGACAATGTCAGAACGACCTGTCATTGAATGGATAATACATGGGATAATTAATATTCCGATATCTACTTTCAGGTTTCAATACTGCCAAAAATATATACAGGCTGGCATGTACGAAAAATTGGGTAAAGGGTACATTAAGACAACATGGAACTTGCCCTATTCACATGCATGTGTCAGTAATAAAGGACAGAAAGTGTTTCTTAGTGGCAATAATTGTGCGAGGTCACTAAGCGGTACACTTCTGTGTAATGGAATTAGTTTGCATGGAGCCTGTGAAGGGAATTCAAATAACCTTTCATGTCACCAGCTAGGCACACCTGCAACAGAGATAGAACCATTCTTTAAAAGACTCTATAACGGGAGTTACATTCTAATTGTGGATCGCAGATGTTGTAGTCTACTGCCCGGGGTTCCTTATCTCGTTAGTACGACTGTGAAGGTCATGTGCTGTGGACGCTTATTGTTCCCCAGCTCCTTTCCAGACAGGGAGGCAAGGGCATGGCCTAACTTGAAAATTACTTCTATTCGAGTTGATACTTTAAGCAGAATGAAAACAGTGCTTCTTCAGACGCCGACCAGGCTCACGTCATCAAAAGAAACGTATGATCTCCTAGTCGCAAGGACGACTGCAGAGATTCACTCATTATTATCAACTAATTCCCCCATACATTTCGCAGAAATCCTGAATGAAATCTTAAATATTTCTGATACCAGTGGAGTCTCAAATGTATTTAAGACAGTATTTTTGATGGCATTAACACCATTCAAAGCCATACTGGGTATTTTTCCAGACTTCGTCCATTCGATTTTTGGAGGAGTTCCCCTCATTTTGGGACTAATTGCAGGAATCCTATTCTTAGTCCTTATATTTCGTTATGGCAAACCATGTCACAGACAAAACACCCGCGACAAGGGAAGAAACAATCCTCAAGCCACACACGTCTTCACACGTCGAGAAAAGAGAACTTTCTTCAGTCAACTTCACAGCCAATCCTATACCGGGTGGGGTAGCATGGGACAATACTGACTATGAAATCTATGGTCCGGTTGAAATCCTCAAATATCCACACCAAATCAAGATCTCGTTGAGTGACTTTGTAAAACCAAACTCATTTGCTGATGATTGGGACTTTGAAAGTATTAATGACATGATGTCTGACCTAGTGATGTCTGCTAAATTTACCAAACATGATTATTTGCAGGGTTCATCTAATTATGACAGTATGTACTGCTACAACCACTATGGTAACCATTTTTTACATAAATCAGCACAACCTAGAAATGTTTTAAATTATAATCAATGGGAACATTGTGCAACCCCTCCAAAAGGAAGCTCAAGAACCTTTTATGACAAATATTCATACTTTTCAGGGTTCAACACAAGTAATGCTGAAACATTTTATTTCAAATTTTCAAATAGGACAGGAACAAAAACCATGCTTACAAACACGAAATTGATATATTCGGACTCATTTTTTGAACAAATGAATACATTTGGTTTTGATTATTGGGACAAAAATGTTGAAGTAAAAAGTGTTTGGGGTACAAAAGAATGGCAAGTACAAGGTATAGAATCATTGTTTAGAGCCTGCATGATCCCAGAACAAATTATATTCTTGAATGAAACTATTCAACAAACTACCTGTCTTGGATTAGCCAAAATCAAAGACTTAAATAAACCGTCTATTCCAAAACCAACAATGAACAGCAATAACTCTGCAGATGAAGAGATAGACGTAAACTTTGTATTAAACCAAAACAGAACAAATCCTGATTGGAAACAATGGTTGATCTGGCCCACAGATACTAATAACTGTCAAGACAGATTCCTGAACAAAACACAGGGGTTCACATTGACCAGGCCAGACCCTAGATATTCCCAAAGACAACACCCAGGGATAATCACCACCTACAGTGTGGGCAAACTCTGCCTTCAATGGCTACAAACTTCCACACTGACAGAGATTAAGCAACACCTAACTTTACTTACTGATGGTGCTGACTTGCGTGATTTCATTATGGGACCGCGCAAACAGAGTCAAAAACGCTTCATAGCAGCCTCTATATATGCAACTTACAACGAGGCCTGGAAGATAACTCAAATTGAGACAGCAGAAAGTATACGGGAAATTGACCGTATTAATTTGGAAAAATCGCTTTCTGTAGTGGACAATGGGTTAATGACTCTGTCCTCCAGAATCTTTTCATTGGACAGCATTGTGTCATCAGCAATCGACATAATATCGCAAGACTTACTGTTGTTACAACACGGTCAGTCTCAATTGCGTTCTATTGTACAGCTTGGCTGGACGTTACAAAATCTGCGTTCAGGCTATGTGCCTTGGCGTTTAATCAACACAACGTCACTATTCAATATCTTTAACCTTACTGATAAACAAATCAGTATGGCACAAAAGGGTGCTGATTATACAATCCTGAGCATTGAGAAACTCGAGAGATTACCATTGACAATGTCAGAACGACCTGTCATTGAATGGATAATACATGGGATAATTAATATTCCGATATCTACTTTCAGGTTTCAATACTGCCAAAAATATATACAGGCTGGCATGTACGAAAAATTGGGTAAAGGGTACATTAAGACAACATGGAACTTGCCCTATTCACATGCATGTGTCAGTAATAAAGGACAGAAAGTGTTTCTTAGTGGCAATAATTGTGCGAGGTCACTAAGCGGTACACTTCTGTGTAATGGAATTAGTTTGCATGGAGCCTGTGAAGGGAATTCAAATAACCTTTCATGTCACCAGCTAGGCACACCTGCAACAGAGATAGAACCATTCTTTAAAAGACTCTATAACGGGAGTTATATTCTAATTGTGGATCGCAGATGTTGTAGTCTACTGCCCGGGGTTCCTTATCTCGTTAGTACGACTGTGAAGGTCATGTGCTGTGGACGCTTATTGTTCCCCAGCTCCTTTCCAGACAGGGAGGCAAGGGCATGGCCTAACTTGAAAATTACTTCTATTCGAGTTGATACTTTAAGCAGAATGAAAACAGTGCTTCTTCAGACGCCGACCAGGCTCACGTCATCAAAAGAAACGTATGATCTCCTAGTCGCAAGGACGACTGCAGAGATTCACTCATTATTATCAACTAATTCCCCCATACATTTCGCAGAAATCCTGAATGAATTCTTAAATATTTCTGATACCAGTGGAGTCTCAAATGTATTTAAGACAGTATTTTCGATGGCATTAACACCATTCAAAGCCATACTGGGTATTTTTCCAGACTTCGTCCATTCGATTTTTGGAGGAGTTCCCCTCATTTTGGGACTAATTGCAGGAATCCTATTCTTAGTCCTTATATTTCGTTATGGCAAACCATGTCACAGAAAAAACACCCGCGACAAGGGAAGAAACAATCCGAGCCATTGGATACCGCAACCGGATATCAAAAATCCTGGGACTAACCCGGCTTAGAGACCTGAACATGACTTGGTTTCTTTCATTTCGGCCGATATGGCAAAGATGTGTTTTACCTGTATTAAGGTGCATGCTGTGCGGAGAAGAATGCGTGTTGGACACCTGTCTGACGCTACAATCGGATGCGCCAATGGATGCAGAAACATTGTTGGGTCCGGTAAAGGCTCATGCATTGTGCTGCCCTCAACGGCTGCCAATCCTGATGACGGCATTCGTGGAAACTTCACCACTACGATTAAGGGGTAGTGAAGATCAAGATGAAAGCAGCATCGATCAGGTACAACCTTCTGTCAGCAATACTACTCAAAACGTCAATGGAGACAATCATGCACATGAATGCATGGTTACATCCTTTTCCGAGTTAGTGGAACTCTCACAGGAAGCTGTTGACAGCTTTTTCAGCAGTCTCAATGATATGATTTTCTCACCAGAGCAGAAATAATGACTCTTGAACAAGCTAGCACACGGCGTTCCCGACACCTTGAATTTGGCCTTCAACTTTAATAATAAAGTAGCAAGATCAACTTTTCCTCCAGTCCACGGACAGCAATTTTTTTAGCAGCCCCAAAATATTTTTTTAAATTTTACGGGACACTTTCTTCTGCTTAAAGTAAGAACTATTCTTAGAGAACTAATTTCTATTTTTAGAAACTTCATAGACATTAGCTGCCCGCTGGTATGTTCATAAATATTTTTGAACTGTGATGAAGTGGTCTCGAACTTTTCTTCTGTATTAAGAGCCATTTCATGTGTAATTCTAATATTCAATTACTAATAATGTATACATATGCGTGATTATTTTAGCATTATTCTACTGCTTGAGTGCATATAGTACATATGACTATTTTTTTCCCGTATGTTACATAATTTCAAAATGCATTATGTGTATTTTGGGGTGGTAAGGTATACACGATACTCTACAGTATGTTTTACTATGCCTAGATTCGTAAATATGGCCATAGTTAGCGTGGAGTGGGTGTGATGTATTCCTATAGGTTCTGTATCGATCCCCCTATTCCTGACCCTATTCTGGTTAACAAATTAACTAGCAGCCATCCCATGATGCAGAAACCGTTATCTGATTACGCCAGACCACGGCACAGGAGCGCGTTATCTGATTAGGTCATAACGCTTGCCATCTAATTAGGCAAGCAATATTCCTCTAGCCCCTGATAAGGCATACGGAGTTCTCAAAACAAATCAAACCTATGACAACCTGGGAAAATCCCTGCGGCCATTGTTTTGATTTCTCAAATAACTTCAGTAAAAGAATGTGCTAACGACCAGCTCGTATGACATCCTTATTGACGTATCTATGTCCATCCTTACGTCAATCTCGGCACCTTACAGTTATAAATATTACCGATATTGCCTTAAGCAAACACACGCGGTGGTGACGAGATCGGAGCAGCGAGACTTGCCGAAACTCAGCAGAGAGCGAAGCCCACTGACGCTGCCCCGCCTTCCTGACGCGCTGAGAACGAGACGCTGCCTTTCTCCTGCCGAGAAATCCAGCTCCGGCGCTTCCGAGCAGCCCTTGCAGGCAGCCTGGAATATCGAGACCAAAGATGAGAGATACCATCCCTCAATCATCCTAGATTCAAGGTACGGAACTGAATAACCCCTTGCAGAGAATTCTTGAGTCAGTCACTTGGCAAAACAAACTTAACTTAAACTGCTACTTTCTATCCCCGCCCACGTATTAGGCTTAGGTCAGGTACACTGGGGTAGGCATAGTTAGAAGCACCAGTTGAGTACTATCAGTTAAATGTATATGTGTATGTATCTATTCTGTCCATTTTAAATAACGTATGGCTTAGAAACCATATCAATGTTTTTACAGTATTATTTTATAATTCTGCTTTTATTGTATGCACTTTACTTAACCATAAGTATTGCGATAATATCGATCCATTTCTCTTGTACGAGAAAAGAGACTGATCAATAAATAACATCTTTTATTGAACACGCCCGTCTCTTCCTTTTCTCTACAATCTGGTGAAACTAAGAATGCACGTACTGACTGAGTAAAATAAGTTGTCTTTTGTTTTCACACGACTCTAGAGATACACTCTTGATTAGGGGAGAGCAAAGTTGTCATGTTCTATGGTTGTCAGAAACTAAATCCCTTCTTGTCTATCCAGGGAGGTTCAACTCCTCCTTGCCTATTCGAGAAAGTTTCTAGTGAACTCTGAGCTAGCTGGCTAGGCCCAAAACTTTAAGTCTAATATCGACAGTAGAAGACCTAGTTAACGTCTGGTCTAGGTCTATACTATTGGAGGTATTATTCCAATGCGCAGAGCCTATTGGGATAATAGGAACTACACTACACAACGAGTGGATGAATTCCCAGAGAATTGGCTTCAGGATCTGGTTCCAAGTGAAGAGCTGACCCCATTTTTCATTGTGAATTTAGTGCACAGAGATTCCTTGTGGTTACCCCCTCCATGGGGCCACTGCCCCAACCTTTGGTGGCTAAGATCCTTCACTTTAAAGACCGCAACAATATCTTGTGTAGGGCTAGATAGACAACCCCCTTTCAAAACGACAATCACAAAATTCTTATATTACCGGGCTACACACAAATGGTCCAGAGACAGCTGACCTCCTTTCTGAGGGTCAATGAGCAGCTTTGTGAGTTGGGCTTGTAATAGGACTTACTATTTCCTGAAAAGCTCAAAGTTATTGAAAACCAAAAATTGTTTTTCTTCACAGATCCGGAGGAGCCCGGGGGTGGGTGGAGACCAAGGAGGGACTGTCAAGGGGTGCTGGTCCTGAGGCCCCTAAGATCACTCTGGAGATGCCGACGTGGGACTTGGAGGAGCTCAGTGAGGGAATTGAGACCTTCAGCCATGCCCTTTCCTATCCAGATTCAGGACAGTCAGCATTCAGCTCTGGATATTGTCACTGCCTTCTAGGATACCAACCTGCCATCCCTTGTTTCATCCGAGGAGGAATTTGGGAACCCCACTTCTCCATCCTCTACCCCCACATCTATAGTCCATTCCCGTAGGTGACCCCCAAAGACAGTTGACAATATCATTTAATCACCTTCGGGCCCCTCTACCCCTTTGTCACCTGCCATGCTCAAACCCCATGTGTGGGGTTATTATTAGGTGGTTTGGATGTCAAGTCTTGAGCCAGTCACCCAGAGTATTTTTGAAGGCGGATATCCAGTTGGTATCCAGCCTGATTGTTCACAAGTTTGTTACCTTGGGCATTATATATGCCCCAAATTTCGACCAATCAGCTTTCTTTCACAGTCTCTTGGGCCATTTGGCATGCTGGTTGCACTTGCCGTTGGTCCTGGTAGGGGACATAAACTGTGTTCTGGACCCAGTTCTGGACTAATCCAACCTTTCTTTCCTGCTGGGCCCCACAATGTCCATGGCCCTTAGTGTGCCCCCATGGCTTCGCCAATGATCATTCTGTGTTGTTTGGTGCCACCTCAATCCATGTGTTTGACTCAACTCACATTACTCTCTGGTTCATGACTTTTATGTCCGCCTGGATCGTACAGTGTGCTCTAGCTCTCTCAACACCTTAATCTTGTCTCTGGATTATCTGGGCAGCGGTTTATTCCATCACAACTCCCTACTGACAGGTCTGAACTGGGAACGTACTCCATCCACGGGCCCCAATTGGAAACTAAAACCCCTAGCCCTGGTACCCCAATCTTCAACGCCATGATCTCAGATCAGATAACAAAGTATTTTCACCACAATGAGGGGTCTACCACCTCCCTGGCCACGGAATGGGAAGCTTATGTTGTCTAATTTGTCCTTAGAGGCACCTGTATCTGCTCCATATGTGGCGAGCGCTGTACTCTATCAGATGCCTTAGACTGGGCCGAATGGAGATAAATAGCTGCAGAGCGACAGACAGTCAAAGATCCAGGGCAGTAACCAGCCCTTAAACCTGTGTATATGACGTCTAGACTACTGAGCATATGTAGCTAAAGCCCACTCCCAAGGAGACAAGTTGGGTCGATTGATGGCCTGGCTGATCAGGCAGGAGTTGCAACAGCCCTCTATGCTACAAATCTGATGGACAGATATCACGATCTTTACTCCTAGGTGGATATCTATGAGGCGTTCATCTCCTTCTATGACTCGCTATATTCCCCACTTCTACATGCCTCAGCTGTGAAGATTCAGTGGTTTCTGACCGAGGACCCCTATCAGTCCTCGCTGCGTCTGATAGATGGAAAATTGAGGCACCTATAACAGAGGCAGGGTCAGGGCAGCGATGATGGAGATGGGGACCGGAAAAACTCTGAAGACTGATAGGTTCCCTACTGAATTTCACTAGCAGTATGCCACGGCTAAGCCCCCCCCTCGACTGGCCAAATTATATGAATCTGTCCGATTCGTGTTGCTTTCCAGACACATTGCGTGAAGCACTCTTGGTCTCTCAACCTAAGCCGGGTAAAGATCCCTTAGACCTGTCCTCCTATTGCCCCATTGCTATTTTAAATACAGATTACAAAATACAAAAAAAAACTTTAACTCCAGAATCCAACAGATTTTGCCACGCCCAGTGTATAGCGATCATTGCAGGTTTGTCCTGGGCCGCAATACAGTGTTTAACATCTGGCGTTACTTTTACATTCAGGAAGGGGTGCATGATTGACCTAAGGTGGTGCCCTGGTCTTGGATCTAGAGAAAGCCTTTGACTTGCAGAGCTGGGATTATGAATGTGCGGTATTGAGCCACTGTAGGTTCTGGGGACAAACCCATAAGATAATCTGCATGTTGTACACAACACCAGCTGTGGGGGTTTGCACAGGAGGCCTTGTATACCAGGCAATCCCAGTGGAGCTGGGCACCCACAAGGGATGCCCCCTGTCTACTCTGCTGTTTTTTCTGGTGGAGGAGCCTCTGGCTGCGAGCACTCGCCACATTGGGGACACATGGGGTATTCCCTTGCCGAACCGTACTCACTTCATTCCGCAATATGGAGATGATGTTTTATTCTATATTAAAGACCTCATAGCAGACATTTCTAGTCTGGCTGATCTGTCTACTATTGGGGATCACCTTGGGCTCCACATGAATTGGATGAAATCTTGTATCTATCCTCTGATGCCCAGAACTCCCTATGGCCCAGTGTCTCTGGGCAGTGTGGCCCTACAGTGGGGCCCTTTAGATATTTGAGAATCAATGTTTACCACACTGATTTCGACCTCCTAGATGGTAATCTAACCCAATTGGTGTCTTCCTTTCTGGCCCAAGTTGCCTTCTGGAAAACCCTTCCACTCTCTGTAGCTGGATGCTGAGCCCTAGTGAAAATGGTGATGCTTCCCCTCCTACTCTATCACTGTACCACACTTCCAGTCTTCCTGCACCAAGCTCTATCATGTGAACTATATCAATTGCTTAGAGATATTATTTTGCATTGCAGCAGACACAGGCTGGCCGTTGATAAGATACAACTCCCAAGGGAGGCAGGAGGCCTTAGAGCCTCTAATCTCGAACTGCATTTTTTAGTTGAACAACTGCAATGGCTGGCTCGTTTGGTGGCAGTCCAGGATCTGAAAGATACCGGAGCAACTACATCCCCTATGACTGTGGGGGAGCTTCTTGCCTTCCTGATTTCCAGGGCTAAAAAGCCCTGGACAATCCCACATTTGGTACACATGGCACTCGGGTGTCTCCGGAATATTTGCTGGCGCTCTTCAGGAAGTTCCCCCTATGTTCCCTCTATAACACTACTGGGCATCTCAGAAGGCACTGGAATAATCACTCGTACAGCCCTTCGAGCCTGGGATGAAGCTGGCTTGTCGTCACTTGGAAATCTATTCACCAATGGCCACCTACTCCCCTTTGACTCTAGTTGTCAAAGGCTTCCATCCTGTCCAAGTAGGGTCCCTTATTCTAGTCAGGGTAAGGGAGTCACACAGCTAAGATAATCACTGCTCACCACCTTCATAGCTTGGCAAAAGCAGTGGGGCTTATCTCAGAGGCAATGTATAAAGCATGTGTACATCCACACACAGTTACACAGTGAAAACACTATAAATGGACACCACACCAGTTTAGAACAATAACCAATCTTTATCTGAATAGAACAAGACCAAAACAAGAAAAATCCAACATACACAGATAAAGATTTCACTTTTAAAAGGTTCGAAATAGTTCAGTCCACAGGAAACTATGGATGCGTTACTTTTAACACAAAGAACCGGGGATTCGTCAAAGTCAAAGATGAAAACAGTCGCAGGGGAGGTGAGGTACAAGAAAACCTATTCACCAATGGCCACCTACTCCCCTTTGACGAGTTGGTGGAGCAACACAGATTATGCAAAGGCAGTTCTGGATGTATGGTTACTTTTGCACTCGTATGAGACAGAAGTGGCAGATGTTTTATTCAAAGTCGCCCATCAGCACTCTAATGGATATCCTGTATACCTTAGGGCATAGGCGACGGTTGGTCACTACACTCCCCTTACAAGCACTCTGACACATTGGTAAACAGAATTTGTTTGGGCTCTACATGGCAAGGAGTGGCAGAGAGCACTGATATACCCACATAAGATCTCCCAAAATGCCAACCTACAATTAATTCAATTCTATAACCTTCATATGGCACACTTGCCTCTGCAACAAATCCACTGCATCTTCCCATTGGCCCTTCTAGAAATGGAGGTCTCTAGTTGTCAGAGCTTTCCATCCTATCCAAGTAGGGTCCCTTATTCTAGTCAGGGTAAGGGCGTCACACAGCTAAGATAATCACTGCTCACCACCTTCGTAGCTTGGCACAAGCAGTCAGGCTTATCTCCGAGGCAATGTATAAAGCATGTGTACATCCACACACAGTTACACAGTGAAAACACTAACCATGGACACCACACCAGTTTAGAACAATAACCAATCTTTATCTGAATAGAACAAGACCAAAACAAGAAAAATCCAACATACACAGGTAAAGATTTAACTTTTAAAAGGTTCGAAATAGTTCAGTCCACGGGAAACTATGGATGCGTTACTTTTAACACAAAGAACCTGGGATGCGTCAAAGTCAAAGATGAAAACAGGCACAGGGGAGGTGAGGTGCAAGAAAAGAAAAGCAATGCGTTGGTTCCTCACTACCATGGGAGGTGATGCTTCAGTTCCTTACTGCCACGGGAGGTGATGTGTCGGTTCCCTACTGCAGCGCATGGAAGGTGATGCTTCGGTTCCTTGTTGTCAGGGGAGTTGATGCGTCGATCTCTGGACACATGGCCTCAGATCCTCACTGCTGAGCCACATCGATAAAGAACTTGGTGCACAGTGACGATGAGTGCACAAAATAATCATAGTTTAGTGACTATAGCAATGAGGGAATCCAATATAGCCGAAGCCAAGAAGCCTGCTTGATGTATGTATGCAGTCAGTTAATTATTCCTTAGTCAGAAGAGGGTGGTGTCCGGGTAGATCACCCTTTTTTAGTCACTGAACTAGGATTATTTTGTACACTGAATAGTGAAGAAATATTCCCCCTTTTTTACTTTTCTCTCTTACCACTGCACACATGGGCACTTCTACGAACACTTTTTCGCTAACTCTCTAAGGGTATCCATAAAGACCAGAAAAAAATACAAAACAGCATTGCGATTCACCGTCGTGACCCTAGCCCTGGAGGAGCACACCTTAACTATGCGATGCAAGAGTGGTATCCCCTGATGACGGGAGCTGAAGAGCGGCAATGGCATGCTAGGTGACAGTGCTGCATTCGGAGGCAGCCAGGGCTCTCCGAAACCCGACTGTTGCCTCACTATTGGAATAAACGTTGTCATGTTTTCTGGGAACAGATCGGGGGACCTCCTCGGATACTTTTGTAATATGCAGCCTTACCCAGACCCAATCCGTCGCCCCATACAGATCCTTGCACCCCAGTGTGGTGGTGGCCACCTCCCTTTTCTTCCTGTTTTACACGCATAAATGGGGTTGAGCCTAGGGCCACCACCCCTTGGGCCCCCTTTGGGCCCTCTTTCCTCTCCCTGTACCAGTCCCAGTTTGTTTAGTGCCATTAAATTGGACACGGCTCGAATATGCTTCAGGGTCATGTTGCTTCCCTTATAACAGCTGCACATACCTACAGTAGTTTTGAATATGGTATATGGGGAGCCTACTACATGAGGTCTGAACATTTGTAGCCAAAATTCTTTGCTTACCTTGCTTAAGTACTCTCAATCATTTGTTGTCACATGTAACCAATATCTTTAATATGTGTTCCATTCTTTCTTTCTTTTTTTTCACTTGTTCATAAAATCAATAAAACATATTAAAAAAATAAGAAAAAAAGATGCTTCCTAAATGTGGCATCACATGCTTGCACTACTGTCTCTTAAAATAAAAATACTTTACAAACAATTTTAATTGACATATATGAGTCCTTCCTAGCATGCACATTTACTAAGAATAGGTACAGAAACCCTTTTCAGTTTTTTATATTTCAACATGTTTTTATAAATTTTTTTATACAAAAACACTTTAGCAAATCTGTTACAGGGTTTGCATCTTTAGACCACTCGCCTTTAGACCATATCATTCTTTGCAGGCCCTACATATCATAAACCCTTTTCAGTTTTGATGTGAATCACATGAACATATTATTCATACAGGTGCGAAGAAAAGGTACTATTGCATCTGCATTACTGAAAGACATAATATAAAAACATGACACACGAAGCACTAAAAAAAGGATTAGGAACAGAAAGATAATAAAGCATTGGAAAATATTAGATAACCATTTATGGCAGTGAAGTGCACTTCTTTTAAGCTGATGTGACTTTTTGATCAGGCGAAATAACACCTCTCATAGAACAAGTCAATCAATGGATGAAGTGGGCTGATCCGTTGCTACATGTTGAAGCAAAATGTGAATGACTGTTCAACAGGTCAATGGATGAAGAAAGATTACTCAAATCCCCTCTATGCATTTTTGTTTTTTATTTATTTATTTGTATGGTTTTTTTCATTGCATGAGGGTTGAGAAGCAGCTGGTGCTGTCTCTAGGCCACACTTAAGTATGTGTTAAAACAAAACTGTCAACTTTATGATTCACAAGTGTGATAGTTTCTTACAAGTGATTATAAATCAAAACATATTAACAATAAGCATTAAATCAAGCCAATTCAATGCTTCATATTCAATATATGGTCCATATGTGTTAATACAGGTGAGCATGACCACTGTTGTTTTATTAACTCTCATTCACAGAACTAACTTAAGACAAAATCCTAAACTTATTACTTTTGGTATTCACAGAAGTTAGGATTTTGTCTTAAGTTTGTCTTAAGACAAATTTAAGACAGCCTTAAGACAGACTTAAGACAAAATCCTAACTTAAGTCTGTCTTAAGTCTATCTTAAATTTGTCTTAAGACAAACTTAAGACAAAATCCTAACTTCTGTGAATACCAAACGTAGTAAGTTTAGGATTTTTTCTTAAGTTAGTTCAGTGAATCGGGCCCATACTAACCCCAGTGATATCAATTATGTGATCTCATTAGGATTACAGTCATGTGGCTTAATTTCCGGGGATTCAAGGTTAAAGGTCATATAATGTCACTTCCTTTCATTTCTACAATATTACAGGGTGTGGAAATGACACTTCTGCTACCACAGGCATTTTGGTGAATAAACATTGCAAAGTTAAAATAGTAAATAAAAATGTTTAAAAAGTGAACAATACTTAAAGAGCAAGAAAGGGGCTAGATCAGCCTAGTGGGACCTTGCAGATACCAGGCCATTGTGAAAAGAAAAGAATAAAATCAAATAAATGAACATGGGGAGTGGTATGGGGAGCTGGATGGGGAGCGAGGTTGAGAGCATCACAGAGTGGGGAAGGAGAGAGTAAAAAGAGAGTTCACTGGAGAGGCAGAGGAAGAAGCAGGGTGGGAGAGCAACGAAACACAAGGTCTCCCTTGGAGAGCAGAATACACATAAAAAAAAAATACTTTCCTCTAGTAAGCAGTGGAAGGCACTGTCTCATCCAATTAGAACACTTTGAGACCAAAATGCTCCTGGGTGGGACAAACACAAGGGTAAAGAGGAAGGCCGATGAATCAAGACTACACAACTGAGAGACAACAAAGCCATCCAGCCATGAGCAAGGTGCTGACCCAATGCTCACTCCAAGAACATGTTACATATTAGAAACAACAGGTCTGCCTAGAGAATTTAAAGCGGTCTGTAGCCAAGGGGCGATCAGCTGTACAGAATTAAATTAAACATGTCAGGGAGGAACAATTTAATTCAACTTAGGCTCTTTTTGTACTTTTTTTGTATATCTGCACAGTAGTGCTTGAGCTATTTTAAGAGTAATAAACTGTGGAGCCGGATTCATTACCTTCGATACGCAAAAAATATTGCGTGGCCCCACTTCAACTCCTGGATGATGCGCAAAAATTTAGCAAATGAAGTAAATACTAAAACAATCGAAAAAGGAATTAGCATTGCCAACCTGTCAGCCCCTGTTGTGAAACCAGAGCTCTGACATTAAATAGGTGGGCCTAACAAGTAAATATTGAATATTTCTGCGAATAAATTCTGTATTGTATATAATAATATAATTACATTTCCACAAACGCCGATCAACTCATCTGCGGACAAAGGCTGATTACTTTTAATTTTAAAGCAATGTTCATCAAATCTTCTTTGCCTCGTTATTTCCCAAAATAGATTTTCCTATCTACCCATAAAGGACTATTGGTGAATTAGAAAAAAAAAATATATAATGGGTGAATAATACCTCGAAATTAGTACTATTAAAACCTACTGCTAAATAAACGTAAACGAGATTTACTCAGAGACTGGAGATGGTAAGTTTCTTGCACTGAAGGTTTTTATCTCTAAAAGTTGACCTTGGCAGTCTAAATATCGTTCTGTGCAGTGAAGGGCCAACCACCCACTAATTTATGCAAAGGGGGCGTGTCTGCGGGGGTCTGGTCGATCTGGGCTTCGTGAATGTGACAAGCAGCTTGAACAGAGGTCAAACGTGAGGTCTGAGGCGGGTGATTCCACTGAATGCTAATTTCAACCACTAACAGTTGGGACTTTGAGCCTTAAGAAGAAAGATTAGCTCGCTCACAGCTTGCCACATAAATTATTTACCTTGTAACAGAAATCTTATGAATTATGGATGTTGAGTTTAGCATCTCCTAGCAACATGTTTATTTATTTCCAAAAGAATCAAGGGGGCCTGTACTGCCAGGCAGCCGGAATGCACAAATTCCGCCTTCTTTATAGTAAACACCGGTGAGATTCTTATTGTAAGGAGACCCAAAGGCGGAAGCGGAAGTCTGCTGTTGAGAATGCGCCAAAATGTCCTATGAAACGTGCCATGGCCATCATCTCGGAGGTAGAAAACGTTCCTCTCTGTTTTCGATGTGTTGATGTGAAAGCCTAATCAGGCTGTGGGTAAAGCAATACGCCATCTACAGACTGGTAAAGCCGAAATGCAGCGTTGCCCAGGCAAATCGCA
Organism: Lissotriton helveticus; assembly: GCF_964261635.1. Lineage (NCBI taxonomy): Eukaryota > Metazoa > Chordata > Amphibia > Caudata > Salamandridae > Lissotriton > Lissotriton helveticus. Next base: position 104,161,259 of record NC_136070.1, on the reverse strand, counting down.
GATTATTTATTGCCCTGTTCCATAATGGTGGTAAGAAACATAAGCAGGAGGAATAACATATAGACCACTCAAGCAATGGTTTGAAATCTGTGGGGCATATACTCAAGGACTTATCGCCGAGTTAGCGGCACTTTATATCAGCCAAAGTGGTGATAATTATATCGCTAGAAAAAAGAAGAGGTAGGGGGGTCTGTGGGTTGGTTTAACGACCTAGATATCTCATAACCCAATTTATAGCGAGAAAAATACAGGAGATACAAAGACAGGATGTGTGCTGTACTAAAACTACGAACTAGACGGAGTCATGGAACACCCAGAAATTACATGTGGCTAAAAAACTCACATCAGACCACCATTATGGCGGAGTATCGTCACGTGGGATACGGATGGTAAATCCAAGTCTCACCCAACCCATCAAGTGATGGTGTAGAGATGGATTCCAAGGTGAACCTCTAGCCACAATGTATTTCAGTACGGTGGTGATGGTGTGCAATGTGAGTGAAAAGAGTAAAATTAACTACTGCAACAGAAAATATGTTTAATAGGCACTGTTACAGTGTTAAGACTAAAATAACGCCACATAGTGTGAAAATATGACTATGTGAAGGCGCAGTGCAGAGTGGTCGACATGTTTCAGCTATGCGGATAGATTGTATCAAAGCTTTCTTCAGGACCGTGATCTAATAACAACTGCAAATGTCAGTGAAAAACAATCTTATTGTGAATTGTGAAGCAAGCCCATATCAAATCAAAATAGTCCTACCAGGAACTTGGGTCCCCAATGTTGACTGGTGGAAAAATGGGTAAATTATCCTTCCCTATAGGAAAAATCGTACACAAAATATGTGATATCAAACTGTGTTTCTATTAATCCTTCAGTTACAAAGAAAAAAGTACACATAACACGTTTCAAAACGAGCAAAAAGTCTCATTCTCTAACAGGAGGCAGCCGTCCCACTGATTTACATGACGGTAGTCACAGTGGTATTTTAATTTTATGCTCACCCAGCTTTATGTGGGAAGTTGCCTCACCTCACCCGGCACCCGCTCGGGAAAAATGAGGCCCCTCTCTGTTAAAAAAGATGGAAGAGATAATAAAATATGTTCCATCGCAATATTTGTATAATTGCGATATATTTATTAAGCTTATGCTGACTTCCAACTAAATTTTTTACTAAAACCAGTTGCTCTCATAGTAGACACCCCCCTGTCAGACTGCATGCCTAAACCCATGCTTGTCCAGTAAAGAAGTAAGGCAAAGCCCAGTTATTTAGATGAATATAACACAGGGTTAGCTGTCAGACTCTGACAAGAGAGAGAAAGAAGAAACCACTCTGCAAGGAATAGCAACTAGGCAGTAGTAGTTCAGAGAATTATTCGTACGAGCTCACCTGTCCGTCGGTACCTCTCGCCTGCTTCCAAGTGGGAGTGGAGGTACCGAACAGACGGAAAGTGCGCCTTTATATGTCTAGGGTGATTGGTTAATTGATTACACCCTTTGGTAGTATACGTCATTAGAAAGTCCTGGCCGATCTTGAAAGCGGAGTACCATAACTGCACCCACTTATTGCCGCCGCGCATGCGCAAACGATGTAAACAAAAGACGGTAACAGTAGCGCATGCGCGGTAACAATAGTTATGTGCGCATGCGCGGTAGCGCGACAGAGGCCGCTGTCATTGCGAGCGTCTCGATAATGACAATACTACTTGTCAAGGATCTGTCTTAAAGCTCAGAAAAATCTTGTGAGGAGATCGTGTATCCCCTAATCAATTGAGATCTAATTTGTGCTCAAAACTCACCCAATAGTCAATATGCACAACTATATATACACATAAACACGTGTATTAAAAAACGGTAAATGTCGGATGGGGGCACAGTCAGTGTCATAAGAATACTGAGCCCCATCTATTGACAAGAAAAGGTCTGTGGCCATTACAAGATATGTAGTATTTAGAGTGCAACAAATTAAGCCACTATATATATCAGATAGTAAAGTCACGTTTCTGGGTTCAGACATCCTGGACTCTATTTTAATAGAAAGAGAGGTATGTAGCTCTGGAAAATATTTAACGTGCTCAGAGTACAGTAAGTTAAATCACTACATGTATAGGTGATAAAGTCATATACATAGGTACTGATGTTATAGGGACCTACTGGATGCCCCATAATTTCTCCTGTATGCATGAAACGTAGTGGACATGTAGGAAGGTCAAGAGAAGAGCAACTAAAGTAAAGTCCACGCTATATCATCATTGAGTCCCCTACTATCACTTTTAAGGGAAAAGATCCATTTTTGTTCTTTGATGAATAAGAATCTGGAAATGTCAATGATGTTGGGTGGGATAAACGGCTGTTCTAAAATCACCCATCTCATATCTTCTGCAGTGTGCTTGTGAGTCAAAAAGTGATCGGTCAGGCGTGTTGATTGTTTCTGGCAGCGAATCGTGCTCTTATGCTCGCCGATTCCTAATTTGATTTTGCGGGTAGTGTACCCGATGTATCTTAGGGAACACGGGCAGGTTACCATATATATAACTCTTTCAGAATTACAATTTGTGTGTTTCTTGAGAAGCCATATCTTGCCTGTACCCAGATCAACTTTGTCAGTTTTAATAGTCTGTGGACAGACACTACATGAGCCACAAGGGTAGTGGCCCTGTACTGGCGGAAGATCCCAAAGTGTAGTTGGTCTATCTCTCTCTTGGACTCTAGGTCTGGTATGGACCAGACTGTCAAGCAAACTCAGTGCTCTTTTAAAAGAGAACAGAGGTAGGGGTATGTTAGTGTCTGTGATGTTAAGAATGCTCCAATGTTTGCGTATTGTTTTCTGGATTTTATTGGAGTGGACATTGAATGTACTTACAAATGTCAGTCTCTCTAATGCTGGTTTCATAGGTCTCCTTTCCAGGAGTGCCTCCCGATTGTTATTCGAGGCACGTTTCCAAGCCCTTTTGACTAGGTGTTTGGGGTATTGTCTTTCCTGTAGTTGGTCAGACAATTTAGTTGCGTGTTTGTCAAAGAGTTCCCTAGATGAACAGTTTCTTCTGACTCGAAGAAACTGGCCCACTGGTAGATTGGCTCATAGTGAGCGTGGGTGGTGGCTACTGTACACGAGGAGGGAGTTTCTGGCCATAGGTTTGGTGTAGAGCTCGCATTGAAGCTTCCCTGCTTCTGGAAAGATTGACAAATCCAAGAAGGGTAGCTTCACACTGCTGAACTCAAGCGTGAATTTCAAATACTGATTTTGAGTATTAAGCCATTGATGGAATAGTTGGATCTCTGATTTTGAGCCTCGCCATACCACCAGGATGTCATCAATGTATCTCTTCCATAGCAACACTTGATGTAAAAATGGGTTGCTACGGTTGAGAACATGTACTTGCTCAAATTGGTGGACATAAAGATTGGCGAGGCTCGGGGCGAAAATGCTCCCCATAGAAGTTCCGGAGATCTGCAGGAAGAACTGATCTTCAAATTTAAAGAAGTTCTCCATCGTGGCTATTTTAGCACACTCAAGGATAAAACTCACAGGGGTGATACTATCCAAGTCTCGTAGGGACAATAGTTGTCTGACCGTCTCTAAGATTTCTTCCTGCGGTAGACAGGTATAGAGTGACTCAACGTCGAAACTAACCAATAGGTCTGTATCGACGTTGAATTCTATTTCTGGTAACAATCTCAGAACATCAGCTGTGTCCTGTAGATATGTGGGCATTTCTTTTACCACGGGTCTGAGAAAGAAATCCATAAAGGTGGAAAGCGGCTCTAGAAGTGATCCACCGTACTGAAATACATTGTGGCTAGAGGTTCACCTTGGAATCCATCTCTACACCATCACTTGATAGGTTGGGTGAGACTTGGATTTACCATCCGTATCCCACGTGACAATACTCCGCCATAATGGTGGTCTGATGGGAGTTTTTTAGCCACATGTAATTTCTGGGTGTTCCATGACTCCGTCTAGTTCGTAGTTTTAGATAATTATATCGCACCATTCACAAGCTGGTGCTAACAGCCAATATCACCAGTTTACCTGCGATAGCAGCCGCAAAAAACACCGCCACAGATGACACCGGCAACTAACGCTAATGATATGCAGAGTAGGCGTTCCCGTGCAAAAAGCTGCGACAACACCACTTCACAACATTCTCATGACCAGCCAGATTGGCGATAAGATCACAAAACATGTGATTAGGCGTGTTAGCAGCAGGGATTTAACACCTGCTCTTACCTGGTTAAAGTCGGACGACAACCTGCACCATAAAAGGGAGCCAAGCCCATAGCCACACCTGAAGAACAACGGATGCCATGGAGCTACTGATCATGCAGCTCGGACACCCAAGAGAGCCACAACACCAAAATCATGAACAAAACAATTAGCCTGATGTCGCACAATTACAACAATTAACATTCATGTGTGTTCAGAAAAAGGAGAATCATTCATTCATCATTGAAATCCCAAACAAAATATCACATTGAAATTTAGCTCAAAACAACTATTTGGAAGAGTCATGGCGGGCCTTCCCTGGACAATCTGTAAGTCACAGCCTGCAAGACAAAATTCAAGATAAGAATGTGTGTCATGAGCTCATCAAAGGACAGAGAGAGAGGAAGAGAGAGAGAGAGAGAGAGAGAGAGAGAGAGAGAAAGAGAGAAAGAGAGAGAAAGAGAGAGAAAGAGAGAGAAGGAGAGAGAAGGAGAGAGATTGTACAAGGAGCACAAGGCCAATCGGGCTCTTGGCTCATACATGCCAACTGTTGTGTGTGTCTCGCTATTGGTGCACCATAAACCTAAGGCCTTGCCATAATTGCAGCGCGAAAGCCACATCACATTTCCAAAATGTAAGCAGTAGTCAGACTAACATTAGGGATGAAATCTCCTTTTCCTCAATATATAAGACGGAAGGAGATCTGCACCTCCGACCTAGGTCTTTAATGCGGCGGGAACCCCCTCAGAGAGATACTATAGCAGATGATGACGACTCCCACACCACCAACCGCGCTAATGAAAGACCAACTTATCCACACCCCCCACACAGAAGTCCCAGCTTGAGGCACTCTTGCATGGGATGCCTTTCACACTTACGTACACAACAACCCCTACGTCCAAATGTTTCACACACATACAACTCATTGCTCCGAGCTGTGGCATATCATCCACATAACTGCCGTTGGTCAGACGAGTGCTGGTTCTATGAGACCCACAAACACAATGGCAGGACATCCTGGGCACATGCACAACCCTGTCACGTGGAACTGTACCGTGGACTTATGCTGCATTTGCTGGGAGCACTGCCACTGGCAGTGTTGCGCATCACTTACCGTTTGAGTTTCCGTCTTGCGTACATCACCTGGTCCAGCCCTGGTACCACTGTCGATCATGCACATTTGAGTGGCCCATGGATGTCTGCCTATCCAACACAACTGCAGCTGAACTGGATTATGACTTGTGTGTGCAGCCCTGTTGGCCCACGACCAGGAGTGTAACCATGATACCCGTGCATGGGATGCCTTGATATTTGGCATATGTGCTGGCAGTTGTGCATGGGAGATTGCACAAGTCCTCGTGTGCAGTGGCCACATCGACGCGTTCCCCTATTGGGCTGTTTTGCGGATTGGTGAAATGGCGTGGACTGAGCACATCTGTCTGGAGCAGTTAATGGTTTGGCTCGCCCTCGTGTTCGTTGAACACGACAACGACGTACTCTTGGAACTGATTGCCCAGGAAGCTGCGCTGGCATTCATAGACGAGTACCTATGTTCCTGCAGCCACAACTGATTGCCCCAACACCTTGTTGCATCTTTGAGGAATGGTCACATATCCCACCACAACAGTGGACATGTCTGCATTCGCCTGGACTCAGAATGCATGTGCGTGCACATACGCATGTTGACTCACACCTGTGCAAGGTGAGGCAGTTCCATGTGCGGAGCCGCACAGCGTCGTTTGGGACGTTCCTAAATCTGACATACCGCTAGAGGGAGAGTACACACATGGCAATGTAGTACTACATGTGACCTTGTTGGATCCTTTCACCTGCTCACTGTCAGCATGGCAGACAGTCAGCGCAGTCCGATGGTACAGCACTATGCAGATCCCATGGGCTGTGAGTCATGTCCCCTGACACAGGGCAATGAGCATACGCCAAACATCACATCACTCGTCCAGCAAGGCAAGGTGGGCTGAGACGGTTGCCACCTGTAATGATTGGTGTTCATTTTTGCCTCCGCATTTCTTGTACCTCTACATGTTCCTATGCTGCCTGTTAGTTTCTGAAACATTGGTCTGCATGTTGTGGCCCTTGTCTTGCTCGTACTGACACGCACATGCTAATAAAGTCTACGCAACTTCACTAGTGTTCAACTGTGATGAGTGTTGATTAGAATAACACATCGTTTACCTCGATGAACGTTGTTCGTACACAGGGAGGGACTAACTGACACATTGCACTTGAGGTTGAGTCCCTATTGACAGCTCCACCTCTGTGAGCCAGACATTGTGGTTGGGACAGTTGCTGTTAGACCTGCGCTCTTACGTGTCTTCAGCAATGTGAGTATGGTGTACAAATGCTTACCATGTGGATCAATGTGATCCATCTAAACAGGCTGTGTCCACACAGTTGAGTGTGAGTAAGTAAGCGAAGAAATGTTCTGTTGTCACATGTGATGGGGGCACTACTTTGGGCCTGCTACTGAATTTGACATTTTTACACACAGCCCTATTTATTACATGAACGTGGGGATACGTTGAAGGGTTGCGAGATTGTTGTTGTTAATGAGCAATGAGGCCACAGCAAGTTCACACCTTCACAGTCATCTAATTGGCCATGTGGGTCAGGGGGAAACATGTGCATTGATGTCATTTCCCAGGGTGTACCTTAGTGTGCAATCAATGTCCCTACATTCATCCACACTTTTATACTTGATTGAACATAGACATGACACATCTGTGTGATTTGGAATGTTTTATTCACATTCTGTGGAGTGTCGGAGCTGGAGCAGTACATGGCCGTGCACACCCCATATTGGTATACACCTGTTACAACGCATTTTTTACTCCGCACTACCATTACAACGCGACTTTTACTCCGCATACCGTTACAACGCATTGCGCTGGGGGGGCGCTGTAGGATAGGGAATAAGTTTAATTTTCTATCCAACACCTTCCCTAGTGTCCACGGGGACTGGTGTTGGAATAGAAAATTATACTTACCACTATCCAGCGCCCCAAGGCGCTATGCGTTGTAACGGTATGCGGAGTAAAAGTCGCGTTGTAATGGTCTGCGGAGTAATAGTATGCGTTATAACGTCATACATCCCCCATATTACATGGTTGCCCACTGGAGAGCCGACCAGAGTCCTTTGGGGAATGATAAGTTGATCGGAAGAGGAAGAGTGTCGAAGTTCCTGCAGCAGTCATTGGGACAAGCTCTGTGGCAGCAATGGCAAGATGAGGATCTGCAGGGCATGGAAGATCCCAGCTGCATCTCGCTGGTTTTCAGCAGTGGCAGCCATACTTCCAGACTGTATCTGCGCCATTGTCCTCAGCAGCTGTGCCAACTCTGTGCTGTCATCGCTGGAGCCTGTCTGACTAGACAGCTCTTGTATCCGAGTAATGGCTCCAGTGAGGTCAGCCAAGGATTCTTGTAGGGCATGGAACGGACTGTGGGTGTCTGTTAGGGACTGTAAGTGGTCCTTGATGGGACTTAGACCCCCACGTATGGCATCCAGTTTGGCTGCCATGAGGTTGAAACCCACCTGCACCTGTTCAGCCAGCTAGTTCTGGTACTCTAACACACGACGTTGGAATGCCATGTGCCTTTTCGTGAGGTGGTGGGAGCCAGCCTTGGTGGTGGGTGCTTCCTGCTGTGTGGTCTGTGCAGGGGATGGGCTCACCTCGATGCAGCTGGGCCGCCCTGCTCCTGAAGGTGGTGTGGGGAGGCTGTTCACGAGCCGTTGGAGGGTGTCGGAGCAGTTGGCCAGGGGGTCCTCTTCATCATCACTGAAGAGATGTCTGGTCTGCACTGCAGGAGGTGTTGATTGTCCCTCTGCAATGTAAACGGGAGATGCAGGTTAACAGTGTGTTCCATGTATGTTGACGCATTGTACATGCTTACAGACAGACAGCATGACAATGTACATTGTGACTGTTTTGGAGGAGCTGGCTATTTGATGGGAGACAGTGGACATTTCGACTACATGACGGATATGAGGTTGTACTCGTACATTCTCATCTTACAGTTTTCTGCTATGCCTGATGTGATTGGCCAGTTTATAAGGACAAGCGGCACCTGTTGTGTCCTCTGTCCTGTAGTGAAAGTGTTGAGCTTTGTGCCACATTGTTGTCGATGTGCTATGATTGCTGTGTGTGTGTACTACATTGTGGGAGTGTTCGCTATGTGTGTGTGCTGCATTGTGGGAGAGTTGCCCCTGCGGCTCTTATTTAGCAGCCCTTATCTCTTTGTGGTGGTGTGCCTTTGACTTGTGTGCTTTTACGGTGCTGAGATGTTGGCGACTTGGGTCATTTGTGCTCTAGGACTTGGGTCATTTGTGCGCAGGTTTGTTCTTGACACCAGGGGTTGCATGTGCACGTGGATATGTCAGAGTGTGACCTTCTACTTTGAGGTTGTGATCCACACTGGGCCGCCATGGTGTAGTGTCGTGAACCTTGTCATGTATTTTGACTGCAGCCATGCTATCGGTCATGCAGTGTCACTTACATTGTCAGTGTAGCTCACAGAGCCACTGCTTTGCTGGATTCTGCACATTGGCATGGGTAGGTTGTGAGATTGGTGATAGGGAGGGTGGGCGCTTTGTGCACATAGTGGACGGGGGCCTACTTTATTGTTTCTATATGTGCTGCAGTGTGCTAAGGGTATCAGGGACTTGTTCCACAATCATTTTGGGTGTGCAAAGTGCTACACATAATTGTGCATGTGTGCCATTGTGCCCATCTCCCCTTGTCCCCCCAGTCCCTGGTCGTTACTCAACCTGTTGAGTCAGGTCATTTAGAGATGTGTCTGGACTCCCAACTCCTTGCAACGTCTCCACACTGATGACTGTGGCCACCATTTCCTCCAGCTCATTCAGCTCCTCCTGTGGCGCAGGACTCCCATCTCCAGTCGCCGTTGCTGCCTTCCTGTTGGCAGAGAATTTCTGCTTGGTTTGGCTTTTCACATCATGCCAGCCATTGACCTCCTCAACACTCCGACTGCATTCACGTTGTTCACGATGGACTGCCATTTTCCCGTTTGAGATGCCAATGAGACAGTGGAGGTGACGTGCAGTTGTTGGTAGTGTTCAATCACCTCCCTGACGATGATCCAGTTTTCCTGCTGACTGAACCCTGTCTTCCTCTTCTCCTTGCCCTTCCCCGACCACGGGGTTCCTGACTGGTCCTCCGTGGGGCTTGTGGGGTATGAGTTGTCCTCTGCAATAGGTCCAAGTGCATCCATGGTGCTACGCAGTTTATTTTGGATTTGGTCTTTTTTTGGTTGATTTTATAGTGCATTTTACCGCATGATGCGTGGGAATTGCAGACCTGTCGCATGGTTGTCGCTGATTTTTGTATCACCATTTGGGGCATCGCAACTTTTTCCCGTTCGTGCTTCGCATTTGTTCAGCGTCGCGTTGATTTTAACGCATTCATTTTCTGCGTCATCATGAGACTATTGCATGGTGCTGCCGGGTTGGGAATACAACGTTAACACAGTGTTATTTTGTCGTGATAGACTGTGATATGCAAAGTTGCGTTACGCTAATTTTGCGATAATTATCACACGTTCTTGAGAATATCCCCCGGTGTCTTTCAAAGAGACTTTGGTTTGACAAGGAGGGTCCCATACAACCTTCTTCCCCTTCTTAGATTGGTGCTGTTATTGACTTCAAACTCATGGGCAACTCACTTCATCTCAAAGGAAGGCTTGGGTGCCCTGCATGAAGCCAGGTAGCCTGCTCAATGCCAACATACTTGCCTTTGTACTACAATGCAACACTACTAACCATTAAGGGCTTTTAGGATCCACTGATGAGAACTTAAGTCCCTGACTGTGCTCATACTTCTCGGGGATGTGAGCCTATCTGGTGGCTATAAAAATGGGGCTCAGGAACATCCTGAGAAAGTGGCAAGGGGTACCTTTTTTGATGGAATGACCAGGTCTTTTCTGGTTTTAGGATGTGGAGCTACCTAGTGCTATGAAAAGTAGTGAGGCATCATTTAGAATTATGGAGTTGTGTAATTGAGAATTGTGGGGCTGAACTTCTTAGAATTGTTTAATGAGGCACTGTAGCAACATCGAATTATTCTATAACACCTGCTGATTCAAACATGGTAATTCTGCCATCACAGGAATATTGACATGGTAATACCATGAATAATTACTGCTGTCCTTCTAATGCCGCAGGTAAGCCATCAAGCTCATGCTTTTGCAGCATTGGTGTGGAATCACCTGATCCTACAGTCACACTCAGATTTTAATCAGGTCCTTCAAAAATTGTAAAGCTGCATAACTCAGAAAAGAGACACACCATGATATAGAATTATGACAAGGAATGGTGTTTCAATAAAGAATATAATGTGTTGCTTGTATCCAACATATCTACAGAAATAAACTATATTGAACTGTTTACAATGTTGTTCTAGCTTTAATTGAGTGTTGGTCAAATTTTATAAATATTTTAAACAGTATGAATAGGCATAACCTACCAGGCAGAAACATTTTTAATTGCATAGTGACGCTTTCTAGAATTCTGGAGCAACAAAAGCTAGAAAAGCATAGAGGCATAAAAGTCACATGAGAGAATTGTAAAGTGATACAATGTAGAATTGAGTAGTGGCTCAAACTTTCTTACTGAAACATTTTGATCTAGAACAGGATATAGAAATGTCCTGTGATACCACTTAGGATTGAAAAGTAGCATGGTCTAGAATTTTGTATTGGAATGATCTGAAAGGCTGAAGCTTCTTGATCTAAAAAATCTAGCAGCTGTATTATTTGGAATTCGGGTGTAGGATAATCTGAAGTTTGGTCTCAGCGTGATCTGGAGTTTAAGCTCAGCAGGATCTTAAGTTTGGGCTCAGCAGGATCTGGAGTTTGGCTCAGCAGGATCTGGAGTTTAAGCTCAGCAGTATCTTAAGTTTGGGCTCAGCAGGATCTGGAGTTTGGGCTCAGCAGATTCTGGAGTTTGGGCTCAGCAGGATCTGGAGTCTGGGCTCAGCAGGATCTGGAGTTTGGCCTCCGTAGTATCTGGAGTTTGGGCTCAGTGTGATCTGGAGTTTGGGCTCAGTGTGATCTGGAGTTTGGGCTCAGCAGGATCTGGAGTTTGGGCTCAGTGTGATCTAGCGTTTGGGCTCAGCAGGATCTGGAGTTTGGGCTCTGGTCCAACCCGGAGGACACATGCAAATCCATCTCAAAGAGAACCCTGGCTGAGTCTATAAAACATTATAACTTAGAAGAGGTCCTTCGATCAGCCAGGCCTACCAGTCTCACTGACAGCTTTTTGGATTCCAAGAATGTCTATAGCTTTGAGAAAGAACTAGACATTATAGAACCTGTCTTAGCAAAAAAACTGTTTTTACAGTTCAGATATGGTACACTACCCCTTCACTCTTATACTGATAAATGGAAACTGGGTTTAGCTCGTCCTTGCCCAGGTTGCAATGACCCAAATGAATCTTTAATCCATGTGATCTTGTTTTGTCCTGCTTATTCTGTTATCAGAAAAAAATGGATCATACAGCTATGTGTGAATCTAGGAGTCAGGAATTACATAGACTATTTTAGGATTTTAAAAACTGATACTAATGCACTGATAGTTACTGCTATTGCCAAATTTTTGTTTACGATGTGGTTAATTAGACGAAGACTGATTCGTTTGTAGTAACCTACTTATTGTAAGTAGACTGCTCTGTTTCAGTAACATCTAGTTTTTTATCGTGTTTTAAATTTTGCTACCTCATGTATCTTATTGTCTTACTGCTTTTATCATCACATTATAAACCGCACGCTAACTGATTTATTGCCAATATTCAAAATGAGATGTAACTGTGTATTAGCTGAGTTGTAAATGTATTTTTTCTATTATCGATGTACTTTTATGGTTCATTAACAAACCGAAATAAAGTTAAAATGATGATGAATGTCCTGTGATACCACTTAGGATTGAAAAGTAGCATGGTCTAGAATTTTGTATTTGAATGATCTGAAAGGCTGAAGCTTCTTGATCTAAAAAATCTAGCAGCTGTATTATTTGGAATTCGGGTGTAGGATAATCTGAAGTTTGGTCTCAGCGTGATCTGGAGTTTAAGCTCAGCAGGATCTTAAGTTTGGGCTCAGCAGGATCTGGAGTTTGGCTCAGCAGGATCTGGAGTTTAAGCTCAGCAGGATCTTAAGTTTGGGCTCAGCAGGATCTGGAGTTTGGGCTCAGCAGATTCTGGAGTTTGGGCTCAGCAGGATCTGGAGTCTGGGCTCAGCAGGATCTGGAGTTTGGGCTCCGTAGTATCTGGAGTTTGGGCTCAGTGTGATCTGGAATTTGGGCTCAGTGTGATCTGGAGTTTGGGCTCAGCAGGATCTGGAGTTTGGGCTCAGTGTGATCTAGCGTTTGGGCTCAGCAGGATCTGGAGTTTGGGCTCAGTGTGATCTGGAGTTTGGTCTCAGTGTGATCTGGAGTTTGGGCTCAGTGTGATCTGGAGTTTGGGTAAGCAGGATCTTAAGTTTGGGCTCCGTGTGATCTGGAGTTTGGGCTCAGTGTGATCTGGAGTTTGGGCTCAGCAGGATCTGGAGTTTGGGCTCAGCAGGATCTGGAGTTTGGGCTCAGCAGGATCTGGAGATTGGGCTCAGCAGGATCTGGAGTTTGGGCTCAGCAGGATCTGTAGTTTGAACTCAGCAGGATCTGCAGTTTGAACTCAGCAGGATCTAAGTTTGGGCTCAGCAGGATCTGGAGTTAGAGCTCAGCAGGATCTTAAGTTTGGGCTCAGCAGGATCTGGAGTTTGGGCTCAGTGTGATCTGGGGTTTAGGTCAGCAGGATCTGGAGTTTGGAAGAGAGTCAATTGTTGGTATTATTCACCGAGATGGTGGACTGTAGATCGCATTAAGCCTTACTGATCAGTTGTCTCCGTCTAGCAGGTATGTTTCAGCAGGTTCAACTTTCCATATTCTGTGTTTGTAGGGAAATTCCATAACTCTGACATACAGAGTTAATACTCTTGGTTCCACCTGCACTAGTTTTATTATTTTACCAATGTTAGCTAATTGATAAATGTGTGCTTGATTAGTGGAAAGTTGCTTAATTAAGCAGATGTTTTATTGAAGTTTGGAAATGTTACAGCAGAACCCTGTGACATTTCAGTAGCGCGTAGATAAAAGTGCCATAACAGCTTCTGATAATGTCATTCTGCCAAGCAGGGACAAATTGGAAGACAGCTGATGTACAATATTTAGAGACCTAATAACAATGATAGAGAAGAGTAATTTGGCTTAGTAGAATCCAGAAAGGTTTCTACTGTCACTGCTCTGCCAACATTAGTACATTTAAATACAAAAAAATGCCTACTTGTGTCTGATGGGCCTGGCACACTCAAGGCTGGGCTAGATTATGTTCTCTATAATAAAGGTGGTCAAATGTAAATCAAGTTTAACCAAAAGGGTGCACGGCAACACATTCATGTCACAGTTACACTACCAAGTCAACTGCATGTCCCTGGTGACAGAATGATCCAGTTCTGGACTTTAATGAAAACATAATGCAACCTAGAACTTATTGTCTCTTTGAATGCAACAGCAACCATTGAACTAAAGTACCAGAATACAATAACTGTAAAACTAAAAAACTGTGAACCTAGAGCAGCATTCTCAAATGTATAAATCTGCACACATGAGCAAACCTGCAGTGCTGTTAAGTGAGCCAAAACAGTGGCAGCTCTATCAGTGCCTAGAATACCTGCCAGGCAGGCTGGGATAGGGTAGATGGTTTCTCCCACATGTTAGAAGAGGTGTCCTTGTGTCAGGCCTAAATCACCCCCTATGCCTGTGTGACGGAAATTCCGCATACATAACTGTGCACATGTAAATGCCTACGCGTGAGGGGATTGGACTTTTAATTCATTTTCTCTACCACGTGGAAAGATTTTAGAGTCCTGGCGAGACCCCTACCCTACAGTCCAACCATTGTGGGGGTGTTCTCTTCCTATTCCCACCCTATAAAGTGTTTTACTCCTCCTTTGATTAAATCTTTCACTTTTTCCAGAATGGCGTAATGAACCTTGAGGGGGCCCCCCTGCAAAGAACATGGATGGGGCCTCCTGATGCTCCAGACTCAGTCAGGAGGTCTCAGGCCAGGGGTCCGCTGCCTGTGCACCAGTGGCGGCTGGTGGATCCCAAAAGTTGTGCGACAAAAAGCTTAGATCTAAGTTGAAGTAGTTAGTGAATACAGCAAGCTCGCCAAAATGAAAGAGGAGCATTCGGGTGTGGGCCTTCCAGGGTGGGCGGTGGCCCTCCCCCAGCAAGAAATAACACCCAGCAAGAAAAATAAAACGTTTCAAATGGTGCATTACATACATTTCAAGAAATGTTGTTGTACAATTTTGAAAAACAGGAGTTCGAACGGTAAACATTACAGCACAGGGTTCAAGAAATTTCATAAGAAACAAGTCAAAAGATACCCATGGTATAATACTGAATAACCTGGTTTGTAAAATATTGTCCCTTCATGGTTCAGGACAGAGCTCATTAATGACCAGCTGTCCTGCTCAACACTACTGAGCAAACAGAGCCTCTTACTCACAGAACACCCTTCTAAATACAAATCTCCATCCATACTTATTAGAGGACTCCCTATTGAGTGCAGAGCTCTAGTTAGGCATAAAGCTCACATCCACAGATATTCAGTATAGGTCTACTCTGAATGAAGGAGATGTATAAAGCGCAAAACAGCTGCTCCAGCATGAGCGTCCCGGCATTAAGTCTAGTGCTAAGTGCAGCTCTATCTGCCCAGTACATGCTATATATTAGGTTCAGAACTCTCAACTCAGCAATTAACAGGGCTCATTGCTCAGCACAGAGCCCACTAACAATATAGCCCCCCCCCTCTTCTATAAAGACCCTCCTGCCCACTAAAGGGTTCATTTGTGAGTACAATGCTCCCCATCAGCTTATAATGTTCTTCACAGCTGAGCTCCAATCTCCATTCACCATCCCATCTCTACATGTACTAGTTGTTTCATATCTTGAATGTTCTACCTATTCATTAGGAAGGCTTCCATAATTTAGGAGAAATACAGAAAAAATAATGAGACACTTCACACAAGTGTCATCTAACCTGGCGAGAGACACACATGCACAATGACATACAAACAGAGAATAGAATATCTGTCTATGGAGAGAAGCAGCTTCCCAAAGGAGGTAGGAGACTTCAGATGCCGCATTTGGAGGAATTCTGGTTCTAGCACAAGGAATATCTATCTAGAATTGAGAGGACATGTTCGGAAACATCCTAAAGTTTTAGGTGACTGAAGTGCAGGGGCACAATGACTCAGGTACAGGAGCATACAGAGAATACCCGTCAAGGTGCACTCTTGCAAAGAGAGGTAGGGAGACTGTAACTTCAATGGGAATGATCATGTCAAATCAAAATGAGGGTGTTCTAGTGGAGAAGAGATCTTGTGACGTGGGTGAAATATCCAGGAAGGAGCATGTCCACATAAAAAGACAGGACAGTCAGCCATAGAGAATATCCTGTGATAAAAGCTGGATCCATAGAGACCATGCATTCTGGTGCAGAGGGAGTATGTTCTGATGGAGCTCTCAGGGAACATTTCCTGAGGGAGGGAATGGTTACAGGGCAAGTAAGCATATCTTGTGAATCAGAGCATGTCCAGTTAGTTCAACATTGGGAAGACACATGGATCAGATCCAGTGAGAAGCAATTTCAAGTATTACAGAACATGCCCAAGGAGAGGGAACGTGGCCAAATACATAAAAAGCATGAGTCTAGACACCTGTGGCATCTCTGAAGGCAACAGCGATGGGGTTTGTGTTTAAGCGTGGTCGTCATTTGCCTAGAAAATACATTGATTGCAAAAATGGATTGGGAAGGGAGAGGACCAAACTGGATGAGGGCACAGAGGGTGGACAAGATTTCAAGCCAGAGGGTCAAGTATCAACAGATAGCTGTAATCACATACTGCTCTTTAAAAAATGTGCTTCAGACAATACACAAACTCTTCAAATGAACACACACTATGCAAGTCTGTAAATATACCTCATCTTCACACATAGCTCTGTAAATGCACTGCTGTCATGCTCTGCATCAGTACCACTTGCTCAAGCACTGAAACACTGGCATAGCTGATGTAAAGTAACTCAAAAAGCCCATGTTGCACCATTAGGTACTAAGGCCCAGGTAAAGCTCAAGCAATTCATCTACGTTTTGGCCTGTAGCACCCACTGATTTCAGAAAACTCCTCCCCTCGCATATAGACCTCACAACATCTAGGAGCTCTCTTGCTATGAAGCACCTATTTTATTATTACTTTTGGGAGTGAAGGTCACAGTTGTGCTGTGAGGGCCTTCACAGGAATGTGGGAATGATTGTAAGTTACAAATGTAGAGGAAGGAGAAGGATTGAGAGAGAGGCCGCTGAAGAGGTAAAGGAGTCACTGAAAATGGGAAGTGAAGTCAGGACGACGAGGTAAAGGAGTTCTTTCTTTTACATATTTAGACAGCTACCCACAAAAAACAGCTACACATCGACGGAAATACCTCAGCCGTGACCACCTCATGTGTTACTAATCTTTTATTATTTGGTCACTCCTGATTTACATTGATGTTTGGGACTCCTCTACGAATCTCAGTCAGCATAGCAGGTGTAATAAAGGAAATCTGTTGAGCCTGCTGTAATCCCAGAGTGGGAAAGGGGTCTTGTTATATGTCAGAACTATAATCAGAGATGGAAGCACTTTTGCTGGGGAGACCTATCATATAGAAAGCTGTCAACCAGCAGTAAATTGTAAAAATAATAATAATAATAATAACTTCTTTATTCTGCACTTCCTTCCAAACTTGAACCATATTACATTCTGGGACTCTTTGGCTCATGGTTATAAAAAACATGAAATGCCAACCCCAGATATACAGAATGCTGACGGCTGAGCAGCCTGATATAGATAAGGTATTGCAGGTGTCATAAGATCAGTTTACATTTCTGTGTTGTAACATCGGATATAGAGATGGGTAGCTGTCTCTTGCAAATCTCATTTCAAACCTTAATACATACTTGTAAAGTAAAAAGTGTGGGCTTTCGTCAACAGCAAGTAACATTAGAACTCCTATTCTATTTTTAACTGTAGACAATGAGGGTGGCCTCACATAGTGATAAAAGAATTTCTCACCTTACTTCACACAGACATGCACCTGGAGTTCAAGCTGCCATAGTGCCAGTTATGCACTGTTGGCAACGTCCTAGTCAGTAAGTCACCCAGGCCTGGGGTCATAGGGCAGGCTTCAGCAGCTCCTAAAATTGAGATATGGTTCTTATGGCGCTCTTCTACTGCTTGATCATCGGGCGTAAGGGAATGAAGGAGGTGCAACACTTTAAATCTTTGCTGCTGAATAGGGAACTTGGATTAGACCAGCAAAGGCATGCACTTCCTAGGCAATTCACCCGGATAAATAAAAGACATTAAAGTGCCAGCAGAACAGGAGAAGAGTGCACATGCAAACGGTTCTGCTCTGATCAAGGGGCCATACTACACGTGGGCATAGAAGCGGCTACAGGACCAGCCGCGGTCGGTAGTAGGAGTTTCTGCAGGGCGGTGACATGGGGAGGGGGAGGGGTAGGGTGGGGGCTAGTAATGTATGGATTACGGAGTTTAATTGGTAAGTAAACATATAAATAAATAAAACTAATTTTGTTGCACGCACTGCATCGCATTTGGTGATGCAGTGCATGCAACGAAATTAATTTTATTTATTTATATGTTTACTTACCTGTTAAACTCCGAAATCCATACATTACTTCCCCCCACCCTGCCCCTCTCCCTCTCCACATCACTGCTCTGCAGAAACTCCTACTACCGACCGCGGCTGTGCAGGATACCTCCCTCCTTCAGCCTGCCCTCTCAACAACTAAACCATAAACCATAAGGTGGGTGGAGACTGCACCTTCATTGTGTCGTGGCTGCCACCCTCTACATTGACCTCCCTTGTCCTGCCTGTCATTCCGCTGTATTTATCCCGCCCTGAGTCAAATCAGCCAATGCTCCAATACGAGTCTTGGAACTTAGCGGCTGAAGGTGAGATGCCGCTGCGCATACAGAGTGCTGCAGTCCTCACTCTTAATGATTATGATTACTACCCGCCAATAAAAGCCGTCATAGATGATATCACACATTGGGTCATTCGTGCGTCTGAAAGGTCGAACAAACTTTAACATTAATATAGCATAAATCTGTAATGCAGTGAAGGCACCTTGAATGTGACATTGGAAAACGAGTGAAAGATTCCGGATTTAAAACATAACTTCAAAATAGGGCACTTGACTCGAAACGGTAAACTGTTAACCATTTATGGAATGTTTGGCCCAATTACATTGAGAATTTGTGCAAAAACACACACAATACGGGAACCAGTTTCTAACCTTGCTTTGTGGGGAATTCGACCTTGAAGCAGAGCCCGGTGAGGTATCTCCTTTCTACTGCATGGAGTAGAATGGGGGAGTTGGAAGCCACGCTTAAAATGGCCACGCCTACCATCGTGAAGTCACTAAGCCAGCCTGTACCTCAAGGGCGAATCACTGCATACGCCTACCCGGCACGAGTTGCCCCATCCCCCCCGAAAACTCGATAATACAGCTCTGTGATGACCATCTCTTCACTGTATTTTATTTTCGCTCCTCCTGCTCACTGTCATGTAACTCATAGAGCAACACCCCTTACAACTATTATTACCAGTCGTCCAGGTTGTGTACAATGCAGGTATGGGCCCCCTGGAGCTTGGGGGCCCCCCGCACTGTGGGGGTCTGTGTTACGCCCCTGTAGGACCCTCTGTTCACCAACCTATTCATCCACCTTTCCACCCATCATTCACCCTGTGGATCTCTTAGTTTCTTTCAGTCCGTCCATCATTTTCCCTCTCTACCTTATTGATCCGTTCATCCATCTGTGCGCCCGTCCACTCACTATCCACCCAGGCAACATCGATCCGAGCATCTGTCTATCCACTATTCATGTAGGTAAAAACTGAATTTTTCTCTTAGGGTTATTTGTATATCATGAAACACAACCAACATTCAAAATATTCACTCATTCAATCTTTGAAACAGCCTCAATCAATAGTGAAACACTTGCAAAGGAACATTATATACCACATTAATTATATAAAAAAACAGACTGTTTATTACAAAGTTAAAAAACATTCCACTGAATGTTCAATAAATACACATATATATAAAAAAAACATTTTGTTAAAAAAGACTTTAGAATTCATACAACTACATAGGAGAAAATAGCAAACAAAGACAATCAACTCTGTTTTATAGTTGTTAATCTAGAATCCTTTGGTACAACATTGAGTTGGGTTTAATTCCCAATGCCCTCACTGATGTTGACCACTCCAAATTTAACTTGTATTGGACGCTCCGATGTGTTTCACTATTGATTGAGGCTGTTTCAAAGATTGAATGAGTGAATATTTTGAATGTTGGTTCTGTTTCATGATATACAAATAACCCTAAGGGAAAAATTCTGTTTTTACATACAGTAACCTGGTGCTCCATTCCCTTTCGGTCAAAAGAGAGCCCCTCTCATTTGTTTGAGAATATCCACTATTCAACCATGCATTCATACACCAACCTAGTCAGCTAACAAATCCAACATGTTCATGTCCGTCCATCCATCCATCCAGTCAGTTCTCTCTGCCAGGCGACCACGTTGCTAATCGTTTCATGTTCCTATGTGTCATCCTGTCTTCTACCTGCTTGCTCTCTCTCACTCTTTCTTTGGATCACGTCACCCTCTAACTATTCTGTCTATTTACGGTCTACCTGACTGTCTCTCCCTTTGCCTGTCCTTGTATCCTTTCAATCCTGCTCCCTCCAGCTCTCTCTCTCTCTCTCTCTCTCTGGGGCATTGCTCTATATTGATTTATCTCTTCATTTCTCCATGAACAAGTTGTTGAAGATGAATCCTGCTGACCAGGGTTCTAATCCAGCTTCAACACTTGATGTAAAATCTTGTGATTCTAGACAAACTACTTTAGACACGCATGCCTCCAATGATACATTATATTTCTGTGAAAATCAGCAGAGTTTGTCCGAATTATGTCTGGTTTCAACTAGGCCCACAACGAGCACCGCTCAGTGCAGAGACCCTCAAGCTCTCTGTAAAGCGCCCTGATGCCCCACGGAGCTTGTCTCACGCTATATTGAACACCTACAAATACATATGAATACATGCATCACCTGCCTGTCAGCCCATCTGTCTGCATCACCTGTCTGTCAGCACCTCTGTCTGCACATCTCACTGTCTGGGGCATATTATCACGGACTTATCACCGGGAGAGTAAAAGGGACGTTTTTGCCACTAAAGGCCTTATCGCTAGATTCCGACAGCTATCGCTGGATTCCCTATCACCATTGCTAAGAAGTTAGCGGGAGTCTTCTACGCAGTTCCCTGACACTATCGCCTTTTACCGACGTGTTGATAATACATCGCTAACAAGGTTGATAATTATCAGGGAAAGGTGATAAAAAAACTCCTGCTAAATGACGCTGGCAATAGTTATTGCCAGGACTTGATAATATGCTCCTCTGTTTTTTGCATGTTAATTAATGCAAAATGTGACCTTGCATCAAAAATTGATGCACGGACACATTTGAAGCAAAGATATAGTGCAAAATGAAGAATTTGCATTTCGCATAATTACGTGCTAAACTTGTGAATAATTATGTGAAAGCAAATTATGTGAATTTCGCACACCCTTCTTTCTTCACCTGTTTTAAGTATACATGCCTACCCGGAAACACCCTTATTGTTCCATTAAAATGAAAAAGCAGGTTCTTTTTTTATTGGTAGCATATGGCTGGCATGTTTAAGCAGCCGGTACAAAAGGGGATAGTGATGGATGGAGCATCTGAACCAATCAAACACTCACATCCAGTCAACAGATCTGGGTTTAATCCACCACCGTTCTTTAGCCCACTCTGCCACCCCAGTTCAGACATGGCCATATGCAACTCAGTCTGACCCTGTGCCTCATGGGAACAGTCCAGCCCGAACTGCAAAGCTATGCCTTCCCTGGACCGGAAACAAGCTTCCTAGGACCGGTTTCTGGCATTACAGCCATCTTTAGCCAGGCTTGCTTGAGTGGCAAAGTGAGCAAGGGACTCACGTCTGAGCATGGAACAAAGCGGTACAAAAGGGGGTGGTGATGGACGGAGCATCTGAACTAATCAAACACTCACACCCAGTCAACAGACCTGGGTTTAATCCATCACCGTTCTTTAGCCCACTCTGCCACCCCAGTTCAAACATGGCCATATGCAAATCAGTCTGACCCCGTGCCTCATGGGAACAGTCCAGCCCGAACTGCTAAGCCATGCCTTCCCTGGACCAGAAACAAGCTTCCCAGGACCGGTTTCTGGCTATCAGCCATCTTCAGCCAGGCTTGCATGAATCCAGTGGCAAAGTGAGCAAGGGACTCACGTCTGAGCATACCCTGCCAACTTATGGTGAACAAAGTGGTACAAAAGGGGGTGGTGATGGACGGAGCATCTGAACCAATCAAACACTCACACCCAGTCAACAGATCTGGGTTTAATCCATCACCGTTCTTTAGCCCACTCTGCCACCCCAGTTCAGACATGGCCATATGCAAATCAGTCTGACCCTGTGCATCATGGGAACAGTCCAGCCCGAACTGCTAAGCTATGCCTTCCCTGGACCGGAAACAAGCTTCCTAGGACCGGTTTCTGGCATTACAGCTGTCTTCAGGCAGGCTTGCTTGAATCCAGTGGCAAAGTGAGCAAGGGACTCACGTCTGAGCATACCCTGCCAACTTATGGCGAACAAAGCGGTACAAAAGGGGGTGGTGATGGACGGAGCATCTGAACCAATCAAACACTCACACCCAGTCAACAGATCTGGGTTTAATCCATCACCGTTCTTTAGCCCACTCTGCCACCCCAGTTCAGACATGGCCATATGCATATGTTTAAGCTGCTACAATGATCTCCTTGCTTTTGATTTTTGTGGCACACACTGGGAATAAAAATGAAAAAAGTATACCCATCGTATCAGCTAGCGAAGGCCAGAACTCTAGGCCTTGCCAGTGTTGGTTTGCAATGTTTTTAGCAGGTTTGTTAAATATGAACAAAATAAATAAACGTTACAAAAATGGGCTTTTTCGTGGAAAATGAGCTTGAACTACAATCAGCCCTCCAGGTAAGCGCTTTTACACCCCTGAAATGTTAAAATGGAATATAAATGCGTCCATATGTTGGAGACCCTGAGCCAGTGTGAACGAGTAATTGTTTTGTCACTGACAGGCTATGCTCTAAGTAAGTAAGTGTGCGCCTGCCAGCCCAGGAAAGGCTCTGAGGCAGTTTTGTAGCGTTCAGCCAGGTTGGAATTTCGAACATTATCTAGGCGCTGTTATCAACAAAGGTCTCTCGATGTCCAATAAGAGAGATCCCGGGAGCGCGGGTGAGTCTGTCTTCTGCTGATATGAGGGAATATGATGGGCGTTGTGATGAGTGGTTGATCTCCCTTGCCACCTCCCTGGTCCCTTCATGCCTGCGGGGCCGGTGAGGCGGCAGAACCAGCCAGGCAAGGACGCGCATCAGTGGATGCAGGCATCCTAAGCCACCCCGCCCCGCCACCCACGGAGACTCCGACGGTCGTCCTGCCACCACCAACGACCCACTCCAGCCTACTAGGCTCGGACACAGAGTAGACTCACCTGACCTGAGGGCTGTGGCTGGCCTGGCCTGCAGGCAGCATCAGAGGTAGGCACGAGATGGGCCGGGCAGGCAGCAAAAGGAGCAGAAGGCAGGGGTGGGGGGCAAGGCTAGCCAGGCAGAGGTCGGGGGCTAGTAGTAAATTAAAAGTAATCTAAATTATGGCTGGTGCTGAACTTTGGACAGTCTGGAGGGTGGCTGGGTCCAGGGATGCCACACCTTAGTCTCTCACACGCACTTTTACTTGCACGGGCTCAATGACAGAACTTGTTGCACACCATTTCATTAATGAAGAGCAGGCGAGCCTCTGGGGCCCGTCCCAGCGTGAGCAAGCATCATTTAATTAATGATTGATGAGCCTCTGAGGGTCGGCAGGGGCCCAGGTTTGCAATGCATTCTTTGCGCACAATTTAATTTATTAAGAGTCTGGGCCGGGCGTAGAGTGCACACCGTGCACCATTCAATTCATGCTGAAGTGAGGGGGGCCCCTGGTGTGCGGGGCCCCCCGCAACGTGGGGGCAGGGGGGCCCTGGGTACTGGCTTGCATGGTAATAACCACAAGCTTACAGGTTTGTTGGTGTTCACAAACTTTCCTGTGCGTCCCTTCCCCTGACAGAAGCTTTATTCAGCGTTTGACTTTCCCATTCTGGGGTAAAATTAAGGATGAGTCAACAGATCTACAAGTGAGAATTCAGGTTTTTTGGATTGCAAAAGTGATTTCACACTCCAAAGACATGCATCACCCCATGTAAATTAAACTTACACATGCAACTTATTTTGTGAGGGCCTCTGGTAATAAGGTCTCATTTGGCCATTTGAGTAAAGTATAAAATATCTTTGTTTATAAGATCTTGATTTAGAGCTTGAAAGGAACCAAGGATCAGGCAAAAAGTGGCAAATCCTTAATCATACATTAGCGTTTTAGGAATTTAAATTCGGAGCTCTGTATGTGGCAAAAGTTCCTCGCGTGAAGACGCTTCCACTAACACCACAATGTCCAGCAACGTCCTATTTTAACTCAACTTAAGTGGCCGATCTGCTACTATGCTGGGAGTATTTATTACTGTGGAAGACTGTTATGGAAATGCAAAAGAGCCTTGAGATTTCCATTTATTACTATCATAAAGTGAATCCCGCAGGATCGCAGGGAGACAACATATGAGGGTATTAGAAATGCACCCCAACCTTGAGGTTACATTTCAGTGCCTATTTAAGATGACAGCAGTTATTCCGTCCCGCACAGGCATTGCTAGAACTTCTGCTGGAGTTCCCTCCTTCCTAAAATCCCTCCCCTCCAAAGTGTATCCTTCCACGGTAGAGATGGTGACTTGTAGAAACCCCAGCTTCCTAGGCAGAGAGCTCTGATTACAATCTTTCTACTTTTTAATATTAGAATGCGATGTGAACATTACCGACGCCATCTTTTCCCACTTAGGCCTTTGCGAGCGCATAAGCACTAGCCATTTTAGACACTGTGGCCATTTCGTAACATTACCGATCGCCTGCACGTCTCCCCGACCTCGTAATCATCCCCCACGCGCTGGCAGCCCCCAAGCACACATGCTAGAGTCATCAAGCATTCTCAGCGCGACCCTGCCCCGTAGCCACTTCCCGTGCCTAACCCACATACCCTTTCATCCCTTGCGCACGAACAGGCCCCTCGATAATCACCTCCCCTGCACCTGGCTGTTCGATCCGATCCCAGCCCATAACCAACCCCTGCGGATACAGTTTATTGCCCCCGTACAGTAGGATTCCGCCTCCCATCAAAGGAGCCGGAATTAATCAATGCCACAACCCCATGAGACCTGACCGATTGCGCGTATTTCAGCTCCTGCCGGAATACCCAGCTGCGCTATAGCAATCACCTATTGAAACCGGGGTGGGGTACAGTACAGTTGACATGTGTGGGAATGGGCCTGAAGCGGGGATCCAAAGATGGTTTATAATGCATCAAAGTAATGTCAGGAATGTGTTACACTGCAATAAAGAGATAAAACTGTGTATAAAAGGCCAGGCCACAGAGTTGCAGTTAGAGCACCTCGAGATGACACCCTGCTTGTCAGATCTGACGTGCTTTCCTTCGAAGAATAAATCAGTTTCCTGCTTTCCAATATCCAGCGCCCGCCTCTTTATTTGATAACTACCGATTGAATTAGAGGCGACTAACGCCAAGCAGTGCTTGAGGATATCTGCGGAAAATCTGCTTCTTCATCACTACCGCCACTGCCTAGCTCCTTCACAGCAGCTAACCGAGGGGCATATTAGCAAGGGCAATATCGCTGCTTTAGAGGCACTTCTTTGCTGGTAAAGCAGCGATATTTTTATCGCCCTATTAGCAAGCTGTCGCAAACAGCAGTTAGTGACAGCATTTAGGCGATAGCAACCTGTTTTGGGCCCACTTTGCATTTCAGCGATATTTATCGCTAATGACTTGCAAAGTGGGCGTACCCAAACTGTTAGCGACTGAAAGCAGTCGCTAACACAGCTATCGCCTATTAGCAAGGCAGGCATAGCGATAAAAAAAATCGCGCTAAGCGCAATTATCGCTATAATCTAACACCTGCTAAAAACATGACTTACCTGTTTATCCAATGGGAGGTGGATTTTCAGGTTAAGTCCCCATAGGCGTGAATATTGCTGGATTTCCAGCGATATTCACGCATTTCGCCACTATCGCTGGATATATTAGCACAATGGAAAAAAACGTTGCTAATAGCAGGTTCTCTCCGCTAACATATCCAGTGATAGGCAGCGATAAAAAAAATGCGCTAAGCGCATTTAGCGATAAATATCGCTATTTCTTGCTAATATGCCCCCGAATTTCTGACAGTGAAAAAAAATTCGAACCCATGCATTTTTTTTCGTTCTGAGCAACTGAATGCAGTCATATTTTACTAGGTTTATGAGTAGGCCTGGGAGAAAATTGAAAAACTACAAAAATAAACAGAATTACACGTGATTACATGAAAAGCCTGTCTGGCATTTTCTGCGACTTTTAAATGTCAAATGCATTCTCGCATCTACTTTGGGCGTGAAGATGTATTTTGCTGTAAAATAAATTTCACAATAATACCTGACGTTACAACAGCTGCTTGAGTTCTGTTCATTCACATTTTTCACTTACTCCTGAGGTAGAATTTTCAAATCTTTAGTACGTGATGTGGCATCATGCCATAATGTAAGGTAAAATGCTAGAAATTAGATGACACTAAGCTGAAGTAAACAAAATTTCACCCAGGCCTACATGAGTTTTGAGTAATGTGTCACTCGGGAATACGTTTCAAGTTTGCTCAGAAGCGGTCGGAAATTATTGTCCACACCGCATTAAAACAAATGTTTAAAGATTTCTGTAAGACGCACATACATCATTCCAGAACTTCTGGCCCTATGTAATGTGATCTTTATCTGTCACATAAATGTTTCCGTAGGAGAGAGGTACTCTCTTTAAGAAGCATTGGTAAATGCATTAGGTTTCGCCTATCTGATTAGCAATATACATATTTTTTAAGTTTTAGCTTGGTGAGCAGTTGTGCAATATAATTTAAAGGAACTTCGTAAAAGTGTTATGACTTTTTTTAGAAATGCAAATAATCAAAGGTAACATTGTGTGCATTTCTATGCAGGAAAGAGCGCTAGTTAACAGTGTTGCAGCAGGAGCAGTTTCGACGGGGCCAATGGGCATAGTGGGACTTACTATACCCCTTTAGTGGACAGTGAAAGAAGAGGGTGTAGGAACAGCATTTGCTTGCCTCGTCAAGGAACAGTGTCACACTTGGAACTGCATTAATTCAGAGAGTAATTAAATAATGGAAACAAAAACACAATAAAGAGCGTTGACAGGAGATTACAGTGTATGAGGTGGTCAGATGCATAAATGAAGAAAGAATTTATGGAGAACAGTGCGTGACAGGGCACTGGGTGATGTGCATTAGTCAGCTTGAAAATAAGCACCTTTGAGAAAAGGCAACTCTGCAGTAGATTGGAAGGGAAAAAGACGTAAGTCATGCTCTTTAATAACTCATCGGCAGAGAGCGTACAAAAGTGTAAGTTACAAAGAGGAGAACGAGAGCAGAAGAATGTGAAACTACTAAGTGGCTGCATGTCTTGTGTGACATAATGCATTTCTGGCAGGCTTCACTTTCCCCGATCGTTAAGAGTGCACCATGGCGCTGCGGGGACTCTACAGATCCGACTTGAATGCACTTTCTTGTCTTAAGGCACATATATATAAAGCAGTTCAGAGTCTGGAAACCACTATACAGACTAGCAACCAGTTCACTCAAAGAAATTATACTGACCAGCATGCCCTTGCAGTACCTGCAGTGGCGTAACGAAACTTGAGGGGGCCCCCCTGCAAAGTACATGGAGGGGGCCCCCCATTGTCCAAGCCAGTCAAGAGTTCTCAGGCCAGCGACCCGCCATACTGCAGGGGCTCACCCCAGCCATAAAAAAAGGATTCTGGTTTCTCCATTGGTCACATCCGCCCTCTCATCGGGCAATTTACATACATCAGTAAATACTGCTGCTGCGCCCTCAAGCAAAGTTACATAACACTGCATCCAGCCGGCCCACCAAAGACATCCTTCTACTTGATGATCCACCTTCAAGCGAAGCCCGCTCAGTTAACCACATCCAAACGCCTACCACTTCCGTCATGCCTGCTACTAACGCATCCATTACACTCTACTCTCACCCCTACGAAACACGCAATTATGCTTTCTGCCCACCTTTAAAACGACCCCTCGTATATCCCTACGATCCCGTGACTGGCGTTCACTGCTCCCCTGTCTACCACCAACGGCAAAGACAGGACGACTGATGACAGGTCCCCATCTAACTGCCGCCCTCCTCAATGCCACTGTGGAAGTTTAAAACATGTTAAACAATCTCTTCAACTGACCACACCAAAACAGTTCTTGCTGCTAGCCTCTACAGCATCAAAGACGTTCCTGACACTTTTCATCCTCTGCATGATGCACACAATAATATTAAATGTACAAAGGGTCCGATTTTTGTTTCCACACGCCAACATTAATTTACACTATGTACCCCACTAAACCGTACCTCCTGTCAAAGGCAAACCTGAACCCATGTGTAGCACCAGTCAGCAACTACCCCACGGACAAACACCAGAGAGAATGCGCGATTCATGTAATTAAATCTCCAGTGACAATGTAGCATTTCCCCACCCACTGTCAGCCCAGTAAAGTCTGCAACCGCACAGCAGCCATAAATACTGGCAACATCTAAAGCGCATTTCCACTTCCTTTCAATAGCAGCTCCTGATACATATACCTATGACTTCTGGGCGGCATCTACCACAGACCACAGCATTCTTTGTCTCCCTAAGACTAACCGAATGCTGTTGGTGAACACTTCTCTTCCCCCTTCTTTACTAATAACTAATGGAGGAAAACGAAAAAAATATATAGTATTTTCTTATGCAAATAGCGTATCAAGCATTTGCTGCCCGCAGTCCTCACCAGATCCATACGTATCAATAGTCTGCTATCGCACCATCCTGTCAACCCTATTATTATCTGGAGATGTTTTTATCCCTTCGGTGAACTAGAAAAAGCAATATCGTGCACGGAAACTAGTTCATTTAAAACCCTTGCTACATATACAGGCTTACAAAGCACTTACTTGTTTTACTAACTATCGTAAAGCAAACAGGTAACTCATTGTTATATTAAATAGATTGTAGAACGCGCAGCAATCCCAGCAGAGGGGTGTCCGGACGCTCAAATGGAGAGACCGCTAAAAAGGGCACGAGAAGCTAAGGTGACAGGAAAAGATACGTTTTTGTTGCCTTACGGAACACCAAGTAGTTTTTCAAACTGCGAATAGGCAAAGGGAGAGAATTCCATAATTTGGCTGTCCGAGTGCAGAAAGCGCACCCACCTCCCTGTACTCTCCTCACCCTCGGAACTACGGACCAAATGTTGGTCCGTAGAACGGAATCAGAGGGAGGGAATGTAGGGTGCGATGAAGGTGGCTAGAATGCCAGGTGAAGATGAATTCAAGATTTTAAACGCGAGGCACAGGGACTTGGACTCCACAGGTCTGGCCACTGGCAGCCAATGTAGCTGGTGGATGGCAGCAGAAGTGGAGCAGGTTCTCGGAATCCCATTCTCAGATTGGAATTACTGCTTAGAAGTGTTTAAATTAATACCGAGACGTAGGATTATTTTTTTGCATGTCTGCCAGACACTTGTTCTTCCCTGCATGGGCACACAATTAAACAATACAATTTAGCTTAACAAATTGTTCAGAAATGTACCAGAAGGTAAAGAAACAGCCCATATTATTTTTACAAAGAAAAATGGACAATCGTCAACTTTATACCCCATGATATAAAAGCCATAGCGTGCACAGTTGGTCCAAATCCATGCCACCTAAATCTACCACACACAGCACAGTTGAACATCTCAACAAAACTCACATTTCCACTTCTCTTCATACCACATAATACCACGTCACATAATAACATTCCACACCACTTAATACCACCCCAAACCACATAATTACACTCTACACAACATATTTACACTCAACTCCAAAACACATAATTACCCTCCACAAAATACAACTCTCCAACATGCTGCATAATGCCACTATGCACAATTATACACCACAACATACCACATAATTCCACACATCACACAATTCCACAATTCATACCCACCCAATTCATCACTCTGAATACGGACCCTAATACGTTCAAGGAATGGATGAACGTACTAAAAAGAATGGGGGGGCAGGGAAACAAGAGGAAGACCAAAGGCAAAAAAAAGAAGCAGTCAGCCCCATGGTTTAACCAAGACCTTAAAACAAGACAAGGAGAACTACGCAGAGCAGAGCGCAGATGGCGTAAGAACTACTGCATGTTAGAACGCACTAAATATAACGCTACCAGGAAAAAATACCATGAACATATTAAGTTGGCAAAAAAAACCTATTACTGTAAGGCAGTCGAGGCTGCAAATAATAAACAGAAAACCATCTTCAACATCGTTAGGGGTTTTAATAAACCTGACTTCTTAACACAAGAAATCCCGCCCTCAGAGACTCTGTGCGAGGCCATTGCCGACTACTTTGAAGCTAAAGTACAAGGCCTGACCAGGGACTTCGTAATCCCTAACCAGATTAGTGATGAAGCTAATGGAAAGAAGAGACTGGTAGAGAAACAATTGACGAGCTTCCAACCTGTCAGCTTAGAGGAATCTCGACAGACTATTCTCCGCACCAAATCGGGTTCTCCATTTGATCCCTGCCCTATTAAACTTCTGCACCTTATTGTGGAGGTCGCTAACCCTGTCATTAATGACATTGTAAACAACTCCCTGGCCACAGCCAATGTCCCCTCAGAGTGGAAAATAGCGGCAGTGAGACCCCTTCAAAAGAAACAGCTCCCTGACCCTTCCACATTATCTAATTTGCGTCCCATTTCTCTACTTCCTGCTCTTTGCAAAATCACTGAATCCATGGTCAATCAACAACTGACCAGATTCTTAGAAGAGAGTGAAGCATGGCATCCCAACCAGGCAGGTTTTAGAGCACAGCATTCAACGGAGTCTGCCCTTTTGTATACTGCAGATACCATCCGCACAGCCCTAGACCAAGGGAAGAAGGCCGTCCTGATTTTACTTGACCTATCGGCGGCCTTCGATACGGTCTCACATATCATTCTGATAGACCGTCTGAAATCCTTTGGCATCACTGGCGTGGCGCTTGAATGGCTCAAGAACTTCCTGAGTGGAAGGAGACAAGTAGTGACGTTAGGAGAATTTCAATCTAGGGAGAGAAGACTCACGACAGGAGTACCCCAGGGCTCTAGTCTTAGCCCGACATTGTTTAATGTCTACACCGCACCCCTAATTAGCCTGATTGCTTCGTTTGGCATAGAAGCCATAGCCTATGCCGACGACACGCAATTGATCCTGACCATGGACAAAGACAACCAAGACTGGGAAGAGAATCTCAAAGGCTGCCTTACGGCGACCTTTGATTGGATGCGAACTAATCATTTGAAATGTAACACCGGGAAGACGGAGATAATACCGATGGGCTCAAACAACGAATTCATACCCAGACTGTGGTGGCCGGAGAAAGCAGAAATTCCACCTAATACTGCCAACACGGCCCGCAACCTGGGAGTGACTTTTGATAGTAATCTGTCCTTTAAACAGCAGGCACTGAAAGTGGCAGGTACATGCTTTGGTGTTATAAAGAGTCTGAGAAAGTTCTTCGATCTCCTTCCCTTGGAAGCCAGGAAAACAGTGGTGGTCGCACTGGTTACATCTCATCTAGATTACTGTAACGGACTATATGCAGGCACCAACAAGGAGGTCACCCACAGGCTCCAAATGGTCCAGAATTCGGCGGCTAAACTCATATTAAAGTGGCCCAGAAGATCATCAGCGACAGAAGCCCTTAAAACTCTACACTGGCTACCTATCATTAAAAGAACTCTATTCAAAATATTGCTCATCACCTTCAGAGCATTTCATCAACGTGGACCACTGTATCTGCGGAAAAAATTCACCAGATATCACCCAACTCGAATTCTCCGCTCGTCCAATGCCAATCTTCTGGCAGTTCAACCATTCAGGCTTAAGACTCGTGGAGGCAAATCCTTTGCGATATTAGGTGCAAAAGCATGGAACACCCTTCCTCCCCGCATAAGAGCGCTGGACAAAGAAACTGAATTCAGGAAGCAACTAAAAACCTGGATCTTCACTCTTCCAGACACTATCGCCAGATCCCTAGTGTAAGGTTCCTATCTTATCAGCTACACAAGTGGGCGCCAAGATGCTCTTTGGAGCGATAGTTGCGCGGTACAAATAAATCTTTACATTACATTACATTACATCACACAACATAATTACATGCCACATAATACCACTTAGCACCACATAATTAACCTCCATATAATTAAGCTATACTTCATCCTGGATAAATACAGTCCACACAAATCCAGTCTATGCCACGTAGCAACAATCCACATAACTATACTTCACACCATGCCTCATAATGCCACTCAACATAATTTTCACTCAACACCGCACACTTCCACCTCGTCACAATTCAACTCTACAAATTTCCATTCCATACCACATAATTCAACAACAAACTACATAATTCAAACCAACAACACAATTTCTCAACATACCACATGCATCCAATCTACTCCACAAAATTCCACATCATGCTACAATATTTAATGGCACACTCATAAGTCAACTCCACTACATACCACTCCACAACACAAAATACCATTCCAGATAATCCCACTCTAAGACACACAATCCCAAACAGAAAATGCCTAGGTAAAATACATTGTCCTTTACAACGTCAATAGCTCTAACTCTCACAAATGCGAGACCAATTGCATTGCAAATGCTTACTTACCTTCCAATGTGTCCCAGCAGATCCTGTTCCAGAAGCTGCAAACATTCTCCTGGCCCTGTCAGCATTTTGCTGCCTCGTCGGAGGCGCATCATCCCATAACACAATACAAGGCAATACTCTACAAAAACATGCAAATAGGGTTGGTTCCTTCTACTGTTTTATATTCTCAGATCACAAACTATCTCGAAAAGACTCCTCCCAATATATTCCCAAAAGCCTGCTTCAACAACTGACCTTCAGTTAAAGTTATTTACCTCTCCTTACTGTCCACCCTCATCTTCCCTTAAGGTTCATGTCTGCCTACAAATTTTCTACTACTCTATCTATGCCAATTGTCACATCTCATTTCACAGCTCACACTCTCGTTCTTTAAAATCATATCCCTACAACCTAAAAATACTTACTCTCCTCTAGACTATCTATACTCGCCACAAAGCGTTTCTATGCCTCGTTCAGGGGTAGTAAGAGCAATTTAAATGCAAACACAAAAATACAGTCCCATCATACATATATTTTTCTTTCTTTTTTTTTGTAGAGTTTTATATAGCGCGAACTAGACCCGAACCGAATCAGGTATCAGAGTGCTTTACATAGCACCAGTTACGTTACATGAGGGCACAGGTTACTTCAGGATGCACACTTCCAACAAACCTTCCATATCCGACTGGAATTCGTCGTGCATGGCGAACAGATGTTTTACAACTTTCAGTTGGAACTCAATGGAGGCTTGACTTTCTTTTTACAGAGCTGGCGACAAAGATCATCGCCCAGATAAGACCGACGACTTTTAATATTATGTATGTTCCATCTCTGAGAGAGCTTTATCTCAGTGGCATGTTTCTTTTTCCAGAGATAAGGAAGTAAACTCACTCTACTCAAAATTGAAATGCTCCCGTTCTTAGCGCTCAAATCATTGATAGAGGAAAGTTAAAACAAATAGGCTTGTACCACTGCTCCTACTTCCAAAACAGAGAAAACCATGTCATGCGTGAGCTTTGTAGTGTCCAATTACAGTGACCTATTTTATGAGAAAGAGAACAAACAAACCTGGTTTCCATCCAGATTTGAATGAACACCGTCAGAAAATGAGTTGCGCCTTTTGTGCCATTCACATGGCAGGCAAGTTTAAAAAGGTTAAACTGAGGGAATATGGTGTAGAAAGCAACTTTAACTGTGTAGACAGATTTTCCGAAAACGGGACATACATGCGTGTGGTCGGTCATTCATTAGCCATACGAATTACACCTGAGGTGATGCAATACCTAAACAACACTGTTATTTACACAAAGCTGAGCGGGTATGAGTAAGAGGTAAAAAAAGAACAAATACAATAGAATTATTTATTTAGCTATGCAAGATGCTGCGCTGACCGCTACTGTGCGCTTTAACACTACAGAAATTAACACATACGAAGAAGAGCAATTCATACCAGAGCTCCTTCCAAATCAACTGGTAAAGACTCGAGAGGCTGCTAGCCGAGGAGCTCTTTTCACAGTTGTTACTAACCGCTATATGTATCAACAAACCATTTTGCATTTCCTAAATAGCGAATTTTAAGGAATCGCTATTTAGGAAATGCAAAACGGTATGTATGTACAAAATCGCTTTCCAATAGCGATTCCTTAGCATTCCTAATTTGAGATTAGCAAATTGTCATTCGCAAATTACCCCTTCATTTCCATGGGCCAGGAGGCCCATAGGAATGAAAGTGCAATTTGCAATTAGCAATTTGCTGATCGCAAATTAGGGATTTTTCCAAGGGTGCAGGGGTGTCTCAAGAACACCCTGCTGCACCCCTGAAAAAGACATTTGGGGGCATATGGCGCACATACATGCCCTAAGGGCATGTATGGCCGTCATATGGCACCTTTGGTTTTTTTCAAAAAAGCTTTTTGATAAGAATTCGCAAATTACCACCAACTAGAAGTTGGTGGTAATTTGCTAATCCTTAATGGCATTTTTTCCATAATATTTGTTTGATACATTGCATTTAAGGAATCGCAAAATTTGCAATTCCTTAAGTGCAATCGCAAAATAAGGATTAGCAAATTTTGCTAATCCTTAATTTGCATCAAACTTGTTTGATACATTCCATTTGTCTATTTAGCATTCGCAAAGGCCGAAATTCGCAGAATTTCGGCCTTTGCGAATGCTAAATAGCTTGATACATATAGCGGTTAGGCACGTGGTACTCCTCACCGTTGGAGCGTCACACACTGAAGCACTTAGACCTAGAGGTGGGCGGGCCACTTATAACTCGAGCCGGGCTTTGGGTCAGCTCCAGGTTCTCATGGAACCTCGAGCCCAAACAAGCCAAGTTTTCACTTGGTTCTGTCTGCCACCTGCGCTCTACTGTAGCTCACAAAGTTAAAAACAAAGCACTAAAGGTTGTGTTAACCCCTTCCATGCTGATGGCGGCCCCCGGCCGTCATGCATCACAGTGCTCGTGTGCTGATGACGGCTGGGGGCTGTCATGAACCCGCCCACTCATTAGAAGTGCCGCACAGGCGCAGAATCGCGCCCGCGCCAAAGGGGTTAAAAAAAGACAGATATCCCTTTAGTGGTTGACTTGTAAAAAGTAAAACCAGAAAGCCCAGGAGGAATCTCAACTTCCCCACTTAACCACACTGTATTCTCAGGCAAATATTTTGCATCAGCCCCCTTTCTTCATTACCTCTCAATATAAACCTATAATGTAACTTATTAATGTCAAACCTGTCGCATGTCAAAGGAATGTACTATTTTAATTTTGAAGAGAATGTACTTTATTTTGAATGGCGGTAACATTTCCAGGGCTCGGCTGGTGCAAGGGCTCTAAGAGCCAACCCAGACCCTTGGGGGCAGATCTACAAGAAAGTGCTGCAGCAGGCACCGCAAGACCTTTGGCTGCGCCACGCTGCAGCACTTTCAGAGCACAGGAATGCAACATATTTACAAGAATATGTTGCATTCCTGTGGTCTCCCCTGCGCTGGCACACAAACTGATGCCATGCGCCGGCACATGCACTGTTGCACCATGGTGCAAGGATGCCTGCGTCGTGGGGAGATTGTTTTTGTGCAGAAAGGGGCCCCTTCCTGCACAAAAACAATCACAAAAGGCGTTTTCCTCGTTCAATGTGTGCTGTAGAATGCAGCACGCATTGAAAGAGGAAAAAATGAGGAGAAAATAAAACATTTCTCCTCTTGCGCCTCCCTACACCACCTCTAGGGTGGCGTAGCATTCATACGCATCTCCAGATTTACGATTTCTCGTAAATATGGAGATGTGTCTTGTTCCATGGGTGTTGCATGGGAACACCCACAGCAACACCCATGGAACGCCCCTTCAACGCAAAGTGCTGCGTGTGAAGGTGCCGTATTTACAAGGAGAGGAAAAGTCACGCAGGGTGGCTTTTCCTCTCCTTGTAAATATGGAGGAGCCCCCTGCGCCACCAGTACGTCAAGAAAAGTGATGTAGTGGTGGCGCAGGGGGCTGTACTGGTGGCGCACGGGGCTTGTAAATCTGCCCCTTGGACTCTTCCTTCTTAATTTGTTGGTGTGCCACTGCCCACCTCTACTTAGATTCTGGAACGGGAAGATGGACCCACTGGCTCTAACACACATCATCCACAGGCATAGAAAACATCATTTTAAGGTCTGGAGACACTCTCCCTTCCCGTGAGCCCGTTAACTTTATTTATTTATTTATTGCGATTTTATATAGCGCTAAGATTACCCGAAGGTGTCAGAGCTCTTTACATAAAAACCGGTTGATCATAAGCTCATAAACTCATAAGCATTGATACAGGATAAGTATATTGAGCATTGATACAGGATAACTGTATTGTCCTATTGATGTATGTACGTTTATTGAAACCATCAAGGGAATAAATCAATCCATTGAATAAACAAGAATAAGGATTCCTGATGTCTCTTTGCGTGAAGTTTGGAATGAGAGAGCCACTGGGACAGCAGGTATTTTTTTCAGTTCTGCAGTATGCTTTCCCCTGATGCTCCATTTGAAGCAAGCAGTCAGTGCAAAAGACAAGTTACATTTTACAAGACTTTTGAAGTGTCTGAAATGCATTCGTGGTATGATACCAAAACTGACATCTGGGGTTGATAAAGATAGTTTTCTTGTTTGGGAGGAGATGGTACCCTAGCCTGTTCCAACTGAGAGTAAATAGATTAACAGACAATAGATCTGTCTGCAGCAAATTCTTACGTAGGCAGGCACAAAAGGTAGCCACCAATCACAGTACCTCAGTGCACTTCCACAGCTTTCATTTTTTCTAAATTAATGTATTCACTGTTTCTTCTTTTGTCACCTTTCAGTTGATGTCTCAGCATTTCAATCCGTGCAAAAACTCTTAACAATTATAAAAAATCTTCCTAATTTTGAAATAAAACAAGCATTGGCATTGACAATGGGTCTGGTGTCTGAATGAAGGCGCCTTAACTGCACTGTACATGAAACCATCTGGTGGGGCCTTAGTTGGGACCCCCGGCCTCACAAAAGCTCATCAGTTCTGATCTAAACACCTCGTGGCAGCAGCATGTGTCAGTTCACCACTGGTAACCGAGAGGATAAGGGCAGAGCGTGTTTCAGTCACTCACCAAAAGTACAGCTTGGAGCAGAAGTTGGCGTCTGTAGGGGTTGAGTTTCTCGTCCCTGGCCGTGGCTTCCATACTTCATGCTCCTTTAGCAAGAGCAGGCAGCCGGGTCTGCTGTAGTGCACCAAGCAGCCAAGGTTCACTTTACACACAATTAGCCCGGGAGAGGCACCCACTTCCTGTCTAAATGCTCAGAGAATAACGTCAGGTCTCAGAGGCCATGCCTGTGATGAAAGCTCATTCTGGGGCCCCCACCCCCTTCCTCTTTCCGGGCCTGGCTCTGACTGAAGAGAAACAATGTCAGTTGAAACATTGTTTCTCTTCAGGCAGAGGGAGGGGGCGAGGGGCTCCGAGCGGCTGCAGACAGCCGAAAGCCTGCACCTGCTTCAGAGCCTCACATATCTGATCTCCACCAGAGCTGGGGGGCCCACTTCACCTACTCAAGGCTGAGGGCCCCCCCGCACCGCAGGGGCTGCGGGGGTGTTTGTTACGCCCCTGAGTACCTGCGCACAGAAGGGCCTGAGGATGGTTGCCACGTCTGCTGTCGAGTCTGGAAACCAATATACAGTCTGGCAACCTGTTCACTCACAAAGAAACTGCACTGACCAGCATGCCTTTGAGGTATGTGCGACAAGAAGAGCCTAAGGATGCTTGCCACATCTACTGTCAAACAAGAAAAGCTAAGGGTTCAAACTCAAAAGTCAAAGTATCCAATAAATGCCATTGAGGTTCGGTCAAGATGCAGTATTCCGCGAATGAACGGGACTTCACTTTTCACGCAATGTTACTTGATGGTGTAGGCTGCTTTGAAATAGCAAGTGCTCCCCGTTCCCTTTTGGCACAAGTTCCTTAAAAAACAGCGACAGAATAATTTGTCGCATATCCTCACCTTCAGTGTTGAAGTGCCATACCGCGGAATCTGCCTGTTTATTATCCTAGGCTTCTGCATGGCTACAGGAGCCGGTAGCCGGCACATTCAGGACACTCCATCAACACAACTTCTAAAACATGTAGCTACCCCGCACACTCACTACTCCTGCTGGAACGAGGTGGAGTCACAAATGAGCAAGCGACTGATGGAAACAGAAGCGGCCATTTTTAAAGGGACGGGTAACGATATAGCAGAACTTTACAGATTTTGAACTATAAACACCAGAAATTATTTTGTTAAATGGTACTTTAACAAAAGTAATACGCAAATTGTTCATACTAAAGAAAGCGGTCATTTTTGTACGGTGAAAAGAATAAAATGCTGTGTTTGTAAGCTCAAAACATTAACAGTGATGTAAGTCCGCATGCTGAGAGGAAATCATTGTTTCGCTTTTGATCTACCTCCAAAGAGAAATGCACTCTAAATGCATGCAGCCAGGGAAAGTAAACAGTATGCAGGATTAATTAAAAGAAAAAGAGTTCAAACCACCAGCATGGATGGGAGTGAGTAGTTAGGCAACAGGAACCCGATAAGAGAGACACAGAAGGGAGAACAGGCTACAACCCCTAGAAACTGAAGAAAGCAAACTGGAATGCATATGGACCAATAGGAACTGAAGGCGGGATGAAAGTCCTTTTTAAGATATATCAGAAACAATAGATTTCACCAGCACAGCGCAAGCGCTGTGTAGGTGAAACCTAAAAAAGGCAAAGCTCATACACATGTTAATTGAAACAGCAGTGCTCTGACTGAAATACTGAGATCACATTTGCAAATTAATCAAAAGTTGCTTTTGTTTATAATTTGAATAAAATAGAGCATGACATAACTATAGTAATTTTTTCACCCTGACATAATCTAAAAATATTTCTGGAAAATTAAAAAAGATTTATTTTGAACCATACTTAGAAATAATAAACTTGCATTGGTAATGTCTGGCTTACGAATGAACGTGCCTTTTGTGTCACTGATGTGAGTAGACACTCAGTAAGTCATCATACAGACACTCTGTCACTCATCTTTGCACACAGAAACGCATCAACATATGCAACCGAAATTAAAAGAATTCAAGTGGAAAATGTAAAATGTGCTGCCTTCTAAACATGGTACGCAAGAGTTTGCAATAGCAAGACTAAACATCGCAATGAGTGACCGTCTTGCAAAAAGGTATTGTAAATAGTCTATTGTTGTTTTTACAAGTTCAAGCATAGCCGTGACATTTAGAACCAAATATATAGGCATCTTGGAATGTTAAAACAATGATACACGATGGGCACCTGCATTCCATAATGATCTCATGGTTTTGGGGATGAAATGTGCGGCAAGCAAGAAGCCAGTTAGCACAGCCTGGAGAGTTGTAGTATCCATTTAAGAAACATTAAAATTCAGTACAAGAGAAATCTCAAAACTGAAGGTCTGGTCAATCCGTCCTGATACTAAAGTACACTCATTTTCAGGTGGATGTACACATGTATTCAGAAAATGCTATAATTCACAGGGCAGCAGAGCCAGTGACTGACGCAGACTGAATCATTACTCCATGCAGTTTGCTTTCATGGATGGAAGCAGAGTGTAAATGACAGACCAATGGCAGAACACAGTAAACTAAAAGGCACTCTTTGATTCAATATATATATATTTATACAATAAGGATGCATTGCAGTATGAATTATTTAATGATTCTGTTTATTAGAAGATTCTGGCAGACATCTAAGAAGAAATTATACCAAGAATTATTAGAGTGCAAATCTTCTCCCACTCAGGTTTGTCAGAGACACTAATCAACACCAAAATAATTCCCTACGAAGGAAATTTGACATTTTGTTGAACAAAACACCTTCATGTAGGCTTTAATACAGAGAAATAACAATTCACCCTAAGATACCTGTTGATTTTAATATAAACTTTTCACAATCAATATGTCAAACCTAATTTATATACCACAACTTTTCATAATAAACAGACCAGACTTACGGTAACAGAAATTCGTTTTTCCTAGTGAACCAATCAAGCCTGTAGCTATTATTAATTGATTAGCATCACAAACAATGGAGGACTCCTGTTCTAAGCATACAGTTTCATACAAGGCAACCATCAGGCATTTAATAATGCAAAATTACACTAGGCAAAGCAAAATACTATCTCTCATAGGATAGTGTAACAAGGATTCCGACTGTACAAATCTTCTATATCCACAGTTTGTTAGAGGGGGTAACCAGCACCAAAATGCTTGCCTTCTATGGTAATCTGTGGGATTCCATGTAACAAAATACCTATTTGTAGGCCATAATACAGAGTAATACCAATCTACCTTTAAATGCCTATTGTCCTTAACATATGCTGTTCACCATTAATATGTCAGACCTATTGCCTTTATCGTAACGTTTCGTTATAAATAATAAAGCCTATATAGTTTATTATTTAGTCACTATATGTGACTCAGACCTATTATGTTGGTTCATAAGCCTTCCACAAGGCAACTATCAGGTATCCAGTACTGAAATTGCAAATAAAAGTTAGAAATATGTACAAAATACAGTTTTCAAAGCAATACAAACTCCCTATTATTAAGGATTACCATAGCACAAATTGTCTATCTCCATGGTTTGTTGAGGGAGGGTCACCAGTACCAAAACCCCTACCAGAATCTGCGAGATTCCATGTATTAAAATGCCTCGCTACAGGCTTTAGCACAGTGTACTAACAATCCACGCTTTAAGCTGTTTTCCTTTAACACATACTTTCACAAAAAGTAAAGGCAACTTGCTTTTTCATAATTGTTTACTATAAACCTGTAATTAACAAAAGGGGGGAGAGAGAGGAAGAAGTGGATTCTGTCTCCCCTGGCAATATGTATAAACAAAAGGAATCCACTAGGATAGTGTCGGTGATCCCTACAATGGTGGGGAGCAACCAGTGTTGTTTAAATACCCCTCACACACCAAAAGGCCCCTTGGTGTCATGCTTCATCATCGGGGTCTTTGCAAACCTCTACGGAATGCGGCGTGCTGCGACTCACGACTACGTAGGAGCACTGAAGGTGAACTATGTGTTGGTGTGTGTGGAGTAATAGTGTGTGAGTGGTGAGGTGAAAGTGTTGGTTAAAAAATACCTGGCTCGTAGGAGAAAAACAAAACAATTTTTTATTAAATCCTCGGCTGGTATCATTAAAAAAGTGCAGGCGAGGTTGTTTTTACTGATTATGGTAAGTCAACCTCAAAAGTGCGTCGACATGTTTCGGAGTTGAAGACTCCTTCTTCAGGACGAGGATGTGCACTATTTATCCTCACCTTACTCACATGTTTATGTAGATGTTAAAGTGTGCTCTACAAAAATATATATAGTGAAATGTACCTATCTGTTTTTAAGAAAAAGTCAGTTGCGCCCAATTGGCGATGTACAGAACCTGTGAATGAACAAAAAGTCATATCAAACATAAGGTCTAAAATCAAGACACATGTTCAAGAAAAATTGTGTTAATGTTAACCAAAAATAAGGTCCAGGAACCCTAAAAAAGAAAGAAAAAGAAAAATACGGACAAACATATAGACTAGGACACACAGTAATTGTTTCTGAAGGTCTCCATTGGATTCCGTAAGGTGAAAGAAACGGAATTAGTATCACACAATTGTCAACATATATACAATGCTTACTTATAGTTAAGGGCTAAGTAGCCTCATGAGCCAAATGCGTGGTATTGGGGGTTCTGTGTTCTACGTGCTCCTACGTAGTCGTGAGTCGCAGCACGCCGCATTCTGTAGAGGTTTGCGAAGACCCCGATGATGAAGCATGACACCAAGGGGCCTTTTGGCGTGTGAGGGTTATTTAAACAACACTGGTTGCTCCCCACCGTTGTAGGGATCACCGACATTACTATAAACCTGATCACACCTAAGAAATCTGACATAATTTTTCCCCGTGAACTGATAACGCCGCCACCCCTTACCAATGGCTTGACACTATATACAACCCAGACCTACAGCATTGCTCAGAAGCTGGTAACTCTCAGGCATACATTTATAATATAACAACTATATTCAAAATTGCAATTGACAATGCATTATACAACCCCCACTCAATAGGGCCTAACAAGAAACATCACAGTGAAATTCCACTCCCAGAACTTGTCAGAGTGGGTGGCCAACACCAAAACAGTTGCCTACTATAGTAATCTGTGAGATTACATGTACCCAAATTAATTTCTATGCCCTTTAACATCATGTGACAATAATTTACTGTTAACTGTGGTGGTCCCTTGTAATGTCCACAGCTTTAATTGATAACTGCCAATGTTTTTGACAGCTGCTCACCAAATGATTTCAAAATGTTTGTTTTTCAGCAACAAGCTACCAAAGTAGGAATTTGTTTCTGAAAAAACATAACCTAATGGCTCTCCAGCCTCACAACTTTCTACCAGAGGAGTGGTTCCCATACCTTTGACTCCTGAGGACCCCCACTGAATCACTAAGCCTTTAAGCCAGGGACCCCCAAGCAATTTG
Organism: Lissotriton helveticus; assembly: GCF_964261635.1. Classification (NCBI taxonomy): domain Eukaryota; kingdom Metazoa; phylum Chordata; class Amphibia; order Caudata; family Salamandridae; genus Lissotriton; species Lissotriton helveticus. The sequence goes on along the minus strand of NC_136070.1, from coordinate 104,118,868 downwards.
TACCATATAGATTTCAAAAATTTAAAATACACAAAAGAGTACACACCATGCAAATACTCAAATTACTAAAGCGTTTATTATTTTATATTGAAAAATATGCAAAAATCAAAACATTTCAATGGGACGGATGGTGCTACATCTCGGCGACTAACTTTTCAATGTCTGGTTTTATTTCGGAAAGTTGAATCCTCAGGTCTGATTCTACATTTTCCAAACGATATCTGTATTCATTTTTTAGATACATAAGATCTGAGAACGCTTTTTCACATAAATATGTGGAGGGGAAAGGAAGTAAAACCTTAACCTTAATACAGAGATCTGGGCCTAAATCCATTGTTTCTTTGCTCCCCGTGCCATTCCAGTTTGAATCGAGCCATATGCAAATCAGTCCTGACCGTGAGCCCAATGGGAATCGTCCAACCCTTAATTGCCAGGCCAGGTCCACCCAGGACTGGAAACAATCATCCTAGGTTTTGGGGTTTCGCCCCTCATAGGCCAGGATGAAAGCTTGACAGCTCATATAATTCATCCAAGGGCTTATAGAAAGTGGGCAAACTGACAGCAGCGTGAAAACCCTACTGCTGATCCTGACGGCATCTATTTTTACGCGCCTGCCAAGTAGCGGTAACTGAAACTCTGAACATGTGCCTTTCCCCTGCAGCAGCCATAGACCCAAAAGAAAACATAGTTCAGCCTTGATGGGCCATTTTCTTGCTGTAGGTGAGAAGCCATGCCAGCAATGAAGCACCTTCATCTTCTTGAATCAGACACTGATGTTGTGCAGTGCAGCGTATTAAGTTATTTTAAGAGCATTTATGTACCCGTAAATGAGCAAAATACAGCAATACAGATTAGTAAACCGGGTGACAGTTCTCCAGTTGTAACATGATGTACTTAATTCATTCATGGCAGACAAAGCACTTGGCAGGCTTTTAGTTTCTGTCTATTCAAGGAGCAGCATTCATGTTTTTATTTCATGAGCTCTGAGTGACAATTATTCAGGAAAGGCAAATCTACCTCAGTGACTGAGTCACCCATAGCGAGCGAAATAAAAATATGCCCGCAGCCCCTTGAAGTCATGGGTTTCATTTATTCAGTGATAGGGTGGGGCGGAGCAGGAGGTAGATTAACAAGACCCTTTTAAGTGTGTTTATTAAGACACACTTCTAGAAAAAGCAACTTGGATTTTTATAGCATTGTTCACTTTCACTTTGATGAGGCTTGTTAGATCTGGGGGTCTCTAGTTGGCAGAGGTAGGTACCAATGTTCAAATAGGGACCCTTGCTTCTAGTCAGGTTAAGGGGGATACACTCTTAAGATAACCCCTGCTCACCCCCTTGGTAGCTTAGCACGAACAGACAGGCTTATCAAAGTCAATGTGTAAAGTATTTGTACCAACACTCACAGTAACACAGTGAAAACACTGCAAATGGACTCCACATCAGTTTAGAAAAATAAAGTTATTTAATCTAAACTACACAAGACCAAAATGACAAAAATCCAACATACACAGTTCAAGAATAGGATTGTAAAAGAGTTCTAGAATTAGTGTCAAACTAATCCACAGTTGGGTCATGTTTAGCCAAAAGTACGTTTAGATGCGACAAAAGTTCCAAAGTGAAAGCTGCAGCGTTGAAAAACAAGCGATGCGTCACTCCTGAGACCCTGGGGAGGTGACGCGACAGCCCCACTGGACACAGCGGGCGTGTTGCGATGAATACGGTCTGAATAGGGAGGGAGGCGATACCCTGTATGGATTCCAGTGCGCAGGTTTCATAGGAAGCGTCTCGCAAAGGTACGATGCGATGATTTTCGGGATTGCGACGATCTCAGGTGTGGTGGCGATGCGCAGCGCAACATTGATCTTCTCCTCTCGCGGCCCCTCATTGCGATGGCCCTGCGAAGATAATCGCAGCAACGTGATGCGGTCCACAAGCAAGCGGTGTGGTGATCTCACCCAGCGACGACAGGCTTTGCGACGATACTCGCAGCGATGGTAATCTTCCCGCACTGGAGCGATGCGTTCCGCAAGCGAAGGATGCGTTGGTTCTTGCAGCAGCAACAGGCGCTGCGACAATCTCGATCTTCGCGGTGGCGGGAATTTCCTCGCACTGTCGGGTGAGCGATGCATGAAAATTTGCAGATTGTCTTAGTTTCTCCTGTTTGATTTGCTGCTTTGACATTGCTTGCGCATTACTACATCCCGCGGTGAGTTTTAGAATTTTCATATTTTTCTCCCTGCAATGGACTTGTGTGCCTACCACCACTGTAAATGGCATGCTTCCATTGCCAGTAGGTTTGACTGTACTTATCAGCAAGCCGCCTCCCACCTCAGTGCAATTACTTGTCAGCCAAGGTCCGGGATAATTCCTTTCTGCGTCTCCAGACTAGGCAATGAGAAGCATTCTGTGGTAAATGTGGTCATTTTAATCATGAGCCTTGTTTTCTCAAATGTATAACAGAAGGGATGCGATAATAGGTGAAATGGTATTGCATTGAAAAGCATTTATGTAGCGCTTTGTACCGCTGCTGACTCAATGTTGGGACGCTTTCACAGAAAGGGTAGCACACTGCTCCATATGTTGGTAGTTGACATGCTGTTAAAATTGTATGTATATAGCGCTTCCTACCCAGCCTATCCGTTCAACAAAATACAGGAGGTACAGACTGCCCAAAAGAACTTAGGGCAGGACGCTGCTCACCCCTATCTGCCCCCATAATTCCAATCCACATTTCCCAGGTCAGTGTATTGATGTTTGACGTCCGATGGTAAAGTGTGTGTTTATGTTTCTCCCCCTTTCTTCCACAGTCCTCTCATTGTGTCCCCTGCATACGTTCCTCAGGTTGGTGTGACAAGGCTCTGAGACGGGCAGTGCCTTCCCTGATACCTCACAGCCAAGGGTCGGGTGGAAGCTTACAACATGGGTAGCACCCGAGATACCACGACCCCCCAGGGGCGACCAATGCTTGGAAATGCGATGACCCTGTTCGCGCCATAACAATTTCACCAACACAGGCTTCAGCGTCCCTCCCTATCCAAATATCCACCCATCCTCTCTAAATTCCTTGAATTCCTGCATTCTCCTCTTTCTTTTTGTTTCTCGGCATTTTGTCCCCTCTTTTTGTCTGCCAAAATCACAGGTAGATACCTAAACATTCACAGCTTGTCCGTACCTCAAAAATATTTGCACACATAGTGCACACATAGTCCAACACTATACACACCAACACACACACCTCCACATTCCACCTAGACCCACATGCCTCCTACACAAATAGAGACCCATGTCACATAAGAGTGACACATTTCACACAGACATCTTTTCCACATATCACACACATGCTACGGGAAAACCCTCATAACCTTTACACACACCAACACACTTTTCTACATTCCACTACACCTCTCACATCTCACATATAAAAAGCACAGCACTCGTATGCACAGGCCACAGATTCTTCACAAGTAGACTTTTCCCACATACACCCATAACCTTCACACAGACTTTCCCATCCGCCCCACAATCTTTACGTCAGCCATCACACACCAGATTGGAATTCCTGAAGACACGGCCAAGGCCAAAAACTATGTTGATATATGAGTATACTGGCAAATAAATAATACAGTGTCACAACTAAGGGGCATGGTTCCATATTACAATGGCCATCCGTCCAGTGATCTCATAGTAGGGCTAAAAATCCAAGCAAACATCATCCAACAAAGGAACATTTTTCAATGCTTTTTGCTACTGATTGCTTGTGATGCAAAACGGGACAAATAGAACTGTTCTTTTTGCTTTCTTGGGTGTATGTGTTTATGTGCTGGTAGTTGTATAGCGCAAACTTAGCTCAAGAGCAAAAGAACAGTGAACGAGGGCATGCCCCCCTGGGAATGCAATATTCGGGAGAAGGTCAAATGTGTGCACTGTCAGGTAAGCAGAGGTGATCTTTGAAGATGTGTGTCTTCAGCTTTTTTATTTTAGATGTAGCAGAGTTAGTACTGATAGGATATCAACAAGCATTTACTATGCAATAGGTCTCGCATTTATGCGAGTTTAAGCTATTGCCATTGTAAATGAGAAAGCCTTTTATTTTTGTTTTACATTCGAAAAGAAAAATAAAAGACATTGTTATTTGCAATGTCAATGCTCAAAGTAGCGTACATTTTCAAAACCAACACATAGATAAAAGGTTTGTCATTTACAATGCCAATAGTCAAAAGTTTGCAGATGCGAGACCTTTAGCATTGCAAATGCTTGTTTTGTAATGGAGATGAACAGAAATAAAATATATTATGCCATTTAACTAATATAGCGCAGACGGTGTAAAGTCTTTTATCCAATGGCTCCTAAGAAAAATACTATTCAAACAGAATTCAAAATGCTAAATGTGCAAATAAAGAATTCTATCAAATTCTCATCACATTTCCTAAACCAAATTGCCTCGAAGGAGCATCCCATTACTCAAGATTTCACACACAAAATGGCAATTCATTGCACAACTAAAGCAGATAGGTTGTACTCCTATTTAAAACAAATAAAACCCATCAGCACCAACACGTTTCCCCAAAAAACACTCAGAGTGTATTCTAACCCAGCCTCTCCATTCCTTCCAACAAATATCACAAAATTAATGTATTGACATGGTCAAAGCAGGCAGGACTGCTGGCAGCCCAATGACCCGTGTCCATCACAAACCTTCAAGAAAATTCTTCTAACTACCTCTGCCGTCACACCAGTGAGAAGAATGATCACGAAATCCTTAACTACCAGAATATCTCCAGAAGATCTCAAAAAGTCATACATACACCGATTAGTAAAGAAAACAGACATGAACCCGCTTAAATCTGACAACCACAGAACGATTACAAATGGACCTTTCCCGGGCAAACTGATAGAAAGAGCTGCATTCGTCCAGATGCCATCCAGGAAGAGGCACAGAATCTGCCCTCAGGGCCATCTGAGATGAATTTAGGAAAACAGTTGACCAGAACGGGATTGCTGCACTACTTCTCTTGGACTGCTCAGCTACCTTTGGAACAGTTGACCATGAAACTGTAATGCAAAGACTCTGCGAAGCTGGCATAGAGAGGGCTACCCTTGACTAGATCACATCCTACCTTCACAACAGATTTATTGTGGGAGGGGAGGTAAGAGTTTTTCCTCTCCCCCGATATCTCTTTGCAGGGCATTCCTGTTGCACAATCACGCATGGGGTCAAGATTGTGCAGGAGGAATGCCCCACTATCACCAAGTATTTTTTTTAGGGAATGGAAGCGATTTTCTGCACCAGGGGGGCAGGGTAGAAAACTCACTAGCCCCAGGGTCTTTATTTTAGTAAATGTAAACAAGCCCTTGGGCAAAGGTCGTTTCCAAAGGGGGGCATTTTGTGTCAGCTGTTTTCTGGCCCCCCACTCCCATGGGGACAGATCAGGTGATTTTGAAGCCCATCTATTCCCAGAGGGGGTAGAAACCCACTAGCACCAGGGATATGCAAGTATCTGTTTGTGTGGCCCCTTGGGTAATGGTTGCCCCTATTGGTGCTAATAATATATTTTTATTACTTTTGGTTATTTCCGCCCACTCTGGGGGCAGATCTGCCCTATTTGAAGACCCATCAGCTCCCGGGGTGGCAGACAAACCATTAGCACCAGGGATAGATATATTTATGTTTTGGGTGGCCCATTGGGTAAGGGTTGCCTCAATGGGATGGGGCATTGGTTATAGTTTTCTTTTGGCTGTTTTTCTGTCCTGCTTGGTGGCAGAGTGACCATTTGGGTAGCGACATAGAGTGTTTTAATGTTGATTGTTTTATTTCTTGTCATTTGCAATTGTAATGTTTTATTTCTCCATTTTATTCTAGATCAAGGCTTTTCCTCTTTTGACTGGTGTTTCAGGTTGCGGTTTTCTCACTGGTTGTTCCTCAGTTTGTGTAGTTGCATGTGTTTGGTACGAAATTTTCTTTTGATTATTTACTCTAAATGAGTATCATTTCCATTCATGAACGTGTTACTCGTAAATGGTGTGATAATAGCTGTATGTTTAGCTTATGTTTTATTGCTTGTGAACATTTTTTTACATTGGTGCTCGATGTGTATTTTGTGTTCTTGTGAGTAATTTGTTTTGTTTTTTATTTCCAGCTGAGTAGTGTAGGTTTTTGCTGTGTCTATGCAGACTAGGTGCTGGTGAGTCTAGCTGTGTCTGTCAAGTGGGTTGTACAGTTTTTGAGTATATAGATCTTTGTGTATTACTTTGTTTATTTCTTATTTTGTACAGTGTTGGTTGTTGTTGACTTGCTTGTGAATTCTCCTTAATTAGTAAGGATTATGGCTAGCGGCAGAATTACTGCTCAGCAGGTTTTGAGTTTTCCTCTGACCATGCAGGTTCAGAAGGACAGATGGGGTAGTATATATGAGTCTCCTTTTGCATACCTGTTTGCATATAGACTCTACATCTCCTACTGGAAAAGTCTTTTTTGGGCATGGGAGCAATGTATTCAGCAAAGTGGCGATCTTCCAATCTAGCTACATTCTCCATCACTCCAACTCTAGGAACACATGTCTGTTCCACTACAACAAGGCTGCCTATCACAGACTCCTGAAACTTAACAAAAGTCATGCTTGACTCAGGAGAACAATTCTTGAACACAACAAAAGCATTAAAAGTTGCTAAGTGTAAAATGTGGATAGCCAACTTCTTATACCAGTTGTAAGCCTTATGAACAGCAGTGTGAGGTTCCAAACTCTGATCTACTCTAGCAACTCCACCTATGTGCCTAATATAGTCTAAAATGAACACAGGTTTGTTCACTTCACCAATCTTACCCCAAACAGGTAACATTAGTGCACTGTATTTAGTTTTAGCTTTGGTGTTTGGAGTTTTGTATCTACTTACAATTTATTTGTGTTTTCCTTTTAGTAAAAGAAACAAACCAAATGTGATAGAAGTGTGCATGGACTGGTGCTTGCTGGCTGTGTGTTTGTACTGGTGGTTGGCTGGCGGTGTGTGTGGACTGGCGCTTGGCTGGTGGTATGCATAGACTGGTGTTTTGCTGGTGGTGTGTGTGGACTGGTGTTTTGCTGGTGGTGTGTGTGGACTGGGTTTTGCTGGCGGTGTGCATGGACTGGCGCTTGGCTGGCAGTGTATGTGAACTGATGCTTGGCTTGTGGTTTGTGTGGACTGGTGCTTGGCTGGCAGTGTGCATGGACTGCTGCTTGGCTGGCGATGTGTGTGGAATGGCGCTTGGCTGGTGGTGTGTGTGGACTGCCGATTCTCTGGCAGTGTGCGCGGACTTGCACTTTGCTGGCAGTGTGTGTGAACTGGTACTTGACCGGCAGTGTGTATGGACTGGTGCTTGGTTGGCAGTGTGTGTGGACTGCCAATTCTCTGGCAGTGTGTGCAGGCTTGCACTTTGCTGGCAGTGTGTGTGGACTGGCGCTCGGCTGGTGGTGTGTGTGGACCGGTGCTTGGCTGGTGGTGTGTGAGTAGTGGCTTACTGCTGGTCACTACACACATTGGTAGCCAAACGCTAGTCTACAAACTCCGTCAGCCAGTGTGGTTGCTGTTTCAGGCATGTGGACGTATGAAAGTGATGGGCCCTTGAATGGCGCAGTCAGTTAATGTGAGTATCATAATGTGCTGGGCCCGTGGCTAGTGGTTTGAGTGGTTTTGCATGTGTCACATGTATGAAAGGTGCATGAATGGCCTGTAAAGAGGTTGGTGCTCTGTTGTGGCTTTACAGCTGATGAGATGTGAGTCACTCATTCAGTTTTTGTCCTTTCGTTTATTAACAGTGCATTTCATTTTTATGAAATCTCTTGTTAATAAAATGTTATATATTGAACCATCACTCACCCTCGTCCCGAATCCAACCAGTATGTGTGTGTACTTGTGGAATAGATGGCTGTGCAGTAATATTTGTCTTTTCTGTCTTTCTCTGGCAGGGTGTACATTGCCTCTTTTTGTGAATGGTGTAATGTGTCGGTTCCGTGGCTGGTGGTGGGAATGGTCTTGTGTGTATCACATACAATAAGTGTGGGAATGGCCTGTAAAACGGTTGGGGCCTTCACACAGCTTTACAGCTCACGAACTGTGAATCACTGGTTTCGTTTTTTGTCCTTTCAATTATTAACAGTGCATTTCATTTTTGTGAAATCTCTTGTTAATAAAATGTCATATATTGAACCATCACTCAACCTCGTGCCAAATCCAACCAGTATGTGTGTGTGCTGGAGGAATAGATGGTTGTGCAGAAATAAATGTCTTTTCTGTCTTTCTCTGCCAAGGTAAACAATCCTTTTTGGGAAAATCTACCAACTCTAGATATTTTCGTACACTAAACACACAGGGAGAATATATATATATATATATATATATATGAAGGCTCCAACACACCATAACGTGAGTCACTCTCAGGGCGGGTGCCGCGTAGCGCGATGGTGTTCGCGTCCTATGTGTAAGCTCCAATTTCCAAAAATACCCAGCCGGGTTTGCAGAAAAAACAGCACTCACACGGGCAGCAGCAATACTTTCAGCAGGTCGGTTTATTTACAAAAGGCAAACAGATGCTGAAAGTATTGCTGCTGCCCGTGTGAGTGCTGTTTTTTCTGGGTATTTTTGGAAATTGGAGCTTACATATATATATATATATATATAGATATATATATATATATAGATATAGATATATATAGATATATATATATATATATATATATATATCTATATATATCTATATCTATATATATATATATATCTATATATATATATATGTACACAGCCTATCTCTCTGTGTATAAGTATTTATTTGGACAATAGATGTATAACTACGTATGTGTATTGCTTTGTATAAACGTATATAATAATTATGTTTATAAATATATAGATATTGATTAGCTCTCGTTAACAAATCTACATATTACTTATGGTTATATTATTCTATGTTTAACATGTATATAATTGACTGCATAAATAAATCTTTTACAGGAAATAATTATCTAGAATTGCTTCACTATTTAATTACAAAAAAATTTATAAAAACAAATAAATTAACTTAAAGTATAGCAACACTTGAAAGTCTGAGTTCATTAAATAGAACTTAAATCTACATATATCACCCTCCTTATACCTATGTATCTTTATATTTACTACTTTACTTCTAATTCAGCATCTCCTATGCACTACCCTATATCTCAACCTACACCTATCTCAATATATCCTCTACCTCCACTCTCTGACCCATTCCAAACCCCATTCTACTATTATCCACAAAAATAATCATGTTTAGACTCTTCCTTCCTCTACCCCTCCTTGCATCATCTCAAACCTCTTCTACTGTTCAGATCTCCAAAACTAGCCTTTCTAAACCTTCCCCTCTGCCTCTTCCCATCCACATCCCATTTACTCATCCAAACCTCCTCCTACTGTTATGAGCTCAAAAATAAAATAATAAAACACTTTCTAGGCCCTTCCCTCTTCTATCCCTCCACTATCCTTTTCAATCCAACTAACAGACTAACATGTCCACCGCTCAAATTAATTTAATATTTCCCTATACTAATTCCCCGCTAATCCTGTTTGGATTCCGAAGTAGCATGGTACCTGCCGAAAAAGCACTTTGACACCTCATCAGGAGTAGCAAGTGCTATATAAATGCAAACCCTGCCCCCTCCACTATCCTTTTCAATCCAAACAACAAACTCATACGTCCTCTGTTCAAATCCATTTAATATCTCCCATTAATATCTCCCAATGCTAATTCACCACAAATCCTTTTTGGGTTCCAGAGTAGCGTGCTAATCGCCGAAAGAGCACTTCGACGCTTTGTCAGGGGCAGCAAGTGCTATATTAATGCAATTGCAATAATTTAGTAAACGTGTGTTGCAGTCTAACAATTACGGTACTGAACTTGACAAACAAAAACATGTGATCACGGGCAAGCCAATTTATTACCCTAGGTCAAACATATAGGTAATGTAACAAGTAACTCTATATTGCACAGTTTAGCATGGGCGTCCGCAGGGGGGGGCAAGGAGGGGCGCTTGCCCCCCCCCCCCGGAGCGACCCTCCTTGCCCTCCCTGCGGATGCCCATGAAAACCGTGACTTCAAGACGGGGTTCTCACTCTCTTTCCTCTCCTTTCTTTTATTTGCTTCCCTGTGAAATGGATCTAAAAAAGAAAGATGCTTTTCCTGGAAATGTCAGATTTTTCTGACATTTTAATTCCAAAGTGCAACATTGGGAATAAAAGGCTAAAAATGTGTAAAATAGATAAATAACTAAATAAAGTAAGACAGAGTGGTAGCAAACTGGCCAAACTGATTTTTATTCACACTGAAACAGATTAGCGCCACTTTTACAGAGTTTACCAGTGAAGCGCTACTTTTGTTTTGTCTTGGTTTTCCCTGGACTTGGAACTAGTGCACCAATCCTGGAGGTACTGCAATGTGTGGATTGGAAAACGAAAAGTGTGCTGCGGCTCTGCCTCTAGGGATGTGGTCTTTCTACCATACTGCTTACGTTTTGTAAGGATATAAGCAATGGCCATTGAAATGGGACCATTCAGGGCACTGTAGTCGTGTCCTTAACTTTTCAGGCAAAAACACTCACTGATTTCTGAATAGTGAGTGTAAAAGCATTAAGGTAACCATGTTGTTCCTGCTTACATTTCCCATGGTTTGCTAAATTTTGCATTCCCTATAAGTGTTTGCTTTTTCCAGGATGTTGTTACTTTTTTTTTTGTAGGCCGCATATTGCTCTTGTCTAGTGCGTAATTTAAATTGCGCATCCAGGTGTTTATAGCGGGCAACAATTGGGTTGTAGTTGAAAACAGTGGAAGTTTTTCTCAGTGGGGCACTACGGTGTTCAGTGGGGGAGAGGATGTGGCACTATGGTCAGAGCTGCAGAATTTGGAACTGGGAACCAGGTTCAGCCTTAATAACCAGCCCACCAGACCACTCTCCTGCGAGAGCACAAGCACATGCTAGACCTTAGAAGGCTTCGCAACACCTTAGAAGTCCTGGTGTCTTCGCACCAGCAGGTGGACCCTAGCATGACAAGTGTAGGTTAACCTTCAAGGCTTGTCCACCACTATCCATACTGAAGTTCACCTCCAGTCTTGCGGGCAGGCCTATTAAGCAGCACACCCTAGAACAGTCACTGAGGACACAGGACCCTTGAGAAGCACCAGCTCTAGGGCGGTGCAACCAGTGTGACCGCACCAGGTGCTGATTTTAGGTGAAGGCATCATGTTTACAAGTATATTAGGGTTTTAAAAACGCTTGCTGCCTCCCTCCTGGCCTACAGCAATTTTCAGCAACAATAAAAATGTCATGATGGCTCTGGTGAATAATGTTCTTCCTAGAGAGAGATCAGAATTTTGTCTAGTGGAAGTTTTGATTGATGGATAGGTAGCTCAGAGGGTTAATGTACCAGCTGCAAAGAACATGCGCCATGCAGATCACAAAGTGCACATAATGTAAATAGGTCAGTGGGCTACTGCTTTTGTCAGAGAGATCCTTTTGTTACTTGCAGTTTATAAGTTAAAATCCTAACTTAGAATAGTGAGCTATTAACTGTCATCTAAGAGCTGCATACAAACTGCAAGGCATAAATTAGAGCGTTATGTCCCCCCCCCAGTCTTTGATTATCCTAATGTCCCAAAAAGTGTTCTTTTGGACAGAAATCAATTCTGATTATTAAGGTGAACCCCCAAACATGGTATTACGTTTTAAATTCCAGGTATTGTGTTTCTCCAGACCAATCACTATAAAACTATACTAGTATGGTTGTCATGTGACTCCTACACCTTGTAGTCCTTAGTCTTATGTAACATTTTCTATACAGTGATTTACACACATATTGATTGTCTCTGTGTAATGTGTGTGATGTAAAGTGCTCTGACACCCTACAATGATATGAGTGGCGCTTTAAATCAAATTAAATGCATCTGAGAGAGAGTGGTTATGAAGACTTGGGGGGCACAGTTAAAGGGTGGTAGTGAGGGAATCCATGGCAGAAGTGGTCATTGGGGGCACTAACAAACATTAACGCACAGGACACCACCAGTGCTATGGCTGGCCCTGCCCTTGAGGCCAGTCTGCCTCACCCAAAGGTACCTCCATTGGCCTTGTTTCAGCAGCAGTAGCTGCAACTCACCAGGTATTGGCAATGCAGGATTTGCACGCACATCAAACTAAGTTCGCAAACTTCACAGTCTCCCTGCTTCATTCACAAGCACTTTTAACATAGCCTTGATTGGTGTTGGATCGAGGACCCAGAAGTCTGCACACCTAGCAGACAGAGATAAAGCACCTTGTCAGAAAGTTTAGCGTTTTCCCTACAGGTGGTGTTTGTTGGCCTGTGGCAGGGTCAGTCACATGTCCTGGATTCCTGGCATTTAATTGAGTCTATCCTAGTTCTGCGCCCCAGTGTTTCTTGTGCCCCACCTGGCACACACCATGTCGAAGGATGGTGATCACGTTAACATTTTGCCCCCCCCGGACAAATGTCTGCAGACGCCCATGCAGTTTAGTACTGTTTAATGCTGTCCGAATAACATCCTCTGATGGCTATCATATTCTAGTGTGTGTAATCCTGTTTCTTTGTTTAGCATCTCGTTTACATATGAAAGTGATGCAATAAAATGCTCTCAATACTACTTAGCGCTAAGTCTGCGTTACAACAAATTCCACCTAAACATAAAATAATAAAACAAGGGAAATCGTAACGTCTACCATGGGAAATAAACGCAATGCGGAAAAAGGCTTACAAAATAAATACATAAATAAATAAAAATAAAAAACACGAACCACAGAGAGAAATTCACAAATCGATGGGTTGTGTCATCTACAGGAGTAAACCTTCAGATCTGTGGGTATGTGCAGAAGCTTGACATTTCCAATCCGTTGTTATTTATGCAAAGCTCGCAGAAGAAGCACCGGGAACAGTACATGCAGTTAAGTGACAGGGGACTTTAATAGGATATCGCGGCAAGGTCAGGATGTGTAGGTATTAGTATATCAGAATGTGACAAATCCAAAATGCTCCATTCTAAAGTGCTTAGCCCAAGACATCTCTCTCTCTCTCTCTCTCTCTCTCTCTCTCTCTCTCTTTCTCTCTCTCTTCTCTCTCTCTCCAGTCTATTGAAAAGAGGACATATTTTTGTCAAGCCCAATGGTATTTAGAATGTGAGGCTGTGCACCGACACTGGACATAAAAGATTGAAACCTTAGGTTGGGGAAGAGGACTTTAGAAGGCAAAACGCGGATATTTTAAAGTTTTAACCAAAGTCTTCTTTTTTACGTTTAAATAAACTGATTCGGTGCCCGCGAGAGGTGGGAGTGAATTCTGCACAATAGCTGAATAGAGTGACCGACTGGTAGAAAGTGAAACGTTTACTGGTGTAGGCAAATAGGAGATGTTGCCCTTTTTTCAGAAATTCCATGCCACTCTCAATCTTTGTGTGACAGTCCTTCTATGTTCTTTTATAAAAAGATCAAGCACATACATTACTGAATGTCTTTATACTCTGTATCATCTACACATTTCCTTGGCCAGTTTGATGTGCCCTCCTTCGCCCTGTAGAATGACCATCATAAGCTATTATCCACACGTTTTCGGAGTCTCTGCCCTTCTCTCTGGACAGGACATAAGCTTCCTTATAAAGCCTGTCGAGATATGATCATGAAACCTATTGAAGCTCCTACCATCTATAACCTTAACTGTATTATTTTGTCACTGTCCCACACTGATGGACAAAAGGTGTGTAAAGTCTCTTCTAAAAAAGCATTGGCAAAGCCAATATGTTTCGCCTATACAAAATCTATTGTCTTTGTCAATTTCTTTTTTTTACATGGTGGACAGCAGTTGGCTTGGGATGTATGACGTTATAACGCATACTATTACTCCACAGACCATTACAACGCGACTTTTACTCCGCATACCGTTACAACGCATAGCGCCTTGGGGCGCTGGATAGTGGTAAGTATAATTTACTATTCTAACTCCAGTCCCCGTGGACCCTAGGGAAGGTGTTGGATAGTAAATTATACTTATTCCCTATCCTAGAGCGCCCCCCAGCGCAATGCGTTGTAATGGTATGCGGAGTAAAAGTCGCGTTGTAATGGTAGTGCGGAGTAAAAGATCCATTGTAACGGGTGTATACCGTTGGCTTGCTGTGCAACATGGCTTGAAGTTAAAAAAAATCAACAACAAAAAAACGCTATGACATGGCCAGCTTTGACCGAGTTATAGCATTTTTTACTTTCTTTAAGCCATGTTGCACAGAGGCTCACCTACTGTGCAACATGCAAAAAAAAACATTGACAAAGCTAATAGTCTTTGCATAGGTGACACTTAGTGGCTTTGGCAATGCTTGTTTATATCTGTCACCCCAAACTGAAGGAAGCTAAGTTGTGCTTGTGCTCGTGGTGAAAGAGCAAAATGCAGTCACTTACAGTGCAATCAGCCAGTGGATGAAGAGAGTTGGCTGAAAGACCCTTTAGGTCTATTATACATATAATTGTAGTATAATCCGTCTTGGCTAACGCTAGAGCTAAAGAAAAAATTGCAAATTGACCGACGGGCTCAGTTTCTTGGAATGTGATAATCAGTTCCTTGAGAAATATAGGCCCTAAGATCGGACCTTAACTGTTTTTCCCGTTTGTTGAATGTAGTGATTCGTCTGATGCTAGTAGTCTTGTCACTTTTCTGATAGTGCTTTGGGTTTATCTTCTTCCTATTGCCCGTGCTAACCCTGAATAAGATAGTCCCTACTTTCTTGATTGGCTCTGCTGATAGCTCAAGTGTGGTCTTAATCGAATGACCACAGTCCAGGAATCTTTGTTTGACTTCACTTTGACAATGCATTAAGTACCTTTCCGGAATGAAGATCCTATGTAATATTAACATTCAGACTTGTATGTATAAAATGATATAGTTCTGTGTTTTTATGCATGTATCTTTTATGGCTAAAGTAGCCGAAATAAAGATTTAATTGAATTGAATTGAATTGAATATTAACATTTCACCATATAGAATACTATCCTTTAAATGTGTAGGATGGAAACTAGACCCTGAAGTATTGAAATTCCCCCAGTTTTTTCCTATGTAATTTGGACTACATTTTTAATTATTCTCAACAACGACCTGTACATCAAGGAAATCAATTCTTTGTGAATTGATGTGTGCTGTAAATTCCAAGTTTACTGTATTCACATTGATTTTTTCCGCAAACTTTTTCGCACTCACCACTGACCGTTTCCAAATGATAAAAACATTGTCTATGTACTGAAGCCAGCAAATTACATAGTCCTCCCAATCTGCAACATGTTGGCGATCCTGGTGCCATAAATAAGCTCTTTTAATTCTTTCTGCAGTGTCCTGTTTTCTAATCCTAACCCAGAGATGCATCAATTAAAGTATTCACGTACTCTGCAGTCAGGTTTAGCCATCACATTTTTTCTGTGCTTACACTCTGCTGACCTCACCACTCGTGCTCATTAATGGGTATTTATTGTACCTTTCAAACAAATCCGCTGTTCTCCTCCATCTCAGTGCATGGGTCGTAACCTAAAATGTGACTTGGTATCACGGTGTGAGGAGGTCCCCGATGATGAAGCATGCCACCTGTGGTGGGTGAGGAAAATTGTCCTTTAAAAGGAATATTCCATTTTATCTAGGTCACCCTTCCCTAAACCTCCCGCCCCTTCTTTTCTTTTCTTCTCTTTATCTTTGTGTAGTCCCAGGAGTTTTGTTGTGTTTCACTCTAGTTGCCCACCCATTTTCCTGCCAAACCTTCCTACACCGCAGTCCGACCCGGAACAAGAAAATTAAAAAAACTCTAGAACATCAACCACAAACTGACCACCATTATGCAATTCAAATCATTATCCTGATATCTGGTCAAAAGGAAAGGAAATAAGATAAATAGAATATAACACAGAGAAAGATATACATTTTAAAAAACAAACTAGGAAAACTAAAGCCAATTTCTAACATGTGATGATGTATTTACATTTGTGTATGTAGATCCCTGCATCTAAAACAATGTTATAATAGAATATATTCATTAGTAGCTTTAATCCTCACCTTAGTACTCATACACAATCAACAAGTTACCAATGTGGTATTTCCCATCTTATTCACCAAGTTAATGGATTATCTATTTAGAATCTCTTAGCTACTGTTAGACCTGTCAGTCATAGGGTTGTCTTCCTCCAATCCTTTTTTGCTTCCTCTTCCTCTTTTTGAGGATCTCCTTTTTGCTGGCCCTTGGGAGTCTGTGCATTTTACCACTGTAAACCAATTGTAAAGGGCATGTAATCACTACTTAAAACATGGTAACATTGCCCTATTCCCAATTGGCATACTTAATGTACTTGTAAGAAGTCCCTAGTAACGTAAATGTAACCAGGACCTGTAAATTGAATGCTACTAGTGAGCCTGTAGCACTGGTAGTGCCACACTCTTTTGACATGTCTAGGGACTACCAATGTAGCCTGTGAGCAATTTGTACATAGCCATTCTGAGATGGCAATATAAACCTTTTGCCAGGCCTAACTCTTCCATTTTAATACATATAGGTCACCCCTAGGGTAGGCTCTGGTCAGCCGAGAGGTCAGTGTAGAATGTATTTAAAAAGTCAGACATGTAAGTTTAAGTTTTACATGTCCTGGTAGTGAAAACTCTTAAATTTGTTTTCCACTAATGCAAGGCCTACCTCTCCCACAGGATGACATTAGAGTTACATTACTACATTTAATAGGATGCAATTTCAAAATGGGAGCAGGAAACTAGTTCATGGTAAGGTTGGATTAAATAACAATTTTGTAAATGTCACTTTTAGAAAGTTGTCATTTTCCTGCTATGTCATTTAGTGCCTGTAGACAGCCCCTGGGTCACATGACAGGGTGCAGCTGACAGATGGGATTTGTGTATTACTCCTAGATAGCCCCACACAATGGAGACCTAAGGTGTGTTTGAATGGGCCATCACTGGCAGGGTGGGAGGCAGAGCTGAGCACAGCCCAACTTAGACCTACATAAGCTGTGTCATGACTCCATACAAAGGGCTTCATACTCCTGTATTTAGTCTGAGCCAGGACAAGGAGTGAAGGATGCCTGGGACTTCAAAGGGAAACCTCTAGAAGCTTCTTTCCCCACTTCAAAGGCAAAACCTGGCATAAATAATGAACCTCAGATGCCAACTCTTCAGTTCACTTCTGGATTTATTTATACTCTCCTAGGAAGAAAGACCTTTGTGCTGCTGAAGGACTGCAGCCCTGCTGGGCTGCTGCCCAGTTGGATTACTGCCTTGTTGGGCTGCTGCCTTGCTGTACTGACCTGCTGCCCTCCTACCTGGTTGAGAAGGACTGGACCTGCATCTTTTGAACCCAAACGCCAGAGTGACTCCAAGAGCTACTTTGCAGGCCTCTTGCTCTAAAGACTCAGGGACACAGCAGGCTTCCAACAACCTTGCACCTGCACCTGGACTTTGTCACCTGTGAGTCTACCCCACAAAGTGGTGCCACCCTAGTCCCTGACCCTTGCAAATAGGTATAATGTGATCTGCCAGCCTCCGTGGATTCAGGGAAAGTGACATCTCCTATTCTGCGCGGTGCAACCCTGAGCAGAACCGACTCATTGGCACTTCTGTGTGGAATGGAACCATTGCAAAGACACTCATCGCAGCCCATCGCCACATTTGAACCGCCACTGTTAGAAGCATCCTCGGCACAGACTCTTGCATCCCTCATCGACATCATCCTCAACGGTGGCGCCAGACTTTGCATCACAGCCTTGCAGCTCCTCGGAACTGACACATTGCCCCGATGCATCCACGACGCCGGATTTCACATCACCAGCCCACATTGATATTATCATCGACAACATCACAGGACCTTTCAACACAGACTAACCACATCTCTGAACGGATGGATTGCTTCGGATGCGCAACACATCTGCAACGCTGATCCTCACAACGCTCTGCAAAACAGGATTTATGGTACTCTGGTCAGCAGGCCTAACTGCATCCCTTTTGCTGGCCTCGCACCATTTCGGTTAGCCTGAACTTGTGACTTTGCCCCAGTCTGCTCTGTGCTTTCTGGGGCTTTTTTTTACTTAAATCTCTGATTCAACTTGATTGGATTTTTGTCATTTTGGTATTGTTTTATTTAATTCAAACCACACTATTTTTCAAAACCTGTTGTGGGATCACTTTGTGGTGTGTTTTCACTTTGTTACTGTCTAAAGTGTTTCACAAATACTAAACACATTTCCTGTGTGTTAAGCCTCACTTCCCTGTCCCAAACTACCTGAGGGTTGAGCACAGGTTAAGTTAAGGTTTGCTTGTGACTTCACCCTGAGAAGAATTGTTGTTGCTGCTTGACAAGAGTGTCCCACCCCCAACCAGTAACCTAATCTCTCACAGCTCTGTAATAAGTCTTACCAAAATCACCTGTCATCTATGCACCATTGACCCCCATATATATCTCAAAGTCTCTTCACCGGAAGATATAACATCCCTAACTTGCTAGTCTTGGATTGAAGTATCATCCTATCAGGCTGAACTGCCTCAAAATGGAGTTCGCCCCAATTTCATCTTCTCATGGTTTCCCTTAATTCCAGTTCTAACTTGATGCACTGAATATCCAAGACGACAAACCTTTATTCAGTAACTGCACAAAATCGTTTGGGAATGCTCTAGATAAAAAAATCTAAATGCAACCACACACCGCCATTTAGACAAAATGTACCAAACTTCAACTCAGACTCTTGAAAGAGATTAAGGTTTTCATCCCAGACACCAAATCGGTAATACATGGCATCATGTTTCACACTCAGCTATAGTATAGGACCTGCCTACTGTCTCGGACTCCAGAGACACACATTTTCCCACTGAATATGGTCCTCCATGCTGCAGCTCAACTTCCCTTGGGAATCAAACGCTATTACCACATCATCATCATTGGTTATCCATTGAAACAAGAAGCATCTTCAACCTAAACTAAATTGTAAACAAAGTTCTTCACACTGTCACATTCAAAAATACCTTGCAAAAATATAAGGGCGCTCTGATGTACAGACTCCCTACTTCTGATAATTACACTGTTCATAAAACAACGAAAACATTCCTAATTTTTCAATAGGAGTGCAGGAAAACTCTGGAACTCCTCCCTAACTGAAATCCCGTTAAACCCAGCTCGATATTCCTTCAGGAAGGAGCTAAAGGTCATTTTATTCAAGTGATACTGCCCTTTAGGTAACATAGAACTGCTCTTTCTTGGTCAACTTGAACTTGCAATTGTCACTCTTGGAATTTGCAGATATGCTCCAATTCTCCTCTGATTTGCTATACCTTAGTTTCTATTCTTGTATATTTGGCTTGCTGGCTTTAATGCTTTTTATATATATTTTGGAAATACGAAAACGTATTCGACTCTGTAAAGCACTCAAACACCTCAGTGATGTGGTACATGCTGTATAAAACCCCTAAATGGAAAAATACAGAAATACCGTGAGTGCATGCATTCACACACACACATACTAAGAACGTTTTTTGCAAACACACTGGCTTGTTTGGGATCATTACACACCAAGGCACTGGGGGTGGGTTGTCCGGACAGGGGAAGCAAATTGGTCATAAAGGTAAAATACTGAGCTTGAATCCCAAAACTTGGTTTCTAAACACAGATTTAGCAAATAAGCAAGTGACTCTAGGCAAACTGATTCCTATAATTGCAGACCCAAGCAGTATGTTTAATAATACTCTTACTCACTCAATATGTGTCTCAAGGGCTCATAAATTATAATAGGATGATTTTCCCTAACACTGTGTACGCGAGTGCACCAATGAAGCTAATAAAAATGGCAATAAACATAATTTCCAACAACTGAACTTGCTATGACATTCTAGCAATTCTAAATATGTTGCCAGAGCTTACTTAAAACTATGGTGCCCATGGTCACAGTAAAGTCTACTGCCCCGAGTGGTGAAAGTGGCAGAATGTCCTTAGTATCTGCTTTCTACCATTTTAAACTATTCTGCTGATCTAGAACTCAGTCATTGAGTAGGACATTTTATTTAACTGAATGATTTTTTTTGTGTTGGGAGAAGCCTTAACTCAGGGACACATTGCCTTATGAAATTGAGGTTTACCCGCTCTCGGATTCATCAAATTGTGGGCATTCTGAGCAAGGTATATTTTGGGGTGTCATAAGTACAGGGTTCCCCATGACCACATCTGCCTAATGACTAGTTTTTAGACAGAGACCTCTGGTACTCACTGTGATTCCTTATTTTGTGAACCGATCTCTTAGTAAAATGTTAGTTCGTAAAATCTATTGGCAAAATGTTGCTGTGCATTTTTCGACCACATTTTGCAAATTGATCCTCAGTACATGTGGTCCATACCCTGCTAATGTTCTAAAAGAATGTAGAGGATACAGATGGGCCCCTTGATGCAGTTCAGTGTAAGTCTGTGGAAGAAGCTCTCACCGCATCTTCTCTCTGAGGCAGCTGGTGTCAGGAAAAGAGCCCTTACTGTCTCTTATATGTCTTTTGAGTCTGGCCAATGACTGTGCACGAGGAGGTCTGCCTTGGAGAGAGGGGGCTATGGTGCAGGGAGTGATTCTGTGCACACTGGCACAATCAAAGGCAGTGTCTAGTGAGTTTGGGGACTGCCGGAGCAGGTGTCACTTACAGTGCTGCTACTAAACTAAAACCTGAGCACTAAGGGGCCTTTTACGAGTCTGGAAGTACATGGACCACCAGACTCGTGGGGGAGCACAGGCGGTAGTCTCGCAACTGCCCTATTCCAAGGGTTGTTAGACCGCCATTGCTCCCCCAGAGCCTCCAGGAAGACATTGCTCCCTGGTAGTGTTGCGGCAGTCAGGAGGCCGCAATATGTTTGGCGGGACCGCCACTGTCCCGCCAAGCATATTACTAGTTTCCTCTCTGCTGGCAGTGTCATGTAGGTTGCTCCTCCCCGAACACCATGGCAGAGAAGAAACAAAGGGGGCCATGCAGAGCCCCCTGTGCCTCCTCCAAATGGGGATGCATGCAGGGGGGCACATGTCACCCCCTGTGGGCATGCACTCCAGTTCCTGCACGGCATGGACTTTTCAGCCCATGCCATGCAGAAACGGTTATTGGCCTTCCCATTGCGATGCCCGTTTTCTGATGCACCACCACAGGAATGCCAAACCAGCAGACCAGACAAGAAAAAACTCCTAATCTGGCAGGCAGGTGGTCTGACTACGGCTTTTGCGGTGCGGCTGCAGGGCAGCTGCAGGGCGGACCTGGCGCCACACTGCCAAAGTCATAATCAGGCCCTAAGTGTTCTGCTATTGGCACAAAGTGAACTGTGATGGGTCATTGTCAAAGTCAACAATCTGCACCAAATGCCTGCTGCATAAGGGCAACAGGTGAGTGATCTAGAGTCTGGTCTGTACCCCTTGACTGCTGAACATGGGCAATGATTTTGCACAGTGGCCTGTGCCCTTTGGGAAGGGAGACTTGGCTCAGCTGTGTTCAGAGGACAAGTCCCTACCGCAACGCTCTTTGCGCACCACTGAAGGCTGTGCGCTGGGGGTTAAGGGAATGCAGAGCATATCATTTGAACAACTTTTGAAATTCACTGATAGCTTTAGGTGAGATTAAGTTTAATGTGCATTTAAAGCTGTTAATTAAAATACCCATATCAACATAGAGGCGTCATTACACAGTATTTGCAACACCAACCGTACAATCCAGTGAAATTTGCCAGTCAAGGTATTTAACTTCATCCTCTGCATTGCACTGGTCATGATGTCACACATGACATCACAGATGATCTCATAAATGACATAATTAATGCATAAATTATGATTTCTCAGATTGGATTATCAAAGGGCATGGCCTGTGTACAAAGGCATTGTATAAAAGGCTCTATCATCTGGGGAAAGAGGACTTGAGTGTGGGGGAAGATAAAGACCATGTGACATGCCAAGGCCTATTCATGCCAATTCTCTATTCAGTCACAGCAGTATCAGTGTGGATGGGGGCATGATTGCTGACTTTATGGCATGCCATCGCTGAAAGTTACACCTACGCAGCGGGTCCTGCTGCGTAGGCAGATGGACGTGGCTGAAGCCCATATTCATGGCCATAGTCTGTGTGCAATAGATATGGGTTCATGGGGATAGGGTACCAGGTATAGTCACAACACAAGTTCTGTGTGCTCTGATGAAAAGGTGTTAAGCTTAGGACCAGTGTCAAGCATTGCTCTTAATGAACTTTGCAGATGTAATGTTGAGATTTTTCATGATTTCAATGATCAAGTAATAGATGACCAAAGAATGTGGGTGGTTGATATTTTCCTCTCCGCTGGTGGAATTGGAAGAATTTCGGGCAAAATGGCACCAACAACCGTGTGGTGCAGTTATTTCTCACACGTGGCTCCAAAACGGTATGTTGGCGTGCCAGATTTGGCGTTCTCTAGCGTGATTTTTGGTCACTAGGAGGGCTACCGGTGAGATGTCTCCAGCGCAGGCATTTCCAACTGTTCGCGATCAGCTCAAGAAGCTGCGCCCTATGGTGCGCTGCTTGGTGCCGAATGTGCTAGAAAGAGTAGTTATTAAAAGTGTTAAAAATAGGATATTAGTTTGATGTAATAGTAAAATGCTCCTTCATTATAGACAGTGATGGACATGATAATGATAAAATATGAGTTGCATTAAAGATACAATGTGAAAACACTGTAGATTTATATTAGTATATTTTCAAACAGAGTTCTTTTTTCAAAAGTGCAACAACGTTGCATCTATAAAAAAGTCAGCCACCGATTTGGGTGCAAGTCTTTCATTATGAACAAAAAGACTTTAAATCTAACAACATCTTATTATGATAGCAAAGTGAAGCACATGTATTGGACAATTTCTTTATAACTAAACAATGCATCCGAACAACATCAAGTTTTACAATAAACAAGGCACTGATTTAGATCTTTGAGGATGGGTTACCCATAGGATGTAATGGGATTTATATTTTGGAGCACAGGCTATCCATCACTGTTCTGACTGGAGTAACCCATCCGCCAAGATCTAAATCAGGACTAAAGTTTTAAATCCGCAATTAAAACCTTTTCATGTCAGCAAAGTAAATACACTAAAGAACACATGAGTAATGTTGCATTTACAGCCAACAAATGGACTGCCTAATACCCCATTGCCAAAACCTAAGAACAACACAAATTGGATAATATACCTATTCACAAAATGCCAGAACCCTGATGGACAGCCCATGCAGTCAATGACCAACAATGGAAAATACATGAAAGTCAATGACTGAAAAGGTGTTAACCCAAAAGTCACTCTCCCATGTACAAAATATTATACTTTTTCAGAAGAACTGATGATATGACGTGTTTCAGAAAGCCAAAGCTGTCTGTAGTCAGACCTAGAAAAGACAGATCCAGTATAGAGAGGGCCTTGGCAGAACATCTGCAGACCCACAATCCTTTCAATACAGGTGCTACATACCCAGATGTTTTAACAATCCCAAACACTTCTTTATAATTCTCTCTGAATAAAATACATTATTTAATAGAATTAAGTAGTAGGACAGATTTTAATGTTTTGATCTCTTTCTGGTTTTGTGGGGCACATACACTGCCATTATAATAAATTCAAAGAAAGCTCATGTTTCACACTTCTCACTGCTAATGGCGAAGTAAAGCGGTATAAACATGAGGGATGCCCTTAATGGAACACTGTTTTCTTGTTTGTTGACAAAGTGACAACAAAGTGACTGTTGAGTATGGAACAGCTGTTTGTGAAGCTAATGAAAGGAGAGAGAGAGAGAGAGAGAGAGAGAGAGAGAGAGCGAGAGAGAGAGAGATTCCTCTCTAGTGGAGACAGCACAAAACCACACTTACCTGTAAAATAGCTGCATATTGAAAGCAAATCTCAATACATTATCTGAATTCTCAGGATCATTAACACATACCCAAACACTTGTTTTCCATTTTCATGGGCCAAAATGCATTCCCAGTAGTATTAAGTACTGAAAGTGTTTCAGTTTTTGTGAAATTGCAAGCTGTCTTTAGACTCCTCCAATACTGAAAGGGTCTTAATTTGACTTGTTTGCATCCATGGCATATATGTATTAAATATACAAGGAAATATGCTAAGCCATCAACATTGTGAAGGACTACAGCCATACATACTTTCATCAACATGATAGAAGTTCCAAAGTAGCATACAGAACCAGCAACATATATGCATTCAAACGATACATGAACAAACTCCCAAATTAAAAAGAAGCCAGCTGCAAGGGCCTCAAGATGAAGAATCAGCAAAGGCGACCATTTAACTAAAAGTAACAGATGACAGAATATAGAGCACTAACATAGTCATATTTTTAGTCCATGCTTTGGGCAAGCATTTGCTTATGCAGAACTTGTTGAATTAAGAATGTGAACCTTACTTTCCAAGATGGGCGACGTGCTGGCCAGTAGTACCTGTCACATGCTGTAAAAACAATGCATCTGCAATTGCATTGCAAATAAGACAATTTATTGGAAAATTTATGATAAACCAAACAGACAAAAGTATGACGTGAAAGAAGTCTGGGTTGATACAAAATGTGATTGACAAAGTCGTAAAGCAATGGCCGAAGGGGCTGGCCCAAATAAGGCAAGGCTAAGGGACACTGACCCAAAGCCACTTCGTGTTTGTTGGAAATAATAGATTTTAAATGTTGCTTTGTTGTCAATCTGTTGGGATAACAAGTCACTATAGAAGGGAGTTGGAATAGGGAGTAAAATGTAAGGGGCACGGAAGGCACATTGGCAATTGGAGGACACAAAAAGGGGAAATGCAAGCATGGACGGTAGAGACAATAAGGGCAATGAAGGGCGAGAATGGATAAATAATGGATGTGACAGGGAAAGAGAAGAGCCCTTTTTAAAATACAATACCAATATAACAATGGTTAAACCAATAGGTATGGATATATTTAAAATATGAAAATGCTTATTTATCAATTGCATTTCTTTGCATACAGTTGCATGGAATATTGAGTGGGTTGGTTCAAGCATGAGTCATAATGTAGATCAATGGATGAGTGAGTGCTCAGATAGAGGGATGGGTGAATGAATCCATGATGTGATGCTGGATGAATAAATGAATGGGTGAGTGAGTAAATGGAAGAATAGATAATATGCAGGGGAGTAGTTTGGGGGGGTGAGCTTCAGATTTACCAACAATCATGCTGGCATATAGTGTTAAAATACATTATAGGACAAGCAGGATACATGTGATGGGCTTAAGGGGCAGTTGAAAAGCAGAGTAATGTGGACTGATGTAATGTAAATGTAAATGTAGGTATACTTATATAGCGCAACCTGTCACCACAAAGGGCATCCTGGCGCTTGCCTAGGGAACCCGTCCTGGTATTCCCCTGTGAGAAGCCCCGACAGGGTGTCCACAGGGTGAAAGCCAGGCATCCCGCCGCGAGGGGCCGTTGTGGAGATTAAGCAAGCTATTGCCCAGAGTCGCAGAGTGTGAACCCGTGAGTCGAGGAGGCACCGGGACGAGAATTATCGAGTCCGTGGAATTTTTAGCCCAAGACCCGCCGGGGCGGGGAATTGAACCCTGGTCCAGGACCGATCTCAGATTCCGGGTCTGCCGCCTCTAACCCCTGAGCCACACTTCTCCACTGATAGGAGTACTAAGTGAGAGAAAACACAATAAATTGCAAAGTAACCAAATTTGTTGAAGACTTTAAAAACAGAGAGAGGTAGAGTGTGTGTGTGTGTGTTTTTGTCTGTGTGTATGTAAAAATTCCGGGTGAAATCCAACAGACGCCTCACCACACCTAAATGAAAGAAGCTGCACCTAACTATGTAACAGAAATACATTTATTAGGGGGGTGTAACACCCCAAACTCACCCCAAAGCCTTGCCTCTGATAATATGAGAGAGTATATGGATGTCCACACTCCGATTGTGGCAAGGTCATGTTGAATGCTATTCTGTACTCCTATCAATCAATCACGCATTTGTAGAGTGCACTACTCACCCGTGAGGGTCTCAAGGCCCTCAGGGGGAGGGGGAGGGAGTGCTGCTACTGCTCGAACATCCAGGTCTTGAGAAGTCTTCTGAAGGTCAGCAGGTCCTGGGTCAGTTGCAGGTGGATGGGGAGGGTGTTCAATGTCTTGGCGGGGAGGTGGGAGAATGATCTGCTGCCGGTGGTCGTTCGGTGGATGCCTGGAATGGTTGCGAGGGCAAGGTCAGCAGGCGAAGCTGACAGTTCGGGGTGTAGAAGGTGAGTCGTTTGTTGAGGTATGCTGGTCCAGCATTGTGGAGTGCTTTGTGAGCGTGGGTGAGGAGCTTGAAGGTGATCCTCTTGTTGAAGGGGAGCCAGTGCAGGTCCTTCAGGTGGGCAGTGATGTGGCTGTGGTGGGGAATGAGAGGATGAGGCGTGCGGATGCGGTCTGTATGAGTTGAAGTAGTTTCTGGAGCGTGGCTGTGGTTCCCGCGTAGAGAGCGTTGGCGTAGTCCAGCCAGCTCTTGACGAGGGCCTATGGTGACCATCCTTTTGGTTCCGGTGAGGATCCATCTGTAGATCTTGCGAAGCATGCGGAGGGTGTTGAAGCAGGAGGAGGAGACGGCGTTGACTGGCTGGCTCATATATAGTGATGAGTCCAGGATGAAACTCAGATTGTGTGCGTGGTCGGTGGGTGTCGGTGCAGCACCCAGCACGGCCGGCCACCAGGAGTCATCCCAGGTTGATGGGGTGGAGCCGAGGACCTCCATCTTGTCTGAGTTCAGTTTCACGCGGCTGTTCTTCATCCATTCAGCGACGGCCTTCATTCTTTCGTGGAGGTTGGTTTTGGCGGTGGTTGGGGCCTTGGTGAGGGAATCAGCTGGGTGTCCTTGGCGTATGAGACAATGTTAAGGTCGTGTGATCGGACGATGTTGGATAGTGGTGCCATGTAGACGCTAAAAAGGGTCGGGCTGAGGGATGATCCTTGGGGTACGCCGCAGGTGATAATGGTGGCCTCGCATCGGAATGGGGGGAAGTGCACTCTCTGTGTTCTGCCGGGGAGGAAGGATGTGATCCAGTCCAGGGCTTTGTCGTGGATCCCCGCATAGTGGAGGCGTGTGTGTAGGGTGTGGTGGCAGACGGTGTCAAGGGTGGCTGAGAGGTCGAGGAGGATGAGGGCCACGGTTTTGCCGTTGTCCAGCAGGGCCCTGTTGTCGTCAGTGGCGGAGATAAGGGCAGTTTCAGTGCTGTGGTTGCTGCGGAATCCAGATTGGGATGAGTCCCAGGTGTTGTTCTCCTCGAGGAAGTGGGTCAGTTGCCTGTTGACAATCTTCTCAATGAATTTCGCCGGGAACGGGAGCAGGGAGACGGGCCGGAAGTTCTTGAGGTCCTTTCGGTCTGCCTTGGGTTTCTTGAGTAGGGCGTTGATCTCGTTGTGTTTCCAGCTCTCCGGGAAGGAGGCGGTCTCGAAGGAGCTGTTGAGGATCTTCCGGAGGTGGGGTGCGATGATGGAGCTTGCTTTGTTGAAGATATGGTGGGGCAAGGGTCAGATGGCGAGCCGGAGTGGATGGTGTTCATGATTTGGATGGTGTCATCATCGTTGACGTGGTTCCAGGAGAGCAGGAGGCTGACGTGGCTGGGGGGCGGTGAGTTTGCAGTGTCGCCGGCTGTCGGGGGGGTCTGGGTGTTGAAGCTGTTGTGGATGTCTGTGATCTTGCAGAGAAAGAAGTTGGCTAGGGTGTCGCAGAGATCTTGCAATGGCGGGATGTTGTTGGAGCTGGGATTGGCGAGTTTCTTCACGAGGGCTGTCACGCGAGTTGTTGTTGATGTGTTCCGTTAAGGAGGTCCTTTTGGCTGTTTGGATGAGTTGGTGGTGCTTTTGGATGGCTTCCTTGAGGACAGCATGGTTGTCCAGTGTCTGTTTGTGGTGCCACTTCTTTTCAAGTCTTCGGCAGGTCTGTTTGGATGCCTGGAGGTCGGTGGTGAACCAGCTGTCCCTTCTGTCTGTGCATCTGTTTAAGGTTTTCTTGATTGGGGCAAGAAATTGGTGCAGTCGTCAATACATTAACTGAAGTTGTGGGCGTCTGTGTCGATGGGGTCGGTTAGTAGGTCTCGGACGAGGGTGGTGATTAGCTGGTCTTCGGTGACTTTGTTCCAGCTACGGCGGGGGATTCGTTGAGGGTGGTTGTGTGTGGTGTGTTTCTCGAAGGAGAAGTGGATGCAGCGGTGGTCGGTCCAGTGGAGTTCGGTGGTATGGCTGAAGGTGACTTGGTTGCTTACGTAAAGATGGGGTCATGCGTGTGTCTGGCAGAGTGGGTGGGTGTCGTGACAAGCTGTTTTGGTCCGAGGTTGGCGAGGTTGTTTAGCAGGGTGGTTGAGTTGCTCTTGTTGACATTCTCGAGGTGGAAGTTCAGGTCTCCGAGGAGGATGTAGTCGGCAGACAGGCGGATGGGGAAAAACAGAGGCAGAGGACTGGCATGAACTTGCGCCAGCAGCAAGGGTGAAACACGGGCACAATCAGGTGGAGCTGTGCGGCGTGGGGAGCGACCTGCCTGGAACTAAGATCAAGGGTCGCTCTCTTCACTGCGCAGCGGCCAACATTAAGAAGGGGAGGTGGGAGGGAGGAGCAGCTGGGAGGCGGGTGCGGGGAGCGAATGTGCGAGCGAGGGGGCCGGGCCGCAGGGGATGCAGTGGTGGGGAGGGGAAGAATGCAGAATACCAAGATCAGAAAGATAGGAACTATAAGCAAATAGAGTCAATAAAGGCAATAAAGGCAATAGAGTGAAGAAAGGCAATAGAATTGGAATACAGTGAAGAGTGAAATGTGAAGAAAAAGCGGCATGCAAGCGGAAGGGGAAAAACAGAGGCAGAGGACTGGCACGAACTCGCGGCAGTAGCGAGGGTGAAACACAGGCACAATCAGGAGGAGCTGTGCTGCATGGGGAGCGACCTGCCTGGAACCAGGGTCAAGGGTACTCCTATGCTCCTATGCTCTTGCTCACTCTTCCTTTCATCCATTCACAATCACCCGCAGTCATCAGCTCACATATCTCCGGCATTCTGACTTGCCCATACAATACAAAAACTCACACTCAAATTCAGCAATCGATTTGCCAAGTACTTTTAACAATACAAAGCCAGACCTATTTGTCTTTGCCACTGCATTTAAGCTGACTGCTGAATAGTCTAAATGTATATGATTGTGCCCATGGTCAAGCTATATAGCTCTCTTGTGTTATCAGTGAGCTGCCTTTGTGCATTTTGGATGAAGTCAGTCTGTTTCATGATGCCAAAGTCTACCAATCTAACAGGATTCTGCCGACTGTAGTTACCACAGAGGGCACAGGAAGGTCACACAGCAGTGCTCACCCGTACACCACTTATGTCACTCTGACATGCAGCGGCGGTTTTTCACTTGGGTCGGGAGGCGTCGCCCCCCACCTTCATTGCCATTTTATTTTTCCGACGTGCTCACTCATCGCACTGCAGGAGATCTAGCCCAGAGACATGGGTGCGTGACCACTGCAGATTGGCTGCAGAGGACAGGAGCAGTGACTGGCTGGATGCTCCAAAGTGCGCATCTCACTTTGGCCGGCTTTCTTGCCCCGGACATGAGCACTTTGAAGCTCTTTACTTAGCTGTCTTAGACAGCTAGGTGGAGACCAAGCACAGGTCTACAGGGCCTGAAGTCCAGCCAGCCCGCTCCATGCAATCCTGGAGCTGCTTTCACAGAATGAGATCAGCGCCAGGATTGGTTAAGGGAGTTGGCTGGGCCCATGCTGGAGTGGAGAAGAAAATCCGGAAGTGCGAGGATATACAAGTGATTTTTTAATTTTTAATTTTCCTCCTGCCCTCTCTTCTATGTCTCCCTCTCTCCACTCAGCCGTTTGCCTGCAAACCACCCCCCCTCCCGCCCTATAGCTGGCAGAAGCCACTGCTGACATTGTACTATGTTTACAAGGCATCCATCCTGCTAAAGGTATGCCAGAGCAAGGTAGAGTGGAAGAGCAGGTTTAAAGTGCAGGATGAAGGTACATCGAGGATAAGTGGGCTTACTACAAGCAGGTGGAATAGGGGAGTGTTTTTTTGTGAGGGAAAAGACAAAGGGGAAGGATTAGCTGAAACGGGGAACCAGTGTCATTTTGCCAAAGCGTGCAAAGCAGTTCAAACATTAATTTAACTTCATAATTAAAAACGGTTGAAAGACATCTGTTTAAGTTATTTATGCAATTACAATTATTTCACCAGAATTATCGAAAAGCAAGCAGACACGTTACTCATTTGATTCAATCGCTTGAAACTTGTGGATTCTTTTTCTTCCCTCGGTCTGCTCCATGAGGCACTTCTCATTAATGTTTCCGGGTTTTCTGCAGGCAGCTCGATGAGGGGGGGCAGCGCTGGTCGCTTTCATGTGTTCCAATTGAGCTGCAACAGCTAAATTAGCAAATTAGGTGAAAGAAACTGCCAGCTGGGGCTTCTGGGAGCCTCCTCTGGGCCCGAGGTAACCACGGGCCAATCCAAACTACGTGGGACAATTTTATAAACATTCAGCTGCCATGTGCTGCGGGGCACAGCGAATCATGTGCATTTCGTGGGAGGAGGTGCACCATAAAATAACTGCATGTGTGGGGGGGTGCTTTACTTGTCATCTCTTGTGCACTATGCCAGCCACTTCACTGGCCATGTGACTGGTTTGACACATTGATGGGTCTGTGGAAAGAAATTTACATGGAGTGGAAGAGGTGTGGCGCCGCGGCCAGGGCGACTGACGCTGGAATCTGGGGACCACGGTTCGATCCCCGGCTCCGGCGGCAGGTCAGCCCAGCACCATGTGACTCTGGGCAATAGCTTGCTTAATCTTCCCGACGGCCCCCCAGCGCCTAGAGACCCTTACGGGTGATTGTGCGCTTTAAAAAAAAAAAAAAAAAAAAAAAAACATATTTGCTTCACGTTCATCCAAGAGGTGATAACTTTGACTGACAACAACAGGTAGGCAAATAAGATTTAGGGGTTTTATTGTTAAAGGAGCAGTGTCCCAAGTCTTAAATTTACTTTTCTCTGATTCTTCTCTTATTCACACTCTTTCGGAGACGTCATGCCCTTTGCATGGCGGACGGCTTAACCCAGCAAACTCAAAATAAAGCCCTTAGTCACTTTTTGGGTCTCAAAATCTATGGAAAGACAAGAATGGAAGCTGTCCAACCGGGTTTCAGTGCAATAAAATGCTCCTCCCTGGCGAATCCTCAGCACCTTCGTCTGGTCCTATAAGACCCACCTTTTTTTAAGTCCTTCAGCCTCTCATGAAGACGCCCAGGCAGAGATCCCGCAGTATTCAGTCCTCAGTGGTAAGTTATACCTTTTTGGAATCAGGATATCTTCTGTCTTTTCCGTCCCTGTAGCATGTAGCAGGAGGCCTACCGCACTTCCAGTCCTTGGTGTCAACAGGAGTTAGATGACCATGGGTCTTCTTCTTCCACCAGCCAAGCACGCTCCACTTTTTTCAGTGTGTCTTCCTCCAATTCCCGGGGTGTTCAAAGGAGGTGGAGGTGAGGTGCCACCTTTATCCTTTTCACTAGCCAGTGATTGGACAATTGCCTACAGGCAATTTTAATAATTTTCTCATAGACGCCCCACCTCTTTTTTCAGCTCTTCTTCTTTTGATTTACTGCAAACCTTGCCATGAGCAGTAAAAAAGATAGCTTCTGCAATACTCCACCTGAAAGTTCTCTTCTCTGTCTCCACGCCGGGGTAGGAGCCCAAAAATTTGGGGGGGACCCTGGAAATGAATTGTAGTACTTCCTGACAGTCCCATTTGACATCTCCAAGTTGAAAAAAGAATTGTGAACGTTTCCCTTTTTCTGACATCTACTTGCAAGATGGCTAATCCCTCCTAAATGACCACTGGTTGACAACACCCCTGACTTCCTAGGCCATGCTATTGTCCTCCATGATTAGGGTCATTAGTATCTAGCCAACAATGTGTATTGGGACGCTGGAGCAGGGTTAAATGGCAAATTGATTCTAATTATCGAAAGTCTACTTTCACTATTCAATTAGATTTTCGAAACAGAGAGAAAAAAAACATTTAATTATTGTTCCTGTATATGCCAAGGAGGAGATATAAAATAATGATTTTAGCTACGATCAATCAGAACATTTGTAAAGCACACTACTTCCCCGTGAGGGTCTCAAGGAGCAGGAGGGGGGGAGAAGTGGTGCTGCTACTGCTCGAATAGCTAGGTCTTGAGTAGCCTCATGATGGTTAGTAGGTCCTGGGTCTGTCGTAGGAGGATGGGGTGTTCCAGGTTTTGGCGGCATGGCGGGAGAACAATCTGCTGCCGGTGGTCGTTCTTCAGATGTGGGGGACGGTGGCGAGGGTGAGGTCGGCGGATTGGAGCTGGCGGTTCGGGGTGTAGAAGGTGAGTCGTCTGTTGAGGTACTCTGGTACTGTGTTGTGGAGTGCCTTGTGTGCGTGGGCGAAGAGCTTGAAGGTGATCCTCTTGTTGACGGGAAGCCAGTGTAGGTCTCTCAGGTGGGGTGAGATGTGACGGTGGCGAGGGATGTTAAGGATCAGGCGTGCAGAGGCGCTCTGTATGCGATGTAGTCATTTCAGGAGTTTGGCTAAGGTTCCTGCATAGAGGGTGTTTCTGTAGTCCAGCCTGCTTCTGACGAGGGCCTTGGAGACCGTTCTTCTTGTACCGGTGGGGATACACCTGTAGATCTTGCGGAGCATGCAGAGGGTGTTGAAGCAGGAGGACGAGATGGCGTTGACTTGCTTGGTCATGGAGAGTGTTGAGTCGAGGATGAACCCCAGGGTGCGTGCGTGGTCGTTGGGTGTTGGTGCTGCTCCCAGTGCAGTTGGCCACCAAGAGTTGTCCCAGGCCGAGGAGGTGGAGCCGAGGATGAGGACTTCCGCCTTGTCCAAGTTTGGCTGTTTTTCATCCATTCGGCGACGGCTTTCATTCCTTCATGGAGGTTGGTTCTGGCGGTGAGGGGGTCCTTGGTTAGGGAGAGGATCAGCTGGGTCCTGTCGGCGTAGGAGATGATGTTGAGGTTGTGGAGTATGGGGACGTTAGCGAGCGGCGCCATGTAGATGTTGAACAATGTCGGGCTGAGGGATGTACCTTGGGGTACACCGCAGTTGATATTGGTTGCTTCGGATCAGAAAGGGGGAGGCGGACCCTCTGGGTTCTGCCGGAGAGGAAGGAGGTGGTCCATTCCAAAGCCTTGTCTTAGATCCCTGCCTCGTGGAGGTGTGTGCATAGGGTGTGATGGCAGACCTCGCCGAAGGCGGCTGACAGGTTCAGGAGGATGAGGGCCGCGGTTTTGCCGTTGTCCAGCAGGAAGGGCAGTTCATGCAAAAGGCAGCTTATCCTTTGGATGGCTATTCTTTGTGAGGGCATGCTATTCCCAATATTTAGCATTTCACATTTGTGTATATTAAACAAGCTGCCCGAGGCCTTACAAGCCACACTTTAGGAATGATTTAGCTAGTATATAAAAATAAATAGGTTTATCAATATGGCACAGCCACTTGTCCTCACCTTGTGTTACTGTAGTGCTTTTACACCACAGACAAAGCACAATGGTGATCTCTAAAACCATATATTGCTATCATACATATGGATAGAGTACATATAAACAGCAGCTCACATCTGACATTTAACTTCGACACCACTCATTTCTTGAACCAATTACTATTTCCTTACTGTAAAGTTAAAAACAGCAGTTAGAGGAAAGCCAATGCATAGTACATATTTTCAGAAAAAGCAACGCAATGTGCCAATGTATAGCAGTGCAATACTGCACATAGTCTTAAGCCAGCAAAAACACAGACATAAAATATGGGAAGACAATGGCAAAAAAGCTGTTCTATCCTATAGTGATGAATTGTTCCATATGAACTCACATTAGCATTGAGCGTGACATATGATAAAGTAATCAGACATAAGATACCTGAGAGAAAGGGAAAATAACTAATGGCAAAAGGGAATCTGTTTGTTTACTTAGTTTAACGCAATTAGCAAGCAATTCAAAAAGTGCTTTATTCGAGTAATTACTCATAAAAGCAGACATACATACATGTAATAAAAAACAATTAAATTTACATAGTCAATTTAGACATAAGCACGAAAGTGCAGATTTTTTTTAAAAAAGCGATATACATATGAAAAAGCAGGTGTAAGTTCATTATAAGTAAAAACACATAATAGTAGTCACAAGAAGCAATTAAAAACTAATTCATGTCATAAAATTACATACCGATGATACATATAATCCATATATACATTACAAGGATAAATAGACACTAGTCTAGCAGTCTCTAACCAACTGGTCAGCATTTACAGAGAATAGACAATTGTCTAGCAGTCTCTGTAATACAATACATTGTTAAAGAGAATAGACATGTGTCTAAAATAGTTATCCTGCCAGCAGCCTTTGTCTTATAATCCAAGCCCACCCCAGGTACTTTGCAGTAGCAATTATAATCCAATTGACAGAAGTGGATCTTACAATCCGCAATGCTACCATACTGCTTTTTGTACCTAGATTCTTGCACATGGGGGCCAACCAGGCTCGCCGTGGTGCAGAGTACATTGGACAAGAGAACAAGAAGTGACCAAGTGTCTCATTACCAACCCCACAAACTGGACAAATTGATACACCCCCTGATTTCCATTTCGATGTTAAATTAGAGAGGGGGAGGGAACCTACCCTCAGTTGGAAAAGCAGTTTCCTGTCCATGGGGTTTAATATGTAATCCCAATACATTTCATAAACTGGGTGCAACTTGATCTCCAAGTAGCTGGTTGTCATAGACCCACTTTTTGTACTAAGCGTACTCTTGTTAACAACATGTTCCCAATAAATGTTTTTTAGGGTGGACTTAGAAGGAAATAAAGCCCCAGCTGGGTCAGTCCATAAATCATCGAGTCCCAATTCAAACAAGGCGAGCTTTAGTGATTTAAACCATTTAATTTTATTGTAGCAATCAGCATTGACAACATCTTTGAACCCATTCGCATAGTGTGAAAGCTCTGGCGTGGTCCAAAGTCTGCGCCAGTATAAAATCGGGCGCAGTTTGGCTTTATCAGAGATCGCTCTCCTACCTAAATCGTATCTTAACGGCAATAGCGGGCTGCTCTGGGGGGCACCTATCAGTGTTCTATAAAATTTATTTTCCGAAGTTTGGAGTTCATGAACATTTTCGTGCCCCCATAACTCCGCTCCATACAGGGCAGACCCTATTGCTTTTGCCTCATAGATTATCAATGGAGGTTTAATAGGCTTAGTGAGCGATTTCCTATGCTCCTTGATAATTGTACCAGCTAATTGTTTATGCCTTAAAGTAGCAATGTTAAGATGTGACTGCCACCTATTGTCATTTGAAATGTGAATCCCTAGGTAAGTAAAAGATTTTACAACCTCCAGGGTACGACCACTCAGGGTAATGTTGGATTTAAAATTTCTGTGGGGATTGAAGGCCATGAGTTTTGTCTTGGACCCATTCACCTCCAAACCGTGATCCATACAGAAATCATCAAATATTGCCAATGCTTTTTGCAACCCAGCTGGTGTTTTAGATAAAATTAAGGTATCATCGGCGAACATTAAAATTGGAACTTTTTCACCTGCGAGAAAGGGAGCATCCACTGCCTGCGATTGCATGCAAGAAACCACCCCATTAATAAAAAGAGTGAAAAGAGTAGGGGCCATTGAACATCCCTGCCGGACCCCGCGCTCAACTGGGAATTCGGCGGTGTCATTGCCGTACCCACCCCAGCGAATTTTAGCGTAATTACCCTCATGTAAACGCATTATCAAGGACAACAGTTCACCAGGGACCCCAAGGGTCACAAGTACTTCCCAGAGTTTAGCCCTCGGTACCAGGTCGAAGGCAGCCCGCAAGTCAACGAATGCTGCGTACAGGCTGCCTCCGCCTAACACCACGGTCCTCCACTGAATCAGTTGGAGACGGAAGACCTGGTCCACTGTGCTGGTTGCCCTACGAAAACCAGCCTGAAAGGGGGATAAGATGTTGTTATCCTCCGCCCAGTCAAGCAACCTGTTGACGATTACGCGCCCCACTATTTTCTGAATAGTGTCGATCAAACTGATTGGGCGGTAATTACTAGGCTGAGCACGGTCTCCTTTCTTATATACCGGGATGATAACAGCACCCCGCCATGTTGCTGGAATGTCTGCACCTCTGGCAATGTGGTTAATTAACAGATGGATATATTTGCACCATCTTACAATGTCATTTAAAAAGACGTCAGCGGGAACTCCGTCAATACCAGGGGCTCGACCTTTATGTACAGTTTTGAGAGCGGACAGTATTTCACTCTGTGAGAAAATATCGTCATTTATCAAGGAAGATGGAAGGCACACTCTGTCAACAGACTGGTCACTAGAAGCGTATTGTACGCTAAAGAATTTCACCCAGGCATCCTGGGGGACATTGTTTGTTGCGGCATCTTCGAGCCTGTCATGACCCCATTTGACTATGTGCCAAAATAGACGAGAATGATTTTGGTCACTGGCACTCTTTAGCATATTCCAATGAGCTTCGTCCCAGTCTTTTTTAGCTTTAGCTATGGAACGTTTATATTGATTCCTAGCTATCCTAGCAGCCTCCGTGTTTTTGTTCTTGATTGCAGCACCCAAACGGGCCCTAGCTCCCTTACAATCCTGGTTGTACCATTTAGCAGGCCTACAGGCCCCAGGCCTCCTTTTATTTGCCGGTTTTATGAAGTGGCATTTTATTTCTTCAAAAAGGTCATCATGGACCTTAGTAACATTATTTTGGGTAGAAGAATGCCCAGCATCGCCTTCAAGGGCCACTATGGCCTTGTCAGTTGCCATACTTATTTTCTCCATAACCAACAGGTCAGTTCTGACTCTTGTCCACCTCAGTCTGCGCAAATCGTTGGTAGGTACAGTCAGAGGTGGAAGAGAATCAACATGGGTACTTGAAACAACATCAGACAACCACCACTTATGGAGAACACATAAAGGGTTATGGTCACTCTCGAGCCTCTCCCGAACAACCATATCAGTGACAGATGGCCATAAGAGCATGCTACATATAACGTAATCAATACGGCTCTTATTTCTCCCATTGTTGAATGTCATAGCTGGTACTCTGTCAGACATTGTCCGACCATTCAAGGCCCTTAGCCCATGTTCAAGGCACATAGCGTTCAGGCCAAGGATATCCTCAGTCCAGCGTGTTATTGGGGTAGTATTAAGAGCAGGGATTTCCCATAGCATATCTTCCTCGGTGCCCAAATGATCATCGCCAATGTCTAGTGGTTCAAAAGTGCGATTTAGGTCGCCAGCTATTACTATGTTTTTCCCTGACGAGTGAGTTTCTAACAGATTATACAGAGACAAAAGGACTTCAGATTTTCCTACACTACCCCCTCTAGCATATACGTTATAGATATCCAGGGAGGTAGATGTATTGCCCTTTAGCCGAATGAGCTGAATATCTTTCTGATGAAGCTCAATATTTCTCACATCAATCTTAAGAGACTGGCGCACCCATATAGTGAGACCCCCCATCGGTCTCCCTTTTGGGCCCTTAGTGGCCGGAAGATAAAAATTCAAATAACCCAATACAAATATAGGATCGCAGGCCCAGGTCTCTTGAAAAATACAGACATCGTACTGACTCACAAACCCAAACCATTCTCCACAAATCATTTTGGAACATTAGTTTAACACCAACACTGTAAGAATTAAAATAACAAAATAGTCCCACAAATAGGTAGGCAAAGAACATGTGTGGACAGGCATAAGTGAGACTAGATGGGCCCTCCCCAACTCCTGAACCCTGGAACCAGTTATTTGAGGGAGTCCCTTGATATAACCAGAGAACCTTGAGCCATTTATGTTCAGCATTTCCATGTTTCTTTTACTGGAAGCAGCATTGTGATAATACATAGTTACCATCTTGCAAGGGGTGCAAAATAGCATTATGTGGTAGCATGCCCACATTTCTCTAAACTTGGAAGCTGCATAATGACATCCAGTGGCCACCACGTAAAAGAGGCACTTTGCAGAGGGGTATAATGAATGTTCTTTCTATTCGTAGCATCCTGGTGTTGGATTCCTTTATTTGCTGGCAGTTACAAGCCCTGGATGACTGAAGTGTTTGGTGTATCTCCGCAGACAATGTTTCTGTGGTGCCTAAAGGGGCCCAACAAAAAAGCATAAATTCCTATTGGCAAGATGTGCATCACAATATGGCATCTTGCCAACCACAAATGTGTATCTTCTCTATCAAAAGCACATAAAACTAGGCAGATTATTACACCAAATAGCCCGTGAACTTATGATGAACCAGAATTAGTCCTATGGGCAGATCCAAAATATGAACAACATGTGCTTTGAGTAATAGATCTATCTATGTATCGATATATCTATCTAACTATCTCCACTCTTTAGTTATAGTTATGGTTACATGATATAGGAATTTCTCTGATTTTTGCCCCTTAATAATATTGCTACTGTTCACGATACTCCTTGAAAAAAAGGGGGTCCCAAAACGTGTCTTGTCCCCAGTATATTTTCCACAGACTCTTTGAAACTCTACTCCCCCGTAGTCTACAACACTTTCCAATAGCGTACAATGCCACTGCACTGAACTGTACAATACAGTACTCCAATTTATAACACTTTATTCAATTATAGCTACGCCATTTCAGTATAGAGACTCCACACCACTATACTCTACAACATGCCACTCCACTCCATGACAATTCACTCTACTCTACGCAATCCCACTGCAGTGTTCTCCACAGTACTCCATTCTCCTACACTTTATACCACTGTATGCCACTGTATAATAATGTGCTTTACGGTGCTCCACTGTCCCACACTACTCCACTGTATGCAACTTCAGTCTACAAGACTAAACTACACTCTATAACAGTCTAGTCCTCTGTATGCCCCCCTTCCACTGTAGGGCACTCTCCTCCCTCTCTTAAACACTCAACGAGCTGCCACTCCACTCCTCTGTACAACACTCTACTCCACTATATAATATGCCACTCCACTATATGACACTCTCCTCCACTTTAATCTACAGCTTTCCTCTTGGCGATACTGCACTGAACTGCACTCTGTTGCACCCTGCACTCTGTTGCTACTCCTGTCTACAACACTGTACTGCCCTCTAATACAACTTGCTGTACCATACGGCATGCCAATCCACTGGACAAAACACCACTCCACTGTACGACACTCCACGCCACTCCACTGATGAGTATTTTCTCCACTGTGCACTACCCTGTGCCACACTACACTGCACTGTATTCCACTCTACAATGCTCCACTCTACCACACTACAATCTACGACCATCTCCTCTCCTCTGCCTTGCACCCTTCTCTGCCTTTCACCCTTCTCCCCCTCCCCCTTGCACCCTTCTCCACCTCTGCCTTGCACCCTTTTCTGCATTGCACCCTTCTCCCCTCTGCCTTGCACCCTTCTCCCCTCTGCC
Organism: Lissotriton helveticus; assembly: GCF_964261635.1. Classification (NCBI taxonomy): domain Eukaryota; kingdom Metazoa; phylum Chordata; class Amphibia; order Caudata; family Salamandridae; genus Lissotriton; species Lissotriton helveticus. The sequence continues at coordinate 104,079,338 of NC_136070.1, read as the reverse complement.
TTGCACCCTTCTCCCCTCTGCCTTGCCCCCTTCTCCCCGCTGCCGTGCGCCCTTCTCCCCTCTGCCTTGCACCCTTCTCCCCTCTGCCTTGCACCCTTCTCCCCTCCGCCTTGCATCCAAGCATTGGCATAGCCAATAGGTCTCGCTTTGGGACCTTATAAGTGTTTCGCCATGCAACAGTTAATGTTGTTGCACCAAAGATATTGTGCTGCATAACTAAATACTTATAAGGTCCCAAAAGCGAGACCTAATGGCTATGCCAATGCTTGTTTTTTGTTGTGAGCCCTGCAGGAGGCTCTGCGTTTCATTCATGCAGGGGCAGGGCTCACTTAACACCTCACACCAGTTCAAGTGTCTGCCTAACGCTGTTATCATGCAGATGGAGCGATTAAGCTAAGAGACCCTGCCCTGCCCAGGCTGCAGCACCTCAAAGGGATGCAGTGTCATATTGCCGGACACACTGGCAATCCAGGGTAGGGGGGGGCAAGTGCCCCCCTGACTCCTCCCTGCGGACGCCTATGGTAGTTTCGGAGCCCTGCTACAGGGGGTCGACTCAGCAGTGCTCCTCTGGTTTCTGCACCCGGTATAACTTGCCTATGCCATGCCGCGGCACTCCATGCTGCGCCAGGTCACACCACCCCACACACTTTGCCCCGTCTGTGGAGCTCCGCAATGGCTCTACGGTGTCCCTACTGTCCCAGATTTCAGACCCGCTTTGATGGGACTGCGGGAGAAGGCTTAATTCACAGATGTCAGAGGTTTAGGGTGGGATGAGAGCTGCTTTAGCAAGCAAGTGGCTATCTTGCATGGCAGTTGGGCACGCCCCCCCCCCAAGCTGTGTACCTATAAGCTAGTACAGAAAGGTATGAATGGATGGATGGATGGACGGATGTCTATTTAATGAGCTGCAGTACAGTACTTAAGTGTTAGGGCCAAAGCTTTGCTTAGAATCCCTTTAGTATAGTCTTGCAGGTTCCTCTTTTCTTCCTTTGTCACACTTTTTCTATCTTTCTCTTCCTCCTTTTTGCTTCTTTGAGTGGTTCTCCTTCTCTTACACTACGTCAAAGTCTGATGAGGAAAAATAAGTGCTAGTTCCCAAAATGAGTGCTGTTGGGCCCCAACTGCAAGCCCTGGCTCAAATTAAGCACTGCTCCATTGGGTTTATGTAGAACACCTGTGCGTCCATCTTTTTGTGCCCACTTTTCTGCCCGTCCACCCAGCCATCCCTCCAACACTCTCACCAGCCTCGCTCAGTCTCTTCCTCTCTGATCTAGCTCGCTGTTGAGCTCCGTCCATCAGTCTGTCCATCTGGCCAAACCTCCCGAGGACACGCTCAAGCATTCTACTTCTCTCATTACAGCTCTTGGCTGTTCTATTATTTTGCCTCTGTCGGTCTTATTCTGTAATCCCCTTTGTTCCCCTCCTTCTCATTTTCATTCACAGAGACACAGACGAGCTGTTTACCTTCAGTATCTGTCTGTATCTCAAACAGAGCTTTAATATAACACCCTGCCCAGGTGTGATCTCACCTCAGAGCAAAGCAAGCTATTGTGAGAGAGCATTTCAGGGTAATGACATATCTCGCCATGCGGGGGCCTTCGACCTGCTCCTCCGCTGCCAGTGTGGGTCCACCTCTGCTCTCCCCATCCACTTTCACAAACACATTTTTATTTTTCCACACAGTTATTTTTCTTGTATTTGTGGCTCACAATGAACACAATCTACAAGACAGAGGAACACCTGACTTTTTCTATTGTTGGATTATTGCAGCCATGAAAATGCAACTGTACAGACACTCAGTTAGCAGCACCCTGCCCGTTAATCCTACATAGCAGGGTACAGCATTTGGACTGAGTAATGAGATTACAGTTCAGAGACTCACAAGCACAAGCATGAGCGCGAGCACGAACACCAGGCCCAACTCTACCAAATTTAGGGGATATTGATACAGGTGGGTTTATTTGGGGCCGGAGGTTGAAGACATTTTGGGGCAGATTTACAAGAAAGTGACGCATCTGTAGAAATGTGTCACTTTCTCTGCGCCACTCTGAGAAACCCTTGCACCATAATGGATGCGTAGTATTTACAATACGGCGCACCGTGATGCAAGGATTAACAGATGAGTCAGAAATTCATTCGCATCTGCTGGCGCAAAAGTCATGCATTGCTGGACTCGTGTTGCAAGCACGACGCAACTCCAGTAATGCATGTTGAGGCCTATTGTGATGCAGTGGTGTTCAAAAAGTGGCACAGTGAAATCTTGTAGATTTCACTGTTTCACTTTTTACGAAGCTTTCCTGCATGGGAACTGTTAGACCTGGCACCATTGGCATGGGTCTCCCTTCCATTTTTGCTGTTGCCTCATGCGTTTTTGCTGGTGTTAGTTGCTTTGGGCACTGTGCCACTGCTATCCAGTGCCACAGTACATGTGCTCCCTATTGTAAATTGATGTATGGATTAGTGATTCCATGTTTGGCTATTTGGTTTACTTGTTAGACCCTAGTCTAGTGCACTGAGTGTGCCAGGGCGTGTAATCCAAATGCTGCTAGTGGGCCTGCAGCACTGGTTGTGCTACCCAAAGAAGCAGCCTTGCAAAATGTGTCTAAGGTCTACCATTGCAGAGCCCGCGTGCAGTCTGGTACTGTCATGCTGACTGGGCCAGTGCACCCACTTCCCAGTCCCTAAACCTTCATATCAGTCACCCCTATGGTAGGCCCAAGCGCATGGTGCATTGTAAGTATAAGGTAGGACAAGCCCTGATGTGTGTGGCATGTCCTAATAGTGAATTACACCAATTTTCATTTTTCACTACTGCAAGACTACCTGTTCTCCATAGGCCAGAATGGGCTATTAGAGTTATTACATTTTATAATCCTAACTGTCTCATAGAACATGGTAGAAATTCGAGTTTAGTATGCTTGAACTCAGAATAATAAAATACATCTTTTAGTAAAGTTTAATTTAATATTCTGTGTTTGCAAATACCACTTTTAGAAAGTAGGTATTTGCTTGCCTAACCATTCAAACCTGCCTCTGCTAGGTTGTGTATTCCTATGTCTGGTTTTGTGGGTGACAGGGCTGGGGAATTCCAGGAGACAGGCTGAGTCACCCAGTGGGGAATAGAGAGATCTGCATCTAGATGGGAGGGAGGAGTTGCTCCTGAACCTTGAATAGGGTTGTGTTGCCTTCCACAATGCTGGCTTTACCCCCTGGGGAGCGGCGGATGTCTCTGCCCTGCACTATGAAAGGAAAGGAGAAGTCTTGTGAACTGAGTTCTTCAGACCTGGTTTGGACTAGGCAAAGGCCCCTCTCCCCTTTAGAGAACAAAGGGTTTTGGGGTATAAATATTGGGACCCTGATCCCAAGAAATTAGATCACTTTTGGACTACAAGAAGAAGCCTTTACTGAGGAGAGGAACCTGAAGAAACTGAGGAGAGACTATTCCCTAGCTGAAGTGCTGCTTGGGGGATTGGCCTGCAGTGGTTGCCTTACTGCCAAAGGAAGGAGAAAGGAACTCAGTGTACTTTTCTTTCAACTTGTGAAGGATCCCCAAGGGCTTGGAAAAGAGCTTGCCTCCTGCTGAAGTCTCAGGGACAACAGACGCCACCCCCTAGCTCCCCAGAGTTCTTTGGAAGTGCCTGCTGCTGTTTTGGGCCTTCTGAGGGACTGCCTGTCGCAAGGAACTGGAAGCACGACTCAACGAGAAGAAGCGTGTTGCCGTTGCTGTGCCTGCTGTCGGAACTCTGAAGGAGGGTGTCGCCGCTGGAATTGTCGCACTGCACCGCATCGGAGAGAAGCGTGCCGCAACGAAGAGGAAGCGTGTTGCTGTCTCTGCTGCTGCCGTCGCAACTCCGAAGAAGGAGGGTGTCACCGCTGTAGTTGTTGCACTGCACCGCATCAGGAGAAGAATCTTGCAATGAGGTCGGAGCGTGTCACCGTCGCTGTGCCTGCCGTCACAACTCCGAAGCAGGAGGGTGTTGCCGCTGGAACTGTCCCATTGCAACGCATCGACCAAGAGCACCTCACATCCCCGAGAAGCGCGCCGCTGTTGGAGCTGCTGCCATCGGATCTTGGATGTATGTCGCCGCTGTAGTTGTCGCATTGAGCGGAAGCTACACGCATCGTGGAGAAGAGCGTGCCTGCTGGAGCTGTTGCCGTCGCATCGTAAGGGTGTCCCCGCTGCAGTCCACGCATCGAACCGAGGACTTCTTGCATCCCCGAGAAGCATGCAGCATCTGGAAGATCTTCACGTCTTTATTTCTGAACTTTGCCTTATTTCTCATCACTTCGACATTGCTTGTCGTGGAAGCACAATGCAACCTAAGGTACATTGACGCAGAGTGTCGCATCTAAGAACTGAACTGAACTAAGCTTAAATCTACCATCCCTTAACTAATCATAGTGTGTATTTTTGTTGTTTATGGTCTTGTGGTAACTCTATATAAAGTCTACTTATTTTTTTTATATAAAACCTGTGTGTTGTCCATTTGTAGTGTTGTCACTGGGTTACTGTATGTGGTCACAACTGCTTAACTTACAACACCTCTGAGATAAGCCTTGACTGCTCGCGCCACGCAGCCTAGAGGGTGAGCAGGGGTTATTTTAGGAGTGTAATCCCCTTGTCCTTACTAGAGGAGAGGGCCCCTATTTGTCACAAGTACCTAACTGTGCCAACTAGAGACCCCCAAATCTAACAGGAACGCTATCCGTGCGGGGCAGATTTACAAGCAAGTGACGCATCTGTAAAGATGCGTCACTTTCCCTGTGTCACCCTGAGAAATCCATGCTCCACTATGGATGCGCCATATTTCCAATAGGACGCAACATGGCGCAATGATTGACAGAAGCGTCAGAAATTCTGACGCATCTGTTGACGCAAAAGTCACGCATTGCTGGAGTTGTGTCGCAAGCATGACGCAATTCCAGCAATGCAGGGAGAGGCCTATCCTCATTGTGCTGCGTCACTCCTTACACCTGCTGCAAGCAGGCTTAAGAATTTGATGCAGTGGCGTCCTAGAAGTGGCGCAGTGAAATCTTGCAGATTTCACTGCATCACTTCTACAAGGCTTTTTTTGCGTAGGAACGCCCACCCTGCATACATTATACCTGACACAGGTATAATGTGATACAGGGCTGTACACGTGACGCATCTCCCTAGATGCCTCACATTGTAAATGGGCCGCATTTTTATGCCCCCACTGCATCACAAAAAGTGACGCAACGTTGGCGCAAAAATGACTTAAGGGGCTTGTAGCTCTGCCCCTTTGATTTTTACAATTCAAACCAATGTAATTGCCTTTTGATGTAAATGCCATTATTAATGTTTGTCGTTTTGCTTCCCCTCAGCTGGCAGGATCCAGGCAGGATCACGATGCAGTCAGCAGGAAGGCGTGAGGAGTGAGGGGGTAGTCAGAGAGAAGACTAGAGTGGAACAGGTACAGTGCAAGTAGGGTTTGGCCGCTTCTCAAGTAAGAGAATGCCTGACGTCAGAGCCAGGTAGATGCCCTTTTATTTAAACTATAATGAGGCGAGCAGGATGGGCTGGGGAGCAGTCATGCATATCCACAGTCTAAGGGCCTCTGGGCCATACAGACTGCGAGGGTGGAGAGAGGTTGTACAATTCGGGGTGCGGAAATAGAGGACTGGACTTCAGTCACTGAAGAGGGAAATTTGCCTGGTGACATCTAGCATCCGGTAGCAGGGTCAAAGAGAAGAAAGCAGCCCTTGCAGTAGGGTCACAGAGAAAGAAGAATGCAGCCCTGCCTGCAGGGTCACAGTAAAGAAAGCAGACCTGGCAGTATGACCACAGAGAAAGAAGAATGCAGTCCTGGCAGAACGGTCAAAGAAAAGAAAGCAGCCCTGGCAGTAGCGTCACAGAGAAAGAAGAATGCAGCCCTAGCAGCAGGGTCAACGAGAAGTAAGCAGCCCAGACAGCAGGTCACAGGTAAGAAAGCAGCCCTGGCAGTAGGGTCACAGCGAAAGAGGAATGCAGGCCAGGCAGCAGTGTCAAAGAGAAGAAAGCAGCCCTGGCAGTATGGTCACAGCGAAAGAAGAATGCAGGCCAGGCAGCAGGGTCACAGAAATGAAAGCAGTCCAGGCAGCGGGTCACAGCGAAGAAAGCAGCCCAGGAAGCAGGGTCACAGAGAAGAAAGCAGCCCAGGTAGCAGCATCACAGAGAAGAAAGCAGCCCAGGCAACAGGGTCACAAAGAAAGCAGACCAGGTAGCAGGGTCACAGAGAAGAAACAACCCAGGTAGCAGGGTCACAGACAAGAAAGTAGTCCAGGCAGCAGGGTAGCAGAGAAGAAAGCAGCCCAGGCAGCAGAGTCACAGGGAGGAATGCAGCACTGGTAGACTCTTCCAATGTCTCTTGGCTTGCAGGGCTGGGGCTAGGGCTGGTTGGTTCTCTCCAGTTATGCCAGCGGTGCTGGGGTTAGTTATGTCGGGGTCATGAAGATGACAATGGTTGCATCAGTTGCAAACACAACAGTGATGGACAGAATGTGGATCAATGTCACACATTCACCCCAGTCCAAAGATCTGGGCCCACATCCATCGTTTTTCCACTCCACACCACCCTGGGTTAGACAATGGCGATATGCAAATCAGCGCTGACCCTGTGCCCCATGGGAACAGTCCAGTCCGAACTACAAAAGCCATGTCCTTCCCAGAACGGAAACAAGCATCCGAGGACCGGCCCGGTTTCGAGGTAACACCTCTCATCAGCCCGGCTAGCTTGCCTCCAGTGGTGTGGAGTGCCTGGGACTCACGTCTGAGCATCCCCAGTACACTTAGAGCGGTAATTGCAAACACAACAATGATGGACAGAATGTGGATCAATGTCACACATTCACCCCAGTCCAAAGATCTGGGCCCAAATCCATCGTTTTTCCACTCCACACCACCCTGGGTTAGACAATGGCGATATGCAAATCAGCGCTGACCCTGTGCCCCATGGGAACAGTCCAGTCCGAACTACAAAAGCCATGTCCTTCCCAGAACGGAAACAAGCATCCGAGGACCGGCCCGGTTTCGAGGTAACACCTCTCATCAATGGTTGCATCAGGGCATGGAGCAGATGTGTAATGGCTGAAGTGGATCAGGGGTGTTTAGTTAGGCAAGTGATGATGGCTAGGACAGTATTGTTTGTGATGTCGACAGGTGTCTGGCAAAGAGGTGAGGACATGTTGGTAATAACCGAAGTGGTGATAGGGTATGGCAATCAGTCAGGTGTGGTATGGCTACATGTTGTGACAGGTGGGCAGTGAACGAGTGGGGCAGATAGGTTGTGATTGAGGTGAGGAGGTAGTGTGGATTTCAGGTAGGTGGTGACGTGTGAGTAGAGTTTGTGTGGCAACAGGTAGGTAGTGACTGAGGTAGGAAAGTGGTTTGGAGCAGATGAGTAGTGAAAGGTGCGGCAGCTGAGTAGTGACTAAGATAGGGGTGAATTTGATGGGAGCACAGATGTGTGGTAGGCAGGTAGTGAGGAATAGGACATTGTGGAGGAAGGTGGGTAGTACATAGGGTGGTGGCAGGGATATGGGGCTGGTGATTAGTCTCCGGAATGAGCAGGGGATTGGCAATCATGTGGGTTGTGACTGGTGGTTATGTGTGTGCAGACACAGTTGTGTATTAATGGCGGGGTAGCAGCTAGGTAGTGACTAAGCTGGGGTGTGCTGGGAAGACACAAAGATGAGGCAGAGGTGTAAAGGATGTATGTGGTAGGGGAAGGTGCGCTGGCCTGTAGGTAGTAAGAAATTTGGCTAGTGGAGGCAGGTGGTTAGCTGCTGAGTTGGTACCAAAAGACACACAGGTGATGGAGAGAATGTAGAACAAATCAAAACATGCACCGCCAGTCAACAGATCTGGGTTAAATCCATTGTTCTTTTGCTCACCATGCCAGTTTAGACCCAGCCATATGCAAATCAGTCTTGACCCTGTGCCTCATGGGAACAGTCCAGTCCGAACTGCCAAGCCAGGTCATCACTGGGCCGGAAACAAGTATCCTAGGACCGGTTTCGGGGTTTCACCCCTCATCAGCCGGGATAGCTTGAATCCAGTGGCACAGTGAACCCAGGACCCACGTCTGGGCATACCCGGTGCACTTAGAGCGAGGAAGCAAAAGACACTCAGATGATGGACGGAATGCAGAACAAATCAAAACATTTCCCCCCTCCCCAGTCAACAGACCTGGGTTAAATCCATTGTTTTTTTACTCACCATGCCACCCCAGTTTAGACCCAGCCATATGCCAATCAGCCTTGGCCCTGTGCCTCATGGGAATAGTCCAGCCCAAACTGCTAAGCCAGGTTCTCACTACACCAGAAACAAACATCCTAGGAGCAGATTCAGGGTATCACCCCTTATCAGCCAGGATAGCTTGAATCCCATAGCACAGTGAGCCTGGGACCCACATCTGGGCATACCCAGACCACTTAGGGCAAGGAAGCAAAAGACACACAGGTGACGGAAGGAATACAGAACAAATCAAAACATTCACCCCAGTCAACAGATCTGGGGTAAATCCATTGTTCTTTTGCTCACCATGCCATCCCAGTTTAGACCCAGCCAGTTGGTACCAGGGGCATAAGGCGCAGGGGGCAGTGAATGAGGAGGCCAAGGTTTGATATTGGTGTCTAGTGGCAGGTGTTGGGGTATTCAGCATTGGTAGGGGCACTGGTATCTCTGCACTGGCTGTCTCTCTCTGGTGGGAGAGAGTGTTCTGCCTTTGCCTTCTCAAAAATAATGTGTAAATTAAGACATCTGGCATGGGGCAGGGAAGCGTGACAAAACCGTTCTCCTTCCAACCTCCTGTCACTTTACAAGTGCCTATCCCATCATAATTTGTGTCACATTTCCAACCCTGTCACAATCACATCCCTGTCACCCTTCTAGTCCATGTCACCCTCCTCTTCTCAGGAAACGAGAACCGGGTGAGTCACTGCCAGAGAGGTGCTTTCCCCTCCGTTTCGCGCACCCAGCATGGAGGGTGCTATCGGCGGCTAGATGGATGAGCCCTCCCCTCTCCCCTGTCCCGGGAGCACCAATTCGCCGCCGAGGGCTGCAACACGCGAGGGCTACAACACACGGACCGCCTGAAGGCTCCCACGTCACGAGTCCTCCTGCATCCACTATTGTTGTGCAGGCGTTACTGAGGGAAAGTCCGTCCGCATCGCGGATCACCTAAACTAGCCCCACTCCTTCTGACTGCAGGGTGGAGGGGGAGTTCTCGGTGTCCGGGAATCCAGCTCTCCATTTTGGGTTCCTTTTTGCCTCGAGGTCTTACTGCTCCCATGTAGTAGACATAAAAAGAGGACTGACAAAGAGGACTGATCACAGCAATGAAAAGAGGCCATAGTATGGAAAAAGCAGCGGCTATCTTAGAACGGTGTTTGTACAGTTGTAAGCCACCAGCAAATATCTGAAAGCAGGAAAGTAGGAAGCGGTGAAGGTGTATTGAAATAAAGAAATAAGAATAAAAGTGTTAGGGTAAAGAAAACAAGGAAGGCAAGGAAGATAAGTGAGAAAAAGAAGAGAGAGGAAAAGAGTAAATTATTAAATAAAATGGAACTAAGCTTACAGCCATCAGGCTGTCATGCCTCCATCATCTCCTACCCCCCAAGCTATCTAAAAATGCAGCCAAGAAATACAAACACAGAATTTTGAAATTGCACCCGGAGACACTGATATCAGATCCCTATTTCTCCACAAACCGGGGCATAATATTGAATGACCTCATCTTCCACACCAAAAAACGTGCACAGTGGAGGAACACCCTCTACTCCTTGCTTCGAATCTCAAATACCAGGAAAACCCCTCATGCCCTCAAATTGATGGTTATAGCTTCAGACGTCTGCAAGGCGAATGCTACCATATCCATATACAATAATGGTAATATCCTCATACAAACTTCCGATAGTAACCTAGCACTCATATATGAGATCTTTCCTATTCTTAAAAGAGCAGCGAACAGAACGAGAAATTCTCTCCATGACACAACTCCTCCCATTTTCCCGGAAGACATGCAATCTTTACAACTTAATTCACTAACTACTCCAAGGGGCCCTACCCCTCGCCATACCCTCCTCAATGACTCTTACACGCCCCTTACAACTGACCCCATCACACCAGGGCCCACAGGTCCAGCTCGGACAGCCATAAGCATAGATAACGAGCACCACACCCCCTATGATACCTACACGACCCTCACAACCACACCAGGGCCCCCAGACTCAGCGAGGAGAGTAACAAGCATTGTTAAGATGCACCACACCCCCAATGATCCCTACACGTCCTTCATAGCCGACTCAAACACACCAGAGCCCACGGGTTCAACTCGGACAGTTATAAGCTCTGATAATGACCTCTAAAATGACATCCCTGACATTCCTACTACCCGACTAGCAGGCGAGCTAACTGTTAAACCCCCCCTGATCCATCACTTACTTTGATACCGGTCAACTCCTTGCACCCCCTATGCCGTACCCACTCACCCAAACTCCACACGCAGCAATTATACCCCCTCCACTTGCAGCACCCCCTCTCATGTTAGCACCTCTTAAGACCATCCCCCACATCTACTCTGACCCACCTACTACCCTCCTTACTCATCCAACCCCGTCAAAAACTAACAAAGATATCCCCACCCAATCCGATATCGAGGTCTCTACGCTATCAGACCACAATGGAGGAACTACCAGTATAGGGGAACACACGCTCACACACTTAACTCAGTGCCCTAATCATGACTGGACCACTCGATTCAATGAGTTAACCCTAGGTCTAGCCCAGCTCAAGGATGAAATGCAAAATTTATCATCAATCACCAATGAACTCCTAAACTCTAATAAAGCCACTAGCGCCACAGTGAACCAAATTAGTCAGCACACCAGCAGATACCTAACCACGAATCCACATCCAGACTTTATAACACAGAGTAAAAAATCTTCCCCCTATGACACGGATCGACCAATGAGAACTATGGATGGTCTATCTGACAATGACTTACATGACCTTCTCACCTCATACACAAGCCATAATGACAATAGCAAGTCTCTAGATGGCACCATCCAATCCATCCGACCCAACCAATATAGAGAACCCACTCACAACTACAGATCTATAATTACGGAAAACCTCACAAAGGTCAATATAATGCAAACAACCTTCACTCAGCCAAATAGCAAATTAAAGTGTGCACTAATGAACTGCAGATCGGCTAACAAACATGCTACGGTCATCTATGATCTAATTCTCGCGAATGACCTGGAGATCATCATCCTCACCGAGACATGCAGTTCCTCTGCTCCCATCCTTGACCTACTGGTCCCTCCTAGTCATGATATATTTCGCATGGATAGAACTGAGAAACCTGGAGGGGGGATAGCCTGCGTCTATCGAAACACCATCACAGTTAAACAAGCACACTCCATCTCCTTATCCTCCTGTGAATATCTGTGCACTAACATCTCAGATGACAAGGGCATCATCTGCCAACTTCACATAATATACCACCCCCGGGTGACAATCCGAAGTTCATTGATGAGCTAATGGAAGTCATTACAGCCAACGCCAACTCACAAGTGCCGCAGATCTTTCTGGGAGACTTCAATCTCCATTGGAGCAATACCGGCGATCATGATGTAAGCGGTCTCAAATTCTTTCTGGCAGGCCAGGAACTGTTTCAATTCTGTGACAGCCCAACCCATAACAAGGGGGAGACATTAGATCTCATCATAGCAAAAAGAAACATCATATCGCTAGAATCCATCTCCCCGTGTGACTGGACTGATCATTACAGTATTTTCTTCTCCATCAACAGTGAGGTAACTCCAAAACGAAACCAACCTACAAAAACAAAACAATGGAAAAAGAACATCCGGAATATCGATGTCAACGCCTTGGTGTCCCAATGCAATTCCTCCCTGACACCATCAGCAGACATGGCCGACATGCATGTTCTGACGGATTTTTACAACGCCACTATGCTTGAAATCCTGGATACCACAGGGCCCCTTCAAGAAAAAAATGTCTCCACCAAAATCTCCATACCATGGTTCAATAAGAATCTTAACTCGGACCGGCGCAAATTAAGACAAGCTGAGCAAGCATGGAAAGCAGCAGCCTCCACTAATCATCTACACCAACTTAGGGCACTGAGAAACACTTACAACAGAAAAATCTTAAAATCTAAAGCAGACTTCTTCAAAACACAGCTGAACCAAGCTATTAACCGTCCTAAAAAACTATTCGAAATCGTAAAACAACAATTGCGTAACTCTGCAAACGTAGTGGAGCTAAGCAACCCGGCTACCCCTAACTGCGAAGAGCTGGCCAAATTCTTCCTAGAAAGACTAGAACCATTGAAAATGACATTCAATACAAGAAAGAACCCGAACTATCTACTGACCAAGAAAAAATTCTTTACTCACAGATCAAGAACCTTTTCTGCCTGCCGACCGGAGATCCAAAGAACAATGCCAACTGGCACTCCTTCTCGTCCATCACTGAACACAAAATCTATAGCACCCTGCTAACAAGCAACCCTGCCAATCATTTCTCCGATCCCCTCCCCCATCTGTATTAAAAATGATAAAGTCCTCTATTTTACCACTATGGGCAAAAATTGTCAACGCCTCTCTTAGGCAAGGTTCCATATCGGACTGTCTGAAAATAGGGCAGGTCACACCTATACTAAAGAAAGCCAACTCCCTCTCCACAGACCTCAACAACTATCACCCTATATCCAGCATCCCCACGCTGGCAAAGTTAATTGAAAAATGTGTACAAATTCAACTTTGCAATCAGATCGAGAACTTCAACCTCCTAGATAAACACCAATCCGGTTTCCGTCAAGGTTACAGTACTGAATCAACCCTCACCCACATAATGGATGACATTTTAAAAGTGTTAGATCACAACAAATCGTGCCTATTGATACTTCTTGACCTATCTTCCGCCTTCGACGCGGTTAAACACGACAATCTACTGTCTCTACTTGAACGAAGAATGGGCCTAATCGGTCCAGTGTTACAATGGTTTACCTCCTTCTTAAGCAACAGAACCCAAAGAATCCAAGTCCATGGTCACACTAGGAGTCCCACAGGGATCAGCATTATCACCTATACTATTTAAACTACTCATGGAACCCCTTGCTAATGCGCTTAGCTCTGCAAACATTCTATATCATCTATACACGGACAACACTCAACTATATTTGAAAAATCTCCTCACCAGATGACGTCATCTCCCTCAACGCTATTCTTCATAATACCGAAAGTTGGCTCAATGGCAACCACCTCATGCTTAATACCCAAAAACTGAGTTCCTCCTCATCTCCCCTCCCAATCACACACCCAAGATAGACTTATGGCTCAAGCATCTTACTTCCTTTGATTGCGCCCCTTCCATCATTGACTCTGCAAAATCACTGAGAGTTACCCTTGACAAACATTTAAATATGCAGGAACAAATCTACAATACCACCAAATGAGCCAACTTACAGCTGAGTATCTTAAGGAAACTTAAACCCTTCCTCCCACAGACTGATCTAAAAATGGTGGTCTAAGCCCTAGTTCTACCAAAACTGGACTATGGAAGCACCACTCTTTGTGGTCTTCCAAAATACAAACTAGCATCGATCAGGGCACCGCTTAATGCTGCGGCAAGGCTGGTCTCCGGAATAAAAAGAAATAACCACATCAACCCCGCCCTGAAGGCTTTGAACTGGCTACCATACGAGTCGAGAATACAACTAACGATCGCCTGCATGACACATAAAGCCTTACATAGCAACAACCCCAGCTATTTAGCACAAAAGCTAGAGCGGTCAGGAGTTGGAGACATTCGCGAAGCGCAAGCTCACTACTACTAAAACCTCAATCCTTCCACAAAAAGAGAACTGGGTGCAGAGCTTTCTCAGGTATCGCACCGAAGATTTGGAACAACCTTCCGTCCGGCGTACGCAGAATCTCTTCTTTTACCGCTTTCAAAAAGGAAGCGAAAATGTTTCTCATGAACAAATTGACATCCTAAACCTTTAACTCTCTGAAGCCTACTTGCCACCGCTTTTAATCAAACAGCAATGTCTACCTCATTTGTATTATATGCGATTCCCGATTGTATGTATAACGTGATAATTACGTACTGTAAAGCGCTCTGATACCCCTGTGGGTCATGTCCGCGCTATATAAAACTTATAAATAAATAAATATATATATATCCCTGTCACAGTTCAAGCCCTTGTCAGCCTCCTCTTCCCTGCCACACTCTGAATTCCAATTGCTTAACCAGTCCCTGTTACTCTTCCAAACCCACCCTTCTAGTCCCAGCCATGACTGCCATGCCTGATACAACTCCAACCCCTGTAACAAACGCATCTGGCCCAATCTCCTGACCCCCACCATAGTCTCTGCATATGTTCCTAACCATGGGACACTTCCAGTATGGAAAATAAAAGTGATCAGTAAAATACACGGAACCTGGATGGGTTTTCTTGGAGTGGGAACGCTGGCCACCACAGCACTGTGACAGCATGGCGAGATAGGTGGCTACAAGATAGACAGATGGCAGTAAACATACATAGTAGGGCCACAGACATAACATTGTGAGCCAGAAAAGAGAACAGAGAAAGAGACAATTTATATTCAGCTCATTGACCATTTCTGATAGCGTACCACTCTAGTTCTTGATCTTGCACACTTAATCTGGCCTACTTTGATACACTGGCCAATACATTGCATATATTTCTGGATTTGATATTACTAGGAGGAATGATGAATACATCTCTTTTTGTGGTTGCCATAGTATAATTCTGCAATCTAAAGCCGGTCCAGAATGTACATTGCATTACAAATCACATTTGATTGCACTCACATGCTATCATTTGCAGTGCAATGATTGGATACTGCACAGGTAGCAACAGCATATTGTTGACCCATTCCACATCATTTGCCTGCATGCTTGGATTACTGGGTCTTACATTCCACAGCTTTCATGAATGGGAGGCATGTCACCTTCAGACCCCACATCATGTGCATGCATGCTTCGATCACTGGTTCTTACATTCCAAAGTATTCATGAATGTGAGGCATGTCACCTCTAGACTCCACATCATGTGCCTACATGCTTGGATCACTGGGTCTTACACTCCACAGCATTCATGAAGGTGAGGCATGTCACCTTTAGACTCCACATCATGTGCCTACATGCTTGGATCACTGGGTCTTATATTCCACAGCATTCATGAAGGTGAGGTATGTCACCTTCATACTCCACATCATGTACCTACATGCTTGGATCACTGGGTCTTATATTCCAAAGCATTCATGAATATGAGGGTGAGGCATGTCACTTCTAGACTCCACATTATGTGGATGCATTCTTCTTCAAATCATGTAAGCTTGTTCTGAAAGTCCTGTACATAGTCTAACAGCTCATCCCAGACGGAACTCAATAGTCTGAGCATGATATATTCCCCCTGCATGTATTCTCCAGAGGACATTTTTAACTTCCTCTAGTCTGAAAAGTCAGACTCAAAGGTCAGAGCGTGCATGTGCATGATTTGTAAGACACTCCATGTAATAAATTGGCGGTGGGGGGCTCCTAGAGCTAGACCTAAACAAATTTACATGATGAGTGTTGTGACTGGCAATCCAAACCAGAGGAAATCCTAAACCTGAGATTTCCTCTGTACTGGAATGTTACAGTCAGCAGTCTGAGCATGCCTACAAAGAGCGTGTAAGGGAGTCACTTCTAAATCCAGGAAAGCCCTTACCGTATGCATACTGGCTCACTCTCAAACTAAAAGCTAAGACTTTCTGTGGCCTCGCCTCTCAGACTCAGTGGTCTGGAATGCATGCTCATGATGACGTAGGGGAATCCTAGGGAGGTGGGGATGCAGAAGTTTGTTTACTTACTTTGACATTGAAACTGCTCTCCTGACAGCACAGCACCTGAAATATTCAGGGCAGCAGATGCACTAAACAGATCCCAGAGTCAAGATGGGAGGGAGTTAGTGCTATTAATGTCAGATATCTTGTTGATACACGGTTAAGGCCTCATGGTAGATTAGTAAATGAAGATTGACGCACTGTGTACCATTGTTTCATAAAGAGTCTTTTTGTGACTGCACATAGTTTGAATGAGAAACATGAGAACTGTATCCAATCTTATTATGTATGTATTTGTTGGTGCATGTGGAAAATGGATTTACAACATTTTGAAAATTTAATTGTCCTTGTGTTAGGGAGAGTGTATATCTGTGTCACCAACACCTGGCAATCTCCTATCAGTGACCCCAGCATTTTGAGCCTGGTGCCAGCTGGGAGCAGCTAGTCTTGGACCAGATTTGATTTAAAGAGGTCCACCCTTGCTATAGTGAATGCAATTAATGGGTTATTTGGGGCATCTATGACATGAAGGTGCATACTCCAGCAAAAGCCACCCTTTCCATATTGTAAGGATCTATCATACTTTGGTACCCACCCCTATCTAGTGCAGGGCATGGTAAAATGTTGGTAATTCTTGCCAACTTGTGACCATTTAAGGCATGCCATGAGGATGGTGGAGAACTATTGCATGCATGTGTACATCCTTGATATAATGCTGGCCATGGAATATTGGTGGTCATTGACATATTTGGAGACTGATTGAACAGAGGTCCATTGCCCGACATAATGTGTACGCTGGCATATTGCCTAATATGAACATCCAAGAGACTTCAGTGTCCATCCCCAATATAATGTTATCCAGCCATGGCATACTGGTTGTAATGGTGTCACTACTCATGTTAAGTGAGCGAAAAGTTTCACTGAGTTAAACCTAAGCTCAAACCGTGGTAGCAATGGCAAAGAGAAGACAGGCTTCATTTAAGAAACTGTGTAAAACATTTAGAAGTACCACATCAGTTAAAAAGTTGAAAACACAACAAAAATCACACTGCAATTTGTAATTGTAAAATTGTAAAAACAGAGAATATTTTAATGGACAAAATGGCACCAGGATGACAAAAACCCAATAAGAAGAACCAGAGAAATACATTTTGAAGGCATTTTTAGAGCAAAAAGGTGCAAAGCACCAACTGCAGCAAATTGGTCATGCAGAACCGGTGCAGAGTCAAAAGTTATGCTGACCACAGTCAATCGCTAGATGGAGATAGGGATTGGATTTGTCCTGGTCAAGAGTTACCTTCTTAGAAACAGTTCTGAATGTCATGGGTCGATCATCAAGCTAGTAGTTGTGAAAGGCAGCATACGGAAGCTGGAGCAGTGCTTGACAACAACAGGTTACCGGAGGACAGGGTCCTGATGCAGTCATCAAAGATGGCAGGGTGTCTGTGCAGTGGAGGATTTTAGCGTAGATCAAGTCCTTACCTGTGGTGGCATCACAGAATCTTAGAAATGGAGCCTGAGCGGCCTTGGTTTTGAAGGATTATGAGTGGAGAACATAGCTGGAGCTCCAGCAGAGCAAGGCCCACCAGCAATGCACCCCTAGCTGATCAGCTTGGCAGGTTGATCCCGGTCTTCAGTCAGTTCTCCAAGCAAATATCCTTGAAAATGTCCAATGTTGTAGGGTTAGGCAGGAGGAGTACACTTTAACACTTATCTAAGGGCCCCAGGACTTTAGGGACACTATGTAGCTGCCAGGATTCACTCCAGTAGAAACCACCAGATGGGTCCAGGGCAAGAACATTTGGAACTGGTTAGCTGTGAACTTCTTGCAACTTTTGTATCCTTCTAGCTTACCAGGAGGTATTCTACTGACCCTTGGAGTTTACTTGTTGGGTCTGGGTACAAATGAGAGCAGATCTAACTCTTACTGTTGTCCTCAAAGCTCTCAACAGCAGGTTCATGCTTCCTCTGTCTTTTACAGGTGCAGTAATGTGCCCAAGTGGGTGAACAGGGGTGTCACTTGTATTCCTTACTCCTCCCTGAACAATAGGGAAAAAGTTCTTAGGGGTTCCTCTACCTACGTGGATAGCATTTCTAATATGCCATATTGAAAATGATTTCACAGTGCCTTTCCTACCTAAAACCAAGATGACAGAAACGTTCTTTCTTTCTGCAGAGCTCCTGTGCCCTCTCTAGAGATGTGGCCAAGGAAATGAGCAAACCGTCTCTTGTGGTCAATCAAAACCTGTTCTGCTCCTTTCCCACTGGGAGTTGTGCCTGGCTAGCTTGGAGGACAATTGGGTGTGTGCGCTACATCTGCCAGTAGCAGGGTAGGCATTGTTTGAAGTTAATTAAATCCCGTGGCATAGCCCTATGTTTATCCTGTTAGAAAATGGTTCACCCACCTGCATTGGCTCTGGGAGCCACTTCAATCCTAATCCTATAAGAGAGCCAGCCTTGTCACAATGAAAAACGAGGGTTTTCACAGCCAAGAAATGTAAAACCTAAACTATAGATGTCCTCATTTTTAAATACCGCTCATATTGCCCTATGGGCATTTAGGACCTACCTGCGGTGTGACTTAAAAGTATTAACAATTAAGGTTTAGGCAAGGGAAAAGATTTGTTTTGCCACGACAAATTAGCAGTTTTAAAACTGCAAACCTAGTCTGCAGAGATATACTTTGCATTGTCACTTTAGTGGTTTCCCAATATGAGCTGCTATCCACTAGTGACTTGTAACTTAAAGGCTCTGAAAGCACTCTTGTATCATCTACTAGAGACTTATTGGTAAGTAAAATTTGTCAATTAGCAGTATAGCCAAGTTTGGCATATGTGAGGTGTGAGAGCACATGCACTGGGGCCTGGTTAGCAATGCCACAGTTTGGAGTGTAAAAAACATCAACTTCAGTTGAAAATAAATAAGGGTGTAAAGCAAACACAAAGCGTCCATGGGTCAGAAAAAACAAACTGTGTGCTAAATTATGACAAAAACCAGAAAAAGAGGATTCTATGGAAGAGAATGCTACCTCTAGATCCCTATAGGTATTAAAGGATACCCATCAGTACTTGTCCTGTACCGCCCTATTCATCATTTGGGCTTCCTCATATGGTCTCCCTCGAATGTTCACCCATAGGGACCAGATGTATACATCCCGTAAGTTGGCGTGAACACGATGGAATGAGACCAGGATGTAAATATTAGAGCTACTGAATTGCAGTGCAAAGAAAATAGTGAGAAAAAGTATATCTAATGTGTAATTAAAATTGGAGAAAATGGGAGAATTTTTTTTTTAATAGTGTCTCTCATTTGTCCAAACGTTAAAAACAGTGCAAAAATAGCAGTGCGAACAAATAACTGCTATATCTAATATGTGGTCAACATGTTTCATCAGACTGGTGGACACTAGTGTCCCCTGTATTCATCAGGACCAATAGAAAGGTGTTGATGCAACTGCAAAATTAAGTGAATGAATCAAAATAAATCAAAAACCATATCACCTGGACTCCTAGGTGTGGTTCATTTCACATCTTGGCGTAGAAACTTTTCTGGAGAAGGAAATACGTCATAATGAAGAAAAAAAAAAGAAAAAAGATTCCCAAAGACAAATCATCAGTGTCAAATAAAACACAGTTCTGTCTATTACGTTACCAATGTCGTGTACCCAGTAGTGTAATACCCCGAATGTGAATCACAGGGTACCTCATATCTCTTACCTAATATGCAGGAGGGAATTGCCTCACCTCACCTGGCTGCAGCTCAGGCGAATGGATCACCACTCTGAAAAGGCAGAAAGGGTGTATGGACTTAGCAAATGTCTTTACATCCCCACTCTATGCCTAGTATGTGTATGTTCAAAAAGAAAGTCACCGTTCCTTCGAACCGGATCAATGAAGTTAACTGGTCGAAACAATCCAATTTCATGTGTCTTATACGTTCATTCACCCAGCGTGGCTGAATACTGCCTGCTGGTTGTCGATGCTATAGCGAGCGCATATTTGCAAAAAGCTGACCATTTCTGGTTGATATTAACAGTAATGGTAAGCGATGCTATCGTCTGATGTCAATATCTTTTGAAATACAGAGCTGTTAATATCAAGCATGTCAATAGGCATAACCATATCGTTGCAGTACTATCTATGCTACCAGTCTCTAGTATGCTTAATAATATATATTTTTTTTATTTATTAGAATTTTGTAGAGTGCCTGGTTACACTAGCAAGTGTGTCCCCGCGCTGTAAATGCTAATAGGCGATGTTCGTTGCTGATGCTTCTTCGAATTTAGTTGTTGGGGAAGAGTATTGTTTTCAGGTCTTTCCTAAATTTAGTTTCTGAAGGTTCGGTACGCAGTTCTACTGGCAGTTGGTTCCATTTCTTAGTCGGTTGGACTCTGAAGGATTTTCCGCCCATTTTGGCTGTCTGGACCCTCGGGACATGTACCTGTCCCGTCCCGCTTGATCTTAGTTGTCGGGTGGGTGCATATCATGTCAGAAGACCACGGAGATGACTGGGACCTTTGTCATGCAGAATGCGATGACTTATGCATAAGGCCTTAAAAGTCACCCGTTCCCTGATCGGGAGCCAGTGGAGGGTATTCAGAGCTCTTTTAGATGAAGCTCTCCTGGGTAGTTGTAGGATCAGACGGGCCGCTGAGTTTTGTATTCGTTGGAGTCTGGAAAGACTTTTTTTGTTGGCTCCAAGATACAGAACGTTCCCATAGTCTAGTCTAGATGTTATTAGGCTGTGGACTATGGTCTGGCGCACCGATACAGGCATAAGGTTGAGCGTTTTCCTGAGGACTCGTAGTATCCCGAAGCAGGTTCCTGCTACCTGTTTGGTCTGGTGGTCGAGCGTGAGGTTTTTGTCTAGCCAGACCCCTAGGTTCTTTACTAAATGGCTAGGTGTGGGCAGATCTCCCAGCTCTTCCGGCCACCATATATATATATATATATTTACTCGGTGTTAGATCAGTAAAAGGTCCTGGTGGCCCGTATCGTCGCTCCAAGAGAAAAGAAACCTTAATCTTTGGCCACTCATCAGTAAGAGCAGAGGGAGAATCCCCTTACAGATAGCGGAGCCTCAGTGCGGAACAACATGACTGTCCACTTTGGCTCGCCATCAAGGCTGCTGCAGCGGCACAACTCATAGCGGACCCTTCATCCCACCGACCTACCTCTCCGTCGGTACTCCCAGCTTGCATCCAAGCCAACTTGGGGAGGTGGTCGGTAGGAGCCGTGCATCCATTTTTGTGCACTACTTGGACTTCCGCATACGTGACGCGCGGTCATGTGATCGCGTAGAGTAGTGCTAGATAGAATCATGGGGAAGCGAGTCCCATGTAGGTACGTAGATAATAAAAGGATGATGAACCCCACAAAACCGATGGTACATTAAATTTGTAAAACTTTGGTTTTAGTTTATATTTAGTCGAATTCCAATATAAGTTAATGC
The DNA here is from genome assembly GCF_964261635.1 of Lissotriton helveticus. Classification (NCBI taxonomy): domain Eukaryota; kingdom Metazoa; phylum Chordata; class Amphibia; order Caudata; family Salamandridae; genus Lissotriton; species Lissotriton helveticus. The sequence continues at coordinate 104,057,999 of NC_136070.1, read as the reverse complement.
TGGAACAAACCAAACGCAATCGGCAGATGTTATTAAATTGAGCGCTGGCAGGACTAAAAATGTCCTGCTAGATGGGATTTAGGCAGACAATGTCAAAGTCTTCAAGTAGAGATTCTTGGCACATCAACGCTATTTACTTAGCTAGCATGTAGTGTGATCACGGGGGAGAATGCCCCTAATCGTTATGAGGAATAAAGTTCTCTTAAATGGTTATTGTTACGATGACCGGAGCAAGGGTGTATTATGCGGTCTACAAGATGGTAGAAATGGCTACATACTGCAGAAATAAAGAGGTATAGTTAGGCCAGAGGTGGAATCCTATGTTGTAGTAGTTATATGCTCATTTCATTTAGTAATGATGTTGCCTCATATGTTATGTGAAAGGTCTTTAGAAAGGGGCCCACATGATCTGTCGGCAGTGTTGGAAATAAACCTTACCTCATAAAGGTCTGAGATAAGCCTTAATCAAACAGTAATGTACGCAGTTAGAAGTGCCGTAAAAATATGTTGGCAAACTATAAGCAGTTAGTGGTGATACCAAAGGTTGCCAACATCTGCTCATATCTTAAGGGGCCAGTCAGAGTGACATCCAAGGTATGTCCTCATTTAAGCCGTTCTTGTCTGTGCCCAGCTTGTACACCCACTTGTGTTCTTTTATTAGTAGGTATTTACTGATATCAGCTGTATGTTCTGGAATGAATGGTTGTTCAATCACTGTCCATTTGAAGTCACTAGGACCGTGTTTTGCGTCCCAAAAATGGCTGGTAAGTCTGGTGGCCCGCCTTCCGCACCGTATTGTGCTCTTATGTTCGGAGATGCGGACCTTAATCTTTCTCGTTGTCATGCCAATATACAATTTGCATGGGCAGATGATGATATAAATCAATCGTTCACTATTACAGTTAGTGAATCTCCTCTATTGCCATGGACAGTCCGTACCTATATCAATGGAGACTGATCTAGAAGTTTGGGGGCAGGCGGCACAGGTACCGCATGAATGGTGACCTACCACGGCCGGGAGGTCCCATAGTGTTCCAACTGCCCTTGGTATTTTTTGTCTTAGGTCGCGTATGTACCAATTTATCTTTAAGGTTGGGCCCACGTTTGAAAGCAAACAATGGAGGTGGTAATGTATATGCGCCAGTGTTCAAAATTGACCAATGCCTCTTGGCGATTTTCTGTATTTGATTGGACCTGGTGTTATAGGTGTTTACAAAGGTAATTCTTTGAGTATTCTCCTTCATTGGTGCTGGCTCCAAAAGTGCCTCCCTGTTGTTATTTGCAGCATGTTTAAGTGATTGGCGCACCAGTTTTCTAGGGTACTGTTTGGCTTGTAGTTGTTTCTCCAAATTTTGGGCATGTTCAACAAAGGCTTCTCTGGTTGAACCGTTTCTCTGGATCCGTAAGAACTGTCCATACGGCAAGTTGTTCCTGAGAGCCCTCGGATGACAACTATGAAAGCAGAGTAGTGAATTACGTGCCATCGGCTTTCTATAGAGTTGTGAAGCCAAGCCGCTGGGTGTCGCTGTGATCAAAAGAGCCAAAAATGCCAGGCGATTGCAGTCATGCTCTATTGTAAAGTGCAGGAATTGATTCCTGGTGTTTAGCCACTGCAGAAACAGGAGAAGATCTTCAATGCTGCCTCGCAATATGATGAAAATATCGTCAATGTGCCGCTTCCAAGTGCGTATCGACTCACGATACGGATTAGTGGGTGTCAGGACATGCTCCTGTTCAAAATGATGAACATAAAGATTCTCCAGGCTTGGAGCGAAAACGCTCCCCATGCTGGTACCCAACGTCTGAAGGTATATTGTATCCTCAATACAGAAGAAATTCTCTTTCACCGCCAGAGATGCACAAGCCATGATAAAATTGACATGAGTAATGGAAATGAAACTACTCTCTGTCAATAAGGTGGCTATGACTTCAAGAGTTTCTTCCTGGGGAATCGACATGTACAACGATTCCACATCAAATGACACCAGATGGTCCGTTGTGGTGTCAAATTCAATGTCGGGAAGTATGCGCAAAACGTCCTTCGTGTCCTGAAGGAACGTAGGCATCTCTTTTACCATCGGACGTAGGAAAAAATCCGCAAACGTTGACAATGGTTCGAGAATAGATCCAATCCCTGATATAATGGGACGCCCGGGTGGAGGCCTCTGTATTTTATGGACTTTTGGCAAGATATAAAAGTAAGTCATGGTGGGATGTGTGGTACGAAGAAAACCTGCCTCTTCTGCCGTGATCCACCCTTCCGATAGAGCTTCCTCAACCATATGGCCAATGATATTATCAAGCCTTTCAGTCGGATCTTCCATGAGGGGGCAATATGATCTCCTGTCTTGGAGTTGCCGAAGGCACTCATTCCGGTATGTGGTAGTATCCAGAAGAATGATTGTACCACTTTTATCAGCTGGCTTGATAGTTAGTAGTTCATCGTTCATCAAGCCCCGTAGTGCAATTTGTTTAGCTTTTGGCAAGTTCACAAAAGTGTGTTCATCTTCATAATGAAGCCTTGAGATGTCATTCTCTACTGCAGAGGTCTTCAAACTTTTGTAGGTTGAGCCCCCCCGGCTGAATTTATTTAGATGTTGGGCCCCCCCACCACCTGACAGAAATTTCTGGACTTGACCGCCACGTGCACATTCCGGGCATATTCAGCGAATACCATTCAATACAATAAGTTTAGTAAACTGCAGGTTTGTGAGTGGGTGGGTGTGGTGAAATGACAGAGGCTTATTACACAGCTCAATACACCACTTGTTTTCTAGGGCTGCCTGAATGATCAATGACATAATAAAAGGGAGCAAAGATAAAAAAGTCACATTACAAATGAATCGACAAAAAGGAGGGGGGACCGGGAGCTCGTTAACATTACAAATGAATACATATTAATTTATAACTATATTTAGCAATTTGCAAGCTGTTTAAACACATGGCTGACTGGCATTTTGCGCGCCTGCCTGTGTAATTTTAAAAGAAACTTTCAGGGAAGTTTTAAGGATTTTGTGGCCTGTGGGCCAAATGTATTGTTCAGACCAGCTTTGATTTTATGATCTAGTCTCAGCTCTTTCATGCCTTCTTTGGTCAAATACTAAATGTGTGTACATCGGATATTCTGGGATAGTGATGTGTGTTTTCAGTATGTAACACCAGCAATTCACTAATATTACTGGAAATAATCTGTCACACCCTTCTATTTCTCATATGTGAGGTCATGTATTGATCTAAAATAAACTTTTTATATGGATGTCGCGTGATGCATAAACACATTTTGTCTGCAAAATGTATGTAATAGACTTATACACATTGAAAATGAATGATTGAAAAATGCTATTTACAACATTGTGTTTTAAAATGATTCAAGGTCCCCCCAACACTCCCCCACACACACACTCCCACCCCCTTTGAAAGGCTGGGGCCCTGGGCCAGAGCCTACTTTTTGTTTTTTTACTGAGTTTTATATAGCGCGTACTTGACCTGAATCAGGTATCAGAGCGCTTTACATAGCACCAATTGCATTACATGAGGACATATTCATTTTCTTTGTTAGGCACGGGGAGATTAAGTGATTTGCCCAGAATCACAGGATGTTCAGCTTCAATGCCGAGCCTCGCACTCTGGAAACTTTGTCTCCGTGCTGGGAAGAGCTAACTCTCCCAGGAGGGGGTTAATTCATAGAGCTGAAATGCTTCAGCTGCAGTGGAAGGCGAGGGGTCTCCTCTGCTAAAACCGAAAGCGTGTCTGTTTGTTTGCTTTAGTTTTTAGCAGAGGAGACTCCTTGCCTCACACTTTAGCTGAAGCTAACAGCTCCGTGAATTAACCCCCTCCTGGGAGAGTTACCCAGACAAAAGGACGGGCACCTCCTGCCCCATCGATCTCCCCTCCCTCCCACTTCCACATACTGGAGTCCTCTAAGAAGATTCGCACGGAGGGAACAAAGGGCAGATTGCAGTGGAGGACGCGCCCCCCCTGGAAGGTGTCGCGCCCCCACCAGGGGGGCGCGCCACACAGATTAAAGAACACTGCTCTACTGCCTGTTCGAAGGTCAAAATCTTAGCAGGCAGACCCATTGGTGGGGGATTAAAAGTAGAAGGTTTCTTGAGCCCAGTGTTTTTATCCACTTCCTACATCCTTTCTTTGCTATCCTTCGAGAAGAAAAAATGCAACTTCATTTTCCGGAAAAATTTGGCCATTTCAATTCGTGTCTGAAAAGGATCACACCTATGGGTAGACACAAAACCCAACCCCTTGTTGAGTACCGCTTCTTCAGTGTCAGTAAGGACCTGTTAACGCGGGATTTTTGGTCTATTGTTATAGATCTAGATCCCAACTCAGGTCGACTGAACCGTTGGTACCTGTCATAGAGTAAAAGGCAATCCACTACTAAGTCAATCTGTTAAAGACTTACACCACTCTAAAGAACCACTTACTCTTAATAAGTTTTAAAGTTTATTACAAAGCCAAACTTAACTGAAGATACAAACATCTCAAAATAAGGTTCAAAAGATATACGGGTATCAATACAAACATACATTTTCTAAATGCTCTTAGTCGGCAGAAGAATATTACCAAAACCAATTCAAAAATCATCAAAGTTGCAAGAATAGACACAAGCTGTAGCTTATGAGTCATTTACAGAAAGGAAGAAAATCCAGATTAGATTGTCCCTACACTAGACTAAGTGACATCCCTACTTAACAAGATCTTAACCTAAAAAAAAAAGGTGTCAGCAGTGGTCACTTCCAAAGAAGATCACTCACTTCCCTTAGTCTTCGTTGCAAAACGATGTCTCGCAGTTCCCTATCTGCCTACCCATCCACTCTCTTAGGTTCCTCAGACCATCTGCCCTCACTCCACCCAGGGGTGCTGTCCCTAATACAAAATCACATTTACAATAGAAACGCCCTTTAGAGACGCCCCTCACGTGGTGTTGGTTCTGGTATTTTCCATGCTGATACTCCTCTGGGCCCATCGTTAGCATTGACCTTGTTTCCCAGGCTCCTCTCTGGCAGGACGGTACCCCCCAGAAATTCCTGAAGCCTCCTCCAGGCCTGTGCCTGGCGCCCTGAACAAAAGTCTATTCATCACTCTCTTGATTGGAACCTCCTCGCACCTGCAAACAGACACTTGTACTGTGGGCCCCAAATTCCGACCTCCACCATATCTTCTAAGTCGTAAACCATCGAGCAGGCTCCACAGTTTGTGTCTAACACGACCTTTCTCTAACGAGCACATACAGATCAAAAGAAACGACTTTGTCTATTCAGGCCTATTAGAATTACATGAAACGGACCTATGCACTCTGCAAACCTTTAATTTCTTAGTTTAAACAGTATTCTAACTTATTTCACACAATGATTATATAAACGTCTATAAAACATATATTTCAGTTCTATGATCAGTAATACTTTGAATTATAACAACATTAAAATCCACCATCGCATGAGAGTGTAACAGCATCTTGTACTCTATGTGAACTGCCATGTGGCCTACACATTTCTACATTTAGCAGAACTACTTTTTCCCCTACAACAGCCACATAACATGAGATTTCAACATCATTTTAACATCTCTACAAACATCTACATTAGTTCTTCACACTTGATATAAGTAGTCTATTTTAATTAAACACTCTTATATATTTTCTCTCTATAAATTCGACACTCTTATATAATGTTTACTAAACTAATACAACGTGCTTGTAAATATGGTGCACTTCTATATTTTCTTGATTTGCGCTCTCAATCCCCCCTTTGATGACTTTTAGTAGTCATCACCATCACAACACCATCCCTGAGGTATGGACTGAGTCAAACTGAAGTCGTTGCAGTACCCCCTCGTTTCATCATCTCTAGAGCCTTCAGACTCCTGTACTGATTATCCTGCATCGCAGTCAATCTCCTCTCCTGCTCTCTCATGGTTCTTTGCAACCTGTTTGATCTATACCATTGGTACAGCCGCACCAATCCCCACAAGGTGATTATACAAATCACTATTATGATGATAGGTTTCAGTATGTACCAAATGAAACTCTTTCCTAAGTTGGCAAACCAACCTCCAACTTTACCCATTCCTTGACCTACTTTCTCCCACACTGTTACCTTTGTCAAATCCTCAATTTCATGATGTATTTCAGTAATATTCCGAATGTACTTTTCTAAAGGTTTTGAATTGTCTGGAATGTAAGTGCAACATTCTTGGACCTTCAAAGCCTTACAGACTCCTCCCTCTTAGGCTAACAGAACATCTAGAGCAAGTCGGTTCTGAAGAACCATTGCCCTTATCGATTGCATCTCTCCCTCCACCAGCATTAATGATCTAGCAGTACTGGCGGACAACCTATCTACAACTGTTGCCAATCTTCTAATCTTGACATCATTTAGTGCTATCCCTAAAATAGGAAACATAGCACCAAATACGTCTCCAACTACTTCTTCACTGCTTACATCCCTTCTTCCTCTAGCTTGAGTTCCTCCCTCTATAATTTCCAAATCCTTAGCATGGTATATTTTGGGGAAGACAATTGCCAAATAACATGATCCATACCAATTATCTGGTAGTTTCACGTATGCATTTCTTCCACACACAAAATATACATTTGGGATCACCTGCATTTCCTTCAAGAAGTCTTTTGAGTAGTACTCTAATTGGAAAGCATGTTCACAACTTACTTTTCCCACAAACACATTCTCGTAATAGGTTTCACCCCTATGTATACACAGTTTCCCCTTTTTCTCTCGGTCTAGAGCTATTGGACCATTGCTACCCTTTCTTTGGTGTGCCCTTTCTTCCTCGGTCCAATCTGTTTTCCATTGACCTGAAGCTTTTAAAATCTTCTGTCTCCTGTATCGATCATCCACCTGCCCTACAAAACTTTTCTCTATTTCTGACACTTTACAAGTCAAATTATTTCTTCGGGCATGTGAAGTATCTAATGTTTTCCAGGGAAGGAACAATTTCTGTAATCTGTCTTCACTCTTATAATAATCCCACTTATTTAAATGCTTGTAGTTCGGCACTTCTGGTAAAACAGCATCGAAGTTTGAAAAATAGTATTCAAACCCATCACGTTCATAGAATATACTAAGCAACAAACTACATGTGATTCCATAAGTCAATGGAAGATGATGATATCTGATACCTTCGTCTACAGAGGCTGGCAATTTCATGCAAACATAACAATTCTTGGCCTCCATAGCATCAATGTATTCATAAAGCAATTTAGCATACGCATTTGATTTAAAATTTCCCTGTGATTCATCTACATGTAACCTACGAGTCTCAGCTGCTAGCAAAGCTTTGTCTTTCTCTGTATTGTTCCCCTTTTGAACAGCAGTAGTAGGTTTCTGTATCGATGCAATCTTCGCTTCCTTTGATGTTTTCCCTTCATTTTCATGTCCCACTACATAAGATATAGTAACTACTAAAACTATAAGAAAAATCACTCCCACTAAAAGTGTGCCTACTATACATTTGGTCCTGCGGTTCGGGTTGCCAGCCTCCATGATCTCAAGTTAGTATAGCTCTGGTTTTCTTTCACAGCACAATGTTTCTTTCCGAACCACACCTGGAAGCTGATAATCTTCTCCGCAAGATCAGTCTTTGTTTTCTATAGCAACGGACAACCCTAGCCCTTCTCCGTCCACTAAATGGAAGTCCGTAGTTTCTTCTTCTTCCACTTGGCGCTAGGTTATCTCTCAATTTGTTTATTTACAAAGTCTTTTAGCAATCCAGAATTATACGCGATCCAGCGACTCTAATCACGCATTCTAATATTTCCAAACGAAGAAGGATCTCCCCAAGTATTGACCTTCTTGGACAACAAGTCGGGAAATCGATTCTGTTAAAAATCATGTCTCTTATTCCGCTCAGGTAAGGAGGATAGGGGATATTGAGTGTCAGCAACCCTTCAACCTCCACTCCTGGTATCAGCAACACAATTTTCACTGTTATGATGGGGTCAGTACTGGTCAGGGTCACTTCCCTCACCCTCCCAGATCCCTGTACACTGGACATCTGCAGCGAGGTAGGTCCACTCAGGCGTAGCGTATCTTCTGCAAGGCACTCGCACTCTCCTCGATCTTCTCGGACCTTCCTGTTCCTGTCCTTGTGCACTTTCGTCCAGATCCGAGTCTTCAGATATAGGAGCAAGAGTTCTCTCTGGAGTTGACTTCAAGCTCGGCCTCTTTCTTCTTTTACTTGGCCAACTAGCTTCTCCACGCCTCGCTCTCCTATATCTCGTCCTCACACTCGGTTCTTGATCACTCTGGACTTGATCTGTGTCTGAGCCGTATTCACAGCAACTTTCTCCTTCTGTGGCAACTTCAGTTTCACTGCCGTCCTGTCCTTCTTCTTCTTGTTCTGTAGCGCTCCCAACCCCCACAGATTGACTGATCCCCTCTAGTGGTTCACCGTCTACAGCTGGATTTTCATCTGCGAGGGGAGCTGTTTCTTCCATGGGTGCTGGAACTCTTCGAGTATGGGAAGCGTGAATCCAGTTTGGCAGCCCTCCACACTTCACAGCGGTATTCGTTGTCAGGATAACTTGATAGGGGCCCTTCCAAGGCACATCTAGGCAGTTCTTCCGGACGTGCTTCTTCAGCAGAATCCAGTCACCTGGGCACAAGTCGTGACATAGATCTCTTGAAGATGGAACTTCAGCAGCCTGCACCTGAAGAGACACAGAATGAATGGCGTCAGACAGACCCTTGCAGTAATCCATGATCAGGTCATCTGTAATATTCAACAAAGCTGCAGTTGGTACAGACGGAAGTCTCATTGCCCTCCCCATTAAAACTTCATGTGGAGAGAGACCTGTCCTCCTGTCTGGTGTGCTACGCATACTCATGAGTACCTAAGGCAGAGCATCAGGCCAGCTTAAGGACGTCGATGAACATACTTTGGCTATTCGGGACTTGAGTGTGCCATTTATTTGCTCCACAATACCTGAAGCCTCTGGTCGATAGCTACAGTGCAACTTCTGATCAATGTTCAATGCAGAGCAAAGCATCTTCACAACTTCACTGTTGAAATGAGTTCCTCGATCTGATTCCAGGGAGGTCGGCACCCCGAAGCGCGGGATCAACTCTCTAAGCAACAACTTTGCTACTGTGAGTGTATCGCACCTGCGTGTAGGGTATGCTTCGACCCATCTAGAAAATATGCATACAACCACCAGAACATACCTGAGACGGTTGCTTTTTGGCATCTCAATAAAATCTAATTGCATTCTGTTGAAAGGCCCCCCAGACCTCCCAATGTGACTCATTGTAACTGGTGTTCTTTTCCTTACATTCAATTGCTGACATGTAACACATCTCTTACACACTGCTTCTGCTGCAATCCTGAATTTAGGACAATACCAGGTCTGCCTGAATACCCTCAGCATAGCATCTCTAACCTAAATGTACTGGACCATGTATCTGTCGTGCCATTGGACTCACCAATTCCTCAGGTAACACTGCCCTTCCATCTGCTGAAACCCAAAAATCCATTTCACTTTTCACGCAACCTGCTGTTTCCCATGCCTTTTTCTCAGAATCAGGTGCGTTCTCTTGCATGTTTTTTAAATCCTCCCAAGTATCAACTGTTTCTAGCATCATGTTTAACTCGGTCCTTTCCTGAGCCCCACCCACTTCCACCTCTGTGAAAGAATATCCTTGCTCCGCACAGTAGCAGGCAACTTCGTCTGCATATCTATTACCTTGCGACACAAAATCTGTATTTTTGGTGTGGGCTACGCATTTGACAATTGCAATTGCTGCTGGACCTTGTAATGCTTCTAACAACAGCCGCACAAATTCCCCATTTCGAATAGGCGAACCAGAGGAGGTCATGTAACCTCTCTGAGACCACAATTGCCCAAAATCATGAACTACACTGAAACCATATTGGCTATCGGTATAAATGGTGACTCTAATTTTGCTACCTGCGATACAGGCACGCGTCAATGCAATGATTTCTGCTACCTGAGCAGGGTGTACTCCTTCCAGGCAAGCGGCTTCCACAACTCCAGTAATGGTGCAAACAGCATAAGCTGCTCTCAACCGACCAGTATCGTCTCTTAAACATGAGCCATCAACAAAGAAAATTTCATCAGGGTCAATCAACGGCTCATCCACAATATCTGGTCTTGGCTTCGTGCATAGTTCAGTCACATCAAGGCAATCGTGATCTTCACATTCTTCGCCTTCTATATCATTAGGAAGTGGCATCAATGTAGCAGGATTCAAAACAGAGCACCTCTTAAGGGTCACGTTCTCTGCAGCAAGTATAACTTGCTTGTAGCGCGTGAGCCTACTACTAGTCAAGTGCTGTGTCTAGGTCCTGGTCATTAACAGTTCTACAGAATGAGGTACATACACCACTAACTGGTGTCCCATGACAATATTTTCACACTGCTCAATGCTGACACCTGTTGCAGCAACGGATTTGAGACATCCGGGCAACGCTGCGGCTACCGGATCTAAAGTAGCCGAAAAGTATGCAACTGGTCTACGGGCATTTCCATGAATCTGTACCAAAACTGACAAAGCACAACCCTCTCTCTCGCAGCAGAAAAGTGAAAATGGTTTTTCATAGTCAGGCATCCCCAAAGCCGGAGCACGACACAAGTCCTCTCTCAGCTGTAGAAACGCCATCAAACAATCCTTGTCCCATGGTACCAGATCACTCACCTCCTTGTGCGTCAGTTTTTGTAAAGGTTTTGCTTTCAGTGAAAAGTTAGCTATCCACTGTCGACAATAACCAACCATTCCTAAGAACATCCTGACTTCTCTCTGTGTCGTAGGCGCGTTCATCTTCATAATCGCCTCTATCCTATCTGGTGACACCTTGCGCTTTCCCTTTTCTATCCGGTGACCCAAGTACTGTACTTCTGTCAAACAGTACTGCAGTTTGTTCGGAGATACCTTGTGTCCATTTTCAGCTAAATGGTTCAGCAAGGCAATGGTATCTGTCTTGCAAGCTTCTTCAGTTCCTGACGCAACAAGGAGGTCGTCTATGTACTGAACCAGAACCGAGTTCTGTGGCAGTACTAGACTTTCTAGATTTTTCTTCAAGAGCTGGTTGAAAATTGATGGGCTTTCTGTGTACCCTTGTGGGATACGACACCATGTTAGAACACGATTTTCCAGTTTAAAAGCAAAAAGGTACTGGCTCTCCTCATCTAATGGAATTGAAAAGAAAGCCTGACAAAGATCTATCACTGTGAACCACTCAGCTTGGAATGGTATCTGAAACAATATCACTGATGGATTCGGTACCACTGGACAACATGAAACAACTATGTTATTAATCTTTCGAAGATCTTGTACTATTCTAAATTTCCCACTAGGTTTCTGTAAACCCATAATCGGGGAGTTGCATGGACTTCCCACGATTTCCTTCAGTATTCCCTGTTTTATCATAGAGTCGATTACGGGTTTTATTCCTGCAATCGTCTCCGGGGTCAATTTATATTGGGGCGTTCTTGGATATTCAGCATTTGGTTTTACCATGATCTTCACTGGTTCTACTCCTTTGATCAATCCTATCTCTTCTCCAGTAAAATCCCATACCTCTGATGACACTGCATCTTGTAAATCCCATGGGAGCTCTTCCACTGTCAGGGTAGGATACAGTTCTATGCATGTTCTCGAATTTGCAACTTTAAAGGTAGCATCATCGTCTGTAGTCTGTACCTCCACTCCCTGAGGTGTGCAGTATATTGTGCAGTTCAGTTTGCACAATAAGTCCCTTCCTAAAAGACACACAGGACTAGAATCACATACCACAAACTGATGTTCATCGGTGTAGTTTCCTATTTTCACTGATACTGGTTCCGTCAAAGGGCTATTCATCCTTCTATTTGCAACCCCTACCACCTGAATCGTTTCCCCCGACATTGGTAGATCTGGAACCACTGCCGATCTCAAAGTTGATCGAGTAGCTCCAGTATCCACCAAGAATGTTGTAGGACACCCTGCCACTTCAGCCTCAACAAACGGTCCTCTTTGATCCACCTCTAGTACTGCCCCGAGGGTACAGTCCTCCTCTCTATTTACACGTCGTCCCGTCAATGGATCAACATAGTAACACTCTTCTTCACCTGTGAAAACAGCCATTTGTCTATAGACCTTTCCCCCTGTCATAATCTTTGGTGGCTGTGGGAACTGAGCTCGTGGAGCCGAAGTCCCCCCTTTGGCCACCTTACTCTTTGTCACTGTCACCCTTTGGGCTGGGACTTCCTGAACTTCCTCCTCTAGAACTTCTAGTTCTCCGTTTTCAGGGTTATAGGGACACTCGCGTCTCCAATGTCCCACCTGGTGACACTGGTGGCACTTTGTCGTTTTTTTCAATGTAGCAAAGTCTATTCTAGGTCTCGGATTTTCCTTGTTGTCTTTATTCTGACTATTTAATTTCCGTCCCATTGTCCCTGTTCCCTGTTGTTGCTGTCCTCCCTTTCCAGCTGACTGCATTTGCACCATCATCAGTTTCTCCTTTAGTTTTTTGCTTTGGACTCTATTTCATCACTGCAATACCTTGCATATCTCAAAATTTCATCCAATGGTTTGTTTTGCCAACAAATTAAATGTTGCTGAATCATCAAACAAATATCAGGTCTCAACCCCAAAACGAACTTCGATACAAACTGTCCTATATCCTTGGGATCCATTACATCTAGTCCACTATATTGTTTGAACGTTTTCAGCAATCGTTCATAATACTCATGAACTGTCTCCTTGGGTTCCTGTCTTGTTCGGTCTATTTTTACCCAATCTATGTCTTGTGGTGGCACCTTCTCCTTCAGCCATGTCATTACCCTATCATATTTTAACATTACCGTTTCTGATGGTCCATTAGTACGAGTATCCCTTTCTGGTTCTGCAGTTGGCCACTCGACACTAACCTTGCATGCTATCCACAAGTCTCCTGGGACCACAATGTCAAATAGGGTGTTCAAATCAATCCACAATACTTTTGAAATCTTGACAAACCTCTCTACCTGCTTGTACCATTCTACAGGATTCTCCCTTAACTTCGGAAATGAGTTTGTAAATGCAGCAAAATCTCCCCTACTCCAGGGCACGTGTACATAACTTCCATTCGCTATTTCTCGCAAATGGAATGCCTCCATCTGCATTAGCCTTCCCTCCGGAGACATCACATTCGCACTCCGTCTAACAGTTCCCTTTTTGGACCACCTCTCTTCCCATTTGTCCAGATCTCTCCATGCTCTTATTCCTGTGATCAGTTCCCTTATGTGTGTTTTTAATCCAGTTGTCCTCCTCTCATCTAAGTCCTTATCTGAATAATGCAACCTGTGGTTACCCTGTAATGCCTTGGTTCTGGACAAATCTACCATATACTTGTCTGCCAGTTCAGACAATTTCTTATGAGTTGCTCTTGCCTTTCGAGTAATATCCTTTGCTATAAACAGCAGCTCATCTTGTTCGTACATGTCGATCCTTTCTAAAGACAATGTACCATCTATTATATCGTCCAGATCAATCTTAAGCTGGTCACATCGAGTCTTTTGGCTTTTATTACAGCTTTCAATATGCCATCTCTAGAGAGTCTATTTACATCTCTCCCATCACAGCTCTGAGTCCTACGTCTAGGCTCAGGTGAGTTATGGGGAGTCCTCCCATGCTCCCATCTCTCCAGGTCCCATGCAGTTCCATCCTCTCTGGGTGTATGGTGAAACACTCCTCTATTTCCCATAGTCCCACATTTCCCATTCTGCCTGGTTTCTCTAGGTGCATGGTAAGACATTCCATTATTCCCCATTTCTTCACCATTTGCCGGTGGTCTCTGATCACTCGACACCTGGCAAGATCCTTCACTGTTCCCAGTGTTCCCACGATTCCAGTGCTGTACGTTATAGTTAGGTGCGTGGTGAGTGCACCTAATCCTTTCCCTGTATTCTCGGGTCCTTTGGTCTCCCTCACTTTGAATGAAACAAGATGTCTCCCCACACTCCGTACTTCTGCCTCTTTGCTCCTGCCCATTTCCTCCGTCAATATGACAAGTAACTCCTCTACTCTCCTGACTTTTACCGTCCCACTCCTGACTGCTTTCGCTAGCCCCGCAGTGAGATAATGTCCCTTTTCCTTGACTTCCCCATTCTGCTTCTGCTCTTGACCTGTTGCTCTGTACTTCCGTGGACCCATCCCATTCCCTCAAGTCAGCCTTCAACTCTTTATAGGATTTCGGCCGTGGTCCCCTCAGGTCCATCGGTCCTCTTTGACCCCTCTGTTCTGTTACGGGACCCACTGCTGAATCCAATGGGGTGCTCCACGTTTTCGGTCCTGGTAATTGTCTCCAGGCATTTGTCGTCTTATTCCTCCTTTCCATCTCCACTCTCTCTCTCTCTAACCGTACCTGTTCTTCCTCTCTTCCTTTCTCTGGGTTATAAACCGACACTATAGGACCTATGGTAAAGGGTACTTGAAGAGCATCTGGCAATCCATAAGACTCAACCCTCTCTGTTGCTGGCATCTTCTGCACCACAACCCTTCCGACTACTCCCTGTACAGGACTATGTTGAGGCATCTCCTCACCTTTGGTAGGTACACAATCCGCAATAGGGAGTGGCCTATTTCCTTCTATGTCAACCCTATCTCCCCTTGGGAGTTCAGTACCTTCTATCTCCCTATAGTCCGGAGGCGGTCTATCTATCAATAACCTATTTATTAGGCCATCCTCCGACTCGCTCTCTTTATCCTCTTCCATGGATTTCTTTCCTGTAATCTCTCTCATTGGATACAACTTATCCACTTCAATCGTCTGTACCCTCCATTTCTTGGCTTCCGCATCCCATTTGGCATCTTGCACTGCCCTTACTGATCGCCGTACCCTTTCTTGGCGTCTGTTCTGACTCCTGTCGTGCGCCGCCCTAATCCATGCATTAAGGGCCTCAAACTGTGTTGGTCTAGGCAAAGGTCTCAATGAGGACATAACTGCTTTCAGCTGATGCAACACTTCTAGTCTAAACGTTCCGTATTTCGGAAAAGTCAGTTCCTCATTCCCCTTTGTAATCTTACTCCAAGTATCAAGCCACAGTATAGTATGCAACCCAACATTCGTTGCCATATAGTGAGCTGGTGTACCCTCCGGCGGTGCCTCTTCCCCGTAATACGATTCTCTTCTTTTTCTCTTAAAAATCCCTCTCAAACATTTAAAACACTTCATGTTCAAAATCTACAAAATTTCTATTTTCTCCACGTTCGTTTACTTCCTGATGACAATCCACCAATCTCAATGCGGTTTTCGCTAACTGGCCTATCACAGCGCGGCTCTTCGCTGACGTCACACCAACCGCCTTATCTCAGCGCGGCTTCACACCAACCGCCCTATCACAGCGCGGCTCTCGCTGACGTCACTCGTCTCCCCTTCGCAGCACTTCCCCTCCTTTCTCCGCTCGTCTCCCGGTCATGCATGCGTCCCATTCATACTCTGAAAAATGATTACTTCCAACCCAGCGATCACTTTCCTTGACTGTACGTCCACAGTCTAACTGTAATTGTCACCTTAACTGACGAAATGTCTTTCCGTGTACGTCCAGACAATCGCCTTCTCTGATAGGTTACTTGCACACGGTAACTGTCGACCTGCGTCCGTTTCCCACACACTCACTCTTGCATTCCCCCTATCTCGGTCCTGCGGGCGATCAATGGTACCTCATGACCCCCTTTTCTCTGGTCGACAACTACTCTGGATGTTCGATACACCGGAACCACTTAAGCTCTTCCCCGAACTTAAGATTTTGCCAGGTTGCGCGCGCTCACAACCCTCTCTCATTCACACTACAGGCATTCAACTCCGCATGACATTACAATACAGATACAACACAAAACACCTCAATCTGTCCACGCATGACCCTTGTTATACTCACTCCAGTCCGATTCTGCTGCTTTTCTCTGGCGCCGTCAGCACCCTCTTCGGCAGGCCACCTCTCGATCTCTAGGGGCCTTGGGGTAAACTTAACCTAGTCTAGATCACCTTCCTCAAGAAGGTAACCATCCTCACTCTGCTACCAACTGTTAACGCGGGATTTTTGGTCTATTGTTATAGATCTAGATCCCAACTCAGGTCGACTGAACCGTTGGTACCTGTCATAGAGTAAAAGGCAATCCACTACTAGGTCAATCTGTTAAAGACGTACACCACTCTAAAGAACCACTTACTCTTAATAAGTTTAAAAGTTTATTACAAAGGTTGTTCTTGTTGTATCCTCTTGCCGCTCCTTAGATCCATTGATTGTGGTGCTGGACTCCAATGGGCCTGGGCTTGTTGCCCTCTCCGTCTCCCTGTGGTCTGCCTCGGCCAAAGCCTAAAAAAGGTTGGCTGTTGAATTCAGCTGAAAACTGTTGGGGAGCAAGTGGTCCCATCTGTTGTGGAAACATCGGACCTCCATAGGTCCAAGGATTGGGTTGGAACCAGTGAGGGAACTGATTCTGGTTGCTACCTCTCCATCTCTGTTGTCTTCCTCTCCCTTGGTTCTTCGTAGAAGAGTTGCTTCTATTGGATGAATCTGAATCACTTGAACTGTCCCCAGAACTAGAGGTACCATACGTAGAACCGCCCTTGCGGCAAATCCTGTTGTAATCTTCTGGAACGTAATTGTCACTGGTGTAAGGGTAGATTCTCTCTGTGGAAAATTTCACCAGATCTTTCTTGAACTTCTCCAGTTTAGTAAAGAGAATTGAGTCTTTAAACTCCTTGTTGTTTTTGTTGTTTTCTTCTTGACTCTTCTTAAAAAGCGTGCCTGTTTTAGTCGTCTTTATCTGCGATTCAAGGACCTGAACCTCAATCAAGATCTTATCAGCCACTTTTTTGGCAGTTTTTATTAATAAAATGAGCTAATCACTTGTGCATCGCTAGGCCACTATTGACCAATCTTTCAAACATTCTTTGTCATTTAAGAAGAGCCTAGGGGCATTGTTAACTATTAAACCCGTAGGGGCACAATTGCCCCACAGGTACTCGGCCATGACAATCCCATGCACTGTAGTATGTGTATGGGATCTCTTAAGGACCAACACTTTTGCCCATTCTTCTTCGTTGGTAGATATTGCTACAGGTACTTAGTTTAACACACTAGGGTTCTCTGATAATATTAGTTGTAAAAAAATAAATAAGGGTGACCATACAAAAAGAGGCATTTTAGTACAGTGGTAATTAATGATATGTTAGCTGCTCCATGGTAATTTATTGTTAACCTCCCATTTAATGCTTGCCCTCCATAATTTTGGCAATTTCTTTTATATTGTACCATCCACTGAATGTGTCGAAATGGTAGCATTATTCTAACACAGTGGTGGCAATCATTGGAAGAACATGGATAATGCACATTCTGGCATACTAGTGGGTGATATATATGGTATGTACTTAACTTACAGTGCCTGTAAACTGGTAGAAATACAGGTTAGAATTTGTCCACAGGTGAAACGCTAATATTTCGTAATCAGATTTGTATTTACTACAAAATAAAAGGCGGTTTTTCTGGCAATGGTGTTTTCATGAACATGGAATGCTTTTTTGGATTGCTGAATTTGTTTATTTCAAAAACACCTTACAGTTAATAGCGAGGTGCATATGTTTCTAAAAACAGACAATTCGATGTTTGAGGACAAAATGCTTGGAATTCATTCGGCATATTGAATACTTATTGCTGATATTTTTCCCTTGATGTGACTTGTGGAGGCCTTTTATCAACTTTATTGATTAAGCTTCTTATAAAATTATGACTATTGATGATTGAATCCTGAGACTGTTTGATTTGTACTTGCCATTCTGTTGTTTGATTCTTCAAGGTCTGCATACCTATGCTCTCTACAGCCCAAGCTTATAAAATCTGTGTAATATTTAAAATTTTCGATACCATTTGCTAGTCATAAAGTAATATTGACAATCCACTTGGAAGGTGAAAGATGGAAAAATGGAAGGAAAATGAATTGATATCAAAGAAATTAAATGATTACTGAAAGGAGGCATGACCCATAGAATGTATAAACTATTAAATTTGAAGCCTTTGTGACGAGGGTTCTCAATATTATGTGATTCTCCTTGGAGCCTTGTTAATTATTCCTTAGAGCATTTTCATTCCATAGTTTTAGCTCTTTTTTCACACAGAAGAGGACACATTACAATCTATTAATCCAGACATGCTCCAAGGAAGCTATTCAGTCTAAATTGATCTGGTCCAGGTAAAACTCAATTCTAGGTGTGCTTGGACCTTTTTTGGCCCTTACCGATGATGTGGAGTGAAAGGTTTTTTGATCCTTCCCCTGATTTACAAGAATGTGTAAATCTGTGGCAGCGGCCAAAAGTGACGCCATTTAACAGCAGGCGTTGGAATGGCAAAATTAGGAGAAATACTTTTATGTCTATTAGTTTTTGCTTTTTCCATGGAACAAAGAACGTAGACAAAAGAAAAACACCATTAATGATTGTTTATTTGCAGGAAGGTGTTCCTGCCTGAAGTTTAACAATCATAAATAATGTTCACTTGCTACTTCTATGTGTGCTGAATAATGCAGCACAAATAAAAGTAGCAAATCACCATTATGGATTGTTTATTTATATCTATTATGGATTGTTTAACACAGGCACGTTTGCCAGGGTGCCTGCCTTGGCACTAGGCAGCTAATTTTAGTACCAGCACTAGAGAAAGAATAGGCGTGTGCTGTATTGTTGTAAATACGGCGCATTCCCTGTGTTTTGGAAAGTCAGAGCGCGGCTCTGCCAAAATCTGGCACAGCTCCACGCTCTGACATTTTGTTTTAAATATACCCCTTTCTTTCTTTTAGGACATCCGTTTTTGGTCAAACCAGTAATCCGCACAACTTACAGCTGTTAAGTGGTGTAAGGTTTCTTCATTAGGGTCTAGGGGCTCTCAATGGCTTTGTGCTTGTTTTTATGTGTGTATATGTATGTGTGAACTTGACGAGCAAAGTGAGACAGAGAAAGACCAATCTGACTACAGAAATGGCAAGTCCAAATAGTTCAGCATTATACATTCCACGTGTTACATAATCAGGAACACATATGTAGCTATTTTGTTAATAAAGATGTATGGAAGATGGTTTACCATTTCAAAATTCAATTGCATAAACATTTTTTTGGGGGAGGGGGTGCGTATTTGTTGGTACATCGTCTTGCCAGGTGTTTTAGCTATAACTTTACCCATAGTGTGATTTTTGTCTCTGATGCTTTTGGGGCTCTGCCATGCAATGAGCTGCAGAGCCACCACTTGGGATGTGCAGTTTATGTGGAAATGAGAAGGAAAGGAGAGGCAGAGTAGATACACTCCTCTTCATGTTTATGCCAAGTGGGTTGGGAGCAGGGGCATAAAACAGGACCCTGTAGAGCGGGGGAAGCGGGTGACCCTACAGGGGGCTTAAGGAACTCAAGCCTCCAGGGGGCCACCAACCTTTCAAGGGTGTCCCATTTAGCCTAAGGTCACAAAATATCTGTGAGACATGGGAGACTCAGGGGCCCCTCACAACATTCTGCAAGGGGACCCATCGTGTTGCATAACATTGGGCCCCTAGCTGGCCAAATGCTGAGGGAGGATTTACGTCTTGTGGCTGAGTCTGTGTGGGCACGTCTATGTGTGTGGGTGTGAATGTTGGAGTGTGCATCTGTGTGTGTTTGCATGTGTGCATCTGGTCTGTGTGTGTGTACACGTGTGTGCATTTGTGGGTGAAGGGACATGCAGGGCTTTAAGTGGACTGGGTCCTGCTGGTGCTCAGCACCGCTAGTTCTAAAAAGCAGGTACTGAGAGGGTTCCATATCGCACTCTCCATTTCTTCCCTCACCCTCAGTGAAAAGAAAATCTTTACTATGCAGCAGCATCATCTTCATTGCGTTTGACGTAACTTCACAGAAAATTGTTATAGTTATTTTACAGTCTCATAATTTCAGATCTGAAGCATTTTCAATATTATATACAACGGAGCCATAGTTGCTGCTTTTATTATCTACCAGCTATGGATGCAATGACAAAAGCAGCAAAATACCAGTCGGGTGGCACCCCATGCTTAGGGCCACTGAAATTATGCAATTGTGCGTCCGCAGCGATTTTGTTATAATTGTAGATTGTTCGCATTTGCCACATAATCTATCATCTGCTGTATAATCTGCAGATTTTAAGAAAACATTTTTTTTGTTTCTAGCTCAAACGGTTCAGTTAGTGAAAATGCAGCAACACGTTTTGCTGTACAGGGGAAGGCCCTTTGCACAGGCTGACTGGTCATCTTTCTATAGCTTATTGCTATATTTTGGTGTTAAACTGGTACTAATGAGGTACAACTAATGCCCAGATAGTGGTAACAAGTGTGAAAATGACTAAAAAAAGTAGTGATACTATCACAAAATGTGCCGCTTAATGCCGCATAATTTGGCTTTTCTTGCCACATAATTTACTCAACCCTGCCCCGTGCCGCATAATTCCAGTGACGCTGCCTATGCTAAGCACGAATTTTAGACCACCCAATTTTTCCATTACACATAAAGCACTGGGTACATGTCTGGGGACGTGTGTGTGTGTGCACATATGTGTGTGTGCGTGTGTGTGCACAGGCAGCTTTTTCAAGAAGAAGAATTATACTGCTTATGTCACAAACCAGGGGCAGTGATCCTTCCTTGCAATCTACGACTCATTATTATTCACTTGCCACGCATCTCTGAAACAAAATTCCCGAACCTTGTCAAACAATCAGCCAGGATTTAATGCAAACGTTCAATGCAGACGGTGATCCGACGTGTTTCATCCACAGGGTTTAGGGAGCTCTAGATGAAGCAAGAACCCTACTGCACACCCCTAATTATCATTTCTCCTTTGCATTTAAATGCTGCGGCTCACAATTCTTACATGAATCCAGGTTCTTCCAAAGGCAGATGGACGTGTTGAGCATCTTGGAGAAGATGTGGAAAATTAGTACCGTTTGGTAAACATTATCTGCGCCATCTTGCCTTTCCCCCTGATGCCACACTTTTTGTCGTGCGCGCCCCGCCATTTTAGGTGCCTTGAACAGAACAGCCCTTTTTGCATGCCACTGGCCCCCGACATAGCCCTCCGCCTTCACCAAGCCTGCACGCTGACCAACCCCCCCTGCTCGTACCCGCCTTGAGTCATAAACCCCTCTTCAGCGCAGCTCTGCCTCAGAACCCCATCCTGTTCCCAGCGCAACACCTCCCTTCATTCCTTTCATGATCCCCGGCCCTTTGATGCAAACCCCCTTTTCCCCGTGTGCCCGTTTGTCTTCCTCGTTCCCAGGCCGACACCCAGCTCTGCCGATACTATTCCTTGCCCCTCCCCGTACAGCAGAAAGCTTCCCTCATCAAAAGACCCCCGAGTTGATCAAAGCCCCCACCCCATGAGATCCGATCGAACCCCACATTCCATGAATCGACAGAATATCCAGCTGTGCGATAATCATCACCTGTTGTGACCGGGGTGGGGACTTCTACTGTAAATGTGTGTGGGAACGGGCCCGAAGGGGAGATCCCGGGAATGTCTTTCCGTACATCAAAGCATTGCCATGAATATGTAAACTGTAATAAAAGCCATGAAACCTGTATATAAGGGGCCAGGCCTCAGAGGGGAGTTTAGAGCACCTCATGACGATACCTGCTGTCTGTTTTGTTGTGTTCTCCTCCGGAGAGAATAAACCTTGTTTCCTGCTTTCCAGTCTCCAGCGCCTGCCTCTTCATTGATTAATAATTCGTGGGTTACAGAGGCAATACCGCCGGGCAAATATCGATTGTCCCCGACCCTAGGTTTTACAATTGGCGTCCCAAGCGTGGGGCCCATCAGCGACTCGTGGATCCAGTGGGAGAGGTCCCGACGACAGAGTGAACGACTGCAACGATCGGGAGAGCTCTTGCCCAATAGACCCTCGTCTGGCAGCCGATCATCCGAACTTCACTAGTTCCGAACAGACCTCTCTCGAGTGATCTACGGTCCTGACTGGGAACCATTAGGAGTGCCGTGAGAAATACGAGAAGAAGAGGACGAACGGGCGCTGGATTCGGAAGACAAGAAACTGTCCATACGGTCCGGGTAAGGTCGTGTAAGCACGACAAACTGCAAAATAATTGATTGATCGTTCGGAAAATACTAGTATTACTCTTTGTTAACTTATTTGGAGATTCACTGTGTGCACGCGGAGAAACAGTAGGCTCTTTCCCTTTTGCAAACAGTGAAGGATAGGTAACGCAGCCGTCGTGCCTATTTTTCTCCCCCACTGATTCTATTATTTATTAACGGTTTTCAGGAGATTCCCTCTCCCACACTGATTAACTGGGTTCTTTGACCCCGAACTACTGTTCACGTATTGTCTTCTGGAGATTCTCTGTCTGCAAACAGGAAATAACAGATTCCTCTTTACGGATAGTGAAAGGGTAGAGGACCAGACTTTTGCGCCCCTGCTTACTCTCCCCATTGATTTTATTCTAGTTATTTATTATTGGTTATTCTTTATTATTGGTTGTTCTTTATTATTGGTTGTTCTTTATTATTGGTTGTTCTTTGTTATTGGTTATTCTTTGTTATTGGTTCATGAGGTATTCACTGCCTGCAAACAACGTAGAATAGAAATATTCTGTCTAGTCTTTGCACACAGTGATAAGATAGGCAGTGCTGACTTTTTGTCCCTCGTTGCGAGCCGTCATGTCTGTCTTCTCCCCACTGATTGATAATTGGTTCAGCCCGGACCGTTTATTAGAGGTGGATCATCTAGCTCCGCTGGAAGGTACCCCTAATAAGGACATGTTCATAAACTATGGATTAGTCACCATAGCCTATAATAAATTGTGGCACAGGTATACCAAAGAAAGTCAAGACAAACAGTGGCCACTGGTAGGATCCTTCGACCTTGATAAAATAGAAACGTTAGAAATAGCCCTTCGTAATAATAAGACAACGCCTATTATGCTCGACAGTCTCGGTATGTGGCGAAAAGAGGCAATGCAACGACAGAAAAAAGACGAGGACAGAGCAGGTAGAGGAACATATCAACAGGACAACCCCTGGACACCACGACCCGAAGGTTATCCCCCGACACTACGCACAGGACGGCCAGACTTAGGGCCAGACCAATCTGCTTTTTGTAGATATGTCGGACACTGGAAAGCCCAATGCCCGACTCTACTGAGCGTGAGTAGGGGCAGAGGGCCGATAGGAGTAACAGGCCGACAGAAAGGGAAAAGGCGCGAGACAAAGAAGAATCAGACTCACATGGACAGACCAGATAGAACCACCACGTTCGATTATGCCCGATGGCACAGATTTCGCCAGAACAATTTCAGCGACATGTTCGAGTTTTCCTAGGTCGGACAATGTAAAGACGGGAACCCAGCCTAGCCCTAAATTAACAGACGGAAAAAGATAATTATGGCCAATAACTGTTTTTATGCTTGTCTTTGGATCTTGTATGTCATACTTTTACTGTCTCCCCGTCTGAGTTTGTGTGTACGTAATGTATGAATCTGCGTCATCCCTCTACACGTGCTTTCGTGTTACATAAACTCTGTTAACAGAAATTTAGCTTGAAACAACCTGGAAAGAAAGGAATGGGAAACGAAATCAGTAAGCCACTGATGAACACGAACTTTTATTTTTAACATAACAAGCAAGAAACAATAACGCTAGAAACAAGAACGGTAAATTGTAGAAAATGAAAGTCAACAGAACATTCGCCCCCCCCCATTCTGGAACCTTCCAAAGTAGGGCAGGGTTACGGCTACGCCCAACCGGCGGCAACCCATATAAGGCGGGCCCTGCTGCCAACACTTGGTCAGGAAATCTTAACGTATGGGGGAGCCGGAGGAGAGGCAGGGGCCAGCGGAGTCCGGCCACAGCGGCCCTGGGTAGCTGCAGGTAGTCCCGCCACCTGCCTCCCCGGCCCAGCCGCAACGGCCCTGGATAGTTGCAGGCAGTCCCGCCACATGTCCTCCCGGTCCGGCCACCAATGGCCAGAGACCGGGGCCAACTGAGTCCGGCTGCAGCCGATAACCTAAGGAAGCCCGGTCCAGAGAAGAACGAGACACCTCTTTCTTTTCCCCTCCGTGACAGCCGCAGCAGCTCTGGGCGGCGGGATGTCCTGCACGTACCTCCACAACAATTTATCCAAATTGGGCTGGGAGGGAGAGGCGACGCGGACGAGCCTCTCCCACCTCCATGGATAGGAGGTCTCCCAGCCCCCGGCCCAGCGCCGAACTCCCCCAGCCAGGCGGTGGTGCCCCAGTACTTGCGCAGCACCGAACGTGCAATGGTGCCCATATTTTCGGAGCACTGAATATGCAATGGCTGCACCGATACTTGTGCAGCACCGAATGTGCGCCGCAGGTGGCCATACTCCCACAGCACTGAGCACGAGACTTGGGGAGCACCGGATGTGGAGAGACCTTCGTGCAGGCCGATGAAAAAGAGCAGCATGGAGTGCACCGGGAGAAGGAGACGGCGCGAACGAGTCTCCCTCGCCTCCCCAGGTGGGGGCATCACAGCCGCACCCCAGCCGAACGTCCCGCTTCCACAACACAGAGTTCCATCCCCTATTTGTCCTCAGAAAGGTCTCTTCCACTCTTGCAGACTCGACGAGAGGGGACCGCTGCAGGGCCTCAAAATGGCGTCTGGGTCCGCTGGAAGGCGGGCCTCGGCCGCTAGAGTAACTTTGACCAGCAATGTAACTCGGGCGCTTGCCCACCGGGGCACGAGCCCCCCCACCTCCGACAACATCTCCGCAGCCTTGAAGAGTCTACAAAGGTCCCCGGCGGAGCCCTCGGCTCCTGCAGGCTTCCGGTAAGGGACAACTGCCTTGATCGCCAGCGAAATAAACATGACATTGCCACCCCTTCGGTTAGCATGAATTCTTGAACTGCCGAAAAGGACTCTGGTCCAACTGCCGGTTGTAGGAAACATTTTCCCTGATGCTACTTCCGGACTAACCCGGCCCCGCCCAAAATGGCGCCGGTATCAATAGGAACGAACGAACACCTCGTGGTGTTTCTTTTTGCTAAATAAAAAAACTTGATGTTCTGAGACATGTATATGATCCTTTGTACACTTGACGAGAAAGAAGGAGAGCTCACTCGACGAACATGTAAAAGGATCCCGTTAAAAAAAAAAAAAAAAAATGTTGATTGCAAAATGTACGATGTATTATATTTTTATATAGCTGATGTATAACCTCGCTTATGACGCACACACACGGTATGCATATAGGAAATCTGATTTCAACTAGTCTGACTATGCTTCTAAATCAGGAAATAAATGCCCCCGATTCCCCCAGTCAATTGATAGACGTTTTAATTTCCTACAAATGAGTGAATAAACCTTTCTTTTGTTTTTATTGCTGCAAAACAACCCCCCACTGTACGCACTTTAGCCATTTCCGTGTCCGGCCAAACACGACCGCACCCTCATAATCTACATACTGAGATGATTTTGCAAAAATAAAGGTTTTCGAAACTATGAACGGGTATTACATGCTTTATTTGAAATATGGGATCGGCGGGAGAGTTCTTTTCTGTGCACCCTACTCTGCTCTCTCTTTAAGGTTATTAGAAGATGGTTGCCCAGCCCCGGAGGAAGGATCGGATCTACGACTCGATACTCTGCCTTCAAGGTACGCGACTGACTCATGAACTCTCGCGTGGAGAAAGACCTCGACTTCTGAGGATGGGTAAAACGAAACGGTATAAATGATGGAATGTAAAAGTAGGGTAAAATAAAACGATGTAAATGTTACAAGGTACGACGCTCAAAGGTATTAGGGAACAGAGCGGACCAAAGAACTGAAGAACCTCAGAACGTCACAGCGTTGAAAGAGATTTAAGGACCCCGATAGTTAAATACACCTGCCAACTAGAAACTTCGCGCTAAGTACTTCTGATTCTCTAACGTTTTCCTACTCACAGCCCATAAGGACACACTGCCCCCACCCCCCCCCTGGCTCCAGAAACCACAACCTCAGGGATTCTATCCCGAGGAGATAAGACGGGTATGAGGTAAGTAAAGGACCCTTGAATCCATGTATTTGATATGCGCAAATGTTGTCCCCCTCCCTTCCCCTCTTTTCCCTCCCTCTGCAGGTTACATCAGAGATCACAGCCGAGGTGTGGCGAAGATCTGAAGCCTTGCCATGTCTGATACACGAAGCAGACTAGCGCCTCAAGGTGGCACCTAAGCACACCCACGAACTACTAATGTAACAGACAAACCAACAAATAGTATGACTCGATGAAAAATGATCACCCTTAATCCATGATGCGTGAATGGACACATGTCGCGTGTGAATGAAACTATGAGAGAACGTTTGTGTGTGACTGAAGCGCTGACTCAACTGGTCAAAGGACCAAGAATGCAAGGAGGGCGACACGATGGTGCCCCCTTTTCCTTTTTCTCAACGCATGTCCCCCGTACCCGACCTAATGCTCGCCCGTCCTGAACCGCATGCTTACAAAATACTAACACAGACCTGCGATGTCTTGTATCGAGTAATGCGCTGAATAATCTATCTTAAATACACGGCCGCTCCCTATGTTGCACGTGTACTATCTAGCCTATTGTTACACATCTCTCTCTCTCTCTCTCTCTCTCTCTCTCTCTCTCTCTCTCTCTCTCTCTCTCTCTCTCTCTCCTCCACACTCTCACTCTTCCGAACGACTAGCACCTAAATTGGCAAACCGCCGCCCCTAGCACACCACCCAATTGGCTTCAAATACCGCCAGTATTTGCTCAAAACTTGTCTTTAATGCAATCACCCTAACGCTGTGTCACCACCTCTCCTTTCCGAAAAAAAATATTTCGATGAAACCGAGATTTGGCCATAAAGGAAAGGACAGGTAAGACGACTGAGGTTCCCTAATCTGACCCGTAATAAGGGAACTACATGTCAGCGGCCCCCATGATGAAATAAAATGTCTCAGATGACGCGACCTTCCCCGTTCCGAATTGTCACAATCCCCAAACCATAAAGGTAATCGAAACCTTCCCATCTTCCCAGGACGCACCCAGTATTGTGTTCAGTTGCCCCAGATAAGAGTTTTTAACTATCCTCCACCCCCCATTGTAAAAGATGAGCCGACTTGCAACTAACGCAGGCCAGCTGTGGTTCCTAGAAGTGATTTTTGATAGGCAAATTTCAGAGTTTGGAATTCGAGAAATGCCACTGAACGCTCACCAACTGAACTGTGGCCTTCTGCCGATAGTACCCTTATAACCCAAAAAGTAAGGTGATGTCCCCCCCCCATCGCAGTTTTCCATGTCCCTAGCTATTTTCCCATGAGACCCCTGTCTGTTCTAATTTAGTAATCAGGCCGTGAGAGACTGCATAGGAACCAGAATGATGGTTTACAAAGTTAAAGATTAGACCGAAACGAAGAAAATCATTGCATTGAATCTTGTGGAAAGCGAAAATGTTTAGTTAAAAGGCAGGATGCATTGATAAAATGAAAAATGTTTAGCCTATGTTCGTCCCTCAGCGAGATACCTATTAGTACCATGTTGATAGCTCACAACACCCTTTTTAAATATAAACCCCTAGAGAACGGTATAGCTTTGTCAGGCTTGTATTACGAAGGTGGGTCTCCATCAGATGAACTGTCGAAACTGTAATAAATAGTTGTAAAGGAAAGTCATAGTAAATCCAATAGGCCCATCACCGGCCATTTATATGTTACTTGTGAACCTTAATATAACGGACGTCTTCATTTCGTGCCTGGAGCTGGAAGAGAAATAGACTTATGTGTTTACCTTCCTCTACCAATTCTCTAAAGACTGTCTTTTCGAACTCATTTAAGGGTACGACTGTCGGAGGAAAGAAGAACCGGATGTGGGAGCACGTGGCCTGACTACAGATCTTGGAACACCTGCGACGTTGGCCGAGGCAAGACCGCGACAGAAAGGAGCTGCAGGACGAGGCACTATTTCCGACAAAGTGAGAGGAAAGGGCTAACCTGATGCCCCTGCCTAATGTTCAAATGTGTGCCGAAAGGTCCCCGCTCCCTAAACTCGGTCATGAGCCCGCCAACCTGAAATTTTCCGTTCCCCTAGTCTGTCCTCGGTCTGGCCTTCGCTCCATCCCCCTTTTTCTCCGACCTACCCTATGGACTATTTGTACACTCTTCTTCCATCTGAACTTTCTTGACTATCGACTCCGAAAGACACAGGGCGAAAAAGACCTTTTTGACCAGAAGCGCGAGGAAAAGGTCGTACCCTGCAACACGGGACCTAGAATAGAGCTGGACCCTTAGCTCCACCGCCGGTGCTCCACAGCGCCAACAAAGGACGACAAACAGTACTGAGAACTCATTAACTTCGAACATTGACACCCTCAATCATCGTTTCTGCTACGTCTCGTTTCTTTCCCAGCCACCATTGTATTGATTATGCTCTAGCCAAATATATGTGGAGCCCGTATATAATAACCTGTATGCAATGTACTCACTGCTCGCTACAGAATCATTTTTGTATTACATTTCTATGACTTTCCTGCAAACACGTTTATCAAAGTTTATCAATAGGCCCGCCTCCTAAAACTAGAGATCTTAAATGTTTACGACTCCTTCATCTGGGTTCCTACTGCTTTCCTTATGCCCACCATAATAGACCCGAATAGAAAATGAACCAGCAAGATGTCTTGAATATGTTAAAGGGAGGACTGTGGAAAATTAGTACGGTTTGGTAAACATTATCTGCGCCATCTTGCCTTTCCCCCTGATGCCACACTTTTTGTCGTGCGCGCCCCGCCATTTTAGGTGCCTTGAACAGAACAGCCCTTTTTGCATGCCACTGGCCCCCGACATAGCCCTCCGCCCTCACCAAGCCTGCACGCTGACCAACCCCCCCTGCTCGTACCCGCCTTGAGTCATAAACCCCTCTTCAGCGCAGCTCTGCCTCAGAACCCCATCCTGTTCCCAGCGCAACACCTCCCTTCATTCCTTTCATGATCCCCGGCCCTTTGATGCAAACCCCCTTTTCCCCGTGTGCCCGTTTGTCTTCCTCGTTCCCAGGCCGACACCCAGCTCTGCCGATACTATTCCTTGCCCCTCCCCGTACAGCAGAAAGCTTCCCTCATCAAAAGACCCCCGAGTTGATCAAAGCCCCCACCCCATGAGATCCGATCGAACCCCACATTCCATGAATCGACGGAATATCCAGCTGTGCGATAATCATCACCTGTTGTGACCGGGGTGGGGACTTCTACTGTAAATGTGTGTGGGAACGGGCCCGAAGGGGAGATCCCGGGAATGTCTTTCCGTACATCAAAGCATTGCCATGAATATGTAAACTGTAATAAAAGCCATGAAACCTGTATATAAGGGGCCAGGCCTCAGAGGGGAGTTTAGAGCACCTCATGACGATACCTGCTGTCTGTTTTGTTGTGTTCTCCTCCGGAGAGAATAAACCTTGTTTCCTGCTTTCTAGTCTCCAGCGCCTGCCTCTTCATTGATTAATAATTCGTGGGTTACAGAGGCAATACCGCCGGGCAAATATCGATTGTCCCCGACCCTAGGTTTTACAAAGATGCATTCTCAAAACTCGAGCATGAACATGTGAGTTAATTTATTTACTTATTTACTATGGAATTTTACCCAATGCCGACTAGGTCATAATGGGTATCAGGGCGCTATGCCGCAAAGCATCAGGGACAATCAAGCACAGCAGTAGGAATACAGAGATGACACACTCCTGGCAGGGAGCTGCAGTGCAAAACTAAAAGATAAACATAGCACAACTGGTTGATTATAAATACGCATCTTGGATTAGTATGTAATCATAAGAGCATCTTGGCGCTATGTCAGACGGCCTGAGGTTCGTCAACATCCATTTACCCAGCGCGCTAGCAAAAGAAATAGGTTTTCAGAACCTTTCTGAAACATAAGTGATCTTACATATACCATAAAATAGAATGTAGATGCATCCCTACAATGAGTGAATCTACGTCAATGAGCAAATACAGGGGACCAAATTTACAAGAAACTGATGCACCTGTAGAGATGTGTCAGTTTCCCTGCGCCAGCATGCAATACCCTTCCAATGCCATGGATGCGTAGTATTTACAATCCTGCACACCATGGCACAAGGGTTGACAGATGCGTCAGAAATTCAGACGCATCTGTTGACCCAAAAGTCATACATTGCTGGAGTCGTGTCGCAAGCACAACACAACTCCAGCAATGCATGGAGAGGCCTATACTTATTATACTGCATCACTCCTTACCCTGCTTCAAGCTGGCGAAAGGTTTTGACGCAGTGACATCCTAGAAATGGTGCAGTGAAATCTTTTTTTTTTCACTGCGTCACTTCTACAAGGCATTCATGTGTGGGAACGCCCACCCTGCATACATTATACCTGATGCAGGTGTAATGTGATGCAGGGCTTTACATTTCCCTGGATGCATTGATGTGTCACGTTGTAAATTGTGTGCATTGTTTACGCTGCCGTTGCGTCACAAAAGTGATGCAATGGTGGCGCAAAGGTGTTGCAAGAGGCTTGTAAATCTGCCTCAGTGAGAACATCACCAGGTAGAAAGTGATGTACTACAGGCTAGCACACAGGCAATTATGTATAAGACAGTTATGTTATGCATTACCAACTTTCAGGTGGGCAATCCGTATAACAGATCCTCCAGCAGAGCCGGAGATAAGTTAGAGAGCAGGGGAGAGCCTTGGTAAGCATAAAAATACTATATTCCATTTTTCCATCCTTCATCGTCCAAATGGATTGTCAATATTACGTTATGACCAGCAAACGTGTGTCGGAAATTTGAAAAATTACACATACCTTATATGGTAAGGCTGTAGAAAGCATAGTTAGGCAGACCTTGAAGAGTCACATAGCAGAACTACCAGTACAAATCAAACAGGCTCAGAACTCAAACATCAATAGTCATAATGTCATAAAAAGCTTAATCAATACAGTAGGTAAAATGCCTCCACAAGTCATGAAAAGGATTCACATGAAGGGAAAAATACCAGCAATAAGTATTCAATACACAGCATGAATTCCAATCATTTTGTCCTCAGACGTCGGATTGTCTGTTTTTAGAAACATATATACTTTGTTATTAACTGTAAGGTTTTATTTGAAATACATAAATTCAGCAGTTTAAAAAAGCATGACATTCTCACGACAAATATGATTTTGTTCAGAAATCCTTTCATTTTTTAGTAAATAAAAATCTGATCCCAAAATACTAGTGTGTCATCTGTGGACAGATTCTACCCTGTGTGCCTACCACTTTAGAGACACTGTAAGTTTAGTACATGACAAGTATTTTCCCCACTGGTATATCAGGGGTGGACATCATCATGCCATGGGTACCAATGTTATAACAATAATATTCTTATCACGTCTCCCATCATTGCAGAGGCCTCATTTCATATATTGCATGCTTAAAACATGCATTTGCGCTGTTGTTAACTGTGAAATTATTGGCACACGAGACCAGCAGAGGTGTTGTGAATGTACTACATCAGGCAAATCATGTGATTGCATACATGCAGTTTCCAGTGACACTGGATGTTACTGGGAATTGTGCAAAATTGTGCAAACTTTTCAGAACTTCAGACAAAATACACCTTTTGGGGTTCTTCTTATACTCTACAACAATTGCATTTTTTGGGCCTGTCGCAGTTATTTGGTACCACCACTAGAAGGCGGCTTGCATAGTGTTATGTAAGTACTGGGATGTGCTCATAGACTTTGTTATCTAAGAGGTGGCTTGACCTAGTGTAACTGACTAGTGGGTCAAGTCCATAAGATGTCTACATGAGCAACAGGTAGCAACTGGTTGGCAAGAATGCTGAGGTATTATAAATGTTGCTAATGTTCAGTTCATTCCCATTCAAGATAGTTGAGTTTTAGACAGGCAGGTAAGAGGTGGCCAGTTTAAGAAGCCCAAAGGACGCAGTTCAAACAGAAGCCAACTATAGTTCTTGGTTGAACACCTGGGGCTTGGTAAGTATTCCAGAAAGCTTTCAGCTCTCAGATAGAGATTCCTGCAGATTACTGACTGACTGACTGTCGCAGCCAGACTGGTCCTTAACATCCTCCGCTACAACCACATCACCAAACTCTTTCGAGAACCCCACTGGCTTCCAGTCAACAAAAGAATCACCTTCAAGCTCCTCGCACATGACCACAAAGCCCTCCACAACGCAGGACCAGCATATTTGAACCATTGCTTCTCATTGCACGGACTTGCCAGACAACTTCGCTCCGCCCAACTGGCTGTGGCTAACATACCACAGATCCACAAGACCAAAACCAGTGAAAGATCCTTCTCCCACCTCACTGCTAAGACCTGGAACAACCTGCCTCTCCACCGCAGGCAATCCCATTGCTGACCCAATTCAGGAAGGATCTCATAACCTGGCTCTTCGACTGAACCGTAGTGCCTAGACAGATCAGCAGCTCCCCGGCCTTCAGCAATATGAGGCTCTCATGGGTGAGTAGCCGCACTATATAAACCCCTGATCGATTGATTGAGGTTTACTATTAGGTCAAAGTGTCTGCGGTGACAGACATGATATGAAGTGCCAATGAGTAGATAGTCGGTAGAGTTTAGTGAAGGATTACTTTATTAAGTTTCCTTTAAGGTCTGCCAGAACACTGTTGCTATCTGTTATGGATTTTGAAACCAAGACATCATAGCCCATACATAATAATAGGCAGCGAGGGGCTTAGAGTAAGTCCTCACCAATCAGGCGTTCAGGCCAATCATAGTACTAAGTTAATGAAGCTCTCGGTTCCGGATGAACTTAGATTACTGGCTGATGAGAACAGGCCCTTCGTGTTGATCTTGCTGGATCCTCTGGCAGCATTTGATACATTTGACCATCAACTGACCCTGTACCGGCTAATGGCGTGCAGAATTACAGGGTCCACACTCCTGTGGATTTCGTCGTTATGAATGCCCAGTCACAGAGTGTGCAGATGTTTGGGTATGTCTCTAGAAAAGGGTGCTATCTTGTGGGGTTCCCCAGGGATCTGCACTATCCCCACTGCTGTTCACTATTCATTTATGTCCTTTGATTGCACCATTAGCTCAGTTCGATTGCCAACAGTTCAACTACTGCAGAGGACACCCAGCTGGTCTTACGGAGAGAGAGTTCCATGCAGGCACAGTTAAACGTTCAGAATATTCTGTGGTTTATTGTGGACTGGATGACAGCAAACTGGCCAAAAGTGAATCCTGAAAAAAACCAAGGTTCTAGCTATCACTATGAAAGGTAATCCATTGAAGGTTGTGCTTTGGCCCTGGGAGTTAGGTCCCACCCCTGACTCCATGCCTGTAGTGAAAAGTTGTGGTATTAAGTTGAATAGTAACCTGTCAATGCTACGCAGGTGGCAACAGTGTGCAGGAGCTGCACAGGTCTCTTGAGGCAGCTCCAGAAATTGGTTCCCATCCTCAAGTTTGCGACTATGCGAACTGTGGTGGCTGAATTGATCATGTCACAGCTGGATTATGGTAATGCCCTGTATATTGGCCTCCCCAATTAGATGTTGGGTAAGCTTCAGGAAGTGATGAATGATGCACCAAGACTACTGTTCAAGCTCCCAAGATGGGCATACTCTATGCCGCAATTGCAACAACTGCTTTGGCTGCCAGTCAAACAGAGGACCATGTTCGCTTGTGCATTGCACACAATACAGTGCATGGCACAGTGCCAACCTATATTGAGGAACGTCTAAGGCAATATGTGCCTGGACGCCATCTACGCTCCTCTTAGGCATTTTTGCTGACCTGCCCACACTTCAAGAAAACTACTTTGGGCATGTGGGCATTTTCTGTTATGATACTACAGATCAACATCAGAAGTAACATGTTATCATGATCCTTGAGTAAGCACCTAGAGAACAGTAGGATTTGAATGCTATGTAAGTAGGCTATCCGGTTTTAGGTTTAAACCTGTAATAACTGATAAAAACCCACCGAAAGCGAAATAGCCCTCACCAGTGTAAACATATAAACACTGAAAAACACCTGCACAACCACAAACTAAAGCTGTTCAAAGAAAAGGAGAAATGAAGTCATTTTTATTTTTTTCTGTATGCATTGTAACTTTGTTATACAAGGTAGCAGCAAGAAAGACTGGGCTAACATTATTCTGCTTGAATTTTGTAGTTTAGGGTTTTTACTAAAATATTGTTTCTTCTTCCTTTTTTTCCAGTTTTGTGGTCTTTGGTCTAAAGATGCAGGGTTTAGAAGCATGCTTTAGGTCTTGTTTAATTATTCTATAAACTGTAGAGAATCAGGACAAATCAAAATCATATTTGATATTTTGGCTACGTTTGATTCTTACACCGATAGGTAAAATGGCTGGTTTCATAAGAATCTTTCCCAATATGTACCATCACATGTCTACACATATTATATAATATAAGTGTTATTAACATAATATACCACTTCAGCCTTTGCTTTGTTGGATTTTTATTCACAGTTTGGATCAGTCCGGGACAGCCATTTATAGAGATTGAGGTGTCTGTCACTTGACTGCATTTTTCCTTTTTATGTCTAAGTCTATATCAGTACCAGTAATGGGCAAGAAAGACCCTTCATCACTTGTTTTTACCTCAAACATCTACCTACACGGTATAAGTGCTGCCTTTGAGTTGCTGGCTCAGCTGTGATCAGTCAATCAAGCAGCTTCGCTGTGTAAGTTCCTTGATCTGTGTGAAGTATAAAGTGAAGCAGCTAAGCACCAGAAAGTCCACCCCACTCCGTACTGCTCTGCCAAATATGTGGCCTAACTACTAGAGCTGTCGACTTTGGAACTGGGAAGCCAGATTCAAGTCCTGGCATGGCTCAGCATCCTGTCATTCTTTGAAAATCACATAATCTCCCAATGCCTAAAATGGGTAACACCTGGTTCTCATCTAATGGGGAGACAGCTTTTACAACGCAGTCATCACATCGCAGTTCCTTTACAACGAGGTCGTTACAACAACTGTGATGTTAGGACGCGATTCCTTTACAACGCAAGTCATTATATTGACTTGCTGTAGGGGGCGCTCTAAATAGGGAATAGTATAATTTACTATTCCAACGCCTTCCCCACTATTGTGCAGGCTGGAGTTGGAATAGTAAGTTATACTATTCCTAAATCCAGCGCGCCCTCTACAGCAATCAATCTAATGACTTGCGTTGTAAAGGTATCGCGTTCTAACAATGCGGTCGACCACGTTGTAAAGGAATGCGATGTTATAGCATGCTTAGTAACATGCTATATTCCATGTAAAGTGCTGTAATGCCCTTACTCCAAGTTTTCACAATAAAAACTGAAAGCAATGCAGTCCACTCATGAGTGGGCATCAAAAAGCAAGGGCTTCAGTGATGTTCACCAGCAGCCCTATGATTTAAAGTTTCACGTGAGATATCCACGCCAGAACACGTGAGGAAGGAGTACTCTCTGATCCCTAGGAGATTCTAGTCAGTGTTAAAAGTCTCTATGGGTGAATTTATTTTACATCTCCATGAGATATTGGAGTTACGGTGACTGCCTACAATGGATTCTTGTAGGGTTGTTACTAACCATCACTTTTTAAAATTAAACTTTGTACCGGAGCTACGGTCTTTGCAGCTCATACATCACATTTAGATATTAGAGGACTGCCTGCGTGTCCTAGTGATGAACATGTTCCTTTCGCAATATTTATATTCTTGATAAAGGTAATGTAGCAAGCACGGCATACGCCACCATTTTCATTGCTGCATATCAGTGGTTTTAATCATGCATGTTATGCGTGTAGTGAGACGGATGTATGACGTTACAATGCATACTTTTACCACGCATACCTTTACAACGCGGTTTTTACATCGCATACCATTACAACGCATAGCGCTTTTGGGTGTTGGATAGTGAATAGTTCAATTTACTATTCCAACTCCAGTCCCCGTGGACACTAGGGAAGGTTATTGGATAGTAAATTAACATATTCCCTATCCTAGAGCGCCCCCCAGAGCAATGCATTGAAATAGTTTGCGTTGTAAAAGTTGCGTTGTAATGGTAGTTTGTTGTAAAAGTTTCGTTGTAAAGGTTGTATACCAGTGAGACACATGGAGCAATATGGTTACCTTATGGTACCATTAATAGTAATTACTGTAGAGTGAATGGATATTGTCGAGGTAACGGAAGGTTTATCATTCTGACTGTTTGCTATATGCCATTAGGTTTCTGGATTTTCGATTTAGATATGTATAGGATGTACTCGTTTTCACTTGTTATAAATCCCATGTATTTACTAAGCTTACTGTCAACATTTAATTTGCATAGAAACCTGAGCCTGCATGGCAGGAAATTCCAGAGGTTTTTGACTTTGATACATATAAGGAGGCAGAAACTGATCTTGGCAAACTTAAGGTTAATTAATGTTGTATTACTTGGCATGGCCCATTCAAGGGCATCTGGTGTTTTGCCTGCCACAGAGGGGTGATCACATGGCTTTGGGTTTACGACCTGGATGATGTAATATCTGCACCCTTGCTTATTCATTTATTTGTTCATCTTTCTCTCCTTGTAAGTAGGTTACAATTATGACACACCCATCTATATATTTGTTGTCTTTATATACTTTGAATAAGAGATTCAGATCTTTTTCGTGAAATGTATTTTTTGGGCCATACTATGTCACGTGAAATCTATATATTTTTGTTTTTTGCACCTACTAGTGCGTGAAGGTACCATAATCTTGCATGCTTGTATATTTTTTGATGAATGGTCATTTATTATTTTAGCCCTGAGGAAGTCAGGAGTGAATGTGCTACAACGATGAAACACATGTTGGCTGAGTAGAGTGTATCACTTGTGTACATGAACTGCTGTAAAGAAAAAAGGAATCAAGGAAGTACTTGGGCATCCATTAAAAAGACAATGGAAACTTCACGACTCCTTGTTGGACATTTAAACTTTTTCTACATCTGAGTGCTCAGGACAATTTATTATATACATTTTAAGCCTCTTTTGTTTGGGTTATATTTGAGTTGTCAGGTAGCAAACCCCTGCCCTAGAGCACCGAGCTGCGGTTTGACATTCAAGTATTCATTACCCTTTTACTTTTTGGAGAACACCAACTTGCCTGACTACTGGCCACCATTTTCAGTAGTGATTTAAATTTGCTATTGGTGGTTCTTGGTTTTTATCAGAAGGAAAACAATAAAAACTATGTGCAAATATATAATTTGTTGTAATATTGCATTGCTTTTCAGCCTATCAAAGGAAACAAGAGCATGTTTCATATGCTCATTACTTTCAAATTGTTCGCTGAACCCTAAATTACATATTCACATCCTTTAATTTTTCTACAAGTCACCACAGCGACAATATTTACCTCTACAGATTGCTATGATCATTCTCCAACAAATATGTAAATAGAGCTTTTAATAGCTGTAGCGTTTCAACAAATCACTTCTAATTGGAGAAATACTGCAAATGTCAGCTTCAAAGCAAGATTGCATGCTGTATGCTTTAATCATAGTTTAGACAAAGGATACTTTTCACCTATGTCTTTGGCTCCTGAGAGAGAAAAAATGTATTTGCCTGTAACAACATTTCTTAACAAGTTTAGCCTTATAAATTACACTAAAGTTACATCTACTGAAGAAGTGACTAAGGGTCGGTGATTTCGTTGCATTGATATTATAGTATCCTATAGTTTAGCACAGATAATAAGATTTAGACAGCATTATAATGTTTTAATTGTGCTTGCAATACCGTTTTAAAAATATATGCATATATTTCTACCATGGGATCCCTCTTATCAACCATGCACAGTGTGGCAGGTACCATGGATGCAAGGTTTTCCGCAACCACCCCTTTTTAGGTGGCGCATTCAAAACCTCTTGTATATACTTTAGTATATACTTATTATACACTTATATGTGTATGCACTTTGTGGGCTCCGGAGATCAACCCTAGGACTTGTCTGCTTCCGCTTAGGGACTTTCTTTTCTGTTCAACTGCCTCTATTTAACTGTCTATTTAACTGTCTTGAAAGAAAATGACCAGCACAGGTCAGTAAAATATCAGAATTGCTCTCTGCTGAGAGACTTTCTTTTTTTTATTTTTCTGACTATTGCCTCTATTTAACTTTCTTGATAGAAAACAACCAGCAGAGGTCAGTAAAATACCAGATTCACTTTATCATTCTCTAGATTCCAGTACATAGAAATTGTCTTCCACGAGCATCCGTAGACAATAATGTTTTTTTCAAATCTTGTATTTTCAGTGATATGACCACTGAAGGCCCTGATTTTCATATTAAAAACAGAGCTTTGTACTATACCATTTCCTGCTGAAAGGCAATATTTCTCTTCATGTGTTTGCATACCTGGCATGTCACGCAGTTTGGTGCTTACTTTCCTTCCATGTTATAGAACAGTAGATGTTTCAGCACCCAGGCTAATGTACTGCATAGCTAAATACATATAAGGTCCGAAAGGCGAGACTGATTGCATTGCAAATGCTTGTTTCAATGGGAGCCTGTTGGAATGCTTTCCGACCGACATCTTAATGAGGCCCTTAATTTTTAAATAATTTTAAAACAATTTTATATCTGAAAACATATTTATTAATGTGAGAGTACATAGTAGGAGAAAATCATATTTAAAATGGCAATGAGAGAGATGGGGTTTGAGTGCCCTCAAAATGGCTGCTTAGCGTCGATGCTCCTGATTATTTGGGGTAGTTAAGGCAGAAGCATCTGCCCTCATTTTGAGGTCTAGGCAATGGATGCAGGTGGCAGAGTGGTGGTGGAGTGATGACGTGAGTCTGTAGACCCGGGGCCGGTCCTGGGATTTTTGGTGCCCTTGGCAAAAGGAAAGATATGAGGGCCCTCTAATTTGCATGAAATATCAGAAGAAGTGACATCACAGAAGGTGACAGCACAGGACTATTATTCTTCTTTAGCATTGCTGAAGTGACCCAGTGTGGATATCAGTAACATGGATTAAAACACTTAAATGAAATAAGTCTATCTATTTTAAAGCTGTTTTAAGTGGATTAAGTTAGTCACATTGAACAGAAAAGCTGGGCACATGTCTCACAAAGATGGATTTTCTTACTCAACTGTTACTGATTGTTTCCAGATTTGGGCATGATAAAAATTCCAGAGGATTGCAGAAAATTAATTACATGGCATCACTATGGTAAAATTTATGCACAGGGTAAAGTGAAATAAAGTTGATTTCAAATATATTGTACCTTTACATTTTAATTTCAAAGCTTTATACTTCACAGATCAGAGCTATAAAAGGGCGACCCTGTTCTGCAGAAACAATGCAAAACATTTATTGTAGAGTAGCGCCATGCCTCCATGTGAGGGTACATCAAAGAAGGGTTAAATCACCCATGTACTGAAAAGGATTTTGAAACTGTGAGTTTTTGGAGTTCTCAAGCTTATACTTCACTTGATTTATTCCTTTCATCTGGATCTTATACTGCTGCATTTATAATGGAAAAAAGAAAAGGCAAGTTACAGAATTCAAGGATTTAACAGCAGGATGCACTACTTACATGTGGTAAAAAGAAGCAACTTTAGACCTCCTCTGGTGGAAGTCTGAGCTAGTGAAAGCTAGTGACAGTCTTCATATAAATACCTTTTACTGTGACTGGGATAGAAAGTATGATGATGCACTTACTTTGGAACCATTAGTGAAGCCTGTTGTGAGGATAAGCCAGTGGATAGCTTTGGCGTGAGTCTGCTCACGCAAGAGTGTGTGTTTGTTGCAGCAGTACACCAGTGCTGTTTCTTCCTGCTGCTGCAATGAGAGTTCAGGCCTTTGTATCATTTTGACAGAGAAATAATATCAGCAATTAGGTTAGCTTCGAGACTACTGCGGCACAGCTCAGTTTATTATCTAGAGACTCGAAGCTGAACCCTTACTCATCCCTGGAGAATTGGTCTTATATACTCTTGGAGCCATTAAGAAGTTCTTGCATCAGATTAATGCAGGGCTGTTACTAAAGGGCACTTGCTGTGATGTGAACTAAGGGGGGGGATTGTTGTGTCGGACCCACTATAGGGAACACATTATGTGTGTGTATCAGCATTTTGGACTAAAAATAGTAATGAGACTTTGTTTATGGGGGCTTTTCAGAGAGCTGCACTGGCTGACAGAGGTCACAAAGGCTCTGCTGCTGCCCACTTCCCCACCCACTGTTTCCCTTCCCCCACCCCTGCACTTCAAGGAATGCCATACGCCCTTACCAGGTAGGTCAAGACACCTGTGTTAAAAAAAATACCTTTGTGATGTGATCGGATGAAAGCGCTAGGACGCCTGAGGGCAGCTACCGCACTATCCAAATGCTCTTTTCATTTCATTTCATTTCAAAGAGGGAGCAGTGAAGGAGCAGGTGGACGTCCTACCAAGGTGACATTTCACAGAAAAGCGGGGCCCATGTTTTCGACCTGAGAGCAGGGCACTGGGCAAATGCCCACACAGCCCATGCCTAGCGCCGGCCCTGTAAAGATCAAAATTCAAACTAGAAGCATTTTTTAGATCAATTTTATGCTGCTGTCTAACCGGCTCGCCGTTCCCGCCATTTTGCGATTCTGAGACGCGATACATGCTTTTAATGAATTAATGAAGCAGAGAAGACAAGTTTGAGGGATATACTTTGCGGCATTCACAATATTAAAATCGTCACAGTGAATCTTTTTCAAATGTGGAAAAAGTACAGCTAATACTTATGCCGTCATTTCCTTTTTATGAGGTGTGATGTATGCTTCTATTATATGAAGAAAGGAGGGGTGGCTGGAAGGAGTTATTTTTAGTTGTGCTTTGCAGTGCTCAGGAACATTACAACAAAACTACATCAAACATTACCTAATTAACACATTAGGGACAATTGGTCCAGTTACCTTTGTATTCTATCAGGCAGGGCTCGAGTCGGGGTACCACGCGGGTGAACGGTGTCCCTCCACTTATTTTACCAGGAGCTCGATAACTGGAGCAAACGGAGCCACATATTCACTATATGGCCCCTTTGGGGCAGATTGGAGCTCATTCAGAATGCTGCTCACGCGCTGGCTTCTCTGATGCAATCGCATTGAGGGGTGAGTGAGGGGAGGCAATGAGTCTGATGGTGCAAGCCACCTTTTGTGACGTCACTTCCTGTCGTGACGTCAGCGTCCCCCCACTTCTTTTTTTAGGACTTGTGCCCTGCTATCAGGGAATATTATAACTATCTCATTTGCATTAACATATGCATTGGAGAAATATCAGTGTTGAGTAATAAACCTGCTACCCAGGTGGTTCCCGCCTTTAACAGCCACATTATCCTGGGATTTCTTTACCCATGGAATTCCTAATTGAGAATTTTTTGGGGCATGTGCCTTCCTTTTTAACTAGCAATTGAAGTAAATTCTTACACTCCTGGGGCCCTATGGGACAGTTTGTCAAAATAATAATAGCCTGATATTTTTTCTGCAAATAAACTGTGGATTAGCATTTAGTGACTGAAAACAACGTCATTGCAGACAATGTAGCTCACATGTTGGATAGTAAAATGTCTGCATCCCCAAGCCCATAAACCCATTACATCCTATACATTAGCCTCAAATTCTCAGAATTCTGTATCAGGAGGTGGCAATTAAAGACTAAAGAAAGATCTGGTGTCACCCACCAAGTAACTGCTCTTGCTCACTTTGGAAGAGCTGATGGAAGATATCAGGAATTTAAAACCTTTTGCTGTGGACACTGTTGGACTTGGCTCTCTCTGCAAGGTCATCCCTAAACATTTTGCCTTCACCCACCTTTTTTCCATGTCCGTTTTTGTTGGCTTTGAGGACTCTGTGCACTTTACCACAGCTGACCACAGTAAAGTGTGTGTGCTCTCTCCATTAAACATGGTAAAATTGACTTACACCAGGTGTCTGCAACCAGTTGATTGCTAGCTTGCAGAAACCTTCAGAGTATCTCCCTGCCTTGGGCTCATTTTTAACTAAGAACTGCAATAGGTGTTGCATTTTCCTTCTAAAATTAAGGAATGGGGAGAGGAGTTGGACTAACGGCTAGGGCGGTCAAACTCGAATCTGGGAAACTGGGTTTGAGTCTCGGCAATGACGCTGAACATCCTGTGATTCACTTAATCTCCCCCTGCCTAACAAAAAATGGACGTGTCTTCATGTAATGCAACTGGTGCTATGTAAAGCGCTCTGATACCCTATTCAGGTCAAGTTCGCGCTATATAAAACTCTGTAAAAAAAATGGTTATGTTTATTTTAGAGTTGTATCAGCTGGCAGATTGTAGAGCCTGATAACCAGCAGTGCTCCATTCAGATTTATGATACATGTGGGTCACAATAGTTCAAAACTGAAGCACTGGTGTATTTAAAAAAAATCTTTATTCAGTTTTGAGGTTAGATCACACAACAAGTAACAGGCCCCAACAGTGTCATTTATGGCATTGTTTCTTGTTGTTCCACTTTCATGACACAAGATGCAGTGTGCAGCATACACATCTTATCAAGAAATACATGCAGCGACAAGGTAAACTAGCATTTTCTCCTTTTACCATCCTCCCCTGCGGTCACGGCCAGTCAACCTTAATGGTAGGAACGTCCTATCAAACTGTGAGCCAACACAGAAAACAGCTATGCATGAGGCGTGTCGTAGATCAGGGTATTCGTTCTATCCGGGCCAGTCTGTCGAAGGTAAGTAACAAAGGGTTACCAAACGTCCTTGGAGCGCGTTCCTAGGTGCATCAGGTCCCAGTATGCTGTCAGTGCTCCTGGCAATAGGAAATATCGGCTATCCTGGCCTGTTTGGTCGGGACCGGCCTCCACTAGTGTATCGCCACTATACGCCTAGCCAGCAGGAGCATTGCAGTGAAGCACTGATGTATTTAACTCTTATATACATGTCCTTCTTAACTCAATAGTGGAGCTAGATAACAAAATGATATTTCTGAATGTTTTTAAAAATGAGAGAAAAGTACAGTGAGTAGTTAACTTATTATTGAGAAATTAACTTAATGATTAACTTAACTCTTAATTATAGTTTTCTACTTTTTCAAAGTGTCACAGTTACAAACAGCAGGCCTCTTATTCCCAGTGGCTGATTAACCCAATGCCATATTTATAATTGAAAAATACAGCCATTTTCTTTTAAATTGGAGAAATTTAAAGTGACATTTGTATGAAACATTGTCTTCATGTTTTTCTCTAATTTAAGTTAAGCTAATTAAGTCCAAATGTTTTATGATGCATGGTTCGTCACTTTAAATTCCTCACATTTAAACAAATGACTGTATTTTCCTCTTTTGAATATGGTACCAGGTCTACAGGCCACTGCAGGTAATATGCCTGCCGTTTGTAAAGACACTTTGACATGGGAGAAATTTTAAGTGATGAGTTTTATGTGATTCATATATTTCCTCCCATTTCAAAGTGTCTGTCAGATCAGACTTTATATTAATTGGCTCCTACTTAATATTACCATGCCTTGTGTGGTATTGATTTTCTTTATTGTGTTTCTTTTTACAGGTATCTTATTTGTCTTTTGGAGTTTCATGGCTGTATTACATGTGGTCTACTGGTGTATTAAGTGTGCCTTGAAGTACCTAAATTTCACCAACCCCCAAAGGACTATACTTACAATGACAAAATATCACTCATCGATAATCAGTCAATTGGCAGTGTAGAAAGTTCAATCGTTTATTAACAAAAATACTCTGCCAGAGGAGCTCCCAGCAACCTCACACCCCGAGGACCGCCGAGGAGACTACTGGCACATAATCAGAACAGCACATATATACTATCACATTTTTCAACCATTACCCAAGATGGAAAAATACAAGTTGGTACAGGAGGTGGCAAAGGATATGACCATATATGGAACACGAAGCTTCTACCTAAGCTTAGTATAGCAAGGTCACACTGGTCGACTCCCTTCTGGTAGTTTCGGTGAGAGTCCGCACAGCGCCTGCAAGAATGTGCTTATCTGGCCAGCCCCCTCCTATAACATTGACAGGCCCAATAGCAGAAGCAGCTGCTTGCTACATATGTTAAGCTATTTCTCATGAGAACAGGGAAACGTGAAAACGCAGAGCCATGGAAGATTTCAAACAGCATTATAGGCCGACTAGGCCACAAAGATGGCGCCGGTCCTGCTAAGTAGCGTTGACCTATTTACAAGAAGGACTTAGAGTACAATTTTTATAAGGGATGACAGAGTGTAATTAAAAAGGATATCTTATGCCATAGGGGCGTAAGTAACATGCTAATTAGATGCATTACACTTAACACTAACTAAGAGAATGCAATCTATGTCCCCGTGAAAGGCCTAATTGAATTTCTATTTCTCAAACCCTACTCTTAGCGTGATGAAGCTAATAACAGAGG
Source organism: Lissotriton helveticus (assembly GCF_964261635.1). NCBI lineage: Eukaryota > Metazoa > Chordata > Amphibia > Caudata > Salamandridae > Lissotriton > Lissotriton helveticus. The sequence continues at coordinate 104,013,648 of NC_136070.1, read as the reverse complement.
ACACTAGTCGTCGAAGAGATCTTCGTCGATGGCCATAAGTTCGTGTACCTCTTGATGAAGCATCTGAGTTTCGGAGGGGGTCAAAGAAGGGATGACAGCCGCTGTTAATCTAGAGGCACAATAGGAACAGCACGCAGGACCGCACTGGAGACAGAGACAGCAGGCGAAAAGGACACCTGCCGCTCCAACCAGAATCAGTAATATTTTCCATCCCCAGGTACCTAGAAGACCCCAGAACCACCCCGACAGGGACCAGGACCCATTTTCTACATGCATTTCTGCTGATATTCGATGGAGCTTCTGAATGGCCAAATGGACCGTAGGGGCGGAGTCTGGGATGTAGACACAGCAAGAGCTGCCGATCACCCGGCATGCACCACCGCGATCAGCTAAGATAACGTCTAAAACCATTTGATTCTGAAGAGAAACGAGTCTAGTAGCCTGAAGCTCCTCTGTGATGTTGGCCATTATATCAGTAGTGATGTTAATGACGTTTTCTACCACCCTCGACAATCTCCTGATCTCACGGCTATTGAATATCGGACCCCAGAATGGAACCAACCCCTTGGTGAAATCGGTGAACTGTTGCAGGGGCGTGTCTGTCTGATCAACTTCGGTCATTGTAAGCTGTCTTCGTTGCCTGTGAGGGGCCAATTCGGAGGTATACAACTGATGCGTCTTATGATAGTCAGGTGGTGCAATGTAGACTGGGGGTACAGAAAGGACAAATAACACTGGCCCGCCCAACCCCGAGGTAACCAGGTGTAAGCATTTTCTCCACAGACGAAATACACATTCGGGGGAGTCAGCAGAGGCGGGCTACTGAAGATTTTCAGATTATACGTGTAATTACAGAGGCTGATACCAACTTGCACATGACCTGCACCTCTGATGCAGAAGAGGGAAGAGGTGTTCAGGATGGGAATAGGCATAATACGTTCACTGGTAACATTTCTAGAAATAAACTGTTGAAAATATTGCGAATCGTTAAAGCTGGCAAAATCAAATAGGTCATCTATTAGCCAAGTATCATTTATATTATCTGTATAGACATTCATACAGGCACTAGGATCTAAGGATCCTTCCCCGTTATTGCCCTCGGGACCAAAACCTTGATGCGTCTCAATGTAGGCCAAAACCATTTCATAGTCCCTCTCGGAGTACTGTTTGGGGTGAGCCACATAATGGTTATACATAGCCGATAACATCTGAAACTAGGCTTCACAACTCCCCAAGAATGACAGAGGCAGAGAAAGGAACAAATCGTGCTTGTGCATAACGGATGGCAACAACCCACAGACCCAACATTTTGTCATATTCGTAGTACTGTGTGTCTGATGAAGCATATCTATAAAAACATTCTTAGCATATGTCTGACGGTGTCTTTCTTTATGTGGTGCTAAAGTGAACATAAAGTGTTCAGGAGGAGCAGCAGTCGACATTATCATTGATTGCATTGGGTGCTTATATTCTAAGTATATGAAAACCCCCATAAAGATTGCTAAAATGACTGCGATTGTAACTACAAAAGCTATTTTCACACGCATGGTCCAAGTAGAAAACATTGGTTCGTAAAAAGGCAAATATTTAGGAGCAAAAGGGCGTTCTTCTTCAGGTACAATACGACCAAAAGGGTACATTCCTAGCTAAAAGTCCAAAGTAACTAAGCTGGTCCAAAACAACCTTCCTGCCAGAGGGTTCTTCTCCCTGTGTCCGCCAAAGCCTCACAGGCAGGCTTTTCTCATTCATAAAAATCAACAAACACATCCAATGACGTCCCACAATGCAGATCTTCCGACAGAAGTTTAATCAAACAACCTGGCCAGTGACAAGAACAGAGTTTTTCTTTCTGAACAGAGCACAATATCAATGTTCCAGCTCTCAACGGGTTCAGTCCAGTGTCTCGCTCGGTACCACAGATTAGAATCTAGCAAGCCCTACTTTTATCCGAGTCTTTCCTTATCTCCTAACAGTGTCATCTGAGGTACCGTGATGTTTTCTTGACCGCAGGTTGTAACGGACATGACCGGGCACTTCCTGATCAGGAAATAACAAAGGGGAAGGTGCAACACCTTCATCAGAACTACCGCCAACCAGATCAACATGGACAGGGCCAGAGGCGATTGCAGATTCTCCAGAGACTGCTCCGTTGGGCCCCGTCTTTCCTTCAGCTCCGATTTCACAAGCGTCGGAGAACGGTACCAATGCAACGGCTCTCTCACCCTCTTGTGTCAGGATTCCATCAGGGTGTCGCCGGTCATGAGGAAGTGGAAGAGGGATTTTCTTTAGATGCGACACATGGATCCAGTGTCGTTTTCCATCCACTTTTACCGCCGTCCGTGTGGCCAGGAGGACCTAATGGGGCTCAGACCACCTCGGAGCCAAGCTGGTGTCCCAATCGTATTTCTTAACCAGCACCCACTGGCCGGGTTCCAGGCGATGTCCGGGGCCCTCTGGCAGGGGTTGCAGTACAGACGCTACCTGCTGATGAATAGAACGAAGGTCTTTAGTCAAAGTATACAGGTAATCGATCAACATAGGATATTCAACATCAGTAAATGATCTTGGTCTAGGCATGCCCCATACATTAGCGGGTCGCCCAAAAACTATCTCATAAGGAGACAAGCCAGAGCGTGAATGAGGGGTGACCCGTAGGGACATAAGAGCTAATGGGAGGGTGTCAGGCCATTTCAAACCAGTGCTCTCTTGGATCTTTGCCATTTTTAGTTTCAATATTCCATTATATTTCTCAACTAGTCCTGCTGACTGGGGGTGTCTAGCTGCATGAAACTTTTGTTTTATCTGGAGCCCATTGCATATACATTGCACAAGGGCCCCATGGAAATGCCCGCCGTTATCAGACCAGATCAAGCGAGGCAATCCGAAGCGCGGGATAAACTCCTTTATAAGGGCTTTTGTTGTGGCTAGGGCAGTATTTTCTTTCGTAGGGTACACCTCAACCCACTTGCTGAAGGCACATACCACCACCAATACGTATTTCAAGGTATTGACGCGCCCCATATGGATGTAGTCCATCTGGAGCACCTCAAACGGCAATGTAGGGGGTGCAAAATTCCCACTCAAAACAGGTTCTCCTTTTCCCGGATCCAGCAAGGCACAGATGCCTTTAGCTCCAACGTGGGCTGGTCCATGGGCCATAGTAACGACAGCCTGCACCATAGCATTGGGCAGCAGCCATCGCTGTTTGTCTGTCAAATCCACCCAACAGTTTTTCTCATCCAATCTTCCTACTTCCTGTTCCCATCGGGCCAACTCCACTGTGGTTGCTTCTTTCTGGATTTCTCGCACACTTTCAATAGTATTATCAAACAAATCGGACTCCCCCACCCACCTGGCGGAGGAGTTCACATACATAGAAGATACCATGGACTGGGCTGTTTGTTTAGCAACCTGATCTGCAAAGGCATTACCCTCCCCTACTTCATCCACCACTGTCTTATGTGCACTACATTTTATGATTGCTACTTTCTTGGGAAGAGTCAAAGCTGCAAGTAATCGTAACAACAAGGGGCCATTCTGTATCTTCTGTCCATGTGAGGTAAGAAACCCTCGATCCCTCCACAGTCTCCCAAAACTATGGGCCACGCCAAAGGCGTACTGGCTGTCCGTGAAAATGTTGACCTATAATCCCTCACTTAACTCACAGGCTCGCAGTAAAGCCATCAACTCAGCACCTTGGGCTGATCGATGGGGTATTCGGAATGTTTCAACTACTGTTTTAGAGTGGTAATTGCATGTGGAGCTGTCGTTGTGCCGTCTGCTAATTTGAAACAAGAACCATCCACATACAATTCCCCTTGGGGGTCAGATAAGGGAATGTCTGTGAGATCGATTCTTCCCATCGTTTCTTCCTCTGTCCTAAAAATACAATCATGGACATCATTTGCCTGTTCCCCCGAAGGGAGGGGTAACAGTGTAGCCGGATTCAACGTGGCACAATGCTTAATGGTCACATGCGGAGCAAACAAGGTCAATTCATAACCCGTGAGGCGCGCGCTCGTCAGATGGTGTGTCTTAGTTTTATTTAACAATGCATCCGCAGCATGCGGCACCATCACGGTCAAATTAGAATTTAAAACAAGTCCTTCTGATTGTCTGATGGCCGCCGCCACAGCAGCAGTGGCCCTCAGGCAACTGGGAAGTGCTCTGGCCACATTATCCAATGTGGCCGAAAAATAAGCACACAGTCTTTGCTTACCACCAAAGCCCTGTGTCAACACTGAAAGCGAACAACCGTCGAACTCGTGCACATATAGTACAAAAGGTTTACGGTAGTCAGGGGTACCTAAGACAGGGGCAGAACACAGAGCAGATTTCAGAAAAGCAAAGGCAGACTGACATTCATCAGCCAAAGGGAGAGGTTCATGCACATCTTTAGTGGTTAAGTGTAGCAAAGGTTCAGCAAGAAGAGAAAAATTAGGAATCCATTGACAACAATAAGAGGTAATGCCGAGAAAAGCATGGACTTCACGTTGAGTACAAGGCACAGGCATGTTAGAGATGGTAGTAATTCATTCAGGCGACAGACGCCTACCCTCCTTCGATAGTAAGTGGCCTAGGTAGGTCACTTCCTGTCGACAATATTGGAACTTGGACAAGGAAACTTTATTACCCCCGTCCGCCAGATGGTGCAACAATCTAACTGTGGCCTCTTTACAACCCTCCTCAGTGTCAGATGCTATCAATAAATCATCAACGTATTGCAAGAGCACGCTACCATCTGGCAGGGACAGGTCATCCAGGACCGCCTTAAGGGCTTGGCTATAGATGCTAGGACTCTCGGTATAGCCTTGAGGAGCGCGACAGAATCTGAAGCTTCGGCCAGATAATGAGAAGCCGAAGATCTGTCTGCTATCAGGATGAATAGGGAAACTAAAGAAAGCATTCTTTAGATCGATAACAGAGAAATATTTAGCAGTGGGAGGTATCATAGTAAGAATGGTAGTGATGTCAGACACCACTGGGAATTGGGGCACCACTATCTTATTAACTTCCCGTAAATCAATTACAAAACGATATACATCAACATTGTCAGAGGTCCCTGACTCAGGAGCTTTTTTCAAAATAGGCAGGATAGGGCTATTACAAATATTCCACCCCTTTATCAATTAGATCATGCATAGTAGAAAGCAAGGCTCTCTCTCCCGCTGGGGATATCTTGTATTGGGGTATGCGAGGTAGCCTAGCACCGGGTTTTAATGTAATATGACTATCCGAAAAGATGCACAAAGTTCCCCTAGGGAGTAGTATTAGTATAGTGGAGTGGTATTGCTTACTCTCTCCGAGTGTGGTTGTATGTGAAAGTTAGGGACAGGTATCCCTTGTTGGAACTAGGGATGCCTCACACAACAGGCTGGTTTAACTGCTGCTGTCATATCACCAGCCAATTGTCTCGTGTCATCATCGGCTTCCTGCTCCTACGTCAAGCTGGCGCTGCAATGCCTGATGGGTAGCCCTTAGTGCTACACTTTTGTGGAGATCTTTTGTTCCTGGCCGTTGATTGAGTGAGTGTGAGGGGCCTAAGTGATTAAGTAGTGAGCGTGAGGTGAGGTAAGTTAAAAAGGTTAGTGTAGTCTACTCTAGTCAGTTTATTCATGTAGCTAACTACCTTGTTAAAATGAGAGGGGTATAGGGACTCAACCAGGCTATGGGTGGGGGACCCGTTCAACCCTCGTCAGTGATCAGGTCAACATGTTTCATGCCATCACGGCAATTCGTCAGGACCTAAATAGTGCTCATAAACTAGAAAAGAGCCCAGGGTGGGCTAAGGAGTGTAGCGGATACAACCTGAAGGGTCAAAGACTGGAACAGGAAGAGTTCTTGCAGGGGCTGTAGGTGCCAAGAGGGGCACTGCCGGATGTATACGCTGAGGAGCATATGGCGGAGGGGGGCGAACATCCAATAAGTCCTCTATCTCGTCTTCAGCTCCTGTACGGACAACATAACGTTTGTCTACCTGTAACCGAAATTGTCTATCTAGATACTCAATGTTCTGCTCAGTCTCGTTTTTGTCATGCACAATTGCCTTCTGAGTAATTGTCTGTCCTTGCTTCATCTTTACTATTTTCTCGGCTCTCATTCTCCTGCGAGTGGCCTCTTTCTGCCATGTCCTCAGGGTATCGAACATGGACTGCCTGCTGCGTTTCGCAAACAGACGTTCCTGCAAATAATTGATCTTTTTCTCATCAAAAGACTCTGTTAATGGCCATTGCAATTCTACATTATCCTTGGTGTACTTATGCCATATACGATTAAACACCAAAGGTCCAATCCTGTGCTTGCAGTACATGTCATGACTAGGAGTACCTTCCGGAGGGGCTGGCTGACTTTCATCTAATCTAGTGCTATTTCGGCTGGTACAGCCAAAACATAGTTTACTGAAGCACGGCATTGCTTTGCTATATTCTGATTGTAGCTGTGGAAGGAAAAAAGGCAAGTTATTATTTACAATACTCTCACTTACATGGCCATGTCCAATATTCACTCAAACACTCATTCATACACTAAGAGTCATATGACAATTCTGAACACAGGCAAACATAGACAGAAAACAGACAAAATACGGACAGAACGAACCAATACGAACCAATGCTAGCCCAAATCAAAAAAACGGAGCCCGTCGACTCCCGTCTGTGGAGAACCGGTATATTCCAAAGTTTCAAAGCAAAGAACCAAAGATCAAAAACAGCCTCACCATAAGGGCTGCCTAGAGATAGCCACACAGGTTTTCAAAACGACAGATTGACCTACCGACCATCCGATAGCCTTCTTGGTTCACTTCCCGGACTATGCTGGCTTAGCCCGCTTTTTCAAGCACCGCTCCAGATCTGTCCGAGTGCTACCCAAGCATGACCGTCGGCATTTCAGAGGGCAGTCCGGCCAGGTGTGAACTCTTCACAAGTCACACTTAGGCGTCTGAGTCATATCTCTATCAAATACAAAAATAGGGGTGTCCGCCCTTGCAGTCTCACTACTGCCTCGTCAGACCCTCTTCCAAAATACCGAGATCTCCGTGGTCTATGACCACCAAATTCCAAACCAAAATGCAAGAGGATATCCGACATGAAACAAGACAAAACACTCACCTGGTGCACTCAGGTCTGATTGCAAATTTCTCCACTGCCAAATCGATCTGCTCTTCCGGGTTTCACCCGTAGGACTCCGGCGTGGGGCCACTAGCAGCCAAGACTTCTCCCGATCGGAAAAGCGGAGCAACCCTTTTTCTTTGGTCAGTCCACCCCCCTGACCGAGAATACCCCTTTTAATGTCCCGTTATTTTCCAGACACGGAGGGACGACCCCAACGCGGAGTCCCGGCGGAGTCGCCAACTGAAGTACCTAAATTTCACCAACCCCCAAAGGACTATACTTACAATTACAAAATATCACTCATCAATAATCAGTCGATTGGCAGTGTAGAAAGTTCAATCGTTTATTAACAAAAATACTCTGCCAGAGGAGCTCCCAGCGACCTCACACCCCGAGGACCGCCGAGGAGACTACTGGCACATAATCAGAACAGCACATATATACTATCACATTTTGCAACCGTTACCTAAGATGGAAACATACAACTTGGTACAGGAGGTGGCAAAGGATATGACCATATGTGGAACACAAAGCTTCTACCTAAGCTTAGTATAGCAAGGTCACACTGGTCGACTCCCTTCTGGTAGTTTCGGTGAGAGTCCGCACAGCGCCTGCAAGAATGTGCTTATCTGGCCAGCCCCCTCCTATAACCTTGACAGGCCCAAAAGCAGAAGCAGCTGCTTGCTACATATGTTAAGCTATTTCTCATGAGAACAGGGAAACGTGAAAACGCAGAGCCATGGAAGATTTCAAACAGCATTATAGGCCGACTATGCCACAAAGATGGCGCCGGTCCTGCTAAGTAGCGTTGACCTATTTACAAGAAGGAGTTAGAGTACGATTTTTATAAGGGATGACAGAGTGTAATTAAAAAGGATATCTTATGCCATAGGGGCGTAAGTAACATGCTAATTACATGCATCACGCTGAACACTAACTAAGAGAATGCAATCTATGTCCCCGTGAAAGGCCTAATTGAATTTCTATTCCTCAGCCTCGTTTCCTCCCCAGAACTTTCATCCCATCCCCTCACTCCTCCTCTCTTGGGAAAATTTAATTTCATACCCGTGCATCAGTATTCCCTCATTGGTCTTTCCTCAATATTATTTCTCCCATTTTTTTTTTTTAGAGTTTTATATAGCGACCTCGGACCTGGGGAACCAGATTCGAGTCTCGGCAACGACGCTCAACATCCTGTGATTTTGGGCAAATCACTTAATCTCCCCGTGCTTAACAAAAAAATGAATGTGTTCATCCGTAACAAAACTGGTGCTCATGTAAAGCGCTCTGATAGCCGATGTATCGGGTCTAGTTCGCACTATATACAACAACAAAAAAAAAAAACATTCTTAACATAATAAAATTGAGTTGAGAAGTGAACGTTTGGCAAAAGGTGCTCAAGTGAGGTACACTTCAGTGTGCAAGAAAGAGAAGTGTGAATAAGTGGGTGGTGCTGGAGCAGCTTCCACATATTTAGTAATAGAAAAGGGACTGCATCTTTTGTAATGCCAAGGATTAGGGCCAGCGTGAAAGAACAAATCACCAAGTGCTGTCTGCGGATCTCTAATACAATCCTCGGGTTTGGCCAGTGGTATAAGCGAGGTGAGGGTAACGGAAAGCTAAGGCCCTGAAGTAACATTTGAAAACATTTTGTCGGGATGGTTATTAAATAGGTGAAAAACCTCCCCAGCAGAGGAGGTAATATGGGTAAGGTAAGTGTACAAGGACTGGAATAGATGCAGATGAGTGTAATAAAACTAATGTAACATTAGTCAATTGTCATGCAGCAAAGGCAACAGGGGAGGCATCTCAGCTCTGCCAGGTATGGTAGGATTAGACATCTGCAACACAACAGATAATAGAGTTCAACAGTTACCAGAGGAACTTTGCATGCAGGTTCTTTGGAGGAAGAATGCTGTCTCTTGCTTCTCGTCCAGGATGTTGTGTTGTGCTCTTTAATAAGGTTCTTAATGTTTTCGGTGCAATGCCATCCTTGTACCAAGCACTCATATTTGAAAGGCAGGGGTAAAGCTGTGGTATGTAATCAGGCAAAGAAATGATTTCATCTGGGTTAGGTGAGAGGTGAATGAGGTAAAGATAGGACTGAGGAATTCTGTAGATTCCACAAATGAGAGATATGGACTCAAACAACTAGGAGGGCATAGAACAGGGGATGAAATAAGGGGCCGATTCACAAAGGGCCTCCACACTCGTGGCGGGATCCCTGCGCTGGTGTTCGGTGCCCGGCAATGGGTATCTGCAGTAAGGAGGTCCCACCACTATTGTGGGGCCTCCGCCACAAATGTGGAGGCCATTTGTGAATCGGGCCCTGTGTCCCCGTATAAGTGCCTGGAAAGAGTGTGAAGGTGAAAAGAAAGCATTGCCGCGTGGTCATGCTGGAGTAAGGTAAAAGGAAGACCAAAAAGAAAAGGTATATCTCCTCGGAATCCTCCTGAGAAGGACCAATCTCTATTTATTGGTTACTTGACATGTTTTCCACTCCGGAGCATTACAGACATTTCTTGTAATTGTCAGGAGTTAAAGAAGTAATGCCTGGGGTGTCTGTCCTGTAAGTCCACACACCTCCCATTAACCATTCCAAATGTCTCAAGCAGCCATTGGCTGTTCTAGGTGATTTGTGGTAATGACCAGCGGAAAATATGTTTCCCTCAATGCTCTGGGCTTGATTGGAATATTTCGAACTAACTGCTGTTGGTATTACACTGCAGCCATCATTTCTGTAATATTTCCCAGATATGTTCGGTTTTTTTGAGTGCACAAAAGTACCTTTTTAGAATTAAGGCTGTGCGAAATAGCACAATTCTTTCCAACATTATATAAAATATTGCGGAAATTACACAAAATTACCTGTAGATTAAGAAAAATGTACTTTGCGCTATCTCGTCTGAAAGCGGAATCCAAGGGTATCTCCCAATTCAATTCAAAAGACCTTTATTAGAATTTCATAAAATTCATAAAAGTGGTATCTCCCATTCAAACATCATTTGAGACACAAGCCAGGGGACTCATGCAACACATTTTCTGCGTGAACCTTTCCCATGAGACATTTTCTGTTCAAACCAGTCCTCTGCATCAAAAGATTATGTGAAATTGTATATTGCAATCATTTCTGAAATGATGCATAATTTGTATAATGCAAATTCTGCAAATTACCCAAGTGTAATGCAAAATGTATTGCGTTCCTACTTCACTCTTACTTATTCTGGACCAGAAGGAGCTGAGCAAGGCATGTTATTTTATATTATGTTATGTTACATTATGTTATGTTACGTTATATTAAGTTACAATTAATTATAAAGCACACCTACACCAAATGGTTTCTTGGTGCTGAAGTAACTAAGCCAACATGGCTCAGGATGCTATTAATAGGCGTGCTTGAAGAGCCAGATCTTCACCATCTGTCTGAATTTCCCATAATTGGGAATAGTCCTGAGTGCCAAGGGCAGAGAGTCCTAGATACGAGGGGCAATGACTGAAAATCTGGCTCCACCTGTCCTTTACTTATTGAACTGAGGGATCACTAGATAGTCTGATGTTTAAATCTAAGAATGCTTCTGGGGAGTTCTTTTGGATGCAAAATTTAATATCAGCTGGACTATTCATCTGCAGAAATTTAAATACCATGCAACATGTTTTAAATGCGCATCTCTGGGCAACTGGGAGTCAGAGAAGATCTTTTGTAACGTGAGAAATGTGGCAGTGTCCGGAGAGTTGGAGATCAGCCGAGCAGCTTGGTTTTGAACCCACTGGAGCCTACGGGTGAGATATTCAAGATAGGCTTGAATAGAGAGAATAGTAGTAGTTAACTCTTGACAGAACCAAGGCAAGTATGACTTGGACCAAGGCATCAACAGTGAGAAATGTCTTTATCTTCTTCTTTCTGCGAAGTTAGAAGAAGCAGGAGAATATCACTGAGCCAAGTTGCGATTTCAGGGACAGATCCTCATCAATGAGGAATCCAAGACTTTTTACCAACATCTTTCAGGGTAGAGGAAGTAATGCCCATCTCAATAGTCAAGGGCTCCAAAGACTGAGCTTATTTTTGGTGATTACTATCTCTGTTTTATCAGAGTTTAGTTTCAGCTGATTGCTGTCCATCTAATCCCGGATGAACAACATGATGTCTTGGAAAGGCATCTTGGAGCTAGGGGTATTGTCAATTGTGAAGAGAAGTTGCCTGTCGTCAGCTTAGTTATATATTTTGACTTTCATGTTTTTGAGAGAGCGAACCAAAGTGAGAATATATAAGTTGAAAAGGTGTAGAGAATGAGAAGAATCTTGTTTCACCCCACAATTCAGTTGTACTTTAGGGTAATTGAAGGGGAAAAGTCTGACCGATTGTGATCCGCCTTTAAAAAATGAGATGATCCAATTGATTGTCGAGTCCTTTAGTCCTGTGGCCCTGACACGGTCAACCAAAAAGTTATGGTCAGTGAACTGTGTCAAAGGCCATTGAGAGATCGAGGAGGATGAGGGCTTGAGCGGTGCCTCTAGCAACCTCCTACAGCATGTCCTCCACTACCAAAAGGATAACTGCTTCTGTAGAATGAGCCTGGCAAAAGCCCGCTTGACAGGGATCAAGAAAGTCTGAATCCTCAAGGAAGGAGCAGAGGTGACGAGCTACGTGCACCGAAAGTATTTTTGCCAAGTAGGGGAGTAGAGAGATCGGGTGGGACGTTTTTAAGTTGAGGAGATCCTCACCTACCTTCTTTTGTAATGGAACTACTACTGCCTCTTTAAAGGAATTAAAAACAGTCACATGCACTACTGTACTGCATATCATGACAATCAGCTAGGACGTCACCAGATAGGAGTAGTGCTTAATTTGTGCACTTCATGTGGTTGGATGTGGTGGGCACAGGCACTTATTTTTGGGGTGTGAGCAAAGGAAAGAAAGAGAGAAAAGGGGTGAAGGAGGAGGATGAGAAAACATAGGAAACCAGTTACAATGGGAGAAAGCAGAGATGACCTGCAAGATAGGAAGCGGAGGGTGGTGGAAGAAAGACTCATGAGGCAGAATCGGTTCTAGGCCACCTTGGTATTTGGCACCACCGCGGCGGGCTCCAAATGAAAACGTTGGACCCCTCTACTTTATTTCTTACAAACAAAGTGCTGGCTCTAGACGTATTAAATATTTTAAGAGTGTGATTGGTATGGTCCCTACAATGGTGGAGAGCACACTGTGTTCTTTAAATACCCCGCACGGAGCCACAGACGGAACAGCCTTGGGAGAGAGCACCTCTTGAGTCATTGCTAGTAAGCACGTGATCCCTCTGTTTTTCAGGCTCATGATGCCATTCAACTAATGGTAGCAAGTCCTCATTGCAGGTACTTAAAAGAAATCAAATAGGCACATTTAGGCTATCTCTTTTATTCATTACACATATAGTGTTGGTAATTTCATGCCAATACCCATCCTGACGTGAGTAAGGTGGGGATCTGTGCACCCCATCCTGAAGAGTCAAGTCAAGTCAAGTCATAACACTTATATAGCGCACTACATACCCAGAGGGTTTCAAGGCGCTTAGGAAGGGGAGGTGGATTATTTGTCAAATATCCACGTTTTAAGCTGCTTTCTGAACGCTAGGTGATTCTGGGTGAGGCGAAGGTAAGCGGGGAGTGAGTTCCATGTTTTGGCAGCCAGGTATGAGAAGGATCTGCCTCCCATGGTGGTTTTGTTGATGCGAGGTACAGTGGCGAAGGCTTGGCTGGAAGAGCGCAGTTGGCGGGAGGGGGTGTAGAAGGACAGTCGAAAGTTGAGGCAATCTGGTCCGATGTCGTAGAGTGATTTGTGTGCGTGGGTAAGCAGTCGGAAAGTAATCCTCTTATTGACGGGTAGCCAGTGGAGGTCTTTAAGGTGACCAGAGATGTGTTCGTTGCGTGGGATGTCTAATATGAGCCTGGCTGAGGCGTTTTGGATTCGTTGTAGTTTCTTCTGGAGTTTAGCGGTGGTACCTGCGTAGAGGGTGTTTCCGTAGTCCAGTCGGCTCGTGACTAGAGCGTGGGTGACTGTTTTCCTTGTTTCGGAGGGGATCCAGCGAAATGTTTTTCTGAGCATGCGAAGAATGTTAAAGCAGGAAGAGGATACTGCGCTGACTTGTCTGTTCATTGAGAGTGAGGAATCCAGGATGACGCCAAGGTTCCGTGCGTGGTCTGACGGGATGGGTGCATTTCCGAGGGCTTCCGGCCACCAGGAGTCGTCCCATGCAGAGGGGGATTTACCTAAGATGAGGACTTCTGTTTTGTCTGAGTTCAGTTTCAGACGGCTTTGTTTCATCCATTCGGCGACTTCTTTCATTCCTTCGTGTAGGTTAGTTTTGGCGGTGCTGGGGTCCTTGGTGAGAGATAGGATCAGTTGAGTGTCATCCGCGTAAGAGATGATGTTGAGGTTGTGTTGGCGGGCGATGGCCGCGAGGGGGCTCATGTATACGTTGAAGAGGGTGGGACTGAGTGAGGATCCTTGTGGTACGCCGCAGATGATTTCAGAGGCCTCGGACTTGAATGGTGGGAGGCGGACTCTCTGGGTTCTTCCGGTGAGGAACGAGGTGATCCATTCCAGTGCCTTTCCTTGGATTCCGATGTTTCTGAGGCGTTGTAAAAGGGTGCTGTGGCAGACTGTGTCGAAGGCTGCAGAGAGGTCGAGGAGGATGAGGGCGACTGTGTCTCCATTGTCCAGTAGAGTTCGAATGTCGTCTGTTGCTGCGATGAGGGCGGTCTCAGTGCTGTGTTTGGCTCGGAAGCCAGATTGTGAGGGGTCGAGTGATTTGTTGTCTTCGAGGAAGGTGGAGAGCTGGTTGTTGACAGCTTTCTCGATGACTTTGGCCGGGAATGGGAGAAGTGAGATGGGGCGGTAGTTTTTGAGTTCGGTGGGGTCTGCTGTTGGTTTTTTCAGAAGGGCGGTGAGTTCAGCGTGTTTCCAGTCTTCTGGGAAGGTAGCGGAGTTGAAGGAGCAGTTGATGACGTCTCGGAGGTGCGGAGCTATGACGGAGTCTGCTTTGTTGAAGATGTGGTGGGGGCATGGGTCTGTGGGGGATCCTGAGTGGATGGAATTCATCAGGCGGATGGTGTCCTCAGTGGAGATTGGGTTCCAGGCGTTAAGGGTGTTAACGGGGGGAGGATGGTCAGCTGATGGTAGGGTGGGTTGCCTTCCGGGTTGGTTGTCAAAGCTGTTGTGGATGTCAGCAATCTTGTTGTGGAAAAAAGAGGCTAGGGAATCGCAGAGGGTTTGAGAGGGGGTGATGTCGTTAGAGTTGGCCGAGGGGTTGGAAAATTCCTTGACGATGTTGAAAAGTTCCTTGCTGTTGTGGGCGTTGTTGTCAAGTCGATCTTTGAATGCTGTTTTCTTGGCTTTTCGGATCAGTTGGTGGTGAGTACGGATGGCGCTTTTGAAGGCGTCCTTGTTGCTGGTGGATGGGTCTTTTTTCCAGGCCTTTTCAAGGGAGCGGCACAGTTTCTTGGATTTCTTGAGGTCGTCGTTGAACCATGAGGCCTTCTTGAAGCCAAGTTTGTGTTGACGTTTTTTCAGTGGTGCTAAGGTGTCGGCGGTGTTGGATAACCAGACGGTGAGGTTGGAGGCGGCTTCGTTGGCGTTAGAAGAGAGGGCTGGGGAGGATTGAAGGAGTGATGTGGAGATCTGCTCTGTGGTGATTTTGTTCCAGTTTCTTTGCAGAGTTGGTTGGGAGTGGTTGATGGGTTTCGGCTTGTTGTAGATGAAGTGAACGCAGCTGTGGTCAGTCCAGAGGAGATCCGTAGTGTGGCTGAAGGAGACATGGTTGCTGGAGGTGAAGATGGGGTCGAGAGTGTGACCTGCGATGTGGGTGGGGGAAGTGACCAGTTGTTTAAGTCCGAGGTTGGCGAGGTTGTCCAAGAGGGTGGCGGTGTTGCGGTCGTTGATCTTTTCAAGGTGGAAGTTGAGGTCTCCCAGAAGGATGTAGTCTTTGGAGGGGAGCGCGTGTGGAGTGATGAAGTCCGTGATGTCTTCACTGAATTTTGCGCGGGGTCCAGGTGGTCTGTAGAGGAGGGTGCCTCTGAGTGTGGTCTTGGGGTCGATGTGGATCTGGAAGTGAAGGTGTTCAGAGTTGGAATACAAAATACCTCCACCACACCCCTTTTTAGCAATACCAGCATAGAGGCCCATTAAAATTCTTTTTAGACCTCACATGCCAGGTATTTTTTAAACTTCACACATTAATTCACTTTTGACCCCACCCTCACTTACCATCCAATACCCTCACGCACCACACATAGTGATTACATCAGTGCTCCCGCGTAGTCGTTGGTTAGTAGCACGCCGCGTTCCGTAGAGGGATGCGAAGACCCCTATGATGAAGCATGACACCAAGGGCCCATTTGGTGTGTGCAGGGTATTTAAAGAACACAGGGCCCGATGTAGGACACCAAATACCGATTCGGTAAAATACTGAATCGGTAAATTTACCGAATCGGTAAATCTAGATGTAGGTGGCACTGAAAACAGTGCCACAGGCCCTTAGGAATTCGTTATTTACCATGAAATACTTTTTCATGGTAAATAACGAATTCCTGTATACATGCACATCTGTGCCCTTAGGGCATGTATGTGTGCCACATGGCACACAAGCCAGAATCAGGGGTGCAACAGGGTGTCAAAGTGACACCCTGTCCCCCTTGACAATTCGGTAATTTTACCGAATCGGTATTTACCGATACGGTAATTGACATTGATTCAAGGCCCATAGGAATCAATGGCAATTACCGATTTGGTAAATATCGATTCGGTAATTACCGAATCATACCGATTCGGTAAAAATTACCGAATTTTTACCTAAATCTCATTTACCGAAAATCTAAAATACCAAATCGGTAAAATTCGGTATTCTAGAGTCGGTAAATGGGATTTACCTACATCGGGCCCACAGTGTGCTCCCCACCATTATAGGGACCATACCAAACACACTCTTGTGGATTCCGTTTGTTTATGAAAATTGTGGCCGGAGAGACCGAATCCACGATTCTCTCCACTCCCCTCTGGTTCTATTTAGTATTAAATATTTGGCCACATTTCTGGGTGGAGACAGAGGTCAGGTTTACAAGCCCCTTGCGCCACTTTTGCGTCACTTTTGCCTTCTTCATAATGACGCAAAAGTGGTGCAAGGGCCTTGTAAATAAGCCCCGGGATGTAGTAAATTATCACTTAGTAAATCATAGCACAATCACAAGGCGTAAACAACGCCCACTGTGGGTATTCCATTGCAGCTCTTTTCTTAAAACATCCGAAGCAAATTGGTATATTCTGTTCTTGTTAATCTGTCAGGCTGATGGAGACCAATGGATGGGGCGGAAGAAAGCTCTTATGCAGGCGAATTGAACTGTCACTTTTTGTTAAATGATGAAACCGACTCTGTTTCTGTTGTCAAGCCCCTGGAGTAGAAAGGAAAGACAGAGCTGTACAGTAGGGGACGTTGACAAATAAGATGTCATTATTGAGCAGTTAATAAAGGCTCGGATGCGGCGCTTTTGTTCCTTTGAGTTAACTCCTGCTCATGGGGTCTGGTTTGACAGAGCCATGCCGCCGAAGTCGTGATTTCTCAATTGTGTGTGCGTTTTCAAGCACATTTGAATTACATTTCTGGGTTGTAAGTTTGTCCTTGGTCTACACGAGAGTAAGTACAACGTACAGAGCTATTGCAACCACTGTAGCTGTCATAATAAAAAATACAAATTGCAACCGCCTGGGAAGAATGTCACATTTTCTATGTTTAGGAGCAATCTGGCATCATAACTGCAGGGGGCGCCCTGCCCTAGAAGGGACACTTTCTAAGTAGTGAACAGTACGAAATCCTGCATCCATCGCTGCTCAAACACAGAACTAACAGCTGCTTTCCTGCCAATGAGTGATGGCCCGTGATGAATTCATGCCTGTCCTCAAAGGGCATGTCACCGAAAGGCATTTGTGCATCAGAGTTAGGGGTGCACAAATAAGGGCCTGTAGGATATCAGATCTTCCTTCAAGATTTCTAGGAGCATTCTAAGGGGTATATTTACAAGGGCATAGCCCCACCAGAATGTCACTTTTAGCGACGTTCTGGTGGAGCTATGCCCTTTTCCATATTTACAAAGCGGCGCTAAGACACTTTTTGTGGCTTAACGCAGCCTTCTAATTACGGCCCCTTTACACGCATCACTTAGCGTGAAA
Source organism: Lissotriton helveticus (assembly GCF_964261635.1). NCBI lineage: Eukaryota > Metazoa > Chordata > Amphibia > Caudata > Salamandridae > Lissotriton > Lissotriton helveticus. Next base: position 103,996,344 of record NC_136070.1, on the reverse strand, counting down.
GGGGCGGGAAATGGATATTGCTGTAGGTGCTCCACTGCAACCCCCATTTCTTTTTGTTGCTGCCCCAGATTTATAAGGATGTGCAAGAGCAGGCATTAGAATAGTGCAACGAGGAGAAATACTTTCATTTATCCTTGTTTTGGCTTTTTCTATGTGTGATAAATTTTTCAGCACACATATAAAGAGCAAAACACTATAAATGATTGTTTATGTGCAGGAAGGTGTCCCTTCATGTGCATAAACAATCATTAAATAATGAAGATTTGCTACTTATTTGTGTGCTGCATTTTGCAGCACACATTGAAGTAACAAATTGCCATAATGGATTTTTATGTGCACGAAGGGGCCCCTTCCTCACATAAACAATTATTCCCTGTAACGCAGGCACCCTTGCACTATGGTGCAAGGTTGCCTGTTTTGATTCTAGGCAGCTAATTCTAGCGCCAGCGCTAGGGAAAACACAGGGGTGTGCCATATTGTTGTAAATACAGCACATCTCTGCGTTATGTAAATGTCAGAGCGCATCACTGCCAAATTTGGCACAACTCCAAGCTCCGACATTTCATTGCAAATATGGCCCTAAGAACTCATTCTGAATTCGCATGCCTGTATTGAGTCGCACTATCAATGACAGTGTCTTCATGCACACCCATAAACACGGAGAAAAGCTGCTTCTTCCTCGCTCTCAAATTCCACAGAGATGAGACCAAGTTGGCAACAATCATTTACTATTGTCTCACGTCATATGACCAAGGTGGAATAACCCATGGGATTCATAGGGCCGTCACGTTTTAGTGATTAGCAGATTGAAATTAAACTATCTACCTACCCAATGTACTAGATGCTCATTTTTTAGCCGCATCGCTGCTAGAGCGATTCCCCTGCTGTGCTGGATAGCAATAAAAACGGGTGTGGTCACGACGAGCTCAGCTCGTCATGAGCACAGGAGCACTGCACTGCATGACGAGCTCAGCTCGTCATGAGCACTGAAGGGGTTAAATCTATTGAGTCAGCATGTGGGAGAATGTCTGTGTTACTTGTGATGTTCCAGAGTAATAAGTAAGCCAAACAATGAAAGAACACACAACAAATAAAACAATGTATCTACAACTAACAAAAAGTATCAACATTTGGTATCCAAGCTAAATTGACATTCCATTTATAGTGTTTGTGATCAGTACATTGATTGTAGTCCATCAGCTGTTTGGAACCTGATGTCCACAAACGCCAAGAATCATGATCCTCCCTCATAGGACACAAAGACCAACATTATCACATCTGAGTAGATCTAACTCCCAGTCCTCCCACCGCATTTGACCCCCCCATCTCTGATCGCCATGTGCAGTTCCCTTTTCGCTCTCAAAGGAACCAATAACTAATTTGTTCTGAAGTGAGGTGATCTAAAGACAAGTCCACCAGGCCAATATAAACAAGATCTTGTCACAATGTTCACACTCGCTAGCTTATCAAAGTCACAACAAAAAATACAAAATAGTAACAATAAAAACTTAAAGTGAAAAACATTTTAAAAATTGAAACATTTGCATTTTGATTCTCGGTGTTTGCTTTACAGTTTTCATAGCAGAAATGTGTCGAAGCAGGACTAGTCACTGCTCCATTTTGTGTATTTGTGCTCCGAAAACATAAAGATGCAGTAGCTCATACAGGGCCGGCATTAGCGCTGGTGGCTCCCGGTGCGACAATCATTTTTGATCCCCCCTCCCATTGGCCTCCTCTTTGGATTCCCTCCCTACCACCCAGCAAAAGTGTCCCTCTTCTCTCCATAGCTCCTCTCTCACATACATTTAATTTGTTTTAAAGTGCTAGTAAAGGCAGGCTTTACCAATCCACTCAGCTATCCACATAAAATACATGTCTGTTCTTTGCAGCAGGCATATTAACCCTCTGCGCGAACAGTAATCACAAAAGTTATCATGACAACTTTATTACTGGCTTGAAGCCGGATGCACAAGGAACATAGCAGCAGATGCTATTAAATCGTAGGTTATTGCTAAGCACAGCGCTCCCTCTGAGGTCAGTGCTCCAGTGCAGTGCCCAGTGCACCCACACCGGTCGCATTGCCCTAAAGCTGGCCCTGAGCTCATGACACTTTGGTGCTAGCAACTCCGTGTCAGTAACTCAGGGTCCCAGCGGACAGGTTTCACCTATTGGTGAAAGGGAACCACAGGGGTATTTCAGACGGATGTGAGACCTGCAGGGTAAGCTGGGCTTACAAACAACCCTGGGCGTAGTTCGCGTAGTAGCGCTCCTCGTAGCTACGCGAAGTGCACTTTGCACTACATGAGCTACGCGTAGCACTACGCGAACTGCAGTAGGGAAATGCTGTTCGCAATGATTGCACAGTGCCGGATGCTTGTTTGCACTGTGCAATCTTTGCAAACGGCATCTTGCACAGTGCAAGCGGTCGTTTTCTGCCGCTCGTTTAGATTTTTACTTGAGCGGCAGTTTTCTCAACGGGGACTGGTAGTTTCTCATCACGAGCGGTCACAAGCATACGCGACCACTCGCAATGAGAAACCTGACCTCCCCGCATTGAGAATATCGCCGGGAGGTTTATTTTCCATGCTCGCGATCGGCAACTTGATGTTGCTGATCGCGAATGAGGAAAAAGTCTTGCCGGGATGTCATTTTGCTTGCTCGCGGTCGCCAACTTGACGTTGAGGACCGCGTGTGAGCAAAAAATGACAGCTATGCTACGCTACGCTGTGCGTTTTTGCACTGTGCTACGTGTAATTTGCGTAGCGCGTAGTTGCGCAAACTACGCGAGCGTAATCTAGTTTTCCGACCAGGCCTACTTACAGAATCCTTAGGTTACTGTCCTTCTCCAGCCATGGGGTGGAAATGTAGGAAACCTCAGTGCAAGCAACAGTGGCTCTTCCGAACCCTGGCTATAGTAAGGTTATCTCATACCAGTAGAGGGGCATGCAGTATTATCAATGCAGATTCTTTAAACAGTGTTTTTTTAGGAAAAATATGAAATCCCATTCTTAAATTGTTCTTGAATCACATCTATATTTTGACCAAACAACTCAACAAAGCACATTTTATGAATTGTATTTCATTTTATCTTTTAGAACTTTTGATATAATTGGCCTTGGTAAGAATCAGGCAAAATGGTAAGAATGCCTTGGTAAGAATAAGGCAAAAAGTTGCTTTAATGTCATGATTCCCCAGATTATCAAAAAATATTACTAAATCTTCTAATGTGTTTGGACAAGACCTCGAAGCTGCACATTCGTTTATCTAGCTCTGCTTGAATGGTGACCATAAGAACTCAGACCCTTCTATTATGAGTATTAAGGTTCTACTAACCTTGCTTCTGGGAAACATTTTAAGTGATATGATATTTGTAGAGGTTGTTAAGTCAACAGGAATTTTATATTTCATTCATTATTATTTGGAAAGAATGTACTGCAGAAAATGCTCTTTGTTGATAACAGTTAGGCCCATTGTGTATGATGGAAATCCTGACTCAGTATGAGAAAAATCTTCTTTTTCCTGTTTTTTGTGCGATCACCTCCCATTTATGTGCAGTTAGTATTGCTGCTGTTTAAACTCTTCACACTGGGGCACTGGTGTCCCGTCCCCACTGTATGTGCTCTGACACCTAAAACATTGTTAAATTGGATAATCCCCAATTGGCATATTTATTTACCTCTAAGGCCATATAATATGGTGCAGGAAAATACACCCATGGAATGGAAAGTTAAATGTCATGTGAGGACTGCAACACCTATTGGGCCATCCACTAGTGTGACACAGAAAAACATGGCTTCAGGCCTACCAATGTAGTCTGACTAGTGCAGCTTTTAGATCTGCAATTTATTCTGTCAAAATAACTATTTTTGAAAGGAAGGAATCCCACTTTTAAATATATATATATATATATATATATATATATATATATATATATATATATATATATATATATATATATATATATATATATATATATATATATATATATATATATATATATATATATATATATATATATATATATATATATATAAAAAGAATGTTTCTTTCGGTTATCTAAGTGTGCCTTTGCTTTCCACCAACTTTAACAACATACGATGATGCTAACACAGTTCGAATAATCTCCCTATTTTCATTTAATATTATTTTAGTCTAAGTACTAATGTACAGTATCTCAGCGGGTTCTGGATTTATATGCTCAACCTTGGATCCATACAGTCACATAACACCTCCTCCTTCCACTTATTTCAAAGTTCTAGGGGTGCGGGGTGGTGAGAAGAGACCCAACACACCATAGGTAGGGGATTTCCCACCTATAGTCCTATCATTTTTCACATCCTGAACCCCATTTCAATCTGTGTTGCATACATCTTCCACCTACTCTATCTCATGGAAGCCTCTCATGATTCTTGTTTTACATGGTCTGTTCCGTATGGTCCCAGTTTGCTGCTCAGGCTCACGCTTTTTCCACTGGCAGCTCCTGAAGTCATAGCTGTGCCTTCTGCCTCTCCCACTCTCTGCTGACTTTTAGAAAACTTCTTAAAACTTGGCTTTTCAACTTGTAATCTGTCTCTTTTTCCATTCTCCGACACCATGCTTAGCTATCAGCACCAAGACACACTCGGGTATACATTGCCCTATATCAATTAATTTAACATAACATACATTGTTCTATAAATCTAGCTTCCACTCTGGATTTCTTTCTCCAAGGCATGAATTCTAGAAGCCCTGCCTTTGAATTTCTGGGTATTGTCCATCTTATCACCCTTTCCGCTACATTAGGTCACTCACTCCTTTCCAGCACTCTTATAGACTTGTACATGCCTCAAAAAACATGCATTAGATCAGTCTCTTGTGCTATACACCTAGAACATCTGTGTGACACCAGGAATTAGTTTTACATTATATTTTTTGCCAGGTCCATTTCTGCCACTGGCATAGATATCTTTTGGAATAGTGTTGTTAAGTATTCCAGGAAAGGGTAGGTTTCCATAAGGATGTGGGAGTGAGAACATGAAAATGTGAGAAATGAATACATAGGAGAAATGGCATTCTAAAACTAAAAGTGAAGCAGGGGAAAACTTTACATGTGATTTTATAAGTTCGTCATTTTAGTTATTATGTGAAAATTGAGCTGAAAAAATGCAATATTCAGTCAATTTTTTCAAAAATTTTTTAGAGGAAGAATCTCCTCAACCCGACTTCAGAATATTGAGTTTGCTCACTCTGCTCCCTCTCTTAATGTAGTGTGGAGTGATTATTTACCTCATCACTTTCAACTATTATTAGCTGCCACTTTCATGAGAACCCTGACACTCTAACCTATAATCAGAAAGTTTTCATTTCATGCCTGCGCTCAATTCAACGAGGCCTGGTGTTTCCTATGGTCTCTGACAAACCAGGAAAATACCCTGTGATAGTTTTCACCTCAGTCCCAATCTTGAAGTTAAAAGGACCATAGCACATGGACATCTTCTCTGCTACGAAGAGAGGAGCCCCCGCCTTCCTACAACCCTGCCCAAATTGTGGAAAGTAAAAAATCTAGATTCATAGTGAGGTAGTAGCTCCAGCAGCCTGGCTTGCTATGATGCCCTGCATGGGGTTGGAGGGGGGTAATATGTGCAATAGAAGGTAATATAAGCCTATATTGACCAGGAGCTAGTGCCTAACTCTTCTTACACACTATAGCACAATGCATTAACCATCCACAAACCAGCTACCTCTCCTGTCACTCACTGACTTTATGCTCGTCTTTGACCCTGTACAACACTCATCTGCCATTTGTGCCTAGGGGTCACTTTTAATAAGGGAAAGGGACTTGCAAATACGCCCCTCAGTGTTGAATGGCCAAATCCATGCCAGATTTTCAGCATATCCTCAGTTAGATAAACATAGTTATCTTAAAAATCTGGCATGGATCCAGTCCTCCAGGACCGACTTTGGAGAACCCTGCTCTAGAAATATCACATACATACATAGATACATACAAACATACATATATAGAGACCAGTGGTGATTTGCGCTATATAAAACTATAGTAACATAACATAACATAACATAACATAACTTAACATAACATATATACTGTTGTGTATCTGTAACTCGGAGATGTGTCATTGCAAGCACCAGTGCCAATTTCATTATTTAGAACATCAAACTAAATAATACATAGCCATTCATAAAACCGCCTCCTGCACCGCTTGGTAACCTCTAACACAATTGTTTGAAGTGCTAAATAACATGGTACACTCTGTGGACCCGAGGGTTAATAATTAATTACTGTCAAGTTTCCACCATGCAAGCTGTCAATCAGAATGTTGGCGGGACCAGCTTTAGTGCAGCAGTCTTTCTGGGTCGGCCATCCTTCTAAGACACAGTGTCATTCCTATGCAGGGAGCAGGCAGGGGGCTGGGCCTGGAGTCAGTAGGGGCCCATGGTAATTGCCAGACGCCGCTTCTCATAAATCAGCTGGAAGTCGGCATCCATTGAACCTCTCTGTTATCTGGCAAACTAATTTTGTTCAGCAGCCCCGGCCTATTTATTCAGAATGATGAATCATTTGAAAAATGACTCCTTCGTCTTTTTGTTGCCTGTATTTTAGCACCACGGGTGCTTGCAAACACATATATTACACACAGGGGGAAATAGCAGATTGGAAGAATGCAGCGTTTTAAGATAAAGCGGAAGGCACTGAGCGTTGTCCTCGCTGCGTGAAAAATATTGAAGCCATGTTTTTTATTCTGAAGCATCTCCAGTGCGTCCGCTGCTGAATTTCTATCCCTGAAGGCTCGGCCGCGCTGAATTGTTAATGTTAAACTGTATGAAGAGGCTCATTTAAATACATTACACTTTTAACGGTAATACCATCTTACTGCACAGAAATCTCGAGGAGGGTTTCTGCCAGCAAAGGGGGATGGCAGCAAACACCCTGATTTAGAGTTGGATGGACGTGCTCTATCCGTCAAGGTGGCAGGGGACATTACCTGACGGGCTACCCGCTTTCAACTTTAGAGATGACTACTGGCCAAGCGGGCATCTCTGTGCCACAAAAGGTACTTCTGTCAAGGCAGTTCTCTTCAAGATACAAAAAGTTCGGTGGATGGCCACTGTCCGTTTTGATGGCTGCAGTAGCATAGCTAGTCCGATAGCCGCCCATGGTGGTCCCTGCGTTTGCCGCCCGTGGCGGGTGTAGTGAAGAGGTGGGCTACTGGTGAGTTTTTCCATTGAGGAGTGGAGGGGAGGGTCTTTCCCCAACCCCTACCTAACTACCCCACTGGATAGCTGACCACCAAACTGTTATCATTTTTTTTTACCTTTCATGAAAACATTTTGGACGTGTTCTCCTAGGGTGTGTAGGTCATTTTTGAGTTTTTTGTCTCTCACCGCCAGGCTTTCCCTAAAATAGGGTGTATGTTGTAATGTCGTTTCGTAGGATGACCAGAATTTTAAAGCAAAAAAAAGGGCCATTTCACAAAAATAGAAGAAGGACTATAACTTTACGTCAAGCGAGCGCACAGAATGACAGCGCTCCTCAGCAGAGAATTACAAATCAGGCAGTAAGAACATACATAACATGGAATTTTTAAACCAAGTAGCTTGCCTGGGAATTAAATTGCTTTCTTGGAACAACTGCTAACTATCCCTGCTTTGTAAAACGTATAAAACCACCAGCCCTCCGTTTTTAGTCGACCCTCTCGAAGACCAGGACATAGTCAAGTCAAGTCAAAGAATTTATATAGCGCACTACATACCCAGAGGGTCTCAAGGCGCTTAGGGAGGGCAGGAGGATTATTTGTCAAATATCCACGTTTTAAGTTGCTTTCTGAATGCTAGGTGGTTCTGGGTAAGGCGAAGGTAAGTGGGGAGTGAGTTCCATGTTTTAGCTGCCAGGTATGAGAAGGATCTGCCTCCCATGGTGGTCTTGTTGATGCGAGGTACAGTGGCGAGGGCTTGGCTGGAAGAACGTAGTTGGCGGGAGGGGGTGTAGAAGGACAGTCGTGAGTTGAGGCATTCTGGTCCGATGTCGTAGAGTGATTTGTGTGCGTGGGTTAGCAGTCGGAAAGTGATCCTCTTATTGACGGGTAGCCAGTGGAGGTCTTTCAGGTGACCAGAGATGTGTTCGTTACGCGGGATGTCTAATATGATCCTGGCTGAGGCGTTTTGGATTCGTTGGAGTTTCTTCTGGAGTTTAGCGGTAGTACCTGCGTAGAGGGTGTTTCCATAGTCCAGTCGGCTCGTGACCAGAGCATGGGTGACTGTTTTTCTGGTTTCGGTGGGGATCCAGCTAAATGTTTTTTTGAGCATGCGAAGAATGTTGAAGCAGGATGAGGAGACGGCGCTGACTTGTCTGTTCATTGAAAGTGAAGAATCCAGGATAACGCCTAGGTTCCGTGCGTGGTCTGTCGGGATGGGTGCTTTTCCAAGGGCTTCCGGCCACCAAGAGTCGTCCCATGCAGAGGGGGATGTACCTAAGATGAGGACTTCTGTTTTATCTGAGTTCAGTTTCAGACGGCTGTGTTTCATCCATTCGGCAACTTCTTTCATTCCTTCGTGTAGGTTAGTTTTGGCTGTGCTGGGGTCATTGGTGAGAGAAAGGATCAGTTGCGTGTCATCCGCGTAAGAGATGATGTTGAGGTTGTGTTGGCGGGCGATGGCCGCGAGGGGGCTCATGTATACGTTGAAGAGGGTGGGACTGAGTGAGGATCCTTGTGGAACGCCACAGATGACTTCAGTGGCCTCGGACTTGAATGGTGGAAGGCGGACTCTCTGGGTTCTTCCGGTGAGGAACGAGGTGATCCATTCAAGTGCTTTTCCTTGTATTCCGATGTTTCTGAGGCGTTGTAAAAGGGTGCTGTGGCAGACTGTGTCGAAGGCTGCAGAGAGGTCGAGGAGGATGAGGGCGACTGTGTCTCCATTGTCCAGTAGAGTTCGAATGTCGTCTGTTGCTGCGATGAGGGCGGTCTCAGTGCTGTGTTTTGCTCGGAAGCCGGACTGTGAGGAGTCGAGGGATTTGTTGGCTTCGAGGAAGGCGGTGAGCTGGTTGTTGACAGCTTTCTCGATGACTTTGGCCGGGAAAGGAAGGAGCGAGATGGGGCGGTAATTTTTGAGTTCGGTGGGGTCCGCTGTGGGTTTTTTCAGAAGGGCGGTGAGTTCAGCGTGTTTCCAGCTTTCCGGGAAGGTGGCGGAGTTGAAGGAGCAGTTGATGACGTCTCGGAGGTGCAGTGCTATGGCGGAGTCTGCTTTGTTGAAGATGTGGTGAGGACATGGGTCTGTGGGGGATCCTGAGTGGCTGGAGTTCATCAGGCGGATGGTGTCCTCAGTGGAGATTGGGTTCCAGTCGTTAAGGGTGTTCAAGGGGGGAGAATGTTCAGCATATGGTTGGGTGGGTTGGTCTCCGGGTTGGTTGTCGAAGCTGTTGTGGATGTCTGCAATTTTGTTGTGGAAGAATAAAGCCAGGGAGTCGCAGAGGGCTTGAGAGGGGGTGATGTCATTGGAGTTGGCCGAGGGATTGGTAAATTCCTTGACGATGTTGAAAAGTTCCTTGCTGTTGTGGGCGTTGTTGTCTAGTCGATCCTTGAATGCTGTTTTCTTGGCCTTTCGGATTAGTTGGTGGTGTGTGCGGGTGGCGATTTTGAAGGCGTCCTTGGAGCTAGTGGTTGGGTCTTTTTTCCAGGCCTTTTCAAGGGAGCGGCAGAGTTTCTTGGACTTCTTAAGATCATCATTGAACCATGAGGCCTTCTTGCTGCCAGGTTTGCGTTGACGTTTTTTCAGTGGTGCTAGGATGTCGGCGGTGTTGGATAACCATAGGGTGAAGTTGGTGGCGGCTTGGTCTGGGTTAGAGGAGTGGGCTGGGGTGTTTAGAAGGAGCGATGAGGAGATCTGGTCGATGGTGATTTTGTTCCAGTTTCTTTGCAAAGTTGGTTGGGGGTGGTTGATGGTAAGCATGGGCGTAAAATCCGCTCCGCTCGCGGATTTTTCGGATTTTCGGCAAATCCGCAATCCGCGAACGCTCGCGAATTTGTCGAAAATCCGTGAATCCGCTCGCGGCGGATTTTTTGCTTGGTTGCGGCGCGCGGCGTGGTGCACGGCGTTCACTTTCCGTCATTTTAGCGTTTGCCGAGTTGTTTTTCTTTGCGAGTGACGCGCCATTTTAGATCTTGCTGCGTGTTCCCGCGGGAGTTTGTCGCCCGCGAATACGTACTCGCGGCTTGCCACCTTGCACAGCACACCTCGCGAGAGTTCGCAATTGCGAACATGTAGTTGCGGCGGAAAGGAACAATCTCGCACTTGCGAAATAGAGATTTTGCAATTTCGCACAAGAAAATCACCAGCAAACAGGATAAACCTTCAGAAAATTATGATTTTTATCAGAATCACTCCTCAGGTTGACATTTGCATGGCCTTTTTTTTTGCAAGGAGTCCATTTTGGGGGGGGGGGGAGGAAGGAAGTGCCCCACAGTCTCCAACTTCCTGTTCCTGTCCAGCAGGCTCCTCCCAGTGCTTTGTCCATCTCCTGGTCACTTTCATTTGGATCTGGAGCTGGAAGGATTACTTTTTGTGGGTGCTGCTGGATATTTGGATTTGAGGCCTTTTTGACTGTCTTTGGATCACTTTTGGATTAGAAATCAACTTTCACAAGTAAGTTTGTTTGGGGCATTACAGTTGCTGCAAGTACAATTTTGGAACTTTTTCAGAAAATTAAATAAATTATATTGTGGGTAGCCACAGTATCCAGTAGGACCAGGGTTGGTTATGGGTGCATGATACAACTGTTTTGTTGAATTTAAACACCATTGAGGCCATGGATGGGCTGGGATTGTGCAGATTTTATTGTTTTTTGTCGTTTTTTTGGGCCTGCTGGTGTGGCCCTTTGCCCAGGGGTGGTGAGTGTTGCATGGGCCTAGTCTTTCTGTGGGGTGTCTTCTTGAATTTAAACATAATTGAGGCCATGGATGGGCTGGGATTGTGCTTATTTTATTGTTTTTTGTCGTTTTTGGGGGGCTGCTGGTGTGGCCTTTTGCTTGCCCAGGGGTGGTGGTGGTGCATGGACTGAGTGTGCCTGTGGTGTTGTCTCACTCTCTTTGATGTAAACATCATGGATGGCATTGGATTGTGGTGATTTCTGGCTGTTTTTCTGTTTTTTGGGGGTGTACTGTTGATGTGGTCTGGCCATGTGGGTGGTGGTGGTGGCCATCTTGAGTGCTGGCTGGTACAGGCAACATGTGCTTGGGGTGTAAGGGGGCCATTTTGAGGAGAGGCAGTGTCTGAGGCCTGCACTTATTTTGCCTACTTTTCATCCCTTATGCCCAGGGGTAGTGAGTGTTGCATGGGCCTAGTGTTTCTGAGGGGTGTCTTCTTGAATTTAAACACCATTGAGGCCATGGATGGGCTGGGATTGTGCAGATTTTATTGTTTTTTGTCGTTTTTTTGGGCCTGCTGGTGTGGCCCTTTGCCCAGGGGTGGTGAGTGTTGCATGGGCCTAGTCTTTCTGTGGGGTGTCTTCTTGAATTTAAACACCATTGAGGCCATGGATGGGCTGGGATTGTGCAGATTTTATTGTTTTTTGTCGTTTTTTTGGGCCTGCTGGTGTGGCCCTTTGCCCAGGGGTGGTGAGTGTTGCATGGGCCTAGTCTTTCTGTGGGGTGTCTTCTTGAATTTAAACATAATTGAGGCCATGGATGGGCTGGGATTGTGCTTATTTTATTGTTTTTTGTCGTTTTTGGGGGGCTGCTGGTGTGGCCTTTTGCTTGCCCAGGGGTGGTGGTGGTGCATGGACTGAGTGTGCCTGTGGTGTTGTCTCACTCTCTTTGATGTAAACATCATGGATGGCATTGGATTGTGGTGATTTCTGGCTGTTTTTCTGTTTTTTGGGGGTGTACTGTTGATGTGGACTGGCCATGTGGGTGGTGGTGGTGGCCATCTTGAGTGCTGGCTGGTACAGGCAACATGTGCTTGGGGTGTAAGGGGGCCATTTTGAGGAGAGGCAGTGTCTGAGGCCTGCACTTATTTTGCCTACTTTTCATCCCTTATGCCCAGGGGTAGTGAGTGTTGCATGGGCCTAGTGTTTCTGAGGGGTGTCTTCTTGAATTTAAACACCATTGAGGCCATGGATGGGCTGGGATTGTGCAGATTTTATTGTTTTTTGTCGTTTTTTTGGGCCTGCTGGTGTGGCCCTTTGCCCAGGGGTGGTGAGTGTTGCATGGGCCTAGTCTTTCTGTGGGGTGTCTTCTTGAATTTAAACACCATTGAGGCCATGGATGGGCTGGGATTGTGCAGATTTTATTGTTTTTTGTCGTTTTTTTGGGCCTGCTGGTGTGGCCCTTTGCCCAGGGGTGGTGAGTGTTGCATGGGCCTAGTCTTTCTGTGGGGTGTCTTCTTGAATTTAAACACCATTGAGGACATGGATGGGCTGGGATTGTGCAGATTTTATTGTTTTTTGTCGTTTTTTTGGGCCTGCTGGTGTGGCCCTTTGCCCAGGGGTGGTGAGTGTTGCATGGGCCTAGTCTTTCTGTGGGGTGTCTTCTTGAATTTAAACATAATTGAGGCCATGGATGGGCTGGGATTGTGCTTATTTTATTGTTTTTTGTCGTTTTTGGGGGGCTGGTGGTGTGGCCTTTTGCTTGCCCAGGGGTGGTGGTGGTGCATGGACTGAGTGTGCCTGTGGTGTTGTCTCACTCTTTTTGATGTAAACATCATGGATGGCATTGGATTGTGGTGATTTCTGGCAGTTTTTCTGGTTTTTGGGGGTGTACTGTTGATGTGGACTGGCCATGTGGGTGGTGGTGGTGGCCATCTTGAGTGCTGGCTGGTACAGGCAACATGTGCTTGGGGTGTAAGGGGGCCATTTTGAGGAGAGGCAGTGTCTGAGGCCTGCACTTATTTTGCCTACTTTTCATCCCTTATGCCCAGGGGTAGTGAGTGTTGCATGGGCCTAGTGTTTCTGAGGGGTGTCTTCTTGAATTTAAACACCATTGAGGTCATGGATGGACTGGGAATGTGCAGATTTTATTGGTTTTTGTCGTTTTTTTGGGCCTGCTGGTGTGGCCCTTTGCCCAGGGGCGGTGAGTGTTGCATGGGCCTAGTCTTTCTGTGGGGTGTCTTCTTGAATTTAAACACCATTGAGGCCATGGATGGGCTGGGATTGTGCAGATGTTATTGTTTTTTGTCGTTTTTTTGGGCCTGCTGGTGTGGCCCTTTGCCCAGGGGTGGTGAGTGTTGCATGGGCCTAGTCTTTCTGTGGGGTGTCTTCTTGAATTTAAACATAATTGAGGCCATGGATGGGCTGGGATTGTGCTTATTTTATTGTTTTTTGTCGTTTTTGGGGGGCTGCTGGTGTGGCCTTTTGCTTGCCCAGGGGTGGTGGTGGTGCATGGACTGAGTGTGCCTGTGGTGTTGTCTCACTCTCTTTGATGTAAACATCATGGATGGCATTGGATTGTGGTGATTTCTGGCTGTTTTTCTGTTTTTTGGGGGTGTACTGTTGATGTGGACTGGCCATGTGGGTGGTGGTGGTGGCCATCTTGAGTGCTGGCTGGTACAGGCAACATGTGCTTGGGGTGTAAGGGGGCCATTTTGAGGAGAGGCAGTGTCTGAGGCCTGCACTTATTTTGCCTACTTTTCATCCCTTATGCCCAGGGGTAGTGAGTGTTGCATACTTGCATGTCCCTAGTCTTTCTGTGGGGTGTCTTCAATGTAAACATCATGGATGGCATGGGATTGTGCTCATTTTTCTGTGTTTTGTCGATTTTTTGGGGTGTATAACTGAACTGATGTTCCTCTGTCTTCCATTGCTTTTAGGTGCACAAGAAGACTCAATAGAACCACCAGTGCCAGGAAGAAGTCCTGCAGCGGTGTGTGCAGCATAACGTCACGCGACGTCACGTCTGGACACAGAACCCTCTGCAACTCGTGCAACTGCTGCCTGCTGACCTGCTCTGAAGAAGATGGCCCCAAAAAAAGTAACCCGTAGCTCCTCTAGCAAGAAAGGTGCCAGTAAGGAGCAGAAGAAGCAAGTTACCAAGGACACTGGTGTGCCGCCCGCCCCTTTTTTTGTGAGTAAAAAAAAAAGTATGCCTGCAGCAGCTGCAGCGGGATCTGCTGGGGACCAAGCTGGCAGCAGCACCCCCGCTCCATTGGGCTCAGTGCCACCACCACCACCACGCCAACTTAAGTCCAAGCCCTTGAGTGCTGCAGAGGCAGCCAGTATACTTCTTCAATCACCATCGACCAGTGATGTTGGCTCATCGCAAGAAAGCAGCAGCAATGTCCCTCAATCAACACAGGTTGTTGTAGCTCATCTGACGAGTGTTGAGCAACCACAGCGGCAACAACAATCACATGTGCAAGTACAAGCCCAAGTACATGTGGAAGGAGAGGCAGCGCAAGGAGATGCGCATGCAGAGGTGCATGGAGGGTCACAACAAGTGCCCACAATAGTTGTTCCTCCCGAAGTAGGGGCACATCAGGAAATCGACAATCAAGGCGAGGTATCATTTGAGGAAGCCACTCCTCCTGATGATCCTTCATTGTCTTCCACAACCCTAGCAAGGAAGAGATCAAGGGTGGTGTCTACATCCTCTTCAAGCACACCTCCTTCTGATGATACGGATCAAACTTGGGAACCAGCACCACAGCCGTCTGAGAGTGAGGCACACCATGATCCAACAAAGGTACTTAAGCGTAAAAGGAAGCTCGTCCAAAGTCTCAGACTTATGGAGTGTGATGAGGCTCAACAAGAAGTGGCGGATACTGCTGCTGATGAAGACTCTGCCAACGACGACCCAGTCATCATAAAGGTCACTGCAGCCCCAGCGGGCATGCAGCAAACAGACATTTTGACCCTAGCCCGAAGAGCTGCTGCGCGTGATGATGATGATGATGATGTTGTCGATGAGGAGGCAGTGGAAACACCACAATCATTGGAGTTAAGTAGTACACCAACTCGTCCCGCTTCCATATTTCTTTCTGGCAAGAAGAGACCTGCGTCAACCTCGACCTTAATTAGTGGCGGTGAAAGTGGAAAACGTACAAAAGTTGGCCAATCCAGATCCTCCACTTCATCTGGCATTAGCTTCATGACCACCACCACCACCAGTATCGCCGCCTCCTCCAGGTCCCACAGACACTTCAAGTCCCCAGTTTGGGACTTCTTTACTGTTTGTCCCAAAAATCCAAGGTTTGCCATTTGTACCCTTTGTAAGCTTGCAGTTAGTCGTGGTAAGCCAGGTAGCAACTATGGTACCGGCGGCCAGAGTGGTCATCTTGACAGAAAGCACGGTGTCCAATGGTTTGCGCACCTAGCTGCGATCAAGAAAGGCCAAAATCAAGGAAACGTTGATGTTTCATCTGATGTTGACGAGCAGGAAGAAGACGTGTCAAACACTTCCCTTACACCCAGTACCCCTCTCAGCAGCACACCCAATGTGAGGCACACTAAGAGTGTTGGAGCGAGTGAGACACCAACGCACAAAAGTTCACCAGCGAGCAAAATTGGGTCAACGAAGTCATTATCAGCCCGTAAATGCTTGGTCCAGGCCAACATTAGAACAATGCTTACTTCAGACGTGCCATATGAACGCAACCACCCACTGACGCGTCTGTATAACACTAAGCTGGCTAAAATGCTAGCTGTGGACCTTCTACCTTTTTCTTTTGTAGAAGCGGTAGGTTTTCTTGAATTAGTTGCAACGCTCTGCCCTAAATGGAAGGTTCCGAGCCGGTTCTATTTTGCCAGAGTTGCGGTTCCAGCACTACATGAAGATGTGCTGCAGGCGATTGGGGCAGCTTTGCAGAAGAGTGCTGTTCACACAATACATCTGACAACAGACATGTGGACCAGTGGCCCAGGCGATGAATACATGTGCATCACTGCACACTGGGTCTCTTTTTCAGGTGTTATAGCAAAGCTAAACGCAGGTGTTGACCCGGACCAAGTTTTCAAAGCTGCTCGGAAACATGCAACACTAGCCATGTTTGCCTTGGAGAAAAGTCACACAGCAGAAAACCTTTTGGAAGAGTTTGACAAAAAGGTGTTGTCAATGCTATCCCCCCTAAAACGCAAGATTGGTTATGTTTCCACGGATAATGGCGCCAATGTAGTTAAGGCCATGTCACAGGGTCACCATGTTAGAGTGCCGTGTTTGGCGCACTGTATCAACCTGGTAGTTCAAAAATTCTTGAGTGATAAAGAGAGTCCAGCGTTCGAGGTAATGGCCACCTGCCGCAAAATGTGCAACCATTTCAGCCATTCTTTTAAGGCCCGGAAGCATCTGCGGAGACTGCTACTTCAACGTGGAATGCCAGTGAAAGCACTCATCCAGGAGGTGGCAACACGTTGGAACTCAACCTTCTACATGCTTGAGCGTCTGCATGAGCAGTATACGGTACTCGATCACTATTTCTTGACAGAGGCTACATCTCAGAAGGAGGACCTGCGGATGAGTAAGGCGCAATGGGCCATAGTTAAAAGCCTGACAGACATGCTTCGTCCTTTTGAGTTCTTCACGCGTGCAGTCAGCCAGGAGGACTGTAATTTGGGAAAAGCTATCCCATTGTTGTGCATACTGGAGCACCAACTGATGGCGGTTTCTTCTGAGTTTGAAAAAGATGAAAAAAAAAAAAACCATTTCATTTTGTCTGAGAAATTATTACATCGCCTACGTGGTGATGAACGTCTTAAAAACATCAACTCAGATCAGCATTACATTTGTGCTACTATTCTGGATCCACGCTACAAAAAGGCGCTGGCAGACAACGCATTCTTTCCTTTCGCTGATGCAGATGTTCAAAAGTACAAACATTGGTTAGCCTGGTCAGCCAAGAGGTTTGAAAAAGAACGGCAGGTTATTGAAGGAGAAGCCAGTACATCAGCATCAGCATCAGCAGGCCATCCGCAGTCACAAGAATCCACTTCTGCACCTGTGGCTGGGGCACAAGTGACCTCTCAGCCGTTAAAGACACCGGCAACTGGATCATCTGCACCACACACAATGACAACACTAACAGTGGCTGGGGAGGAGGATTGGCTAAGTTTGATGGGGTATGGTTCTCTAAAAAATGTCACAGGCACAGCAAAAAGTAAGCAAAGTGGAGGAACAGTTGATGACCTTGAGTCGATGGTGCAGGACTATCTGAATGACTCAACAGTGGTCTTTCTTAATGAGGAGCCATTGCAGTATTGGCATGGCAAAAAACAATTGTGGCCACAGCTCTACAACCTGGCTATAAACTATTTGTCTTGCCCACTCGCAAGTGTGTCTTCTGAACGTGTTTTCAGTGCTGCTGGTGGCATTGTAACTGCCAAACGGAGCCGCCTATCGCCCAAAAATGTGGAGCGGCTGACAATGATCAAGATGAATCAGCACCTCATACCACCAGATTACAAAGTGCGAGAAAGCACGCCACATGAAGACGATGAGGACAGCAACGTAGATGAGGGGATTTTTTCTCTGTTCGGTGCCACTGACCTCATCCAGCCTGAATTCGCAGAGTATGATGACGAAATCTTGTTCTTATTCCCTGACACCGAGCCCTGAAAATGAGACAATCAATCAAGAACTTTCTTTTTCGTCCTTATTCACTTTTATTCCTGTGTGCTTTGTGTCTCTCTTTCTTTGTTTTGCACAGTTAATTTAATTCAAACTTTAATCACCTAATCCCAAAAACAAGACCATCATCAGAACTGTCTTCACTTGTTTGCTTATTGATTTGAAGGTGCCGCAGTCTACATTCCTCAGGTTCACAAGTTCTGAAGAACATGCTCCTCTATCCTCCTCCTCCAGACTGCGATTTCCCTCCAAGCAGAGTGCTGGATTACGCACAATGAAGAAAGACTCAGCACTTGTGGGGGTGTTGTACTTCTTTGCGGGTGAGTTGACGGTTTTGGGCCCATTGCTGTGAAGCTCTAATAATGGACAAAAGTGTTTTGGACCAAATATGAGGTGGAAATTTCTTGCCGTTTTTGCTGACTTGCTTGCCTTTGAGGTGCTCTTTGGCGGGGTTCCGGGGGTTTGTGTGTAATTTTTGGTGTCTGTCGAAGCACTGCTGCGACAGTCTAATCTTGATTGCATTTGCTTTTCAGGAAATCCGTGGTGGAAAACAGGAGTTATGATGATTGATGATGACCTAGCTGCACAGCGCGTTACTTTGGACCGAAGGCCGAGAGATATTGTAAGTATGAGATTTAGCTTTTTCGCTGTTTGGGGGTGTTGTCGGGTGTTTTTTTGCGGGTGGGTTGGCGCCGGCGGGTCTTGCCTGGGGCATTCCTGGGAAGGTCTAATACCGGATACAAGTGTTTTGGACAAAATCCATAAGGAACAGCCTTTTTTTTGCCATTTCTTCAGACATCTTGCTCAATGTAGCGTTTTGGGGGGCTTCCTGCTGTTCGTGGGTGGGTTGCGGCCGGGGTCTCTGTCGAAGCACTGCTGCGACAGTCTAATCTTGATTGCATTTGCTTTTCAGGAAATCCGTGGTGGAAAACAGGAGTTATGATGATTGATGATGATGACGACCTAGCTGCACAGCGCCGCGTTTGGACCGAAGGCCGAGAGACATTGTAAGTATGAGATTTAGCTTTTTCGCTGTTTGGTGGTGTTGTGTCGCGTGTTTTTTTGCGGGTGGGTTGGCGCCGGCGGGTCTTGCCTGGGGCATTCCTGGGAAGGTCTAATACCGGATACAAGTGTTTTGGACAAAATCCATAAGGAACAGCCTTTTTTTTGCCATTTCTTCAGACATCTTGCTCAATGTAGCGTTTTGGGGGGCTTCCTGCTGTTCGTGGGTGGGTTGCGGCCGGGGTCTCTGTCGAAGCACTGCTGCGACAGTCTAATCTTGATTGCATTTGCTTTTCAGGAAATCCGTGGTGGAAAACAGGAGTTATGATGATTGATGATGATGATGACGACCTAGCTGCACAGCGCCGCGTTTGGACCGAAGGCCGAGAGACATTGTAAGTATGAGATTTAGCTTTTTCGCTGTTTGGTGGTGTTGTGTCGGGTGTTTTTTTGCGGGTGGGTTGGCGGGTCTTGCCTGGGGCATTCCTGGGAAGGTCTAATACCGGCTAGAAGTTAGTTGGACAAAATCCATAAGGAAACACCAGTTTTGGCACTTTGTAAGTTAGGGTTCGTTAGGGTTAGCCCTAGCAGCAGGATTGCATGTGTTTAGGGGGGTTCTATTGCAACGCGGTTCTGTTGTTGTAGAGCACTGTTGGAGCGATGCTGGCTATGGATACTTTTGCTTGCAGGCAAGTGGTTTGAATACAATCCACGGTCTGTATTTGGGTCTACTGTTACTTTCAAAGTACGTTTTGTAACCATTTTTCTGCTAGGCATCGTTTTTGGAGATATGATTGGGTTCTTCTACATTTTTGCGACTGGCTTTAGTAAGGGTCTTGGTGGGAGCATTGCTGGGAAGGTCAAATTTTGTTCTAAAACACAGTAGTACAGCCACCTTGAGGGGAAAGATCCGCTATAATATTTTGGCCATACTTATTGATCCTTAAAAAGGTGACTCAGACAGAGCACGCAATTTCAAAAATATTGTACTGTCTATTAGGGAAATCAAAGTGTGACTTTTTGAACCACACAGCGTACATACCTTTTATTTATTTATCAGTGGTATTGTAATAGCACTTCCTGTTTTCCGTTCAATAATTACAGGCCGGGTTTCAGTCAACATCCGCCAGGCAGGCAGTGGACAGGGTGTCTCTTCTGTCAGTGGTCACCACCACATTGATGGACGAAGCGTCAGCTGGAATGGAGGAGTGCCGCCAATAAGAGGAATTGTTTGCTGCATGCAACTTACTTACCAATTTCAACAGGACAACTCCAACAACATACGCAATACAGATACAGTATCCATTGTTGTCTTTTATTCTATGAGTGTGACTGCATGTGCTTACCTTTACTTTGTAACCAAAGATTGTCTGTAAACTCTGTATCTTCAATTATTGTTTGTCCATGCTCTGCTTTTTTTTTCTTCTCTCAACAAAACCTACCCAAAAAGAAACCCCCATTCCCATCCATTTTACAAACCCTAACCCTCTTCCCCCGGGCTGTGTTGTTTTGCTTGATGTCTGACTAAAATGACATCAATAATTCCACACACTTGCTGGGGAGGATAAGGTGATAGCAGCAACAGGCTGGTGAAGGAATACGAGGATATCTTCTAGACTTACTCAGCTTCAGTACTATATCTTCTAGTAGTAGTAGCCAATGTCAAATAAATTCAACGCAAGTACTAGTTATACTTGCAATACTTTACCATTTGTTAGGCTACATTATGGCACTGTTCTAGTGTACTGTCACCTGCTATTTTCTCGATCGTACCGTAACCGTTGTAATGCTACAGTAAGGAGTACAAACAAGGTTTCGTTTTCTTTTTTTCCATAGGCATGCAACTGCCACTGTGTCACACCACTAGTAACACCGCAATGAGGAAATGTCACCCGCCCAGGAATGACAACGTTAATCCCCATTTCACCTGGAGCCAGCCCTGGGCCTAGCCCTAATTTCTAACACAAATTACAGGTAAGATAAGCGTTTGGTGGGAGGTAGTATAATGGAGTATTATTTCGGAGTAGACAAGAGTTTGACGGTTGTACTACTAAAGTCCTACGACTGTTCAGGAAAACAAAGTTACTGTTACACCCCCGCCCCCCACCCACCAGACTGAAAAGCAGTAAAAAACAGGTATGGTCAGATAAAGTAGTTGAAAAATATATTTATTTATCCCTAACAAAATAATCTCCCTCACCCACCCTAACCCCAACGATTGTCTCTGAAACGTCCCAAAACGATCCCAACTCCCAAATCCCACCCCCCAAAAGTCTATAAAAAAAGGGCAAGGGACACTCCACTACTGGAGGGTGCTGGTGCTGGTGCATGATGCGGCATGGGCATCATACTCCTTGCGGAGGGTGGCAAGCTCGGAGCGGAGGCCCTTAACCAAGGTCTTATACCTCAGGACCTCCTGCTCCAGGTTGGACATGCGGACTCGTAGGCGGTGTTGGCGTTCCTTGCAGCTCCTGTGGGGGGCAGCTGGTGTTTCGGGTGCTTGGCGGTGGCGGTCGGCTTTCTTAGCCCGGCTCGGTCCCGCTGGTTTAGTCACGGAGGAGGATGCAGTCGAAGATGTTGCCCCGCTCGAATGCGTGTCCTCCTCCTCCTCCAGGGCCACCAGCCGCCGATACTCGGCGACTGTGGCCTCCAGCCTCCGTTGCCGGGCCAATCTAGCCTGCTCCCTCCTTGTTGTTGATTTGGAAGGAGCAACTATATGAAGAAAGAAAGACATAGTCTGTAACCAATGCTCCTTATTAATAACACAAAGTGATTGAGCCGAAAGTTGGGTCACAGAGTACAAGTAGCAAATTGAAAGCACAGTACATAACTATTGAGGACAGTATCTATGTAACCCTCCCACTTCTGCATCCTTGCTCTAACAGTAGTGGTAGTTTAATGAACTAATTCTACGACCACTATGGACTTCCATTACAGTCGACTATGACAGTACACCAGTCTTATTCTTCTTCTTCTCTCTTGTTTAGGGAAATGGGTACGTTATCTTATGCAAGCCGGCAGAATGACATGGACACAGCACAGTGAAGTTGCACCCGAGAAAAAAAGTTGCACACCATGATGATGGAGACAGACTTGCGTTACTGTACCGGTCCAGTACATGCAGGTGGTGAAGCTATTACTTTTCTATTACGGGTGGCACTGAGAATACTCTGTTACAAGGGCTACTGCTTAATTAATTTACCTTTCACCCTACAGTGCAAATGAGTACTAGAAAAGGAAACTGAAGAAGCTAACTAATTTGATTATCTATCACTTCACATGGGACGTATTTAATGACAGATGAGATGACTTTAGGTGCTTTGCTTAATATTGAGTGAACACAGTGATACACCCACACATGAATGACGTACTACAAGTAAACTAAAGTTATTAAGAGAGGTACGGAGTGTCCACCGTAATAACCAGATATATGCTGTGAATGCAAACGCAATACAAAGTACTGCTACTATTCATGGTAGTATTGGACACATTTACAATTTCTTTTCCTTGCCTTCCCTGCACTGGGACGGACGTGCGGGTGCGGTGGTACATGCTCTTCAAGGTAACACTTACTTCACCTGGCGACCATCTACTCTCTCTAGATACACATTTGCTATGTAAGAGTCAGAGAATACCATGCTCCAGGCATCCATTCATTCAAAGTATACGCACACATACAGTTTCTGTTTCACCCACCCAGGCTGCTGTCCTTCCACCCATCCTTGCTTCATCATTGACCCAGCCATGCACCATACCATATTCTTTCCTTCCCAGCCACCTCTGGGTCCAAGCAAACACATATCGTTCTTCTTTGCCAGCCATCATACAAGTTCGCGTCCCACTTACTTACACCCTTCTTTCGCTTTTCGTTCATCCCATCCATCACGTTCGTCTAAGAACTTATTGGGATTCTTCTCACCAAAAACTTCACAGCTAAGTCGAAGTACATTTCGAGGAGGCTACTACCTGGTTGATTTGTAATTGTAATACACCCGTGCAGAAAGCACACTATGCAGTCTTCAATCTCAATAAGTAAGGAATATATAGCTTACCTGTTTCCGCCACCACCGTTTGATCCCCCACAGGAACGGCCACCAGCTCTTCTACCGCCGCATCCTCCCCAGAGGCCTCCGAGTCCAAGTCCAACACATCAGCCACCTCCGCGCTGGCCCCGTCACCAGATGTTACACCTACAAAGTACATTTAAGAAAGTTAGAATACACCACTCACTACTATATAATATTTGGTCTAGGAGAAATGTTAAAAAAACAGAATACAATGTAATAATTTGTGACTGTCTACTCCATAGTAAAAATGTCCCATTTTCCAGGGAAGGCTGTTGTCTTGCTGCACTTTTATGCACAACTGATGAATGCTTGCTTTTGATTTTTAACACGCACCACTTTTTCTCCTAACAGACAGAAGCTTGACTCCTGAGTCCTAAGAACACGACCAGGATCAAGTTCAAAGTAGGTGAGAGTTCGGCTCGACCACAAGAAATGTGTCCAATTAATCGTCAGCACTAACCACTTTTCCGTTTACAGTTAAATAGTTTTATGACAAAGTAGATTTCAATAAATGTGTTTACTTTTAATAAAGCTTTTACACTTAAATAGACTCTGTGGTTTTTGTTCCTCTAGACTAGAGTGGATGAGCTAAAGGTTTTGGAATTTTTGCAAGCATGAGTGCCTCTGACACTTCTTGACTGTGCTGTGACTCCGTACTACTCTCTTGTCCTGCGTACGATAATCTAGAGATCATTGGGGATCTATAATCGGTGACTTCGGGAGCTGAATGACTCTGCCACACTATCTAGTCAGTAAGGAGACAGTGCATAGAGGTATTGCTGAATATAATGGGAGTCCAATGGAATTGCCAAATGTCCAATCTTAGTTAGCTACACAGACAGACTAATAAGAATAGTCTAGTAATACCACAGGGAGTCATCATATTCGAGGCAGGATAAGAATTTATATCCAGTCTACAAGAAGATCAAAGACGATTTAGAAAAAATCGAATGAGGAACGCTAGGAAAAAATAGGTACTGTTTAGTAAAATGTAAACTTACTGGGGCCAGCAAAGGAGCCCTCGCCTGCCCGATCCTGGCCTGCATCCTCAGCACCCTCCTCCTGTGCCCTCTTGCCCTTGGGGGGAGCTGATGTACAACATGAAAGAAAGAAAAACCATAAAACATGGATGAGATTTTTCAACCAAATCAAACATTTCAAAAGAACAATAACAACATATTTTGGAAAAATAGCAAATAGATAGACAACTATTCCACGGGATCTATCTCATGTGGTATACTACGTTATTCGTATTGCCTGATTTGCGGAACGTTGACTTAGAAAGTTCCTATGTAACTCAATAAACAGACTACTAAAGAGGTTTGCCTAGGCCTGGCACTGCAGGCAGTAGTGCACAACACGTGACAGACAAAGTCCATCCTGCTTGCAGATCAGTGAATACTCAAACTATCAATCCACCCGCCACCACCGCCACTATTTCTTCTGATAGCCATGTGACTGTCTAAAGGAAGGACACTGGACTTCAGTCTGTTGGGGCTGATTTATAAGTCCCTTGCGGAAGTTGCGGCTGATTTTCCTCCATTGTTGCGTGCCTTTTCTGACGCAGCGGCAGAACAAAAGACTCGCCATGGTGTTGGTGCGGCGTATATATTAAAAAAAAAAACACATATGGGCATATGGGCGATGCATCACGTTGTAAAGCCCTGCGCCATCAGGGGGCGTTCCGGCGCAAGGGAGGGCGTACCTGCGCAGGAACGAATCCTAAAAGTGGCTGAGGGAAATCTACAAGATGTCAATCAGTCATTTTTATGACAATGATGCATGACTCAAACCCTGCGCGCTTGAAGCCGACGTACGGCTTGATGCAGCATTGGGGAGATAGGGTACCCCAGAGCATTGCTGGAGCTGCGCCATCGTTGGCACGCAACTCCAGCAATGCGCTGCCTTTACGGCACAGATGCGTAAGGCTTCTGTGACGTTTTGGGCCAATGGGTGGTGGTGGCATGGCACACAATTACTGCCGCATCCCTGCTACTTTGCAGGGATGCGCCGGTAATTGAAAATATGACCCTTACTGTCTAGCATTACGCAGTTCTTTTCTTTACAGTACACTGATACATAATTTCTCAGGCCAATGAAATGCTTCTGAACACAACATACAAAACAAAGAAGCATAGTAGCAAGCAAGGCTACTGAGAAGGAGAGCAGTGCACCTGAAAATGAAATGCATAGAAGATTTTGAAATATAATTTACCTCAATGTAATCGGCAGCATTATTGCTCTTGGTAAAGAACAAAGATTTGCAAATAACAGAGCAGGATAAAACAGAGTAGTAAATGTACTACTACTACTACTCACCAAGCCCGGGGACCTCTACGCCGAGCGCGTCCAGCAAGTCCCGCTCCCGGTCCATGACATCGGTCCAGCGGTGGGTGGCCTGGTTATATGTGCGCCGGACCCCAGAGATCTTGTACATGGCCCGGCACACCTTCTCCCACCGCTGGCGGCGCTCCCGGATGCCATAGCCGGTCGCGATCTTGCCGCCTCCCAGGATCGTCTTGGGGAGGCGGCGCTGGACATGGAAGATCAGTGCCGCCACTTCCTCCGCGCTAAAGATCTCCCTCGGGACCACTTGCTCCCCCCTTAAACGCCCGCACGGGAGCCGGGCACGGGGTGCGGGACCCTTCCCCTTCTCAGGGTGCTTCCCGGCTCCCTTTACCATGGTCTGGGCAGAAATAAACTTAAATGATAAAGAAGAAATAGAATAGTGAAGAAGAAAATAAAAGAGTTTAAAAAAGTAGTTTAAAAGTAACTAAAAGCTGCAGAAAACACAAAAATATAGAGCTAGAAAAATAGAGGGTTAGATAATAAGTAAAATTAGATCAAAAAAACTTCAAACAAGCAAAGGATGGCAGAGATTGAGAGAGGATAGAGAAAGCATGCCCAGAACCATAGCAATGAATGAGAAACAAGATGGCCGCGCCCGTTCACGACCGCGTGGGTAAGTTCGCGCGAGATTTTCCTTGCGAGTACGCGCGAACTTGTACTCGCGAGCAGCACACTTTGCGAGATTACACATAGCGGGCGGAAACGGAATTACGTCACGCCAACAAGATGGCCGCGCCCGTGTACGACCGATAGGGTAACTTGGCAAACGAATAGCTAGAAGCGCCTCGCGAACACGCGCAAGATCACGCGAACATACACGTCGCAACAAAAACAATTTTGTATTCGCACGTATTCGCGGCTTCCGAAATCGATCTCGCACGGATTCGCGCCCCAAATAACGCGCGAAATTGCAAAAAAAACGATTTTAGCTAAAATGAAAGCAATGAGCAGGTGCAAAAGTTCAAACTTAACATTAGTAACATTCAAGGTAGTGCTTCCTGATGGGCCCCTCCAGAGTTTGCAACAATTCTATGACCCTGCTATGACCCAAACAGCAGGCTCATAGAATAGCACCATAAAGGTCCTGTAAAAAAAAAATTTCACTGCAACAAAAAGCAAATTACAGATAAGGAAGGAAGCAGGTGCCAGCCAGACTGGAACTTTCAAAATTACTGACACATTAATGAAACACAAATTAATTGATGGCAGTTGAAGAAGGGCAGGTGTGCTAGCTTTTTTCAACCACCATAATCTACAGTAATAAATAAACCTAATAGGTGCCTGTGAGGATGTACTAGAGGGTGGCATGGGTGTCCCAGAGGGTGGCAGTGGTGAAACAGAGGGTGCTGTGAACCTGTGATGATAAACCAGACGTAGAAACAACATAGTCGCGGCCGTTGCAAGCCGAAAAGTAAGTTCGCAATTGCGAACTTGTCCCAAAATCGGCGCGAACACGCGCCAACACAAAAAACGGAAAAATCCGCAAGTCCGCTAGAGTTCGCGGATCTTCGCGGATTGTGAATCCGTAAATACGCAAGTTCGCGGATTGCCAATCCGCAAAATCCGCCCATGCTTAGTTGATGGGTTTCGGCTTGTTGTAGGTGAAGTGAACGCAGCTGTGGTCAGTCCAAAGGAGATCCGTAGTGTGGCTGAAGGCGATATGATTGCTGGAGGTGAAGATAGGGTCGAGTGTGTGACCTGCGATGTGGGTGGGGGAAGTGACCAGTTGTTTAAGTCCGAGGTTGGCGAGGTTGTCCAAGAGGGTGGTGGTGTTGCGGTCGTTGTTCTTTTCAAAGACATGAGCTAAATTTCTCGAAATCTGCCCGGACAGCTGGTGAAAAACGGGGATCGTCCTGGCAAACCTGGGACGCCTGGTCACCCTATTGTTTCATCCGATGGCCCATGTTCCATTGGGCCACTGGAGGAAGCTTTCAGTCAATTGAGCCAACGGGGTTTTACAGTGCTTAATTTGAGTCAGTTGCTGCAGGGTGTTCCACTGGCACTCATGTTTGGGGAATCACACTTATCTTTCCACAACAAATTTTGATACAGAACAAAAGAGAAAAACATGAAAGAGGTGGAAAGAAGGAGGAAGAGAAAGGTGGAAAAACAGTGACAAAGAGAGAAATCTGGGTTGAAAAGGAACCAAGTGAAGCAAAGAGGCAGGAAGTGTCTGGTGGTGCATTAAAGAGGCATAGGGTAGAATCAAAACGACGCAGACTTGGTATTCGGCACCCAACCTTGGTTAGTGCCAGCCACAGCCTTTTTAGTACGAAATGCTGGTCCCAGAACTTATTATTACACAAATTAAGTACTGGGGTTTCCCAACAGTTTCTCAGCTAGAAAAATGATTTCCCCAAACTCAGTAAACATCATTATCCTTGGAGGACATTGTGAGAGATAGAGCAGATGTTTTGCCTTTGGAAAGGCCCCGCCCCACCATGTGTGGTGGGTCGGTAACACAAAGACTAAGCCAGGAGCGTAAGGGATTGCACTTCAACAAAAGTCTTTTAGGGCAAATGGCATTCTACATGGCACCTTGGCGTCACTTTTTTACATTTAAGTCCAGACAGAATAAAGTGAGACATATGTACATTATCCAGTGTTGTATATGTCTAGGGTACCGCTGTCTTTCAGCAACAATCCCTCTCTACTGTATACAAAGGAAAGAACGATAACTTTTTAATAGATTTGTGCGTTTCTAAAATGGCTTGCGATTATTAGTACAACACGGAGAGGGACACTAGGTCAGTCCCACTTTGCTATAGGTTGTTGCAAGTGTCAGCCTCTTTTTGTATCAGCTCCCAGTACAGCCGTAAGGACATTCATGGCTTCCCCATTATTTTAGACGGAAAAACATTTCCACTACTTCAGAAGTTGTATTAGCGCAATTGAAACAAAGTATTGACTGCATTTGAACACAAATGAACACATTATAACCACCTATGTGTATACTGCTTGGGACCACTAATGCACACACTATAACCACCTATGTGGGTACTGCTCGAGACCACAGATGCACACACTATAACCACCTATATGTGTACTGCTTGAGACCACAGATGCACACACTATAACCACCTATGTGTATACTGCTTGAGACCACAGATGCACACTATAACCACCAATGTGTGTACTGCTTTAGACCACAGATAAACAAACTATAACCACCTATGTGTGTACTGCTTGAGACCACATATAAACAAACTATAACCACCTATGTGGGTACTGCTTGAGACCACATATAAACAAACAATAACCACCTATGTGTGTACTGCTTGAGACCACAGATGCACAGACTATAACCACCTATGTGTGTGCTGCTTGAGACCACATATGCACAAACTATAACCACCTATGTGTGTACTGCTTGAGACCAGAGATTAACAAACTATAACCACCAATGTGTGTACTGCTTTAGACGACAGATAAACAAACTATAACCACCTATGTGTGTACTGCTTGAGACCACATATAAACAAACTATAACCACCTATGTGGGTACTGCTCGAGACCACAGATGCACACACTATAACCACCTATGTGTGTACTGCTTGAGACCACAGATGCACACTATAACCACCAATGTGTGTACTGATTTAGACCACAGATAAACAAACTATAAACACCTATGTGTGTCCTGCTTGAGACCACAGATGCACAAACTATAACCACATATGTGTGCGCTGCTTGAGATCGCATATGCACAAACTATAACCACCTATGTGTGTACTGCTTGAGACCACATATAAACAAACTATAACCACCTATGTGTGTACTGCTTGAGACCACAGATGCACAAACTATAACCACCTATGTGTGTGCTGCTTGAGACCACATATGCACAAACTATAACCACCTATGTGTGTACTGCTTGAGACCAGAGATTAGCAAACTATAACCACCTATGTGTGTACTGCTTGAGACCACATATAAACAAACTATAACCACCTATGTGTGTACTTCTTGAGACCACAGATGCACAAACTATAACCACCTATGTCTGTACTGCTTGAGACCAGAGATTAACAAACTATAACCACCTATGTGTGTACTGCTTGAGACCACATATAAACAAACTATAACCACCTATGTGTGTACTTCTTGAGACCACATATGCGCAAACTATAACCACCTATGTGTATACTGCCTGAGACCAGAGATTAACAAACTATAACCACCTATGTGTGTACTGCTTGAGACCACATATAAACAAACTATAACCACCTATGTGTATACTGCTTGAGACCAGAGATTAACAACTATAACCACCTATGTGTGTACTGCTTTAAACCACATATAAACAAACTATAACCCCCTATGTGTGTACTGCTTTAGACCACAGATGCACAAACTATAACCACCTATGTGTATACTGCTTGAGACCAGAGATTAACAAACTATAATCACCTATGTGTGTACTGCTTGAGACCACAGATGCACAAACTATAACCACCTATGTGTGCGCCGCTTGAGACCACTGATGGACAAACTCTAACCACCTATGTGTGTGCTGCGTGAGACTGCTGATGCACAAACTATAACCACCTATGTGTATACTGCTTGAGACCAGATATACAGGTACTGCTTGTGACAATTGATACACATGCTGCTTTGGGACCTTTTACACATACTACCTGTGAGCATTGATACATACACTTCTTATGTCTACTGATGCTTTATTATTAATTTATCATTTGTTTGTCATGCATAGTTAATTAAAACCATTACATGTTCAAAAATACAAAAAAATAAACACATTAAAACAGAATTATATATGATGAATTTCTATTACATATAGGCTAAACTTGACTAGCGTTTACAATTGTACAATTTCGGGAAGCGCTCAGCAAAAAAAAATTCGAAATAAATGTAAAAGTCCACAGGAGCCAACTTGAATTGAAGTCCAAATATGCTTTATCTCCAGACGGCCACCGGTCTTAGTAACTGTTGGCGAAGTGCTGAAAAGTGGAAAAAGTTGATTTTAACCAGATTTAAAAGTTTCCCAATATGCATTTGCTAAAATGACCCGGGCGATCTTAATAGAATACAATTGTCTATACAAATATCAGCTCTTACTCTACCAGTTAAACTTGAAGTACCAGAATGTGTTAGGCGTCTTGGTAAACTTGATCGTTTAAGCGCGATTGCACGGCGAAATCGCTTAAAGTCCTCAGTAATTTATAGAGTTCCAGTGGTTAGTTTCCATGTAGTGCCAGGAATTTCGGTAGTTTACAATTGATCTGGGGGTCTGTGGAATCAAGGTACTTTATAATGGCCAACCGACAGGTTTGAATCCCCCATTCAATGAAGGGGGATTTCAACAGTAGATTCCGTTGTTAGTCTAACGCTGGACATATGCAAACCAGATGTATAATGTCTTCCTTAGGGGCGTCACATAATCTGCACGTTTTAGTGCCCTGATGTTTCCATACTGGTTGATCAGCCAGAGATGGCATGACCCCAAGCCTGATGGCCAACAGATTCCTCTTTAGATACGCTGGAAAGATCATGCTAAACCATGCTGCTGGTTTTAAGGTGTCATGCGATTGTATAGTCATCCAAGCATGGGACAGAGAAGTGAATTTGTGCTTATCGTCAATAAGGGAGTGCAATCTAGCGGATTTATTGATGGCACGACAGAAAGCTGTGTATGGTAACTTTAGATGCCATAAGTCTATTGTGTTTGTTTCTTGCTGTGAAGACTTCAGATATTTGCTGTAGACCGAGAGGGGGTCGCTTTCCAGGGAAGGCCACAGAGCGCGACCAGAGGGCTACCATGATTTAACTGTACTTTGTACCATGTCTTAATGGTGTGATATCTTCTTACTACGGTTTGCTGCATGAGCCCAAATTCAATTCGGACTAGTGCAGGGGAGACACTTCATGGTAGCCCAAAAACCTCACTTGAAAACATTTATTTGGTGGCACTTTTCCATGCTTGACAGCACTTGCATAGGTTACCATGGGGAATCATTTTGCAGTAAGAAGGACCATTCAGCTTCTTGGCGAGAGCACAGAAGGCATAGCTCAGCGCTTTGCTTTTTGGGCCTTGTACTGTTTATGCGCCATGAAATTCAATTTCTTGTCAATGTACAGATCCAAATATTTGTAGTTGCTGACTTCTGTAAGACGTACATCACCTGACTTGCTTTTAAGGAGGGGAGCAGGTCCATTTCAAATGGACATGATTTTCATCTTGGTTGTGTTTATCTCTAGTTTCTTAGCTATGCAAATGCTGTTAGTTCAGCAAGAGATCTCTGAAGGCCCACTGTTGTGTGGGTCAGTAGGATGATACAAACACAAGGAGATGATGGACGGAGTGCTGAAACTTTTCAGACACTCACCCCCAGTCACAGATCTGGGTTGAATCCATCATCATTCTTTAGCTCACTTCGCCACCTCAGTTCAGACCAGCTATATGCAAATCAGTCTTGACCATGTGCCTCATGGTAACAGTCCAGCCCAAACTGCCAAGCCAGGTCTTCCCTGAACCGGAAACAAGCATTCTGGGACCGGTTTCTGGGCAACACCCTTCATCAGCCAGGCTAGCTTGAATCCAGTGGTAAAGTGAGCAAGGGACCCACGTCTGGGCATACCCTGCCTTGGTCAGTAGGATGATGTCATCTGTGTAGGAGAGGTGGGTAAGGGTTAGTGATCCTAGTTTCAGGGGATGTGCGTCAACCTGATGGAGTCTGGGGGTCAAATCGTCCATAAAAATGTTAAGGAGCGAGGGGCAAGAACACAGCCTTGTTTGAAGCCAATGGTTGTAAGTATTCTCCTGGACAGTCTTGACCCATCTCCCAGCTTAATTTCTATCCATGTATTTGTATACAGTTGCCCAATGGCTCGCAATTTTTTGTTGGGAAGACCCTACCTCCTTAGTTTTAAGCACAGGAGAGCTCTGCCCACCTTGTCAAACACAGTTTTAAAATCTATAAAACACAGATGTAGTTTGTTCTTATGGCACTTGCATTTCGCCGCAATTGTTGTAACCGCTAGCATATTGACAGTGGTTCCGTAACTTTCCCAGAAGCCTGTTTGATTTAGGGGAACCAGGTTGTTAGCATTGGATCATACGCCTAGATCTTCCAGAATTAATGTGGCATAGTATTTAGCTTCAAAGTTGATGAGCGCAATGAGCCTGTAGTTTGCTGGGTTTGATCGATCCCCACCTTTGTAAATTGAATTTATTATTGACCCTCTCCTGCTGCTTGGGATTAGGCCAGTTTACTCCACCTCATTGTATAGCGCGTCATTGTATAGCGCGGTTAGCAGGCTTGCCCAGTATTCAGGATCTAACTTGTAAATTGCCTGTGTGATGCTGTGTGGGCCAGGAGCTCCATCACTTTGTCCTGCCGAGATCACTTTAGCCACTCTAGCCATTGTATAGTGTTGATTTTCTGGTGCAAGTGATTGGTGCAACATCCTTCTTGTAGGTCTGAGCAGATCTTTTGTGTCTTTTACCCAAGCGTGATTGCTTTATCCTTGCTCTGGAGTACATTTTCGTTCTGCAAAAGTCATTGACAGATGAACTGCCCAATCCTTCTCAAAGACGCTTGAGCTGCTTATTATTCTTATTTGTCGCCCCAATCCTGTTGACGGTTGCCCAAAAGGCTCTTGTGTTGGTTTGTTTAGAATTAAACAGGAGCTTTGCCCAGAACTTGTCGGATTTATTTTGCTGCACTACCCAGAGTTGTTTTATATAGATTTTTTAGTGTTTTCATGTTCTCCCATTTGGCCGTTGTGGCATTGGGTTTTCTGAGCTTCCTCATTGCGCTTCTCAGTTCTTTCCTCAGATTTAAGAGTTTTTTCAGTCAGAATCTCTGGTTGCCAGGATATTAGACTTGTTCTTGTCTTTAATGCTGTGCCATGTATTAGCAATCTTGTCAAGAAGAGCGTCCAGACTGTTATTGGGGCTGCTTGGAAAGTTTTGCTAGACTCAAATATTTCTTTAGACTTGGCAGCTAACTTTGGAAGTGTAGGGTGAGAACTTTTTATACGTTTCAAGTTGATTTTTCCTAGGCTTCCAGGTTCCACCGGGGCTAGCATGTGTCTTGCGAGGTTTAACCTCAGCACCAGATGTTGGTACAGGTGATCACTCTGCACGGTGCTTTTTTAAAAATATTTCCTTAACTGATTTTATAGTGGCAATGGGAGTATTGTATAATCAATAACTGATCCTAAGGTTGTTCCAAAGTATGTAAACATAGGTG
Source organism: Lissotriton helveticus (assembly GCF_964261635.1). Lineage (NCBI taxonomy): Eukaryota > Metazoa > Chordata > Amphibia > Caudata > Salamandridae > Lissotriton > Lissotriton helveticus. The sequence continues at coordinate 103,963,164 of NC_136070.1, read as the reverse complement.
GGGTGTCGTCTTTAGTTCTAACATTAACTACCCTTAGGCCCAGGCTTTCAAGGGCAGAGACCAGATCTTCCCCTAAGCGGGCAGATTGTTTTTGGGGGTGGCAGGCCTGTGGGAAAACCGCCCAGATAGCATTTTTGTCAGCCAATTGTTCATCTTCGTCCGGTGTGTATATCAGGTTGGTGTTAAGGTCTCCTGTCTTCAGTATTTCCCTAGTAGGAATTCTGAATCTTAGTTCCGTTAGCTCATTGAATAATTTCTTTAAAAGTACCATTTTCCTTTTTACGGGCTCGGCGACGTCACCACTTCGTCAGAAGTGGGGAGGAGCTGCGAGCCGTATTGTAGCGGCTTTTTCGTTCATGCTGGATAAATTCTTCTTTGCTCGTGCATTTTCAGTGCGCTATTTTAATATCTGAATAGTGATTGGTCGTCGCAGTGCTGTTTTTTTAGTAGTCTTCATATGATAGGGCATATGTAATGTTAGTCGGCCATTTTTGGCATATTCTGTGCGGTTACGCGCACGGCAGACCATTAATTTTAAGTAGAAGCTGTCAGAGTGCCCTTGTAATGCAATCCAGATGGTGGGAGCGCGTTCACCATTCTGCATTGCATGTATAGGGCGCGCGTTCGTCTGCAGCGTTTTTGGGGCTGAGAAATGTGGACGTCTATTGTATTGAACTTTTATGTGATTTATCATTGCTCTTTTATTAGCAGCCTTTGTTACACTAATTATGATAATTTTGTTGTTTCCAGTAGCTATCTTAGTTCTGAGTTAGAATAATAATCTCGTGACACCTTGTGGCAGATAGGGGCTACTGCAGGGATTCGGTGCAAAGCAAGTACTACTCTCGACGAGTATAGTTTTTTTCCAGCCGGCTTTAGCTTAACGGCTTTGTATTCGTGAAAAACGGCAGTGTTAAGTGCACATTAGCGGACTCCCAGCTTTTCATCCTGAACCACACGTCATAGAATGCCTGGTGAATGAAGTGTGCGCAGTGTGTCACGAGGACGGCCAGAGGGACTGGTCCACGTTTGAGAAGTGAATGGTGACGCAGTTAGACTATGCACACACAATCTAAGGGGAAGACAGAAGGTGAAAGAACTTGGGTATCGTACCGGCGGCATCAGAGCTAGGAGCGAGTTGGTGAGATACATGTGTTTAGATTGTACTTGTAATCAGTTCAGTTTTGTATGCTTGTTAAACTTTTTGTTATAAAAACTGTTTGCAGTACCCTTGCTGCCTTCAGTGACAAACCACAGGATGTCTGTACTCGCCATAGAGGGATAGTAATGACCAGCTTTGATAGATGTTATGCGCTATAATTCTCATGGAAATGAAGCAATATTTTATGGCAGGAAAGAAAGCACTTGCGAAGGAAGAGTATGAAGAATTACTGGCACGTTAAAAACAATTCACAGAGGCATTTCCTGTGGGCGGGAGGGCACGACTCCTTAGACTAAACAACGTGAGAATATATTTCAAATGTTTAACCGCTTCATGACATAATAAGCATTATAAACGCTAAACTGCCCGCATTAATCCCTCCCCCGGATGTGGATGGGCTGACCTTAACGTGCGCCACTCTTGCGGATTCCATAACAGTTTTCTTTGTTTACTTGCCATAATTTATATGAGCCTGGCAACGGATTACTTTCCGTAATTGATTAGATTGTACGTGGTTAACGATCACAGCCACACTGGTTTAGTTACAGGTTTGTGAACCGCATCCCCAGGCCTGCTGCACCCTAAAAAGATTCATGTTGGCTAACCTTTCCATTTTACAGTAAATATGTGGAATAGAACTGTGAGTTTAAGAGCCTGATTTCTTCTTGGCACGCCGTGTTCACAGACAACCAGTACTACCACTACCAGTACCACCACCACCACCAGTACTACCACCACCAGTACTTCCACCACCAGTACTACCAGTACAAGTACTACCACCACCAGTACTACCATTGCCAGTACTACAGCCACCAGTACTACCATTGCCAGTACTACAGCCACCAGTACTACCAGTGCCACCACAACCAGTAGCACCACCACCAGTGCTACCACCACCAGTACTACCACCACCAGTACTACCACTACCAGTACCACCACCTCCAGTACTATCACTACTACCACTACCAGTACCACCACCACCAGTACTACCAGTACCACCACCACCACCAGTACTACCACTACCACCACCACCAGTACTACCACTACCAGTACCACCACCAGTACTACCAGTACTACCACCATCAGTACTACCAGTACTACCACCACCAGTACTACCACTACTACAGCCAACAGTACTACCACTACTACAGCCACCAGTACTACCAGTACCACCACCACCAGTACTACCTCCACCACCAGTACTACCAGTACCACCACCACCAGTACTACCACTACCAGTACTACCAGTACCACAACCACCACCACTACTACCAGTACTACCACCATCAGTACTACCAGTACTACCACCACCAGTACTACTACTACTACTACAGCCACCGGTACTACCACTACCAGTACCACCACCACCACCACCAGTACTACCACTACCAGTACCACCAACACCACCACTACTACCAGTACTACCACCATCAGTACTACCAGTACTACCACCACCAGTACTACCACTACTACAGCCACCAGTACTACCACTACTACAGCCACCAGTACTACCACTACCACCACCACCAGTACTACCACTACCAGTACCACCACCACCACCAGTAATACCAGTACTACCACCATCAGTACTACCAGTACTACCACCACCAGTACTACCACTACTACAGCCACCAGTACTACCACTACTACAGCCACCAGTACTACCACTACCACCAACACCAGTACTACCACCACCACCAGTACTACCAGTACCACCACCACCAGTACTACCACTACCAGTACTACCACTACCAGTACTAGCAGTACCACCACCACCACTACTACCAGTACTACCACCATCAGTACTACCAGTACTACCACCACCAGTACTACCACTACTACAGCCACCAGTACTACCACTACTACAGCCACCAGTACTACCACTACCACCACCACCAGAACTACCACTACCAGTACCACCACCACCACCAGTAATACCAGTACTACCACCATCAATACTACCAGTACTACCACCACCAGTACTACCACTACTACAGCCACCAGTACTACCACTACTACAGCCACCAGTACTACCACTACCACCACCACCACCACTACCACCACCACTAGTACTACCAGTACCACCACCACCAGTACTACCACTACCAGTACTACCACTACCAGTACTACCAGTACCACTACCACCACCATCAGTACCACCACCACCAGTACTACCAACACCAGTACTACCAGTACCACCACCACCACCAGTACTACCACTACCAGTACCACCACCACCACCAGTACTACCAGTACTGTGAGTAGTGAGTAGTGAGTAGAGTAGTGAGTAGAGTAGTGAGTGCAGAGTAGTGAGTAGTGAGTAGAGTAGTGAGTAGTGAGTAGTGAGTAGAGTAGTGAGTAGAGTAGTGAGTAGAGTAGTGCAGAGTAGTGAGTGCAGAGTAGTGAGTGCAGAGTAGTGAGTAGTGAGTAGTGAGTAGAGTAGTGAGTAGTGAGTGTAGAGTAGTGAGTAGAGTAGTGAGTAGAGTAGTGAGTAGAGTAGTGAGTGCAGAGTAGTGAGTAGTGAGTAGAGTAGTGAGTGCAGAGTAGTGAGTAGTGAGTAGAGTAGTGAGTAGTGAGTAGAGTAGTGAGTAGAGTAGTGAGTAGAGTAGTGAGTAGAGTAGTGAGTAGTGAGTAGTGAGTGCAGAGTAGTGAGTAGTGAGTAGAGTAGTTAGTAGTGAGTAGAGTAGTGAGTAGAGTAGTGAGTAGTGAGTGCAGAGTAGTGAGTAGTGAGTAGAGTAGTGAGTAGTGAGTAGAGTAGTGAGTAGTGAGTAGAGTAGTGAGTAGAGTAGTGAGTAGAGTAGTGAGTAGTGAGTGCAGAGTAGTGAGTAGAGTAGTGAGTAGAGTAGTGAGTAGTGAGTGCAGAGTAGTGAGTAGTGAGTAGTGAGTGCAGAGTAGTGAGTAGAGTAGTGAGTAGTGAGTAGAGTAGTGAGTAGAGTAGTGAGTAGAGTAGTGAGTAGAGTAGTGAGTAGTGAGTGCAGAGTAGTGAGTAGAGTAGTGAGTAGAGTAGTGAGTAGTGAGTGCAGAGTAGTGAGTAGAGTAGTGTGCAGAGTAGTGAGTAGTGAGTGCAGAGTGAGTGTGCAGAGTAGTGAGTAGTGAGTGCCGAGTAGTGAGTGCAGAGTAGTGAGTAGTGAGTGCAGAGTAGTGAGTGCAGAGTAGTGAGTAGTGAGTGCAGAGTAGTGAGTAGTGAGTGCAGAGTAGTGAGTGCAGAGTAGTGAGTGCAAAGTAGTGAGTGCAGAGATGTGAGTGCAGAACAGTGAGTAGTGAGTAGAGTAGTGAGTGCAGAGTAGTGAGTAGTGAGTAGAGTAGTGAGTAGTGAGTAGAGTAGTGAGTAGAGTAGTGAGTAGAGTAGTGAGTAGAGTAGTGAGTAGTGAGTAGAGTAGTGAGTAGAGTAGTGAGTAGAGTAGTGGGTAGTGAGTAGTGAGTGCAGAGTAGTGAGTAGTGAGTAGAGTAGTGAGTAGAATAGTTAGTAGTGAGTAGAGTAGTGAGTAGAGTAGTGAGTAGTGAGTGCAGAGTAGTGAGTAGTGAGTAGAGTAGTGAGTAGAGTAGTGAGTAGTGAGTGCAGAGTAGTGAGTAGAGTAGTGAGTAGAGTAGTGAGTAGTGAGTAGAGTAGTGAGTAGTGAGTGCAGAGTAGTGAGTAGTGAGTAGAGTAGTGAGTAGTGAGTAGAGTAATGAGGTGAGTAGTGAGTAGTGAGTGCAGAGTAGTGAGTAGTGAGTAGAGTAGTGAGTAGTGAGTAGAGTAGTGAGTAGAGTAGTGAGGTTAGTAGAGTAGAGTAGTGAGTAAAGTAGTGAGTGCAGAGTAGAGAGTAGAGTAGTGAGTAGTGAGTAGTGAGTAGAGCAGTGAGTAGTGAGTAGAGTAGTGAGTAGAAAGTAGTGAGTAGAGTAGTGAGTAGTGAGTAGAGTAGTGAGTGGAGAGTAGTGAGTAGTGAGTAGAGTAGTGAGTAGTGAGCAGAGTAGTGGGTAGTAAGTGCAGAGTAGTGAGTAGTGAGTAGAGTAGTGAGTAGAGTAGTGAGTAGTGAGTAGAGTAGTGAGTAGAGTAGTGAGTAGAGTAGTGAGTAGTGAGTAGAGTAGTGAGTAGTGAGTAGAGTAGTGAGTAGAGTAGTGAGTAGTGAGTAGAGTAGTGAGTAGTGAGTGCAGAGTAGTGAGTAGTGAGTAGAGTAGTGAGTAAAGTAGTGAGTAGTGAGTGCAGAGTAGTGAGTAGAGTAGTGAGTAGTGAGTAGAGTAGTTAGTAGAGTAGTGAGTAGTGAGTGCAGAGTAGTGAGTAGAGTAGTGAGTAGAGTAGTGAGTAGAGTAGAGTAGTGAGTAGGACATCACAGGCAGCAGCTGTGCAAGCTTCTTACACTCACAAGGAGACCACAGGCAGCTGAGGTGCAAGTTTCTCCCACTCACAAGAAGGACATCACAAACAGCAGCGGTGCAAGCTTCTCACACTCACAAGAACGACATCACAGGCAGCAGCAGTGCAAGCTTCTTACACTCACAAGGAGACCACAGGCAGCAGAGGTGCAAGCTTCTCACACTGGCAAGAACGACATCACAAGCAGCAGTGGTGCAAGCTTCCCTCACACACTCACAGCAGGTACTGTGCCAAGGCAGCAGCAGCAGCAACAGAGCAAAAGTCCCTTACAAAGAACAGGCACAGCACAGAGATGCACAATGCAATCTTCTCATACTCACAGGTAGCAGCGGTGCAAGCTTCTCACACTCACAAGAAGGACATCACAGGCAGCAGCTGTGCAAGCTTCTTACACTCACAAGGAGACCACAGGCAGCTGAGGTGCAAGCTTCTCCCACTCACAAGAAGGACATCACAAGCAGCAGCGGTGCAAGCTTCTCACACTCACAAGAACAACATCACAGGCAGCAGCAGTGCAAGCTTCTTACACTCACAAGGAGACCACAGGCAGCAGAGGTGCAAGCTTCTCACACTCGCAAGAACACCATCACAAGCAGCAGTGGTGCAAGCTTCCCTTACACACTCACAGCAGGTACTGTGCCAAGGCAGCAGCAGCAACAGAGCAAGAGTCCCTTACAAAGAACAGGCACAGCACAGAGATGCACAATGCAATCTTCTCATACTCACAGGCAGCAGCGGTGCAAGCTTCTCACACTCACACGAAGGACATCACAGGCAGCAGCTGTGCAAGCTTCTTACACTCACAAGGAGACCACAGGCAGCTGAGGTGCAAGCTTCTCCCACTCACAAGAAGGACATCACAAGCAGCAGCGGTGCAAGCTTCTCACACTCACAAGAAGGACATCACAGGCAGTAACGGTGCAATATTCTCACACTCACAAGGAGATCACTGGCAGTACACACCACATGAACACACTCCATAACACATAGCAACAATACATTGGCATTTACAATGCCATTAGCGCAAACTCAAATAAATCCGAGCCCGATTGCATTTCTAATGCTTGTTACATTTGGATGCGTTTAGATGTTAAAGAACATTACTGAGGGTAGCACATGTTAATGGAGTTTAATTATCTGTAGCTAAGAAGTTGGACTTGGTAGTTGCTCTGTTGTAACATTTAATGCTGTAGGGACATATACTGAGAGTCCTCCTTAGGCCTCCTTGACCGATAGAGTTTGTGGCCATCCATGTGGTCTAGGACATAGCCAGCCAGTTGCGTTGGAGTGGTCAGCCATGTTTTTTTTTATTTTTTATAGAGTTTTACATATCGCGAACTTGACCCGAATCGGGTATCAGAGCGCTTTACATAGCACCAGTTGCATTACATGAGCACACATTCATTTTTTTAAGGCACGGGAAGATTAAGTGATTTGCCCAGAATCACAGGATGTTCAGCGTCATTGCCGAGACTCAAACCCAGTTCCCCAGATTCGAGGTCGGACGCGCCCTAGCCGTTAGGCCAACTCCTCTCTTTATAATTTTATATTTTTCCCAATTTGCTGGTAGTGCATTGCGCTGGTGATATTCCAGGAGAGAATCCTCAGAGAACTAACCTGGCATGATGTTTATTGCTCGGTTTGAAAGTCATCCTTTCCTAGGAGCATTTAAAGTAGTCGCTTGCCAGCGCCACTGCTCTGAACTCTCATCCGTTGCTGTTCTGATTTGGGTGTGAGCATGTTGTGGGCCACGCCATTGATCTTGAATTTCGTGATGTTTTTTTTTTCCAATTGGGTATTGATACCAGTTTGGTCACTTGCATTTTGTAGAATAGAATACACGGGGGAGAACCCTAGGCTAGTGCTTGACCTTTGGACCGCTGTTAAAAAGGGTGATGGGTAACACGGTATTGTTGGTGTTGAAATAACTATAACCCAAGGTTCAAACCGATGTTTTGCGCTATTAATTCGGAGGGCTATCTCCTCAAATCTCCATGTATTTAGTGTTAGTTCTGGAAGGCTGCGATCTTTGTTAGATAGGAATCTGACTGATGTTAGATCTATAGGCTTAGGGACATATAATCAAGAGATATATCACCGCGTTTTCGGCACATAGCGCCGAAAAAGCGGCAATTTCATTATCTCAATATTAGCAAGGCGTCGCTAACATACATTAGCGCATGTTAGTGGCTGATTCTGAAACGCATCTCATGACAGCGATAGATCACGCTAATGAGATGCAAAGTAGGCGTTCCCTCCTAGGACAACATGTGAAATGATCGCAAAACCAACATTGCGGTATTACCAACGCTGCCCCTTAACAGCGAAGCGATGACAAAAGGCGCGCTAAGCCCCCATTATCGCAAGATTCTAACGCCTGAATAAAACCTGACTTAGCATTATTGCCTATGGGAGGTGGATTGTATGGTTAAGTACACACTCCCCTATTACCAAGCTTTTCATTAGCACTGTGAAATCATCGCTGGATTTCACACACTAATGATCATTATCGCAGTCTATCGCTGGATTGTATTTCGCCTGTTAGCAAAGCGTTGCTAATATACCGCTAGCACGACGATGTAATTCAGCGATAGAGGGCAATAATGAAAAACACGCTAAGCGCGATTTGCGATATTTATCGCGTGTTCTTGATAATATGGCCCTGAATGTTCTGCAGAGTCGGTATCGCTGCATGCAGCCTCATAATATTTCCCCTATTTAGGATATCCTGATGTACTTGAGTATGAGGAGTTTAATGACTGCTGGCCTTGTGAAACATATTGAGTTGTGAAGACAATTTGCTGAGTTTCACTATTTATGGCTCGAGAAGAACTACTGATGCATGTGCTGCCTGGGATAATTGATGTTTATACTGTTTGTAAATATTGATATATGTACTGCTTGTGATTTGGATGTGTGTACTGTCTAGGATCACGCATGTATGATCATGCATGCGTGGGCTCTTTCCTACCATTGATGAATGTATTGCCTAGGACTATGGATGCATCCATTGCCTGGGGTCTCTGAGGCTCATTACTTCCTGGGGCCAATGTTCATGTACTTTTTAGGGACCATTGAAGGATATACTACTTGTGTCCAGTGATGCATTTATTGCATGGGTGCTGTTAAAGATCATATTACTTGCTGCTAGTAATACATCTACTGTCTGAGCTCATTGATGCATCTACAGCCTGGGGATATGCATGCAGTTTAATTACTGGACTACTGGAGTTTGATATGGTCTGTGGCTGTTGGTAGATTACTTCCTGGGTCTACTAATGCATATATTGTCTCCAACCATTAATGCTCACTCAATACAAGCTTGGACTCTGATGCTAGTTGCTGCCTCAGGCCATGTGTTACTCGTATGAGATCTTTCTTAATGCAGGTTTTGGCATATTAGTGGTACCTCTTGGCAAATGTTAGATACTCTTGGCATCATGGCGCCCATTTTTGGCAAAATGAATGGGCCTCATATTCTGAAGAAATCTTTTGCATACTGATTTTACATTTTGGCATAATATGGTCATCCATGGCACGATGGTGCCCACCAATAGCACAATGTTGGCCCTTGCATAATGGTGGTAATGTTTGGCACACTGCATACACCAAACACTGGAATAGTGTTGGCACTGATATAATGATGTTAATATCCAGCATATGTGCACTCATGGCACGATGATACCCAAATGGGGCTAATGCTAGTCATGGCATAATGGTTAATTCTTTCCATCTTGCGGCCATTCTTGACCTGATGTTGACCATCAGTTACCTAATGCTGGTCCTGTCATACTGGGCGTCAATATACTGGGATCTGACTTAGTGCTGACTCTCAGCAAGTCAGCATTTCATATAAAGGTTCTAGTCCTACTCCTAGCCTCTTGGTCCTTCCGCAAGTCCTCCTCCTTCTGGTCCTCCCCAGTTCTACTCCTCAGCTTCCTGGCGCCGGTCCCATGTTGGTCCTTCTGTTGCTGTTCTTAGTCCCCATCATGCCATTTTCCTCTTCATCATAATTAAGGCTCCCTTTCCGTTTTTACAGATTTTTACAGATAAATACAGACAGAAAATTGGGTTGCTTTTTGAGTGATTCTAAATACTGTCTGCTATGCCTGCCAGGTCAATAGTTGTGTGGATTGATAGGTAAGGGAGTTAAAAAAGAAAGGGATTTTAGGAAAGAGGGTTAAACAGCAGTAGATATGCACAAGGATGATACGGAAATGTGCTTATTTTGATATAAGTGCATTGATTTATCTTCCGTGAGTGTTCAGATCACTGGAACTCGGCAGGCATTCAAGCATGAGTGCATATTTATATTTATTGGTTAAATAAATGAGGAAATATAACGATTTCAGCTTAATTTTTTGTACAAAACCCCAAATAAATATGGATAAATACAGATAAAATTAGCAAAAAATAAATATGGATAAATACAGACGGAAATGTCAAAAAAATAAAGACCATTAAAACCAGGAGCCCTAATCATAATCCTACAGGTCCTCCTCCCAGTCTTTTTACTCCCCTAGTCCTGTCCTTCTCATGTTCTTTCTGCACCTTCTCTTCATGATCCTATTGTTGCTGGTCCTACTGCTCAGTTTTCAGGTCTACCTCTTCCTCTTGTTCCTCCTCTTGCTGATTCTCTGTTTGATCCTGCTCCTGATCCTCTTGGTACTCATCACCTGAAGCTGGTTCCCCTACTCTTGGTTCTCTAGGGCCTGGTCTCCCTGGTCCCTCTAGTCCTCCTGGCCTTACTGGTCCTAGTCTTCTGAGCCATCTGCAGAGAGAGAAGAATGATACAGGCATACTCATATCCTCTATTGGAAGATTTTCCCATATTGTGGCAGAGCTGTCATTTCAATGGGGTGGAGACTTGGCCACTTTTCAGACAATCGGGGGAAATAGTAAACACCTTAGATCAGTAAGGAGCTCACTAAGTGACCCAGTAGGGTAGGGTTTGACTGTCTCACGGTCAGGACAAAACAAATGCACCTTGTAGGTTAACTTGTGGTCCTTTGGGCTGATAGATTATATGGGAAGAGAGAGATCAATCGAATTTTCACTCTTGGCACAGAAATTCACAAAATCTTCAAACTTGTTTTTGGGAGCATGTATCAAGTTGTTAGAGGTCAGATTTTTTAAAAGTTTAATCAACTCAAAATGACGTTTTTGGCGGTTCTTGGACATTTATAAGCAATTTTATGTGAGAGGACCTTGCTTTGAAAATATGAGATTTATAGTTTCCTCTGGTCATCCCTAGGTCTAGTCATAAGGAGAAAGGTATTGTCTTCAGGTTTCTATGAGGTTTCATAGGTCTTTTCTTTAATTATGCAGATCTTCCAAGAACCAGGGCAGTAAAGGAATCAGTATTTTCTTTATTTGTTTCTGCAGAGCAATGTCCTCAATCAAGTCATTCATGCACTTGTTCTAATCCTCATTGGGGTATTAATGTGCTTCCGAGAATTGAAGGGCAGAACGTTCCTCCTTGCACTGTGGGCAAGAACCCTCATTTCTATGTCCTTGTTCTCACAAAATCAATTTTTTTCCTTTTTCTGCTGGGCTGTTGTTTCCGTAGTGGACAAAAGCCATCTTGAGTGAAATCTGAGGATATTCTGTCCAGTCTACGGATAAGGGGCTCTCTCACCGGACAGTAGGATAGCTTATGATATGATCAGATCAAGAATGGCTACTTTACAATGTATGAGGTTTTGGCAGTGTTTTAGATGATCATTGTTGATGAGAAAGGAAGCATACACGTTAATAGATTTGTTGTTGGTGTTACCCTAATTCAGATTGCAATCACATTGGAAGATGCCAGCCTCGGATATCATCAATTGAGCTGTGATGAATTCCACGCATTCTTCAATTAATGTTCTGTTGTCACGGGGGGAGGGGTAGATGACAAGTAGTCTAAGAGTGGATCTCTTGTTAGGCGGAAAGTTAACAACTGGATGTTTTCTGAAGCTGCTCCACCAACATGTCACCATGTATAACAGTGTAACGCAGGGGGGAAAGCTAGAGCAGTCATTGAGCCAGGGTCTGTCAGAGCTGGCATAGCTAGGTTAAAGTTCAAAATAGTGTCAGAAATCTCAATTTAATGCTTGCCTGCATAAAGGCAGTTGCAAAGCATGCATGGAAGCAAGAGTGGGTGGTAATGAACATTGTATTCTTTAGCTCATTTATGTTTACTTAATGGGGATACCCAGTTACTTCTTCTTGAATGACTGAAAGGGGCAGGGAGGTCTGGGGTTCAGGTTGACAGGGTTAGGAAGGATAATAGGGCCTTGGTCAGCCACCGGTTTGATGGTGGCATATGTGAATCAGTAACTTTCTATGAGTTTACAGTGTTATTTACTTTCAAAGAGGTTGCAGGGTACTTGGTCTTTCAGGGAGCACTTTGTTTTCTTGGGGAGGGAATCACAATTTCTTCTATGTTGTCTAACTCCCCAGAAATTAGGTTTCAGAGTCAGATCCTTAAGTAGGTAGTTGGGCGACCTTTTAGTCTCATCAGCGAGCATTATAATTGACCAGTTACCTGAGATAATACTTACATTTTCTCAGTCAAGGAGCATAATAGATCTGGGGGAGAGAAGTGTAACTCTGGAAGATGAGACCAGGATTGTCCTTTCAGGCTGAGGGCTGGGCCTGAAGTATTAGAGTTGAGTATTAGCCGCAGGGAACCTGATGGAGCAGCAGGAAATTAAAGGTTTGGGTAACATGAGGGCTGAGTACATGGTGGGTGTTTATGGAGGGAGCAGGGAGGAAGTCAAGAAAAAGAGGAAGAAGGAGTTTGTAGAGGTGTAGGAAGAGAGAGGATGCCTAAAAGAGAATTTAGAGAAGCTAGCAGATGCTGAGGAAAAGCTTTAACTGGGAGAGTGAGATGAGGTCCAGAAGGTGGGAAACTAGAAAGGGTGCAGGATAGGGCAGCATATAAGTGGGGGAGGATGTTAGAATGGTAGCATGGAGACTGAGGATAATGAGAGGAGATGTGAGGGTAGCCGAGCAGTTTAAAACTGTATTGCTCAGGATCCTAGTGAAGGGAGAGGATGACCTGGAGGAGGGAGAGGAGTAGATAGGAGGAGAAAGGTAAGGCAATTGGGGATTTGCTATTGCACTAGATTGGCTAATGTACTTGGAGGCATGCAAAATTCACATAATTTCCTTTTGCATAATTACTTGAAGTTTTGGGAAAACGATGTGAAACTACGCAAAATGGCAATTTGTATTTTAGCTCTACATGTTAACTTCAAATGCGTCCTTATATCTTTTTTGGACAGGAGGATGCATTTGACGCTAAAAAGGTGCAAAAACACAAGTGCCATGAACAGCAGCCACTCACATTTTGGTCACTTATGTTGTTTGCAAGCTTCCTTAGTACAGTTTTTACACGAACTGTCTTTAAGTAAGTAACCGGGTATGATGTCATAATTTAGGGACTTTTGTGCAATACCTGTAGAGCAGATTTAAGGGGCCAGTGGCGTCATGAACTCCCCACTTTTGCAGCTTAAGCTGGAGTGGTGTTGACAGTCACAGCTATTTATGCGCCCTTCCAGTCTGCAGCTTTACAGACAAAAGTCCTTTAAAATACAGGACACTGATAACAGAGGTCAAGTAAGGAAAGTTAATTACAACACAGAAAGCATGAAGACAAGCGAGGGAAAGAAAGAGAGAGGACTGGAAATGGAAGAGTGAAATGAAGGGTGCATGAAAATAAGGAAGAAACTGGGATGAGAAGAAAAGGTAGAAGGGATGAAAGGATGGATGCAGGGTGAATGGACTGATGGATGTATGGATACAACAATATTTGCGTGAGTGAGAGAAATAAAGTAGAATGACAAAAGTCTGGATAAGTGGCTGAATGGATGAGATGTGGAAGGAAAGATTGCTGGATTGATAAATGGAGGGTGAATTGGTAAATGGATGAATGGATGGGTAAAAGGATGTATGAATGTTTGGAAGTGTGAGCAGAAGGATGGATAGATGGAAAACTAATAATGAAATGGTGGATGGATGGATTGGTAAGAGGAAAATAGAGTAATATTTAAATAAATAAATAAAACAGGACCAAAACAACAAAAATAAATCCAATAGAACTGGAGATATGGTGAAATAGCGGCTAGGCGCTCAATTCACCATTCACTTCTATCTGGAAGTGCGGTAACGAGAAAAAGTCAAAGGTTCAGGCCAACCCCATTGGAGCACGGGTCGGATACATGGACCAGGTTAGTCCTGCTGAAAGAGTTAACTTCTCATTCCAGCACCAAGATTTCAGTTTGCAGTGGGAGGGACGGCAAGGAAAAGTGAGAGTGTTACAGGTGTCTGTTGAAGTAGCACAAAGAGGTGGCCAGGTTTTGCGGACGGCCGTTGCTGCAGTACAAAGATCCTGTCAGCGTCATGGACTGATGGGCTGGAGCTTTGCGTTGACAAGTGGCATGGCTGGCAAGGTCTTGGCAAGAAGGGGCCTGTCGTGTTTGCAAAGATCCTAAAAACGTAGGAGGAGCTCAACTGACCCCAGTGAACTCAAAAACTACTGGCCGATTTCCTGCACCCACTCCCAGAAAAGATACTGGAAAAGATCATCAACAATCAACTTATGACACACCTGTAGCAGAACTAGGTACTCAACGTCTCCCAATCCAGCTTTCTCAGCAATCACAGCACCAAAACCAGCCTGATCGCAGTCACTGATGACATCTGAACCCTCCTCGGCCAAGAAGAAACAGCAGCGTTGATCCTCCTTGACCTCTTGGCAGCCTCTGACCTCATATCCCACCATAAACTGCTCAAAGAACTCTACCACATCGGCATTCATGGGGAAGGGCACAGATGGATCACCTCCTTCCTCAGCAGAAGAACCGTGAGGATACACCTTTCACCTCGGAACCTAAGGAATTCACCTGCAGTGTCTTCCAGGTCTCATCCCCAGCCCCACGCTCTTCAATGCATATATAACCCCACAGACCAACATCGTCAGATCCCACAGTCTAAATATAAGTTCCTACGCAGACGACACCCAACTCATCCTCTCACTCACCGACGACCCCACCACCACCAAAACCAGCTTCCACAGATGCATTGACAACTGGATGAAGAACAACTGTCTGCAGCTAAAAACAGACAAGAAGTAAGTACTAACCTTTGGCAACAGCAGCAACACATGGAACGACTCCTGAGGCTGTATTACAGAAAGTGCCTCAGGGGCGCAACAGGAGGGGTTGTTCCCTCATTTCCATGGGGGCGTGCCCCATGCAAATGAGGGAATTGTTTTGCCTCTGTGCCTGCGCCGTATTACAGACGTGGGAGCAGAGGCAAAGAAGCTGTCTGGGGGTGCACTGACAGTGCACGACCTAAAAGGTGGCACACTGTCAGTGCGCCCCTTGAGAGCAGCCCTCTGGAGGGGAAAGGGGGTCCTATAGATCCCCCAGATACCCCCTTGCATGCGGGTACAGTCACTGATTGCACCCTCCTGCAAAGGGATCTCCAATCCCTTTTAAAGCAGCCGTTCCATTTATCACCTGAATGCGCTACTTCCAGGGCAGCTTGAGTTCGCGGCTGTCTTGGGGGCAGTGCATTCTTCGTAATAGGGTGCATTTTCATTCTTTATGCATGGTGCACCTTTTTAAAGATGCACCCTGCGCAAACAATTAAAATGCGCTTATTGTGTTATGTGGTCCCAGGTGGCCACCAGACCTAGGACCCACAGCCACTCCCTCCAACCACGTCAGAAACCTCAGAATCATCATTGATAACAAGCTCACCATAAAAATCACAGATTAACACCGCCTCCTCCGCCTGCTTTCTCACTCTATGCATGCTACCTAAGATTTTCAAGTGCCTATTCCTACACACAAGATGCAACACAAGCCCTTATCCCCAGCGGACAGGACTATGGCAAAGCCATCTACATAGGAATCGCTGCTCACCTTCTGCAGGGACTTCAGATCATACAGAACATCCACAGCCAGACTCATCCTCAGCCTTCTCCGACGAACCCATATCATACCCTACCTAAAGAATCTCCACTGGCTCACCAAACGGAAGAGATGCCAATTCAAGCTGCTGACCCACGCACAAAAGGCTCTACATAACCAGGGGCCCACCTATATTAACCACTGCCAGAACTTCCACCAACCATCGAGAAGACTACGCTCTGCCTACCTTTCACTTGGCCTTGCTCCCCGCATCGCCCAAAGCAGAAGTGGAGGATGCTCCTTCTCCCTTAGTGCAGCAAAGACCTGGAACAGCCTCCCCACACAGCTCCAGACCATCACCTCACTTCTAGATTTCTGATTGGCCCTCAAAACCTGGCTGTTTAAATATGCCTCCAGGGCCTGTAAGAGCCTGGATACCCTATCGGGTGATAAGCTGTGCTCTATAGAGCCCTGATTGATTGATTGACTAAGTCACACCAAGGGTCAAGGACCTGAGAGGCACCACTTTGGGGTCAGTAACTCACTCTAGCAGGGGCCAGTAGGACTCAATCAGTTACAGTTACAATTTATAGGCAGCATGTCAGCTGGGCAGTTACACAGAACGTCTGGAAGCTGTTATGTCCTTGTAGATCAGACCAGGAGGTCAGCTGGCTGACCCTTGGAGTCACTTCAGTCTGGGGTGAAGGGTGCAGAGCTGAATCTTCCTTCTCAGCTAGCAGGGCAGCGGCAGCAGACTAGCAGGGCAACAGAGTGGCAGTCCTTGCAGTAAAGCAGAAAAGCAGCCTTTCTTCTGTAGTATCCACAGGCCCGGAGTGTACTGAAGAGTTGGTGTCTGAGGTCCAAAATGTGTACTTGGTGTCTCCTTTGAAGTGGGACCAGCTTCTAGAGGTTTCCCTTAAAGTGCACAGGTCTCTTGGCTCCCTTTGCCCTGGCTCCGGACTAACTATGGGAAGAATACAACCCTTTGTGTGAAAGCAGGACACAACCTCTTCAGGTGTAATGGGGCAGTACCTAACACCACCGCCAAATCCTGCCAGTGATGGCCCATTCAGACACACCTAATCCCTCTATTGTGTGTGGCTGTCTAGGAAGAATACACAAAGCCCAACTGCTATCTACACCTAGTCATGTGACCCAAAGAAATGTGCAAAACTAAACGCAGATTGCGACTCGCAATTTGGGCCAAATTGCGAGTCACAATTTCCAATAGCCCAAAATGTTTTGTTTTGTCATGTTTTTACACCTGTTTTTTGTTTCTTGAAATTACTCCAGCTGGAGGAGTTTCCATATATATATATATTTTTTGGTTTAATTTATGTGAGTAGAAAATAAATATTTTATATTTTGTTTATCAAAACTGTTCATGGAACTTATTATTTGATCCATCGTGGTTACCTTTCCATCTTTGCTAAGGGACCATTGTTCCTTAAAATACTTCAGTACCCTTAGTCCTTTATGATCCTAGGGTTTGCCTTGTACACTGAAAGCAGGACCACTAGTAGCATGTAATTTACAAGCCCTGGGTACAAGTAGTACCACTTTACTATGGACATATAAGCAAATTAAATGCCAATTGGAAATAAGCTAATGTTAACATGTTTTAAGGAATAGGAACCTGCACTTTAGCACTGGTTAGTAGTGGTAAAATACACAGAGGCCTAAGGCCAGCAAAAACAAGATTAGCAAAAATGGAGGAGGAAGGCAAAACGTTTGGGGGAAGACCGCCTTGAGGCTGACTGGTCTAATGGGTCGCAAAACCAATTTTAAAAGTTGGAAATACTTTTTTGACTCTTAAAATGGTTTAGTAAATATCAAATGGCAATGTAGGTGTAGCAACCTCTATGATTTTACAAACTACCTTTGTGCATCAGGCCCCATGTGGATATTACCAGTGCATTCCACAAAAGTTACATACTGTAACTCAACTGAATCTTGAGCTGGGATACTCAGTGTGAGGTAATGAGGTTGTTAGAAATGGGATTTCTGGCTAGCTGAGGCTTGCGCCAAAGCCAGGCCGAAACCCCCACTCTAGTCAGGGTAAGGGGGAAGAACACACTGATGATAACCCCTGCTCACCCCCTTGGTAGCTTGGCACGAGCAGACAGGCTTATCCTTAAGGCAATGGGTAAAGTATTTGCACTAACACGCACAGTAATCCAGTGAAACATCACAAATTGACATCACACAGGTATTTATAAAAATATAAATATCTTTATCTAATTTAGGCAAGGTTAAAACGGCATATCCAACATAATAACCGTGATTTCATCTACAAAGGTTCTCTGGTAATGTTCTTTTTACAAAGGTGTAGCTGCTGTATTTCTTTGGTAAAACAAACGGGTAGATTTTTGTTGTCAAAACCAAAGCACTGGTCCCATCAGCCCCTGCACAGTTCTTTTGTCATCTACACAGTTCTCTTAACATCTGCACAGTTCTCTTATTGATAACGGGCCTTCCCCGACTGGCGACGGCTCCGCGTGGAGCAATTGCCAAAAATATGCCCCCCAAATGATGGAAACCAATAGGCTCTTTGAGCGGGCCCCGGTACCACAGCTCTACTACTGCCCTGGTACAGGCCGTGCCGATGGGAGCCCACGCAATGAGCACCAGCGCGATTACTTTCAGAAGGCGGGAGACCTCGCACGCCTGCCTGCAGACCTGCACCCGTCCCCAACGGTAATCCTTTAACTAAAGTTGAGCGGTTACTGGGGATGCGGTCTTTCTCCTTCCTTGCTTCGGCAGTAACTGATCGCGGGGACAGGGCGGAGACACCTCACGCTTCCGGGAACCCAGCGCTGCCCTCTCGTCAAGCCTTCGAGCTCAGGGGCGCCTCCTCCAATCCCAGCACGGCTCCCGCGTCGCGCCTCCAGGACCAGGAGACGCCTCCACCAATAGCAGTGCAGCACTCGCGGCGGGCCTCCAGCTCCAGGGAAATACTCTCTCCCGCTGGGCCAATCCCAGCGCGGCAGAGAGATGACGTCACGGGGTCTCCGGCCTGCGGCAGTGAGCTTAGGAGCGGCGATCTGGGGGCCTGGGCCAGCGATGGCGGTGATCTTTGGCTCAAAGAAATCTCACTCACAAACCAGACAGTCAATACACAAACAGGCAGGGGTACACAGAAAGGTTGAAAAGAAAAATAGCCTCTTTCTAAAAGTGCTATTTTCAAACACAGAATTTAAAAACCATCTTTCTTAAAAGATGCGTTATCAAATTCTGAGTTCAGGGATACTAGACTTCAGCTTCCCATCTTGCTCCTATGGGGAGATATGCAGGTACACATGGGACACAGCATTCCTCATTCTATCCTATGGGCAAGATGGCCGTTCAATAGTGAAAAACTAAATTGGCAGTATTTCACTATCAGGACATGTCACCAACACTAGTACATGTCCTACCTTTCACATACACTGCACCCTGCCCAGGGGGGTACCTTGGGCCTACCATAGGGGTGTCCAATGTGTAAGAAAAGGGAAGGCCCAGCCCTGGTCAGTGTGTACACTGGCCAGGAGAACATGGCAGTTCACAGACTGCGCACAGGCACTGCGGTGGCAGGCCTGAGACACCATTGTAGGGCTACTCATGTGGGTGGCACAATCAGTGCTGCAGGCCCACTAGTAGCATTTGAATTACCAGCCCTGGCACACTCAGTGCCCTTTACTAGGGACTTTACAGGTAAAACAAATATGCCAATCATGGATAACCAATCATAGTAATAATTTACAGGGAGAGCATATGCACTTTAGCACAGACCAGCAGTGGTAAAGTGCTGAGAGTCCTATTGCCAACAACCACAGGTCAGGAAAAACAAGGGAGGAAGAAGTAAAAAGTTTCGGAATAACCCCGCAAAAAGGGCCATTTCCAACAGAGGTGTATTATATGGTGTGATTGTGCAACCTCACCATGTAATACACTTACCAGCCCCTATAAGTCCAGTAGGTTTCATCTGTAAAACCCTCAGCTCAAGCCTTGCCAAAGTCAATGAACTGGACACTTAGAAACATTTTCAAGGAAAAAGTAGGTAAGTGTCAATGCGGTCAGTTACAAGTACTTGCGGTGACAAACTCTGCCAGGGAGCTAGTCAATGGGACAATCAAGTTCATCAAGAACAGTTACCTACCCAGAAGAAGCTGTCCCTCAGTGTTTCCAGGCACTTTATCCACGTTGCAATGGATGACTATGGAGTGGTCCTGATGCAAGGGAAGAAGGACGCTGAAGATGCTCTAAGGATGCTGTGGATGCATCGTCGGTCCGCAAAGACGGTGAGAGGGTCCTGGTTGCAGGGTTGACGTCCCACAAAAGGCCTCTCTGGTCTGGTTGAAATCCAGTTGATCCTGGATTACCAGACAGCCGCTGTCGCAGACACCTTCCTGGATCTAAAACTCACCTTCTGAGGGTCCCAGTAACACTCCCACAGCACTCCCAGGCTCAGCGAATTCTAATGCAACTCTGTGCATCGGGTCCTTGCCTGTGTGCTGCTCGGGGGTGGTGGTAGAGGCTTGAAAACATTGGGCTATTGGTTTACCCTCTTTTCTTCCCATGCCAACCTGTCAACCTCAACAATGGGGCAACCCTTCCCCTATGGGGTTACCACCCTAGTGACTTCCTGCAGGAGGGAAGTGACACCTCTCTGGCCTGCAATTCCTCATTGTTCTTCTTCCTGAGATTCATTACCACATCTCTTTAGTAGGGCAGAAAGCTGTCTCATGGTGCAGACTTCACGTGTGTCTGGGAAGGCCCAGGAGTTTTAAAGGCAACAAAGGGGCAGCTGTTTTAAAGCTGCACAATTCAACCAGTTACATTACTTTCGCCTTGAGATACCAGGTGGGTTTAATGTAACAAGTTGTTTGATACCTTGAAGTGCCTACTTTGTTTGCACCGTTTAGGAGGTAGCACAGCTGAGGGGTCAGCCTGTAACCCGGTACTTGACAATTGGGTGACCAAGTTATCGGCAGTAAAAACGGCAGTTTGGTGCTTTTTACTGTCTGGACATGCTAAGTACATGTCCTGTACATGTCCTGCCTGTGTCATATGTTGCACCTTGCCTTTAGTGCTTGTAGTCCTGCCAGTGGGGTGACAAGCACATATTTTCAAGGGAAGTGGTGGCTTTGCCATTTATTTCAATGTAAGCCTGCTCTACCAGTCTGCAATGGCAGACTGGGGGAGTGGGATTGGGTTATTTTTCTTGGAGGAACTCTAAGGGGGCACAATCAGATCTGTACCCCTTTAACGTACATGCCCTGGGTACCAGGGCACCATGTACAAGGGACCTAACGGTAAGTTAACCATTTACAATTGTGTAGAGCCTATTCGACACACACTTTAGGGTCAGGGCACTGGCACTGTTGTCTGGTGGGAAGGCCTAAGTGCAGTCTCAGAGCTGAAAAGTCAGCAGCATCAGTTAGAAAACTAGGGGAGACCATACAAAAAGAGATATTTCCTTGAACTTGGCAATAATTTCAGGGCTGTCATTGTGTGTCTAGGGTGGCATTGGTCCCTTCCATCACATAATGTGTGCAAAGTTGAGAATAATGTTGTACAGCAGTGAAACCAGCTGATTTATGGCTCCGCAAGACAAACTCCTGAGAATTGCAGAGAATCACATAACCCAAGCTGGGAAAGCTTTCATTTTGATGAATAGGTGTTTTGAGGAATGTAGCATATATTTAGCACTTGATCAGCCTAATACAATAGCCTTGCACTGTCAGGCCTCATACTAATGTAAAGAATTATTATTCTGAACTTTAATTTCATGCCTCTCTCTTTCTAACTCATAACCTTGGGATCTTGCATTACAGACATCATTTACCTTAATTTCAAAGAGCCATCCTCACCGACTCCCCTTCATTTCCATGTTAATGTGCACTTTGATTGATGGAGCTGGATTATACTCACACAGTTAGGATTGTGTCTCTGCTCACTTTAATGTTACAGTTAGTTTACACTGCACCAGACTGGTCTACTTTGCAAGAAACCAGTGCATACTTATTCTCACTGCACCAAGGCTAGTGGGTGTGATGTCAACTTTTACTGGACCAATGCAAACAATACGCAGGTGGAACACATTTGTAGCGCTTTAGGCTCCACAAGGACTCTTCCAAAGGCAAAAATGTCTATTTTTTCTGCAGAAAGGGCTTCACTCTAAACGAGTATTTATTTAGCATATTTTGAGCTGCCTTTTAGCATAATATGATGTAGTGCAAATTCAAGAGTAAGATAGAAAGGAGACACTGAGGTTCTAATTTACAAAGAAAAATTCACACATTTGCGTGATTGTAAAATTGTTTGCTATTCACAAAGGAATTTACGAGTAGTATCAATACGAGTGCCGAATCTCCGCACATTTAATTAATTTTTTAAAAATTGTTTTCAGCCAAGCTGGCCATAACAATTAATATTATATTATACAAAACACATTAATTTCATTCAAATTTCTCTCAATTAAAATTATACAAAGTAATCAATGATCCATTAAAACGATTTAATTTACATGATTTATCTAAATTACAACCATTCATTTTAGAGACTAATTACTTTTGATTTGGCAATAATGAACTTTAGGGAGATCAAATTAAAAACCAAAAAGCCTGCTAAATAAAAACAAAAAAATAAAAAAAATGTAAATATATATATATATATATATATATATATATATTCATCAAACGAGATTGCCCTTGTTGGAAGAAACCACGAGGTTAGTATGGATTGTTCCTCTTTTATTTAAGGCAGTTGCACACAGAGGGAAGCAGGAAAACAAAATCCATTTCTTTTTTGCCAGACCGGTTTCGGGAAATCATCCCTTCCTCAATGGCTCCCTTCATGAAAAAACGGTGTTTCATTCTGCACCTTCTTATTCACGAACCTGCCCCAGTGGGCGTGGCTGTACACACAGCCTGCTGGATCTTGTAGTGCAGTTTGTTTAGCTCCAGTGAGTTCGTTTTTTTCATGCGGCTTTTAAAACATTCATAAAACCCCAGTGGGTTGGATGTTGAATCATGCTTGCACATCCGAAGTATTATTTCAACTGTCTTTAGGCAACTAACCTCCCAAAGGTAATGAAACCCGGTGGCTCCATTACAGGTCCGCTGTGCGGCAGGCTTCTTCCGCGACTGAGCAGAGCCGCCAAAATTCATCAAACGAGATTGCCCTTGTTGGAAGAAACCACGAGGTTAGTATGGATTGTTCCTCTTTTATTTAAGGCAGTTGCACACAGAGGGAAGCAGGAAAACAAAATCCATTTCTTTTTTGCCAGACCGGTTTCGGGAAATCATCCCTTCCTCAATGGCTCCCTTCATGAAAAAACGGTGTTTCATTCTGCACCTTCTTATTCACGAACCTGCCCCAGTGGGCGTGGCTGTACACACAGCCTGCTGGATCTTGTAGTGCAGTTTGTTTAGCTCCAGTGAGTTCGTTTTTTTCATGCGGCTTTTAAAACATTCATAAAACCCCAGTGGGTTGGATGTTGAATCATGCTTGCACATCCGAAGTATTATTTCAACTGTCTTTAGGCAACTAACCTCCCAAAGGTAATGAAACCCGGTGGCTCCATTACAGGTCCGCTGTGCGGCAGGCTTCTTCCGCGACTGAGCAGAGCCGCCAAAATTCATCAAACGAGATTGCCCTTGTTGGAAGAAACCACGAGGTTAGTATGGATTGTTCCTCTTTTATTTAAGGCAGTTGCACACAGAGGGAAGCAGGAAAACAAAATCCATTTCTTTTTTGCCAGACCGGTTTCGGGAAATCATCCCTTCCTCAATGGCTCCCTTCATGAAAAAACGGTGTTTCATTCTGCACCTTCTTATTCACGAACCTGCCCCAGTGGGCGTGGCTGTACACACAGCCTGCTGGATCTTGTAGTGCAGTTTGTTTAGCTCCAGTGAGTTCGTTTTTTTCATGCGGCTTTTAAAACATTCATAAAACCCCAGTGGGTTGGATGTTGAATCATGCTTGCACATCCGAAGTATTATTTCAACTGTCTTTAGGCAACTAACCTCCCAAAGGTAATGAAACCCGGTGGCTCCATTACAGGTCCGCTGTGCGGCAGGCTTCTTCCGCGACTGAGCAGAGCCGCCAAAATTCATCAAACGAGATTGCCCTTGTTGGAAGAAACCACGAGGTTAGTATGGATTGTTCCTCTTTTATTTAAGGCAGTTGCACACAGAGGGAAGCAGGAAAACAAAATCCATTTCTTTTTTGCCAGACCGGTTTCGGGAAATCATCCCTTCCTCAATGGCTCCCTTCATGAAAAAACGGTGTTTCATTCTGCACCTTCTTATTCACGAACCTGCCCCAGTGGGCGTGGCTGTACACACAGCCTGCTGGATCTTGTAGTGCAGTTTGTTTAGCTCCAGTGAGTTCGTTTTTTTCATGCGGCTTTTAAAACATTCATAAAACCCCAGTGGGTTGGATGTTGAATCATGCTTGCACATCCGAAGTATTATTTCAACTGTCTTTAGGCAACTAACCTCCCAAAGGTAATGAAACCCGGTGGCTCCATTACAGGTCCGCTGTGCGGCAGGCTTCTTCCGCGACTGAGCAGAGCCGCCAAAATTCGTCAAACGAGATTGCCCTTGTTGGAAGAAACCACGAGGTTAGTATGGATTGTTCCTCTTTTATTTAAGGCAGTTGCACACAGAGGGAAGCAGGAAAACAAAATCCATTTCTTTTTTGCCAGACCGGTTTCGGGAAATCATCCCTTCCTCAATGGCTCCCTTCATGAAAAAACGGTGTTTCATTCTGCACCTTCTTATTCACGAACCTGCCCCAGTGGGCGTGGCTGTACACACAGCCTGCTGGATCTTGTAGTGCAGTTTGTTTAGCTCCAGTGAGTTCGTTTTTTTCATGCGGCTTTTAAAACATTCATAAAACCCCAGTGGGTTGGATGTTGAATCATGCTTGCACATCCGAAGTATGCGGCTGTCGCGGCTGTGCGGCAGGCTTCTTCCGCGACTGTGTGTACAGCCACGCCCACTGGGGCAGGTTCGTGAATAAGAAGGTGCAGAATGAAACACCGTTTTTTCATGAAGGGAGCCATTGAGGAAGGGATGATTTCCCGAAACCGGTCTGGCAAAAAAGAAATGGATTTTGTTTTCCTGCTTCCCTCTGTGTGCAACTGCCTTAAATAAAAGAGGAACAATCCATACTAACCTCGTGGTTTCTTCCAACAAGGGCAATCTCGTTTGATGAATTTTGGCGGCTCTGCTCAGTCGCGGAAGAAGCCTGCCGCACAGCGGACCTGTAATGGAGCCACCGGGTTTCATTACCTTTGGGAGGTTAGTTGCCTAAAGACAGTTGAAATAATACTTCGGATGTGCAAGCATGATTCAACATCCAACCCACTGGGGTTTTATGAATGTTTTAAAAGCCGCATGAAAAAACGAACTCACTGGAGCTAAACAAACTGCACTACAAGATCCAGCAGGCTGTGTGTACAGCCACGCCCACTGGGGCAGGTTCGTGAATAAGAAGGTGCAGAATGAAACACCGTTTTTTCATGAAGGGAGCCATTGAGGAAGGGATGATTTCCCGAAACCGGTCTGGCAAAAAAGAAATGGATTTTGTTTTCCTGCTTCCCTCTGTGTGCAACTGCCTTAAATAAAAGAGGAACAATCCATACTAACCTCGTGGTTTCTTCCAACAAGGGCAATCTCGTTTGATGAATTTTGGCGGCTCTGCTCAGTCGCGGAAGAAGCCTGCCGCACAGCGGACCTGTAATGGAGCCACCGGGTTTCATTACCTTTGGGAGGTTAGTTGCCTAAAGACAGTTGAAATAATACTTCGGATGTGCAAGCATGATTCAACATCCAACCCACTGGGGTTTTATGAATGTTTTAAAAGCCGCATGAAAAAACGAACTCACTGGAGCTAAACAAACTGCACTACAAGATCCAGCAGGCTGTGTGTACAGCCACGCCCACTGGGGCAGGTTCGTGAATAAGAAGGTGCAGAATGAAACACTGTTTTTTCATGAAGGGAGCCATTGAGGAAGGGATGATTTCCCGAAACCGGTCTGGCAAAAAAGAAATGGATTTTGTTTTCCTGCTTCCCTCTGTGTGCAACTGCCTTAAATAAAAGAGGAACAATCCATACTAACCTCGTGGTTTCTTCCAACAAGGGCAATCTCGTTTGATGAATTTTGGCGGCTCTGCTCAGTCGCGGAAGAAGCCTGCCGCACAGCGGACCTGTAATGGAGCCACCGGGTTTCATTACCTTTGGGAGGTTAGTTGCCTAAAGACAGTTGAAATAATACTTCGGATGTGCAAGCATGATTC
Organism: Lissotriton helveticus; assembly: GCF_964261635.1. Taxonomy (NCBI): domain Eukaryota; kingdom Metazoa; phylum Chordata; class Amphibia; order Caudata; family Salamandridae; genus Lissotriton; species Lissotriton helveticus. The sequence continues at coordinate 103,937,454 of NC_136070.1, read as the reverse complement.
AACATCCAACCCACTGGGGTTTTATGAATGTTTTAAAAGCCGCATGAAAAAACGAACTCACTGGAGCTAAACAAACTGCACTACAAGATCCAGCAGGCTGTGTGTACAGCCACGCCCACTGGGGCAGGTTCGTGAATAAGAAGGTGCAGAATGAAACACCGTTTTTTCATGAAGGGAGCCATTGAGGAAGGGATGATTTCCCGAAACCGGTCTGGCAAAAAAGAAATGGATTTTGTTTTCCTGCTTCCCTCTGTGTGCAACTGCCTTAAATAAAAGAGGAACAATCCATACTAACCTCGTGGTTTCTTCCAACAAGGGCAATCTCGTTTGATGAATTTTGGCGGCTCTGCTCAGTCGCGGAAGAAGCCTGCCGCACAGCGGACCTGTAATGGAGCCACCGGGTTTCATTACCTTTGGGAGGTTAGTTGCCTAAAGACAGTTGAAATAATACTTCGGATGTGCAAGCATGATTCAACATCCAACCCACTGGGGTTTTATGAATGTTTTAAAAGCCGCATGAAAAAACGAACTCACTGGAGCTAAACAAACTGCACTACAAGATCCAGCAGGCTGTGTGTACAGCCACGCCCACTGGGGCAGGTTCGTGAATAAGAAGGTGCAGAATGAAACACTGTTTTTTCATGAAGGGAGCCATTGAGGAAGGGATGATTTCCCGAAACCGGTCTGGCAAAAAAGAAATGGATTTTGTTTTCCTGCTTCCCTCTGTGTGCAACTGCCTTAAATAAAAGAGGAACAATCCATACTAACCTCGTGGTTTCTTCCAACAAGGGCAATCTCGTTTGATGAATTTTGGCGGCTCTGCTCAGTCGCGGAAGAAGCCTGCCGCACAGCGGACCTGTAATGGAGCCACCGGGTTTCATTACCTTTGGGAGGTTAGTTGCCTAAAGACAGTTGAAATAATACTTCGGATGTGCAAGCATGATTCAACATCCAACCCACTGGGGTTTTATGAATGTTTTAAAAGCCGCATGAAAAAACGAACTCACTGGAGCTAAACAAACTGCACTACAAGATCCAGCAGGCTGTGTGTACAGCCACGCCCACTGGGGCAGGTTCGTGAATAAGAAGGTGCAGAATGAAACACCGTTTTTTCATGAAGGGAGCCATTGAGGAAGGGATGATTTCCCGAAACCGGTCTGGCAAAAAAGAAATGGATTTTGTTTTCCTGCTTCCCTCTGTGTGCAACTGCCTTAAATAAAAGAGGAACAATCCATACTAACCTCGTGGTTTCTTCCAACAAGGGCAATCTCGTTTGATGAATTTTGGCGGCTCTGCTCAGTCGCGGAAGAAGCCTGCCGCACAGCGGACCTGTAATGGAGCCACCGGGTTTCATTACCTTTGGGAGGTTAGTTGCCTAAAGACAGTTGAAATAATACTTCGGATGTGCAAGCATGATTCAACATCCAACCCACTGGGGTTTTATGAATGTTTTAAAAGCCGCATGAAAAAACGAACTCACTGGAGCTAAACAAACTGCACTACAAGATCCAGCAGGCTGTGTGTACAGCCACGCCCACTGGGGCAGGTTCGTGAATAAGAAGGTGCAGAATGAAACACCGTTTTTTCATGAAGGGGGCCATTGAGGAAGGGATGATTTCCCGAAACCGGTCTGGCAAAAAAGAAATGGATTTTGTTTTCCTGCTTCCCTCTGTGTGCAACTGCCTTAAATAAAAGAGGAACAATCCATACTAACCTCGTGGTTACTTCCAACAAGGGCAATCTCGTTTGATGAATATATATATATATATATATATATATATATACATATATATGTATATATATATATATATATATATATATATATATATAGAGAGAGAGAGAGAGAGAGAGAGAGAGAGAGAGAGAGAGAGAGAGAGAGAGAGAGAGAGAGAGAGAGAGATAGATAGATAGATAGATAGATAGATAGATAGATAGATAGATAGATAGATAGATTTTTTTTTAAATAATCTGAATACATTACATTCAGTAGTGATTCAGTAGGTCCCTCAAGTGGTAAAAAGTATCAGAAACAATGGCAAAACATGTTTTGGAATTCATGCGCTAAAAATATGTCAACACATTTTTCAACAATACCTGAGAAAGGGAGATAGTGTCTCTCAACTTCTCAAAGAGCACAGGCAATAATCTGACCTCTCGTCTGAGGATGGTGACCACCTTTTACTGACTGAAGCCACTGGTTGTGTTCCGAGTCGAAATTTTAAATAGAGAGATCTTTTTTCTACTGGGTAAATATCAATACAGATCTTGATTAAATGAAAAGTAACGTTTTGACAAAAAAACCTAGATGGTTAAAGTTCACTTTGTTTTTATGGTTCCAACATGCCTATATTGCCACTTCAAGGCTGTCCTTCGTGACCGTATCAGGATGAAGCCAATATTCCTTCAGACCAATACTGATCAGACCATCTGACAGATGGGTAAACCATTGTAGCTTGCGATAATCTTGTTGCTTCATGATATATCTGAGTGAGTCTGCATGATGCCCGTTCATCCTAAAACCATATGCAGAACTGATATTTTAATGAAGCCAATGCAGTATAATCCTCAATTTTCTCTAGACCTAGTTCAGTTCTTACAGCCTGCACTGGCGTGCCACAGCCCTGATGCAATAACCATCAAATTAAGTTGTTTTCAGAGGTTTGTAATTCTGCGGTCTTCTTATTTCCCCAAATCTCGGTGTCATATAGACAAGCAGCCCTTCCTTTCATTTTATAAGCCAACGTTGATGACTTCACTGAGGGATTACCACAGGAATTTGTGAATTTCAATACCGCTCCAGCTTGCTGGGGCAGAGTGATTTTACTTTCAGATAACTGTGGAGATCACTTTATCATCCAATCGGATGGCTAAATAGTCATAAGTGGATACTTGATTTAAGGGTGCTTTATAATCCTTAAAAGTAGCTCGCAGTTTCTGCTTTTGGTTGAGAATCATATATTTTGTTTTGCCAACATTAATGGGCAATTTCATGGCTTTGCAAAAAGACTTAGGGGCATATTACCAACAAATAGCAATATTTATTGCTAAGTAGGGTTAGCGGCAATATTTTTATCGCGGCGCATCACCGGTTTTTATCGCTGAGATAACTTGCTATTAGCAAGGTTTATCTCAAAAGCGATAAAAATCAGGTAAAATGCATGAATATCGCTGAGAATACAGCGATATTCACGCATTAGCGACGAAATGCTCTTAGCCATGTTATCAACCTCCCATTGGATAACATGGCTAAGAACTGGTCTGAGCAGGCGTTGTTTTTTGGCGATAGTGGAAATATTTCCATCGCTACGCCTGCCTTGCTAATAGGCGATAGCGACGTTGTCGCTAACAGGTTGGGTACGCCCACTTTGCATGTCATTAGCGATAAATATCGCTGACATGCAAAGCGGGCCCCAAACCGCTCGCTATCGCCTAAAAGCTGTCGCTAACATCAGTTAGCGACAGCTTGCTAATGGAGCAATAGAATTAGCGCTGCTTAGCGGCCGAAAACGGCCGCTAAACCGGCGATAATTGCCTATCGCCACCCTTGGTAATATGCCCCTTAAACCGTTCAGCAAACGGTGCATCGATATCTCTGTTCTAGCCAACAGTACTGCATTGTCAGAAAAAAGCATTGCCTGATTTAGGTTCATCAAGATTTATTCCTTCAGTGTTGTTAGTTTATCATTTGTGTAGCAGTTGAAGAGTGCTGGTGCTAAAACACAACCTTGTTTTAGGCCTTGCTTTATTAGTATTTCTGTTGTATTTACCTCTAGTACTCTATCTAATCCTTGAGTGTTACCAGACTGCAGGGTAACTAGGAGTTTAAAGATTGTATCTGGGATACTTATTCCACTTAAGAGTTGCCATAATATAGAGCGATCAAACCTGTTGAAAGCTGTTTGGAGATCGACAAAGACCAGATAATGTGACGACTTATTTATGCATGTGTATTTGCAACAGATTAAGTTCAATCTAAAAAACTGGTATAAAATGCTCTGACACCTCCTAAAGCCTGTTCGATATGGCGAAATCAGGTCCATTTCTTCAAACCACTGGTTTAAACAAGATAGAAGCAGTTTTTGTCAAATATTTTACCCACGTCATCAAGCAACAAAATCTCCCAGTAGTTAGACACAAAGGGCCAGATGTAGGTAGCCCTTTACCGGTCGGTAACGGCCGAAAATACCGATTTTCGTCCGTTTCCGACCAGTATTGAGCATGTGGGATGTAGGAGAGTGAAAATCGTCCAATTCGGTAAATTTACCGAATCGGTAAAGTTACCAAATCGGAAAAGTTACCGAATCGGAAAATATTCCGGATCGGTAAATTTACCGAATCGCAACGGTTTGCGATTCGGTAAATTTACCAAATCGGTAAATGTACCGATTCTGTAAATTTACCGAATCGGTAAAATACAGAATCGGTAAATAAGAAGTGGTAAAATTGAATATTGAGATGTAGGTAAGCTCTTAAATACCGAATTTGCTTGAAATTCGGTATTTAAGAGTCGGTATTTACCATGGATTGAAATCAGGTGGTAACAAGGTACAGCCTATAAAAAAGGACCCAAAATGCAATACCTTTTTCACAATGGCGGCATTCTATGTCATTGCGAGACGGCTACGGCTACAGGAGGAAGGAGAGAGGGAATGGGAGAGACAGGAGCAGGTCTACAGACAGAGGATCACCTTGTTCATGCTCACAGAGGCAGAGATACTCCAGAGGTACAGGTTGGACCCAGACACCATCTTGGACCTCATCAGGGACCTCCAACCACTGTTGGAGCACACTACCCCAAGGGCACACGCTATTCCACCCCACGTGCAGGTGCTGTGCAGCCTACACCTGCTTGCGTCTGGGAGCTACCAGAGTGTGGTTGCTGCGGTAGGTGGGGTGATCCAGAGCAGCCTGTCATGCTTTTTCCACAAATTCATTGATGCCATGTTACAGAGGATGGACCATTATATATCATTCCCTGCAACCCATGCTGAACTGCTCCAAACAAAATCTGACTTTTATCAGATGGCTCGTTTCCCCAATATCATTGGCAGCATTGATGGCACACACATTCCCATTTGTCCCCCTGCTGCCACAGAATACATATATAGGAATAGAAAGTCCACCCACACCATCAATGTGCAGGTGATTTGCAATGCCAAGTGCGCCATCACTGACCTTGTTGCAAAATTTCCAGGGAGTACCCACGACTCCTACATATTTCAAAACAGCGGTATCTATGCACGGCTGACAGCAGGGGAATTTGGTGAAGGATACCTGCTAGGTAAGACACAGTGTACGACCCCATTAACACCTATTGCAGAAAGAAGTACAAGTATGCATGTGAGTAATGTACTCCCATTTCCTTTCCAGAGACAGTGCATATGCTCTCCGCTCCTTCATACTCACCCCCTACCTCAACCCCTCAACACCCAGCCAAAGGAGATATAACAGGGCCCACAAGAGCACAAGAAATATTGTGGAGCGTACCTTTGGTATAGGGAAGAGCAGGTTCAGGTGCCTGCATAAGAGTGGAGGTGCACGGCAGTATACCCCCATCACCTGCTGTAAAATCATTGCTGCTTGTGCCATGTTCCCCAACCTTGCTGTGAAGAAGGTCTCAGAGGTGGAGTTGTCAGACTTTGAGGATCATGACAACGAGGTTGCTGTGCCTGAAACACAACCTGCTGGAGTGTCAACACCAAGTGATGGCAGATACAGACGTGAGGATATCACACGCAACAATTTCTGAGTAAGTAATGAGACTGAGACCTATGTAGAATGCACGAAAATTAGTTTAATTTTGTATAGATCTCGCTATTTTAAAGAACAAAAGTGCAACAGAAAGCATTTATCTGCAATGCTCACAGTGAGTAAACACACACAGACAGGTGTTGTATGCACCCACCGTAGTTTGATATTGTCACTACGCAGGTATCCAAGGCACAAATGTGCAACACAAACTTTTAACTTTCTAAATTGTATGTCCAATGTCACTAGCCCATACTATTAACTGTTCATTTGCGTCCACGCTTCGCACTGCCAGTGGTATGTGGCTCACTCTGTTCGCTGGGAGTTTGGCCTGTAGCCTCACCTTGTCGCCTGCTGCTCCTCCTTGTCTCTACAACAAGGGGGCTTGCCATGCTGCTCCTACTTGTGCTCCCTTCACTCTCTGGCACTTCAATAGCAGCAGTTTGTGCTGTTTGAGCATTAATTAGAGCCTCAAGATCACCGGTCATTCCGGCTATGCCCCTTGTCAGGTGATTGCTGTTTTGCGTTAAGACCTCCTGACTGTTCATGCTACGCCTGCATAGCAGGGATGTGGCTGTGGCCAGGCGGTGGATTGCTTTGTCAGTTCTCTGTGAACGCTGCTTCTCCCTGTGCCTTGATGATATTTCTGTGTCCAGTTTTGTGCACAGTAGCTGCATGGATTGTGTCATGTCATGTATCCCTGTAGCCATGTTCTTGTTTACTTCCACCAGTTTCCTGATGCCCTTTCCAATTTCTTTAATATTGATATTGAGGTTGCGCATTTGTCATTGACAGGACATGATGCCCTTACCCTGCATCCTCTGAATCTTGACCATGGATCCCTCCAGGCCTTGGAACACACTGGACCCCTCCCCACGTACACCTACACTCCTTCCTTGGACTGTGCGGCGTCTTGTGGTACTAGGGACAGGCTCTGCGCTGGGCTGCAGTGTGGCAGAGATGTCAGCTCCAGGCAAGGTGTGTGGGTCTTCAACCACCATTTCACTGGCAGCTGTCTCCATTTCAATCAGTGGGGGAACGACATGCCTCCTGCTAGGTTGTGCTGCAGGTGTTTCAACATCCAGTGATGCTGGCATATCTGGTGACGACAATAACAGTGGGGACTGTGAACCTCGTGGGGATGCCTGCAATTCTTCAGTGATTTCAGGGTCTTGGGAAGGTGGCTGGTCACTCGGTACACCTGTGTCCTGTGATGCACTGGGACCTGGCTCCTGACTTTCATCCCTCTCGGGTGCCGTGCCTTCTGTCTCCTGTGACTGCCTTCTGGATGTGTGACCTGTGGACATATGAGCGTATATCAGCTAGGCGCAAATGTCTCACAGCCACTACAATTAAAACTTTTGAAATTGCACAATTTACATGTTGCCTGCCCTTCATTATGTCTGCAATCATTTGCCTAACTTGGTGGTTACTGTGCTGTATGACATGGTCTTTCATTAACTGACTACATGTACCATGATGCATTACTACTGTTTGGCGCAGACACACTGGGACTGGGGTAACTTAGCTTCAAGGGGTGAGGGAAGGATGAGGGTGTGAGGGGGATTGCTGTGCATGCATCTTACCTTTTCTACTTGCAGCTTTGGCAGAGCTGTCCACTTCTCCCAGTCCGCAAACGCTTTCAGGCTCCAAGGTTGTGGCCACCATCTCCTCCAGGTCAGTGAGGGGGGGTGCTGTGTTCTTTCCTCCACCTGTTTGCGAAGCCTGTTTGTGGTGGTCGGCTAATTATTTTTTTTGTGAGGCTCCTCAGGTCATAAAACCTCTTTTTTAAATCTTCTGTGACTCTGGTGGTCACTCCCATAGCATTGACTTTGTCGAGGATATCAAGCCAAATCTTCCTTTTTGAAGATTCAGCCACAGAGAGGGACTGCCTTCCAAAACGTTTGTGGTGCACCTTTACCACCTCCTCCACAAGGACCTGGAGCTCCATGCTGCTGAATTGCAGCTTTCTCTTTCTCTCTGTCTGCTCTGTGTCTTTGCTGGTTGCAATGTTTAAGGTTTTCAAATTCACAAACTCTGTCTGCTGCTGCTCCCAGTCTCTCTGCTCCAACTGTCTCTCCAGAACCTTCTAATTAGTTGCAGCTGCCTGTGTAGCCACTTCCTGGTAGGGAGGGGGAGGGTGGTAGCACCTGATTGGCTGTTGTCTTAAGTTTCACTTTTGCTCGCTTTCGATTCGGAATTTACCGATTCGGTATTTACCGAATCGGTATCTACCGAATCGGTATTTCCCATTCATTCCTATGGGCCTTTTGGCCCATAGGGATGAATGGGAAATACCGATTCGGTAAATACCGATTTGGTAAATTCCGAAAGTCCGATACCGAATTTTACCGATTCAGTAATTTATACGGAATTTTTCCCTGCATCTCATTTACCGATTCTTGAATACCGAATCGGTAAAATTCGGTATTTAAGAATCGGTAAATTACATTTACCTACATCGGGCCCAAAATCTCTTGGACCTTTTTTGTGAATTGGCATGATTATTGATTTTCTCCACGATGGAGGGATTTCTCCTATGGTCCAGATATAATTAAAAGTGTGAGTTAAAACCAGAGACCAAAGTCTTAACTGTTTTTGAAAAACATCTGAGGGAATTTTAATCAGGCTAGCTGCTTTCTGAAGTTTTTGAGCCTTGATTGGTTCTACGACTTCCTCTTCAGTACATTTCTGCATTTGCCCTATGATCAGTGGATTTGCAAATTGTCTCTGAGGATACGTGATCTAAAATCCAGTGTTTCGGGCCTTCATGATTATTAGCTGTGAACCTAGGGCCTCATTTATGAGGCTGTGCGTCACTTTTACGCCGCCGGTGCGTCACTTTTTGTGACGCACCATTGGCGTAAAAAATGCACCTTGTTGTGCCATATTTACAAAGTGAAGCATCTAGGTAGATGCGTCACTTTGTAAACCCCTGCGTCACATTATACCTGCGCCAGGTATAATGTATGCAAGGGGGGCGTTTTGATGCAAGAAAGGGTCATGGAAGTGACGCAGTGAAATCTATAAGATTTCACTGCGCCATTTCTTGGCCGCTAATGCATCAAAATCGTACGCCTGCTTCATGGTAGGCGTAAGACTGACGCAGGCACTAACAACATGGGACTTGCCCATGTGAAAGTACACATTGCTGGAGTTGCTTCACTTTTGTGACACACTCCAGCAATGCGTCACTTTTGCGCTTACAGGTACGTCAGAAATACTGACGTATCTGTAACTCCTTGCGACATGATGCGTCATATTATAAATATGACGCATCAATCATGTCGCAAGGAGTGCGCACTGAGAAGTAACGCATCACTGCTTTCACGCAGCGATGCGGCATTTCTCATAAATGAGGTCCCTAGAGTCTATGCCCTTATTGGAATCGTCAGATTTCATTGTCCCAGTGGCGATTTGAGTGCGGCCTATTGTCTCTTGGTGTTGTTGTAATGGGGCGGTAGGCCCATTAGGCAGAAGCTCAGCATCTCTTTTATACAGAGTGGTAAAGTGACCTATCCCGAGTTGTGTGCTAATATTCAACTTCAGATTCTTTGGCACACCCTCTCATCCACATCTAATAATTTTCCAGAATTTCTTAGGGTTTTGTTAGGATATTGCGTCCAACAGATTTTGCCATAGCTTCTACAAATCGTACTTCTTTTTATATTTTAACAACCACTTGTACTGTTTTCTTTTATCACGAAAAAGCTGTTCATTAGCTTCTCACAGGTGTCGAGTCTTTAAGGCCTGAGACACAGATTTATTTAGTGTCGCACACTCCATGGCAAACCATTCCTGACCTTCCTGAGAAGGATTCATGGAGACAGCATTTATTTTGATCTCTTTCCAAAATTGTTTGCATTAGCAGCTTCTCTAACGTATGCAATTGCATCTGCTGTTCCTAAACGTCATTCACAGGTACAGTTAGCATTGTGGTATGTAGTATTGTCCCTTTACAGAGAGTGGCGTAGGTGTCTGAATCTCCATACATAAAAAGATAGGTCTTATGTGTGTGCATAGTCCTCACTCGTAAAGATACTACTAGTAAATCCCTTTGTGACTACAAAGCTATGGTAAACTTTTATATGAAAGTGTAAGTTTACCTTTGTGAATCAGGTCCAGTAATTATTGAGTGGGGGTGGGGAGGAGGTGGAAGTCCACACGTTTGAGTAACTTCTCTCTGGTTTTGCTAATAGTCAAAAATTGTAAATTGACTTCAAAATGTAAGAGTGCTAGGGGTGTGGGGGTGTGGCCAACCATAATGGCGTTTGGCTGTAAACTGCCAAAGCTCTGCAGTATTCCTCTCAGAATAGATGAGTCTGACACCCAAATCACCTGATAAGCTGCTCCCTGACATGGTTGAGTTACCATGAGCAAGCTAACAGCTGCGGAGCCAATTTTGATCAGCGGCAGTGATGGGGCTTTCATCTCTTCGCGTTGGCCCAACAGCGGGGCACCTCATTGCGGCCACTGGACCCGCATGATCATTTTACTGCACTCGGTGAAATTGGTTGCACTGGCACCACTGGGAAGGCAGCCAACAGGGGCGATGAGGAGGGGTTACAGGCGTAGCGGCATTGTGGGAATGACTGACTTCAATATGGTGGCCAATAGGAACACTGTTCCTCACCAAATCTTGGGAAAGGTGCAGGAAAATGGCATGAAGACAATAAATAAAATGGAGTGGGCAGAGGGGGCACACAGCACTTATTGATTTTCCACATTGCTGAAATTGAGGTACCTCTGATTGATTTAGCTCCTGATTCAGGGTTCTTAAGCAATCTGCCACAATATGGACTGGACCACGGCAATACAATACAGCTCACAGCACTCCACCAGGGTCTCCAGAGCATTTCTGAACACTGGACCAGAGACATAAACGAGCGGCATTGCACACTTATTTTATTTTATTCTGAGTTTTAAATAGCACGAACATGACCCATGGGTCACTGCGCTTTTACAGTTAAATGTCGTAAATCGTTTATAATACAGTAGATATAGAAGTAGTAGCAAACACACATTTCCTATGCGTACTTTTCGTACCTGGTTATGACAATAACAACAGTAGGACCCATTAAGTATCGTAATGTACAGCCTAAGTGCATTTGTAGCGATCTAGAAAGTTTACCCTTAAATATGTTATTGTCCAGTTGACGCAAACTCCTATACCAGCTCTAATTGGCCTAACTCCTTGATCAGTGTTGAGGACTGTTTTGGTACCTCTGTGACGCTTCTTGAGTAGAATCCAGCCATACCTGAGAAGGATTAGGAAACACCTGGCAACTGACCACGATGCAGATGATGATCAGTAGTAGTTTATGGTAAAAATTTGCTCATTAGGAAGATCTTCACTTCCCTCTTGAAAGTTGACATGTTTGGAATTCTTCTAATGATTGGAGGGAGTGAATTCCAGATTCTGGGGGCAGCTCTGAGGAATGATCTGTCATACGTTTTCTTCTGAAAGATGGGAGGTTTCAGCATCAGGTCTCTGGCACTCGGGATGGTCTGCCTCCACCGGATAACTCCATTTTCTGGGCTAGGTACATTGGTGTTTTGTAGTTGAGCGCATTGTGGGTAATACATGCCAGTTTAAGCTGAATTCTGGCTTCATATGGTAGCCAGTTTATCCTCTTCAAATGTGGTGAAATTTGGTCGTATTTTCTTGAACCTGTAATGAGTCTTGCGGCTGCATTGAGACAGGTTTTTAGTGGTGCTGTGGCGATCTTAGGTAGTCCTGTTAATGTCATACAGCCATATTCAATTCTTGAGATGACTAAGGACTGAACTGCCAATTTGAGGTCTGAAGTAGTAATGGTTGGTTTCCATTTTCTAATGTAGTTCAGGTGAAACCTGACACTTTTTGCCATTGATTTGATGTGGGCTTTCATGTCTAGATTCTTATTGAGCGTGATTCTTAGTGATTTGGTCGAGTCTACTAGGACAGGGATGCAATTTAGTGCTGTGATCAGTTTGGTCCATTTCTTCACACCCGAGGAGCTTTTTTGGGGGGACATTATTAGGAATTCCGTTTTTTGACCATTAAGTTTAAGATGATTGCTAGTTAACCAATGTAATAACACCTTTAAGGCATTATGCATTGTCTTGATCTCCTCCAGCGAAGAGATCTTGATGTAGATCTGAGTGTTGTCTGCATACATGTGATAGGAGAAGTTGGTGTGCTGGAGAATTTCTGTAAGGGGTTCGACATATAGGTTGAATAGTTATGGAGATAATGTTGAGCCTTGCAGAACTCCAATCAAATTAGGGGACGGCGTCTGGTTGACCATGAATCTTTGCGTTCTGTTCTGTAGGTAGGATTTAAACCATTTAAGCACATTTCCGGATAATCCCATCCTGTCTTCAAGACGGACTCGTAGTTTTTCATGATTTACTGTGTCAAAATCAGACGACAGGTCAAGAAGAACTAGTAAACATGTTTCATTGGGATCCAATGCATGTAGTACATCATCCACTATATGTAGGATTGCTCTTTCCGTACTGTGGCCTTGTCTGATTCCAGATTGGCAGTCGTCCAACAGACTGAATTTTGCAATGTGATGGCTCAGTTGTTGTTGCCCACATGTTTCTAGTTGTTTGGCTAATAATGGAATATTGGTCACTGGATGAAAATTGTTTGGGTCGGTCGTGTCCCCTGTAGGTTTTTTAATGATGCGGAGGACTTGACCTGTTTTTAGGCAGTCTGGTAAGGCACTTTGAGACAGCGAGGCATTGATTATTGCTGCTGTGCATATGGGGAGGCCAATGTGTTTGATTCTTTTCAAGCATTTTCAAGGCAGGGGGTCATTGTGATGGTTATTTAGTTTTATAGTCAAGAGAGTTTTGTCAATGGTATTCTGGTCCTAAAACTTGAAGGCTGACCATTGTGCTTTATTTTAGCCATAGATTGTGCTGTGTGCATGGTAACATCATTCTATGATGACAATGGGCTACGGAGGTTGTCAACTGCCATCCTGAGCTCCCTTTCTAGAGAGTTGGCTTTGTCTGTAAAGAAGGTTGATAATTCCTCACAGCTCAGTTGGGTTTCTATAGATTCCTGAGCAAATTTGGCCTATTTTACTGGATTATTGTTTTAACATATAGAAGAGTTTCCGAGGTCTGTTTTAGCACTATCCAGTTCAGATCTAAAGAATTCCTTTTTGGACCTGGGAATGCTTTTGTTTTTAGCTGGAGGTATGTTGGGTGCTGTCTCCATTTCCTTTCAGCTAGTCTCAGCTTCTGCCTTTCTTCATTTAGTGTCCCATTAAACCAGAGATTTTTATCTTTTTCTGGACACCCATCCCAATTAAGTTACAATGAAGACCCGACGGTCCCCTGGGGGTCCCACTCAGAGCAAGTGTTTCTTATTACTATCAGATAGGCGGAACCCTGTAGGGGGTGCCAAATTCAGCAAATGCCTGCCAAATGCCTGCCACATCCACCAGTAGATCTCCACCTCTATGATCATTGACAACCATTAGTATTTGGGGAGAAGGGATGATACAGAAATGCTGCAACCGCTCCAAGAGGTACAATGTTTAGAACTGGGCTTTGGTGATCCGGGTTCCAAACTGTCCTACAGTCCCTATGCCACTAAAAAAGCGCAATCAAATAAGGTATCAAGCTACTTTACACCAGCTGATGCTCTGGAACCCCCCCACGCCACCACCTCTGATGCAATGAAGGCTCTAGCCAAAGAAGACCTTCTTTCCTCTCTATAAGAATTTAAAAAGGAATTACGAGAGGAACTGAAAGTGGATCTCCGCGCCTCCTTTAAAACCTTCAAAACTAATGTTAATGCCAAGCTAACATTACTACAACAAGATGTGGACTCTGTCAGCACCCGAACTTGAGTCTCTGCACAAAATGCCATAGACTGGAACAGAGGATGGGCTCTATTGAAGAAGTTGCCGAACAATTATGGACCCAATTACAATCCACCCTGTTGATTAAGAAAATTGTTCCTGGAGAGACAATGTCCGGATACGCAACCTGACTGAGGGAAATGAAGGTCTGGATATGGAAGCTTTTGTGATAGGCCTGTTTGCCAAGATCTTGTGGGAGAACCATGTTGAAGTGAAGATTGATCAAGTGCACAGTGTGGAACTGGCTTCTCCTAGAAGAGGGAAACGTCCCCGAGATATACTGGTGAACCTGCATTCCTTAAAAGGTAAAGAACAGATTCCCCAAGCTGCTCAGAAGCTAGAAACTGTTGCTTTCCACGGAGCAATATGTTCCCTCTTCAAGGACATGTCCCCTGCCACACTAGCTTGTCGCCTACAATTTAAACCAGTCACAGACAAACTTCCCAGCAATTACATCATATATAGATGGACCTACCCCTCAGCATCTCCTTTGATTATCAAAACAAGCCTCATCATTTTACAGAACTGGACAAAACCATCTCCCTGTTGGGGATACCGTCCCCTGGGCACCACGGTTTGGCTGGAGAGATAGACACCACATCTTTGTGTTCTATGAACACCTCTACTACAGGACAATGACAATCACAGTGAGGAACGAAGCACCAAGGGAAAAGTTAGGTTTAAAAGAAAGTAGTGACTGGCGTGCTATATTCCTCAGCTACTGACCTATGTAAGATTCGATCATCCCAGCTTGTTACCATTGTACTGGAACTCCTGAACTGTGTGCAATGTATACTTCAAAAGATGTAGAGACAATCAATGAGCAACGGACCCTTGGACAAAATCTGGGGTGCAGCTTTGATGGCATGCCTGTTGGATGCTCTGTCACACCACCAATCGACTACCGGTTGCCAGGCTACCTTAATAACTAAGGGCATCCTCTAGAATACTACAGCGGTTCTTGACCTGACTGCCTCAATCTATTATGTTCAATGTAATCTTAATTGACTGTTAGGTAACTAGGTTTCCAGTTTTTATTGTTACTATGTTCTCAGTGCATGAGTGGGTGGGGTATGAAGAGCTGGGTGGAATCTGGAGGGGTGGATGGCAGCCAGGAACAATGGAGAAGTTTGAGCCTAGTAGAAGAGTTCTGTGATTCTACCTCAGAGACCATCTAACACAGACTGTGAAGCACAAAGGTACCATACTATACCCATGGTATTGAGTGAACTATCATGGAATGTTAAAAGTCTTAACTCTCTGGCTAAATACAACAAGCTGTGGAAAGTTATATTTGACAGGAGGCTCCATATAATAGCCTTAAAAATTCACATTTGAAGCGAAGTGATGATCACAGGCTAAAACATAAAACGCATCCCCTAAACACAATGGAGTTGCCCTCCTCTTTCACTCTTCCCTAAAGTTCTAAATTATTGGCAGTAGAGGGGAGGATAGTAATGGTCAAAGGCAGTGCTTAATTTTGGAGGCCACTGCAGCTTGCACCACCTGTCACCGCTGCCAAAACAACTACTAACCATCTCTCTCGCCTGTAAGTGCAACAGTTCAGATTATTCCAGGTCTCCAAAGATGAAGGAATGGCTGGGGATGCAGGTATTAGTAGTTTTTACTGTATATTGTATTCATAAATAACCATTGTTCTGCTAATTTCCAAACTAGATGAGCAGCAGCACCATGTAGCAGACCTCATAAGGGCTGGTGTAGGCAATTAAGTGCTGGTGCTGAGCACCAGAATCCACCTGCTCAAATTAAGCACTTGCCAAAGGTTACATTAAGGGAAGCCTCTGCACAATAGCTTTGGTCTATGCACCCAATGCAGGATAAGCTGTATTTGTCCAATTTGTGCTCTCTTTTCTGGTGGTTTTGCAAAGGGGGACATTATTTTGATGGGGGACTTTAAGTTAACGTGGGATCCAGCCGTTGATAGCACTCACACCTATAGGCTTCAAACTGGAAACTTTTCCAAAGCACTGAAGCACGCCATCCTGTACTTAGGCTTAATAGAAAGCTGGAGAGACATATATTACACAACACAGGATTACAGGTTCTTTGCCAATACCCACCACACATATTTTCGACTTGACTACATATTCATCACCCAATCCTTACAACACACCATTACTGATGCAATATTCCACCCGTTTGGGCTCTCAGATCATGCTCCGGTGGAGGTCATATTGAAGTGGCAGACCTCAAAATCGAAATTCCAGAGATGGTTCTTACGAGTATCGCTAACGAGGGGCCGTCTATTCAGAGATGAACTCTGTAAGACAATTAAGGAGTACTTCCAGTTAAGCAACCCCCAAGATACAGATCCCTCCATCACCTGGGATGCTTTTAAATCAGTCCTTAGAGAGAAATGTATTTCCTTGATGTCTACCATGACTCAGCAGAAGACCCACGACTGGTTAGCTCTTGAGGCTGAACTCCAGTCTGTGGAGCAGGCGCACAAACATTCTTCCTCTCTACATTTACAAAGGAAGGGTACAACCTTACATGGTAAGCTTAATGCTATCTACACAAATTGGGCAGAACTAACCGTAATGCTCCTTAAATAAAAACATATGAACAAGGAAACATGATAGGCACACTTCTGATGCGACAGCTCAGAGTTAAACATGAAAAGTATGTTTGGACTCTGAAGAAGCTGTCACTTCAGAAGAAGATAAGGCATAATATATCAGAGAACAAACTTCCCTTGTCTACCACATAATTCTAATACAACATTATTTCAAAACATGGATCAAATTTTGGTGACAGAATTACAAAAATAACCTGTATTTCCTTAAAAAAATAATTTATTTCATTTTCATAGATATAGGATACGTTAGTTTACATTAATTTCTTTGTCAAATCATCATAAAATGCAAACACTCAATTTTTATAAAGACAAAACATTTTTTCATAAATATTATAAGTAAAGAGAAAACATAATAAAGTGTCTGTGCAACATATCTATATACAAAACAAAAATACTACAATTTAATAAATCATACAATATACCCCTGGGAAAACCAAAGGATACCCACATCCACACACATACTCAATATTCCAGACATACTCACTCTAACTACATACACCACCACACCAAATGAAACAAGGAAGTAAACTCATGAATACAGGTCTCAAAGATCAATGTGAGACCCCGCACTTGGTCCGATAAGCCTTTTGAGATTTTTATAACCACTTAGACACCACAAACCTAACTGATGAGGAAACACAGTTGAAGTAGCTAGACGTTGCAGAACTCAGAGAGTCCACAGACTAAAATGAGCTCCTGGACTGCCCTTTCCGAGACGACGAAGTCCATACTGCCATTGACGTCTGGACTGGATGGGTTTATTGCCCAGTTTGATAAGACCTTCAGCTCTTACCTGCTGCCACACCTTACTGCCTTATTTAATTACATAGATGACTCTTGGGGTGTGACGCAAACCATGGGGGAAGCATTGGTGTCGATTATACCGAAAGCTTGGTAAAGATACCTGTTTCTGTACATCCTATCGCCTATTGCGCTGCTCAACCTAGATGCTAAACTCTACACTAAGATCTTGGCCAATAGGCTGGAAGATATCATGCCAGTATAGATTCATCCAGATCAGTCTGGATGCATTAAAGGGAGACAGACACATGATAATTTGCTGAGGGTCTCCACTTGGTGGAGAAAGCCACTAAAATATGTATTCCTGCTGTGCTCTTTCCTTTTTCACACAATGCATCGATTTGGCTTTGGGAATGGTTTATACACATGGTTCATGCTAACTAAGCTCTAACCAGTGGTAGTAAATGGCATTGCATCTGATTTCTTAAACCTATTACGGGGCATGTGACAAAGATGTCCATTATCCCCACTCGTATTTGCCTTCAGCATTGAACCCTTGACAGCTAAAGTAAGATCAGACCCCTCCATATATGGCCTATCTTTAAGCTAAGCAGACCACAAAATATCTATGTTTACAGATGATGTCTTGCTGTCACTCACGTCCCCTCAGACTTCTCTAGCAGCATTCAAGCTGAACTTAATATTTATGAGACTGTTGAGAGTTTTCGTATAAATCTCCACAGATCCTTCCTACCTAACTTAACTCTCTTCACGAGTGAGTGAAATCTACCGCCTTTAAATGGGCCAAAAAAGAGATGACATGCCTGGGGATCAAATTACTCTGAAAGTAGCTGATATTTATAAAGAAAACTATCCCCCCATGCAACAACTAAAAGCCGAACTTAAGCGCTGGGCCCCTCTGTACTTATCTTGGTTAGGTCGCATTAACACAGTGAAAAATTCTATTCTACTGCAACTTTTGTACCTTTTTCAGGATCTTACCATTGAATAGGAAGGGGACTTTTTTTCCTCCCTGTGTTTCCTGATCATTCGTTTTAACTAGCGCAAGGTTACTCACAAACTTTTTCTTGGGGGCCAAATTTAAGTGTGGTTTGTGTCCGAGAGCCGCACCGGTGGGGGCGGGGTCAGTGGGGGAGGGGGCGGGGCTAGAGCAACAAAATAAACTGTGACCATGAGGTTGAACCCAGGGCCCTGCAGCGGACGCCTTCGTCCACTGAGCCACCAGGCCCGGCATACACACATCTCTCTCTCTCTCTCTCTCTCTCTCTCTCTCTCTCTCTCTCTCTCACTCTTTCTCTCTCTCTCTCTCTCTCTCTCTCTCTCTCTCACTCTCTCTCTCTTTCTCACTCTCTCTCTCATTCTCCCTCCCTCTCTCTATCTCTCTCTCCCTCTCTCTCCCTCTCTCTTCCTCTCTGTCTCCCTCTGTCTCCCTCTCTCTGTCTCCCTCTCTCTCCCTCTGTCCCCCTCCCTGTCTCTCCCTCTTTGTCTCCCTCTCTATGTCTCCTCTCTCTGTCTCCCTCTCTCTGTCTCCCTCTCTCTCCCTCGGTCTCCCTCTGTCTCCCTCCATGTCTCTCCCTGTCTCCCTCTCTCTGTCTCCCTCTCTCTGCCTCCCTCCCTCTCTCTCTCCCTGTCTCTCCCTCTGTCTCTCTCTGTCTCCCTCCCTCTGTCTCCCTGTCTCTCTCTCTGTCTCCCTGTCTCTCTTACCCTCCCTCTGCTTCCCTCTCTCTGTCTCCCTCTCTCTGTCTCCCCCTTTCTCCCCCTGTCTCCCTCTCTCTCTCTCTCTCTCACTCTTTCTCTCTCTCTCTCTCTCTCTCTCTCTCTCTCTCTCTCTCTCTCACTCTCTCTTTCTCACTCTCTCTCTCTGTCTCCCTCCCTCTCTCTATCTCTATCTCCCTCTCTCTCCCTCTCTCTTCCTCTCTGTCTCCCTCTGTCTCCCTCTCTCTGTCTCCCTCTCTCTCCCTCTGTCCCCCTCCCTGTCTCTCCCTCTTTGTCTCCCTCTCTCTGTCTCCTCTCTCTGTCTCCCTCTCTCTGTCTCCCTCTCTCTCCCTCGGTCTCCCTCTGTCTCCCTCCATGTCTCTCCCTGTCTCCCTCTCTCTGTCTCCCTCTCTCTGTCTCCCTCTCTCTGCCTCCCTCCCTCTCTCTCTCCCTGTCTCTCCCTCTGTCTCTCTCTGTCTCCCTCCCTCTGTCTCCCTGTCTCTCTCTCTGTCTCCCTGTCTCTCTCACCCTCCCTCTGCTTCCCTCTCTCTGTCTCCCTCTCTCTGTCTCCCCCTTTCTCCCCCTGTCTCCCTCTCTCACCCTGTCTCTCCCTCTTTCTCATTGTCTCTCACTGTCTCTCCCTCTGTCTCCCTCTGTCTTCTTTCCTCTCCCTCACTCTGTCTCCCTCACTCTGTCTCCCTCTCCCTCTCCCCCTCTCCCTCTCTCTGTCTGTCTCCCTCTCCCCCTCTCTGACTACTTCTCCCTCTCTCTCTCTCCCTCTCTCTCTCTCCCTCTCTCTCAGTCTGTCACCCTCTGTCTGTCACCCTCTGTCTGACACCCTGTGTCTCCCTCATCCCTCTTGCTCCCTCTCCCTTTCTCCCTCCCTCCCTTTCTCTCCCTCCCTTTCTCTGTCCCTCCCTTTCCCTCCCTCCCTTTTTCTCCCCCCATTTCTCTACCTCCCTTTCTCTGACTACCTCCCTATCCCTCCCTCCCTTTCTCTCCCTCCCTCCCTTTCTCTCTCTCCCTGCCTCCCTTTCTCTCCCTCCTGTTCTCTCCCTCCCTCCCTTTCCCTCCCTCCCTCTCCCTCTGTCTCCCTCCCTTTCCCTCCCTCCCTTTCTCTCCCTCCCTTTCTCTCCCTCCCTTTCTCTCCCTTTCTCTCCCTCCCTCTCCCTCTGTCTCCCTCCCTTTCCCTCCCGCCCTCTCCCTCCTTCTGTCTCCCTCCCTCTACCTCGCTCGGTCACCCTCTGTCATCTCACTCTGCCTATGTGTGTCCGGACTGAGACAGCTTCCCGGGCACACCCAGCCGCACCAGAGCACTTCACAGGTCTTTAAAAGACCATTTTCATGTTAATGAGGCGGTGTTGTATTTCACCTCTTGGCCCCTGGAGCTCCACTCTGACTATCACTGGTCGCCCGGCCCCACAGAGCAGCAGAGTCTGCAACCGCCAGTGTTTGCAGACACTCTTAATTATTATTATTTTTTTAAAACACGGGTACGATGTCTGATAGTTCAGCGGGCCGTCAAGGAAGGCTTGCCGGGCCGCTGGCGGCCCGCGGGCCGTACTATGAGTACCCCATATCTAGCGGGAACGCAGAGCTCGACTTCCATACCAAGTGTTAACAATGCCTAGAGTGGCGGAGGCTGGCCCTACCCAACTTTGCACTATACTATAAAGCATCTCAGTTGAGTGTCATAACTGAATGGTCAATGAGAGAATCAGATAAACATTGGCTCCACATGGACAGAGCAGTGGTTGGCACATATATTTGGGACATCCTCTGGAAACTCAAAGCAGACAGGCCACCTAAGGCTTACTTAAGCATTCCCGACCAAGACTACCCTTAAAATCTGGGATGAAGTTTATCCCTCTGCTGGGTGGCCGACATTCCCATCTCCTTACAACCCTATACACTTTAACACAGCTTTCACACCGGCTCTGCTTCCAGGACCTATTGACTTGTGGTGAGAGGAGGATTGCGTGACCATCCTCACTTTTGAACACTGCCAACTAGACTTCCATCTCCCAGTCACGGAGAGATATCAATATACTCAACTTAAACATTGTGTACTCTAGCCAGAAAATAGACTTGAGGCTACCAGAGACCTCTCCCCTATAGGAAAATGTTCACGGAGAGTGGGTGGGCCACAGGGCAACATCTCTTTCCTCTATTCACTCATAATCTCCACCACTCACACAACAAGACCTCATCATAAAGAATTTTGTGATTGGACTCTAGAGATGACTATCACTCCAGAGCAATGAGGCAGGATTTGGGGATCTACACCTCGATTCAACAACTCAGTGGGGCTGAGAGAAGCACATTATAAAGTCCTTTTTAGTTGGTAATTATATACTACAAAACTTTTAAAGATCTACTCAAATACTCTTGATTTATGCTGGAGGGGCTGTGGATTACTTGAAGACTTTAAACATATTTGGTGGGATTTTCCCATCATTGTTCCATACTGGTCTGAGATATTAGCCCGGATAAAAGAGGTTTTGAGATACCCGCTTCTGAACACACTGGAGTTTGCTCTCTTGGGGTTTCCTGACTAGACCCTCAAACACCACACCTCTAGTGATCGATCTATCCTATGGCTATCTTTGGGAGCGACCAAGACAGCCCTGGCATGGAAGAAACCTGGGATGCCACAGTGGCATGCCCGCCTCCAGTAGGCGTTAACCATGGAGAGAATGGCCAATGTATTCCTAGAAACTTGCAAAAATGTTGAATACATTTGGGGTCCACTGGTTCAATTTCTTTCCAATGATCTGCTGTTATTTGCTTTTCCCATGCGCACTACAGAGCTTCACCTTTTCCACATCTAACACTCAATTAATATGCTGACCATCTTATGGTCACGGGGATCTTGCTATACTATATCTCGCGGTCTGTTAGTCTCACCATCCCGATCTCCTTTGAAGCAAACACACTCATGCTAGCTTATTGTTTTGGGAGAACGGGATGTTAAATCTGTTAATGGCTTGTGTATGTGTGCTTATTGCACTAACTGTGACATTGCATTTGCTTGGTTTCTCCAACTTATGTGATCTGTGAATTATAGACACTGTTTCTTTCATTTGCATTCGTGCAATGTACTAAAGGTACTAACTTTGCAAAAGTGGTCACTGCAAGTTTTGTACCTGAAAATCAGTAAAGAAAGTTTGAGGAAAAAAATGTAAGAGTAAATTACATTTGTAAATTATTGTACATTACCTTTGTGAATAGACCCCCCTCAATGTCAACCATGAGACAGATAGTAATGACTTACTCAGTAGAGGGAATGAAAATGAAGGAAGACTGCCAGTGAGAGTGGGAGAGAGAGAGAGGAATTCAGGAGATCGGGATGATGGACAGTTCATAATGGATGTGGTTGAAGACTTGGAAAGAGTATGTAGGGGGAGGAGAAAAGACAGGAGGACAGGGAAGGGTTAAGACTAGAACAGACACAGTCTATGGGACATCAGAGTAGGGGAACACAATAAGGTCTGGAGAGAGAAATTTGAGAGAAGAGCATGTTAGACAGAAAGAGACCAATCGATCAAAGGATAATACAAAGAAAGGGGCAGAAAATGGTGAAGATAAGGAAGAAGGAGCAGCTAAACTAGATGTAAAGGATTCAAAGGTCATGGTAAATGTCAGTTGAATATATGCACCTAATGTTGACCACAAAACAAAAAAATTATTTGCCGTATTAAAGCTGTTATCCAGAGAAATATGTAAGAAAGAAGGGTCTACAAAAGAAAAATGGTAATTGGTATAAAGGCCACATGTATATACAACTATTAAAAACTGGCCTATGGCCTTCTCTGCACAAGACAGTGTAAAGTGTGAGAGAAAGCCACTGCACACTGTTTTACTATGGGAATCCATGAATGTAATAAGGCAAGGCAAACACAAGGAGATGATGGACGGAGTGCTGATACTTTTCAGACACTGACCCCCAGTCACAGATCTGAGTTGAATCCGTCTTCTTTCTTTAGCTCACTTTCATAAACCCAATTCAGACCCAGTGATATGCAAATCAATCTTGACCATGTTTCTCATGGGAACAGTCCAGCCTGAACTGCCAAGCCAGGTCTTCCCTGGACCGGAAACAAGCATCCTGGGACGGGTTTCAGGGTAACAACCCTCATCAGCCAAGCATGCTTGAATCCAATGGCAAAGTGAGCAAGGGGCCCACATTTGGTCATACCCTGCCAACTTAGGGTGAACAAAACAAACACAAGGAGATGATGGGCGGAGCACTGAAACTTTTCAGACACTCACCCCAAGTGATGGGGAACAGGATCAAGACCGATTTGCATGTGGCTGGTTCTGAACCAGTGTGGCAAAGTGAGCTAAAGAACGATGATGGATTCAACCTAGATCTGCGACTGGGGGTCAGTATCTGAAATGTTTTAGCGCTCCATCCATCATCTCCTTGTGTTTGCGCTGCTGTAAGGCAAGCACATGCCAGTTTTGGTGGAATCCCCTCACTTAGGTATGACAAGAAGTGGGAAAGGAGAAGCAATTAGCATGGCTTGATGTTACTTTGACACTGATTTATTATTATGTGTAATGGAGTCCACAGGACTATTGGTACTAAGAGAGAAAGCAAGTGGCTCAGTTTCAAGGCAATACTACAAGTTTAAGCATACATGCTCAAGGTTGTTTCGGAAATCATGTGGTATTGCAATTCACAATAACATTGAAAGGGAACGGAATTAGTGACAGAGAAGGAAAAGGAATAGCAGGGCACGTTTAAAAAGACCCAATACTCAATTTGAAATACTAGTCTTGGTCAAGCAACTGGACCACAACTCGGAAACGAGATATGCCAATTTTATGGGCCGGTTTTATAAAGCATACCAAACAATGACCAAAGGCAAAAGTGATGGGCTAAAAATTCAAGCAGTGTTAACAGAATAAAATGAAAGGTCATGCAAAAATTGCAGAAGAGGACACATGGAGAATGTGTGGTCCATTTTAGTTGAACTCATTAATATGTTCCCCAAGTATAATACCTAAGAAAAAGAGGGGAGGATGTAGATCTTCACAAAATCTGTCATGGCCATAAAAGGGGTCAATAAATACCTTCATGAGAACAGAAAATTGCACAGCACCCTATACCAGTGTGGACAAAGCATGTGCCATGGTGAGGAGATGTGGTCAATATGCAGAGATGACAAAATGCAATATAAAAATCTGCCTTTTGACTGTCGTTCAAAAGATTTTGAGTTGTGACAAATGCACGTAGATATCATGATATAATGATATATATATATATATATATATATATATATATATATACATATTTATATATATATATATATTCACTGAAAAAACCATAGGTTTCAGTTCATATATAGTTAGGAATTAGCATTTAAAAAACCATTGAAAATGCTCCTATATAGTTAGTTGTACTAACTATATTTCGCGCACCCGCAATCCACTGCTGATGATGTCACATATTACATCATTCATGACATGGTCAGTGACATCAGTGATGACATCACTGATGACATCTCAAATGACATCACTGATGACATCACTGATGACATCTCAATTGACATCACTGATCACATCACTGATGAAATCATTGATGTGATAATACGATGCACTTCTTCACACTCTAATATAACCTTTGATACACCCAGTGTTAAACACAGACTACCATTCTTGAAACCATTGACACACCAATACCAGTTACTACATACGCACACACTGATTGCTAGGTCTATACACACATCCAATCATTTACCCATAGAATCACTCATACATACAGCCACTCATCATACAACACTATCATCTGCACTCAAACACCTATACAGACACTCACACTCTGCCACTCATTCATGGAGTTACTCCCACATCTAGTCAGTCATGCAAAGAATCAATCACACTTTCATTTCCTTAACTATACAGTTATACACACAACACCTTACTTATTCAAACATATACTAACACATACTTACTTTGTTATACAATTTCTGATACAAGTACACAATGATCCATACAACCACTCGCACAATCAGTGGCTCTTATGTATAGTCATTTATATATGCCAGCTACCCACACACACACTCAGTCTCCCATACAAATACTTGGGCAATCAATAAATAATACATATAGCCACTCATATAGCTACTGATCAACACATGCAGTTGCTTACACAACAACAGACATACTGATGCACACATTCAGACAGTTTAGTCACTAACCCATGCATTCAGTAAGACACATTTAATCACTCACTCATACATTCAGTCATGTACCTACTAAATCTTTCATCCAGACACTTATACATCCACTCATTCTTCAATATTTAAAACATATTTAAACTTTACAGAAACACACATTCACTGGATGATGTCATCAGTGATGTCATCAGTGATGTCATTTGAGATGTCATCAGTGATGTCATCAGTGATGTCACTGACCATGTCATGAATGATGTAATATGTGACATCATGAGCAGTGGATTGCGGGTGCGCGAAATATAGTTAGTACAACTAACTATATAGGAGCAATTTCAATGGTTTTTTAAATGCTAATTCCTAACTATATATGACCGGAAACCTATGTTTTTTTCAGTGAATTTGCAAGGTTTTTTTAATGCTAATTCCTAACTATATAAGGACTGAAACCTATGGTTTTTTCAGTGAATTTCAAAGGTTTTTTAAATGCTAATTCCTAACTATATAAGGCCTGAAACCTATGGTTTTTTCACTGAATTTCAAAGATTTTTTAAATGCTAATTCCTAACTATATAAGGCCTGAAAGCTATCGTTTTTTCAGTGAATTTGCAAGGTTTTTAAAATGCTAATTCCTAACTAAATAAGGCCTGAAACCTATGTTTTTTTCAGTGAATTTGCAAGATTTTTAAAATGCTAATTCTATTAGCGGAAAACGTTTAAATATGTTAATATCCTTGTGGGACCACCTGAGCAGCCCTAGGGATCCGATTTTTGGACCGGAGCAAGATGCTCTCTGATTGTGCCGTATTTCTTGTCTTCTGCCCCCCTGATTGTGCCGTATTTCTTGCTTCTGCCCCCCTGGTTGTGCCATATTTCTTGGCTTCTGCCCCCCTGATTGTGCCGTATTTCTTGCCTTCTGCACCCTGATTGTGCCATATTTCTTGCCTACTGCTCCCTGATTGTGCCGTATTTGTTGCCTTCTGCCACTAATTGTGCTGTTTTTTTTTGCCTTCTGCCCCCTGATTGTGCCGTTTGTAGGGCCTTCTGTCCCCTGATTGTGCCGTTTTTTGTGCCCCTGCCCCCCTGATTGTATTATCTTTGCCAGTGTTTATTCGCTGCTGGTATTGCCTTGCCTGTGTTTCTTTGCTGCCGTTATTGTCTTTGCCAGTGTTTCTTTGCTGCCGTTATTGTCTTTGCCAGTGCTTGTTCGCTGCTGGTATTATCTTTGCCAGAGCTATGTGGGCTGTGTGGGCTGTGAGAGCTGTGTGAGCTGCGAGAGCTGTGAGAGCCGTGTGGGCTGTGAGAGCTGTGTGGGCTGTGAGAGCTGTGTGGGCTGTGAGAGTGTGAGCTGTGTGGGCTCTGAGAGCTGTGAGAGCTGTGTGGGCTGTGAGAGCTGTGTGGGCTGTGTGGGCTGTGAGAGCTGTGTGGGCTGTGAGAGCTGTGTGGGCTGTGAGGGCTGTGAGGGCTGTTTGGGCTGGGAGGGCTGTGAGGCCTGTGAAAGCTGTGTGGGCTGTGAGAGCTGTGTGGGCTGTGAGAGCTGTGTGGGCTGTGAGAGCTGTATGGGCCGTGAGAGCTGTGTGGGATGTGAGCTGTGTGGGCTGTAAGGGCTGTGTGAGCTGTGAGAGCTGTGTGGGCTGTGAGAGCTGTGTGGGCTGTGTGGGCTGTGAGAGCTGTGAGAGCTGTGTGGGCTGTGAGAGCTGTGTGGGCTGTGAGAGCTGTATGGGCTGTGAGAGCTGTGAGAGCTGTGTGGGATGTGAGCTGTGTGGGCTGTGAGGGCTGTGTGAGCTGTGAGAGCTGTGTGGGCTGTGAGAGCTGTGTGGGCTGTGAGAGCTGTGAGAGCTGTGTGGGCTGTGAGAGCTGTGTGGGCTGTGTGGGCTGTGAGAGCTGTGTGGGCTGTGAGAGCTGTGTGGGCTGTGACGGCTGTAAAGGCTGTGTGGGCTGTGAGGGCTGTGAGGCCTGTGAGAGCTGTGTGGGCTGTGAGAGCTGTGTGGTCTGTGAGAGCTGTGTGAGCTGTGAGAGCTGTGTGGGCTGTGAGAGCTGTGTGGGCTGTGAGAGCTGTGTGGGCTGTGAGAGCTGTGAGAGCTGTGTGGGCTGTGAGAGCTGTGTGGGCAGTGAGAGCTGTGTGGGCTGTGTGGGCTGTGAGAGCTGTGTGGGCTGTAAGAGCTGTGTGAGCTGTGAGAGCTGTGTGGGATGTGAGAGCTGTATGGGATGTGAGAGCTGTGAGAGCTGTGTGGGATGTGAGCTGTGTGGGCTGTGAGGGCTGTGTGAGCTGTGAGAGCTGTGTGGCCTGTGAGAGCTGTGTGGGCTGTGTTGGCTGTGAGAGCTGTGAGAGCTGTGTGGGCTGTGAGTGCTGTGCGGGCTGTGAGAGCTGGGTGGGCTGTGAGAGTGTGGGCTGTGAGAGCTGTGAGAGCTGTGTGGGCTGTGAGAGCTGTGTGGGCTGTGAGAGCTGTGTGAGCTGTGTGGGCTGTGAGAGCTGTGTGGGCTGTGAGAGCTGTGTGGGCTGTGAGAGCTGTGTGGGCTGTGAGAGCTGTGAGAGCTGTGTGGGCTGTGAGAGCTGTGTGAGCTGTGAGAGCTGTGTGGGCTGTGAGAGCTGTGTGGGCTCTGTGGGCTGTGAGAGCTGTGAGAGCTGTGTGGGATGTGAGCTGTGTGGGCTGTGAGGGCTGTGTGAGCTGTGAGAGCTGTGTGGGCTGTGAGAGCTGTGTGGGCTGTGTGGGCTGTGAGAGCTGGGAGAGCTGTGTGGGCTGTGAGAGCTGTGTGGGCTGTGAGAGCTGTATGGGCTGTGAGAGCTGTGTGGGATGTGAGCTGTGTGGGCTGTGAGGGCTGTGAGAGCTGTGTGGGCTGTGAGAGCTGTGTGGGCTGTGAGAGCTGTGAGAGCTGTGTGGGCTGTGAGAGCTGTGTGGGCTGTGTGGGCTGTGAGAGCTGTGTGGGCTGTGAGAGCTGTGTGGGCTATGAGAGCTGTGTGAGCTGTGAGAGCTGTGTGGGCTGTGAGAGCTGTGTGGGCTGTGAGAGCTGTGTGGGCTGTGAGAGCTGTGTGGGCTGTGAGAGCTGTGTGGGCTGTGAGAGCTGTGAGAGCTGTGTGGGTTGTGAGAGCTGTGTGGGCAGTGAGAGCTGTGTGGGCTGTGTGGGCTGTGAGAGCTGTGTGGGCTGTGAGAGCTGTGTGGGCTGTGAGGGCTGTGAGGCCTGTGAGAGCTGTGTGGGCTGTAAGAGCTGTGTGAGCTGTGAGAGCTGTGTGGGCTGTGAGAGCTGTATGGGATGTGAGAGCTGTGTGGGATGTGAGCTGTGTGGGCTGTGAGGGCTGTGTGAGCTGTGAGAGCTGTGTGGCCTGTGAGAGCTGTGTGGGCTGTGTTGGCTGTGAGAGCTGTGAGAGCTGTGTGGGCTGTGAGTGCTGTGCGGGCTGTGAGAGCTGGGTGGGCTGTGAGAGTGTGGGCTGTGTGGGCTGTGAGAGCTGTGAGAGCTGTGTGGGCTGTGAGAGCTGTGTGGGCTGTGAGAGCTGTGTGAGCTGTGTGGGCTGTGAGAGCTGTGTGGGCTGTGAGAGCTGTGTGGGCTGTGAGAGCTGTGAGAGCTGTGTGGGATTTGAGCTCTGTGGGCTGTGAGGGCTGTGTGAGCTGTGAGAGCTGTGTGGGCTGTGAGAGCTGTGTGGGCTGTGAGAGCTGTGAGAGCTGTGTGGGATGTGAGAGCTGTGTGGGCTGTGGGAGCTATGAGGCCTGTGAGAGCTGTGTGCGCTGTGAGAGCTGTGTGGGCTGTGAGAGGTGTGTGAGCTGTGAGAGCTGTGTGGGCTGTGAGAGCTGTGTAGGCTGTGAGAGCTGTGTGGGCTGTGAGAGCCGTGAGAGCTGTGTGGGCTGTGAGAGCTGTGTGGGCTGTGAGAGCTGTGTGGTCTGTGTGGGCTGTGAGAGCTGTATGGGCTGTGAGGGCTGTTAGGCCTGTGAGAGCTGTGTGGGATGTGAGAGCTGTGTGGGCTGTGAGAGCTGTGTGGGCTGTGAGAGCTGTATGGGCTGTGAGAGCTGTGAGAGCTGTGTGGGATGTGAGCTGTGTGGGCTATGAGGGTTGTGTGAGCTGTGACAGCTATGTGGGCTGTGAGAGCTGTGTGGGCTGTGTGGGCTGTGAGAGCTGTGAGAGCTGTGTGGGCTGTGAGATATGTGCGGGCTGTGAGAGTTGTGTGGGCTGTGAGAGTGTGGGCTGTGTGGGCTTTGAGAGCTGTGAGAGCTGTGTGGGCTGTGCGAGCTGTGTGGGCTGTGTGGGCTGTGAGGGCCGTGTTGGCTGTGAGGGCTGTGAGGCCTGTGAGAGCTGTGTGGACTGTGAGAGCTGTGTGTGCTGTGAGAGCTGTGTGGGCTGTGAGAGCTGTATGGGCTGTGAGAGCTCTGTGGGATGTGAGCTGTGTGGGCTGTGAGGGCTGTGTGAGCTGTGAGGGCTGTGCAGGCTGTGAGAGCTGTGTGGGATGTGAGAGCTGTGTGGGCTGTGAGGCTGTGTGGGCTGTGAGAGCTGTGTGGGCTGTGAGAGCTGTGTGGGCTGTGAGGGCTGTGTGAGCTGTGAGAGCTGTGTGGGCTGTGGGAGCTGTGTGGGCTGTGTGGGCTGTGAGAGCTGTGAGAGCTGTGTGGTCTGTGAGAGCTGTGTGGGATGTGAGCTGTGTGGGCTGTGAGGGCTGTGTGAGCTGTGAGAGCTGTGTGGGCTGTGAGAGCTGTGTGGGCTGTGTGGGCTGTGAGAGCTGTGAGAGCTGTGTGGGCTGTGAGAGCTGTGCGGGCTGTGAGAGCTGTGTGGGCTGTGAGAGTGTGGGCTGTGTGGGCTGTGAGAGCTGTGAGAGCTGTGTGGGCTGTGAGAGCTGTGTGGGCTGTGAGAGCTGCGTGGGCTGTGACAGCTGTGTGGACTGTGAGAGATGTATGGGCTGTGAGAGCTGTGAGAGCTGTGAGAGCTGTATGGGCTGTGAGAGCTGTGAGAGCTGTGTGGGCTGTGAGAGCTGTGTGGGCTGTGAGAGCTGCGTGGGCTGTGACAGCTGTGTGGACTGTGAGAGATGTATGGGCTGTGAGAGCTGTGAGAGCTGTATGGGCTGTGAGAGCTGTGTGGGATGTGAGCTGTGTGAGCTGTGAGGGCTGTGTGAGCTGTGAGAGTTGTGTAGGCTGTGAGAGCTGTGTGGGCTGTGTGAGCTGTGAGAGCTGTGTGGGCTGTGAGGCCTGTGAGAGCTGTGTGGGCTGTGAGAGCTGTGTGGTCTGTGAGAGCTGTGTGAGCTGTGAGAGCTGTGTGGGCTGTGAGAGCTGTGTGGGCTGTGAGAGCTGTGTGGGCTGTGAGAGCTGTGAGAGCTGTGTGGGCTGTGAGAGCTGTGTGGGCAGTGAGAGCTGTGTGGGCTGTGTGGGCTGTGTGGGCTGTGTGGGCTGTGAGAGCTATGAGAGCTGTGTGGGCTGTGAGAGCTGTGCGGGCTGTGAGAGCTGTGTGGGCTGTGAGAGCTGTTAATGTTAATGTTAATGTTAACAGGTATTTGTTGAGCGCTCGTACGCCCGGAGGCTTCATGGCGCTATAGGAGGGAACAGGACGCGTCAGCCATTTGATAGAGCAGGCCAGCTCAAGGGTGTGCCTGAGAGAAGAGCCAGGTCTTCAAAAGGTGTCTAAAACTGAGGAGGTTGTCACTTAGTTTAAGGTGAAGGGGGAGGGAGTTCCAGAAGGCAGCTGCAAGATGGTCAAAGCAGCTGCCTCCGAGACGTTTCCTCTTGTAAGACGGCACAGTCAGCAGAGATTTATGGGTGGACCGGAGGTGTCGGGAAGGATTGTATTTATGGAATAGGTTCCTGACGAATAGGGGGCCAGTATCTTGCAGGGATTTAAATAAAATGCAGCCCGTCTTGAAGGCCACACGTTGTTCCACCGGTAGCCAGTGTAATTGTTTCAGGCCAGATCTAATTGATTGCCTTCTGGGGATGTTCAGAAGAAGTCTGGCTGCTTGGTTCTGAACCAGCTGGAGGCGTTTGAGCTCTCCCTTTGGGAGCCCAAGGTAAAGACTGTTGGAAAAATCCAGTCTGGATAAAACCAAAGCGATGACAATCTGAGTAAGGGCGGAAAAGGAAAAAAAGCGTGCAATTTTGTTAATTTTTTCAGCTGAAAAAAACTAGCAGAAACGACTGACCCCACCTGTTTCTTCAAGGAAAGATCTTCACTAATATGGATGCCCAAACTTTTTACCGATGATGATTTAATCGGAGGGGCACCCATACAGGAGGGCCAAAAGCTAGGGTTCCAACTATGTATACTCTGTCCCGGCAAGACCAATTCGGTCTTTCCTGGGTTGAGTTTTAAATGATTGCAGCTCATCCAACTCAGAATGTGGGACATGGTGTTCTGAAATTCTACCACTGAGTCCTTGGTGTTAAGGGGGAAGATGAGCTGCAAATCATCAGCGTAGTTGAAGATGGTTACATTGGCATTTCTAAGAGAGAACAGAAGAGGACGCAGGTATAAATTAAAAAGTAAGGGGGACAGCGATGAGCCTTGAGGCACTCCGCAGTTGGTGGATATGGTAGGGGCCGTAAAGGTACCCAGTCTGACCGATTGAGTTCGGCCGGAAATAAACGAGCGGACCCAACTCAGAGCCAGGCCTCTGAGGCCAGCCTGCTCGACACGGTCGACCAAGATGGTGTAGTCGACCGTGTCGAACGCAGCGGAAAGATCCAGTAACACCAAAGCCTGGTGGATCCCCTCGTCCGCGTTCCGTCTCAAAGAATTTTGCACCGAAAGAATGACTGCTTCGGTTGAGTGGCAAGGGCGGAAGCCGGCCTGGTTGGGTGCAAGATACTCAGATTTCTCCAGGAAAGCGGAGATGCAGTCACAGACATGGGATTCCAGAAGTTTGGCGCAGTAAGGCAACAGAGAGATGGGCCTATAGTTAAGTGGATCTGATGGGTTGGCTCCTATCTTTTTTAAAAGGGGAATAAGTAGGGCTTTTTTAAAGTTACTTGGGACTTTCCCTTGGGTGAGTGATCCATTCAGCAAGGGAAGTATACCCTCAGGGATGAGGGTGCCCACTTCTTTTAAAATGAAGGGGGGGCAGATGTCGTCAGGGGATCCTGATTTAACTTTGATAAGAAGCTTGGATAGAATATCCTTATCAATAGGAGGGTATGAAACCAAGGTAGCAGGATTGTGAAAGACATCGGAAAACAGAGGGGATGGCAGAGTAGTGGAGATGCTCTGTTTGATGGTGCAGATTTTATCAAAAAAGAAAGAATTGAGAGAGTTGCAGAGTTCCTGGGTGGGGGTTATCAAAAGGGAGGTTCTATCACTTGTAGTAAGATTTTCCACTATATTGAATAGTTCTCTAGATTTATTGTTCGCTTTAAGTATTTTTTCAGAGAAATGTTCGGTTTTGTGTTTTAGGATGAGCTTGTGGTAGTCCCTGCGAGCTTTACGGTAATTATCCTTGTCTTGCTCTGAATAGGCGATGCGCCATTTACGCTCCAGTTGACGGACCTTAAGCTTAGAGTTTTTCAGAGCATGTGTGAACCACTTATGTGCGTCATTGGGGCGGGAGCGAGAAAAGTTAGTGCAGGGGGCATGATCGTCAGCTGCCTGAAGTAACCAGCCTGAGAAAGCTTCTTCCATTTTATCAATGTCCTGGTCGGATGAGGGAGGGGAGGAAGATAAGGATTCAATAAAGGTGGGGATGTTGACATTCTTCCACAATCTAGTTTTACCTCCTGACTGAGGTTGGGGCTTTCTGCTGCTTACTATGATGATGGTGAAGTTGATCAGATAATGGTCCGACCAGATGCAGGGCATGATGGAGTTGATAGCAAGAGGAATGTTTTGGGACCAAATTTGGTCTAAGCTGTGCCCTTTGTTGTGGGTAGGAAGATGAATGTGTTGAATAAGGTTCATATCCAATAACATTTCTTTAAGACTGGCTGCCTGAGGATCAGACTCAGTGGAGTCCAGCCATAGATTGAAGTCTCCTAATAATGCAATTTTACCGTGGGAGATGATCAGGGATGCAAGCTGTTCAGAAAAAGATGTAATAAACGTAGGCGCAGTTTGAGGGGGACGGTATAGAAGGATCAAAAGTAAAGAACCTAAATCAGTGTTCAGTTTAAAAAGCAGGTTATCACATCCTGTCAAGTCTAAAGATGGTAAGGAGGAGACTTGATGAGAGCTGCGAATAATCGCAGCAACACCTCCGCCTCTTTTGCCGGCGGGTCTGTCAGCGTGCAGGATGTAATAATTTGAGGGGACAGTGGCTAGGATGTCAGGCAGGGAACCTTCGTTGAGCCAGGTTTCAGAAAGAAATAAGAAGTCTGGCTGGTCGGTCTGAAGCAGGAGAAAGATGTCAAGATGGTGTTTGACCATAGACCTAGTATTTAAGTATAGGCATTTAAGCGTTGTCGCAGAGTTATGAGTAGTAACAGCGGGCAAAGTAGAGCAGTATTTTGGAATTTTGGAATGGATGTATTCGGGTTTCAGAATGCCGTATGTGGCCGCACGTTTTAAGGTATGGGCGGGCGGGGCGAAGCCAGCGCTGTCTGGGGGTCTAAGTGATAGCAAGGTAGAGGAGGAGTAAAAGATGTTTGGTCCAGGGGTTGTGGCCCCAGGCCCCGAACTGCCGCGGACGGGCGCAGACGGGCTTGACTTGTGCGCGACTTCGGCGCGCATTCGTCGCGCCCGCTGCGCTCGTCCGCTGCGCTCCTGTATGCACATTGTTTATAAGGCCTGCCTCCCGGGAGAACTAGACCGCTGAATCCGGTCCAGCTCCACCCAAGATGGCGGCTCGCCTCACCCTCCACACAAACGGCACCAGCCGCGATGGACCAGGGCGGGTAACAGCAGAAAATAGTGTCCAGACAGTGAGTGCAAGTTAAAATAAACAGAGTAACAATTTTTATGCAATTTTTAAAATACGAGCGCACTAGCGCTAAAAGTCGCGCTACAGCGCTAACAAATGCTGCCAGGTAACTGGGATGGCTAAGAAAGCAAGTCCGAGGTTCCTCAAGGGCCGGGCTGCTGCCACCAGCCGAGCGTACTCGAGTAGCCCAGGGCAAGGAAGTGTTTTAAGGCCTGCCTCCCGGGAGAACTAGACCGCTGAATCGGGTCCAGCTCCACCCAAGATGGCGGCTCGCCTCACCCTCCACACAAACGGCACCAGCCGCGATGGACCAGGGCGGGTAACAGCAGAAAATAGTGTCCAGACAGTGAGTGCAAGTTAAAATAAACAGAGTAACAATTTTTATGCAATTTTTAAAATACGAGCGCACTAGCGCTAAAAGTTGCGCTACAGCGCTAACAAATGCTGCCAGGTAACTGGGATGGCTAAGAAAGCAAGTCCGAGGTTCCTCAAGGGCCGGGCTGCTGCCACCAGCCGAGCGTACTCGAGTAGCCCAGGGCAAGGAAGTGTTTTAAGGCCTGCCTCCCGGGAGAACTAGACCGCTGAATCCGGTCCAGCTCCACCCAAGATGGCGGCTCGCCTCACCCTCCACACAAACGGCACCAGCCGCGATGGACCAGGGCGGGTAACAGCAGAAAATAGTGTCCAGACAGTGAGTGCAAGTTAAAATAAACAGAGTAACAATTTTTATGCAATTTTTAAAATACGAGCGCACTAGCGCTAAAAGTCGCGCTACAGCGCTAACAAATGCTGCCAGGTAACTGGGATGGCTAAGAAAGCAAGTCCAAGGTTCCTCAAGGGCCGGGCTGCTGCCACCAGCCGAGCGTCCCGGGCTGTTACTGTGTGGGCTGTGAGAGCTGTGTGGGCTGTGAGAGCTGCGTAGGCTGTGACAGCTGTGTGGACTGTGAGAGATGTATGGGCTGTGAGAGCTGTGAGAGCTGTGAGAGCTGTATGGGCTGGGTGAGCTGTGAGAGTTGTGTGGGCTGTGAGAGCTGTGTGGGCTGTGGGAGTGTGGGCTGTGTGGGAGGCTGTGAGAGCTGTGAGAGCTGTGTGGGCTGTGAGAGTGTGGGCTGTGAGGGCTGTGAGGCCTGTGAGAGCTGTGTGGGCTGTGAGAGCTGCGTGGGCTGTGAGAGCTGTGTGGGCTGTGAGAGCTGTATGGGATGTGAGGGCTGTGTGGGCTGTGCGAGCTGTGTGGGCTGTGAGGGCTGTGTGAGCTGTGAGGGCTGTGTGGGCTGTGAGAGCTGTGTGGGCTGTGAGAGCTGTGTGGGCTGTGTGAGCTGTGAGAGCTGTGTGGGCTGTGAGAGATGTGAGGGCTGTGAGGGCTGTGTGGGCTGTGAGGGCTGTGTGGGCTGTGAGAGCTGTGTTGGCTGTGAGAGCTGTGTGGGCTGTGAGAGCTGTGTGGGCTGTGAGAGCTGTGTGGGCTGTGAGCTCTGCTTCTTTTGTGTCTCGGTCTACCTAGCACAATATGAATGCCAACACTTCCTGGTTAGAAATGTTGAGAGCCAATGAGCATGCTGCTTTCCTGTGAAATGCATGCTGATTGGCTGCCACTGTCTGTCAACACTCCAAACCAGGAAGTGTTGGCAGCCATCTCGTGCCTAGAACAAAGGCACAAGAAAGCAGTGAAACAAAGGTGCAAAACACGCAAAGGGGGCAGGGTAGAAGCACCCTGACCTCCTAGGCCTGCTCAGGGGGCCTCACAAGGCCCCCCAGGCCCAAAAAAATAAAATAATTTTTCGAAAAATTGCGAGGGTACGCGCACCGTACAGAGTACAGTAAGCTTACAGTAAGCTTACTGTAAGCTTACTGTACTCTGTACCCCCGCGATTTCCCCCCCCCCAAAAAAACATTTTTGGGGCCTGGGGGGGCCTTGTAGGACCCCCTGAGCAGGCCTAGGGGGTCAGGGTGCTTCTAC
This sequence comes from Lissotriton helveticus, assembly GCF_964261635.1. Taxonomy (NCBI): domain Eukaryota; kingdom Metazoa; phylum Chordata; class Amphibia; order Caudata; family Salamandridae; genus Lissotriton; species Lissotriton helveticus. The sequence continues at coordinate 103,901,834 of NC_136070.1, read as the reverse complement.
CTTGACCCTTTTTGAGTTTTACAAGTTTGTTTTTCTGCTTTCCTGTGCCTCAGTCTACCGAGGCACAAGATGGCTGCCAACAATTTCTGTTTTGGAATGTTCACAGACAGTAGCGGCCAATCAGCATGCAGCTCGTACTCTGGAAGGTACAGAGTACAGTAAGCTTACAGTGTGCCACATATAGATATATAATTTGAACAAATTCGATTTTCTCAACAACTACTGTAGGGATTTTCACCAAATATAAAAAAGGCACTTCTGCATACCAGGCTCTACCATTTTGCCAAGTTTGGTGTAATTCCATTCAGCCGTTCGGGCTGTAGCCGTGTCTAAAGGTCCTATGGAAAATTGCATTGGACTCAATTTCACATTCAATTTTCTCAAAAACTACTGGAGGGATTTACACCAAACATACAGAAGGCACTGCTGCATACCAGTCCCTGCCATTTTGCCAAATCTGGTGTAATTCCATTCAGCAGTTCGAGCTGTAGCCTTGTCAGAATGTCCCTATGGAAATTAACATGGGGAAAACACGTTTTGGGACCCCCCTTTTTTCTCGGCCCCCGCTTGACGTATCCCCCTGAAACTTTCAGGGAAAGAGCAGAGCGCAGCGAGGCAAATTTAAGGAAAATTACAGGCAGATCCCTCAATCGGCGCCAAAGTTATTCCCAATAGAATGTTCGGAATTTCCGATGGTAACTAGGTCCTAACTATATATACCTATATATACAGATATATATATATATATATATATATATATATATATATATATATATATATATATATATATATATATATATATCCAAGAAAGAAGTGACTCAAACAGATAGATTCACCAAAGAACAAAAATATATTTCCACTACAACGTTTCAGCTTCCGCCTTCCTCAGGTAGTTTCAAGATGGTAAGCTCAGTGGCTGCACAGATGTCACAGCTGAATTTTCAAAAAGCATCATGAGTGAAGATTCCATTTGGAATGTGGAATCAATGCAGCCCTGAGAGTTCTTGAGATATGCAGTAATCAGGTTGTATTGTCAGTAATGTTCAGTCCATCTGGATGCAATGATTTTAAACGGTACATCCAGAAGTTTTCCCTGGAGTCCAGTAGTTCTTCCTTTGAGACATGTTCCACGGGGAAAATCTTCAAATCTGATAGTGAATGATCCACAAGGTTAAAATGATTGGCTACAGGCTGGTCAATTTTCTTATTAATTATTGCTGATTTGTGGTTCCTGAATCGTGTGCGGAGGTCATTCACTGTTTGGCCTACATATTGTGTTTTACAGCTTTGCCGTTGGCACTGAATCACATAAATAATGCATGTTGAGCGGCATGTTAGATGCTGCCTTATTGCATAGGTTCTTCTGGTAACATAACTAGTAACTGATGATGTTTGTAAAAGGTATTCACACGTGATGCACCTTTTAGAGTCACAGCAATGAACCCCTGCATTTGTTACAGCTTGCTTGAGTTCAGCTCTCACAATAAGAGATCGTAAATTTGGAGCTCTGCGGTAAGCAATGACTGGCGGTTTTGGAAAAACCTTTTGCAATTTTTTACAAGTGGACAGTAAGGGAAATGTTTTTTGCATTATATTTCTGTAGTTGGGAGCTGATGGATGATAGTCAACTACAAATGGAGTTCTGTCACTTTTGTTTCTGGCGTTGGTATTCCAAATAAGTGCTTCTCTGGGTAACTGCAAAGACTTGTCAATTTGTTGCTGTATGATATGTAGAGGATAGCCTCGCCTTCTAAATAATGTAGCAAGCTCCTGTAGATGGTTTTTACAGGTTTCCTCATTGCTGCAGATGCGTCTTATTCTGAGTGCTTGGCTGTAGATGATGCTCAGTTTAGTGTGATGAGGGTGACATGAAGTCCAGTTTAGATACAAATGAGTATCTGTAGGCTTGTGGTACAGATCAGTTGTAATTTTGTGTTCATGAATGGTGACTAGCACATCCAGAAAAGGGAGATGATGCTTCTGTTTGGTATTGCTGCTAGTAAATTTGATGGTACTATGGATATTGTTGATATTAGCTGTAAATTGTTCCAATGTTTTACTTCCTGTATTCCATATTATAAAAATGTCATCAATGTATCTTAGCCATACCAGTGGTTTGATGCTAGAAGTAGCAAGTATACTGTTCTCTAGTTTGCCCATGAAGATATTCACATAGGATGGAGCCATCCGAGTACCCATGGAAGTACCTTGTATCTGCAGATAGTGTTTTCCATTGAATGTAAAATTGTTGGATTTAAGGATGACTCTAGCAAAGTTGGTAAGCACATTTGTTGATGGTTTTTTCACAGTTCTTTTACTAAGAGCTTCAGATAACGCCATAAGCCCATCTTCATGTGGTATATTGGTGTATAATGATGTAACATCAAATGTAGCCAGAAGAGTATCATCATCAAATGTGTAGGTTTGGTTTAATTTTTCAATAATCTGAAGGAAGTGACTGGTATCTTTAACAAATGATGGAAGTTCCTGTACAATGGGCTGGAGGTGCAGGTCAACAAATAAAGATAGTCTCTCAGTGGCGGTGTCATTGCCAGAGATGATGGGACGGCCAGGATTGTTCATTTTGTGAATTTTTGGAAGCATATACAATCTCCCAGGTCTTGGTTGGGGATGAACAAGTATATCTGCTGTTGTTTCATCAATGAGGTTTAAGCACCTGTACCTTACAACCATGTTTTTAATTTCTTTGTTCAAATCTTCAGTGGGATCCGTTTCTAAAGGTTTGTAAGTGTTGGTATCCATTAGTTATCTCATTCCTTCCTCAATATAATCACTTACTTTCATGGCAACCACTGCACCACCTTTGTCTGCCGGTTTTATAATGACATCCATTCTCTGTTGAAGGAGGTGGAGAGCTTTTCTTTCTTCTTTGCTAATGTTATCAAAAATTCTTTTAGGTGTTGATTCCTTGATGTGTTTGTTGATGGATAAAATGTATGTATCAAGTACAGGGTTTCTACCACTTTGAGGAGTCCATGATTTGGGATGGCGGAACTTCTTAAATGGATCTGGAAGGTAGTTTGGATGACCAACATTAGAATTATTGTAAAAGTATTCTGCGAGTCTGCATCTTCTCTCGAAGGTTTTTAGGTCTCTCATCATGTTGGCCGTGTTATGGTCCTTCGGTACAGGACAGAAATAGAGGCTTTTGCTCAAGAGGTTCAATTCACCTGGTGATAGGAGCCCTCCAGTCAAGTCAATAACTGAGTCAGATGTCTGGAAGGGTTGAAGCTGGCTGATGCTATGCAGTCTTTTTTGTCTTATAAATCTTCTGTTCTTTTTATGCTGTTTATTCACAGGGTTTACACTGACAAGAAAATCTTCAAAAACAGAATGATTTACGAAGTGGTTAGTTGGCAGAGTAGGTATATGAAATCTCAACATATCCCTTTTTAGTTTTTCAGATTTCATTTTAATAGAATTCCTGGCAGTCATCTTTTTTACTACTGCAATCCTCTGTAGTATGTGTGCCACTTCGGAGTCACTTTTTGTGTTCTTTAAAAGTTCCAGTTCTTTTTGTAGTTTGGCATTAAGCATCTGCATTTTTTGAATGGTTACTTTAATAGATACCAATAGTAGGGCCATTGATGAGTTATGGAGTACAATATTCCATGTAGCGGACCATTCACAACTAGTTAGTTTAAAAGGTGGCTTAGACTTAATCTCCAACCCCATAGGATAGATGTTAAGTTTTTTATAGATTTGTAAATGTGCTATTGTAAATTGGCACTTACTGATTTTCTCCTGGATGAACAGCGCATATCTAGGATGTAGATTTGTTCTTGACATGGTGGTTGCTTCTGGCTTGAGAGTCGGATCCAGGGAGGATACAGGTTTGTAATCTCAAAAATAGTATACTTGAAGATGAAGGATCATAAGAAAACAACAGCCAGCCAGGGCAAAAATCTGGATCCCAAAGGATACAATGAGTCACAAAGAAATAAAATATCCAAGAAAGAAGTGACTCAAACAGATAGATTCACCAAAGAACAAAAATATATTTCCACTACAACGTTTCAGCTTCCGCCTTCCTCAGGTAGTTTCAAGACGGTAAGCTCAGTGGCTGCACAGATGACACAGCTGAATTTTCAAAAAGCATCATGAGTGAAGATTCCATTTGGAATGTGGAATCAATGCAGCCCTGAGAGTTCTTGAGATATGCAGTAATCAGGTTGTATTGTCAGTAATGTTCAGTCCATCTGGGTGCATTGATTTTTAACTTATTTGGAATACCAACACCAGAAACAAAAGTGACAGAACTCCATTTGTAGTTGACTATCATTCATCAGCTCCCAACTACAGAAATATAATGCAAAAAACATTTACCTTACTGTCCACTTGTGAAAAATTGCAAAAGGTTTTTCCAAAACCGCCAGTCATTGCTTACCGCAGAGCTCCAAATGTACGATCTCTTATTGTGAGAGCTGAACTCAAGCAAGCTGTAACAAATGCAGGGGTTCATTGCTGTGACTCTAAAAGGTGCATCACGTGTGAATACCTTTTACAAACATCATCAGTTACTAGTTATGTTACCAGAAGAACCTATGCAATAAGGCAGCATCTAACATGCCGCTCAACATGCATTATTTATGTGATTCAGTGCCATCGGCAAAGCTGTAAAACACAATATGTAGGCCAAACAGTGAATGACCTCCGCACACGATTCAGGAACCACAAATCAGCAATAATTAATAAGAAAATTGACCAGCCTGTAGCCAATCATTTTAACCTTGTGGATCATTCACTATCAGATTTGAAGATTTTCCCCGTGGAACATGTCTCAAAGGAAGAACTACTGCACTCCAGGGAAAACTTCTGGATGTACCGTTTAAAATCATTGCATCCAGATGGACTGAACATTACTGACAATACAACCTGATTACTGCATATCTCAAGAACTCTCAGGGCTGCATTGATTCCACATTCCAAATGGAATCTTCACTCATGATGCTTTTTGAAAATTCAGCTGTGTCATCTGTGCAGCCACTGAGCTTACCATCTTGAAACTACCTGAGGAAGGCGGAAGCTGAAACGTTGTAGTGGAAATATATTTTTGTTCTTAGGTGAATCTATCTGTTTGAGTCACTTCTTTCTTGGATATTTTATTTCATTGTGACTCATTGTATCCTTTGGGATCCAGATTTTTGCCCTGGCTGGCTGTTGTTTTCTTGTGATCCTTCATCTTTATATATATATATATATATATATATATATATATATATATATATATATATATATATATATATATATATATATATATATTCACTGAAAAAACCATAGGTTATAGACCATATATAGTTAGGAATTAGCATTTACAAAACCTTGAAAATTCACTGAAAAAACCATAGGTTATACACCATATATAGTTAGGAATTAGCATTTAAAAAACCTTATTTTACTCACACAAAACCAATGAAATTCCATATATAGTTAGTTGTACTAACTATATATCGCGCACCCGCAATCCACTGCTGATCATGTCACATATTACATCATTCATGACATGGTCAGTGACATCACTGATGACATCACTGATGACATCTCAAATGACATCACTGATGACATCACTGATGACATCTCAAATGACATCACTGATGACATCACTGATGACAACATCCAGTGACTGTATTTTTCTGTAAAGTTAAAATATGTCTTACATATTTAAGAATGAGTAGATGTATAAGTGTCTGGATGAAGGATTTAGTAGGTGCATGACTGACTGTATGAGTGAGTGGTTAAATGTGTCTCACTGAGTGCATGGTTTAGTGACTAAACTGTCTTAATTTGTGCATCATTATGTCTGTTGTTCTGTAAACTGCTGCATGTGTTGATCAGTAGCTATATGAGTAACTATATGGGTTATTGATTGGTTGCCCAAGCATTTGTATGGGAGACTGAGTGTGTGTGTGGGTGGCTGGGAGGTGTATGACTCTGTGCATAGATGTATGGGTTCAAAAGTGCATGTGGAAACAGCTGTATGGGCGGTTGACTGTGTGCATGACTGTATTGGTGAGTGAATAGATATCTCAGTGCTACATGTCAAAGTAAGTACATATGTAAAATACAGTACATGTGAGAGTTGACATATATAAATAACTGTGCATAAGAGCCAGTGAATGTGTGAGTGGCTGTATGGATCATTGTGCACTTGTATCCAGGATTGTATAAGTGAGTAAATATGTTTTAGTATATGTTTGAATAAGTAAGGTGTGTATAACTGTATAGTTATGAAAATGGAGGTGTGATTGATTCTTTGCATGACTGACTAGGTGTGTAAGTAACTCCATGGATGAGTGACAGTCTGTGAGTGTCTGTTTACACTGAGTGTATCTAAGGTTATATTAGAGTCTGAAGAGGTTCATCGTATTATCACATGAATGATGTCATCAGTGATGTGATCAGTAATGTCAAATGAGATGTCATCAGTGATGTCATCAGTGATGTCATTTGAGATGTCATCAGTGATGTCATCAGTGATGTCATTTGAGATGTCATCAGTGATGTCATCAGTGATGTCACTGACCATGTCATGAATGATGTAATATGTGACATGATCAGCAGTGGATTGCGGGTGCGCGATATATAGTTAGTACAACTAACTATATATGGAATTTCATTGGTTTTGTGTGAGTAAAATAAGGTTTTTTATATGCTAATTCCTAACTATATATGGTGTATAACCTATGGTTTTTTCAGTGAATTTTCAAGGTTTTGTAAATGCTAATTCCTAACTATATATGGTCTATAACCTATGGTTTTTTCAGTGAATTTCATTGGTTTTTTAAAAGCTAATATCTATAGCTGTAAAATGTATTCTTCTTTAAATCCAAAAATATATTTTATATGTTTATTAATAATTTTTTTTAAATATTTTTTTTGTTTCGCTCCCGGTCCGCGAACCGGAAAGCTTTCCGTTAGCTCAAATTGATGCCGCGACCCGGTCCGCGAACCGGTAAGAAATCAACATAGTGACGGTATCGCGTTGCCGCGTAATGCGTCTTATGACGTACTGCGTTAGCGCACCCGGAAGTGCCCCGGGGCGCGGACCGAGGCGCGAAACGCAGCTCCCCGAAAGCGATCCGCGGCGCATCGCGAAAGCGCGACGTATCGCGTTGCCGCGTAATGCGACTTGTGACGTACCGCGTTAGCGCACCCGGAAGTGCCCCTGGGCGCGGACCGAGGCGCGAAGCGCAGCGACCCGGAAGCTAACCGGGGCGCGTTCCGCAGCGCGTAACATGAGCGTGAGAGGTCATGTGACTTGTTAATAAAACTTTTCATTGGTTCATTTCACTTTTGGTTTCATAATGATGTAAGGCTAGGTCAGGTGACCTAAAAATAACACTTTTCATTGGTTGAGAAGTATTGTTTTTCCCAAATGATGAAAACCCCTCCTTCTTTCCTCACTCTGACTTTCATCATTGTGAGAGGAAGACCTTTATTACTATATCAGAAATGGCTTCAGTAGTTGCTTCAGCTGGTGCACCACCACCACCACCTCCACCTCCTCATGGGAAGAGAGGACCACCTCCCCAGGTCATGACCAACACTGAGGAGGAAGAGGAAGAAATGGAGGAAGAGGAGGGAGAAGAACCACAGTTCTTAGAAGAGGTGCCCCGGGTTTCCCATAAGAAAGCCAGTTTCATCTGGCAGTTTTATTCGATCCCTCCTGGCCAAAAAAAAGTGAATGCGAGGTATGTCACCTGCCTCATCTGCAAAGAACAATTATCCAGAGGGACGGATAAGAAATATAGTTATGGGAACCATACTATGCACAGGCACATGACCAGGAAGCATCCACTCAATTATAGCCGGGCGGAAATACGGGATTTGCAGGAAAATCCAAGATCAACTCCTGTGGCCAGATCAAGAATATCAATTTCATTGACACCAGCAGAGGCACGGGAAACTGTGCCAAACATACAAGAAAATTTTGGCCACATGATACACACTTGTATGCACTGTCGTGCGTTGTTAGCATGTGGCAATATGAGCATAAATGCTATCAACCTGGCTTATGAACATCATAATTGCCCTAACCGCCCCCAGTAATTTTTTTTTTGCTCCTGTTGAGCCCTTTTCAATGCCTGTTTTTTGTTGTTTCCCCCCCCCCAAAAAAAACCAAAAAAAATATAAAATCGTTCAAAAAATACAAAAAAACCAAAAAATGTTCAAAAAAAAAAAAAATATATAAAACAACAAAAATATTTAAAAAAAAGTTCTTTTCAGAACTACCTTCCCTTTCAAAAAAAATTGCTAGAATGTTTAGCACTCTGGCAAGCTCTATTTCTTTTGGTTCGCTTCCCGGTTAGCTTCCCGGTACGCGGACCGGGAGCTAACCAAAACATTTTTTTTTTCAAAAAAAGAGTAAGTATAAGGAAAGTAAACAGAGAGTGATGTTAAAAGAAAGACAGCTATAGGGAGTAAAGAAGAGATACTGTTTAATAGATCTATTTACCGAAGAAAAGACGGAAGAGGGTATAATTGTGAAAAACAAAATAGATAACGAAGTGAAAGAAAAAAAAAGAGAGTATAACATTAACAAAGAAGAGTTTCTTGGAGAATGTGAGTGAATGTTCAAAATAAGATTAAAACATGAGGAATAACAGAGAGAAAAATAGAAAACAGAAAACAAAAAATAACAGAAAAAGATTAATTGAAACAGCAAAGAAATGTAAGTAACATAGAGCCATATCATCAACATAGGCAATAAAAGTTTTGCAGCTTTTATTGGCAGAAATGTGTCGCTAAAGCTGCTTTTGCGGCAGAAAACTGCCGCTAAAACCACTTTTGCACCAGTTTTCTGCCAATAAAAAGAGCAATAATTTTATTGGCTGTGTTCATAATATGCCCCTTAGTGTGCTTCAACTACACAGAGAAAGCATTATGAACAAATAGTGATACAGTGATCAGTCAAAGACACTAAGAGTAATAGAGACGGAGTGAGTGAACAAGAGTGAGGAACTATGAGAAGAGAGGGACTGACAAAAAGAGTGGAAGGAGTTGAGTAAGTAGGTAATAGAGAAAGGAATGAGGGAAGTAGCAAAGGCAGGAAACTGAGGGTTAAAGAAATGAAGCTGTGGAACTAATAGTAGGTGAATGTGATAGAAATGTAACGAAAAGAGTACAAAACATTTACCTTATAATTGTTGTTAAATTACTCACTTTTTGTTTTTATACTTTCAATCTGTGAAAGAGAGAACAAACATTTGAAAAATATTAAAACATGTATTTAAAAATTACAAAAGACAAGGGAAAAGATTGAAGGACAAACAGTTTTTCAACAACTTTGACACTTACAGAAGCTTCTGCTTCTCCAGGCCCCCTACACAGTCCTAAAGATATACATTTTAAACTAACAGTATCTTGATGCAGATGAAGTGAGGCCTATCTTAAAACATGGTGCATCTTTTGCATTGCTGTTGTCTCAGAAAAGTGTCGCAAGACACTAAAATTTTAAATAATTGCTTCAGGATGCCAATAAGATGTCTCCTATCCAGAGGTTTGTTTGAGGTGAGGCCTGCTCAGGGTTGCAGATGAAATTTCGAGTTGTTGAAGAGAATAGAGGACATAATATATGTGAAGGTCTACCAATGAAGTGAGTCATGTCCACTGCACTCTTGAACAAAGTCCAAACCTCCTATGTTTCCCTGGACAGACCTAAACTTGATCTGCACAATGTGATTCGTAATGATAGGAAACACAGGTGATGTAAATGAAATACGTGCAATTTATTTTGCTCATTTCACAATCACATCACTTGTGTTTCCTTTGCTTAGGTATCTCATTGTGCAGATGTAGTCTAGCATATGAAAGAATACGCAGAAGCGCAGCACTGCATGCAACAACTTTGACACTTACAGAAGCCTCACCTTCTCCATGCCTCCTACACAGTTCTACATATACATCATAAATGCAAACAGTACAGAATTAATTATACATGTTAAATGGTTTATTTTTGCTGTTCTCAGAATGTATCAAAATTCACTAAAAACAGTGACTTGAAGGTATTCATCATATAACAGCGGGGAAAAAAAAACACAATCAAAATGATTGTGTTTAAAAAACCCATACAACATAACAAATCAGAATTCAGAACTCTTTAAAGTTAACTTACTTTCCATGACGTCAAAGGATGTCCTATGAACAGCTTACACTCTGTTGTGCTGTTATTACTTTCAGCCCGCCACTTTCTGAAAGAAAATCTCCATCGTTTTTAAAAACATGTTACATGCAATAAATGACTTCTTGCTCTCTACCACAAGTTTCCACAAGGCCAAATCTTGTCAGAGCCATTTATAACTCTTGGATTTCTTGTAAGCCAATCCCGTCATTTGGCATTTCTGCAACTTTCAGAATTAAAATGTTGAAGATCATTTTCACAATCCAGGAATAGTAATATCTTCCCCTTCTTGCTCAGTCATGTTCTACATTTCCTATGACACTGATACTGCTTACTATGAAGCAGACTTACACTAACTCTATGACTACTACAATTATTTAATTCTCTACATCACTTTCAATCACAAAGCAATGTAAAACAGTAGACAGCATTGCAGACTTACATTCCCTCTACTCCATGTTTTGATTGGCTGCTTCAATTTGCTTATAAAAAGAAACAGTTTTTCTGAATTCATTCAAAGTGCAGTTATTTCTCCATGACGTCCAGTGTTATGGTAAGAAGTTATGTCTCTGTACTACACTTATCCTCAAGGCCAAATCGTGTAGGAGCCATTAGAACTTCTTGAAATTCCTCAGAGCACATCCCGAGATTCTTTCCCTAAAATTTTGGTTTTAAAAACACCAGGTAAGAGTTTTTAAGGTCATACGGCAATTTTTTTTTGAAAATTAAAACAGAATCGTTGCAGAATGACCAGCCATTTCTAGACTTTAAATAAGCTGTGTAATGTCCTGATGTTATTGAAGGACCGTCATGATATATAATTGCTGCAGTTACAAAAGTCCTTTCTGATATTGACAACTGCGAAGCTACAAAATTTTTAATTAAAGTTGTCAATTTTGTTCCAACAGGCCTACATCGTTGGAACATTAAAATGACATACTGGCCATATGTTCGTATAAATAATGTGGACATCATTTCAGATTTACATTGGCTACACTCCATGTTGTGATCAGCTGCTTTTACTAGCTTATTAAAGGAGACTGATTTACTGTCTGGCAAAGTTAAATATATAAATCTTTCTGAGTCTACACTAGTAGTACTTGATACCATACAGTTCTCGCAGTCATGCTGCCATTGATAAGAAAGCCCAAACAGCTGATCTACATCTACACCTTCAGCATGCAATACATCAAGCATATACATTAAAAACTCCTGATAATCTTGCTGAATATTTTGAGAGAATTGTGTTTGGCCTGAACATCTGTCTAACAGATTTCGAATTTCAGACACACTTTCTATGTTTGTTCTATCAGTGCTACATTTCTCTAACACAGAATTTAACAAACTGCAAAATCTTTGATCAGAATTGACCACAATCTCTTCTTTTACATTTTCTAGAGAAAACAAAACATTAACCACTACATTAGCATAGCAGTTGACACCAGAACTGTTTTCAAATTGAAAACCAACAACATCTTCAACAGAATCCTTTTTGTTTCTGCTTGTAATTTTAGGTTCATCGACTTTTCGTCTTTTTGCTACAACCTCCCCAGTATTGGTCACATTTCTTCGTTTCCGGCCTACCACACGTTTCTCAAACAAAGGATACTGAGGCAAATGTGGCGCATACTCTCTTCTTAACCTATTGTATTCCTTAACACAATCTAGATCCGCACAAATGTTTGTGACATCACACTCAATCAAGTACAATCCCGATAAAGTTCTAACTCGTGACAATGCCACATATGCCATACCCTCCTTGAACACAGAACTGCCAATATTCACCAATGCACAGTCTACACTTAAACCTTGCGATTTATGGATTGTCACCGCATATGCCAAGCAAACAGGAAACTGCTTACGGCGAACATATAAGTCTTTTACAAGCAAAAATCTAGCAGAGCAACGACCAATTAGCTGTACTTCCTCAATGCCATCAAATTTAATTTTTAAAAATTCAATTCCATCTCTATTTCTGTATTTTACAAAATCAACAACATTACCCATTGATCCATTTACCAGACCTCTTTCAACATGTAAATTCCTTCTTAAAATTATACGGCAGTTCAAGCACACATCTTTTCAAAACCTGCAGTTTTAGATATACTCTTCTCTAATGAATCCCAATTTTGTTTTCAGATTCTCAGACAAAATAATTGTTGATCCCATATGCTCTACTCTGTCAATAGCTTCCAGTTTCACAATCTCTTGCTTTTCTAAATGCAACATTTTGTTGTTGAATTTGGCACATTCAACGGTTCGCGTACCGGGTCGCTCCCTGGGAAGCGCACCATCAAAAAAGGTGGGAAAGTAGTTTACAGAAAAGCCACAGGAGACAATTTCACCAAATATAGATTAGCTCATACTACATACCAATCCCTACCATTTTCACAAATTTGATTGGAATTCCATTGAGCCATTTAGCCTGTAGACCTCTCTAAATACCCTGAGGTAAATTACTTCTCAAAACACATCTAAAGTGTTGGAATTGACAACCAATTAAAATGTTACTTTCATTTTCTACTTTTTTTACCTGACATTTGATTGGTTATGTACCTGAATATATATAAAAGAAGAGAATGAAACACAGCCATTTTGACTACTACTTCCTGGTGTACATTTCAATTGGATTTTCACTAATCACTTCAACTTCTTTCTAAAGGTAAGTTGTTATTTTAAAAACTGAACTATATTGTGCACTATCAGTTAATATGGTAAACTTTTTCTGATAGTTATATACTATCCCTCTGTAGTAGTTATAGATTTAGATAGACTTCTCTGTTATAGTTATGGATGGAGTTAGGCTTCTCTTTTATAATTATGAATTTACTTACGTTAAATCACATACACTTTTTTATATTCCTACTTCCACTCTGATACTATACACTGCCCAAAGATAAATTCTCTGTTAAAAAATGCCTATCTAAAATTAATCCCAACAGTGCCCTATCTCTACTAATATATATTTTTTTTATCCAAATTTCAGGCAACATGGAAGGCGAACAGAAAGTTTCATTTCAAATTGTCCTGCAACAGAGCAGCCAAGAATTAATTGATCCAAATTATATAGAATTTATGGATGAAACTTGGGACCAAGAACTACTGCAATGTGTGCAAGCAGTGGATGACCTCCTTCAAAATGAGGACATTTTACACCCTCATAGATTACAAGCTATGTTCAATGAAAATGACGACATTTCAGACAGTGAAATGTTAGAAATGTTATTAAATTTTGAAACACAATCACAATAATAAATAATTGCTTGAAAAATAAAAAAAAATAAAAAATAATCAACAAAACCAACAATCAATTAACATACAGTATTTGAAAAGTCTATCATTCATTTTTCATTGCAGTACGCTGCCCAGAACGCTTCCCGGTTCGCGAACTGGGCGCTACCCACGCAAAAAAAACAAAAAAAAAATTATTATTTTTTGCCCCGCGGGGCCCTTTTAAAACCTCCACATTAAACCTAGGGGGTCAGGGAGGATCTAGTATGCCCCCTTATGGTTATTTCCCCCTTTGTTTTGGCCTCCTCTTGTCTCTCAATCCTACCGAGAGACAAGATGGCGGCCGCTCCGGACTGTTTAGAATGTTGACAGACACCGGAGAACCAATCAGCTTCGCTACGCGAAGTTCCGGTACGCGTAAGGTCCGCGAACCGGGGCGCTGCCCGGTCCGCTGTTACAGATATATATCTTTTTTTAAACGTTAATTTCTCAAAATCCACTGGAGCACATATATTGAGACCTACAAAAGGCACATCGGGCTACCAGTCCCTACAATTTTGCCAAGTTTCGTGCAAATCCATTCAGCCGTTCAGGCTAAAAGTGAGGCCAACCGCCCTATGGAAAACTCAATGTTAAAAACACGTTTTGGGACCCCCCTTTTTTCTCGACCCCCCCTGGACGAACCCCCCCAAAATTTCCAGGGGCTGCTCAGAAACAAAATGTTCCATTTTCCAGAAAATTTCAGCCAATTCCGTCCACAAACGCCAAAGTTATTAGACATAGAATTTTCAAAAATCCCATAGGGAAAAAATCCTAACTATATATACCTACTGGCGACCGCCAGTAGGTAATATATATATATATATATATATATATACATATATATATATATATATATACATATATATATATGTATATATATATATATATATATATATATATATATATATATATATATATATATATATATATTACCTACTGGCGATAGCCAGTAGGTATATATAGTTAGGATTGTTTTCCATAGGGAAATCGTAACATTCTATTGGGAATAACTTTGGCGCCGGTTGAGGAATCTTCCTGAAACTTTCCCCACCTTTGCCTCGCGGCGCTCCGGTCCTTCCCTGAAAGTTTGGGGGGGATTCGTCAAGCAGGGGCCGAGATAACAAGGGGGTCCCAAAACGTGTTTTGCCCATGTTAATTTCCATAGGGCGGTTGGACTCACTTTTAGCCCGAACGGCTGAATGGTTTTCCACCAAACTTGGCAAAATTGTAGGGACTGGTAGCCCGATGTGCCTTTGCTATGTCTCAAGATATGTGCTCCAGTGGTTTTTACGAAAATTAACTTTGAAAAATATATATTGGGCTACATTGGGCTATATATATGTTAGAGCCCAAATGTAGCCCAATGTAGCCCAATGTAGCCCAATGTAGCCCAATGTAGCCCAAAGATGGCCACCAGAGAAAGAAAAAAACAAATGTAGCCCAAATATCAGCCAGATGTAGCCCAACTATAGCCCAATGACAGAATGTCCCAGAGTGTTCTAAAGAACAACTAGAGCGCTAACAGTCTTACTTATGACAAAAGTATGGCACACCTGAAGTCATCTTTATTGGAATAAAGTGTTAACACTTAAAACATTTAATTTGCAAAGGAACAAAATGAGGGGGTTCATTTTGCCATAGAAATTATGATTAGTGCTGAAGAAAGAAAAATTAGGGCACATTTTGAGTGACTTCTCAAATCCTCTTATATTTCATTAAAAAAATTCTGATATGCTCCCAAGATGGCCACCAGAGACAAAAGAGCCTGTGCTTAAAAACTCTGTTAGCAAAGCAGGCATTTGAGATTTAAAAAACGTTTTAATATATAAAAACGTTATCCGCTAATAGAATTAGCATTTAAAAAACCTTGCGAATTCAATGAAAAAACCATAGGTTTCAGGCCTTATATAGTTAGGAATTAGCATTTAAAAAACCTTGCGAATTCACTGAAAAAAACCATAGGTATCAGGCCTTATATAGTTAGGAATTAGCATTTAAAAAACCTTTGAAATTCACTGAAAAAACCATAGGTTTCAGGCCTTATATAGTTAGGAATTAGCATTTAAAAAAACCTTGCAAATTCACTGAAAAAACCATAGGTTTCAGGCCTTATATAGTTAAGAATTAGCATTTAAAAAATCTTTGAAATTCACTGAAAAAACCATAGGTTTCAGGCCTTATATAGTTAGGAATTAGCATTTAAAAAAACCTTGCAAATTCACTGAAAAAAAACATAGGTTTCAGGCCTTATATAGTTAGGAATTAGCATTTAAAAAACCTTTGAAATTCACTGAAAAAAACATAGGTTTCAGGAGTTATATAGTTAGGAATTAGCTTTTAAAAAACCTTTGAAATTCACTCAAAAAACCATAAGTTTTAGTGGTGTTATAGTTAGCTGGACATTTTACTCATACAAAACCATTGAAATTGCTCCTATATAGTTAGTAGTACTAACTATATTTCGCGCAACATTCTAGAGTAAAGGAGAAGGGAAAGCATGCTAAAGGCAGTGACAGTGGGGTTTGTTCTTGAAGAAGGTAGAGGCGACATGGTCAGGCAGAGGGGGGATGACATGGTCTCAGCTGCTATGGGTACTTTGTGAAATGAAAGAAAACAAAGGATATTCTGAGCATGATAGTGTTTCATTTGGACGAGAATGGTTTACTGCAAATAACAGATTTAGCATTGATACAGATGACGAAAAGAGACTTGATGGAGAAAGGTAGAATATGGCCCGGCTGCAGAATAAGGTGGACGTCATTGCTGCCCAGACACAGGGCAGACGCTAGGCATGGGCTAGGTGGGCAGCTGCCTACGGCCCAGCGCTCAGGTGGATAACATGGGCCCCCATTTCTTTGTGAAATGCGACATTATTAGGTAGTACACCTGCTCCTCCAGTGCTTCCTTCCTCATCCAATCATATCACAAATTATTTTTTTACTGCAGGTGTCTTGACCACCCTGGTAAGGGCGTGCTGTCATTCTTTGAAATGCGGGGTGGGTGAAGGGAAACAGTGGGTGGGGAAGTGGGCAGGAGCAAAGCCAACAAATGTGTTTGTTAACAACGTCAGGGGAGGGGCAGCACCTCTCTTAAAAATCCTGCCCTGAAGTCTTGCCTGCCCTTCCTGCTTGCGTTGCCAGGCAACCGATGGGACCCTTTGTTCCAGGGACCAGTTGGTCATTATCAGGTAAGGAGAAGTGGGTTGGGGGAGGAGGGAACAGTCAGAAAAGGCTGGAATGCAGGGCAGTGTTTAGCAAAGTGCGCTCCACTGGCCTTGAACCCCTGCATCAGACTTCAAGGTCCTTATTTTAGGGCCCCCTTCTTTGGGCCGTGCAGCCATTATTCAATGCCACGTGGCCCAGGACAGGGGGAGACGGGGCTCTCACCTTGGCTTCAGTACTACACTATTGCTGTGAAGCTCAGGAGATGCAACTCCCTCCCTTGGGGCTTGCAGCACACGGAGAAGTTTAATATAATTGGGGAACCAGGTACAAGACCTGGCATCAGCTTTAAATCCTGTGATTCTGGACAAATCATTAAATCTGAACATGCCTAAACAAAAAATCTGACCCTTAGAAACGTTATTGGCACTCGTGTAAATCGCTCCTTAAACCTGGGCCGAGTTTGTGCTTCTTAAACTGTAAAAAAAGAAACCACAATGCCATGTAACTGTCATCTCACATCCAGGCACTGTGCATCATGAATGACTCATGAACGCTTTGCTGAATGGATAAGTGGAAGGGTGGATGGTAGAGTGAAACCATGTATGGCTGACCAAAATGGTGGATGGATGGATGAATGAATGAAATGGAGGATGGATAGAGTGACAGGGTGGATGAATGAGAGGATGAGTGAAATGTTGAATGGATGAGTAAAAGGGTGGATGTAATGATGGATGCGTGAAAGAATTGATGGATGAGTAAAAGCGTGGATGATGAGAGAATGGATGGATGACTTAATAAAAGGATAGATGAGTGAAAGGGTTAATAAATGAATGGGAGAAATGATGGATGGATTAGAGAAAGGATGGATGATTGGGTGAAAGGATGGATTGAAGAGCGAAAGGGAGGATGGACGGATGACTGAAAGGATGGATGGATGAGCAGGATAAATAGATGAGTGAAAAACTAAATTGATGAGTGAAAGGGAGGGTGGAGGCATGCAAGAATGGATGGATGAATGAAATGGTGAATGAATGGATGGAAGGATGAGTAAGTGAAAGGATGGGTGAAAGGAAAAATGGATAGATGGATTAGGGAAAGGATTGAGTGAAAGTATGAATGGATGGATGAGCGATAGGATGGATGGATGAGTGAGTGACAGAGTGGATGAGTGAAATGATGGATGGATGGATGGATAGGTTTGGAGGTGAATGGATAGGTTTGGATATGGATGGGCACACGGATGGACTGGCAGACAGAATGGTGAAAGACTGAATGATGGGTGAAAGAATGAATGGATGACATAATGCAAAGCTTAAATGGGGGATATCAGCGACTAGGTGAAAGAATGAAAGACTGAATGGATAGATGCATGGATGTAAGAGACAAGAGGGCTCTACTGAGGAGGGTTGCAGTGGCTTGCTTCTCTTGCGTTTTGAAATTAACTTTGGTGAAGGGTATTTTTATTTTCTGGCTACTCCCTTACCTATTTGTGAATTTTTTTTATTTGCCATGTCTTTACATGTGGTATTTCTACACCATTCGTATGTCTTGACTGACACCCAACTGCTACTTGAATGTTACACTAGTAAT
Organism: Lissotriton helveticus; assembly: GCF_964261635.1. Classification (NCBI taxonomy): domain Eukaryota; kingdom Metazoa; phylum Chordata; class Amphibia; order Caudata; family Salamandridae; genus Lissotriton; species Lissotriton helveticus. Next base: position 103,883,666 of record NC_136070.1, on the reverse strand, counting down.
CGTAAACTGTAGCATGTTTTGTTTTAAGTATAAGGTTCGAGAGAGAGCCGCATGGTGCAATGAGCTGTGATTCATTTGTAGATTTCCTTGTAGCAATAGGAAAGGTGTCCGAAATAAACAGTGTAAAAGAGCATCCTCAGTGCCTCATTTATTATTATTTGCAGTAATTGTAGAACACGAACACTCATCTCCAGAGGGATATCACGGCGCTGAAACTGTCACACGGCCTATTTACTAACGTCCAGTGGGGAGGGACAATTCCTCGGATTGAGTCAGTTACTATGGGAAGAGCAATGCTTTAAGCTTTCTTCTAAATCCGACGTTGTTGCTAGTGAGGTGGAGGTCCAGGGGTAGTACATTCCGCTTAGCTGCTGCAAGAACGGTGAAGGAGCGGCCTCAGGCTCTGGCTTTTTTTGACTCATTTGGTTTTGGCTAGATTTCCTGATCTCAGGTTTCTTGTAGGTTTGTATATCTCCACCTTAGATAGAAGGATCATAGGGTCAGAATCATGAATACCCTCGTGGGTATGGCAGAGAAGCTTAACTCTTCAAGAGAGCTGCAGGGAAAAGCACCTTTGTGACCTCTGTCAGCCAGTGCAGCTCTCTGAAAAGGCCCCATAAACAAAGTCTCACTCCCTATTTTTAGTCCCAAGTGCTGACACACACATATTGAGTTCCCTATAGTGGGTCTGTCATAGCAATCCCCCCTTAGTTCACTATCACCGCAAGCTTCCTTTAGTAACATCCCTGCATTAATGCGATGCAAGAACTTCTTAATGACTTCAAGAGTATATGAGGCCAATTCTCCAGGGATGAGTAAGGGTTCGGCTTCCAGTCTCTAGCTAATAAACTGAGCTGTTCGGCAGAAGTCTCAAAGCTAACCTAATTGCTGATACTGTTTCTCTGTCCGGATGATACAAAGGCTTAATCTCTCATCGCGGCAGCTGGAATAAACAGCACCGGTACACTGCTGCAACAAACACACACTCTTGCGTGAACACACTTACGCCAAAGCTATCCACTGGCTTATCCTCACAACAGGCTTCACTAATGGTTCCAAAGTAAGTGCATCATCATACTTTCTATCTCAGTCACAGTAAAAGGTATTTAAATGAAAACTGTCACTAGCTTTCACTAGCTCAGACTTCCACCAGAGGAGGTCTAAAGATGCTTCTTAATACCAAATGTAAGTAGTGCATCCTGCTGTTAATTCCTTGAATTCTATAACTTGCCTTTTCATTTTTTCATCATAAATGCAGCAGTAGAAGATCCAGATGAAAGGAATAAATCAAATGAAGTATAAGCTTGAGAACTCTAAAAACTCAAATTTTCGACATCCTTTTTCAGTACAGGGGTGATTTAACCCTTCTTTGATGCACCCTCACATGAAGGAATGGCGCTACTCTACAATACATGCTTTGCTTTGTTTCTGCAGAGCTGGGCTGCCCTTTTTTTGTTCTGACTTGTGAGGTATAAAGCTCTCAAATTAAAATGGAAAGTTACATGTACTTGAACTCAACTTTATTTTGCTCTAACCTGTTGCATATTTATTCCATTCAATGAATTTTCTGTAATCCTCTGGAATTTTTATCATGCACTAATCTGGAAACAATCAGTTAAAATTGAGTAAGTAAATGTATCTTTGTGAGACCTGTGCCTAGCTTTTCTGTTCAATGTGACTAATATAATGCACTTAATACAGCTTTAAAATAGATAGACTTATGTTATTTGAGTATTTATCTATTTATCCATGTTACTAATATCCACACTAGGTCACTTCAGCAGTGCCAAAGTAGATTAATAGTTCTGTGGTGTCACCTTCTGTGATGTCACTTCTTCTGATGTTGCATGCAAATTAGAGGGTCCTCATATCTTCCCTTTTGCCCTGGGCCCCAAAAATGCTAGGACCGACTCTGCACAGACAAGTATGGCAAGGAGCAAAGAAAGCTTAGGAAGTAGTCGTGGCTAGAAGAGAATGAAATAAAGAAATGAGAGGCTTTTGTGAAATGCTAAAACTAGGAGCAGTACATCACTCACAGATGGATTCTGGTGCTCAGTGTGCAGTGCAATCACCAGAGCTGTCGGAAGCCGAAACCAGCCCTAGAAGAGCACCACAGACCTGCATGCAAAGCACAGAAAAGGGGTCAAAGAGAATGATACACTCTTTATGGAAACTTGCAGGTGGCTGAAAAACTAAGAGAGGGGGAAATCACCCTCATGGCACAGAGCCATATTTAATCAAAAACACTGCACATGCCTGCCCCATTTAGGAAATTAAAAAGGGTGATTCTACACCTTCCAATGTACTCTTAACAGATCCTACTTAGAGCTTTTTAATAGCAAGAAACAGCACATGCGCATCGTGAGCCAACCCACTTAAATCATCCAAAGTCCCGCTCGTTAACAGCTTCCTGCCTACGATGGTCTTCGAACGTGGCTAATTGATAAAGGAGGGGTGCGCCATTACTAAATGAGGCCAGGCCGCCTGACCTGGTGTTACATTTGTTCAAATTGCTTTGCATGCACATCCGTGCAAGGCAATTCCTCTTAGAGTTTTATTGAGTTTTTACCGTATTAGCCACGCATGCATTTTAATTAATTGCTCCGATCGCCTCAATCGAATGCATGAGTAACGCCTTTAGACTTGAACATGACTGAGAGTTCGTTGGATCCCGCTAACGAAATAGAAAAGGGACCTCACTTCCTTCAACTCCATTCCAATAAATCACGTGCGTCATCCAGTGCACTGTGTATGACAAACTGAAGCTAATGAGAAAACACAGTGACATGTAATGTATGTTTGAGTAGTACGGTGTGCTCCCTGTGTTTTTGAAGGACCCAAGACGGGGATGAGTTTTAATGAACTGCAATTCCTTCATTGGTAAGTCAAGTCCCACGTGAGCACACATATGTGTCCAATGCTGATGATTCATGGAAACTTTTAAGAAGGGTGCATATTTTCACAAATTATATAAATAAGTAAAAAATGAAAATAATATGTTCTGCTGTTTCTTATTATATATAGTTCTTAACAATGTTTCCATCCCAATAAAGGGCATTCACTGTGCAGTGTTTAGGATCTTGCATGAAAAAGACTGGGAGCACTTTAGGGCATATTATCAAGAAACGGCGTTAATATTATCGCCGCTTTAGCGGCAGGAAACTGCCGCTACAGCGGCGATAATGGACTTGATAATATGCCCTTGTAAATTCCCATAGAAGCCCATGTTCTGGTGTGAACATGGGCTTCTATTGGAATTCTGAACGGCGTATTATCAAGCCGCTTTAGTGGCAGTTTCCTGCCGCTAAAGCGGGGATAATTTTAACGCTGTTCTTGATAATATGACCCTCTGTGCGTCCTTTATTCGCATTCCGAAAGCGAAAAAAGCCAGTGTAAAGTAAAAAGGCTTAATTTAGACTGTCTACAAAGAACGCTTCAAGCGTTACAGGCTAGAAAGTACCTGTGTGGTAATATAGGTCTAACGTGGTAGAGCCTGAGGGGAACACAGAACACAGACCCAGGGCTTTTAAGAAGGCTGAAAAAACAAGGTGGTCTCTCAAAGGGGCATGGCTGATGGAATTAAGAGTGTGGCTTAAAAATAGGCAAGCTTAAAATCTATGGTTAGCATAGTGTGCTGCTTGACTGGTATTTTGCTGTTTAGGTCATTGCATACAGATAAATAATACAAGTAACAACACTTACAAGAAGTCAGGGCTATTGGCTTTGCCAATGGTTGTTGTGTAAGATAAATAGGCAACAACTAGGGCTTCGTTGTACAGAATATTGAAAATGCTTCAGTTCTGAAAAGATAGGACTTTGAAAGAACGCTAACGAGTCTCTTTGAAGTTACATCAAAGGCTGTGAAGGGTGGTACTGCTGCAAACGTAAGATTTTTTTCTCACCCCAGGGCAAAAATGCAGAGCCCGATAGAGACCCGTTTTAGCACCTGCTTTTTAGAAATGGCAAGACCCGGCCCACTTAAAGCCCTGACTGTACAGTATTAGGAGGCGTATGGTATACGCTTTAAAATGAATCAGTGCTGTGTCATGTAACTTACATTATAATATATAGTCATTCAGGAACATTTGTAAGGTCAGCCTTACAGTATAGCATGAACCAGTGCACTGTATTGAGACTAACAATATAAAGAATTTACATAATGCAGTCTGTAGTAAAGCTCTGTAATGCAATGCTTTGTTCTGCTACCTGCATTATAAGTCTATAAGGAACCTTTTATACCGTGTTCAGCCACTTGCACTGTGAGTTTATAACGAACCTGTGCATTGCTATTGAGCTGACAGTATACTGTCTGTAGGGAAACCTAAATTAAATATAAAAAAAACAGTTTGTAAGAAATACAGGAAAGGACCTACATTATACAGTAGATAGGAACTGGTCCAATGCTACAATAATGACATTATAAAGGTAGGAAGGAACCAGTGAATTGTTAAGGAACGCAAGTAGTGTTACGTGACTTACTTTATAACGGCTAGAAGAAACCAATCCGAAATATTGTGACTAACTGTACACAGTCTGGAAAGAGTCCATGCAATACAATATGACTTACAGTATACCACGTCGAAGGGCCTGTGAAATTTTGGTTGGCTACTTGAAATAGCTAAGAGCTAGTTTTATGGAGGGTAAGTGGAAAGCTTTACAGAAAACATTTCTAAATTTCTAAATTAGAAGGGACATCTCAAGCACACATTACTGTGTATTTGTATATTTTTTATTAACTGTACAATTAATTAAAATCATTACAGTAAAAAGTGCTCATGATATTGCAGCTAGAACAATAATTAAAAACTATTATTTGTAATAGGAGTTTAAAATACGTTTTGATAAAAAAAAGTTTGACTCCCCTCACCAAGTTCCACCAAAGTCGGTCTTCCCCAGAGTTAGTGTTTATGGAGGTATGGTTTTAAAGGTGGCCGGGGCTGCCATGTTGTTCAATGGGTGGCATTGTCAGGTAATGATTCCTTCCCCTTGGCCTCTAGTCCATCCACCATGAGAGAGGTTTTCCTGACTGGGATGCTGGAAGTGCAGACAAGCATCGATGCACGGACTACGCCACCTCAGCATTCTTGCGCTGGTTTTGCAGTGATCTTCTCCAGAGTTTTATTGCATTGATTTGCCTTTTTTTAATCAGTCCTAATATGATGGATACAATTCCCCAGTCTGGCTAGAATCATCGTGCTGTTTGTGGAAAAACACATGGCTGATGCTTCGCTGGAGGATTTTGTTCCATTAGTGGAGCAAATCGGACGCAGTAATCGCCTTCTTTCCTTGATAAAACTGGGGCACAGAACAGTACAGTGTGAGAGCTCACTTGAGAGTGGATTTCAGAACTACTGAGGTGATGGGCTGTCGTTTGGGAACATATAAACGAGGAAGTGGTAAACAGTACACTGTGCAGATGCATATTTCCGTCACACATTTTTGCAACTGTATGCATAGGGAGCTGAACGTGATCATCCCAGAATCATAGTAAAGTCAACATTCAAAAATAAAATTGGATGGACCATGGTCTTACATTTCCCAGGCAAACATGTTAGTGCTTAGATCACATGTGATATTATGTGGTATGTGATATCCAGGGTGGAATGAACAGGTACAGTATTATGCGGCATGTTACACAGTGTGCAAGTAAACTTTGCAATGGCATGCTATTTGCATGACATATTCAGGAACTAACCTGTGCAATTTTCTGTGATTTGCAATACGGCCAGCTGGAAAGGGCAGGCAGCTATTCCATACAGTCAGTTTATTGCCTTTGATAGCATCATCAAGATTTATTAAAAAATGGTTAAAGTAAAAGCTGCATTAGGGTTACAAAACATATTAAGTGCATTAGTTAGAATTGCTTGAGGATGATAATCTGATGAATGCGTCAGTGGTTGTTTGTGTTTGTTTAGGATTCAGATTATTCTTTCCTGTTCAAATATTATAGATTTGTATTTAACGTGGCAATTAAATTTTGAAATACATTACTTAATTAATAAGTAACAATATTATTTTCGACAGTCACAGCATGCAATGATGGCATTTTCAATAAATATATTACATTATTCCAATTAAAAAGAAGGCATAAAGCTGCTTTTAGTGATTGTAAAGTGGCACATCGCCAGGCATTGGGCACAAAGTAAAAATTAGGATATTAACAGATTGAGAACAAGACATGCTGTGCTAGCGCTGGGTCCAGATGCAACATGCGCATTTTTGGGCTGTTGACTATATGTGCTCAGAGATTAGAACGCGAGAAATTGTGATCTTTAAAGAAAATGCCAATTAAAACCAATAGACACCAATAAACAATTATAACCGGTTGACAAGTTTTATAGTCAACTGAAAGCAACCAAAATGTGCACAATAGATGTAGCAGATGGCAAAAACCACAATCAGCGAATAATTAGTGTCTGAAAGACCTCTTAGTTGTAAACATAAATTACCACCAGAGATGAGCCAAATTCACCTCGTGCATCTTAGAAGAGGGAGGGTTGGAGTTCTTCTATGTTTGTAATATACTAAAGGTTTGGAGGTTTCTCAGCTCAGCAACAAAGAGGAGTCTCTGCCGTGATACTCTAGTGTGGATAGTTTGGCCCAGCAAGGTACAGGAGGCCTCAATTGTGGAGAAAGAAATTTAAAGAACTGTGCTTTTTTGGGGGGGGGGGTGGGGGGGGGGATGCAGGGTTTTATGCCCTCGTTTTGAATGTGTGATGAAAACAACACCTGGAATAATCCCCAGAGACCTAGGATATAGGACAAAGCACGTGAAAAATTAATGTATGGAAGAAACGGCGCAAATTGTCTCCTCGCAATGGCGGAGGAACATTGCTCCACTGACAATGAAACAATTTTATAGTTGTTTTATTTTTCCCTGGCAGCCGAGTGTAGGGGGGGGGGGCAGGCAATCCTCTCAACACTAGCAACGGGCTGGGAAAAGGAGTGGGAGAGCGCTTGTAAGTGTGCATGTCTGTTTGGCCGATCATCTCAGGCTGCCCAAACAGATATGAACACTTGGAATTTCTCCACCCAGCTGTATTATACAGCTGGGTGGAGAAATGGCACAGGCTCCCAGGCCCTTCGTGAGTGCCTAACCAGGACACTCAGACCAATCCAGGCACTGGTCTCACAACATGAGTCTGGGAGCCTGTGCCGGCCCAGGACTTCCAGAAGAGGAGCACCAAGGCGGCCGGCAGACGGAGCGGCAGCAGGAGAAGCAGGTAAGTGCGTTTCAAAAAAAATATTTCCTTCTGCGCTGCCCCACCCATTTATTTTTGCAGCAGCCACTGCTGTTGTCTCCTTCTCTGGGGAGGTTAAAGTTAGAGTATTAGTGCAGTAAACTAGGTTCAGACCCAACAGATTGTCGTGTAGTTCCTATAAATCTATATAGGAGTTGCGGGTTTAGACAACTTAAACTGTGGTATCAGTGTCAAGACTGATTCCACACACCCCCACAGGATATGTTCACCTGTATACCAGCTAGCTCACAGTTTCACTATGAACTCCTCTTACCAAGGAGCGAATAGTTTCTGGCAACTATCGAACATGACAACCCTCAGAAATCATGGAAACAGTACAGTACTTTTTGCTCAGTCACTTGTGTTCAATTTGTCTCAGAGGAAGACACAGAACAAATGATGGGGGATGTTTTCAATAAGCATTTATTGAACAAGCATCATACTACCATAAAATATGTGTGCTGCAACAACCATATGACAGAAACAGATGTATACTTGTATAAGCACCAACAGAGTAAATAGATGGTAGAATTCTACCGTAATGCTAAACCAATGGATATATGCTGTCATAAAAGTGTATGATAATAATGCGTACTCCTACGATGCAAACCCTAACTAGATTTACCTAAGGGTACCTAGCTTGTATGTAGGTGTATAGTCACGAATCCCCTTAGGATAGAGCCAACCACATCACCTGATGTGGGAGAGTGAAGGACCCCGTCTTGGTCTCGAGATGGACACCCTGCAAGGGATGTCAGACCACTGTGTGCTGGAGTGCCTGCGCGCAGGAACCTTAATGTCTTGTGTCAGCATGGACGTCTTTCTCCTCTGCCTGCCCCAGCAAAGATATAGTGCTTATATACCCAGAAGGTACGCTCTGGGTTCTACCTTGCTGTGTCATGTAGGCCGAGGATGACGATAGTGATGAACCTTATACATAGGTATTATGCAAATATGGTAATCCTGCTGTGATTCTGAGAATTCTCATGCATAATAAATTAGGCTAGTTTTTGGAGAAAACCACATGACATTCATGCCACACCTAATCTATTTAAAATGTCAGCACCAAACCCTTCATGTAGTACAATAGCGGGGTAAATGTAGGTGAAAGGTTAGGAGACTACCCAAGCCTACATTGGGGTACATTGTGATTCATAACAAGATAGTTTGGCAGGTCTGTCACTTTTCAAGTGGAGGGGAAGAGTACCTACCTCCATCGATTATGAACAAGAGAGTCTGACTTCCTTCGGGAAGCTCAGGAAAAGGGGTCCTCCTCCAGAGATTCAATTGCAAAAAATAGCCAAAAAACACATATTCTATCACACTTTTCAAACAGATTTTCACACAGATTTGCCATACTTCAGAATTTAATAATCCAATACTTTTGTGGTTCTTTTTTTAGTGTAGGTTCTCAGTCAACAATTATAAATAAGTTTCTATTCGGGAGGGGCAGAGTGGCAAAACAAATTTAATACAAATCTCCTAATCAGTCCCGGACTGGCCGTTGCGGTCACCGGGCAATCCCCCGGTGCACCGCAAGGGTGGGGGCCGGTTTTTGGGCCCTGGGGGCCGTTTTTTTACAGGGCCGTTTTTGCAACATAGCTGCAAAATCGGCCCTGTAACAAAACCGGCCGAAAACCGGCCCTGGTAAAGAGCTCGGTCGCACACCCAGGGGGCCGGCCTAGCACTTTGCCAGGGCCGGTTTTGGTTCTCAGTCCGGCCCTGCTCCTAATCATGGGCTAAAGGCAAGAGAGTTAGACAATCCAATAAGCTCTTACAGAAACGTGACTGCTCAATTACATAGAACTTACAGGATCAGACAAGTTGCACCTATTGTACATACCAAAGCTGCAGACAGTAGCATTGCTAAAATGGTAGACAAAAATCAACAATAAGCTTCCTAAACTAAATCTAAATTATCCTTCAAATTACAGTTTTAAATATATATTTTTAAATACAACTATTTTGTCAGGGTAAGTTCAATTTTAATTATTTTGTGCATGTCTCAGCACATTTAACTTTACTGCTTTAAAAAGGAAGCTTGCTTTAAACATCTTGATGCCAAGTACTAATAGAAATAGTTATAAATATATTTCTACTATGGTTTTGCAAATTTAAATGTGTTATCAGTTCAATATCAATTTGCACGTTAACATTTTACGTCTCTTTAACTATATTATTTTGCATTTTAATAAAACTTTCTCTCGAGCACAACCTTGGCACATTGTGTGGGATTGTTGCTAACAGTCTGGCTAAGCTGGCATAAGATGGTCCATCCATGACATACTGTGCCTATTCTTAATGACATTATGGTTATACTTGCACTAGCTTGCACCTTGTGTCCCCAGGCACTGCAGTTGTGACAAAGGTAATGCCTCAGAAGTGGCAAAGGTAATGCCAATAACAGAATATAAGTTAATGTTGCTATGATGTGCACTGTTTACTTTCTGCATCTCCATCTACAAACTCAGGCATTTAATTCCTAGTTCGGTAAAACATTAGACAAAAACCGCTCAATGTATTCCCTGCAGAATTAAATGCAAACAACTGAATATAAATACACGTTTAACCAAGATGTTGCAGATTTTTATTATTGTGAACATATGGAAAATTGTGTGTTTGAATAACAACCTCGTCTATTTGACCTAGTGTGACATATTTTCTTACAAGTGATGTTACTCAAAATGCATTAACAAAGCTAAGGAACAAGTTGTCTCAATAACATTGTTCACTTCGGTCTACATAAAGATACAGGTTGACTAAACCGATAATGTTTTTTAAATCTTTTTTTTATGTCTCTATGTAACTTTCCAATTTAAATTATGCTTAAGGTATATGAACATGAAACTATTTGTTCATGAGTTTGAGATACAAATAATTTGGCTTCCCAGTGCTATTTTGTGTTTTATTGGCACAATATTTTCCTCTTCTAACAAGGACATAATTATTTTATCCAATGAATAAATAGAAACGAGTAATGTTTTTATCATATCAGTAATACATTTTAAATATAGATAAAATATTAAATTGATATTTATGTGTGTTAGTAAATTGTGTTAATATATAATTGTGCACTTAAGAGTTTCTTAACTTCAGCTGTGTCAGTTATTGCAATATCTTTGGGTTTAAAGTCATGTGACATCACATCCTGGGAGGATTCAGTGTAAGATCATATGATGTCACTTCCAGTGTTGTCATTGTGTCAAAGGGAAGTTATTTGATATTACCCCTGCTTCACCAGGTATTTTGGTGAATTGACACCTATGTTTACCTGGTATATAAGAGGCTCATCATTTATATATTGTGTGCTGTATTGGTAGAACCCGTCTATTATTCTATATCTCCCTCTCACTTTTGCTCTCTCACTCTTTACTACTCTCATACTCTCACAATCTCACTCTCAGATTCTCACTGGCTTTCTCACTCACACACTCACTCACTCAAACTCACTGTCTCTTATTCACACTCATTATTACATTGACTCCAATTCACTCTTACTTACTCTGTCTCACACTCTCACTCAACCACTCTTTCACACCTTCTGGCTCATTTAGCCTTACTCACAATCACGCCCTCACTCTCACTCCAAGGCGCATTTGGTTACCATCAAATGCAACTTATAACTTGCACACAACATACCAGTCAACCCATTCACTAGACCCTCTACTCTGCTTGCAAGCGAAATCCATGAGTGTGTGCCTATCCAGGTAAGGAGCCTGCATAGTCAGGATAGGATGGGGTCTAACCTTTCTTCTTTCACAAGCCCCATTCCCACTCTGTCATGATTTTCCATATGGCAGTGGACGAATCTGCGAAAGATGTCACTGCCCAAAGCAAGCTGCCATGCTTGTCATTCTATGGTGCTTTTGGTAAGTGCAGCATGTTTTGCCTGTGTGAGGCAAGCAAACTGATATATCCCCCATGAATGTACAGTCTCTGGCTTACTGGAGCCCGACTGAATCCCTCCCCAGTCTTGTAGATATGTGTGGGAGACAACCATCTCAACGCATGCGTTACGACGCATGCGTTTGCATCACGTGCACTTAAAACGCACGCGACGTTACAACGCGTGCGTTGTCTTCGCACACCATTACATCACATGCGCTTTCAGAACGCATGTTTTCCCAATGCATAGGATGTATTGGACGTGCGCCGAGACTACGGGGGGCGTCGAGACGGGCTTCGGGCGACACAGACGACAGGGAGACAATGCTGGCACAACAACAAGAGACAGGTAAGGAGGCCGCTCGTATTTAGGGCTTAGAGCTTAGAAGTAGGGCTTAGGGTTAATGATAGTAGTATAGGTGCTGTTTTGGTGTTACGTTAAGACTTAGGGCTGCTGATATCAGCTTCTGCTTATATGTACGCTGGTGAGATCATATACTAGTGCCTCAAATACACCAGACTCCACCACCATGCAACACAAATAACTGAGTTTCCAGCCCCTTGTGGAGCGCATCAAAGTAGGTAAGGCATGGTGTGCAGACTTACTTGCTTCCTTGAGCAGGTGTTAAAGCCTTTCGTGAAACAGCCGACATGTAGAGGTAGGACGGCTCTGTCACACAATGCTGTTGGCCAGGTGGTGTGCTGCTGTGTGTGCTTTCGCTGGGGAACGAGTGAGCACAGCCCCCAGTGTGGCACAGGCAGGCGGCCGCTGGGTGGCGCTGTTTGCAGGCTCTCCGCTTCTACCGGCTGCCGCAGCCTCCTTCTTCCTCGAGCGTTGGAGCGTGCTGCAAGCAACTGTTGCAGGGCCTCTTGCCACAGCGATGCTTCATCCTTCTTTGGCCTCTCCACGCTGGGCAGCCGTCCGTGAGCACGGACAGTCTGTCGCCTCTGCTGCACAGTAAGAGGGAGCGGGCGGGGTATTGACTGTCTCTGTATCACTGCCCATTGGGGGTCACAAGGCCTTGTGCCCGTGGAGGCGGCCCCACGGCACAATCACGGGCACATTGCGGGCATTGCGGGCATTGCGGGGAGGTGTGTTTGCACTCACCGGGACTCGGTGGGTGCTGGGAGCAGTCCTCTCTCCCTTTACTCCAAGGGGGGACACGTAATGCGGGACAGCCTGTGGGCGCTTTGTGGCGTGCAGAGGGTATACAGACAAAATATCGAATCAAAAATATACAATAGCCCTAATATCGAAGTCAAAATATAGAATGGACAAAATATCGAATAAACAGAATATAGTCAACAAAAATATCTAGTTTAAGGTAAGTAATTTAATAACGATTTTCATAAATATAGAAAGTTAAAATATCGAAGTATATGATATAGGTATTAAATATATCGAATTTTTAATAATATAGAATTTTTTAAAGTGTTTTGTATGTTAGCATATGTGTGAAAAGTGTATATTTATTTTATAATGAATTTTATGTTATTTAATTTTTGCGTAATATAATATATATATATATAAACCCCCAACCCGTTCTGTAGCGGGTTGGGGGTTTATAGGGAAATAGGGTGGGAAGTAATTTAATTATAATTAATTAAATATTTTAATGTATTTATTGGTATTCATTTTGAATTAATTGTTAATTAATTTTTAATTGGTAATTAATTAAATTGTAATTGGCAATTAATTTTACTTAATTGATTAATTGATAATTATGTTATTTTTATTAATGTATTTTCCGTAGCGGGTTGTGAGTTTCTTGGGGAATAGGATGCAAAGTAATTTAATTATAATTAATTAAATATTTTAATTTATTTATTGGTATTTATCTTGAATTAATTGTTAATTAATTACATTTTAATTGGTAATTAATTTTTATTAATTGATTCATTGATAATTATGTTAATTTTATAAATGTATTTCCCGTAGCGGGTTGTGGGTTTATAGGGGAATAGGGTGGGAAGTAATTTAATTGTAATTAATTAAATATTTTAATTTATTTATTGGTATTTATTTTGAATTATTTGTTAATTAATTTTCAATTGCTAATTAATTAATTGTTAACCCCTTCCATGCTCATGACGAGCTCGGCTCGTCATGCAGTACACTGGTCGTGTGCTTAGGACGAGCTGAGCTCGTCATGAACAATGGTAAATCTGGGAATGCAGCACAGGATGAAAATCTCCTGTAGCATTGAAGGTGTTAATTGGTAATTAATCTGTATTAATATGTAATGAATTTTAATATTTAATTTGTATTTGTATTTTTAATTGATTACTTATTATTTTATATTAAATTGGTAATTACTTTTAAATCATTTTATATTGGTATTAATATTTAATTTATTTGTATTAATATATGAAGTATTTACTTTCCCTACTGTTGCACTCAATTTTTACCCCTACACTATCCAACGCTTTCCCTACTGTTGCACTCTCTGGAGTGGGAATAGTCATTTTTACCCCTACGCTATCCAACGCTTTCCCTACTGTTGCACTCACTGGAGTGGGAATAGTAATTGTTACCCCTACGCTACCCAGCGCTTTCCCTGCTGTTGCACTATCTGGAGTGGGAATAGTAATTTTTACCCCTTCGCTATCCAACGCTTTCCCTACTGTTGCACTCTCTGGAGTGGGAATAGTAATTTTTACCCCTACTCTATCCGATGCTTTCCCTACTGTTGCACTCACTGGAGTGGGAATAGTAATTTTTACCCCTACGCTATCCAACGCTTTCCCTACTATTGCGCTCACTGGAGTGGGAATAGTAATTTTTACCCCTACGCTATCCAACGCTTTCCCTACTGTTGCACTCACTGGAGTGGGAATAGTAATTTTGACCCCTATGCTATCCAACGCTTTCCCTACTGTTGCACTCACTGGAGTGGGAATAGAAATTTTTACCCCTACGCTATCCAACGCTTTCCCTACTGTTGCACTCTCTGGAGTGGGAATTGTAATTTTTACCCCTACGTTATCCAACGCTTTCCCTACTATTGCGCTCACTGGAGTGGGAATAGTCATTTTTACCCCTACGCTATCCAACGCTTTCCCTACTGTTGCACTCACTGGAGTGGGAATAGTAATTTTTACCCCTATGCTATCCAACGCTTTCCCTACTGTTGTACTCACTGGAGTGGTAATAGTAAATGTTACCCTCTCGCTATCCTACGGTAAAAATATTGTATATTTTTTTATTAATATTATGTTAATATATATATATATATGTTTTGAAAAATAAAATTGTATGTTTTTTATAACTTAAATTAATTATTTAATAATTTTACGGTTATTTAATTATTTGTTAGTATATTTTAGTTAATTATTTTGAATATTTCATTAATTTTAAATTATTTTTAAGATTTAGAAAAATTTGATATTTTGACTATCTATATTTTTTAAAACTATATTTTTGATTCAATATTTTTGTACTTACCTGTTTGTAGATAGGAATTCGATATTTTTGCATTCTATATTTTTTCTTCTATATTTTGGTAATTCTATATTTGTGTGTTCAATATTATGTCAGTGATCCGTGCAGAGATCTTGCCTGACTTCTAGTTGGTGGGCTGGCCGGCACCAGGGCCGAAACAGCGGCGGTGTATGAGCATTTACGAGCGCCTATCCAGACTTCCCTCGTGACGCTGGTTTAGGCACGCAGTGTCCTTCTTCCTGAGTAGCCTGGCCATGGCTATTGTGCTGCCAAGTGGACATGTTTGCCACTGTACAGGCGGCGGTGATCCTCTCGGGCTGGGAGGCGGTGACTAGGTGGCCCGGGGCTCAATCTCCACCACAGTCACGGATGTTGAGGACGGATGAGGACGGCACAACAGGGGGGCGCCGCCCATCGGGCTCAGTGCATTCTTCCCCTATGGAGGATGACGAACCTCTGGGTAGCAGGCATGCAGGGTAAGCATCCCGCCCCGTCGCCATTGTCGTGTTGGGCCTCAGGCCCACATAATAAGAGTAACCAACACAGACACAGGGTAGTCAGGTACCGTAACTGGCCACGAGCACGTGCACCCGGGCCCTTTTATTGATGGGTCCACGTCACTCGTGGCACCCGTGATGGATGGGTGTGGGGGTGCAGTGTGTCCAGCATTCGAGTGAGTGGCTGGAGTAACAACTTCCTGCAGGACACTAGAACGTGTCTCGCAGGACACTACAGGGCCTAGCAGTGCATCTTTCCAGAGAAGAACAGCAGTGAAGACGTGGGACCCGGCACAATGGTGAGTTAATTGTTTTAATTATTTTTAAATATGCGTGAACCTTCCACCCCACCCGCGCGACCCGCTTGACCACCCAGCCACAAACCATGCTGACGGTCAGTAGCTGACCGCGAGTGAGCATTTTCACCCTAGCTCCTTTGTCAACTTTAGGTCTTGCGGCTGCTGCACAGCACAGATTACAAATCAGACACCACTAGCATTCCAAACTTGGGGATGCCTATTTTTGTCTACCAGTTCAGGCAATAAAGGCGTGATACAACAAGTGGCTAAATTCTAATTTTGAAAACATAAGGCACGCTGTCTGTAATCGTGGCTTGCCAGTTTACACAGCATATAATCCCCCAAAAATTCTTCTCCTGTCTGTCAACAGAGGGGGTGCTGGAAAAAGGGTCGGACTACTTTCACACTTCGTGCCCGGCCCCTGGCTCTTCCTCTGCAACAGGCGAGTAGTGACTTCTTTTTAATCCCTTTAAAGCCGCTAATGGGGTCGGTTGGCGGGTCCCTTCACTGGATCAGTTAGGTAATAAAAACGCCTGTGGCAAAACAGCATGGTGCGAGCAGCGCTACCTCTGCAATATTACAACTAACTGCCAAAACCATAATCAATACCTGCAGCAGTCAGGTTGTACTGCCCACGGGTGGCAGCAGGTCGTTGGGTCCCTCCTACTAATTTGGTGGTGCGTGTCTAAATTTTGATAAATTGCCGCGGCTTAGACCTACGTGAGCCAGCCGGGAGACCCAGGTCTGCCGGGAGCAGCGCGCACTGCCACTCCAGCTTTACTTTCACTGTATGATGCAGGATTACTAGCTCCTCCTCTGCTTAACAGCTGAGGAGGTGCTATTATGAGCGACTTTCCATTTCAGTGCGGTGATGTGGACCACCACACTGAAATGTGTGTGTCTAACGCCTGATGCGTGGTACTTGGCACGGCTGGATCTAGTCTTTTCCCGGACTGAGACTGGGGCTTGGTGCCAGCCTCCATGAGGCCAACACATCGTTCATGGCTCATTGTACTCTGGAAAGGGAGCATTACCCTTCTCAGCATTCAGTCATGTGCCTATCTATCTTCCCAGCTCTGTAGCGCTGCCAGGCGCCACCGACGCTCCTAAAGGACAGGCGCGCAGCTAAATCCTCAATTCACCCCTTGTGGAGGGGAGGGGCGGCTGTCACTGATTTCTAATTATTATCATTACAAAACATCTCCTTCACGCGGAACACACGCTAGGCACCGATAGCTCCTCATTAGAGCTCCCTGGTTTGTCTCCTCGTTAATTACACCTGAGAAATGTTGTTGGCAGACGTCTCAAGTCAGTTAAAATGTAAGTGTTACTCGAGTAATTTATGGTATCAAAGATTTTTAATGAAGTTGACCTTACAGACTGAAATCATTAGGCACTTAATTTGATTTGGATAAGATTCAGCGGCCTTATCTTGTTCGACAGAAAGTCAGATTTGGGTACAGCGTGTATATAAAACTATAGGAAAGGAAAAAGAAAAGATATTATAACCTTCACGCGCCCCTTTTCTTCTGCTAGACATTACTCCCCTGTCTATCCAAGAGTGGTGCTTCTGGGACTTTGAGCGCCTGAGATAATTATGCATGCTACTAGACACTTATTGGTCTGCATCACATGCCCTTTCTATGCTATATTTTCATGCTGCTTGTGGTATTTGAGTACATAAGGCTCAGCTATACGTGGTGCACAAGCTAATGCTTCATGTAGAGGGGCTACAGCAAGTACACACCTGCACCCAACTGGCTCTGCTGTAAGGATTTTGGAATCACAGGCAAATTTACAGTTTACCATTTGGGTATTCCTCTTTAGCCTCTTCGCCGGGGCGGACATTCCGCTGCGCTGCAGAAAAAATGCCGCATGCGCGGTTCGGACGGCCATGGCCGTCCTCCGCACACGCCCACTGTGATGTCGGACGGTCGGGGGCCGTCAGACGCATCGAAGAGGTTAAAACAGACAAAATTATAGGTTTTTTTTATTTGGGTGCTTCACCGCACCTTTACAAATCATTTTATCACGTGACGGACTAAACCATGTACCAAGTCATACGTAGCCCGACTCGCAAATAGAGGAGGGTGTGCAGGCAAATTGATAGGTTCAGTCAGAGCCGAGCCATGGGTCTGGCTAGTGTCTAAGACTCCGTGCATGTGCTGAGCCATAAAAACCTTTGGCATATATATCATGCAACAAGCAAAATGTAAAAATGTTATACAATTTCTTCAAAATTAAAAAAAAGTGTATTTCTTTAACATGCAGTAGTGTTTCACCTAAGTATATCAGATTATATCACTGCAAAGACATGTATAATAGTGATCATTTTTTAGAAACATTCATGGCTTGTCCACCAACGACAATGCCTTTGGTGAACTGAGAAGCAAGTCATGAAAACCCTATACATGGCCTGAATTCTTCATGTAGCTGGGCAACATGACAGTCTATTCAATCAAATATAAGGGGTGCTCGTACAGTGCACATCCTGAACTCAAGTATTTAAAAGTGCCCTCATATGTGATAATAAAGAAGGAGGATCTGTGAAATAAAATATTGGGCATATTTTTTAGCCCCTCTGCGGCTATCCTGCATCACGCAATGTGGTACAAGAGCGACGCAAATATAAAATGAGATTTATGAAGCCAAGCAAGGTCACTTTGTGTGAACCTGTGTGGCTTCATAAATCTTGCGTAATGTAATGCAGTATAAATCTCTGTGTTGCATTACTTTCCACCATGGAGACGTTTCCATGAGTGTTGCGTGGGAGTTCCTACACAACATCAATGGATTTATGGATTTTGATGCATTCCAGGAATTACAAGAACAGGTAAACCTGGGATTGGACCAAATAGATACGCCTCCCCAGGAGAGGTGTAATGAGGAGAAATATCTTCATTACTCATCATTTTTTCCTCTTTCTACATGTGCGTCATGCGGCAGCACACATAGAAAGAGGAAAAAGCCTTTCAGGGTTGTTTTTGTGCAGGAAGGCGCACCTTCCTGCACAAAAACAATCCTGCCAACAACACAGGCACGCTTGCACCCTTGTACAAGGGTGCCTGCGTTGGGTCCAGATTGCCAAAAAAGCACCAGCGCAAGACAATAGGACAGGAATGTGCCGTATTGGATAAATATGGTGCATTCCCTGTGACGCAGGGCAGTGCAGCAAGGTGACTTTCTGCACTTCCCTGCCGTCAGTATTGATTCCAGGTAATCTGGTTTCACACTTTGAAATCCAGCGCCAAGACACCTTCGGGTATATGTTGCGCTTTATAAATGTCAATAAATAAATAAATAAATAAATAAAAAGGGAATATCTGTCTCTCTCAGTTCTCTCTCTCTCTCATATACATCAAAGGTCACTCTTCTACTTTTCATTCCTGGCTCACAACGAGAAAAAGCAACAGAGAGAGAGCAGATCCGAATCTGGGCCCCATACCCAATACCAAGGCTGCTGTGATGAGGTGACACACCGTCTGACTCTGGGGGATCCATGGGCCGGCCATTAGTGCTTTGTTGCTAAAGTTTGGTTCTGCCTAATAGACAACTGCTGGTCTTTAAGATATCATTTAGTCTGAGTAACAGTATTTTGCCTGCATACTTTGTGTTACTCTACATCCAGAGAAGTATGACCACAGGAGATATTTCCTTTAGTTCATTCCCCAGCAGCTCACCTGCAAATGCCGACAAGTACCAATTGATTAATGAGTAACAGCAGCTCCGCTTCCATAGCTATTGGACCACAACTTTCTTATCCAGAGCTCCAGGCAGCACTGCTCCATGCTTCAAAACCATGGACCACCTTGAAACAGTATTTTACATGCTCCATTATTTTTTACTGTTCCAAGATGGCAGGCTAGTGCAAAGATTTTAATTATAACTAACAAAGAGAAAAAGGTTTTTTTTAATAACAAAGGGAATACTCCTAGTACCCTTGAGGTATTAGTATCAAACAAATGAAGGAGTCAACCCAGAAGATACAAAATGTCGGCATCGGTTATTCGGGTGGGACCCCAATGATGAAGCATGTCACCAACTAGGTTGGTGAGTGAGGGGTCTTCTTATAAAGGAAAAAGTTTTCCTTTTTTTGGATCCTCCTCTATACCATGTCGACATTTTGTGTCTTTAGGGTAGACTCCTTCATTTGTTTGATACTAGTGCAAAGATTCACCTTCTTTCTATGGATGCACATACCCTCCACAGTTTGTTGGGATATGTCTTTCTTTCTTTTTTTCTTTCCATGCTTGCACCACAAGGAAAACCGCTACCTTCTTTTTACAAGACAAGTGCTGCTTTGTTTTCAAACCAATCCTCTTCCCTGCAAACGTCTAAAAAGATCAGTCTCACATAGCCTGCAGTGTTTGTCCAAGTGTGGCTTGTGGAAGATTATATAACCGCACTGGACATTTAGGTTTCAGTGTAGCTTACTTCAAGAGCTTTGAATTACACTAATGGAGTGATGCGCCTGATACTCAACCTGTGTCCCGATGCCATCATCCGTCCAAACTCTGCCCCTTCGTAGTGAACGGTGTACCTGTACGTATGCAGTTTTTTTGCGTGAGTGCACGATAGCCACTATGTTTTGTGAGTGCTTTATAAGGTATGTGCCTGTGAGAATGAAAGATTAACCTAGTCATTTGTGAGTGCAGGGCAATTAGCAGTGCTATACAAATACTGTTTGATTGATTGATGATAGATTGATTGAAGTGGTCTACAGGTTTAAAGTTGTGCCTATGTGAGTGCAGAATGAGGCATATGCCTGTGTGAGTATAGTGCGAGGGATGTGCCTATGTGATAGTGTGGGGTCCTTGCATGTTATGTCTTTGTGTGCATGCACTTTACTTGAAAGCTTTTGACTTTGGTAATGCTTTTTTATAATTATGACTTCGACTTTTGGGAATTCAGAGCGAGCAGTGCAGATACAATACTGTGTGCATGAGACTGGTCGTGATCTTTGATATGGCAAATGCAGGCTCTGTCAAAGGACGTTGATGAGTGTCGGGGCAGCTGCCAACAGACTGAGATGCCATGCTAATAAGGAGGCCCAGGTGCTTTGTTTGCACCAGGTTCCATGCCAAACCAACTCCGCCACTTCCTTCACTACAAGCAAGTTGTTGCTCCTCATTCCACCAACTGGCAAACAAGCTGTATGAACAGAGATTTATGGCACAGCAAAAACATTGACATGCTGCTGGCACCGTTACCCTATAGGCAGGGCAATCTCTGCACCAGTTTCTCTTTGTTGAGTCTCCATTTTCTCTCTTTGAGATGGATCCAGCAGAAAGTCTTGACTCAATTGCCTCTCCATCTTCACAAAGCCTCTGGCAGGCCTTGTGTGCTCAGACTGAGCCAGACTAAATAGAATACTTACCAGCAAGGACAGGTGAAATGGCCAGTGAGAAGCATTTCTTTTTTCCCTTTATCTTCCTTATCCACCTTCATTCATCATGCTGTAGCCGATACACAGGAATGCCAGCAGGAAGGACCAAGGCGGCATCATGCTTCAGTGCATAAAGCCTTTTCAGAGAGAAGGTTGTAAGAGCATGGATGACAGCCGCCGCAGAATACCTGGACGATAAGAGGATAATGTTGGCCGGGGAGCTTTTAGTGTGAGGATGAAGAACGGCGTTATGGAGCAGTTCAGCAGACCGAGGAAAGGCAATTTCTAGGCAATCGTGTTCGCCCAGCAGGAGAAGGCACTGTAACTTTAAGGCATCATTGAATTTAAATACTGCAGGCGGAGTGGTGTGAAGATGACAATTTCGCAACCTGTGGCATTGGGACTTTTTTGGACATCGCACACTGCCACCTACAGGTGAAGTTTGTAAGAAGACCGTTTCCACGCTTAAAATAATACTTTTGTATGGCAAAGTTCTACTGTTTAAAATATAGCATGCAGAAGTTTTTTTCCATAGGTGGGGTAGGTAGAGAATTCACGGGATGAGCATAGGCAGCGCTGAGCCAGAGGTCTGTCTTGGCTCTGAAAGCCCATGTGCGAGCAAAGCCAGAAAAAAACATTAGCTTGAGACTTGTGATTTTTGTGTAGATTACAGAAAAGAGGTTTACTGTTCTAAATCAGGGTTCTCCAAAGTCAGTCCTGGAGGGCTGGATCCATGCCAGATTTTTAGGATAATTACATTTATCCAAATGTGGAAATGCAAAAGATCTGGCATGGATCCCGACCTCCAGGACCAACTTTGGAGAACCCTGTGCTAAATAGGTGTACGAATAAAAAATTAGAAAATAAATATTTCTTTACTGAGTATTTGAGTTTCAGCTTTTCCTGCCCAGACCTAAGAGGTTGGGGGTCGAGGGACTAACTCGAAATTGAAAGAGCCCTACAGTGACATTGGTTTCTCATCACTAAAATAACGTAGTGACCTAAGCACTCATTGCTGACTTCTGTTATGATCTGTAAGTCAAAACTGGAACTGTTTTTCACACCTGTCCAATTTCAACAACCTGAGTACACTTAAACTGGGAAAACGAAAAGCTAGTTAATTTTTAGCAGCCGCTAACCCCATAGGTGCCAGACCGTTTGGGTATGGGGGAGGGAGGTTGCTGCAGCACCCCCAAAATAATCATGATGGAGTTCAGTAGGTGAGTGAGTAATAAAGATATCTTTAAATGTTGTTTACATCTTGTCACATCTGCTGTGTGTTCAAAGACAGAGGTGAAAATGTCAGGTTATGTCTTCCATCAAAATTGCTGCTTATTCTTTTAACATAAAGATAGGTGTTTCCTTTGCTTAGGTTTAACTAGTTAGGCTGTCATTACGAGTGGCCCTGGGAATCGACCACTATTTACCCACCTCTATAATTACCAATATACCTAGGCTAATGGTAACTCCCATAGTGAAGAAAATCTGTCCCATTTCGAGCTGCACCCTATGGGGCCATTCAGGGGTTCATTAGAGGTGTTTTATGAGCGGTATTCTGAGGGGGATGTTGCTCTGGGAGATACAGTTCAGGGCAACAACAGATTTTCCAGTGTCTCCTGGCCCAGAATTAGTGGACCCAAAAATTCTGGAGAAATTGACCCTAGAGGCAAGCGGGAAGCTTCAGGGTTGGCGGGCAGCTGCTGTGCCTGGCCATCCCCAGCTTGATATTAAAGCATGGAGGGAGCAGAAACAGCTCCCCTATGTTGAAGTAAAGGAAACTCTGTAGTCAAGTGACGTTTAGTGTTTATTTCTATTAGACCCTTGCATGGTGAAACAAATGGGTTGATAATGGTGATCCTGACTCCTAAGAAATGAGAGAATAAAGTGCATGAGGAGGATGAAAGAAAATATCATGAGGCATCATATATGAGAAGATAGTTACAGAACTTCTCCAGAACTCTTAGAAACATGCTTTAAATCAGTTTTCAATCTGAAAATTTCTAACTGCTCCAGGCTGGAATACTTCTATCAGTCTTGTAAGGACCATATCGGCCTCTGGAAATTTTAGAATTGTCTTCATCTTGATTGACGCACAATTTCTGACTTCCAGATATCCTGTCATGAATTCGAAAATTATCTGATTGCACTTATTATATTAAAGTATCAGTGGTTATTTCTATGGTTCTTTTCCTGCGGACCACTTACTTTTTTTCTTTTTACCAGGTGGTTCTCCTATGTATTGTATTGCTTTTGTTAATACATTCCATTTGCATTTCTAACTAACATTTTGTATGCTTTCTTAGATGTAAATTTTTATTACTGTTCTTTCTGCAAGGATTCGCAATGGGCACTGGCACACGTGGATTGGAATCGCTCTGTGTAGTCACATCTCTACCCATCAGCTGATGGCCTGAGATACCGACACGTGTTGCTTGGGATCCCTGCATGTAATCACATCTCTACTCATCTGCTGCTGGCGTGAGATACCTACACACCTAGCTTGGGATCCCTCTATTTAGTCACATCTCTACCCACCTGCTGCTGACCTGAGATAACGACTCACATGGAATGAGATCCCTCTATGTATTCACATCTCTGCCCACCTTCTGCTGGCCCTGAGATACAGACTTGTGCGGCTTAAGATCCCGCTATGTAGTCATATCGCTGACCACCTGCTGCTCGCCCTGAGATACCGACACATGTGGCTTGAGATCCCTCTATGTAGTCACATCTCTACCCACCTCCTCCTGGTCTGAGATTCCAACACATGTGGATTGGGATCCCTCTGTGCATTCACGTCTCTACCCACCTCCTGCTAGCCTGAGATACTGCTACTTGTGGCCTGGGATACTGGTAATTGTGGATTGGGATCCTTCTAAATAGTCACATCTCTACCCACCTGCTGCTTTCCTGAGATACTAAAGATGGTGAGGATGCCATAGCAACATTGCTATTCAGGAGACACCATACCAACACAGATACAACAAACAACTAACTCCTCCTCACTTAGTGCCATCAACACGAACTTGACTGCCTCTGGATACTTAATACCAAAACATCCTGCAGAAATGGTAACTGCAAAGTTTTTTGTTGCTCAAAGGGTCATCTTTTGAAAACATGAGTATGCCACAGACATCTACACCGCATGAATGTGTGGGTCCATGCCTTGTAATGCAATCCAAACTAAATGGAAGCCAATGGAAGGTCATAAAGACAGTGTGGCATTTTTATGGAATTTCGGCGTAGGTCATCGCAGCAAGTCACTACGTCAAAGTGAAAGGGCAGGAACGCGCTGTATTTTTATAATATGGAGCATTCCTGTTCTTTATCCCTGTGCTGGTGCTGTTTCGTCTGCCTAGTGCCAATGTAGGCACCCTTGCACCATGGTGCACGGGTGTCTTTGTTGTCAGCAGGGTTGTGTTTGTGCAAAAAGGGGCACCTTCCTGCATAATAATGCTAAGAGGGGATTTCCTCTTTCCATCATGGAAGGAGGAATAAACAAGGCAATATAAAGGTATTTCACCTTGCTATGCCTCACCTGGCTCACCTCGGGAGGCTTAAGGTTTAGCAGATTCCCAGGTTTACATGGTTTTGTAAATCTGGGGAAACGTGCATGGGACCACTGACAGCAATGCCCATGGAACACCTCTCCAGTGCAGAGTGAGGCAACACAGCAATTTACTCTTCTTTGCTTTACTGTATATCCATGAGGCCATTAAAAGCCTCGCAAAATGGATTTGCGTGGCCTCATAGAAATGAATTCAAGGTTTGCACCACCGAAGTGTCACACAAACTGATGCTCCAGCGGCGCAAGGGACTCACAAATATGCCCCAGTGTTTCCCAAACATGAACCCCCGAGGAACACTAATCTCAGAGGCAAGTACATCATCAACAGGTGGGTGAATATGATGCAATCATGTGATTGTCATGATTAATCTGTGAAAGCTGCGTCCTGAGAATGTGGCACTTTTTGCAGCGCTTGGACACTGCTATTTAAGGGTTTTAGGTAATGTTCAAGACACCAGGCACTTCCTAGAAATCTAGCCCAAAAGTATATTTTGCACTGGCAAACACAGCTAAAATTTAATAATTTGTGTATTAAAACACAGTCGTAAATACATTACATACACAGCAGCAATGCACCAGGTAAATTTAGTGGTACAAAAGGGATTGGTGATGGACGGAGCATCTGAACCAATCAAACACTCACACCCAGTCAAAAGATCTGGGTTTGACCCATCACCGTTCATTATCCCACTCTGCCACCCCAGTTCAGACATGACTATATGCAAATCAGTCTGACCCAGTGCCTCATGGGAACAGTCCAGCCCGAACTGCCAAGCCATGCCTTCCCTGGACCGGAAACAAGCTTTCGAGGACCGGTTTCTGGCATTACAGCCGTCTTCAGCCCGGCTTGCTTGAATCCAGTGGGAAATTGAGAAAGGGACTCACGTCTGAGCATACCCTGCCACACTTATGGCGGCCAAAAGCGGTACAAAAGTTGGTGGTGATGGACGGAGCATCTGAACCAATCAAACACTCACACCCATTCAAAAGATCTGGGTTTGACCCATCACCGTTCTTTAGCCCACTCTGCCACCCCAGTTCAGACATGACTATATGCAAATCAGTCTGACCCTGTGCCTCATGGGAACAGTCCAGCCCGAACTGCCAAGCCATGCCTTCCCTGGACCGGAAACAAGCTTCAGAGGACCGGCTTCTGGCATTACAGCTGTCTTCAGCCCGGCTTGCTTGAATCCAGTGGCAAAGTGAGAAAGGGACTTACGTCTGAGCATACCCTGCCACACTTATGACGGCCAAAAGCGGTACAAAAGGGGGTGGTGATGGATGGAGCATCTGAACCAATCAAACACTCACACCCAGTCAAAAGATCTGGGTTTGACCCGTCACCGTTCTTTAGCCCACTCTGCCACCCCAGTTCAGACATGACTATATGCAAATCAGTCTGACCCTGTGCCTCATGGGAACAGTCCAGCCCGAACTGCCAAGCCATGCCTTCCCTAGACCGGAAACAAGCATCCGAGGACCGGTTTCTGGCATTACAGCCGTCTTCAGCCTGGCTTGCTTGAATCCAGTGGCAAAGTGAGCAAGGGACTCACGTCTGAGCATACCCTGCCACACTTATGGCAGCCAAAAGCGGTACAAAAGGGTAAATTTAGGCCTGTACCATCGGTCTTCTCTTGAAGGTACAGGTAGCAGATGAATTGCTTATTAAGACAAACATTGACATACTGCGCTTGAATGTGCAATGCAAGCACCATAAGTGCACCAATACTACCATATTGCATCCATAATGCAACAGTATTTAATGCAGCAGTACCACTTCCTGTCATGTCACTTTGGACAGCATAGCATGGAGGGACATAGTGAGCAGGCCCCTGCATCCCCCTACTCAGACGTCACACCTGCATGAACCTCTGTCTACATCCATGGAAGAAACAGATGTTATGTGCAGCGTAGGATGGGGGGATATAGTGAGCAGGCCCCTGCATCGCCTTACTCAGAGGTCACACCTGCATGTCCCTCTGTCTTCCTCCATGGAAGAAACAAATGCCATGTGCAGCATGCAGTTTCAAACCAGCAGAGCTGAGTCTGCACTTTTCGCTCATTCAACCTAAAGCAATGGAGATCTTTATAGTGTTTTCATTCTATACACTCTGCCACCTGACAATGCAAAATATAATTTCCATAATGTCTTGTATAAGATTTTGGAAATGCACGCTCAGCCCTCCTTACTTTCCAGGGTGTTGACCCAGTCAATGCTGATTAAATTGTGTGACGGTTTTATTATTTTGGGTCTGTATATGTTTGGGTCACACAGAAATGTACTGCTTTTGTAATGCATTTTATGCTGTGTTGCATGGAGACATTGGCAGAGTCGCTTAGTTTGGGCGAGACCATAGTTGGTTTCTGGCAGGTGGATGAGGGAAAAGACCGAGTGTCCTCATATGGAGATGACATGTTGCTATTCTTAAGAAGCCTGACTACCTCGGGTCCCATGGAAATGGTAGTCTGGGATGCCCTGATGGAAATTCATTCAGGCCTATGTGTGAACTTGGCTAAATGTGTTATTTTCCTGGTCAAGAGACCCCAACACAAAATGGTATGGACCTTCTATCTTGAGTGGAGCAAGTGGTGATCAGCTATTTTGGTGCTTTTACTACTTCCCCACATGCCAATGCTGGTCCTAAAACATTACCCCTCTGATTGCGACCATTTGGAGAGACCTGGACAACTTCTTTTGTCACTGATAGGTAAGGTGGTTAGTCTGAAAATGGGTTACCTGCCAAAAACGCCTGGGCCTGCAGAACTACGAGTTGATTAGTTCCTTCTTTATCAAGGTTAGCTCACTGATTAGAAATACACTTTGTCAAGGTAAACCTCTTTGTATCACAATGTCCAAATGTTTTCAGCTCCCTTTTATGGCAACCTATGCCAACCATGCATTGTTTCATACTACAGGGCCTGTAGGTCACTAAAGACTGGGACTCACACGTCAATCCAATCTATGCCTTCGAGTGTTGGGCTCTGATGGACTGTTATCATCTTCCACTATGACTATGGGTCCCATTGTTGTCAGGAGCTACTTGAGGATCATCGTCGCCAGGAGCACTCCCCATCACAAGTTGTGCTTCATCTATTGAGGGAATCCCTGTGCATCATACAGTAGATGGGAGACACTTAAGGAAAGATCCTTCTTTGAGTTGGCCCATATGACTACGCTCAAGGGCATTGCTGGTTGGAACATGATCGTCACCTCCCAACTAAAGGATGTAACCTCACAGTTGCAGATGAATTCCTTTCCAAACTTATTTCAAGTCTTGGCTCACCATTGCTCCCCTTTGTCATTTGTGCAGGTGTGGACCCTTGTCAAGCACACTGAAACATGAGTTCTGTGGACCAATGTCGTCACTTGGGATCTGCAATTATCCTCTGGAAACAAAAGAAGACACTCTTGAACACTCTTAATAAGTCTCTCACAAAGCCACACTCCCACAGACACTCCTGCTATTAGCGATGCTTCAGTAGTGCCTTTCATGCCAGGCTCAGCCCTTACATATTGTCTGCAGCACCTCTTGACTTCATCAGCTAGAGACTACTATCATCAGCGCCGGACTGGCCGTAGTGGGCATCAGGCATTTCCACAGGAGGCTGGGAGGGTGGGGGGGGCGATTTTGTAGCAGTGCTGCAATATTGTTCACCAGTAACAAAAGCAGTAAGCAAGCATTTCCAGCCTCCCAGGGCCAGGCATTGCTTTCCCAGGTGCTGGTCTGAGAAAATTGCCAGGGCTGCTTGGGGTATCCCAGTCCTGTCCTGACTAACAGACACGCTTGCTACCTGGATAATGGTGTGCATTGCATCTAACAATTGAATCAAGCAAATCAATGGCCTGCACTTGCATACTCTTTTACAGGGTGTGCAAAGGTGTGAGGTTTTTTCCTTCCTACTTCCAGAAGGGTCAGTTTATGGTAAGAGGGGGAAAGGCAAAGCTCAGCTGACACCATCCCTCAACTGCTCTGATCCTGAGTGCAGCGCTTGGCCACATCAGCCTTTTGATACAATCCGGCCATCACCTGTACTTTGTGCGGCTGCTCTGCCTCGGCCAGCAGCAATGGATTTACACCATCCATCCGACTATCTGTACCTTGCATTGCATCTCCATGGCATTGTCACCTGCAGCCATGCTCCCCAGCACCTTTACAAATGAAAGGAGAGGATACAGCCTGAAATCCATTATTTCCTGCTGCAGGACGTCCCGCCTATTAGACTTCCTGATACAGGCAATCCTGTCCCCCAGGGGAAGTGAGTGCCGCAGACCATCCTTCCCCTGGAGTGCTTTGTGCAGGGGACGGAAGGACAACGGGGGGATAGGCCAGCTCGGAAAAAGGGAAGGTGTTAGAGAGGGCTATATAGGTCTCTGGAAAGAAGTATCTTGCCTCTTCCTGACACCTAGCACCACCGGGAGGGGTTTCACAAAAGTTCATTCCTTTGAGGTTTACCATGGCGGCATGTCATGGGTAGAGACAAGCATGTCTACGCCGGACAGCGACATGGGCCGGACGATGACCATAACCCTAGGCAAAGTTGCTGCTGCTGTGGTGGCTTTTCTCCCTGAGCGGTAAAAAAAGGGGGGGGTGATGGCCGGAGCATCTGAACCAATCAAACACTCACAGCCAGTCAATAGATCTGGGTTTGATCCATCACCGTTCTTTAGCCCATTCTGCCACCCCAGTTCAGACATGGCTATATGCAAATCAGTCTGACCCTGTGCCTCATGGGAACAGTCCAGCCCGAATCGCCAAGCCATGCCTTCCCTGGACCGGAAACAAGTTTCCAAGGACCAGTTTCTGGCATTACAGCCGTCTTCAGCCCGGCTTGCTTGAATCCAGTGGCAAAGTGAGCAAGGGACTCATGTCTGAGCATACCCTGCCACACTTAAGGCGGCCAAAGCGGTACAAAAGGGGGTGGTGATGGACGGAGCATCTGAACCAATCAAACACTCACACCCAGCCAAAAGATCTGGGTTTGATCCATCACCGTTCTTTAGCCCACTCTGCCACCCGAGTTCAGACATGGCTATATGCAAATCAGTCTGACCCTGTGCCTCATGGGAACAGTCCAGCCCGAACTGCCAAGCCATGCCTTCCCTTGACCGGAAACAAGCTTCCGAAGACCGGTTTCTGGCATTACAGCCGTCTTCAGCCCGGCTTGCTTGAATCCAGTGGCAAAGTGAGCAAGGGACTCACGTCTGAGCATACCCTGCCACACTTAGGGCGGCCAAAGCGGTACAAAAGGGGGTGGTGATGGACGGAGCATCTGAACCAATCAAACACTCACACCCAGTCAAAAGATCTGGGTTTGATCCATCACCGTTCTTTAGCCCCTCTGCCACCCCAGTTCAGACATGGCTACATGCAAATCAGTCTGACCCTGTGCCTCATGGGAACAGTCCAGCCCGAACTGCCAAGCCATGCCTTCCCTGGACCGGAAATAAGCTTCCGAGGACCGGTTTCTGGCATTACAGCCATCTTCAGCCCGGCTTCCATGAATCCAGTGGCAAAGTGTGCAAGGGACTCACGTCTGAGCATACCCTGCCACACTTATGGCGGCCAAAGCGGTACAAAAGGGGGTGGTGATGGACGGAGCATCTGAACCAATCAAACACTCACACCCAGTCAAAAGATCTGGGTTTGATCCATCACCGTTCTTTAGCCCACTCTGCCACCCCAGTTCAGACATGGCTATATGCAAATCAGTCTGACCCTCTGCCTCATGGGAACAGTCCAGCCCGAACTGCCAAGCCATGCCTTCCCTGGACCGGAAACAAGCTTCCGAGGACCGGTTTCTGGCATTACAGCCGTCTTCAGCCCGGCTTGCTTGACTCCAGTGGCAAAGTTAGCAAGGGACTCACGTCTGAGCATACCCTGCAACACTTATGGTGGCCAAAGCGGTACCAAAGGCCCATGTCTGAACTGGGGTGGCAGAGTGGGCTAAAGAACGGTGATGGATCAAACCCAGAGCTTTTGACTGGGTGTGAGTGTTTGATTGGTTCAGATGCTCCGTCCATCACCACCCCTTTTGTACCGCTTTGGCCGCCATAAGTGTGGCAGGGTATGCTCAGACGTGAGTCCCTTGCTCACTTTGCCACTGGATTCAAGCAAGCCGGGCTGAAGACGGCTGGAATGCCAGAAACCGGTCCTCGGAAGCTTGTTTCCGGTCCAGGGAAGGCATGGCTTGGCAGTTCGGGCTGGACTGTTCCCATGAGGCACAGGGTCAGACTGATTTGCATATAGCCATGTCTGAACTGGGGTGGCAGAGTGGGCTAAAGAACGGTGATGGATCAAACCCAGATCTTTTGACTGGGTGTGAGTGTTTGATTGGTCCAGATGCTCCGTCCATCACCACCCCCTTTTGTACCGCTTTGGCCGCCATAAGTGTGGCAGGGTATGCTCAGACGTGAGTCCCTTGCTCACTTTGCCAATGGATTCAAGCAAGCCGGGCTGAAGACGGCTGTAATGCCAGAAACCGGTCCTTGGAAGCTTGTTTCCGGTCCAGGGAAGGCATGGCTTGGCAGTTCGGGCTGGACTGTTCCCTTGAGGCACAGGGTCAGACTGATTTGCATATAGCCATGTCTGAACTGGGGTGGCAGAGTGGGCTAAATAACGGTGATGGATCAAACCCAGATCTTTTGACTGGGTGTGAGTGTTTGATTGGTTCAGATGCTCCGTCCATCACCACCCCCTTTTGTACCGCTTTGGCCACCATAAGTGTGGCAGGGTATGCTCAGACGTGAGTCCCTTGCTCACTTTGCCACTGGATTCAAGCAAGCCGGGCTGAAGACGGCTGGAATGCCAGAAACCGGTCCTCGGAAGCTTGTTTCCGGTCCAGGGAAGGCATGGCTTGGCATTTCGGGCTGGACTGTTACCATGAGGCACAGGGTCAGACTGATTTGCATATAGCCATGTCTGAACTGGGGTGGCAGAGTGGGCTAAAGAACGGTGATGGATCAAACCCAGTGCTTTTGACTGGGTGTGAGTGTTTGATTGGTTCAGATGCTCCGTCCATCACCACCCCCTTTTGTACCGGCTTTTCTCCCTGAGCCGCCACCTGCAGGGAAATTAGCAGGAGGCCACAGGCAGGGCATAAACTTAGAGACTGGTGAAGCGCAGCGCAGAGGCAGGAGGAAAGGCTTCCCCGGTGGCTCCCTTCAGTAAATGAAATGGAGGACGGCGGAGGGGCGGCCTGTCTACCGCTGAGCCAGCACGGCAGCGGGCAAGTGCTGGAACAGGCCCAGAGGAGATGGAGCTCCCAGGGGAGAACAGGCCGATTGATCTCTCGGTAAGCCGCCCCTCTCCAGAGTACAGAGAGGCACAGACCTGGGATATTGGGGCCTGTAATAACGAAAACGAAATGGGCCATGCCTCGACCAATTCTAGTAGGGCGGGGGTGGGGCCCATGAGGTGCCGGAATGTGGAGCCAGGGGACACTGTGAGGGCAGAACCCTAAGGATAATTAGGCCAGTAACTGGCAGGATATTGACCTGGAGGCGTGGATCAGGGAGCAGCATCTCCTCATCCAGCAGATGGAGGAAATGTGGGCACACATGTGCGAGGCCAGGGAGAGGGCGGCCGCCCTCCCACCTGTGTTGGAGGTTTCCAAAACATATGATGCCCAAGCAAAAGAAGTTAGGGCAGGAGGGCAAAGAGGCAAAGGGCAGTGGGTGTGGGTCCCAGAGGCTCAGAACAGTGAGGAGAGTAAGGTGATATCCAAAACGGCTGTAAGGCCCAGTGGTGCTTGGGACCCCCTCAGGTTGGAGCAGCCTGTAGGGGGGAACGAGATCGGCGCGTGAGGCCGGTAGGAAGGTGACAATGCCAACAGGGTGCAAGATGGCGCAATGACGTTGAGCCGAAGCAGTAGGGGGGTCCACGGCAGCCCGCCCTCCGACGAGGGCTCGTGCACAAGGACTAACGGCCAAGGGTGACCTGGCACGGAATTAATGATCTGTGCAATGGAAAAAGAGTGTGCTGCAGGAGCCGGTGTGAGATGAGGTGGAAGGTGATGCAGACCTGGTACTGGATTATGAGAATGATAGTGATTAATGGGAGGAAGGAGAGTTGTGTGATGATGAAGAGGATGCAGTAGGGAGACCTGGGTGGACAACCGGAGACGTTGGTGTTTTTCAGGTGGCTACCATGGACAGAGGGAGTGACAAGCACATAGGGCCCGGGAGCTGGGGGAGCTTGACGCAAGGACAAGCTGTTGGCAGCGTAGTGTTGCCAGGTAAAAGTTCATTGGTGGATTGCATGGGATGTGGGGTAAGCGGTTGCAAAAAAGAAACCTTGCAGGTCAGTGGGGGATGGGGTAGGGGTGAACCGTGGTCAGTGCGGGCAGGTGCAATAGCAGCGCCTGCGAAACCCAAGAAAGGGAACTGCGGTAAATAGCTGGTTGGTTTCGGGGTCCAGACAGATGATGCAGTGGGGGCAGATAGGAAAAAAGAAAAGGCAGTGGATAAATATAAAAAGAAATTGCCATACATAGGCTTAGTGAAGCTGTTAGGGTCTCATTTGTCTGAAAAACCCAAAATAGAATTTGAAAGCATGAATATGTGGATATTTTCAAGCTCATCCATAGGGAGATATAGGCCAAAGACGGTTCTAAAGAAGAGGAGTAGGAATTGACCAGGAGGCCGAGGGTGCTCATTAACATGGAGAACTGGACATCCGCCTTTTTGTTTTACACTATCATCTAGTGTGAGAAGCACTTAGATAGAGCAATTGCTTTGCTGAAATACATGGACATTATTCACAAGGCACGTGCATTTTGAGGGATATGCCTGGTTGAGTTATGTTGAGGAGTTTAGGGCCAGGGTCAGCATTAACCCAGTAAGCCATGTTGGAGGTGGATTCCGAACTCTGGATGCAGTGGATGTTGTCCACCCAATCCTTGGCCTCCACACATTCAGCCAGCGACCTGCCAGAGACGTATCAGTCTTTTTATTTATTTATTTATTTATTTATTTATTTATTTATTTATTTTGACACTTATAAAGCGCGAACGAAGGCCCTAGGGCATCTCGGCGCTGAGTTACTGCAGTGTTCAACCATTGGGGGAGCTGGAGGTTCATTGATTAAAAAGCCAGGTCTTAAGCTGCCTACGGAAAGACAAAAGGGAAGTGCTTGTTTTAATGGAATGTGGCAGGGTATTCCAAAGTTTTGGTGCAGCTACAAGGAATCTTCTATCTCCCCATGAAACCAATTTGGTACGTGGTACCACCAGATCATGTGAGCTAGCTGATCGTAGCATTCTGGAAGGATGGTAGGGGATGAGGTTTTTAGTGAGGAATGCAGGTCCAACATTGTGTAAAGCCTTGTATACCAGGCACAGAGACTTGAATTTTATTCTCGTTCGTACCGGTAACCAGTGAAGCTGTTTTATAATGGGAGACACCGATTGATATTTAGGAATGCGTCCTAATAGCCTGGCAGCGGCATTTTGGATAACCTGCATTTTCTGCAGCACTCTTTCTTGGGCACATAATTGCAATAGTCTAAAGTAGACAAAACCAGGGAGCACACCAATATTTTGCCAGCTGTCTCGGGTAAAAAAGGTAAAAAAATGTTAATAAGCCGTAATTTATGGAAGGCTGAGGAAGAGATCTGATTTGCATGTGGCAGAAAGGTCAGGTGATCGTCAAACATGACTCCCAGGTTCCTTACCTTACATACTGGGGCCGGGGGTGGCCCATGGATGACGGCCACCAGCTGGATGACCACGCCGGGGATAAGTTGCCGAAAATAACAACTTCCGATTTGTCGGAATTCAATTTCAAGCAATTTGAAGCCATCCAACTCCAAATTGCCGACATGCCTTGATTAAAACTGCTAGCGATTTTTGGCCCATCATTCTTAACGGCGAGTACCAACTGGGTGTCATCTGCGTAAGATGTGAGGCTCATCCCATGTGCCCGGATGACTTGGGCAAGGTCCGACACATAAATGTTAAATAGTGTCGGACTCAGGGATGAGCCTTGAGGGACACCACATGGTAATGACAGTGGGGATGATTTAAAGGATCCGACAGTCACGACCTGGGACCTATTTGCCAGAAAAGAGGCGAGCAGTCTCTTGGCATTACATCGAATGCCCAAGCCCTCGACACGGTCGACCAAGGTGATATGGTCGACCGTGTCGAAGGCCGCTGAAAGGTCCAACAGAATCAGAACTGCCGTTCCTCCCCCATCCCGGATAGCTCTGATATCATCCGCCGCTTTAACCAGGGCAGTCTCTGTTCCGTGAAATTGGCGGAAGCCGATCTGAGATTCGTCCAGGAGTTTGTGTTCCTCGAGAAAGGATGATAATTGAGAATTCATAATTTTCTCAACTATTTTTGCCAGGAGAGGAAGATTGGCAATAGGGCGATAGCTTTTAGGTTCTTCCCTGTCCAAATTACGTTTTTTGAGGAGAGGTTTTATGAGGGTCTTTTTTAAAATCTCTGGGTAGATACCTGTGTCAAACATCGAGTTACAAATAGTGGTCATGGCTGGAAGAACCGTTTCCATGATTGGGCGCAGGACCTTCAGCGGACATGGGTCTAGGGCTGAGCCTGATTTTATAGAAGATGACATTTTTTGTATCTGCTCAGAAGTGACCTCTTTGAACTGGAGGAAGGTAGGGCCATGACAGGGAATCGGGGGTTTTGGTAGGACATTGATGTTATTGGCAAACACCCGATAGATGTCATCAACTTTGCTGAAGAAAAAGTTAGACAAATCATCACAGAGTGCTTGGGAAGGGGGAGGTGTCAGATCTGCAGTTAAACCAGCTAACTGTTTGGTGGTCTCATAGAGTAATTTATTGGAGTTTTTTTCTAGATCAATTCTTTCACAATAATATTTTTTCTTGGCTTCAGAAATTAAAATTTTGTATTTGGTCACTGACTCTTTGTACTTGGATTTGGCCTCCTCTGTATACTCTTTTCGCCAGTGCCTCTCTCTATTCCTACACTGTTGCTTTTGAGTGCGTAGTGCCTCTGAGTACCATGGGGCTGAAGGACTGGATCTATTTCGAGACCGTTGCTTGACTTGGACCAGTTCGGTGGCTGCGGAGCTCAACCAATCATATAATTGGGAAGTAGAAATATTGGGGTCGGGTGAGAGCACTGGGATGGTGTCAGCCAGAAGAATTTCCAGCCTTGAAGTATCAATATCATCCCAGGCCAAATAAGGTTGACGGGAATTGGGGCATTGTTTACTAGTCGATAGATCGTGCGCTGATAAAGATGCCATGATAAGATGGTGATCGGTCCAAGTGAGGGGAAGTATTTGAGTGACTTGTAGGCCTGCTACGTTTGTGAAGATGCCATCCAAGATGTGGCCACCTTCATGCGTGTCGGAATGAACCAGGGAATGAAGACCAAAGGTGGACATATCTGCTAAAAGAGTAGCAGTATCAGGGTTGTCTGGTAGGTCAAAATGAAAATTAAAATCTCCTAATATTGTGAGAGAGTTATCAAGAGCTGATTCTTCCAATGTTGACCTAAAGTCAGAGATGAAATCATTCCTGGGCCCCGGAGGACGATAAAGAAGAATCCCCTAAAGGGTATAGGTTGGGGACAGCTTAATTTTGTATTCTAGGGCCTCACAGGAGGATCGGGTGATAGTTCTTGTCCTCACCGAGAAAGTATCACAAGCAATTATGGCGATGCCACCACCTTTTTTTTTTTGTTGTCTGTCCAATCTGTGAATGGTAAACCCTCTGGGGACAGCGATCACCAGATCGGGATCGGATGCCTGATCCATCCAAGTTTCTGTCATAAACAGTAGGTCTATTTTATAGTCAATGATCAGCTCATGAATGTCCTGGCAGTGTTTGCCTAGCGAGCGGACATTGGTGAGACCGATCATATACAGTTCTGCATAATTATGACTAGTACAAGCTGGTTGTTTGTGAATAGCAGGAACCAAGGTTTTGCAATATGGACAGTGTGTGGCTGGGTTTGTAAGAAGGGAGAGAGGATTGGATTTGAGACAGGCCTGATGTGTCGGGGGCGTAACTGGCAGAGCTGAGTAGCGGAGTAGTAGCCTCGTGGAGGTAGGGGAGGAGAACCAGGGGGGGTGGCCCTGGGCCCGATCCAGGCGCGGACGGGCGCAGACGGGCTTGCCTTTGGCGCGCCACCGGCTCGCCCTCTGCGCCCGCCCGCTGCGCGGACGGGAGAACGTCGTCATTTTATCCTGTGTGAGGCGGGTGGGAAGCGTCCAACTACTGGACCGCCACCCGAAAAGATCGCCCAAGATGGCGCCCGTTCAGTCCTGCCGGCGTCAGCCCTAAGCTCGGCTGTACCGGTCAGGAAGAGGGGCCTCGGTGCTACTTAAATCTGGCACCGAATGTTTTAATAATCAGGCGAAGGTAAAAGCGACCTTTTTAAAATATTTACACACTTTAAAAATGATAGCTGCCACACGTTGTCAAAATAATTCTCTGCACAATAAAGGTAAAGAGGGAAAAGAACCCCCGGCTTTCCGCCTCAGGGGAGAGCACACGCAATCTGAGCCCTACCTGAGCTGCTGGAATAAATAACGTTGGGCAGGCGGGAAGCGTCCAACTACTGGACCGCCACCCGAAAAGTTCACCCAAGATGGCGCCCGTTCAGTCCTGCCGGCGTCAGCCCCAAGCTCGGCTGTACCGGTCAGGAAGAGGGGCCTCGGTGCTACTTAAATCTGGCACCGAATGTTTTAATAATCAGGCGAAGGTAAAAGCGACCTTTTTAAAATATTTACACACTTTAAAAATGATAGCTGCCACACGTTGTCAAAATAATTCTCTGCACAATAAAGGTAAAGAGGGAAAAGAACCCCCGGCTTTCCGCCTCAGGGGAGAGCACACGCAATCTGAGCCCTACCTGAGCTGCTGGAATAAATAACGTTGGGCAGGCGGGAAGCGTCCAACTACTGGACCGCCACCCGAAAAGTTCGCCCAAGATGGCGCCCGTACCGTCCTGCCGGCGTCAGCCCCAAGCTCGGCTGTACCGGTCAGGAAGAGGGGCCTCGGTGCCACTTAAATCTGGCACCGAATGTTTTAATAATCAGGCGAAGGTAAAAGCGACCTTTTTAAAATATTTACACACTTTAAAAATGATAGCTGCCACACGTTGTCAAAATAATTCTCTGCACAATAAAGGTAAAGAGGGAAAAGAACCCCCGGCTTTCCGCCTCAGGGGAGAGCACGCGCAATCTGAGCCCTACCTGAGCTGCTGGAATAAATAACGTTGGGCAGGCGGGAAGCGTCCAACTACTGGACCGCCACCCGAAAAGATCGCCCAAGATGGTGCCCGTTCAGTCCTGCCGGCGTCAGCCCCAAGCTCGGCTGTACCGGTCAGGAAGAGGGGCCTCGGTGCTACTTAAATCTGGCACCGAATGTTTTAATAATCAGGCGAAGGTAAAAGTGACCTTTTTAAAATATTTACACACTTTAAAAATGATAGCTGCCACACGTTGTCAAAATAATTCTCTGCACAATAAAGGTAAAGAGGGAAAAGAACC
The DNA here is from genome assembly GCF_964261635.1 of Lissotriton helveticus. NCBI lineage: Eukaryota > Metazoa > Chordata > Amphibia > Caudata > Salamandridae > Lissotriton > Lissotriton helveticus. Next base: position 103,845,856 of record NC_136070.1, on the reverse strand, counting down.
CCCGGCTTTCCGCCTCAGGGGAGAGCACACGCAATCTTTAGGCCAGTCCTGCCCCACAGGGGGTGGGGGGAGCTAGATATCAAAGAGATACGGGGCATGCTGGAACTGGGAAAGGTGTGGCGCCGCGGCCAGGGCGACTCACGCTGGAATCTGGGGATCAGGGTTCGATCCCCGGCTCCGGCGGCAGGTTAGCCCAGCACCATGTGACTCTGGGCAATAGCTTGCTTAATCTTCCCGACGGCCCCCAGCGCCTACAGACCCTAACGGGTGATTGTGCGCTATACAAATGTGGATTATTATTATTATTATTATTCCATGCTGCTGTCGGCCATTGGCCGACGACAACGCTACCTCGCTGGTGCTGCCGTCGGCCAATGGCCGACGCGGCCCCGCCCGAAAATCGCGGGCGCAGTAGAAGGGTTAATTAGGGATTTTGCTCCAGGCACCCCTGCAAGTTCAAACATGAAAGCTCCAAGTGCGTGGGACGCCAATCTTGTCACACAGTGTTTCACTTTGGCCACCCCTGCAGAACAGTGGAAGGTCTCTAGAGGCCGGGGCAGTCTGGATCAAAGGGTCCCTACCCCAGTTAGAGCTGAAGCTCTGGCTACATCACTCTCAGTTTACCCTGTCAAGGAGGCTGCATTGAGGTTACAGTGGGGTTTTACCAAGGGGTTTTTGTTGGGGTACCAGGGTCCGAGGAGGTGCAGATGGGCAAACAACTTAAAATGAGCAAAGGATTTTTCACATGTGGTGGAAGCGTGTAGTTGGGCAGAAAAGTTATAGAGAGGAAAGGATTTTTTACATGGGGTGGCAGTGAAGCTAGAGAAGGAAGTACTGAGGGCAGGATTGCTGGCCCATATTTAGAATAGCCATTGACGGAGTTGATCATTTCACCTTTGGGAGTAGCACCATTAAAGGAGCAGAGAGAATTCAGGATGATTCACCAATTATCTTGGACGGAAGGCGGGTCGGTTAATGATTTCATCGCTGAGGATGATTCCAGGGTGCTGTACGCATTGGTGGATGATGCTATCCGCCTGATGCGAGGGTGCGGGCAGGGAGCGGAAATGGCAAAATGGGATGTCAATTCCGCTTTTCACTTGCTGCCCATTCACCCAGTGGATTTCACTCTGCTTGGAATACAATTTGGGGGTGCCATCTATGTGGATAAAGTCCTGCCAATGCATTGTGCCATTTCTTGTGCCTTGTTTGAGTTGTTAAGTACATTTCTGCAGTGGCTTTTCACCAAGAGCCTCGGCCACTGCAAAGTGTCACATTACCTTGACGATTTTTTGTTTGTTGTGACGAGAGATTCTGGTGATTGTGGTCAGGCACTGCACTACTTTGAGGACCTAACACAGGAGTTTTGGGTGCAGTTGGCACCTGACAAAAACAGCTGGGCCCAGTTGCGTGTTGACTTTAATGGGCATTGACTCGGTGTGATGGGTGGCTTGTCTGCCAAAAGAGAAAGTGGAAGAAATCCTGGCTTTTCTCGCTGCACATGGTTGGTGAGCAAAAGATCAAATTGAGAGTGGACAGAGGTTGCTAGGATTCTTGAATAATGCATGCAGAGTGGTAAGAGCAAGGAGGATTTTTTACAGGCATCTCAGCATGGCCATGTTAGGGTTAGTGATGCTGCACCACAGGGTGCAAATCTTCTTGGGGTCAGGGCAGATTTGGGTGTGTGGCAGATGTTCCTTGAGGAATTCGGAGGGGTGCCCATGAAGTTTCTGGAGGAGAACAGAGACTGGCAAGTCCAGATCTTCTCAGATGCACCAGGATCCTTGTGCTTTGGGCTGTTTTGGGACGGGAGATGGTGCGCAGAGAAGTGGCCGCAACAGTAGCTGAGTCAGGGACGGCCCATTGCCTTCTTGGAGTTTTTTCCATTGTTGGTGGCACTGGCGGTTTTGGGTAGAGAGTTGTGGAACAGGATGGTGCTTTTCCATGTTGACAACATGAATGCGGTGGAACTGGTGAACAGGCAGAGAGCAAGGGATCTGTGGGTTCCACGGTTGTTGCGAAGGTTCAAGTTGGTGTTTATGTTGTTTTTAGGGCTTTGCACGTACCCAGAGTCAGCAGAAATATTGCTGATTCCTCATCTCGTTTGCAGTGGCATTGTTTCCACAGTCTGGTGCCAGGAGAAGAAAAATGCAAGACAGCGCCACCGGAGGACATCTGGGCAAGGGGGGAATCAGAGTGATTTGTCTGTTCGAGAAGTCCTTGGCTGAGTCTACCAGGAGGAGCTACAGGCTGGCATGGAGTAAAGCTGCAGTGGTTCTGTCGGGGAGGAAAACAATTACATTGCAAATGACGATAAATCTTGTTACCGATATTTTATACAACTCTTAACCAATATGCTGGAGAGTAAAAGTGGGCTGAATCACAGCGCGCAACAAAGTGAATATTGGAACATAACAATACAACAAAAGAAACTCCAAATTGTTTGCAAAAATTATTATTGTTTTCAATTTTTTATTTTTTTCAAAACATATTAAAAACAAATTTTTCAAGGGCTGTCAAGGTGAGGCATAACTGTAAAGTGACAAGTGTTTCAAAGTGAGAATAGGTGCCCAGTGCTGATGGGGCTGTGCATATATACAAGAGTGAAGCTGTATACAAATATGTACAGGTCAGAAGAACAACGAAGTCAATATCTCTGGTTGTGGCGGGCCGCTCATTAGTGTACACCCAGAAATTTGGTAAGACTGAGCCTTGTGTTATGGTCAATGTTTCAACCCTGATATTGCGTGAGTAAGGTGTCATAGCGGGTCTTCTTCAGGACAAAAGATAGCCCAGTAAATGGGAAGTATCCCTAGGCGCCCTTCCCTGAGTCGAGGCTGCCAGAAAGATTTACACTGGTCAGGAAGATTCAGGTGAGTGGAATCTCTGGAATGGGGTTAAGTGAATAATTCACCTTGAAATAACACAGCAAAGTTGTACCCTATGTCGAGTAGAAATGATTCAGGAAGCAGAAAGATAATTCAAAGTGAATCCAGGCCTAACGTCCGTGGATGTGAAAGCTTCTCATTCAGCAGTCCATGGAGCAAGTTTGGGGAAATCATAGGCCTTTCTTCAGAAGTGATACGCCTTAAGCGGCAGGACACTGAGCAGTGAGTGTTGATTTTTGTTCTTGGTTGCATTGATAAGGGTTTGTCGCATACGACTTTTGCGGGTAAATTAGCCTGGATCTCCTTTAATGGTTAACTGTACTTAAGTTTCGACATTGCCAAAGAAGAGATTCTTGGCAAGATGTTGAAGGAATGGGGCAGTAAATGTGGGTGGGATGAGTCCTCCGCAGGGCTCCAACACATTTGAACTGTTACAGGAGCTGTTGGGGGTGTTGTTGTTGTGCTGTTATAATCCGTTTGAGGCTGCACTTTTCATAATTTGTATAAGTTGGATGTTTTTGGGGCATTCCAGGTCTCAGAGCTTTTTTGGAACAGCTTGCTGAATGGGAGGTTTGTACAAGGGGGTGCGTTTGGACCAAGAGCGGCAGGGGATCTGGCAGGGGTGATCCAAAATTGATCAAGTGGGCAGGGTTCGCTGGGTATGGGTGGCCGAGGGTAATTGTAGTGACTGCTGCCCCGTAAAGGAGTGGTGAACTTTCAATTTGTTGATGGAGAGGTGCTTATCAGTGTATTTTTGTCATGCAGCAGGCAGCAGGGTTACTGCTTCCAGTTATTGGAAGTATTGACCATGGCTTTGCGCAAGTTAGGCCGGGATCCAGCTAGTTTTGGCACTTATTCTTTCAGATTTGGAGTGGCAGTGGTGGTGGCGAGCCTTGGGTGGTCCTGGGCTAGAATTCGACAGATTGGCAGATGGAGGTCGAGATGCTGCTAGCGATATGTGAGGAAGTAGGGGGGAAAGCGCTAACCACGGACGAGAGAGAGATGTGGTGGGGACTTTTAGTTTCTGATCTAATTGTTTCCTTTTTCCAATGCAGGGTGTGTGAGCATGCTGGGAACCAAGACGGTTACCTCAATTGTGGGACAATTATTTGTGCAGTTGGGCAGCGAAGTACGCAGACCAACAAGCGTATGGACAGAACCTGGAATTGAGGAGCAGCCACCATGAGGTTCTTTGCTGGGATAAAACGGGATGCGTTGGGGTGCGCTGCTACCATGGCTGACGAAGTTGGTTTCACTGAGAGGTTGACCGAACATGCTATTGATCCATCTGGGGTAAACAACTTAGTTGTCTGGATTAACATTACTAAAAACACACGCAGAGGGATCTGGAGGCGATCAACAGGAATTTCCCTGGAACATGTGTCGTTTGGACTGAGTTTGTGCCACGCAGTGCCTGGAGGGGGGCTGTCAAGCATGCAGCAATTGATAAGACTCAAAGTAAATTGAACAGGGCTATGAGGGTTTTCTGTCAGACACGAGATATTAAAGTGATTGCTCATGTGGGGATTAAGGAGGATGAACCAGGTCTTTTCAGGGACAATGGTGTGCACGTTTCTCGATTGGGGAATGCGTATTACATGATGGGATTGCGTGATGCGGAGGGGAAGCTATGGCACGAGTCCATTTGGTGTCGCATGCCTTTTTGCTGAGTGGGGAAAGGTGCTCAGTTTTTCACTGGTGGGGCAGGAAACCGTCCTTCTGGGTTTCCTGGGTGGCGAGTCATATACAGGCAGTTCCACCCCTCTGGGTGGAAGGGTGCACAGATGAATGATGGTGGTGCGTGGGATGCAATGAGTAACTGAAGGAACTTCAAGGGAGGATGATTGTAGGGCAGGTGAAGGAGAGATTGGGTTTATGGAATGAGGTCAGCGTGTGAAATGGGAAGGAGAGAAGCAGATGAGATGGTGAGTTGAGAATAGCACGGGGAGAATGAAATGGTACGTGTTATGTCAGGGATTCGATTTAGAATTGTTGTTAAGTTTAATAAAGTTCATTAGTATGTTTGCAACTTTGCCCTTATAAATGGACTTACATATTTTATAAGGCTTGGAGCATGGTTATTGCACGATGAGCCTAGGAGAGGCTCCTCCGATCAAGCGGAGTTGGTAGATTGCAGCCTCATTCACCAACTTTTCCGGTTTAACCTGGCTAGCCAGGCAGAGCAACAAAAACACTTTCTTCAGTAATTACTGTGCTAGTTAAACTGTCAATCAGTACAGCATTCAAGTTAAAGTATATAATAGGTTTACCAATAGTAAGTAATTCAGTGGTGCTTTAAATATAAGACTTATGCTTAAAACTAAAATCATGTAATTATGCATTCCCATTACATTATAATTATATATGCTTATGGTAGGCACATTCTAAACTGAATCTTAGTATTGAACTTCACTTGCCACTGTGACTACAGGGATCTCGAGGGAGTTGAAAATAATTGATTTTACATCCAGTGTGCAGCGATAATATTTTAGCAACCGCAATAACAGGAGAAAATAAATGTTTCATTTAAATTTTCTTCATAAACCTCCTTTGAGAAAGAGAGAGAGGCGCCCTAAAAAAACACTAAAGTAAACTCATTTTACTGAGAATAACAAACGTAAGGATATTTCATTACTAAAGCATGGTTCGCGCACCATATACTATCACAGCGGCTTCTCCATTACACTCTTTGGAGCAGTCATACCGCATTCACAAGTGCAAATTACATTTTGCATCAATTTACTGCTGCAGATCTACATGGTGCAATCAAAAACAACAATGTTCTGGTGAACCATAAAAGGTTCTCTGGAGAGCACTGGGCCATTAATAAACTGCACCGCAGTCTCGATGCCAGTTTTCAATAACTACAGAGACATTCATCCTAGAAATTCCCTCTGAAGTGGTTTCTTAACATGCTGAAGAAATGCACATCTTTTGTTTTAGTTCTTTTTTTAATCAATTCAGAACACCCGAATTAATGTAGGACGAGCATTTGTTTATCGAGCACTCAGCAGCAATCTTATTTTCCACATTGTGATCATATTTCTCCAGATGTAATAAAGAAATGCAACAAACCTCCTTTTAACACAGGTCATTTGAGTGTAATATTTCCTCCCATTTTTCCACCTTATTTGACTTGATAAAGATTGATTTAATGTTTAATTTGTTTTGCACACAAGACAAATGAATCGCATCTAGATGTTGTCACAAGGGTAGACTAACAAAGTGAGAGGTTAATAGAATAAAAAATCTAAATTGCTTTGCTAACTGCACAGTAGGCCTCACTCACAAAGATGTATCCCTCTGCTCTTAATGTTATGCCTCAAGAACTCTAGCACTTACACCAAATATAATGATGCCTAGTGCACAAAACATCATTCTTAAACGTATTAACGGTATTACCCTTGTTTCGCACCTGTACTATAAAGCCATATTAGTGTATTGATAATCATTTGTAATCAAGATGCACAGGTAACTGTTTCAAAAAAAGGGAGAATATCTACTCCAAAATGGATGATAGAAGGGGAAAATTAAAGCATGTTACTTGAAGGGCTATCCAAAATTTCACACAAAGGAGCCATGTGAAAAAGCAGGAAGCAACCAAAAAGAGGAAGTGATATCAGAAACATACCCAACATGTCAAAAACAGCCCTGCACCACAGTGGTGGCTCCTTAGCTAAGGCAGAGGGGCATCACCCCACTACTTTTCAACAGTGTAAGTAAAAATAAAATGATAATATCTCGATGTTATTATCATTTTATTTTTTCCTGTCGCGGACGCGGCAGCTTTGCCAGGCAGGACAGGGCTGCTCTGCTGACAGTAGGGGAAGGGAGGAGTGGTTTTCACTCCATAAGTGCGCATGAATGTTTGGTCGGCCATATCGAGCCAGCCAACATTCATGCGCACTTAGCATGTTCTCCACCCATGCTGCATTACAGCCTTGGTGGAGAACATGCCCAGACTCCCATTCCGGGTCTGAGCGCCGAACAACGTCGCTCAGACCAATCACAACACTGCATTGGAGCATTGTGATTCCCTCAGGGGAGCCTGGGTGCTTCCTTGGTGCTTCCTGTTCAATGTTGCTGGCCAAGGAGGAGAGACGGTAGGTGGAGGATGCAGCGAGGAGGTAAGCTAAATACAAAAAATATTCACCACCTCCCTGCACCGTTAGTAGAACAACAGAACACAAATATTGCAAAATGTAAAAAGCAATCAACTTAGTCAGATGTCGTACTAAATCAGAGAGTGATGGATATTAAAACAAACCCATGGCCTGAGTCAATTATAATAATTTCAACAGCGAATGACATTCACAAACAGCTAACCAATTTGTCAAAATGCAAAGTCCTTGTACTGTCCACTTACCCAAACACAGCAAAGCACACATTACAAAGTCGTAGAAAGGAGACAGGGAAGGGAAGTAATTCAGAGTACTTATAACACACTACACCCTAGTAGCAATGAATAAATCCAAGGGAAAATCAAGGAGTGGTTCTCAAGATAACTTAGATTTCACATGGGAGAGAAAAGAAAGAGGATGCTATTGAATATATCTGGGATAAGGGCAAGACTCCCCATTTATGCTAATAAACAGAAGAGAACCAGATCCAGAGAAAATGATTTTACATATATGCTAACTTTGAGATGATGTCCCTCTGTGTCGCTTACATTTAAAACGAAGGAGTGGCCCCAAACAGCCATGGGGGCATGCTTCATCGTCAAGCCACTCCTTCTTGTGATGGTATTTTCAGAACGTGCTTTATTCTGTTTACCTGTCCAGATGACCTAAGATGCACTGTACATCCCTGGTTCCGTATTACGTTGTAGGTTGAGGTCCCAGGGTTCTTGGACAGCAAAGTAAAAAATAGGTGATGTTTCTGCATGGTTCTACAGGATTTTGATCTTGGGGGGCTTTAGTGATAAATATATCAAGATCACAAGTATCACAAAAAATAGAATGAGAATAATACAGCGTACAAGAATATTGACTTTTATGTGTGAAGCAGAAAAATACCGATCACAATAATATAATCATCGAAAATATTCATATTATATAGCTAAGTGTATATATTTAAAGGATTTAACAGTATAATAACTATAAAAATTACCATTAATAAACTACATTCAGAAATATATGTATATGTATCAACAGTTAATGAGAAATGTAATTCATTAAAATAATAAAGTATGTAACTAAAATAACTAAATCAAAATAATCAAATTAATCTATAAATAAAAAACATTATTAAACAAACATAATAAAGAAACTACAATATAGAAACAATTTAAATGATATTCAAACAGCTTATATATATATATATAAATATATATTCAAACAAAGAGTTTAGCCCTCAGTGGAAGAAGCCACAAGAATGGTAAAATTTGGATCCATTTCTTTAAGGAGCAGCTGCAACAGGAGACGCAGAGAGAACAGTCACCATCTGTTCGTGTACAGCCAGACCGGTTTCGGGAGTCTATCCCTTCTTCAATGGCTCCTGCTTGGCAATGATGATGCAGTATGCACTCGTGATATTAAAGCCTGCCTTCAAGGGCGTGGTCAGATGAAATGGCCTTCTGGGTCCTGTAGTGCATACACCATGTACCTCGTGTGAGTTCATCATTGTGGCAGTTAATAAAATTACGATTAAAACCCATGTGGGCTGGTGAGCCTGTGGCTCTGGGTGTCCTCTTGTCTGTGGTCAGCTGCTTCTGGACACCACTCCCCCGTGTAATGATCGCACCGTTAGGCGCAATCACGGGTCCGCAGCAAGCGGCGGGCTTTGCTTCCGCGACTGGGCTCAGCCGCAAAATATTCAAACAAAGAGTTTAGCCCTCAGTGGAAGAAGCCACAAGAATGGTAAAATTTGGATCCATTTCTTTAAGGAGCAGCTGCAACAGGAGACGCAGAGAGAACAGTCACCATCTGTTCGTGTACAGCCAGACCGGTTTCGGGAGTCTATCCCTTCTTCAATGGCTCCTGCTTGGCAATGATGATGCAGTATGCACTCGTGATATTAAAGCCTGCCTTCAAGGGCGTGGTCAGATGAAATGGCCTTCTGGGTCCTGTAGTGCATACACCATGTACCTCGTGTGAGTTCATCATTGTGGCAGCTGCTCCTTAAAGAAATGGATCCAAATTTTACCATTCTTGTGGCTTCTTCCACTGAGGGCTAAACTCTTTGTTTGAATATAAATATATATATATATATATATATATATCTATATATATATATATATATTACCTACTGGCGGTCGCCAGTAGGTATATATAGTTAGGATTTTTTCTCTATGGGATTTTTGAAAATTCTATGTCTAATAACTTTGGCGTTTGTGGACGGAATTGGCTGAAATTTTCAGGAAAATGGCACATTTTGTTTCTGAGCAGCCCCTGAAAATTTTGGGGGGGTTCGTCAAGGGGGGGCTGAGAAAAAAGGGGGGTCCCAAAACGCGTTTTTCCCATGTTAATTTCCATAGGGCGGTTGGCCTCACTTTTAGCCCGAACGGCTGAATGGATTTGCACGAAACTTGGCAAAATTGTAGGGACTGGTAGCCCGATGTGCCTTTTGTAGGTCTCAATATATGTGCTCCAGTGGATTTTGAGAAATTAACGTTTAAAAAAAGATATATATCTGTAACAGCGGACTGGGCAGCGGCCCAGGACGCGTACTTGTCGAGCAACGGAGCTTTGTGAAGCGAAGCTGATTGGTTCTCCGGCGTCTGTCAACATTCCAAACAGTCCGTAGCGGCCACCATCTTGTCTCTCGGTAGGATCGAGAGACAAGAGGAGGTCAAAACAAAGGGGGAAATAACTATAAGGGGGCATAGTAGATCCTCGCTGACCCCCTAGGTTTGATGTGGAGGTTTTAAAAGGGCCCCGCGGGGCAAAAAAAAATAATAATAATAATAATCGAACGGCTGAATGGATTTGCACGAAACTTGGCAAAATATTAGGGACTGGTAGCCCGATGTGCCTTTGCTAGGTCTCAATATTTGTGCTCCAGTGGATTTTAAGAAATTAACGTTCAAAAAAAGATATATATCTGTAACAGCGCTCCGCTTCGCGTAACGGAGGTTTGCGAAGCTGATTGGTCATTCTGTCACTGGGCTATAGTTGGGCTACATCTGGCTGATATTTGGGCTACATTTGTTTTTTTGTGTGTCTGGCGGCCATCTTTGGGCTACATTGGGCTACATTTGGGCTCCAACATATATATAGGCCAATGTAGCCCAATATATATTTTTCAAAGTTAATTTTCGTAAAAACCACTGGAGCATATATCTTGAGACATAGCAAAGGCACATCGGGCTACCAGTCCCTACAATTTTGCCAAGTTTCGTGGAAATCCATTCAGCCGTTCGAGCTAAAAGTGAGTCCAACCGCCCTATGGAAATGAAGGAAATGAATGGGTAATTTGTAATTAGCAAATAGCTCATCGCAAACTAGGAATGGTAAAGAATCGCTATTTATTCCTTAAAGTTCGCTATTTAGGAAATGCAAAAAACTTTGATGATACATATGGCGGTTCATCTCTAACAAGATAAGAAGCATAGGGATACATTTATGATGACTGGCGCATCACCAGGGATGTGTTAGTCATTCTGTGCCGCTGTTCCGTCACCTATGGTGTGCTGCATTTACAATGCGGCGCATCATGGGGCAAAAACAGCACAGATGCGTGATGTATCTGTGCCGTAAAGGTGGCGCATTGCTGGAGTTGTATCGCAAGTGTGATGAAGCTCCAGCAAGGGTCGGGGGTGCCCCTGTCGCAGGGTTTCTGTTCTCACACAGAACTGTGGACAGAGGATTGGAACCTCGGCGAATTAGGGTGTCCCAAAACTCACGTTAGTAATCAAAAACTCCTTAGCAAGCTAGGTACAGTGTCACATTGGATATAACAAACTCTCAATGTTTAGACAATCCAGAATATGAACTTATAGTACCTCAGGATACGTGGAACTCATGAACAGTCGGTCGTTATATATTTCTTAGAAACCAGAACATGGAGTTAAGAAGAACACATGTGTATTTGAAATGTTTATTTACTAATGCCGTCTTCACAGGCGTAGTATCTTAGATAATACAAGTACACATATTATCAGTAGCAAAATTACCAGCATAGTTACTAGTACATAAAAAGCGAATGGTGATAGTATGTTAACATGCTGTAAATGAATAAGAGTTAGCAACACTTATAAGCAGCCGCGGGCCGTGGAGGGAGTTACGGTGGGGCAGGGAGGCGGGGAGGGGGAGGGGCAAGGTAGAGAGGGCTCCACCCTGCTTCTCCCCCTCCCCGCCTCCCTGCCTCACCGTAACTCCCTCCACGGCCCGCGGCTGCTTATATCTCACCCTCCCTAATACACATATTATATTATTTGCTAAGAAGGTCTCTTTGTGTTGGTTTAGGGCGTGCCCATACTTTAGTGTCTTAGATTTGAAGGAATCACATCAGCATACACCAGCTCTCTCTTCATGTGAGCCGCATCAACTGTTGTGTATGTGTGTTCGGCAAAGCAATATAAAACCCGCCTCATGCCCAGAATTGGCAGAAGTTGCACTTATGTTATGAGTATGAAGTCGTGGAGATCAGACCTCATAACAATTCTGTATCGTGTTGTTCTTGAAACTTTAGCACTCGCTGTACAGATATAGTTTAACAAGCAAAGCAGATAGTAGAGCAATAACATATTATTCTCATGTAAACCACGATGAACTACTAGGTGGAAAGCTAAAGCAACAACTAAGTGTCGTGTGCAGAAGTTGCAAAAAAGGAAAAATGGCGTTTAAACCGGTAATGAGCCCATGCTAACTTAACACGGTGTAAAGATATCCAGGACCTAGATGACACCTCCCCATGATCCGGAAACGAACTGAATAAGATAATAGAAGTGCCATCTCATGAGAGCAGATTGCAAGTTTATATGTGGACGGTCCGCAAGGTAAAGCATTAAAAACTAGGAAAATTTAATGCTAAAGAAAAATAAAACAGCCAAGTACTTTATCGAGTCTTAAGCCAATAGGCAAGGTAAATAATAAAAACTTGACAAATAAGTCAATGAATTGTCAATGAAATGCTAGTACTCAGCATATCAAACATGAAAAAGGTCTATGACATAACTGTGTATGCAAAATAAGCTGCAACAGCCTCCAATAGGAAGTCACCGTCTTCATCCGAAAACAGTTCAGCCATCCAATTTAAAAGCGGAAAAGAACATACGTGCTCTCCCAGCACCGGATCCTCTATCACCATCAGAGGACAGCTCGGTGGGTTTTCAAGAAAGCTCTGTTCCAAGAAAGACTGTGCTGCCGCCAGTAAATTCCAGGGACCAAGTAGTCCATGCATCAATGCCACAGCCATAATCCTTTCGCCAGGACAAACCAACTCGTGAGTAATGATAGGAGTCATCAGCTGATTAAAGTCGACGTCAGGAGAAACCGGTCCGCAGAGACACAAATCAATGGCCCAATCGAAATCACAGGTCAGGCAGTGAAATACAGGCTGGACACAGGTGAAGTAGGAGAATCGAAAAGATAATCCATATGCCGTGCTTAATATCGCCAACGGCATTGTGCCATAATATTCTAGCATGCGATTGCGGAACAGTGTCAGCAGCTGCAGGGTGGGAGGTTGCATAGGAGGGACATCCATATTTAAAAATGTAAAAAAGCACAAGAGCGTCCGCTGGTAATGCAAGTAAAAATGCCAATCCACGAACCAGAGTGGAGAAAATAGAATGAAAGGAAGCAGGGATGAGTCCAAAGATTTTCTCAAATGAAGTCACGAGACCACTGGTAACAACTTTAAAAAAGTGCGCCAGGGACTTTGCGGAGGATGCGTTAAAGATAGTCGGAACCATCTTGCTGAATTTGAAAGGCAAATCTGAATTGAAAACTGTGTGCACCTCTGTACGGGTGTTCGCTATGTGAAGCACGAAAGTTTCACGGGCCGAACTCAAGGCCACCTCTCTCTGAGACAAAAGAGCTCTTATTCTTGCCATGCCGTTGAAATCTGTCCCAAGGTTGGTATTTGTGGCCAGATTGAAAACTCCCTATGTTCATGTGTGGGAGGAAATAGAACATTTCTGCAGCAAATAACCCGTTCACTTACTGTTACGATAAAAGGAATACTTTTAATTAACTCAGAACAATCTTCATTATTGAGCATCAAATAACTACCATTTTCCAACAACTTGAACGTGGGGATGATAGCAGGAACTGGCGTGCCTTGCAACACGCAAGCCATATTTGGTCGGTGTTTGTTGCATGAACCGTGTAACTGTATGTGCCTACACATTAGTGAATGATCTGGCGTCTCATTCCTCTCCATTCAGATAAACTTCTTGATCATCTTTGAAACATCTGTATGTGTATGGAAGCGACCAGACCTCATGAAGAAAAGCACTACCTAAAGGTTCATAACGACCTATTGGTATATATTTCATACAATTTGAAAACTTATATAAAGCAAAAGGCAGCGTTATTAAACCGTGGATAAGGCACGTTGCCAAAAAACCCGCAATCCTCTGCTGATGATGTCACTGAGCATGTCATGAATGATGTAATATGTGACATCATCAGCAGTGGATTACGGGTAATAGTATCTCTAGTTTACTCCCCTATAGCTGTCTTTCTTTTAACATAAGTGTCTGTTTCCTTCCCTTATACTTACTGTTTTTGGTTCGCTTCCGGTTCGCGTACCGGGGAGCGAACTGGGAAGCGAACTAAGAGAAATAGAGGTTGGCACAGTTCCAAACAGTTTTTTAATAACGGGGAGGTAGTTCTGAAAAGAACTTTTTTTTTTATTTTTCAGAACATTTTTTTACTTTTTTTGAATTTTTCTGAACAGTTTTATATTTTTTTGGGTTTTTCTTGGAGGGGGCAATGAAAACGATTCATTGTAAAGGGCTCAACAGGAGCAACAAAACAAAAAAAAGAAGTATTTATTATTTTGGGCGTTTCGTACAAACTTGCATATGATAGTCAATAGCTCTGTTGATCAGAGTGATGCTTTTTTCTCCGTAGGAAATGAATCCATCGCAAAATACGCAGATGTGTTTTACATCCCCAAATCTCATTTGTATATTTGGCACCATCTCCCTGCCCTCTGGTCCCGTTACTTCCGGTACAACAGATCTTCTGGCCATAATAGGGAGATTATCTAGGTCGTTCCGAAACTGTGCAGCACTGTAGTTGTTAGGATGCCACCTAGTCATATGGCGATGCATTGTGTAGTTTCCAAAACTGTATTTTTTGTCGGTCCCTCTGGACAGTCTATCTTGACATATAAGGCAAGTTACGTATCTTGCATTTACTTTTTTCTGACCTTTGGGAATTTTAAAAAATTGCCAAATGAAGTTTTCTTTCCGGTGAGACGTCCTGGGCTGCTCAGGCAAAAACTGCCTCTCTTCGTGCTCGTCCTCCTGTTCCTCTTCTTCCTCTCCTTGTTGAATTATAACTTGAGCAGGTGGTCCACTCTTCCTTGGATGTGGTGGAGGTGGTGGGGAAGCACCAGCTGAAGCTACTAAAGAAGCCATTGCTCAGTGATCACAAAGGGTCTTTCTCTCACAATGATGAAAGTCAGAGTGAGGAAAGAAGGAGGGATTTTCATCATTTGGGAAAAACAAGAGTTCTCAACCAATCAAAAGTGTTCATTTTAGATTATATGACCTAGTCTTACATCATTAGGAAACCAAAAGTGAAATGAACCAATGAAAAGTGTTATTACCAAGTCACATGACTTGCTGTGTTTACGTTAAGCGCTTTGCAGGGCCTCCCGGTTTGCTTCCAGAAACCTGCGCTTTGCGACTCGCTTCGCGTACCAGTTCGCTAACGTTGTACGTCATATGACGTATCACGCGACAACGTGAAACGTCATGCGGACGGGAGGCGTCACGATGTTGTTTTCTAACGCGGCACTTGCGGTAAAGAAACGTTTACCGGCTCGCGGTCTATTTCGCGGCATCAAGGTCAGCTAACGGGAAGCTTCCCGATTCGCGAAGCGGGAACGAAGAAAAAAAAATATTTTAAAAAAAAATTATTCATAAACATATAAAATATATTTTTGGATTTAAAGAAGAATACATTTTACAGCTACAGATATTAGCTGTTAAAAAAACCAATGAAATTCACAGAAAAAACCATAGGTTATAGACCATATATAGTTAGGAATTAGCATTTACAAAACCTTGAAAATTCACTGAAAAAACCATAGGTTATAGACCATATATAGTTAGGAATTAGCATTTAGAAAACCTTATTTTACTCACACAAAACCATTGAAATTCCATATATAGTTAGTTGCACTAACTATATATCGCGCACCCGCAATCCACTGCTGATGATGTCACATATTACATCATTCATGACATGGTCAGTGACATCACTGATGACATCACTGATGACATCTCAAATGACATCACTGATGACATCACTGATGACATCTCAAATGACATCACTGATGACATCATGACACACCAATACCAGTTACTACATAAGCACTCACTGATTCCTACGTCTACACACACATTCACTCATTCACCCATACAATCACTCATACATACAGTCACTTATTATTACAACACTATCATATGCACTCATACACCTATGCAGACAGTCACACACTGCCACTCATCCATGGAGTTACTCACACACCAAGCCAGTCCTGTAAAGAATCAATCACACTTCCATTTCTTCATCTATACAGTTAAACACAGAACACCATACTTCAGTGACATCACTGATGACATCACTAATGACATCTGAAATGACATCACTGATGACATCTCAAATGACATCACTGATGACATCATGACACACCAATACCAGTTACTACATACACACTCACTGATTCGTACGTCTACACACACATTCACTCATTCACCCATACAATTACTCATACATACAGTCACTTATTATTAGAACACTATCATATGCACTCATACACCTAGTCAGTCCTGTGAAGAATCAATCACACTTCGATTTCCTCATCTATAGTTAAACACAGAACACCATACTTTTCACACATATACTAACACATACTTACTCTCTTATACAATCACTGATACAAGTACACATTGATATGCACAGAGTCACACACCTCCCAGCCAGCCACACACACACTCAGTCTTCCATACATCCAGTCATTCTTCAATATGTAAAACGTATTTAAACTTTACAAAAACACACAGACACTAGATGATGTCATCAGTGATGTCATTTGAGATGTCATCAGTGATGTCATCAGTGATGTCACTGACCATGTCATGAATGATGTAATATGTGACATCATCAGCAGTGGATTGCGGGTGCGCGATATATAGTTAGTGCAACTAACTATATATGGAATTTCAATGGTTTTGTGTGAGTAAAATAAGGTTTTCTAAATGCTAATTCCTAACTATATATGGTCTATAACCTATGGTTTTTTCAGTGAATTTTCAAGGTTTTGTAAATGCTAATTCCTAACTATATATGGTCTATAACCTATGGTTTTTTCTGTGAATATATATATAGATATATATATATATATATATGTCATTTGAGATGTCATCAGTGATGTCACTGACCATGTCATGAATGATCTAATATGTGACATCATCAGCAGTGGATTGCAGGTGCGCGAAATATAGTTAGTACAACTAACTATATAGGAGCAATTTCATTGGTTTTGTATGAGTAAAATGTCCAGCTAACTATAACACCACTAAAACTTATTGTTTTTTGAGTGAATTTCAAAGGTTTTTTAAAACCTAATTCCTAACTATATAACTCCTGAAACCTATGTTTTTTTCAGTGAATATATATATATATGTATATCCCATTTCAGTTCCAGCTTCTCGATGAGAATCGGATCCCCACGCAAAGTACGACACCACACTGATTTTCTTTGTTGCGCGATGATTCATTCCGCTGTAGCGCGTTTCGACATTACAGCCTTGCTCACACATCAAGCGTTAGTTTACCAAATGTTGTTTAAAAGCCCTCTGAAACTTACGGTCAAATGGGTGGTATTTTTCATTACAACTGAAGAAATACTTCGCTTGTATTCATTACCCACAAATACACATCCAATAATGTTATATTTCAACATGTTAACCAAGCGGGTTCTGATCTCATGAATATTTAATTTTGTTATTTATCACAACATTAATTCACAATCATTATTATTGGTTCTTATATCCATTATTTACCTCGAAGTCTTGTACTTCATTTTAGTTTCAGTTCTGATGAGGATTAAATTCATTATCAAAATTAAATGCAAGTGCAGGAAACATACGCTCTATTCAAACCTTATGATTGCTCATTATCCAGCATTGAGTTCATAACAGCTTATACGATATCAAGGCTAGTGCCTAATGATTTCATTCTCAGACTAAAGTGCAAGTGCATAATACATGCTCTATATTTAACCATCTTTGTTGCTGAATATTCGCATTGCTGTCATTTCACCGATACACAATCTTATTGCTAATTCATTTTTTTATCTATTGTCATCATTTACATCAGAAACAGTACCAGCCCTGTGGCAATTATATGTGTATGTAATATATGCAAGTGCTCAAATCATTATCATAATCCAATATACTATAATTTTGTATCGAAATTTGGCAACAATGATTGTATTACTCAAAAATGATTTATATTTCCTTTTTAGGTCTCGCTCTCGAGACCTATTGTCGTCGAGATGCCTCTCAAGGGAGACAGACCGGGGCACGCGCGGCGATTCTGGTTTGTGGACGCGCGCGTACAGGCACGTGCACATCTCCAGCATGCAGTTTAACTTTCGCCCATTGTTGGAGCGGCTCGCAATGGCGAGTCCGCTCAAGAAAAAAACTTGATACTGTGCCTTCATCGTCACAAATTGAAAATCCCCCACTCACCCGGTCTGTGCGGGGAGGATCCTCCTCAACGGTGGCTGGCTGCGGCCGGAGCACTCCAGACCCTCTACACATCTGGCTGCACGACGCGGGGCTCTCTCCATAAGCATGGGAGCCCCGCACTGCTGTGTGCCACTCTTCCTTTTTGGCGCCGGGGCTCTCTCTTCAGTACGAGAGCCCCGGAAGGGGACAGGCATTGCCTGCACCGGCTGCACACGCCGCCACTGGGCACGAGCCGCAGGGCACACGAAAGTTGCAGGTACTGCGCATGCGCCGGCAGCCCTTGCCGTCCCATGTCTCCTCCCAGGGCCGGATGTGAAGTTGCTTTCTGTTTTGCTTTTTTTTTGGGGGGATCCATTTCTTGGTTTTAAAGGTATGCAAATCGCGATTACAAATTACACCGCATTTTTCACTCTATCTTTAACTTTTAACCTAATCATTTACAAGATTTAACAGGGGTTGGCAGTCGAACACACCAGTCACGTTTATCCAGTATTCTGTAGCTTGTGTCTGTTCGTAAATTCCTGTGTCTCATCAATTAGGCAAGTGCATCTTTGCAGAAGTGGGTGTGATCGGGGCCGAAGGATAGACGCCTCCCCAGGCTCCCCGCCGGTCATGTGCCTGTTCCGGGTCCAGCAGCTGCTCGCAGGGCAGAGAGGCGGCCTCGGCCGGTGCATCCAGCTCGGATCCAGGTCTTGAGAGCGCTGCTGTGAGCGGTAAGGAAGGGGCAGAGCGGTGTGCGTGTGGGAGGTGGCAGGAGAAGGCGGGAGCAGGAAACACCGAGGCTTCTCGAGGAGCAGCAGGCCTCGGGCTGTGCCGGACCATGGCTGCGGTCGCCGATACACAGCTGATGCGGACCGTTGGGCTTATCGGTAAGGACACTTGGCGCCCCTCCGGAGCAGCCTGAGCAGATAGCTCCCTGGTTAACTTTGTGTCTTGGCATGTGTGCGCGTTCTCTGGAAACACTGTCTGCATTTTAAAAGCATTGTTTATGGTGACACTTTTGTGTTCTCGTGAAATTGATGACCTTAATGTCCAACTCACACCGCCCCATTGGGTGTCGCCCCTCATTTTCTCTGAGCAGAACTGTCACAGTGGAGCATTTTGTCACAAGATGTGGACGTTTAGTTTATCTACCTACACATTAGCATACATGCCAACATTTTGACGTGAGAGAGTGAGATTTTGAAAAAAAAATCAAGGAACTTCATTTTTCACATTAATATACGTAGAAGCAAATGCCGTTTCAGGCAAGAGACTGGTAAAATACAGCCATTTTTAGCTTAAACATATCACGAGTCTCTCGCCTCAATCGTATGCATTTGGGAATTCCCGGAGAGCGATTTGAGGGAAAATGCTTTTCCCATTAACTTGCATTGGAATGGAGGATGACTAAGCTGGGAGAAAGCTACAATAACATACGTTACCTTTAAAAAATCAGAAATCTCTCACCTAAATAGGGGCTGGTGGCATGTATGCATTTTGGTGGCATGTATGCATTTGCGACTAATCACATTTAAGTACCCAGCCTATATTGTATTCCCATTAGCATAGTGTTTCTTACCCCTGACGAGGTGATGAAACGAATTTGCAGATGAGTAGCACACTACTCTGTGCTTTGGTAGGTGAACATTGGCCTTTCTTGAGGAATATGTGTTTATTGTTTTGATCTTGTGAGGAGGACCAGAATTATACTTTTTTTGTGTTTTGTTGCTGCACTAATGCATGAATTTGAAGAGAAAAGGAGACTGGACACTTAATACTAAATGATAGTGTATTGATATATAGAAAATGTGATACATTTAGAGAGTATCGACTGGTCTTGAAATGCTGGCCCATCTTAAATATTCCTCAAGAAAAAATTGGACAGTATGGCCATTTTGAATGGTCAGGGATATTGGTCATGTTTTAATTAAAAATGATTGTAACTTTAGAGCCTGGAAGAGCTGCAACATTAGTAGTCATTCGAGGCATCTAGCATGATTAGGACATCTGTGTTCTTTAGCTGTACTGTAGATCTCTTCATTGCTTCATAGTAGTAATTTTGACTCCTATGCTATTTTTGGCTGAACCCAGTAACCTTCTGGGATTTACATCTCGATTTAGAAATTAACAGGTAGAAAGGGAACAGCATAAATTGCTATGCAAACGTGGCTACACTGTTTTGCTCATTTGTACCTGTTAGTATGGCCACCTCACTTCATGTCAACATTGACACTCTCAGTGTCTGAGCTTTCAAACTGCAAGTCATTTTTATGTTTCGCCTAGCGAAGGCTGCGCTTGCGCAGCTCTCGCTGGGAGAAAACTGATGTTTCAGAGAGTGGGGCTTGAACCCGCCCCTCTTCTCCATTGGCTGGCTTCCTAAACGGAGGCCAGCCATTGGAGGAGAGGGGCATCACTCAGTTCAAGCCTCGTCTTTTTCGGATTCGGGGGGGTGTTTTTTACATTCCTTCTCTTCCCATTGGCTGGAATTTTACCTTCCAGCCAATGGGAAGAGGAGAGAAAGAAAACACTCCCCCGAATGCGAAAATGAGGCTGCGTTTCTCCAAGGCATTTCTGTCTCGCCTCGGGGAAAAATGGTCGTGTCATGGCGGAGCTCGCTTTTATCTGCTGCACCCATCTTCACTTGATCGCATTATGCATTTCGGGTCCATTTAATATATATGATGCCCCTCCAACAAGGCATTTCTAGCCCCTTTCCTCCCTCCATACGCTGCGTACCCCTAGCACAATCTTTGGTGCTTGCAGCACTACTCTGCTGCACCCATCTTTCTTGATCGCATCATACAGTTCGAGCCTATCACATTTTTAGAGGATGCCTCTCCACCCATCATATGCCTTACGCGCACAGGGAGGTCACATGTCCCCCCTTGTCTCCTTTCACCGAGCGGTAAGCTGCAGCCTTTCATTTCACATGCTACATGCGTATAGGCTGCCTTGACAACCGCACTACCAAACTACATCCCCCAGCTACCCTCTGCTTCCAGCGGATTTCCGGAAAGCATTGCTGCCAGGTGTCTTCCCTCATTCAATCACCGGGCACTTCAAATATGCCCTCGCGTTCAGCAAATGCTCTCCTTCCTGTCACCAGATGAGCGTTGCCGACCTGCAAGGAACCGCACTCCTGGCGGTAATTGCCGAGCTACCACCTCTACAGGTGGCCGCTGCTTAACTCTGTCCCGCACCTTATCTGACACCTCTCTCTGCTTGCACAGGCACCCCGCTCCTGTCCTTTGCCACCTTAGCCGGTTGGCCTCTACACCCAGTAGGGCGCCGGTGCTCCGGGGTTGTTGCCTTTGTTTACCACCCCTTCACCAACCAACGCCCCTGCAACACACAGGCCGGCAAGGGCTTCTGACACCTCTTCCTCTGGGGTAGACAGCGCTCTGGTGGCATTGCTTTTGCTTACCTCACCAACCAATGTCCCTGCCATATTCGGGCTGGCAAGGGCTAGTGACACCTCACCGTCGGGAGGTTTTCATTAGTGTGTCAGCCTGTCGCCAGGTTTTCTAGGGTCCTGCCCCCCTCCCCTGCGCACTCTACTCCCGCGTTTCTCAGTTCCCAGGAATCTTGCTGTATAATATTTATTTTTGCTCTCAGTGTTGTCACGATGACCTCCTTGTGCCTCGCTTCCCTCGGGCTCTGCTTCTTGGTGCTCAGAGGGTGGTGCCTGCAGCCCCTCTCTGTGCAGCAACGCAAAATGGCACCACCCTATCTGTTCCCAAGTCGACTGGTCGCTTTGGTTCCCTTGTTCTGTCCCCTGCCGTCCCACTGTTGCTGTTACTCTTGTAATTCTGGTGCTGCACACCCCCCACCTACCTGATATACCTCATCCTCTTATCCCCCAAAGCGTATTCTTGCTCTGATTCTGCATATTCTTGCAGCTCATTGAAAACATTTGTATTAAGTATTATTCAATCTTTCTTTATTTTGCTATGCTTCTGTGCTGCACCCTCCTCTTGGTTGATTTGTGTTTAGCGTTATATAGCACTTCATATCACTGGCGTCTTCGCAGTACAGTTAGAGTATGCAGCGTGTTATGCATGGATAGTAAGGGATATGTTTTTAGTGTGAGCTATATGGGAAATGTTAGGCATCGTACCTCTGGGCTGCTCCATTTGAGATTCTGTGGATTTGTCACTGTGCTGTGTGTGTGTGGGGGGCTCTGTGTGTGGGGGGGGGGCTCTGTGTGTGTGTGTGTGGGTCTCTGTGTGTGTGTGGGGGGCTCTGTGTGTGTGTGGGGCTCTGTGTGTGTGGGGGGCTCTGTGTGTGTGTGTTTGGGGCTCTGTGTGTGTGGGGCTCTGTGTGTGTGTGGGGGCTCTGTGTGTGTGGGGGCTCTGTATGTGTGGGGGCTCTGTGTGTGGGGGGCTCTGTGTCTGTGTGGGGGCTCTGTGTGTGTGGGGGGGCTCTGTGTGTGGGGGGGCTCTGTGTGTTTGTGTGTGGCATTTGCGAGAGATTAAGCTATTGGCATTGTAAATGACAATGACATTTATTTATCTGTTTTCAAAACCAACACATAAATAAAAATGTTGTCTTTTACAATGCCAATAGCTCTAACTTTTGCAAAGGTGAGACCGTTGCATTGTAAATGCTTGGTTTTGTCCTGTTTTGCCTCTCAAGGGAGACAGACGGGGCACGCGCGGCGATTCTGGTCTGTGGACGCACACGTCCAGCCCGGCGCCGTGCACATCTGTTGCTCCACATTCACACTCACGGAAGTATACACACACACGTGCGCACGCACACACACACATGCAGGCACACACACAGGCAGGCACTCACACACACACACGCACACACATGCACACACATGCACACACAAGCGAGTCCGCTCCTGTACGGGCCCCCGCCGGGCCTCCCTCTCAACTGCTTCGATAGCCGCTTCTCACCGCTGCTGTTGGGGGACAATCATTTTTCATACTACCATTCAATGTATTAAAATGCCGCTCGCTTTCACATTGCGCCATGACTTCATAAGAGACTCGGTCACGATATTCGGCTGGTTTTTGCTGACTGACGCTGCCGGTAGTCACCTGACCCGGAAGTCCTAACTGAGCTTCAACAACAAAATCAGCAGCCATGCGCAGACTGGAAACCAGAAAGCTGATGCCGGCAGAGCAGACAGTAGTAACGAACCAGCAGTCGGTAACTATATTTTAACTAAATTCTTAAGCAGTCTACGGAATTTCGGTTCCATTTTTAAAACGAGTTCAAAATGTAGATAATTAATAAGCGATTTACTTTAGAGGAAGAGTAACACACAAAAAGAAAAGGAGACACTCGTAGCTCAAATTAAATCTTCGCTTGAGTGAAAGAGCAGAAAATGCTCGATAATGACTTGCAACGATGTTCAGAAACCTCACTCTTTAGTACCCGATGATTTGATAAACACTATACAAAGCGTATTGCAAGATCATTGGAATTTCTTTTTTAATACGGAGAAATTTCAAACCTACTACTATTTTGAAGTTCGAAAACGGGTCAATTTGAGTTAGCTTGGAGCAATAAGTTCTAGAATGAGTGTCCGTGCCTTTTACTATGGAACAGTGCAAGGTTTGCCGTAACTAGTTTAAAATAGTACAATGTAAAGAATATTTTTATATTATATTGGGCCAGATAATAGGATTTAGAAGCAGTACCAAATAGGGACACATTAATTTAAATATTACTTTAACACGACCCCTGATATTCGAAGGCATTATTGTTCTGAAGCTTGGGATGCGTGTCTGGCGGAAACCGTTGTTTCCATTACATATAATGAATTGGGCATACCATTGAGTGTCACCGGTGTAATGGTATCTATCTGAAATAATAGAGCTGTGAACAATAAATCCTGTCCCAGGAGAATTAACTCCCCTTGTGTAAAATGTTACTGAAAACGTAGTGACCATCAAGTAAGTAGATGTGAAAGAGGAAAAATGTTTACTACAATCCTATTTACAAAGAATATCCCATAACAATTTTGGCACTATCATAATTAAAATAACAGTAGTGTTGGGTATTTGATCACAGAATCCTCTTTGGCGGGTCAGCAGTGTATACCATCTCTGATACCTTCCGATATGCTATAATTTATATTTAGACTAAATTCCTCCAAAAGCAGGGCTTTAGGTTGGTAGGGTCTCAGGGATACAGACCCTGCAGTGATAAAAAAAAAATTATCGTGAAATTGGTCCTTATTCCGCTCTATAGTCCTTTACATTTTGGCTGTAAAGTTATTGTTACTTTACATTTACAGGCAAAACGTTTTTTGATTTCTGAACAGTGTACACACCGTTAAGGTAATTAATTTAAACGATATAGTCTCAGAATTCGAATTATTCTCTAGGAAATCAATTTTTTCTCATTTGCCTGATATTCAAAACAGGAGAGACCTATTGAGGAGGCTTATAGGTCTGGTTTGTTTTAGGTGCATGCCCGTTACTGTGTCATACATTTGGATGCAATAGCTGTAAGCTCAGAGAGGGACCAAAAAGCTGGTCATGTGGCATGCTATGCTAAGCACAGGCATTTTTATTATGTGTTTTAAGCAGCATCTGTTCTCTTCTGCTGTGCTGATCTGCTGCTCTCTTCCACATACATCCTTCTGTAACCGCACACACACATACATACAACCACACACACAACCACACAAACACACACAACCACACAAACGCACACAACCACACACACACACAAACATCACCCCACACACAAACACACATCACCCCACACACAAACACACATCACCCCACACACAAACACACATCACCCCACATATCACCCCACGCATCACCCCACGCATCACCCCACGCATCACCCCACGCATCTCCCCACGCATCACCCCACGCTCAACCCCACGCATCACCCCACGCTCAACCACACACAGAACCACACAGACAACCACAACCACACCCAACCACACCAAACCACACACACACCCAACCACACACAAAACCACACACACAACCACACACACAACCACACACACAGCCATACACACAACCACACACACAACCACACACAACCACACCCACACAACCACACCCACACAACCACACACACACAAGCACACACAACCACACACACACACACACATCTATCTATCGCCCTCACTCTATCTACCTATGGCCCTCACTCTATCTACCTATGGCCCTCACTCTATCTATCTATCGCCCTCACTCTATCTATCGCCCTCATTCTATCTATCGCCCTCACTCTATCTATCACCCTCACTCTATCTATCTATCGCCCTCATGCTATCTATCTATCGCCCTCATGCTATCTATCGCCCTCACGCTATCTATCTATCTTTTGCCCTCACTCTATCTATCTTTCGCCCTCACTCTATCTATCGCCCTCACTCTGTCTATCTTTCGCCCTCACTCTATCTATCTATCTTTTGCCCTCACT
Organism: Lissotriton helveticus; assembly: GCF_964261635.1. Taxonomy (NCBI): domain Eukaryota; kingdom Metazoa; phylum Chordata; class Amphibia; order Caudata; family Salamandridae; genus Lissotriton; species Lissotriton helveticus. The sequence goes on along the minus strand of NC_136070.1, from coordinate 103,820,701 downwards.
CTATCTATCTTTTGCCCTCACTCTATCTATCTAGCGCCCTCACTCTATCTATCTATCTATCGCCCTCACTCTAGCTATCTATCTCCCTCCCTATAGCTATCGTCCTCACTCTCTATATCTTTCGCCCTCCCTCTAGCTATCTTTCACCCTCCCTCTAGCTATCTATCGCCCTCACTCTATCTATCTATCGCACCACCACAGCATCACTCAGGGGTACCATAGCATCACTCAGGGGCACCACAAAATCACTACGCGCTACCACAGCATCACTGAACGACATAGCATCACTCGTCGCCACCACAACATCACTCAGCGCCACCACAGTATCAATCTGTGCAACCATTCAACAAGAACTGGTTCAAATATTTTCTCTCAATGTTTCAAGCTTTATTACAAATGTCACAAAAAGATGTTATTATTTCACTTCTGTTCTTGGATTTTCATCACAATAAAATACACTGAATATAATCTTCACAAAAGTTATTTACAAAAGTTTAAGCTATTGCCATTATAAATTACAATGACTTTTATTTAAGTATTAATTATTTAAAAAAATTAAAAGCCATTGTTATTTGTAATATCAATACATCTAAGTCATGTAAATACAAAACATGATGCATTACAAATGCTATAGGTGTCACATTTGCAAAAGATAAAAGTATTGGCAAAGCTATTAATTTCGCTATTTTCAAAACCAACACATAAATAAAAGAAATTGTCATTTACAAGACCAATAGCTCAAACTTTCCTAATGCGAGACCTATTGCATTGCAAATGCTTGTTACTCTTCCTTTCTATTCTTAATATCTCATCAACTTGACTTGCTCCATAACCACTATATATATATATATATATATACCCACACCCATATATATGCATAAGAAACGTATTGCAATGGGTATGAAGGAAACGCACACTCAGGACAGGAATCCAAGTGAATTCCAGTCCTGAGTGCGCATTTCCTTCTAACCCATTGGGAGACGTTTCTTTTGGATTTATTGGCGATCGGTTTCGTGCCCGATACAACGTGCCATCCCCTCTGGGAGCAGCAGCCTGAAAGTGGAGTTAGTATTTAGATATAAAAATAGCTATATATATTTATATATATTTATACTTATATGTGCATGCACACACACACACACATACATATTACCTACTGGCGGTCAACAGTACGTAGTTATAGTTAGGACCTAGTTTCCATAGGAAAAGCATTTTTTGATTCGCCAATATCTTTAGCGCCATTTGACGAATCATCGCGAAATTTCATAAACTAATGGGGCGCTCTGGTCAGCTCCTGTCTTCAACGTTTCAGGGTGATTCATCAAGTGGGGGCCGAGAAAAAAGGGGAAGTGAGAGCAGAAAAGCTGCTCTTGCTTCCATGAAGCGCAGCAGATTTGCTTTGAGCAAAGGGAGCTGCATGTTTGCAGCTCCCTTTGTCCAAAAGCAATGCCTGCTCCCGCAGGAGGCGGGGAGCCGGCAGGGACCTGCGGTCCCCAACACAGAGGCCTTGCCCCTGGAGCTGGGGTCCCCGGGGCCAAAAATGGACCAGGGAAGGGGGGCCAATGCCGCCCCCCTGCCATAAAAAATATTTTGCCGGGGGATGGAGTCCCTGGGGCCGTAATCGGCCTAAGGAGGGTGGCCTTGCCCACGCCTCCCTTTTCAAATAAATAAAAAACAAAATGTCTCAGGCCCCAGGGGACAGGGTCCACAGGGCCCAAAAGGGTCAAGGGAAGGGGGGCCACACAGCCCCCTTCCTAAAACAAAATGTTAAAAAAGAAACTTGCAATTCGGCGGAGGCCCTATCCCCTCCCTGCACACCATTATGCAAATGTGCTTCCAGGTGTGCTCTGTGTTGGGGGATGAGGTTCCTGTTGCTACTGAGGGCCCTGGGGGCCAACTAGCCTACCATGTACCTCCAGTAAGCCCCACACAATGGGATTGCTTAGAGATGGTCCGACCCACGCCACTTTTTACAACACTCTGCAAACACGCCTCTTGGTGCACTGGTGGTGGGGCGATGAGGTCCCTTTGTGCCCTGAGGACTGTAGTAGACTTCATCCCCCAAGCAGCAGTGCACCAGGAGGCATGTTTGCAGATTGATGTAAAAAGGGGGTGTGGCCTCTGATCACTCTCAGCAATCCAGCTGTTTGGGGCTTACTAGAGGTACCAGGAAGGCTAATTGGCCCCCAGGGATCCTCAGGAGGCAAGGGGACTTCATCCCCCAACCAAGAGTGTGCCAGGAAGCACGTTTGCAGAGTGGGGGAGAAAGGGGGCAAGGCCTGTTTTCACCTGTCAGCAATCCCACTGTGTGGGGCTTAATGGAGGTAACAGGTAGGCTAGTGAGGTAATCATGAAATGAAGAAGATGACGATACGTTGTAGGATAGATATAGTTGGATTATTTCAAGAGCCGAGTAAGAAGTAACAGGAGCCCACGCCAACCGCTGCACTGACATACATGGAATCCCAACACGTAGGATTCTAGGTTCCAGTGCATGCGGCGAGTGCGAGAGAGCAACACGAGGATACAACACATCCTCCTTTCTAGAAAAGAAAAAGGAAGTATAATAACATAAAGATGTAAACTTATAATACATTGAATAAAAGTAACTTAACAGTCTGATATGATAAACTTAATTTCCAACTTTGTAGTCTTTGTGCCAAGTGGGGGGTTTCCTTAACCGGGGATTACATATTTTGTGAGAAAGAAAGGGAACTGGCAGGTGTGAATGAGAGGTTGTAGGAAATTGACTGGAATTGGGAGAAAGAGGGGTTCTTGATAGGTTAGGAGAGGAAGAACTACTTGAAGGTGACATATTCATACATATAGATGGAACTTTAACAACCTTGGAGAGGCTCCAAACATTTCCGTCTGATAATTCCACAACTTGTCTACCCACTCTAATAACAAGTAAGGGGTCGGAGAAATGTGACACACCAGATTTAATAAAACCGGACTTTCTCACACGTACCCAATCTCCGACCTTGCACGGATTGTTGGTAGTAGTACTAACCACAGGAGAATTACGTTTCTTGTATTTACCGATTAGTAGATCCCTCATCCAGGGCTGGCTCATATTACACACACCCTTCCTCCCCCGCATTTTTTCAAAGGGAGACAAATCTCCATCAGATTTTGGGGTGTTTCTATAACTCCACAAGAGTTTTCCAACAGCATCGTAGCAATTCTCACTGTTGCATATAGCAAGTTGTAAACCCTCCTTGAGCACCCTGATCCACCTTTCTACCATGCCGTTACCTTGAGGATAATACACTGAAGAACGTTTGTGCAAAATACCATGGTTGCAACAAAAGGATTTCATCTCCGCTGAGGTGAACTGTGTGCCATTATCAGATAGGATGGAAGTAGGGAAGCCTTCTTTTTCAAAAACTGATTTTAAAAAGTCGATAACTACCTTAGAAGATACTTGGGACACGAATTTCACCTCAGGCCAACTGGAGAACTGGTCTATCAATACAATGGCATAAACTGGACTACGACCTAAACACATCGGACCAGCAATGTCTACCGAAATGCATTCCCAGGGCTTAGAAGGTTTCGAGATAGAATCATGTTGATATTTTATAGGTTTCTGTGATTTATCACTCACACAACATTCAATACAAGATCTTACTTTTTCCTCAATCAACCTGTCGACTCCCGGCCACCAAAATTCACTCCTTATTCTCTTTTTCATACTGGACATGCCTGGGTGACCCTCATGTGCCATGTCTAGAATGGTGTTCCTTAAACCGTGTGGCACAACCAAAAGCAAACCCCTCAACAAAGTTTCACCCTTGATGGTTAGCTCTTGAGCTACATGGAAGTAAGGCAAAATACTAGAAGATAGACTGTTCTTGGAAGGCCAACCATTTTTTACAAAAGATAAGACATTCAAGTAATCACGATCTTCACCACAAGCCAGTACCCAATCATTTTCATGGATGCAACCATTGGACACTTCACCGATTGACACAACTTTATCAGGATCATCATCAGGAGCAACTTGGTTATCATCTTCTATAGGTAGTCTAGAAAGGAAATCAGCTAGCACATTTTTCGCTCCTGGAATATATTCAACTGAAAAATGAAAGTCTTGCAATTTATATTGCCATCTTGCAATCCTAGAAGTGGCTTTTCCACAACCTTTAGTTGTGAAGAGATCCACAAGAGGACGATGATCAGAGCGAACAACAAAATCTGTACCATATACATATCTGCGAAAATATTCAATTCCCCACCAGCAAGCCAAGGTTTCTTTTTCCAAAGTGGAATATTTTGTTTCTGCGCCACGTAACGGTCTTGATGCAAAAGCAATGGTTACAAAACCACTATTTTGCTTCTGCATCAGCACCGCGCCAACATTGCTTGCATCAGTGACAATAAATGATTTACAATTGGTGTCAAACGGGGATAAGGCAGGAGCAGAAATGATGCATTTCTTTACAAAATTAAATTGATTTTTGCAATTGTCATCCCAAATGAATTGTTGTTGGTTTTTCATCAACTTCCGTAAGTGAGAAGTTTTATCAGAAAAGGAAGGAATGAACTTTGCGTAATATTCGGCTAAACCGAGAAAGGATCTGAGCTGATCCTTGTTGACTGGTTCGGGAGCATTCTCAATAGCTTTAACTAAACTTAATTTGGGAGAAATACCCTCTTTGCTGATGGAATGGCCTAGGTAATCTATGGAATCTTTGCTAAATTTACACTTTTCCTTGGTAAGGGTAAGACCGTTGTCTTGTAAGGTGGATAGAACCTTAAATAAAATTTCAGAATGTTCACATTCATTTTTACCGAAAACTAATATGTCGTCTTGGAAATATAATACATTAGAAACATTTTTGAACATGTTGTGCATGACTCTCTGAAACACTGAGGACGCGGACACTAAGCCAAAAGGCATTCTCTTATACCTGTAGGCACCCTCAGTGGTTATAAAAGATGTAAGATGTTTGCTGTCTTCGTGAAGAGCTATCTGATGATATGCGTTAGATAAATCCAATGTGGTGAAGACCGATGCATCCTTAAGTTTAGAGAACATTTCACCAATATTGGGTAGAGGATGTCTATCAACCCACACATTAGAATTTAAATCGCGCATATCAATACAAAGACGAATTTTCCCATTAGGCTTGTGGGCCACGACTACTGGAGAAAGCCACTCGGAGGATTCAATTTCCTCAATTACATCCAGGTCACATAATTTTTGAAGTTCTTTCTTAACAGGTTCTCTTAAAGCCAAGGGAATATTGCGTACCTTATGTACCTTGGGAACAGCATTGTGTTTAAGAATAATTTTATGTTTGAAGTTTTTTAACAAACCTAACTTGGAGGAAAAGACCTGCGGAAAAAGTGTTTCCCATTTGTTGTCAGAAGATATATCAACAGAATTGACAAAATCAGAATACCCCAGAACTTGATCAGGATGGTTGGGATCAAGTTTCATCATTAACTCTCTTTGTTGTGGCCAACCCAGTAAACATGACCCATCTTTGGCAACATATACTTTAGCAGGAATCGACTTGCCCTTGAACGATAAGGTGGAGTGAAAGTATCCAAATACTTTGATAGGTTTTTTACCATAACCACGTAGTCTTAGGTCAGAAGGAAATAAGGATATAACATCAGGAAATTCTTTCAACAAAACATCGTCACCAATCAAGGTGTACTTTGCACCAGAGTCTGCCATGACTTTTATAGATTTGGATCCGATTTGAAGCATACAGAAAGGTGAATCTTTTTTTTCTTCTCCTACTTCGTATACGGTGCATACATCATCATATACATCATCATCCATGTCTACAGCTTGAACTTGGGTAAATCTGGGGCTTCTATAATCCGAAGAAAAGTTTTTTGATTTGTTGCGATTTTTGCACATCCTCGCAAAATGCCCTCTAGATTTACAATAGTTGCAGAATTGTCCTATAGCAGGACATCTTTTATCTGTTGCAACGTGTCCGGGAAAACCGCATTTGAAGCAAACTACTTCCTTTCTGAAATCCTGATATGATGAAGAAGGAAGCGTAGGTCTGTTAGGAATAGATTCAATTAGACTTTTCTTGACAGTTTGAATCACAGAAACATTGGGTTTATCTTGTTGTAATTCTTTTGGTTTTTTATCGGACAATTCTTTGATGCCCAACTTCATATCTTCAAATCGGTGTGCAATATCAAGGGCTTTTGAAAGAGATAAATCTTTTGCATCGAGTAATTTTTCTTGGAGTTTTACATCAGAAACGTTATGCACAAGCGGGTCTCTCACCATTTGATCGTGAAACTGTTGGTAGTTACATTTGGCAGCTAGAATCCTCAAATCTTTGACAAAAGAATCAATGGGTTCAATGGGAAGTTGTTGTCTGCTTAGAAACTTGTGGCGAGCTACAACTTCGTTGACTTTCTTGATGTATTGTTTATCAAGTTGCATGATGGCATTTTCATAAACATCAGTTTCTTCCTCAGAGGAATTGTCTAAAGTTAGGGGAGGAAGATGAGAAAGGACTTGTCTTCCTTCAGCACCCAGAGAATGTTTGAGAATTGCGAGTTTCCGTTTATCTGTGTAATTTTCTCCACCTATGGCTTCAAGGTAAGCTTCGAAACCTTCGCGCCACTGTTTCCACTCTAATGGAGGTTCACCTGGACTTGCCAAAAAGGTGGTGGAGCATTAAAACTTTCCATTGTAAGTAATACAGAAATATTTTTTTTTAGAGACAATATGATGTTATAAATAACCTTGAAAAATAGTTTGAATTGGAATTAATTCTTTCAATATAAGAACTATTGTGAGATAATTGCAGTCTTTTATTGAGCAGAGTAATGGATTTACTGGAAGAAAAGCTTTGTGATGTCACAGAGGCGAGAGATCTGTAAGATTAAAGTTTACTTGTGCTGACTCTGTCTTTGTGATGTAATCCGAATGTGGAACATGAAGTTTGCTTGTGCTGACGCTGCCTTTGTGATGTGAAACAGTAGGTGGAGCGCGAGCTTTTGCGCATGTATTGGTTTGCTCGAGATGTTCCTAGCGCGAGGGGTTCCTAGCGCGTGATGATGCGCATGCGTTGGTTCAAATGGCAGAGAAATAGAAGGAAAGTGAAATAAAAGTATTAAAGTCTCACCGCTTTAGTAGAAAGAGCGGGATTTTCGGGATGGTTTGGATCACAGGATAACAAAGCTTCGGTGAAGTGCGTGGTGAAGATTGCGCACTCAACTTTAGCAACGGTAATCTTGTCTGGAGGTCCCGGGGCTGTAGGCTCCGAAAATTATGTGAGTTCGCTTCTCCGACGTCGCCAGTGAGGTAATCATGAAATGAAGAAGATGACGATACGTTGTAGGATAGATATAGTTGGTTTATTTCAAGAGCCGAGTAAGAAGTAACAGGAGCCCACGCCAACCGCTGCACTGACATACATGGAATCCCAACACGTAGGATTCTAGGTTCCAGTGCATGCGGCGAGTGCGAGAGAGCAACACGAGGATACAACAGCTAGTTGGCCCCTAAGGGACCCCAGCAGCGAAGGGGACTTTAATCCCTATCCAAGAGTGAACCAGGGAGCGGATTTGCAGAGTGGTGGGCAAAGGGTGCAACGCCTGCTATGAGAACTTAGCAATCCTGCTGTGTGAGACTTACTGGAGGTAATAGAAGGGGTAGTTGGCCCCCAAGGATGTCCTTCAAATCCCTTAAGAAAACTCCAACCACTTAAAAATAACTGTTAATGAAATCATTCACACAGGGAATTTTCCTACAGTCTGGAAAAGAGCCTTCATTCTGCCACTGATCAAAAAAGTTAGCCTCCCTTGCTCTGACTCAAGTAATTATCAACCAATATCGCGGTTGCCTTTTCCCGCAAAAATCATGGATAAAGCTTTAAGCGAACAGCTGACTGCCTTATTTGATGCCAACAATCTTCTAGATGATGCCCAATTTGGGTTCAGAAGCCTGCATAGTACCGAAACAGCATTAATTGTTGCCTTAGAGAGTAAAAGAGCCTAAGTAGACAACGGTGAACATATATATATATATGCATATTCACTGAAAACAACATAGGTTTTACAGACGTTATAGTTAGGAATTAGCATTTAAAAAATCTTCGAAATTCACTATAAAATATAGGTTTCAGGGATGTTATAGTTAGTTGGACATTTGACTCATATAAACCAGAGAAATGCGCCTGTTATAGTAAGTTGAGCTAACTATAACTCGCGCACCCCCAATGCACTGCTGATGACGTCACATATTACATCACTCATGACATGGTCAGTGACATCACTGATGACATCTCAAATTACATCACTGATGGATTTTTAGTGAATGTCAAATGCTAATTCCTAACTGTAACGTCTGTAAAACCTATGTTTTTTTCAGTGAATTTCGAAGGTTTTTTAAATGTTAATTTCATATTTTAATATTTATAAAACCTATATTTTTACAATTTAAAAAAAAAAAATTGTATCTCAATTATCCTTTTTTGTTTTTACTTTAACAATTATGTAATGTTTTATTTCTTCCCCCAAAAAATATGTATATCTTTTTTGGTTTTTTGAGAAACTTGAGTCCCATACCGGTAGTTTACCAAGCTCCATCACCACGCAAAGCCTATCCGCCATATTGCTAAACTAATGCGCATTTCGTATCCGACGGGTTTGTGGCACTGCATCCCGCGTAACATCATATACGTATTAGGTTGCGCTAGCTGCTCCTTTGGTATTCGACGGGTACGCAGTACCAAGCCGCACATTATGTCATGTACGTATGGGGTCGCGCCCGCTGCTCGTTTCGTATGCGATGAGTGCACGCTGCCACGCCCTGTGTTACGTCATAGACATATGGTGTTGCGCCGGATACGCCATTCCCGCATTTTTTTATGTCTCAAAACTATATCTAAATAGGTTTAAAGTGTATATGAGAGCAAGCGATAATTTAAAATATTTCAAACATTTATGTATTTCTAACTGTAATAAACATATATTGTGATATATATATTTTCTCAAAATCGCGTCGGGTGCGGCCTCCTTACGTGCTCAGTGCGCGATTGCCATGTGACCTTAAAAAAAGCATTTGATTAGTTCATAACATTTCCCATTGTAACTGCTGGAGGACCCCCACCCATTAGTCATTCTCTCTACAGCGTTTGATAAGAGACACCTCTTCTGCTTAGAGAGCTTTTTTGAAATGTTTTTTGTTGTGTACACATATCTTATACTACACAGAACATGCAACAATCATCTTGATCAATATGCATGATCTGTACATTAGCCTTCCACGTGTGATGGCCATGCATCTGAAACTTTTCATCAAAAAACAAATGTGTGTTACACGATGCCCAAGGTGTGTGTGTGTGTGTGCATTATTGTGCTGCCTTTCGGCCTGGGTATTGGTGGCTCAAAGGGGTATTATGAGCCACGGGCACATCCTAGGTCACAGGTGACAAACAGTAAAGAGTAATGTGTAGATTTGTGTGGTAGTATGCTCTGTTGTCAGGCTTTACCAGTATAGTAGTGTTATATGTGAGACTTTCAGATTCACGTTTGACATGCAATGCTTGACTGTAATGAGCGTTATCACTGTGTAGCATCACTGCTGATCTTCCCTCCATCCGAGCACATTCACATGCACATGCACATAGCAACACTTTTAATAATACCGCACACTATTGACATGCGTATGAACAACTATGCCCATGCACTAACACAAATGCGTACAATTTCAAAATTTGTATACGATTGTTTACATACAATAGTGACATATAGCACATCAATCTAAACAGTTGGTGGAGATACGTAATTCAATGAAAGTTCATCTATTGAGACGGGTAAGTCAATCAATAGTCTGTATTTGGAGTGTCCATTTTCTGTTTATTGTTCCGTTTCAAAAAAGCCAACACGTGTTTCATCGCAAGGAACAAATGCGAATCTTCAGGGCTGGAGAATGGCTTACTGGACAGGATTTGCTGATACGGAGTGGACACAAGAAAGGGCGCGAAGGGACCGGTCAGGGCGTAGACAGGCTAACCAAAAATTGTGTTTTTTTGGCTTCTATGACCTAGGGATGTCTGCCTCGGTAGCGGCAGAAAACCAAGTCTCGCGTTATTTTGACAACAGTAACTGATGTGTGGATAAACACATCTTAGTATTAGGCAGGTTGAGTAGAAACCGGGAGGAGAGAGGTCCTTGTGGTTTCAGGGCGGGTGCGCTCGTGAACCACAAAGTGCCTTGTCCTGGTGGACGAAATTCCCCCTCTTAGAATTTCCCGGCGCCGTGTTTCGTGAACGGACCATTTTTTACTCTTGCCTGCCACCATTTAGCGGTTACCAAGGCGTGCGCCCTGACGATCTGGTATTCCCAAAAAGACCTCAGCAGGTGCTCCCTATTGACATGCGTGTCTACGCATATCCACAAGCTTGACAACGACACGTGATGTCGGCCATTCAATGTTTTCGGACAGCATCTCATTAGCTATAGTTGCCGCCCTCCCGGTACATGCTACATTAATGTAAAGTTCACATTCTGCGATGTCAAAACTGCAACAGGGACACACTCATAAGTACACTTCCTGGCCAGACAGGAACTGAACAACGCCCAGGTCCCCGGAATAATTATTCACACCCCTATGCTGGCCTGGTGTACGCAAGCCCAGCGTACATATAAATAGGATAACGACGATTCCACATTTTCCAGTTCTTCCACACTGCCTCAAGTGATATGGCCGCATCCACCTGGCATATCACAATGCGCAATAAAAAAAAGGGATCCATGGCAATCAACACTGCATATGAATTGTGAACCCTTCTGGCCGACGTGTTTGGAAAGGGATCCATGAGGTGTACACCATCCTGGCAATCAACAATGGATATGAATTGTGAACACTGCTGGCTGTCAGGTTTGAACACACAACAATGACAGCAGGTGAGCAGTGGGACCTGGGTGCAAAGGGGCTGCAATTGAGCGTGGTGCTGCGGGAGGGGTGGGGTGCATCAGCCTGCGTGCATAGGTGCGAACAAGCGATCTTACCGTACCGTAGGCCTGAGCCAGCGGGCAGCGCTGCCCTACAGACCCATGGTGTTGGCATTTGGGACACTGTAGTGAGCTGATTACCAAGTGTACATGCACACAGGCTTGCACCACTGCATTACACGCGCACATTATGCTTCTAGCATGCGCTCTGTTCTTTTGTATGTGAATGTTGGCATAACATGTTATTATTTAACCTTGTGTATTCTCGTGCACTCCAACTCCTCTTTGAACCATGATTACCACTAACAGTTTGTAGTCGTACTTCAAAAAGGAAGGATGCACTCAACTGGTGTTCTCTATTAAGCGTGAAATAAACCTTCATTTTCCTCAAGACGTTTCCAACCTTATATTATTTCTCCCTTTTCAGACACTGAGTTGGTTGCGCCAAAATGGGCGGTGCGGGTGCTCACCCCGTGACGATGCCCTGGGCATTCTGACGCCTTCAATCATGGTATCAAGACACCATCTCCGACCGGAGACCTCTGTGCCACCCTGAGAGGCACCCCGGAGCCGGAGTTCGCACTGGCACGTCGTTGGACACACTGGTGGTGGCAGGTGAGCAGTGAAGCCTTGGTGCGCAGGAGCTGTAATTGAGCACAGTGCGGGGAAAGGGGCTGGGGCGCACAGGTACAGGCAAGCGACATTGCCGGAGATGATAATGTAATCTCTGGCCTCATTCATATATGTTTCATTTTAAGGACTTGCCCGACTGCACTCTTTCTCGCAGACCCCAGCGTCCCAGACACACGGGTGATGGGTGGTGAACAGTAAGGGCTGGATGCAGTAGGCTGGCGCTCTGTCTCCTCCTCCCTCTCTTCTTTAGACTCTCCCTCCCCTTCTCCCTTCCACCCACTCCCTCTCTGTCCCATTCTCACTATCTTCCTTTCATTCTGACTACTTTTCTTTTTCTCTTGGACATGGCACACATACTTATGTTTCCTTTTTGTCTTGCAGGTTTTGTATGCTGCTTGCGGAGGAGTCCCACTCACTTGGGAGTTGTTGTTATACTGTTGTTTGTTTGAATAAAGTTGCGTTTCCATTTACTTGTTTTGTTTTAATAAAGGTTATTGTTTTAACCAATAAATGAGTGTTCTTTTTCTTACAACACTTGTCTGTCGTTTATTGTGAAAATCTGCGGTTTATAGGAGGTTATGAGGCAAAACATTTGTAATTTTGCGGTGCACCTACCAAATATAAACCAACAGACTATTACATAAATGAAGCCTGGGTAATTCTACAACTGCAAGAGTTCTATGAGTGTATCACTTTATAACACCATGAGTACTGCCCGTGTGATTACAGAACCAATAAGGCACTACCTGGGGCCACCGAGGCTTCAGGGACTGGTGAGGCCCACCCTGCATATTTAAGTAAAGCCCCGGAGCTTAGCGATCCCCGGACTTGTGCCGGCCACGAAGCCCCCCGAACAATAAGTAAACAATACCCTGGAACGTGGCGATCCCCTAGGCTGAGAAACGTCTCTGTGCCTTCCAGCGCCTAATTTACATGTGAGATTAAGGCCCCAGTGCTGCAGAGACCCCGCAATATAATAATAGGATTGGCCCCGGAACATTACCCACCAGGGGGTTCATTTAAATGAACGGGTGAGACACAGTTTCAATTTTTTAATCCATTTTTACCATCCAGATCCGCTTTATTGAAGCGATACAAGGTTTTCCTCCTCTCGCTTCAACAAGGCAAACAAAGATTTGCTATCACAGGGTGGAAGCCATGAACCAGCCCTGTAATAGCAAATATAAATGTCCCGCAGATGCACACCCTGGAACATTGTATGAGCTGCGCTTTGGAGGTGACGCTCCCTAGGGCCACGATGCATTGGTTAGTGCATAACTACAGAATTAGTATAAACACATACTAACACTACTTGCACACATGTAGTACAGTAACCAGAGTGTAGTGAAGAGGCAGAGGAAGCCTAAAATCAAAAAATATAAATCCTACCAGAGATCGGATGACATAGTTCAATGAGCCGATGACCCTGAGATGAGTAGAAACAGCTTCACGAAGAAAACGGGTCTTCAGCAGAATGCAAGCAAGCTCAAATATTTGCTGCCTTCTTTTTACCTTCTCCCGCTCATCGCCAAATTTATGTATTGAAGAGGAAAACATCAGTGGATCCGATAAGTAGATTTATTGTAGGAAAACAAGACAGCTTAAACAGCCACCAAAAGATGCAGACAGCAAGGCAACCGTCTTCTCCAGCACCGTGTACAAACTACCCAAGATTCCCCTCATGACAGCCCTACATTCTAACATTACATACTTACATTCTACAAGCATTACATACTAACATTCTACTATGACTTACATTGGAATACTACACAGAGCACATGACTTTACAGCAATGAGCTCATGGTTTCATCCACGAATCTTGAGACAGGTAGGGGTGAGTAGTTTTCTTCCCACTCCCTGTATTGTATAAACGCAAACTAACATTACTTCCACAGGTATGCTACAGCGCCCATAGCACATCACTTTACAGCAATGAGCTCACGATTTAGGCTCTCGGGTTCATACACAAGTGTAGCAGCATCTCATCTCAGCACCATGTCACTCTGAGCAACGCCGCACTTTCAGACCGGTAGGAGTGACTACTTCACTTCGCACTCCCCCACAGAGGTTACAGTGCTCCTATCCTCCAGTTTACTACCCTTTTTGCCCTTTTTCCCTGTATTTGTTTCAACGGAATCACAAAATGGCTGCCAACCCTTCCTTTTTGCAACCGCTTGCACCGCTCGCAGCTAATAAGCAGCAAACTTGTGCTCGTAACGTCTCAGTCAATCAGATGGCAGAATTTCCAAATATCAATATCTGTAAATTTTGATAATTCTCCAAAACTACTGAACGGATTTACACCCAATAAACAAAAGCGTGCTTTCTAGACCAAGACCCTTCTCCCTGCCAAATTTGTGGTAATTCCGTTCACCCGTTCGACCAGTAGCCTTGTCTAAAGTTTCCTATGGAAATTGCATGGAGAAAACATGTTTTGGGACCCCCCCTTTTTTCTTGGCCACCCTTGACGAATCACCCCCAAACTTTTAACATAGGAGCTGATGTGAACAAAGAATTAGTTTGGGAAATTTCATGAAGATTCATCAAACAACGCCAAAGTTATAAGCAAAACAAAAAATGCTCTCCCTATGGAAACTTGATCCTAAATATAGCTAATATATATATATATCATGTGATCAAGCCTCGTTGGAGGTGAAACACGTTATGGCGGATGGCTGGTGGAAATTTTGAATAAATCACCGAAATAGCAGCATTAAATCTGGGCTCACTCTCGTTATTCTCTTTGACTGTGAAAAAGAATGGCGTTTTGTTTCATATATATATATATATATATATATATATATATATATATATATATATATATATATATATATATTATAGAATATTTTATTGAAACTAACATTTCATTTGATATTGTTTGCGTTTTAGTACTAAAAATGCTAGTTTGAATAAAGTTTTTATATTTCATTTTAACAATTTATTAACTAAATTATTTATTTCTTTTTAATGATGTAAGAAAATATACGTATTTTCTTACATTAATAAAAATAAATAAATAATTTGGTTAATAAATTATTAAAATGAAATAGTTAAACTTTATTCAAACTAGCATTTTTAATATGAAAACACAAAAAATATGTTAGATTCAATAAAATATTATTTTTTTAAATTATAGTTGAAAACTATACCTAAAAATACTAAAATAAATACAAAAGAATAAACAAAATTCAAATAAGAACAGGAAAACATATTCACAAAAACTACCATAAATAAAATCCAACAAGGATGAATAAAATTAGATCCAAAGGAAAATAGTTTTACAAATGTACCTCCTATCTAATAAACATTAAAAATAAAAAGTACATATAAACAAGAAACAAACCATTATTGCTCAATTCAGAAAATAATTATAAATAAAAATATACTTCAAAGAAAATCTGATTTATTTAGATTCATTATTCCCGCCCTAACCTAAGCAACCATATGGAGAGTGTTGGATTTTGAAGGAGTTGAATTTAAAGAAATTCAAATTGAGATTTGCTATTCCCACTTTGACCTAAGCTACGTTAGATAAAGTCTTGTATTTTAGAGGGATCAGATTAATAATTTCCACTTCAAGCTCAGCAGCAGTAGGAAAAGTGTTTCATTTAGGGGTGAAATTTACTATTTCCGCTCAAACATGAGCAACAGTAAAGAAAGGGTTGACTTTCAGGGGTGTCAGATTTACTATTCCCACTTAACCCTGAAAAACAGTAGGGAATGTTTTGGACTTTAGATGGGTCAGATTTACTATTTTGACTAAGGCCCTGATTACGATGTTGGTGGTAGGACTGCAGACTGCTATTGCAGCTGTCAGTAGACCGGCCGACAAAGAGTCGGCAGTCTGACTGCCAAATTAGGATGTGACTGCTGTGTTGGTGGTCAGAAAGTGCTCTTTTATACAGCGGCTTGTGCTGAGGCCCAGGAAAATGGCTACAGCACAAGCTGCCATGGAAAAGAGCACTTTGTGCACATTCATGCATGGTATGTCATGCACCATGTGGGGCATGGCACACAGTGCATGGATGTGAGTGGGGGCAATACATGTGCCCCCAGGATCAATTTGCAACGGCCTGTGAGGGACGGGCGCTCTGCTTAAGACCCCCAAAGTCCCTTTCCAACAGCCTTTTCATGGCGATCGGACTGCCATAAAAAGGCTGTGGGAAAGGGCATTGTAATCCCGAGAGAGGTGCCTGCCTCAGGACTGCCGTTGTTCAGCGATTGCGATTCCAACCGCCGCCACATCAGGAATTATGATCCCGGTGGAGATCTCCCCTCTGACCACTTGTTCTCCGGCCGCCAGTATTGAAATCCGGCGGTTGGACTGCAGGGCTGTCTGTCGGTCAGACTCCCACCCACTTCCTGTCAGTGGGGGTCTGACTGACATCGTAATGATGGCCCAAGTTACAGTAGGAAAAGATTTACTATTCCCACTCCAACCTTGGCAATCATAGGGAAAGTATTGTATTTTGGCCGGTCAGATTAATTATTCCCACTTGAATAAAAGTAGGGAACTCATAAGGGGTCCAATTTATTATTTTAACTAA
Source organism: Lissotriton helveticus (assembly GCF_964261635.1). Taxonomy (NCBI): domain Eukaryota; kingdom Metazoa; phylum Chordata; class Amphibia; order Caudata; family Salamandridae; genus Lissotriton; species Lissotriton helveticus. The sequence continues at coordinate 103,804,571 of NC_136070.1, read as the reverse complement.
AACCATAATAAAATTAGGGCAGGTGCTGGACTTTGGAGAGGTCAGATTTAGCATTTCCACTGCAAACATACCAACAGTAAAGAAAGTGTTGGGCTTTAGATGGATCATATTTAGTAATTCAAATCCAACCCGACCAGAAGTACACAAAATGTAGGACTTTAAAAAAATTCACAATTACCATTCTCAAATAGGAAGGAGAAAAGAAAAAATCAAAGAAAAAATCCAAGTAACTACATATAAACAACACATATCTAAAATAGTATAATGAATTATTAACAGTACTAGCAATGTATATTAATTAATATAAATACATTTTAAATGAATGGTATTCATACAAAATACAATGTAAATTTAAAATACTAAAAAAAAACATTTACAAAAGCAACAAAGGAAAATTATAAATAACGATACAAAATAGCACAATGAAAATAAAAATAAAATATTACACCTAATTTTTATATATGAATTGAAAATTGTAACCAAATAAACAAAAATGTACAACTTGTATATGACATATTTAAACACATAATTCACAAAATTAATAAACAATTTCAACAAATGGTACTGAGTAAATGTTTTTACAAATAATACATTATATTTATAAGCACTTCCCACTCTACTTTCATGTAAACACAATACACCATACAAAGTTTAATAAAAATAATTAATAAAATTCATTAAGCACAATAAACACAAACATAATATTACTAAACATATGAATTCACGTGGTTTATATTTATATATTTATTTCAAAACAACCAATTATTCTTAGATTTTTCTAAAACATTTAACTGTAATAGTTTACACCGCCAAGTCAGTGGTAACCCTGCCTCCGTATTTGGATGTTCATGATGTTCTGGCGGTGTGACAGCGGCGGTCACCCGACAAAGGGAGACTGTTGCATGCGGTAGTTCATTGTTTTCCCCTCAATGTCAAGGCAAATATATGAATTTTAATGTGCAAAGGTAGAAAACACACGCATATGCATTGGACATATGGAGACAGTGTTTGTGTGACCAATGTCCAGCAGCAAGGTATACAGCCTTTGGAAAAGTGCAGAAATATACGAGTGGCTTACCTGTACCTATTGCGACAGCGGTGTGGGTTTCCTGAGTGGACAAGTGTCAACTGCAAAAAGGGGATGGAATTTTGGCCTCCCTGACGGGAAGAGGAAAGGAAACAGGACATAAGTTGAGTGTTAACATTATCTCCTGTGTTGCCACCGGGTGAAGTGTGGAGGTCTTTCCACCACAGTTGGCTGTGGTAAGGCATATTGTAATCCGCACAGCGGTTACGGTGTCTAGACTTCTACCATCAGCCACTGCAGCCTGCTACTCCATTGTGGCAGTGTGAGAAATCCTGGTGGGTGCAGCGGGAATCAGGCAGTGGGATCACCGACGTTGAAATACAGCTGTCGGACTGCCAAGCTGCGGGATGGGGACTCCAATGCGATGGTGCTACTGAGACTGCCAAAGTTGTAATCAGCACATAAACAATTTAAATATATATATATGTATATTACAATCACTTCCACCCATATCCCCTGCAAACCCAGTAACCTACAAACCAAATAATATTAATAATAAACAACAGTATTAAAATAATCTATGACATTTTTATATGTAAAATAGACACACACATTACACTGAAATACTATTTTAGTAGCGAAGTTATGAAATAAATACACAAAAAACGAATAAACAAAAGTAAATATAAATATTGATAAACAATTTACATAATCAATAATGTTATTATGACCAATGCTGCTGAAGGCTACAGACAATTGAAGTAAAATGTACGGACATATCAGTCAATGATGAAATCCCTTCTGAGGTTCAGTTTGGCAGCAATAGTGTAAGTAAGACTTAGGGCCTTATTACAAGTTGGGTGGTTCGACCGCCGTAGTACATCCGCCCCAACCAGCTGCCCATGGTGCTGGCGGTCCAAAGACCGCCGTCTTACAAGTTGTCCATTGGGGCCGCCAGTGTAGAGGCAGGGATCTTGCAGGTGTGGTGAGTATTTTTTCCAAATATATCAATGCCTTTGTGTGGATTTCAACTGCATATGTGTGGGATGCACACATATGCATGATATATGTGGAACAAATACCATATACTCATTTTTGGGGTTCAGTCCATATTTGGGCAGTCCTGGCAATGGGTATATGGTATGAAAAAGACTCACCTCTATATCGCGGTTCACAGGGTTGTAATCCACTTGGTGAAGATCCTGTTGTGAAGGGGGACCTGGAGACAGAGATCCACGTCAGACTCTGCCAGGAAGAAGAAGAAACGGATGAGCACGCACCCTAAATTCGTCCTCACGCCCACTTTAATGCAGGCAGTCGGACCATCGTGGTTCGCTCGTGGATCAGGCAGCTCGTAAGACGCATGGCAGTGGAGCTGCCCCGTATTGTCCTATGATGGCTGCCTTTCCCCCTACTGCGAACCGGCAGTCGGTGGTTTGCTGGTGGTCTTGGTGGTCCAGTGGCGATCTTCCATAAGCAAATGCTGCAACTCGTAATACGGCAGTCGGGCCGCTGACCTTTCCAAGCTCGGACTGACATCACTGATATGGCAGTCCACATGACTGGCAAACTCGTAATAAGGTGGTAAGTGACTTAGGGGCTCATATAAAGTTCAGTGTACAGGTTACTCCATCACAACTAGGTTCCGATTGAATCTCCTTCACCATTTATTGGCCGTTCCCGCAGGATTCACACGCTCGGTAGAGTTGAAGGGTACCTGCAGCTGCGACACTAGGTCTCCGCAGGATACCCTTCACTTTGTTTTATTATGTCCTTTTTACCTAGAGCCGAGAAGGGAGTTTTTAGTAAGGATATTGAAAAATAAAAGACTGAGACATGCCAAAGCAGCCCTCCTTTTTTTACAAAAAGCCTCAGACCCATATACTCTGTTATGTGTAATAAGCTTTATTAAGGTCGCCATAAGACTGAGGAACACTAGGGAAACATCTGCCCAGGCCATCACTATATAGATTGAATCAATGACAATATGAGACTCCCAACGATCTATTGCTCCTTTTCCCACTGTTTTTGTAGATCAATTTTAATTGTAATTTTAATTGTAATTTTTTTTTTAACAGATGTTATTTAAAATGCTTTTTAACCCTGTATGTATGTATCTTCATGTTCTTTAATGGTATCTTTTTAAGTACCGAATAAAGAAATTTGAATTTGAATTTGTATTTACTCCATCACAAACGTAGAATATGCCATATTTCAAGGGGATTATATCCAATTTCACTTGTAAAATGGCGGACAGGATGCCCATCACATTTGTGACAGAATAACTCATCCGCCAAACATCTACATCAGGCCCTACGTCATTGAGCAAGCCATTCTTTCCAGCTTGTATGGGTGTAGAATGGTGATCACAGATTTAAGCATTTTAGCAATACATGGCTGTCTTGATATGTATCTGTGGTTTTCTAGTAATCAGGATTGGTGTTTGTGTTTTTGTTTGTATATGAGATGTGTGTTTGAGTTCTATGATACACTTTACTTTTATCTTCAAGTAACCATTTGTTGGCCTAGGTTTTTTATGAAGTAGGGCATGCTTGTTTAAAAGTGGCATTTGCTTCGAGGTTTGTGCAGTTTTTTATATTCTTTATTGAAGAGGACCAAGATGACTGTTTAGTAAATGCCTCTGTAAGGACATGCCTAATGCAGTTTCTGAGCAACTGTGCCCCTTGTGGATAAGGGACTCTCCCCTCTTCCTGTGTTTGTAGGTGTACAGTTAGCCAATACCTTTCCATTATACTAAAAATATAGGCTTACTTATGGGATCTTTCAGCCAGCATTCTTCATCCAATGGTCTGTTGTTTTCTTCCACCCACGACGCCATACGGCATGGAGCTATAAATCAGCCTACTTAAGCCACTGGCTAACTTCACTGTGAGTGACAGCACTCTTTCCTTTCACGAGGAGCACATCTGCACAAAGAGTAGTTCTCTTTATTTATTTCTCTATTTTATTTGAAAAGTTTTATATAGCACTTCAAGACCCGGGGGTAGCAGAGCGCTTTACATGAGCATTAAGATTCCAGTCGGTACAGTAGATTCAGCGGGATTGGAAAAAAATATACAGACATTACACATTAAACAAAAAACACTTCTTAACCCCTTCAACACTCATGACGAGCTCAGCTCGTCATGAGTTACGCCCCTCGTACACTCATGACGAGCTGAGCTCGTCATGAACCGCGGGTTTTCGAAAAACTCAGCGCACAGCAGGAAAACGCTTAGCGCGGATGAGGTTAAATAAGCAAAATAGTTTAACAGATATGGCCATGAGTAGAACTAAAATGCGGGACAAGGCTTTCGTATATGCAGTTAAATGGGATAGGGCTGATCAAATACACATTGTCTGAAACGTGCAACACAGCTCAAATTAGGAAAGGGGGAGAGGGAGACATCGGGTCTGTTCAGTGAGGAAGCGAAGAAAAATCGAGTGTAATAGGGTGGGAGGGAGCAAAAGAGAGGAGAAGGGAGCAACGAGTTAGGGGGAGAAATGAGGAGGAACTAGAGGTAAATTTTATAAGCAGGGAGGGTAGCATTAGAGTGGAGAAAAAAGTCAAGGAGGGAGAGAGAGGGGAGAAGAGTCGTACAGAAAAAGACTGTCAGGGGGGAATGAATACCAGGGGATGAATAAAGGGTTGAATGCAGCGATTATGGACCCTAGTAATTGCAGAGAAGGTGGGATTTGAGATATTTTTTAAAGCTGTGGTACAAGGGGTTGCAGCGCAGTTCTCTGTGGAGGGCATTCCAGATGATCGGGGTATTTCCAGAGAAGGAGCGGGATTGTGTGGAGCTTCTATTTGATAGGTGGGGTGAGAAGTAGAGCATTAGAGCTTCTCGTCTGCCAGACACAACCTGCTTCTTCAAGTTTGTCGGAGAGATATGGCGGGGTTTGTTGGTGGAGGGCTTTGTATGTAATGCAAGCAGTCTTGTATGCAGTTGTTCCCTCAATGGGTAGCCAGTTTAGGGCTTTGAGGGCTGGAGAGATGTGGTTGAAGCATTTGAAGTCCGTGATTAGCCTGGCGCAGAGTTAAGCACAGATCTGAGGGGGGCAAGGTGTGTTTTGGATATTCAAGTGAGGATAGCATTACCATAGTCTATTTTGGAGAGGACTAGGGATTTGACAACCCATTTAAAGTCATCAGAAGGAATGAAGGGTTTAAGTTTTTTAAGATGCCGGAGGGTGCAGACAGCTCCTTTTGCCACATTCTTAATGGGGTTGTTAAGAGTTAGTTTATTGTCGATATTGAAGTCAAGTGATTTTGCTGAGTTAGATAAGGAGAGCGAGCAGTTCAGGGCATTGAGGGCAGAGAGCCAGCCTTAGATGGGTAGCTTGTTATTTTTGGGGTGAGAAGAGAATGATTTCAGTTTTATTAGGGTTACGTTTGAGGTGATTGTAGAAGAACCAGGATTGGATCATACTCAGGGCATTGTTAAGGTGGAGAATATTGGAGTGGGATTTGATCTTGTAGTACAGTTGGGTGTTATCCGCGTAGAGATGGTAGTTAATTCCTGCTTGTTTCAAAATGAGGGTAAGGGGTTCCATAAAGAGGTTGAAGAGGGAGGGAGAGAGAATGGAGCCCTGGGGTATGCCATGGGAGACTGTTGTGGGGTTGGAGAGGCAGTCCTTGATTTTGATTTGTTGTGTTCTCTGTTGGAGAAAGGAGGAGAACCATTTGAGGGCTAGACCGTTGATGCCAAAACGGGATTTGAGTGAGTTAAGTAGCGAGGCGTGATTAACTGTATCGAAGGCAGTGGAGAGGTCAAGGAGAATGAGAAGGTAGGACTCCCCATTGTCAAGGAACCGGTGAAGGTCGTCGACAATCTTGAGCATGGCTGTTTCCGTGCAGCATCCTTTTCTGAAACCGGATTGCAACGGGTCAAGTAGGTGGAAATTGTCGATGTGATTGTCGAGTTGTCAGAGAGCACATTTTTCCAGGACTTTAGATAGCAGTGGGAGGTTCGAAATGGGGAGAAAGTTCTTAGGGTAATTCAGGTCGGCTGATGGGTTTTTGAGGTTGGAAGTGAATTGACCGAGCTGGAGAGAGTCAGGGACACAACCTGTGGCAAAAGAGGGGTTAATGATTGAAGTCCAGTAAGGGGTGATGATGTGTTTGAGGTCATGGACGATGCATGGGCGAGGTGATCTTTGGAGTGCGAAGAAGGGTTAAGTTTGGAGATGATGTCGAGGACTTCCTGTTCAGTGACAGGATGAAAATTTTGCCAGGAGGCATTATTTTTCACTGTAAGATGGAGGGGAAGGAATCAGGAGAGGTAGGAACAGGACTATGTGTTGGAGTGCTGGGATGATGGGGCGGGGTCACCAACATGATGGCACACCCACCCAATTTAAAATCAGACAAACCATAAGCTTGACAACGTCGGAGACTACTCCGTCTCTGCTGTGATCCAAGCCCTCTGACAGCCCAACAGAGGAAGGGCCATTGGAGGTTTGGCTTTATGTCTGCCCACCTCAGATGGGGGCACATACAGCAGATTTTCAATACCTGTCACAACAGAAAAAACCTGGCGATAAGGGGCAGTGAAAAAGTCTCAAAACTTTCATGGCGAGGAAGGTATCGTTTTTTTTATTTTGAAATAGAAAATCTCACTTTGAGGTTTTCTTTTTGGAAAAATAAAAGTTGTAAGTATGAGGAAGACCTCCATCTTTTTGAGGGAGCCGTCCGGCAAACTTACAATACATTTCCAAAAACCACTGTGATGGCAGTTCCTGAAAATGCAAGAGATGTCCTCAGGGGTGGCAGCCATCTCTAAATATAGCTGGTAGAGTACCCTTGCCAAAGTGGGAGTAAAGTACCCTGCCACGGCGAGGATAATTATTCCGTCTGCCAAAATATAAATCAGGCCCTAAATCCTCTGGGAGGGCTGTGCTAAGAAAACATTGGTTATGAATAAGATTTTAAAAATGGTGATTGGTGCGAAGTGAACAGGTTTGAAGAGAATTGGACAGGGAGTTGGAACAGATTTAATTAGCAATTTTTCCATTTTTTATTTGTACAGCAACCAATATTTTTGGGGACAGAGAAGAGAGGGGATTGGAAGGACTGTGTGGAAATGAGATGTGGTCTGACAGAGATGGTGATTATTGTGTGGTCATATTTTTGGGTTGATGGATGTGACTGTTGGAAAATGATTTAAAGTGGCATGGTACATGAATATACCTTGCATAGAGTTTTCCACTGTGCAAGGTTATACTTTTACAGCAGAGCTGGCTTTGGTTCCAAAAGAGATGGACAGGTCTGGGGAAGGTGTAGCGGATATTCTGTAAAGGATAGGAACATGGGAACCTAATGCCGGGTAGACACAGAGGACAGACTCTACTCAGTGGTGTGTTATTGCTTAAAGATAGCTGGGCTGTTAGCATTCAGGGGCCGATTTACTAGTTTTTTGCATCAGGTTGCATTCATTTTTAGTACAGCCCCGACGCATAATCAATTTTGGTATTTACTAAACCTTTCGCTGTGTAGAAATTCCATGGGTGGAGCATGGGTACTACCCTGCATACACCCATTTATTTTAGCACTTTTACTGTTTTAGTAAACCCAGTAAATCAGATAATGGTTCAAAATGCTAAGCCTTCCCCAATAATATGTTTATTTCTCCTCATTACTTCCTCCTTCTGAGTGTTATATTCTACAGCACACATAGAAAGAGTCATATACCTCTAAGGATTGTTTTTGAGATAATCCTCCCCTTAACGCAGGCACCCTTACACCATAGTGCAAGGGTGCCCATGTTGGCGCTAGACAGTCTCAAGTGCGCAAGCGCAGGGAGAGAGCTGAAGAGCAACATATAGTAGGCGATATGGTGCTTTTCACCTTTCTCCCATTCATGCAAATCAGTGCTGCAACTTTCCTTGCTGCACAGCGTTGTCAATTCTAAATAAATCTACCCCTGAGTGAAGAGCTCGAATAAGAGATTCAAGGCAGGGTAATGATGGCTGGCAATGAAAGAAAGAGAGTTTAACTGTGGAGTGGTGGGGAGGCTGATTTCTATATAAATGAGGTTGAGGTATTCTAAGCTGCCAAGTGAGGCACCAGCTTCATAATGTTTGTGAATGAAGACCTGTCACATTAAAGTAACCTTTTTTATATGCTAAGGAGTGACTCTGTCATGATTGTGTCGTCTTCTTCAATGGAGGTCTAGGGAGAGTTTGGGCAGCTATGATTTCGCCCAGTGTTTTATAGGTGAGGGGTTGTGTTTGATAGGCGACACCACTGTCGGATTGGATTGGGGAATATATAGGGGTGGGTAGCAGGGAGGACCTCCTCTTTCAGCCTTTCCATGTACATCTGAAATCTGTTGTGCAGGAACACCCACTCACCCTCAACCTAGGTTATGCGGCATTTTGGGTGCAGACAGATGGGTTAATATGTTTATAATTTTGGGGGCCGATGCTTGGATGAACAGTTTTGGGCAACGTCTGAATGGAGTGTTTTGAAAACTTCAACAGCAGGTGGGATGGGGCAGCTGGTGGGTTTTATCCAGATGTATGATGTTACATCGCATTCAGTTGTAAGAAATTCCTTTACCATGTATGCGTTACAACACAAATGCCATTACAATGCAAACCTTTACCACGCATGTTATTTCTACTAATATGCGTTTACCATGCATGCCTGTACAACGAATTTCGTTGTGAAAGCATGTACGTTAAAGGCATATGCATAGAAAAGGTTTAGCTGACCCCTGCCCTAATACTTAATCTCGGTCCCTAGTATACCTCACCCCTACTCCAACCTTTCTAAAAAAAATACCCTTCCTGTGCTATAAACCACCCTAAAACCCTACCACTACATGAAACTCCCTGGCCCCTAGCCCTTTCCCTGCCTAAACCCTACCCATGTCTGAACTAGGGTGACAGAGTGGGCTAAAGAACGGTGATGGATTAAACCCAGATCTTTTGACTGGGTGTGAGTGTTTGATTGGTTCCGATGCTCTGTCCATCACCACCCCCTTTTGTACCGCTTTGTTCGCCATAAGTTGACAGGGTATGCTCAGACGTGAGTCCCTTGCCCACTTTGCCACTGGATTCAAGCAAACCTGGCTTAAGACGGCTGAAATGCCAGAAACCGGTCCTAGGAAGCTTGTTTCCGGTCCAGGGAAGGCATGGCTTGGCAGTTTGGGCTGGACTGTTTCCATGAGGCACAGGGTCAGGCTGATTTGCATATGGCCATGTCTGAACTGGGGTGGCAAAGTGGGCTAAAGAACGGTGATGAATTAAACTAAGATCTTTTGACTGGGTGTGAGTGTTTTATTGGTTCAGATGCTCCGTCCATCACCACCCCCTTTTGTACCACTAAACCCTACCCCTGCATGACCCCACTGGCCCCCATCCCTTCCCCTACTCTAAACCCTAAAACAGGACCCCTTCTCTCCCCCTGTCTCCCAGCCCTTCTTCAAGACAAACTCCTATTATAGTAGCCCCCCGCCCCAGGCCCAATACCCCTTGCCTCTCTGCTTGTGCAGGCAGCTTGTCTGAGGGGTGGTACACGTCATTGTGAGGAAGCGTAACAGTCTCTCCTTTTTCTCTAACAACGTGGCTTGCCTACCCACGCTGCTGTTTCCACACATATCCCATAACTACTACACATATGACTTTACCATATATACCTTTACAACGAAATTTGTTGTAAAGGCATGCATAGTAAAAAGGCATGCCTAGTAAAAAATGCTTAGTAAAGGCTAAGCATTTTAGTGGAGCATGCGTTGTAATGGCTATGTGGAAACAGCTGTGTTGTAATGGCTGTTTCCCATTTTATCCGGGTGTGGTGTGAACATGCAGTGTTGCTGTCAGGATTAGGTGTAAAGTGGGGTGGGCTCGGGATGCTGGATAGACAGGCCTGCTCGAAGGTATGGGGGTAATGAGGTATGATGAAGGAATATGTCTTGAAGCACAGCCACTTAGGAAGATACCAGGGGGTCGGATTACAAATAGAGAGAAGAAGATACCAGCTGATGGAAGAGGTGTGGCGCCAGGGCGACTGACCCGAAAACTCGGGGACTCACGGTTTGATCCCCGACGCTGGTGGCAGATCAACCCAGCAGCATGTGATTCCGGGCAACAACTCTCATAATCTTCCCGAGGGCCCTTGACACCTTCGGGTAAATGTTTGCGCTTTACAAATACTGGACATTTACATTTGATGGGAATACAAGGACAGGTAAGTAAGAAAACGGTATTTATTTTGGACAGAAAATATTGGATGGAGTCTTGGGCTGAAAATGGAACGGAGATCAAGGGAGTTTGGGTCTACTCTGTCTAATGTGTTAGGGAGGAAAGATATTTTAAACTAGAAGCCAAGGCGCCAGCATTATCATTTTTCTGAGCTCACACCTGTCAGATCAAAGCTACCTTTAAGAAACCAGGGAGCCGGCCTGTCGTGATTGCGCCACCTCGCTCAAATGGCTGACCTGTGGGGCCATGCTATGCACTGTACCGAGCCCCGTCATCTTCAATCCGCCATTGTCAACGCTGACGCCGCCATTCATCCTCCGCTGTCACTATTCTGCGCCGGATCAAAGAAAAGCAATCAGCAGGTGAAAGAAATTCAGGCCGCGAGGAAGAAAGCACGTGCTTTCTTTTCCTACAAGAAAGGACCTATTCAGTGTTGTCAGGAATCAGTTGGGCAGCGCGCCAGCGGTGGTCAAGAAAATGACCTGTGCGCAGATAGTGTCAACCGCTGACAGAATAGGTGATTAGAGTGTCACAACAACCCTTTACCGCAATGGCTAACCGGCCTGGGCAGCCATTTTAAAGTGCAGCGGCTCTCTCTATGACTGTGCTGCTCACACTGAGTTTCCGTCGTGTACTCTTCCTGTGTCCTCGCGACGCGGCCCACATGGGGTGCTCGGTGACAGCTCTGTGGCTTTGGAGTGCGACATGAATTTCCTCTTAGTAGAAAGGATAAGCAAACGTGTGGCTGTTGGCTATTCTCCTGCTGTTGTGTGTTATTTATCTTTGCATTTTTTTTTTGTACAAAATTGAATGTTTTCAGAAAAAGAAGATGCAAAGAAAAGGAAGAAAACAAGTTATTTGTTATGCAATGGAGACAAAAAAATATGGGGTTAATAAAGGGGGCTTGCGGGCGTCTCCCCCCACAAAAAAAGAAACTCATCTGATTCCGCAAGGTGAAGAAACTGAAGAGTAAAAATGTGGAGGCAATCGGCGTTGTTAGGGGAAACGGAAAGACACTTCCGTTTCCTCTTACCAACGTGGAATGTCACCTCGGAAGGGCTTGGAGTGGAGAAGAGGTGGAGAGGTAAGGAGGAATGAGGGGGTGGTTTCGCAGGGGAAAAATATAAGGGTTATTAGTGATAAGAGATATCCTTTAACCTGAAAATGCCATTAACATGCATAGTTTCACACAGGCCCGGTTCTAGAGGGTGGGCCAAGCCCACCCAAACATGAGCCTGCCCCACCCAAACAGGAATCTTGGCCTTTGCAGCGACGTCAAGAAGGCAACAGAAAATTTGCACTATAATTTAAAACGTTCCTCTGAACGTAATTTATCATCTCCTTCTAGGAGTTGCGTGATTGGGCCTTTGCTCTCTCACAGGCACCCCCAACCACGCATCTCCTTTATAAAGGTGAGCTGTGTCCCCGCCCACTTGTGGTAGAACAGGGACATGGCAAGGGGAGAAGGCACCAGGTGACCTTTGTGTCCTGCATGGATATTTCCTTCTTTTCAGTGCTGGAGAAAAGGAGTTTGTTTATCCTGATTCACCTTTCCTGACCCCCTTCAGCTGCTTATCAGATTGGGATGTGAGACAGATTTCCAACCCAGCAGGTAAGAAAATGTGTGGCTATACCTTTTTTTAAAAAAATCTGCAAAGGCCCAGCAAGATACATACTTCATGTACACTCCGAGAATGTGTGGCTATTTGTTCATATTTTTAAAATCTGTGAGGGTCCAGCAAGACACATACTTTGTGTATGCCGTGTATATTTCACCTAAATTATTTGTATCATTTTCATGACTGGCTCTGCCACAAATGCAAGACAACAGTACAAATGTCCAGATAACTCTGGTGATTAATGGTCCTGCTGGAGAGAAATTTTTTGTCTGTTTGTAGTTTTGGGATGCAGATAAACTGTAGTTTATGTGGATAGCTCAGTGGGTTACTGCCTTTGTCACAGAGATCCTTTTGTTACTTGCAGTTCAGAAGTTACAGATCTAACATAGGACACTGACCTATGAACTGTACATGGTCTGGGACTACCGGCCACCCCCCTCCTTAACACACTGACAGCGTTACCTAATTCAACCATTCAACACATGGGTCTTTGGAAGTCAGGGGGTCAGGGCCCCCCCTGGCCGTATTTATTAAAATATAAAAACAAAATTACAATTTTAATAAAATAAACATTTAGACAATTATTAAATGCACATTTCAGAACATTAGATTTACATCCATTTTTGACATGGTATGATGGGCTAACCTTAACAAATATCTAGTACAGCGTGTTTCCTAACCGAATCTAACATCCTGAAAATTAAAATGCATTCTGATAATTTAAGTCATACGGCAAGGTCGCTAACCGGTGTCAGATCCTTTTACAGCTACGCTCTCACGTTCGAGATGCGCATGCGCAACCCAGGGCACGTTTCACCCACGTGCGCGCGCAACCCAGGGCACGTTTCACCCACGTGCGCTCCCTGAACTCCATTTAACCATAACAGGAGGGCCCGTACACTCGCGCACCTTGATGACGTCATAGTGTCTGTGAGGGGTGGCTACCAGCCTGAGGAAAGCGTAGACTCCCTCCCCCGCACCCTTCTAAGTAATGGATATCATATCCTGCCCCTGAAGTTCTGGGAGAGACCAATGGCCCCTCCCGCTGGGCAGCCCCTTTCGTGAATGGGACCGCCCCCCCCCCTAAGGACCTTAAATTGCTGCTCACCGATTATGACCTTACCGCCAGACCCACATAATAAATACGACATTGCTATACTAAGAGGGAAAAAAGGCCTAAGGGGAAAATTAGTTAACACACAGCAAAGCACAAAACATATACATATGTACATTTTCCGGTAAACGGGAAAAAAGGCCTAAGGAGAAAATTAGTTAAAAACCACAGCAAAGCACAAAACATCTCCATATGTACATTCCACCTGTAAACGGGAAAAAAGGCCTAATGCAGCAAGCATGATATTCCTATGATCCTGCACATCGCTAGACAGTATACCTACCACTGAATGTACCCAAGTTCCGCTAATCAAGGGGATGGAGGGTGGGGAAAATGACACAGCCCCACGGTGGGGCGAGGAGCGAGCCTGGGAGCGCGGGCACAAAGAGGCCGCTTCCCGCGCTCCCCAGGCTCTTAACCCCTTCGCCGTCGCGGCCCCGCCCCCTCGCCCCGGAAGTGCACAACTACTTCCGGGGCGAGGGCGGGGGGCAAGCCACCACGAAGGAACCGGGATATGGGAGGGGCCGGGCCCCGCCATGCCTGCGTGGGGGCCGATTGGCCCCCCTTTTCTCATGGTCTGGGACTACCGGCCACCCCCCTCCTTAACACACTGACATCGTTACCTAATTCAACCATTCAACACATGGGTCTTTGGAAGTCAGGGGGTCAGGGCCCCCCCTGGCCGTATTTATTAAAATATAAAAACAAAATTAAAATTTTAATAAAATAAACATTTAGACAATTATTAAATGCACATTTCAGAACATTAGATTTACATCAATTTTTGACATGGTATGATGGGCTAACCTTAACAAATATCTAGTACAGCGTGTTTCCTAACCGAATCTAACATCCTGAAAATTAAAATGCATTCTAATAATTTAAGTCGTACGGCAAGGTCGCTAACCGGTGTCAGATCCTTTTACAGCTACGCTCTCATGTTCGAGATGCGCATGCGCAACCCAGGGCAGGTTTCACCCACGTGCGCGCGCAACCCAGGGCACGTTTCACCCACGTGCGCTCCCTGAACTCCATTTAACCATAACAGGAGGGCCCGTACACTCGCGCACCTTGATGACGTCATAGTGTCTGTGAGGGGTGGCTACCAGCCTGAGGAAAGCGTAGACTCCCTCCCCCGCACCCTTCTAAGTAATGGATATCATATCCTGCCCCTGAAGTTCTGGGAGAGACCAATGGCCCCTCCCGCTGGGCGGCCCCTTTCGTGAATGGGACCGCCCCCCCTAAGGACCTTAAATTGCTGCTCACCGATTATGACCTTACCGCCACAGGCCAGCATAGTTGACCGACTATCTGGCCCCCCCCAACCGCCTACACTGAAAGGTCATCTTCCTAATCAAAAAAACCCTCTACCCCTGCTAGTTTGTTCCCTATCCATAGGGCATTCCCTGACTCTGTGAACTGGACCCCCACCCTGTGAGTAGAGACAACCCCTCCAACAATTGTCAACTCTTCTTCATCAGCCGACTGTTAGTCTACATTGTCTCTCTCTGATGCACCCCTGTGGGATATACTGCAATTGAGGTGTTTGAAATAATTTCTCAATCCAAGTGTTGATCCTCTTTATCGAGTGATTCTTCACAGGGTGACTCCGCGCCCTCACCGAGTCCACCCCCCCCTTTCCCTGCAGCCTGGGAAATCTGAGCCCTTCTATGTTGCAGTCTGGGTTTTATATTTTTGCTAACTTGCTTGCTAGTGCGATTTATCCCTTCCACCAGAACCCCTTTGCCCAATTAGACCCCTATCATTGTTACCCCATGTCTGATAATGACTGAGGGTGGGAGGGCATGCCTATCGAGGGTCCTTGTAGTTGCTGTGACCGGGGGGTATCCTGGTACTATCAGTGTACCCCTCCCACTGGCGTATTGTGAAGTCTGCTAACCACCCACACCTGGCCACTATGCTCTGGGAAATGTTAAGTGTATGGTACTACTTTTACTATGGAAGTCCCCACTTCGTGACCAGGGGTGATGAGGCGTTGCATAGGCCTATTGTTCCTGGGGTTGCCAAGGCTAGCAATGCACTCCCTTGTGCACTGCCCCATCCCTACTGTTGGCCCTACCAATTGGTGGTCTATGAATAGACCATGCTGACACTGGTGGCCCTGCGAGCGCAGACGCCGTCACTGTAGGGATACAATTTCCTGTTAAGGAAAATACAGCCATTTTATGTGAAGCAACGTCCTGCTACATTACTGCGGCCAGCCCAATTCAGGGTTTACACACCAAAACAATCAACCCTGTGCTGGCACCTCTTGCGTCCTTGCTCGCTCGCCCATCACACTTGCGTTGTTGCTTGCCATCCTCTACCTGACGAACGCATCCCTTGGGCTGTCCACCTGTTGCAGCCGTTGTGGTGTGGAGCACTTCACCGATGTCCACCATGGATCCGGCCATACATAAACGGAAAAGATAAACACAAACCATCAGTGTTTCTGGCGATAACTACTGTACACGTGCTTATCTTACATTACCATCACATGCTAAGTTTTAGATAAAATTAGCGCCCGATGCATACTCATTAACACTTCCAACTGTAAGTGTTAAGCCTAGCCTCAGTTTGTGTCCCATGTAGTGTGTTTGGATTAGTGCTACGGAGAGAGTGCCCTGTAGGATGACCTCCATTAAAGAATAGTACCCAGTGTGCAGTATAGTGACCAAGTGCATGGGGTCCACCGTGAATCCAATAGTGCCCACATGACTCCTTAACCACTTCGCTGCTGATGACGAGCTCAGCTCGTCATCAGCCATGGGTGGCGTGTGCTGATGACGAGCTGAGCTCGTCATCTAACGCGGTAAATCAAAAAATGCCGCATACCGCGGGAAAAACGGCCGCACGCATGCGGTTAAGGACGTTAGACAGTGTGAAGTGCAGTGCCACGGCACCTTCATCGTTACTAAAATTCAGCTGTAGACCAGGACATCTCCTCCTATTCCTGGTTTTCCGCCCACGTCTTTAGGCAATAGAACTAAGTTTGAAAGGGACAGTCTGTTTGCCATTGCCGCATCTAAGTCTTTAAGCATAGGATCAGCACCGCCCTAACCATGCTAGGCTGTAAAATTGGCTTCCTATTTTCACATTCATTGTTACTAAAAGAAAATTGTGCTGCAGACGAGGACATCGCCGCTTAATCCTGGTTTTCTACCCACATCCTTATGATAGGATCTATGTGTGAAAAAGGGACAGTCTGTTTGACAGTGCAGCATCCAAGTCTTTACACAAAAGGATTAGCACAGCCCAACTATGCCGGGCTGTAAAATCGCACAAGAGCCTTTTTTCTCCCCACTTTGGCTTCTGGCAAATACCATCCCAGCCAACCGGACATGATCACAAGCATCCCCAGACTTATGTGATGCCACAACTAGGCTCTTGGACACCTTTTGAGGTGTGACATCCGGGGCCAGGGTGTGTAGTAATATCAGGGCCCCCCAGCAATCGGTCATTAGCGTGGGGAAGTTCCAAGCTTGCTGAAACTATCAGATCGGTTGATGTCATTGACCTTAGTACTAACATGAGATGACCTGTGAGATAAAGGCTTTTCCTTCGCGTGGGTTAAATAAGTTTACTGACTGTAATTATTTGCTTCTAACCTCATAAAGGGACTAACTGGATGTGCTCAGAACCAACACATCTATGTTGTATACTCCTGGTGTGGCCCTCCTTTCATTTACTCATTCCTGAGATTAAGATTGGTAAAACAAGCTGCTTTACATTCCTCCAAGATTTAGCCTGAAGGCTTCCCTCCACAGCTACCACTAGGATAGCTTTCTAATAAAGTGGTTATCTAATACCACTGAACAATTCGCGGTGGAAACATAAAATTGAGGTAACCCCCACGGATAAAACTTTTCACTTTGGCCTTTCGCCAACGGTATAATTGAAAATTCACAGATTTCCCCAATCAGCGCTGCTTGTGGTTCCCAGGAATGATTGCGAACCGCACAATACAGTCAGTCAGTCACAGTAATGACTGAAATAGATCCTGCAGAGCCCAGGCTTCTGGGAGCATCACTGGTCGATGCCACCAGTCTCTCCCGTATAAGGACCACGCTACCCTACCTCAAAGTATCAATGTAAGACACGAAAGTTGAAATATTCAAATTCCTTTGTTTGGCTTTCTGCCCTGAGTTGCAACAGAATGTGGTTGACGTCTGTGCTTAGCACAGTTGCCGGCAACCTGGGAAACTGGCTTGCACACTATCAAGCCCTACACTTACATACCTGTTTGCTCGCAAGGAGGACCCCAGAAAGCGGGCATTAGCATACAGGAGTTATCATGATTCTTTTACTATCAACTCAGTAGATACAAATGATAATCATTCTAGAGTGTAAGCACCAAAGCGTTTTTTCTGCAAGTGGCACGCTACTCTGGAACCCAAAGTGAATTGGAGGAGAACTAGTATAGAGAAATAAGACCGTAATTTGGGGGGTGGACATGTGATTTTGATATCTGGATTGGGATAGTGCAGGGGTAGAAGAGGGAAGGGTTTCCATTCAGTCCAAAACACATGACCGCAATTGGAGCCAGTAGACTCATTTCCCCCGGTTAAATGGATTGTTTGACAAAGCTCTTTGCAAGCCCTCGTGTTCTCGTTTCTATGAAGCATACTTTCACAACATTTTTCTGGAATGCATAGAACTTTGATGAGAATACAATAAAACGATTTCGCACAGCCATGCTGATTGAACATCATGTGTTCATTGAATCAATATTTAAAGGTTATCATAGTGCATAGCCAGCTTGGAAATGCTAAAATTCAAACTAAACCAAACATGCCTGTCTCCAACTCATCTAGGGTACCTATTGACATTTATTCTGTGATACGTCAGTTTTAGAAAGTGCATAGAATAACCCGTTTTTGAATCCATCATGACTAACGATGAGGAAAGAGGCACAGCCCTGCTCCAGGTGAGGCACGAACTCACAACCTCGGCATTGCTCATTGCAGGTACTGCTATATAGGTACAGCGCGCTGACCGGTTGCGCCACTGGAGCTCGTTGTTGATAACTTGCCACTTTCTAACCATCATAATAAAGTATTATCCTATTGATTAAATAAAATAACAAACCGGAACCAGACTTCAGGCGCAAGTCTTAGATTAACAGATAGTTCCTTGGGTGTATCTATGACGTACTCAAAACCCTTCATGAAGAGACTCCGTGGTGAACAACCGTCTGTGATTAGGTTCACTGCTAAAGCTAAAAGGACGTATATATTTCATCCGTTGTAGGACAGAACCGAAACGACTTGTGGTGCAACCCACACACCAATACGTCCTTCCTTATATTGTGAGCGGTTGACACCGTGTGGGCATAGAAAGCCCATGGTGCTCGTGGCGAACGTAATCACATCTACAAACATGCTTGAAATTGTGGGCTGATATACAAGTACATGTATATCATAACCATAAATGCTCATTAGTTGCAACTATGACCTTTCTGACATGCACAACCCTCTCGTGTGTTAATGGGATTAGAAAGAACTTTCGATTTTAACATGCATTCTCCAAATGAAAGTACCGAAAATAGTTTTTAACATTCGTCTCATGCCGCCCCCCTAAAAATATTTTCTTAAACCCTTTTGAGCAATTCGAGATTGAATGCAGTTGCCAGAATTACGTGAATGCAGACACAATCACGTAGTCTTGAACCCTGGTCTCCCCCACAAAAGTCGGCAGGTCTTGGCTGCCGTCCCATCTCCTCGCCCTATGCCTAACTCTTTGCCTATGGCGTCTGTTCTGCCTTTCTCTGTTTTTTCCCCACTCTTTCATCATTCTAATGTTGCTATAAAGAGTTTGTTTGGGCAGATATACATTCTTATCAGTAAAGATAAACCCTAACCACTGGGGTATGCTTTAAATCCTAAGTTTGTGCTTCTCCAGACCTATCCCTCTTAAAACATACTGCCCACCAGTATGGCTGATATGTGAATCCTACACCTGGTAATCCTCATTGGTTTATGTGACATTCCCTATAGGCTTATTTACATATTTGTATGATTCATTGTCTCTGCATAATGTGTGCATGATATAAAGTACTGTGAAACCCTACATTATGAGTAACGCTTTACAACAATTGAAAAGCACATGTGAGTGGCTACGGAGAGATGATGGGCACTGTTGGAGGGTGTCAATGAGGGCGTCCGAGGAGGAAGTGAATATGGGGAGAGTCTATGTAGAGATGAGGGCACTGTTGGAGGGTAGCAGTGAGCTAATCAGAGGAGGAGGTCATGGGGGGCTACGCAGAGATGAGGGGCACTGGTGGAGGGTGGTAGTGAGGGAGTCTGAGGAGGGAATCATGAGGGGGAGAGGCTACAGAGAGATGAGGGGCACTGTTGGAGGGTGGTAATGAGGACATCCGGGGAGGAGGTCAATAGGGGGAGAGTCTATGGAGAGATGATGGCACTGTTGGAGGGGGCAGAGAGGTAATCTGAGGAGGTGGTCATGGGGGGGCTACGCAGAGATGAGGGGCACTGGTGGAGGGTGGTAGTGAGGGAGTCTGAGGAGGGGGTCATGAGGCAGAGAGGCTACGGAGAGATGAGGGGCACTGGTGGAGGTTGGTAGTGAGGGAATCCAAGGAGGAGGTCTTGGGGGAGGGGCTATGGAGCAATATGGGACACTGGCGGAGGGTGGCAATGAGAGAATCCAAGAAGAACATCCTGCGGTGGACAGGAGGCTATAGAGAGATGAGGGGCACTGGTGGAGGGTGGTAGTGTGAGAGTCTGAGGAGGAGGTCATTGTAGGAGAGTAGGGTCTGCTTCCTATGGTCACCCCCACTTTTTGCTTTGCTTTACTGGTTTTCGACTTAGATGTGGCTGTGGGCCTGCTAATCAGACCCACAGACCAGATGCACTCTTTCTAAATTCACACCATGTACTCAAGGTACAACCACAATTGGGACTTGGTTCACCTTGTCAGCCCCTGTAGAAGTAACGACAACAACGCCAAAAACCCCCTGTGATTCTGGGCAAATCACTTAATCTCCCAGTGCCTAAAATAAAAAAAATAATTAAAAAAAATGAAAGTGTGTCCTCATGTAACGTAACTGGTGCTATGTAAAGCGCTCTGATAACTGATTCGGTTCGGTTCTAGTTCGCGCTATATAAAACTCCGAAAAAAAAAAAGTAATGTAATGTAATGTATGTGTCTTGTAAAGCGCACTGCTGCCCTGAGGCGTCGTGGCGCTGTAGACCGCTGGGGAACCTGTCCTGGCTATCCCTGTGAGATGGTCCCTACTGGGTATCTCCAAGGTGAAACCAGGCATCCCCGGCGAATGTGGGGGGCCGTTGTAGAGATGAGGCAAGCTAATGCCCAGAGTTGCCGAGTGTGATCCCTGGTTAGAGTAGGCACCGAGGCAGACCGTGGTCCACGACCCTGCCGCGTCGGGAATTGAACCCTGGTCCCGGGCCGTTCTCTGCTTCCGGGTCTGCTGCCTCTAACCAGTGAGCCACACCACTCCACTCTAACCAGTGAGCCACACCAAGGCCTACAAGGGGCTGCAGCATGTATTATGCCACCCCTGGCTGGCCACTCAAACTGACACAACTGGCTGATCACTCAGCTGGGGCAAGGTCGTGTAATCACCCCTTGCTTAGGTATAGTATTCCTATATCTAACCTTATATATAGATACACAGTAACCTATAAGTCACTCCTATGGCAGGCCTTAACAATCCTGGAGGCAGAGTGCTTGGTTATGTGTGAGATGGTGCTCTAGCATGAGCTGAGCCTATCTGCAGCTTTCGGAACCATGTCCTTATAGCTGTTCTATGATATTGCCATACCATATACTCTTAAGTGCATTATGAACCTCGCGGTTAAATGCTAACTCTGGTTTGGCTTTATCCAAACATGTCGTGTAAGGTGTCATACGCTTTGGAATACTACCCCCTCGCCAATTCTGGCGACGGGGGTAGCATTCCACCCTTCTAGAGGGAGAAGACATGTTGTTGCTGACTATCCCGGTTAAAGTTAACCAGAGCCCCAGAGTCACAAAATGGACGCTGCTGCCACAGACACAAGTCTGACCTCCTGCTGCTGGGAGTCCTTCCAGTCACGGAGGTTGGGGCAATAGGTTTCCTGCCTGGAGAGGTGCGAGCACCACCCCAGACAGGACTTTTTGTATTGGGACAGGGAGGGCTGAATAGATTGAGACACTGCCTGGGGCACACTAGGTGCTCCATGCATACCCCAGTTCAAACTGGTAGCTGGGGCACTCCAGCCCCAGCTCTGGCACGAAACTGGACAAAGGAAAGGGGGTGTAACCACCCCCCTTCCTGGTCCCACCCATAGGAGGGACCTAGAAAGTAATCCAGCCCCTTCTAGTTGTATAAAGGTAGGAGCTGAGTCCTAGGACTTTAGATTAATCCTGGAATCGAAACTTGACACAAAACTCTGGACCTTTGACGTTCTGCTGAAGACTGAAGAATCTCCCTTGTGGCCAAGTAGTGACCACCCTGGGCAACCAGGCACCATCCAGCAAATCAACGGCTTGCTTTGTCGATGCTCCCGCCGGGACCCGAGCACAGAGCCTGACAAAACCCAGTCTTCCAGACCTCTCTGACCCTCTCTTCACGTCTGCAGCATAGCTGAGATCCGTGGAGGTGACGAGACATGTGGGACCAGACATCTTGAAAAGTCTGCAACTTGCTAACTGTGCAGCTCCTGAGGTATCCTCAAAGCTGTGCACTGGGGATTGAGAAGCCCCAAATCCAAGCTCCACCTGCACTGAAGATCAGCCATCCACACTCCACGAGTTCTGCGTGGGGCCCTTCTGCTCGTGTTCTGCTCGACGCGTTGTCCGGTTACTGGCCAGTTGGCTAGTAGCCCCTGTGACGACAATCCTTTTGAACCAACTCACTGGTCTTGTTGCTCCAGACTGGCCCTTGCCTCCCTGCAAAGGTGAGGCACCTCAGAGCCTTCTTTGAATCCTGCGTGGGTTGCCTTTGCCAAGACTTGTTAACTCCAATCCGGCAGTCGACCCTTCCATCTGCGAGAACCTTCGTGGGACAGCTCGCCTCCAGCACCTGGTCGTCCTCGACGCCTCCTGGTACGCGTGGCTGAAGAGACAAGCTTCAAGACAGCACCTGATTGCTCCTCGACGTCGTCTGGTTCCTTCCTGGTTCTACCCGGTCACTGGCTAGTGACCCAGACTCTGTCCCCTCTGCTTTCAGGTCCTCTTCATCCTCGATCCACCCTTGGATCCACCCAGACATCTTCCACCTGGTCGCCTGCAGCATCTTTCTTCACAGGCTCCATAGACTTCAACGGCGAAACCCGACACATCTTCACACCTATGCACCCGCCGTCCGTGGGTGAGGTATCGCGAGTACTTCGGTGCTCCCAAGGGTATTGACTATCCAAGTGTCTAGGTTTTTAGTTGTTTCCTTCTAGCTAAACCGGAAGTGTCCTAAATCCTTCTTTATCTAACTTCTAAGTTCCCATTGACTTTACATTGACTCTCGCGTGTGGGTAAAGACTCTGCATGTGCCGCCTGTGGGCCTCCTACTTCTAAACTAAGGTTCGGATAGTGTAGCCCCAGCGATTCCCTAGGCCCTAGGCCTTTCCTTTTCTCGTGACGTGGTACTTATACCACTTTCTTAATATATGGTTTGCTTCGGCCCTAGGACCTAACTGTAAATTGTGCAACTTAACGTATCCTGATTAAGTAACTTGTTATGTGCTTTGGCCTCTGTTCTCATAAAGAGTTCAGAGGAGTGTGTTAGTAAATAAATACATCTATATTTGATATATATCCTGTGTGGTGTCCTTTCATTTGATATTCAAGGGGTTACATATGGTAAAACAGCTGGCTTTACACGCCCTCAAGAGTCTTTTAGCCTAAGACTGTTCTGTCCATGCTACCACTAGGATAGCTGGTCTATAGGTTGACTTACAACCATCACCATAAGGGTTGTTTGGACTGGTGCAAGGTGTTCACTAGAATAGTGAACATCATATACCAGGCCAACTTCTCACAGTCATGAGGGGGAAAGGCTACGGAGAGATGACGGGCACTGTTGGAGGGTGGTAGTAAAGATATCGAGAAAGAGGTCAGTGGTGAGGCACCAGTAAAACTTCCACACCAGCGCTAAAGCTGGCCCTGTCATGGCCTTTCTTTTTTTGTTTAATTAGCAGTCGGGTCATTAGGGCCACTGTGGAACATATTTTAAAGTGTGTGCTAATTATATTTACTGGTATATTTAATGTTTTAAGTTTGAGGGGGATTTTACTAATGTTTTTTACCAGGAATAATGAAAAAGGATCCGGATGGTGGCTGATATGGGGCTGGGGCCCAAGGTCAGCTGTGAGATAAGGTGCACGAGAGATGGATGGTAGAAAAGGGATAATCAGGGCTGGAAGGGAGTGTGCTGCAGAGTTCGGGGTCAGGTGGATTTAGTAATGAAGAGAGATTCTCTCTGAAGGCTGGCAACGAAGGAGGCTGAGTAGTGTTACTTGCCTGATACTCCCACCTCAGAAACCTCCTTTTCACATCAAAGGGACCTTACATGGGATGCCTTTTAAAAAAGAAAAATGAAATGTCTGTTTTATTTTCTAAGAGCAGGCAGCAGTCCATGGGACCACTGCTTGCTGTTAAAACATATTTTCACATCCTTTCACAAAGGGGAAGGGCTTCCCTGGTGACCCCTTCCTCTTTCATGTGGATTATCACCTACTTGGAGTAGGTGGTAAACTGCAAATGTTTTGTGCCTTGAATTGTGGTCGCAAAACAATGGTACATACAAATGCGGCTCGCTATTAGGAAGGGACGCCCCTTCTTAATACCGTCTTGCACAATAGCGTTTGTACATGCGAGCAGGGCAGGGCCACATAGGCCCCTGGCTGGGTGGCGTACTGACCAATCACAGCGCTGCTTGCAGCATATTGATTGGCTTAGGGGAGGGAGCCTGGCTGCCTCTATGCTGTTTTTTTTAAAATGAATATTATTAAATTGAACCCCTCCCCATCAGACCTCTGCGCGCGACCCCCGTCAACCCACCATTCCTCTCCCCCACCCCCTCCCGCGAGTCACGACTGCCGCAGTGGCCCACCAGAAAGATCTCTTGGCCCACCCAAATAAAAATTCCTGAAGCCGGGCCTGGTTTCACAACGAAAATCGTTGTAAAAGTGTGCGTGTTAAAGGCATTTTCGTGGAAAAGGATATGCGCGGGGAAGGAATTTGCGTTGTAACGGCATGCGTGGTAAAGGCATGCGTTGCAATGGAATACGCTGTAACATCATACAACCATATATTCTATATGAAACTGCTCGCAGATTGGAGACATCACACACAACGTTATATTGACCCTCCTTTATTCGGCAGACAGCGAACAAGACTTTACAGCGAAGTCTTGTGCCAAATCACGCTATACGCGTTTTGGGAAAACTTGGCTGGGCGTCTCAGGGGAAAGGGAACAGCGTGCACAGTTCTTGCAGGTGTTTTATATTCATGTTCTGCCTCAGTGGGTGTGTACTTGCAATGAATGGTGGGCATCGTAGTCCAGGTAAGTGCTTTAGTTCTTTAGTAGGGGCCACTGTACCTTCACCTCCTTGATTAAAATCCACGCCGTTCCCTTTCCCCTGGAACGGATCAATCTGCTGTTGCCTGCCGAATAAAGGAGGGTCAATACAACGTTGTGTGCGGTGTCTTCAATCTGCGAGCAGTTTCATATGGAGTATGTTGTGCTCCGCTCTGGCCACGAAGACAACCCCACTTCTGGAGAAGCAGGTCCATGTGCCATGGTTTTGAGGCACAATTGGGAACAACGAACCCGTTTGGTGAGGAGCAAGTAAAGCAGCAGGCTGGTTCTGTTTTTATCAGCGACATACATACCACTGAGACACACACCTTTTATAATCACAGGCAACTATTCTTGCAAAACTGACTTTGCCGTTTACGTACTGCAATGCACTTGTGGAAAACGTTACATAGGCAGCACAATACACCCAGCTCACTTACGGATATTGCAATACCTCAGAGCCATCACTCACGATGACCCTGCATATCCCGTAGCCAGGCACATGAACGCATGCCATGCTGGCTTTCCTTCTACGTAATTGACAGCATCCCCAATAACATCAGGGGAGGCAATAGACAACTGTCACTTAGAAGGCTGGAATCCAGATATATAATTCTTCTAGATTCCAACATCCCCAATGGGATGAATGCAGATCAGGCTCTTAATGTGCATCTCTAATATCCTAGCCGCTTGTCCTGCACCTCCAACCCTCTCCGTAGCGTCAGGTTCCCACTACTTTATAGATTTTATAAGGTTCAGTTGACACATTTTTTTCACTTTTTCTTTTTTCACACAACCATTATAGTAGAACCCACTATATGTGCTGTCCTAGATAGTCATATACTTACAACCAATGGTCATAGGCCAATAACACTACACCTAAGCCCACTTGGGCAGCACCCAGCGTAACTCTCTAACTCTATCACCCAACACACAATAGCTTGTATATCCGGCCTGAATACGTCCTACCAAAGTGCACTTGCATCCACCAAGTTACAATACTGATTGTTATGTTTTTGATGTATGGCATGTGACGGATATTTTTTTTCAAGCACTAGTATAATTAGGTCTTTCAGACTCCGTCTGAAGCATGGGGTGGCACCAGGAGAGTGCAACGCAGTATAACATTGAAAATGTTTGCCCAGACCTATCTGTAACTGTTTTTAATCAAAATACAGCTAACACTATGTGTTAGATATTCATTCACTGTTTTGGGTTTGTAAATACTGTCACAGCTCATTTTTTAATTTGCGTGAGTTACCCATAGACGTGCCAGCCACAGTTTTAAATTTAACAATTGTGCAGCTGTTAACAATTGTGAAAAGTAAATAATACTTATTGCTTTCTTTCTTCACCCTTACCGGTTTTTTGCACTATCATGCCCATGCAGTAAACTCTTCTATGTTTGTTGCTTCCACACGGTTGCTGTGACAACCAACCAGTTTATGACTGCCAACCAAAATGTACATATAATGTTGATGAGTGAGAAACCAAATGTAGTGTGCAAGGCGGTCCGCTGCCGAAATGCGTCTTGGTCGTTTGGAATAAATATATCTTTCTTTGGTAATCAATCCACAGAGTCAGCGCATGCTTGATCTGAAAGCTTGGACTGGTTTGAGATATATATATATATATATATATATATATGTGTGTGTGTGTATAGATATATATGCATATGTATATATATGTATATATGTATATATCTATATATATATCTACTAGCAGCCCGTCCCGACGTTGTTCGGGTAGGCTTTGCTAGGTGAAACGTACTCACCAGCATTGCGCACCCCGGACACGGGCAGCTCCTTCCTCTCGCTTACCAATTACCCCTTTTTGCCCACTTCCCCTCAAACTACCTGGCCTTCTGTTCTGAGAGCCTCAGCTTCACCTGTCCCGGCCATCCACCTGCGCACCTACCCCCCAAATCTCCTGAGCCCCGTCACCTCATCCTCACACTATCACTCGAGTACACTCACCTCAGACTTCCCTCATCTCAGCCCACTCCCATGTGTACCCCATCACCTCCTCAGCCTATTACATTAACCCACGTCACCTTTTAATCTCTACACCCTCCCAACCCGTCAGTTACACTTTACACCTCAGTCAGACCCCCACCTCATCCCACCCATGTCCTTGCTTTCAGTCTCACTTCTTCAACCTACCAAAAGCGTACCTTTCCTCACCCTACCAGGAACTCCCTTACCTCTCTTCAGTCCCCTTCACCCCTCTGTTCACTCCGTACCCTCTCACCATGATAGCCTGCGTCATTCTCGGAGGCCGTCTCAGCCCCACGGCCCCACTGTCGCCGCCGCTCTCTTTACCATGACGGTGGCGGACATTGCACTGAACTGGGTGTCGGTTCCGCGCTCCTCCCCGCGCTCCTGGTGTACGCCGAACGCCGCGTTACTTTTCCTCCCCACGGCTCCACTTTCGCCGCCGCTCTCTTCACCATGATAGTGGCGCACATTGCACTAAACCGGGTGTCGGTTCCGCGCTCCTCCCCTCGCTACGCCCACACGCCATTGCGTTGTATGCGCCCATGACGCCGAACGCCACGTTATGCGCCCATGACGCCGAAAGCGGCATTCATATCACTTGTCCCCTAACGTTCCTTCCCCCCCTAATGTATATGGTGTGGTGCTGTATAGCCTATGTCCATCTCCTGGACCTCCCCTTTCCAACGCTGTATTGGGTGTTGTGATTGGTGGTGTACTTTTCGAGTTTACCCGCCTCAAAAGTTACCAGTTCTCGCTTTATAATAGTAGTATATATATGTATATATATATATATATATATATATATATATATATTACCTACTGGCGGTCGCCAGTAGGTAGTTATAGTTAGGATCGTTTTCCATAGGAAATCCGCAACATTCTATTGGGAATAACTTTGGCGCCGAATGAGGGATCTGCCTGTAATTTTCCTTAACTTTGCCTCGCTGCGCTCCGCTTCTTCCCTGAAAGTTTCAGGGGGATCCGTCAAGCGGGGCCGAGATAAAAGGGGGTCCCAAAACGTGTTTTCCCCATGTTAATTTCCATAGGGCGGTTGGACTCACTTTTAGCCCGAACGGCTGAATGGATTTCCACCAAACTTGGCAAAATTGTAGGGACTGGTACCCCGATGTGCCTTTGCTATGTCTCAAGATATATGCTCCAGTGGTTTTTATGAAAATTAACTTTGAAAAAATATATATTGGGCTACATTGGGCTATATATATGTTAGAGCCCAAATGTAGCCCAATGTAGCCCAATGTAGCCCAAAGATGGCCACCAGAGACAAAAAAAAACCAAATGTAGCCCAAATATCAGCCAGATGTAGCCCAACTATAGCCCAATGACAGAATGTCCCAGAGTGTTCTAAAGACAACTAGAGCGCTAACAGTCTTACTTATGACAAAAGTATGGCACACCTGAAGTCATCTTGATTGGAATAAAGTGTTAACACTTAAAACATTTAATTTGCAAAGGAACAAAATGAGGGGTTTCATTTTGCCATAGAAATTTATATATATTCACTGAAAAAAACCATAGGTTTCACACCAGTTATAGTTAGGAATTAGCATTTAAAAAACCTATTAAATTCACTGAAAAAAACCATAGGTTTCACACCAGTTATAGTTAGGTGGAAATTTTACTCACATAAAACCATTGAAATACCCACGTTATAGTTAGTTGGACTCATTATAACTTGCGCGTGCAATGCACTGCTGATGACGTCACATATTACATCACTCATGACATGGTCAGTGACATCACTCATGACATCACTGATGACATCTCAAATGACATCACTGATGACATCATCCAGTGAATGTGTATCTTTCTGAAAAATAAATATTTTTTATATATGTATATCTAAAGGTTGATGGAAGAATAAATGGGTAAATAAATGTCTAAATGGATGTTTTTTTTGTGTAAAATTGATTGGTTAACTGACTTATTAAATGTATCTTAGTGAATACATATATTAGCGAGTAATGTTTAAATATTTAAATATCTGTATCTGTGTCTCACTTTGTGTATAAGTGGCTGCATGGGTTGGTGAGTAGCTACATGAGTGTGTATATGGTTTATTAGTTGTTTTTTTGAGTATCAGTATCAGTGTCTGTATGGTTCGGTGGGGGATATTACTTAGAGCACAGATGCATGAATGAGTGACTCACTATTTGTATGTATTTTGAAGACAGCATGTGTGCAAGACTGTATGGGTGGATGATTGTGTGTATGGGTGGGTTAGTGAGTATGTGTTTTTATAATTGATTGTTTAAGAGAGTAAATATGTTTCCGTTTCTGTAGAAGTATGTGTAGTGGTGTGTATATATCAGTATAATAAAGTAAATGTTTTTTTGATAGTTTATTTGCATGTGTGAATTTGTGTGTGAGTAACTATATGGATGAGTATTAGTGTGTAACAGGATGTATAGGTGTATGAGTACATATGATGAGTAAGTACATGCATGAGTGACTATATAGAACTGTTGGTGAATGAGTGGATGTGCATGTAGATGTTGGAATTACCTAATAAGTTGTTGTAATTGGTATTGGTTTCTCCTTTTTTAAGAAAATGTTAGTTTCTATTTTTGAATGTGTGTGTCAAAGGTTATTTTATGCTGATAGGAGGTCTGCCACTTTGTCACAAGGATGTTGTCATCAGTGATGTCATTTGAGATGTCATCAGTCATGTCATGAGTGATGTCACTGACCATGTCATGAGTGATGTAATATGTGACGTCATCAGCAGTGCATTGCACGTGCAAGTTATAGTGAGTCCAACTAACTATAAAGTGAGAATTTCAATGGTTTTATGCGAGTAAAATTTCCACCTAACTATAACTGGTGTGAAACCTATGGTTTTTTGAGTGAATATATATATATATATATATATACATATATATTACCTACTGGCGGTCGCCAGTAGGTATATATAGTTAGGATTTTTTCTCTATGGGATTTTTGAAAATTCTATGTCTAATAACTTTGGAGTTTGTGGACGGAATTGGCTGAAATTTTCAGGAAAATGGCACATTTTGTTTCTGAGCAGCCCTTGAAAATTTGGGGGGGGTTCGTCAAGGGGGGGCCGAGAAAAAAGGGGGGTCCCAAAACATGTTTTTAACATTGAGTTTTCCATAGGGCGGTTGGCCTCACTTTTAGCCCGAACGGCTGAATGGATTTGCACGAAACTTGGCAAAATTGTAGGGACTGGTAGCCCGATGTGCCTTTTGTAGGTCTCAATATATGTGCTACAGTGGATTTTGAGAAATTAACGTTTAAAAAAAGATATATATCTGTAACAGCGGACCGGGCAGCGCTCCAGGACGCGTACTTTTCGCGCAACGGAGCTTTGTGAAGCGAAGCTGATTGGTTCTCCGGCGTCTGTCAACATTCCAAACAGTCCGTAGCGGCCGCCATCTTGTCTCTCGGTAGGATCGAGAGACAAGAGGAGGCCAAAGCGAAGGGGCAAATGACCGTAAGGGGGAATAGTAGATCCTCGCTGACCCCCTAGGTTTGATGTGGAGGTTTTAAAAGGGCCCCGCGGGGCAAAAAAAAAAATAATAATAATAATCGAACGGCTGAATGGATTTTCACGAAACTTGGTAAAATATTAGGGACTGGTAGCCCGATGTGCCTTTGCTAGGTCTCAATATATGTGCTCTAGTGGATTTTGAGAAATTAACGTTCAAAAAAAGATATATATCTGTAACAGCGCTCCGCTTCGCGTAACGGAGGTTTGCGAAGCTGATTGGTCATTCTGTCACTGGGCTATAGTTGGGCTACATCTGGCTGATATTTGGGCTACATTTGTTTTTTTTGTCTCTGGCGGCCATCTTTGGGCTACATTGGGCTACATTGGGCTTCATTGGGCTTCATTGGGCTACATTGGGCTACATTTGGGCTCCAACATATATATAGGCCAATGTAGCCCAATATATATTTTTCAAAGTTAATTTTCGTAAAAACCACTGGAGCATATATCTTGAGACATAGCAAAGGCACATCGGGCTACCAGTCCCTACAATTTTGCCAAGTTTCGTGGAAATCCATTCAGCCGTTCGAGCTAAAAGTGAGTCCAACCGCCCTATGGAAATGAAGGAAATGAATGGGTAATTTGTAATTAGCAAATAGCTAATCGCAAACTAGGAATGGTAAAGAATCGCTATTTATTCCTTAAAGTTCGCTATTTAGGAAATGCAAAAAACTTTGATGATACATATGGCGGTTCATCTCGAACAAGATAAGAAGCATAGGGATAGATTTATGATGACTGGCGCATCACCAGGGATGTGTTAGTCATTCTGTGCCGCTGTTCCGTCACCTATGGTGTGCTGCATTTACAATGCGGCGCATCATGGGGCAAAAACAGCACAGATGCGTGATGTAACTGTGCCGTAAAGGTGGCGCATTGCTGGAGTTGTATCGCAAGTGTTATGAAGCTCCAGGAAGGGTCGGGGGTGCCCCTGTTGCAGGGTTTCTGTTCTCACACAGAACTGTGGACAGAGGATTGGAACCTCGGCGAATTAGGGTGCCCCAAAACTCACCTTAGTACTCAAAAACCCCTTAGCAAGCTAGGTACAGTGTCACATTGGATATAACAAACTCTCAATGTTTAGACAATCCAGAATATGAACTTATAGTACCTCAGGATACGTGGAACTCATGAACAGTCGGTCGTTATATATTTCTTAGAAACCAGAACATGGAGTTAAGAAGAACACATGTGTATTTGAAATGTTTATTTACTAATGCCGTCTTCTCAGGCGTAGTATCTTAGATAATACAAGTACACATATTATCAGTAGCAAAATTACCAGCATAGTTACTAGTACATAAAAAGCGAATGGTGACAGTATGTTAACATGCTGTAAATGAATAAGAGTTATCAACACTTATAAGCAGCCATGGGCCGTGGAGGGAGTTACGGTGGGGCAGGGAGGCGGGGAGGGGGAGGGGCAGGGTGGAGAGGGCTCCACCCTGCCCCTCCCCCTCCCCGCCTCCCTGCCCCATCGTAACTCCCTCCACGGCCCGCGGCTGCTTATATCTCACCCTCCCTAATACACATATTATATTATTTGCTAAGAAGGTCTCTTTGTGTTGGTTTAGGGCGTGCCCATACTTTAGTGTCTTAGATTTGAAGGAATCACATCAGCATACACCAGCTCTCTCTTCATGTGAACCGCATCAAGTGTTGTGTATGTGTGTTCGGCAAAGCAATATAAAACCCGCCTCATGCCCAGAATTGGCAGAAGCTGCACTTATGTTATGAGTATGAAGTCGTGGAGATCAGACCTCATAACAATTCTGTATCGTGTTGTTCTTGAAACTTCAGCACTCGCTGTACAGATATAGTTTAACAAGTAAAGCAGATAGTAGAGCAATAACATATTATTCTCATGTAAATCACGATGAACTATTAGGTTGAAAGCTAAAGCAACAACTAAGTGTCGTGTGCAGAAGTTGCAAAAAAGGAAAAATGGCGTTTAAACCGGTAATGAGCCCATGCTAACTTAACACGGTGTAAAGATATCCAGGACCTAGATGACACCTCCCCATGATCTGGAAACAAACTGAATAAGATAATAGAAGTGCCATCTCATGAGAGCAGATTGCAACTTTATATGTGGACGGTCCGCAAGGTAAAATATTAAAAACTAGGAAAATTTAATGCTAAAGAAAAATAAAACAGCCAAGTACTTTATCGAGTCTTAAGCCAATAGGCAAGCTAAATAATAAAAACTTGACAAATAAGTCAATGAATTGTCAATGAAATGCTAGTACTCAGCATATCAAAAATGAAAAAGGTCTATGACATAACTGTGTATGCAAAATAAGCTGCAACAGCCTCCAATAGGAAGTCACCGTCTTCATCCGAAAAGAGTTCAGCCATCCAATTTAAAAGCGGAAAAGAACATACGTGCTCTCCCAGCACCGGATCCTCTATCACCATCAGAGGACAGCTCGGTGGGTTTTCAAGAAAGCTCTGTTCCAAGAAAGACTGTGTTGCCGCCAGTAAATTCCAGGGACCAATTAGTCCTTGCATCAATGCCACAGCCATAATCCTTTCGCCAGGACAAACCAACTCGTGAGTAATGATAGGAGTCATCAGCTGATTAAAGTCGACGTCAGGAGAAACCGGTCCGCAGAGACACAAATCAATGGCCCAATCGAAATCACAGGTCAGGCAGTGAAATACAGGCTGGACACAGGTGAAGTAGGAGAATCGAAAAGATAATCCATATGCCGTGCTTAATATCGCCAACGGCATTGTGCCATAATATTCTAGCATGCGATTGCGGAACAGTGTCAGCAGCTGCAGGGCGGGAGGTTGCATAGGAGGGACATCCATATTTAAAAATGTAAAAAAGCACAAGAGCGTCCGCTGGTAATGCAAGTAAAAATGGCAATCCACGAAGCAGAGTGGAAAAAATAGAATGAAAGAAAGCAGGGATGACTCCAAAGATTTTCTCAAATGAAGTCACGAGACCACTGGTAACAACTTTAAAAAAGTGCGCCAGGGCCTTTGTGGAGGATGCGTTAAAGATAGTCCGAACCATCTTGCTGAAATGGAAAGGCAAATCTGAATTGAAAAGGGTCTGCACCTCTGTACGGGTGTTCGCTATGTGAAGCACGAAAGTTTCACGGGCCGAACTCAAGGCCACCTCTCTCTGAGACAAAAGAGCTCTTATTCTTGCCATGCCGTTGAAATCTGCTCCCAAGGTTGGTATTTGTGGCGAGATTGAAGTAAAGTCCACATTTGTAAAGCGCACAATCACCCGTAAGGGTCTCTAGGCGCTGGGGGCCGTCGGGAAGATTAAGCGAGCTATTGCCCAGAGTCACATGGTGCTGGGCTGACCTGCCGCCGGAGCCGGGGATCGAACCGTGGTCCCCAGATTCCAGCGTCAGTCGCCCTGGCCGCGGCGCCACACCTCTTCCAAAACTCCCTATGTTCATGTGTGGGAGGAAATAGAACATTTCTGCAGCAAATAACCCGTTCACTTACTGTTACGATAAAAGGAATACTTTTAATTAACCCAGAACAATCTTCATTATTGAGCATCAAATAACTACCATTTTCCAACAACTTGAACGTGGGGATGATAGCAGGAACTGGCGTGCCTTGCAACACGCAAGCCATATTTGGTCGGTGTTTGTTGCATGAACCGTGTAACTGTATGTGCCTACACATTAGTGAATGATCTGGCGTCTCAGTGCATTCCTCTCCATTCAGATAAACTTCTTGATCATCTTTGAAACATCTGTATGTGTATGGAAGCGACCAGACCTCATGAAGAAAAGCACTACCTAAAGGTTCATAACGACCTATTGGTATATATTTCATACAATTAGAAAACTTATATAAAGCAAAAGGCAGCGTTATTAAACCGTGGATAAGGCACGTTGCCAAAAAACCCGCAATCCTCTGCTGATGATGTCACTGAGCATGTCATGAATGATGTAATATGTGACATCATCAGCAGTGGATTACGGGTAATAGTATCTCTAGTTTACTCCCTATAGCTGTCTTTCTTTTAACATAAGTGTCTGTTTCCTTCCCTTATACTTACTGTTTTTGGTTTGCTTCCGGTTCGCGTACCGGCGAGCGAACTGGGAAGCGAACTAAGAGAAATAGAGGTTGGCACAGTTCCAAATATTGTACCAATTTTTTAATAACGGGGAGGTAGTTCTGAAAAGAACTTTTTTTTTTATTGTTTTCGTTGTTTTATATTTTGTTTATTATTTTTCGGAACATTTTTTTACTTTTTTTGAATTTTTCTGAACAGTTTTATATTTTTTGGGGTTTTTCTTGGAGGGGGCAATGAAAACGATTCATTGTAAAGGGCTCAACAGGAGCAACAAAACAAAAAAAAAGTATTTATTATTTTGGGCGTTTCGTACAAACTTGCATATGATAGTCAATAGCTCTGTTGATCAGAGTGATGCTTCTTTCTCCGTAGCAAATGAATCCATCCCAATATACGCAGATGTGTTTTACTTCACCAAATCTCATTTGTATATTTGGCACCATCTCCCTGCCCTCTGGTCCCGTTACTTCCGGTACAACAGATCTTCTGGCCATAATAGGGAGATTATCTAGGTCGTTCCGAAACTGTGCAGCACTGTAGTTGTTAGGATGCCACCTAGTCATATGGCGATGCATTGTGTAGTTTCCGAAACTGTATTTTTCTCGGTTCCTCTGGACAGTCTATCTTGACATATAAGGCAAGTTACGTATCTTGCATTTACTTTTTTCTGACCTTTGGGAATTTTAAAAAATTGCCAAATGAAGTTTTCTTTCCGGTGAGACGTCCTGGGCTCCTCAGGCAAAAACTGCCTCTCTTCGTGCTCGTCGTTCTGTTCCTCTTCTTCCTCTTCTTGTTGAATTATAACTTGAGCAGGTGGTCCACTCTTCCTTGGATGTGGTGGAGGTGGTGGGGAAGCACCAGCTGAAGCTACTAAAGAAGCCATTGCTCAGTGATCACAAAGGGTCTTTCTCTCACAATGATGAAAGTCAGAGTGAGGAAAGAAGGAGGGATTTTCATCATTTGGGAAAAACAAGAGTTCTCAACCAATGAAAAGTGTTCATTTTAGATTATATGACCTAGTCTTACATCATTAGGAAACCAAAAGTGAAATGAACCAATGAAAAGTGTTATTACCAAGTCACATGACCTGCTGTGTTTACGTTAAGCGCTTTGCAGGGCCTCCCGGTTTGCTTCCAGAAACCTGCGCTTTGCGACTCGCTTCGCGTACCAGTTCGCTAACGTAGCACGTCATATGACGTATCACGCGACAACGTGAAACGTCATGCGGACGGGAGGCATCACGATGTTGTTTTCTAACGCGGCAGTTGCGGTAAAGAAACGTTTACCGGCTCGCGGTCTATTTCGCGGCATCAAGGTCAGCTAACGGGAAGCTTCCCGATTCGCGAAGCGGGAACGAAGAAAAAAAAATATTTAAAAAAAAAATTATTCATAAACATATAAAATATATTTTTGGATTTAAAGAAGAATACATTTTACAGCTACAGATATTAGCTGTTAAAAAACCAATGAAATTCACTGTAAAAACCATAGGTTATAGACCATATATAGTTAGGAATTAGCATTTACAAAACCTTGAAAATTCACTGAAAAAACCATAGGTTATAGACCATATATAGTTAGGAATTAGCATTTACAAAACCTTATTTTACTCACACAAAACCATTGAAATTCCATATATAGTTAGTTGCACTAACTATATATCGCGCACCCGCAATCCACTGCTGATGATGTCACATATTACATCATTCATGACATGGCCAGTGACATCACTGATGACATCACTGATGACATCTCAAATGACATCACTGATGACATCACTGATGACATCTGATTTGACATCAATGACCACATCACTGATGATATCATTCATGTGACAATACAATGCATCTCCTCACATTTTAATATAACCTCTGTTTCACCCAGTGTTAAATACAGAGTATAATTTTTGAAACCATTGACACACCAATACTAGTTACTACATACGCACTCACTGATTGCTATGTCTACACACACATTCACTCATTCACCCATACAATCATTCATACATACAGTCACTCATCTTTACAACACTATCATATGCACTCATACACCTATACAGACACTCACAGTCTGCCACTCATCCATGGAGTTACACACGTAGTCAGTCCTGTTAAAGAATCAATGACACTTCCATTTTCTTGTCTATACAGTTAAACATAGAGCACCTTACATTTTCAAACATATACTAACACATACTTACCTTCTTATAGAATCATTGATACAAGTACACATTGATCTGCACAGAGTCACACACCTCCCAGCCAGCCAGCCACACACACACTCAGTCTCCCATACAAATACTTGGACAATCAATCAGTAACCCATATAGTTAATCATATAGCTACTGATCAACACATGCAGCAGTTTACAGAACAACAGACATAATGATGCACAAATTAAGACAGTTTAGTCACTAACCCATGCACTCAGTGAGACACATTTAATCACTCACTCATACATTCAGTCATGCACCTACTAAATCCTTTGTCCAGACACTTATACTTCCACTCATTCTTCAATATGTAAGACACATTTTAACTTTACAGAAACACACAGTCACTGGATGATGTCATCAGTGATGTCATCAGTGATGTCATTTGAGATGTCATCAGTGATGTCATCAGTGATGTCATTTGAGATGTTATCAGTGATGTCATTTGAGATGTTGTCAGTGATGTCATCAGTGATGTCATTTGAGATGTCATCAGTGATGTCATCAGTGATGTCACTGACCATGTCATGAATGATGTAATATGTGACATCATCAGCAGTGGATTGCGGGTGCGCGATATATAGTTAGTGCAACTAACTATATATGGAATTTCAATGGTTTTGTGTGAGTAAAATAAGGTTTTGTAAATGCTAATTCCTAACTATATATGGTCTATAACCTATGGTTTTTTCAGTGAATTTTCAAGGTTTTGTAAATGCTAATTCCTAACTATATATGGTCTATAACCTATGGTTTTTTCAGTGAATATATATATATATACATACATTTACAAGGCAAAAACAGGGACAGACCAGACATAGAAATAAAACTAGAGGCTTTAGTCCTACTTTTATTTCAGGCTTGAACCGGTTTTAGCTACTCAAAATCTGGCCACCCTAACAAGTGGTGGCTTATTTTATTCAGGGCTCAGGTCTGTGCAGGTGTGGGAACAGAGGAGCAGGACCCAGCTCTGTGAAGAACATATGCATCTACTGCCCAGTGCTTTACCATCCGTGGATTAGAGCCCAATTATTCCCTACTTGGAGGCTTTTCTGTTCTAATTCCCCTGTGCAATTCCTTTTGTGTTATTCTCCTAATAAAATGTGGAACTCTTGAGAGTCTGTTTGACTGTCCATAGACCGCTTTCTATCCAGGTATTTGTAAAGCACAAACTAATCACCCCTAAGAGTCTCAAGTCGCTGGGGGTCGTCTGGAAGATTAAGAGAGCTACTGCCCAGAGTCACATGGTGCTGGGCTGAGCTGCCGCCAGCGTCGGGGATCAAACCGTGAGCCCCATGCCCTGGAGTCAGCCGCCCTGGCAGCTGCGCTACACCTCTCCCCTGACAGACAGTTGGAGTGTGTGGGCTGAGCAGCAAGGATGCTGCTCCTGATGGGGCTGAACAGGTGAACTGCTGCACCTACTATCCTACTTAATATCCTGTAACTATGCTTAATAAACATCTTACTTATAACCTACTTCATGGCAACCTCTGGACTTCTTTTGGATTACATCACAAGCCTTCATCTTAGGGGTGCTTGTGAGAGCTTCTCTCTGTGGGAAAATTAAAAAATACAAGGAAAATGGTGCAGTTTAAAACATACTTTTCACATACATTGCCTAAAAATCCTGAGGTTCTGAAGGGACACTAATGTAAATTTTCAGTAATGTTGTAATCGGTGCCAGCTAAGGCATACCCCAGTATTGGTACGTATCGCATCAAAGAAAACTTTAAGAAGATGTTTTTGTAACTATTTTTAAAAAAAATCTTTACTTTCTATTTCTAACCAGCCAGCTAAAAGTACATCATTGGTCATATGTTATTTACATGATAGGGCAGGGTGAATAAATCAAATGTCCTGTACCACCGTAACGTGGTTGATATATTGATCTATAGACTGTTACAATAATATTGATTCTCAAAATAACATCATGGCAGGCTAATGATAGTAAATCTAATGCTATCTTCACAAAATTATGACAATTGATATTATAGTCAAAATGTATCTTCGGGTCGATATTTAGACTGCGATATTGTGACATACAATCCAAATCTATAGATGTGCAAATCTTATAATCACAGTATCATACAGCAGTGTTGCTGTTCCATTGCATAGGAATCCCATGATTAGCCATTCGACATGTTAAACCGTTCTTACATGCTTAGAGCTCAAACAAAAGTACAGATAATATCAGAAAAGCTGAATCAACTTAAATGATTAAGTGCCTTCTGGTAAAACTTGAAATACCAGCCATTACAGTGATTGTACCTGGGTACCAATAAACCAAAATCACAAATTTTTCCCGAATCCATTATGAATTCTGCCTCAAGTATCAACTTTTTTTTCCAGAAAAGGGGTGGTTTGGAGAGAAACATCAGGTTGCCAGTTTCAAAAATCATTTAACTTTCGAATACAGCATTTTTGTTTTGGATAAATAAGCTCAATTCCAAGAAACAGTAAAAGCCAGAAGTGTGTGATGAATGGCTGTAATAAGTTATGTATGGGCCATGTTATACCACAGATAGTCATACCTTTGCCAAGAGTGCATACACTATGTCATCCATGGACACCTCATATAAAGGGATAGCTAGTATGTCACCAAAAGAGCTCCCCTGTCATGTCCCAGATGAGCCCCACTTGGCATGCATGGGCTGCATTCACTTACACTGTCATGCTCTTGCTCCAGTGCACACTCACTCACTTACATTCAGTACATTCAGAAACACTAATACTCACACATGCTCACTCACACACAATCACACGTTCCTATGCACATACATATGACTCGGCCCCTATTGCCCTCTCTTTCTATTATTTAATCAGTGCAGCAGCGGTGACAGCCTCTTAGTGGCTCCTTGACTCCCTGGCTCTACAGTATTCCTTCTGGATTGAGAGGTCCTCCAGGTTGTAGTTGGTTGGAGGTGGGGTGGAGGAGTTGCATTCCCTAGTATCAGTCCAATCCAATGCTGTTAAGACCCACAGAGATGAGGAGACAAGGAGCTTCCTGCTGGAGCTCTCTTCCTCCTGTGCCAGACCAAAAGCAAGATGGCATTCCCCGTAGAACCAGAGAAGCAGGCAGTCCGTCGTGAAACCACAGAACTACATAACATGAGGACATGAAGTTAATGCCCCTGGTTCTACACTTTAAAGACTAATGATAACCAGAGAAGTGAGCAGTCCTTTGTGGTGTATTAGAGAATCGGAACTCAATCCTGCAAGGACAAGACTTAGGCGCCTCTGGATTTTAACTTAAGAAAGAAGACCAGCAGCAGTATATAACTTAGGCACAACAACTCTGAATTGATTATACGCCTAGGTACCTATATCTACAGGAATACCATACCGGATATACAATCCAGAGATACAGCCCTACACATTTGGCATTAAAAAATGGAACAACATAGAAACTCAATCTAAACATACGGACTCCAAGGGCAATTATATAGACCCCAACACCACGACAGAAACCAAAAGGTGTCTTGATAAAGGTGGACAATAAGTTGGAAAACCACCGAAACGCGTCGACGCTTCACCCAGTATAATTCAGGATCTCGACATCTTTGTTGAAATATTGTATTATAGTACATATAGCTTAGGTGTTCACAATAGAGTCCGAATATACATCAACTATTGCACAAATTTTATGTCCTACTGTTTTTTCTGTCTTTTGTGATTCAATCTTGCTGGCCAAAATTGAAACCTTTTTTTATAAAAAAATGTTTATTGTTTTATTTACGCTGAGAGGGTTCCATTTGCGGTTCACTCTCTTTTTAACTTTTGTATACTTCAATAAATTGTAAGAATTCTTCATATATATTTGTTTTGTGGTATTGTTTCCCCCTGACCCCTTTCTTTGGCTTCTCCCAATTATTCTCACTCAAGGGAATACTCCTAGTTCATTAGACCAAAAGCAAGACATAGCCTTCCCAGTGCCCTGCCTAAAAACACAATTTCCATGTCAGGGTGTGTGGGATTTGCTCCATAATTTCCCGCTTAAAGGTCATCGTCGCTGTTTTACTAGAATTCAGAGCAGCAAAAGAAATGTGCATGTATAGAGCACCAATAAAAAAAACTGGGAGAATGTTGGCCTAATGGCTAGGGTGGTCGACCTCGGATCTGGGGAACTGGATCTGGGGAACTGGGTTCGACTCTCGGCAATGACGCTGAACTTCCTGTGATTCTGGGCAAATCACTTAATCTCACTGTGCCTAAACAAAATCAATGTGTGTCTTCATGTAAAGTAACTGGTGCTACGTAATGCGCGCTGATACCCGATTTGTGTCAAGTTTGCTCTATAAAAAACTCTGCTAAAAAAAAAAAGAATTTGGAGGCCAAGAGCACGGTGTAAAATACTGAGAGATTGCACTGCAAAGGGTTTAGTGTCCTTCTTGCTGCTTCACGGTGTCTTTGCTAGTTTGGAAAATAAGACCTTGGTCAAACATGGCAGAGACATACAACTACAACAAATACCTCTTTGCCTGGTAACTGTGTGTCTTGTTGGTACCTTTGTGGCCGTACCAGTTTGCATCCAGCTTGCCCTACATGTGCACATATGTTGTTTTTGCCACCTCCTTCATTTCCCCTTCTGCTTCCCTCCTGATTCTCCACTCTAGTCCTAAACTTCATCTCCTGAAATCCTTCTGGCCCAGCCCGTATCATCTTCGCAGGGCCAACTTCTGGACTACTCCTACTTACACTGTGGGTGACGCCTTCCCTCTAGCTTATAGTAATGAACACGTCAGGCTACAATCACACTTTACGGTCATTATGATATAAATTGCTCTCTATATTAACACATTTGGGCAGATTTACAAGCCCCTTGCGCCAACTTTACACCGCTATTGCATCACTTCTGTGACGCAGCGGCATCGTAAACAATGCGCCACGGTGCAACTTAGTTACAACGTGATGAATCTAGGGAGATGCATCACATTGTAAAACCCTGCGCTACATTATACCTGTGTCAGGTATAATATATGCAGTGTGGGAGTTCCGTCGCAAGGAAGCCTCGTAAAAGTGACTCAGTAAAATCTACAATATTTCACGGAGTGATTTTTACGACGTCACTGCATCAAAACCATGCACCTGCTTGAAGCAGGCATAAGGAGTGACGCAGTATGGTCGGAATAGGCATTCTTAACCATTGCTGGAGTTGCGTCATGTTTAAGACACAACTCCAGCAATGGGTTGCCTTTCCGATAGAAGATGTGTCACGCATCTGTCTGTCCTTACCCCACAGTGTGCCGCATTGTAAATGCGGCTCATTCATGGTGGCGCAAGGCTATTTTTTTGTCACGCAATTGAACTGCCGCATCTCCGCAAATATGCAGAGATGCGTCAGTTCTTGTAAATCTGCCCTATTGTGCTTTACAATTGATGATGGACATGCCTCAAGGGGACTATAGGAGCCCTTCCAAGTCCTTACTGCAGTTCCTTTGTGTCTCCCTTCCCTATCCCTCCTTCCTAGTTCCCTCAGGGTCCTATGTGTAGTACTTGTCCATACTAAAGTGCTTGTATCAGGCTCCAGAGGAAGCAGGGGGCTGGTATCAGCGTCTATCCTACAAAATCCTGACAAGACCTGCTCGGAAGCTTAGAAAAAGGATCAAGACTTTTTAACTAACATAATATTTGAAAGAATACATAAAAATGGAATCAGTGCCATATCATCAAGAATCCATATGTCGAGTTCTCTGCTAGATTTTTTTAATTCCTTTTCATGTCCATGCGCTGGCTGTCGCTGATTGCTCGTCGCTCACACAAATTGCACTGCTGAACTTAATTAGCCTGCTGGCGCTTTGATGCAAGGGCCCCACCTCTGCTACTAGGGCTGTGCACACCGCATAAATAAATAAATAAAGCTGCCCTTAAGAACCCTCAGCGAGAAGCTCCCTGGTGTAAGAGCCTAGTTTGAAAAAATTATTTCCGCATTATTCAGCAATCCAGGACAGGCGAATTATTTCAGCTTGGATTCCTCGTGTTTTATTCTTTAGAGCTAAATAGTGACTCGAGAGTTCTTTTCTTAAATAGATATTTTTAAACAAAATGGACAAATGCATGTACCGCTTAGAAATTAGTGAAGCACTAAAAGCCTGACCTGCAGATCAATATTCAAAGCAACCGAAGTGTCAGCATATTAATAAAGCCAATAGGGCGCTGTGGACTGAGGGAAACTGAGCATCAACTTATCAATATGTAGTGATGAATGGTCCACCGGCGCGCTTTCGGCATGTGTGATACAACTGACTAATAGCTAACCATTCCAGTTTACAATATGCAGTCCGCCAGACTCACATTCATAATAATCAATTCCAAGTGGCAGAAACAAATGTGTGGTTTGTCCTCTATTGGCCCAAATCAATGAGCATATTCATTTTTACAAAGCAGTAAAGAAGACAAAAAAAACAGGACTTAGTGGATATCAAATCTTTCTACAGGACTCTAGGACCTTATTTTCAAATACACTGGCCCCAGGTCCCCAAATCCCTGTGGTTGGAGTTCTGGGTGACATGATGCAGCCGAATATATGATTATACCACGATTTCAATTACCACGCATGGCTTTACCACGCGAATTTTACATCGCAAGTGGCTTTACCACGCTGGTATTAACAACGTAGGATTTTACTACGCCTAGAAACGTCTTACCTGCACGTCTTTCTCTACGAGCCCTTACTTCCATCCTCCATTGAAACAAGCGTCAAAACACGTATACCAAAATAAAAAAAGGACTGTTTTTTTGACGTACACGGCACGTCTTTGGGGGAGGCTCTTTCCTTTTTCTTTTAAAATTATGTTCGTTTTTTTTTTTTAAAGTAAACTGCTTGTTATTTTGTGGGGGGGAGACCCCCCCAGCCCCCCTCTGCCCCCCGCTTGTTATTTTTGGGGGGGGAGACCCCCCCCAGCCCCCCTCTGCCCCCCAAGCCCACGCAGAACGACTCGAAGGAATACCACGTCTCCCCCCCAGCCCGTGGTAAAGACGTCGTGGAAGGCACCCTGCGTGGAAGGCACCCTGCGTGGTAAGTGTCACGTGGTAAACGTTAGTAGTGGTAATGCCTTCGTGGTAAATGATGTTTCCCGATGCAGCCTATGAGCAGAGCTTGCGTTTAGAACGCCACTGAGAATCCCGAGGCGACACCCATCCAAGTTATTGGCTTTTTACCCGTCTATAGGCCAGATTCACAAAGGCAAACTTAGACCAAACACCTAGGTTTAAGACTTAGGGAATTCACTGAGGGCATTTACGAGTACTATCTTTATATATGCACTCGGGTGGAGATCCGGCCCGACAGCGGACATTAAGATGGTACTCGTAAGTGTAATTTGTGAATTCCCACAGCTGTAAACTTAGATGTTTGGTCTAAGTCTAGACCAAACGTTTCAGTTTAACTTTGTGAATCGGGCCCTATATTTTTATGTTAGAAATGGCCCTCCAAACCATCTTCCCCTGATTTCAAAATCAATGCAGGGGCAGTGGAGTAAGGGGGAGCCATACATAAAATGGATCCACCCTATAAGACGAAAAATAAATCTTGGACTGCTTCCCCTCCCTTGCGACTTTGTGTTTTCCTTCCTCCCCACCTTATGCTGTGATGTCTGCTCTCCAACCATAAGCTGACAAAATCTCAGCTTGGAAATTGGTCGTGAAATATATGAATCAACTTTTGTTTCCCACTGTTGGTGCTCCATAGACCTGAATAATCACATTTAGAATCTGATATTTCATTCTTAAGTCTTCCAATGGAAGCCATACAAAGCATATAGAATTATAAGTGGGTAAAAAGTTAATAAAAGGGATGTAATTCAACTCAAAGTTCTGAGTGACATCATAGACAAGTCGAGCTATGCTCTTGTTGCCTATGTGATGTCATTCAGAGTCCCTTGGTGAAAAACATCCCTTTTATTCACTGTTAGTAATCTGGAATTCTATAAGTGATATATGTGTTCCATAGCCTTTCG